>NC_134532.1:182450331-183700331 GCF_050624435.1 Tenrec ecaudatus
CCAGAAACGCCGCAGAGTCAAGAAATGACTTACTAATTTTAAGGAAATACAGAAAGTCATTCAGAAAAAGAATAATTACAATATAATGCTTAGGTTCATTCTGAAGAACATATATGGTCATAAAACTGAGTACTGAAATTAAATGACTTTATGAGCCAGGGAAGGAAAAAGGACTGGATCCTCATATCTCATATCTCTCTACTGGTCAGTCAGTGACCTGAGGGTAATTACCAACAATGACCTGGAAGGTGAAAGTGGGCACCTCAGGAGAAGATAGGGGGGAAGGAGGGAAGAACTCTTATTTTCTAGAACAAAACTTGTAGGGCCATTTAACTTTAAACTATGTGAAAAAATTATCCCCCTGACAGACAGACACACACACACACACACACACACACATTTAGTGTCTCCAAAGAAGAGTTGGCGATCTATTGAATAGCTGGTTTCTTGTGTGTCTTTTCCCTTCAGTGGAATATAAGAGGGCTGGAGCCCATGTTAATGGGCTAAAACCAGTGGGTTTTGTTGTTTGGTTTTTTAAAGACAGGTAGAAGTAGACCTGAGGTGGGCACCTCAGTAGGATTTTAAGGAACAAGAGGGAAGCCAAAGTTACCCCAGAAGATTTTAGGAATTGGAAAGAAAAGAAAAAACCTTGTTCAGGAATAAAAGCCTTTTTTACTTTAAGAAGTAGGGCATTCTCTAGTCTATGGTTTCCTTCCTGCCCATATACTTTTGATAAGGGAAACTGTGTATGAGGGGGTGCCCCCCCAAAAAAACCTATGGAATTTTTTCCCTCAAAGCTATGTATTTAATTTTTTCAATAAAGCAAGATCAGGTAAGTAGTGAGTGTGGGACAAGAGAGGCATGGGTTTTTTTTGCCAAAAACTTGACACACTGAGATGGCCACATGAGCAGGTACATTGTCATGGTGACAAAACCAGACCTGTCTGCCACAAATCAGACCTTTTATTTGGTCACATACTGTCATGCAATCTTTTCAGAACCTCTAAATAGAAAGTTTGATTAACAGTCTAAAGTGGTGGAATTGAACTCCAAATGCACTATTCCCTTCACATAAAAAAACACAAATGAGCATCACCTTGATCTTTGATTTCACTTGAACGTTTTTGGCATTTTCCACTGGCTTGATTGATGTTTGCTTTTGGGGTCATAATAGCACCATGTCTCATCACCAGTAATGACCTTGGAAAAAACGTCTAGGTCAGTTTGGAGCTGTTCTTTCAAAGCACAGCATGTTTACGTTGTACGGAATGTTTCATTTGTTCAGGACATCAGAATGAAGTTTGTCATAAATCGACATTTCACCTCTTTTGAAACGAGAAAACAATACACGTGAGTTTTCCCATAGCACTGTCTTTGTAAGCTGTGCTCAACATCACAACAGTTTCCGTGAATTTTTTCCTGAGCAGGAAACAAAATTTCATGGTTGCACGCTTTTTTCTTAAATCGGCCATCACACAAAAAAAATGAGGTTGAAGCGAACAAGAGAAACTGCTTCTCAAAAAAAAGTCAGTGTGTCCAGAGAACCTTCCCAGGCGATGCTACTGGGTACACTAACTCCTAGCAAGTTGACTGCTGCAGGAAGGGGAGGCGTGGGGGCGGGGGAAAGAGGTGTTTGGGGGAGGGTTTCATACTATGAAAGCTCTGCCCAGTGGAGCTTTTTACTGTCATTTTTTTAGGGGGTACCCCCTCATATTCCCTACATGTCCACCCGCCTGCCTGCCTACCTACCCTACTGTGTTAGTCTGGGTTGACTAGAGAAACTAACTCATAGACACATGTGTATAAGAAAGAGCTTTATATAAAAGAGCAACTGTAAGCAAATGTGAAGAAAGCCGATGGTGCCCGGCTATCAAAAGATATAGTGTCTGGGCTTTTAAAGGCTTGAAGCAGCCATCTCGCTCAGAAGCAACAAAGTCCACATGGAAGAAGCACACCAGCCTGTGCGATCATGAGGTGTCAAAGGGATCAGGTATGAGGCATCAAAGAACAAAAAAATCATCATTGTAAATGAGGGAGAGGGAGAGTGCAGAGTGGAGACGCAAAACTCATCTGTAGGTCAAAGAACATGCTTACAGAAGGGTCTTGGGGAGGAGACGAGCCATTCAGGGTGCAGTGTAGCAACAATGAAACATACAACTTCCCTCTAGTTCCTAAATGCTTCCTACCCTCCACTATCATGATCCCAATTCTACCTTACAAATCCAGCTAGACCAGAGGATGTACACTGGCGCAGATAGGAACCAGAAACACAAGGGAATCCAGCACAGATGATCCCTTCAGGACCAGTGGTGAGAGTGGCAATACCGCAGGGTGTAGGGAAGGTGGGGTAGAAAGGGGGAACCGATTATTAAATTACCAAGGGTTCATGAGGAAGGGGGGAGCAGGGAGGGAGGGGAAAAGTGAACTGATACTAAGGGCTTAAGTGGAGAGCAAATATTTTGAGAATGATGAAGGCAACAAACGTACAAGTACAATGTACTCGACACAATTGATGTATGTATGGGGTATGATGAGTTGAATGAACCCCCCAATAAAATGATTTTTTTAAAAGCAATTGTATATTTAGAAAACATCCCAGCCCAGTCCAAATCAAGTCCATAAGTTCTATATTAGCCCATATGTCCGATACCAGTCTATACATTCCTCTTCACACAACACATGCAATGATGCCGATACAGGCAAGTGGGTGGAAAGTCTTGTGGACTGGTGGCAGTGGAAGCATCTCAGCACTGGCATGGGTCTCCATGTGGCTGCTCTAGCTCCAGGGCTCTGGCTCCATCAGCATAGCCTTCATGTGGCTCATCAACAGGAATGTCTAGCAGTGTGTGTCCCACGAAGACAGGAGTTCCCATAATCCTTAGGAGAAGGCCATGCCCATATACAGGCCTCATTTCCTATGACTTGGTTGACAGGCTAGATTCTACCCCTTCTTCAAGTTGACAGTAGATTATGTAACTGTCACACCTACCTCTCTACCTACATACCCACTCTACTGCCATTGAGTCAATTCCAAGAGACAGTGGCCCAATAGGACAGAATGGATTGAACTGCTTCCTCCTTAGGTTCTGAGGATGTAAATCTCTGTGGGAGCAGCCTCAACTTTTTCCCCTAGAACAGCTGGTGGTTTCAAACAATTGACCTTCTGGTAAGCAGCCACATGTGTTTCTCACGGTGCCACCATGGCTCCTTTGTCCTACCTACCTCAGTGTACCTTAAAAAATATAAAGAGGAAAAAAAAGTATATGTGTGTGTGTATATATATATATATATATATATGTGTGTGTGTGGAAAAAAGCATTTGAAGAAAATAAAAGAGGGCTAAGGTGTTATCAAGCACAACTATTTTTTAAAAAGGAAATAGTTTCTTATTGCTGGTATGAAAAACCGCTGGTGAATGTACCATCACAAATCCAGACTAGTAAAAGTATGTTGTGATGGTGTCAAATACTATCTATGGCAAGATTTTCTGACATGATGCGCAAAGCTATAAACATACTAAAATAAAATATTTTTTTATTTACATGTTAAAGTATAGTTAAATTGTTGGAAAAACATAAAGCCCACCCAATAAAAGACTCTGTGAAATGGAGTTAGGTTATAAGCTCAGGTTTTCCTTGCATGGATATCTGGAAGGACATTTGAAAATCTTGTGGGATATGAACCATTCACAACAACCTTCCTCTCGAATCTCCGGAATGCCTTAGAGGGGTGGTACTGCCCCACTGAAGAACCTTCATATGAAAAGCAATTTAGGGTAAAAGAGGGAACCCCATATGAGCCAATGAAGTCCAGCAAATCAATAGAGAAGAAAAACACAGCTATTTGAAGGCATAAAGGATGGTAGCATGTGTGAGTGGACTCCCCAGTTACACCCCTATATGAAAAGATACAGATTAGAGTTTTAAATGGTGCTTATAAGGGAAACAGACTCCACAACCAAAAATGCCATAAAAAAAGGCAATAAAGGTATTCAAACAAACTGGCCAAAGGAACATGGTCATAGTATGCTTAATCTCAGACAAAATAGAACTAAGAGCCAAAACAATTAAACGGACCACAGGAATAATATTGACAAAAGATGGAATCCAGTAGGAAGACTTGAACCAGTATGCTCTGAACAAAAGAGAGTGCAAAAACTATTAGAAACAGGACTTCAACTCAGTCAACCCAGCATACCCAGTGTATTTTTACACACATATTAAGTGATCTTTGTATACAAATAGCTGGTAGAAGTACCCCATGTGGTTTTCTAGATGGGAATCTTCACAAAAGCAGACTGCCTGGTCTTGTCTTTGGAAGACTGGCTGAACCATTGAACTATCAACCTTTTGAAATATCAAACCTTTGGACTTAAGCAGCTGAGTGCTTTATTTTATTTTTAAATAGTTTTATTGAGCTTATAATTAACATCATACAATTCAATAATTTATTCATATTAAGAAGGATTGTATTCATCACTACAATCAACTTTGGATATTTTCTTTATTTTTCTTAATCATTTTATTGGGGGTTCATACAACTCATAAGAATCCATACATACATCAGTTGTATAAATCATATTTGTACATTCATCACCCTCATCCTCAAAACATTTGCTCTCTGCGTAAGCCCCTGGTATCAGCTCCTCATTTTTACCCCTCTTTCCCCGCTCCCCTGTCCCTCGTGAACCCTTGATAATTTATAAGTTATTTTGTCATATCTTACACTGTCAGACATCTCCCTTCACCCACTTTTCTGTTGTCTGTCACCCAGGGAGGAGGTTATATGTAGATCCTTGTAATCGGTTCCCCCTTTCTACCCCACCCTCCCTCCACCCTGCGGTATCACCACTCTCACCACTGGTCCTGAAGGGATCATATGCCCTGGATTCCCTGTTGGAACATTTTCTTTATTGTATCTATTGCTGTTAAATCCCCATTCCCACTCACCCCCACCCCCATTTCTCCATTGTGCCCTTAGAAAATTGTTAATCCATCCATCCTGACACCCTTTATAAAAAATCAACAACATAGAAAACAAAAGACACAAAACAAGGAACCAGCAGCAATGACCAAATAAAACAGAGTTGGGTGTGAATCACTGTCTTTAACTATGTCATGCCAGGAGACCTCGGTGTCCCCTGAGACTTCTTTCCTCTCGACGGGAAAAGACTCCTGCCTGCTCCTTAGATGGCTGTTCACGAACTGTTAGGACCTCAGTCACTACTTTTGTTTTCTTTTGTTCTGTTGTACATACGGTCTCTGTGAATTGGAACCGACTTGACAACACCTAGCAACAACAACGTGGTTATGATTTTAAAAGAAAGCATTTTCTAATTTTTAGATTTTCATTAATTCTAAGAAGACTTCATAGGCTTCTTAGGTTCTTTGGTTTCTAAATTGATGGGATTTATTCTTATCAGAGCAAAGAAACAATATATAACTAACTTTTATGTCTCAATGCCATACTGTCACAAGCAGCAATTCAAGCTTATCTGCTGTTACCTTGGTAATCAGGTAAGCTTTGATTGCCTAACTGCTGAACTGTAATAGTATGAAGAATATAAACCTGAATTTTATTCATTTTATTATCTATTAATATGGAAAGTAAAGCAAATGACAGTGTTTCTGACTACATTATTATAAAACCCAAACCAAGCCCACTGCTATTGACTCTGTTTCTACAATAATGACCTAATATAACAGAGTAGTATAATGGTTATGAGTTGGCCTGCTAACCACAAGGTCAGCAGTTTGAAACCACCGGCGACTCAAGGGAGAAAGAGGAGACTTTCTCCTCCCTTAAGGAGTTAGAGTCTTGGAAACCCACAGGAGCACATAGGGTCTACCCTGCCCGAGAGGAGAGGGTCACTATGAGTCAGAAATGACTCAGTGGTAGTGAGTTTGGCTTGATAATAAAACGGTACTGTAGGGTTTCTGAGACTGTAAAGCTGATGGGAGCAGACGGTCTCAGCTTATTGAGCTGCAGCTCCCAACATTTAGCTAGCTTTGCCACTAAGGCTCCTTGTAGAAGTACTTTGAATTTTAAGTTTGAACCAACAGTTTGTA
This sequence comes from Tenrec ecaudatus, assembly GCF_050624435.1. Lineage (NCBI taxonomy): Eukaryota > Metazoa > Chordata > Mammalia > Afrosoricida > Tenrecidae > Tenrec > Tenrec ecaudatus. The sequence goes on from NC_134532.1 coordinate 182,456,400, forward strand.
AATTCAAAGCTGATAGAGCTGCAGTACAAAGAATGCCCATTGGGGGAGCTCGTGACAAAGCTTTGTGCCTCATCACGGTTCCTTTTTGTGATTAACCTGTGAACGTGTTAAGACTGTTCTTAAAGGAGTAGCATTTTGCCGTGTGCATACATATGTCAATTTGTCTCAAGAATGTTCGGAAACATTAAAAAATGGAGGGCCAGGTTGACATTGTAGGCATTTTTCTTTTCTTGTCTTGATACTCCGTTCTAATACTTGATAAGTGTTGGCTAATAGCACTTGAAGTAGTAGCTGTCAGGTATCTTTGATCATATGTTACTCTGTGTTATTCAAGCTTGAAATGGTGACTTCCTGTGTAACAGTATGCAATGCTGTCCAGTCTGGTGCCATCTTTGCAATCATTGGCCTGTTTGAGTCCATGTTGTGGCTTTTGTGCCATTCCATCTCGGTGAGGGTGACCCCAATTTTCCTTAGTCCCTCTGCTTTACCAAACATGATGTCTTTTTCTAGTGGTTGATCTTTCCTGGAATATGTCCAAAATGAGCAAGTTGAAGTCTAGTAATTTTTGCCTCGGAGGAGAATTCTAGTGGCATTTCTTCCAAGACTGATAATTCTTTTTTGTTTTGTTGTTGTTTTCATTTTCATAGGTAGCTTTACTTGGTTTTTAGAAAAATATACACAATAATTTGAACCCCCATTTTCTTAAATAGTTTTAAATTAAAAGTATGAAAGTAAAAGGATGAATATGTTTCTACAGTCAGAACATACAATACTACTTAAGAAATAGCAGATAGGAATTTCTGCAGCATGTCAAAAATTATTCACAGGAATGATAGGAATTGAGCAAAAGCAGCTTGTGGCTGGCAGCTCACAAGCTTAGCCAGCTCATGACACTGTAGTGGAACTAATCATTTGATCTGTCTCCTTTAAATTTGAAAAAGGAATGAAAGATTTACATAGTCACCTATCCTAAGAGTCAGATAGATATTGGGTAAATGCTGTGCGTGAAAGTATCTGAATTTGTCCCTCAAGGGTTTGAGTTTGACATTCAGTTCAATTTAGATATATTACAGATTACCTTCGGTCATGGGTCAACTGGTAGTCGATGGAACAAAACCCAAAGTCCTGGGGGTGGGGAGGGGGACTATTAATGCCATTTTCTGTCTCCTGAACATTCTCCCTAGTGAATCCACAGGGTCCAGCAGTGTTGGCATGGTCTTTCAGTTTGGCAGACCAAACTGAAAGGTAAGCAATTTGAATGAAACCCCCCGCCCCCCCCCCCCCCACACACACACAGTGGCTCCATGGGAGAAAGGGCCTGGTGCTCCTTCTGCCATAAAAAAAACTCAGCCTGATCATCAGGAAAAACAAATCTTACCATAGTGAATGAAGGGGAAAGTGCAGAGTGGAGACCCAAAGCCCATTTTTTCAGCCACTGGACATCCCCTTGCAGAGGAGTCTAGGGGAGGAGATGAGACAGTCAGGGTGCGATGTAGCACCGATGAAGAATACAGCTTTCCTCCAGTTCCTAAATGCTTCCTCCTCTCCCCCCTGCCCCCAACTATCATGATCCGAATTCTACCTTGCAAGTCTGGATAGAGCAGAGGATGTACACTGGTGCAGATAGGAGCTGGAGACACAGGGAATCCAGGGCGGATGATACCTCCAGGACCAGGGGTGTGAGTGGCGATATTGGGAGGGTAGAGGGTGAGTGGGTTGGAAAGAGGGAACCAATTACAAGGATCTACATGTGACCTCCTCCCTGGGGGATGGACAACAGAGAAGGGGGTGAAGGGAGACATCGGACAGGGCAAGAAATGACAAATTAATAATTTATAAATTATCAAGGGCTCATGAGGAAGGGGGGGGTGGGGAGGGAGGGGGAAAAAAAGAGGATCTGATGCAAAGGGCTTAAGTGGAGAGCAAATGCTTTGAAAATGACGAGGGCAAAGAATGTACAGATGTGCTTTACACAATTGATGTATGTATGGATTGTGATAAGAGTTTTATGAGTCCCTAATACAATGTTTAAAGAAAAACAAAAAAAAACCCATGAACATACTGTTGGACAGTGTAACATATGACAAAATAATTTATGAATTATGAAGGGTTCATGAGGGAGGGGGGAGTGGAGAGGGAGGGGGGAAAATGAGGAATCGATATTAAGGACATAAGTACAAGGCAAATGTTTTGAGAATGATGATGGCAACAAATGTACATATGTGCTTGACACAATGGATGTATGTATGGATTATGATAAGAATTGCATGAGCCCCCAATAAAATGATTCTTTTTTATTACAAAACAAAACAAAAACTCAGCCTGGAAACCCTGTGGTAGTTCTACTCTGTCCTCCAGATACTATAGGGCAGAATAGAATTGCCCCCGTGTATTTCCAAGGGGCACATACAACTCTTACCACAATCCATACATACATCAATTGTGTAAAACACATCTGTACATTCATTGCCCTCATCATTCTCAAAACATTTGCTCTCCACTTATGGGCTGTATATTTTTACCAGAGCAGAAAGCCTCATCTATCTCTCGCATAGTGACTGGTGAATTCCAACTGCTAACCTTGCTGTTAGCCGCTCAGTGTGTAACCCAGCATGCCATCAAGACTCCTTGATAAGTGAGGGGTGGAATGTATTTCTGAAGTGGGGTTGTGCCTTGCTTAAAAGATAACTATTGCATATTCTTATGGCAAGCAATTCTAGCAAGGGTAAGTATAGGAAGAGAACATTTACAAATCCTCCATTCTTAAGGCCCTGTTAGCCACTTGACTGAATATGCACTATTGATAGTTTCTTGTATATTGTTTCAGTTGTTATTTCCATAGCACAAGTCACCCCTAAACATAGTATAAAACCACAGTTTATTAAATTCACAAAGTGCATACTGGGAATTTGTAACAGGGAGCGATGGATATACCTTTTCTGCTGTCCATTGTCTAGGTTCTTAGCTGGGAAACTCAGAGGCTGGCAGTGGGAAGCATCTGTAGGCTCCCTCACTCCCAGGCAGCTGATGCTGGTGGGTGGTAATGTCAGTGAGAGCATTTACAACTTGCTTGGTTTACTCACAGCATAGTGGCTGCGTTCTCAGGCAAGCATCCATCACAAGCAGAAGGAGAGAACGGGAAAGTGGTATCCTTTTTATGGCCTAGCATAGGAAACCATTTATAGCACTGTGTGGTACTCGTAGTTTAGCAGTCACAAATCCTTGAAAAGAAGTGGCAGGATTCAGACAGTGGCTCGCCACTGATAGATGAGGGAGTTACAAAAAGTGCATGGACATTTTTCATTTCTATTTTTCTGTGAATTTTATGAAGCCCCTTCATACTGCTGTGGCCACTTTTGGAAAGGATGGCTTGCGGCATGTATTTTCTTAGAGCTTTTATATGTGGTATCAGGATTGGAGGGAGGCTTTTTACCAATCTGTGATATGCAGATAGCACAACCTTGTTTGCTGAAAATGAGGAGGCCTTGAATCACTTGCTGATGAAGATCAAGAATTCCACCATCCAATATGGCTTATAATTCAAAGTTAAAACCAAAATCCTCACAACCAGACTAGTAGGTAACATCATGATAAACAGAGAAAAGATATAAGTTGTCAAGGATTTCATCTTGCTTGGATCCAAAATCAATGCTCATGGAAGCAAGCATTGGTCAAAAGATCAAATTGCATTAGGTAATTATGCTGCATCAGACCTCCTTTAGAATGCTGAAAAGCAAGGAGCTTACTTGAGGACTAAGGTGCACCTGACCTAAGCCACAGTATTTTCAGTTGCCTCATAAGCATGTGAAAGTTGGACATTGAATATAGAAACGGTAGAAGAATGGATGTTTTGAACTATGATGTTGATGAAGAATATTTAGAGTACCACGAACTGCCAAAAGAACAAACAAATTTGTCCTGAAAAAAAAAATACAGCCAGATCAAACCTTAGAGGCAAGGTTGGCAAAACTTTGTCTCACATACTTTGCTGATGTTATCCGGAGAGACCAATCCCTGGAGAAGGACATCACGCGTGGTAAAGTAGAGGGGCAGCGCAAAAGAGTACAAAGGAAGGAGATGGATAGACAAAGCAGTTCCAACGTTGGGCTCAAACATAACAGTTGTGAGGATGGCACGAGCCAGGCATTGTTTCATTCTGTCGTATGGACTTGTCTGCACCTATCTGTGTTACCTGGAGGGACCAGTCCTTAGAGAAGACCATCATGCTTGGTCATGACAGAGAGAGAGAGCCTCAGTAGCTGTAACACAGGGTTCACCCAGAGTGATGAGGAGGAGGAGATCCCAGGACCTGCCAGTGTTTCATTCTATTGCACATGGCATCTCTGAGTTGAAACATAACAGCAGTATTTCTCATCACTTTTTTGTCTCTTGATGGAATCCTGGTGGTATTGTGTTTAAAAGCTTGGTTGCTAATATTTAAAAAAATGATAGTAGTTTAGGAATCCCCACATATTCACACACAGTAAAAAACAAACAAACAACTTGGTTGCTAATCAGATGTCTGTGGTGAGAACCCAGCAGTCACTCTGCGGGAGAAGAATGTGTCAATCTGCTTTAGTACACAATTTGCCTAGAAGGCAGTTGTTAAATTTTGGGGGTTTTTTTTCTGTCTTTGTTGTGAGGAGATAGACTCTTAATGCTTAGAAGTTTTCAAGGCAGTCTGAAGACCGTGAGCTCTGTGAGCTGTTCCACCAGTGGTTTGATTTGAAACCCTGTTTTTCAGGTTTGTTTTTGTTTAAACAGTGGTGATAAATCTGAGCAGGTTTATTTATGCAAACAACCAAAGCCCCGTGTAAAATTAAAAGGTCTCACCCCCCCCACTTTTCCCCCCACCCCTCCCAAGTTTCCTGCATCTAGTTCATCATTTGATTTTTATGACTGGAGAAAGAAAATGTTTTCACATGTGGGTAGATAATACCATTCATACCCCCAGCGACCTACCCACCCAGAGGTCATGATTTCCTTCTTCCTCGTTCCTGATTTCTTTCCTTGTAAGGTTTAAAGTATACATAAAGGTGATACACAAACTCCATTTCAATGAACATGTGAACAGTATTTTGCTACTGATGGATCTTTCCCACATATAACCAAATTGTGGGAAATAACAGATCATTTGCTTCTAAACTCTTTATTATTTAAAAGCAATCTCCTTTCTCCCTTTTGTTCTAGAAATGACAACTATATACTCGTTTGGTGAAAATAGAATTTCTTTGTTCCTGTGTATGGGTGTGTACATGTGTTTCAGTTCCGAGTGGTAGCCATAAACAATAAAATGTTGGTTCAGGTCTAGTTAGAAAGTGAAAGGACAAATAATAAATCTCCTTTGTTAAACAACAAATCTCATTAAAAGTAATATGTCGTGCTAGACACCCCTTCTAGAGGGGTAGTGTGGAGGAGATGGGCCACTCAGGGTTCAGTGTAGCAACAATGAAACTAAAAACCTTCCTCTAGTTCCTGAACGCTTCCTCCCCTCTCAATCATCATGACCCCAATTCTACCTTGCCTGCGGACCTGGTTATACCAGAGGATGTACAGCGGTGCAGTGGGGATCTGGAAACAGGGAATCTAGGACAGACGAACCCCTCAACACCAGTGGTGGGAGTGGCGACATCAGGAGGGAAAGGGGTGTAGAAAGGGAGAACCGATCTCGGAGATCTATGTGTAACCTCCTCTCTGGGAGATGGGAAATGGGGAAGCGGGTGAGGGGAGATGCCGGGGAGTGTAAGATAAGATATAATAATTATTTATAAACTATCAAGGGACCAGGGGCGAGATCGGGGAGGGAGGGGGACCGGGGAAAAAAGGGAAAACGAGCTGATTCCAGGAACCCAGTGGAAGGTGAATTATGTGAATGATGAGTGCAACGAATGTATAAGGGTGCTTTGCTCAATTGATGTATGTACAGACTGTGATAAGAGCCTTATGAGCCCCAATAAAAAGATTAAATAAATTAATATATATACATATATATATATATACATATATATATATATATATATATGTGCACCTAACCCATGCCGTTGCTTTGTTGTCATTAGTCTGGAAGCTCCTCTAAAATCTGTTGGCTTTGGGTGAATTATGAGAATGATGAGTGCAACGAATGTATAAGGGTGCTTTGCTCAATTGATGTATGTACAGACTGTGATAAGAGCCTTATGAGCCCCAAAAAAAAGATTTTAAAAAAAGGAGTAATATGTCGTAAACATCTGAATTTTAGAAGCAGAATATAAAAATTTGTGGTGCAAAATCAAAGATCATTACATCGTACAATATATAGAGAAAAATGCCTCTTTGTAAATTACATTATTAAGATGGAAAATAATTAAGTCTTCCCAGTGACCTTACTTGTAAAAAGAAAAGTCAAAGTTAAGATTCTTCAAATAACCAAACTCATTGCTGTTGAGTTGATTGCAGCTCCTAGTGTGCCTGCGTAGGACAGAGTAGGACGGCCTCAGCGTTTCTGAGGCCATCAATTATTACAAGAACAGAACGCCTCATCTTTCTGCTGCAGAGTTGCTGGTGATTACAAAATGCTGACCTTTTGGTTAATAGCCCAATGCATAGCCCTTTATGCCACCAAGACTTCTTAAAGTAAAGGTTCTAGGGAGCTGTAAATCCTGTACCTTAGGAAGCACAGTAGATCTTTTAAGATCCTTTGTTAATTAAGTACATAAAAATAATAGCTACGGTATTACAAAGATAGGTGCCATGAATTGAGTTCCTTTTTTAAAATCTCTGTTGATTTAATTAATCATATTTTATAGAAGCTCAAAGCACTCATTTTCTCCTTTATAAGAAGAGATTACAAGTCCTGTAAATCACAATGTGCAGGACCCGATAAAAAATTCCCATAAAAAAGCTCAGAGTTAAAATTTGCTCCCCACTATTCTGGCCCATTTCCTTAAGGGGGAAAAAATCCCCTATGAAGTCACAACTTTTAGGTTAGACTGGCAAAGTGGGTTCGAGATGCATGGGAAGACATTCCAGAAGACAGGGTGCGACGTGCCTTCCAGAAATGTAGTATTAGTAATGCTATGGATGGCAGTGAAGACTGTGCTTTGTCTGAAAATGACAGCAGTGATGGTGATGACGGCGATCTCAGTGAGGACAGCGTCTCTGATGACCTCACACCAGCTGAAGCTCTGCATTGGGATATGGATGATGACGAGGAATCCAGTTTTGAAGGATTTTAACTCTTTACATTTTAGCTTGGTTGCTGATTGAGCTCGGGGAATAGTACTCTTAAAGTATCATTATTGATACCTTATTGCTTTTGTTAGAACCTATTTTCCACTTACTGTGCTGGTTTACTAATGTTAAATGACTTGTCCTTTTATCTATGTTTTTATTTAAAATAAATAATTAAATACATTACCCCAATGATGTCTCAATTTTTAGTAATTTTATTTTCATTTGTTTTGATTATTGAAACTCACCAATAGCTTCTGCATTTTCCACCCTAGGCTTATACTCGAGTCAATCAGTTTTTCTGGTTTCCCAGGTGATAATTAGGTACCTCGGTTTATACTTGGGTAAGCTTATATTTGAGTATATATGGTAAGTAAAATGATTGTTGCATTATAAATAGACATTAGTGAGCATCTCACATTTATAAATGAACATTTTTACATAGCCATATAAAAATATTTAATAGTTTTTCCCCTTACCACATGGCTGATTCCTTGGTATCTTTTATTGATGCCATTTTCACCAGTGTTTATAGATTTAATGGCTAATAATAAATATTTTAGAGTTGGAGGCATTACAATTTCTGTGGCAACTACTGAGCTCTGCTGTTTTCAGCCACAGAAAACAAGGAATGAACGGCTATGGCTGTGCTTTAGTGTGCTTACAAACACTGGCTACTTGTTTTGTAGGCTGTACTTTGCTGACCGCTACTGTAGAACACAGACCTATCATCTACCAGGATGTGGGTGAGACCAAACCCCAACATGGAGAGTCACCTCCAACCACTGTCATCCACTTCATCCAGCTCATAGCAACTGTGGCTTTTCTATCCATAGACTGGGAGCATGTAAATAAAGTGTTGAGGATCTCACTCGGGGATTGGTCAGTTTTGTTATTCTGCTGGGTATGAGAGTGAGCCATCTTGAGAAAGCAAGAACAGAGAATCCTATGACCATCAAGAAAGAAGAGCCACCAGTAGAGTGTATGGAAAATCCCTGTCTGAGTGGCAGAGGCACCAGAGACCACAGCACTAAGACAATGAGGCAGAGCAGAGGGCCACACTGGCTGAGAGGCCTAGGACCAGTGAGACAGTGAAAGGCATGCCTTCCAGCATGGCTGAGAAAGAGGCATTGCAGGAAAAAGAACCATTGTCTTTAACATTTAGTAGCCTCCTAATTAATTCCCAACAGAGAAGGAGCGTGTCAGGGAAAGGCAGGTTGCTGTTAGGATAGACTAAGAAGGGTGGTGGGTATGTCTGATCTCTGCCTGGTGGCAATTGACCTTGGACTGATGAGTTTGATTCTCCTTCCTCATGTGTCAGTGGAAGTAAGAGCAGCTGGTAGGTTTAAATTGCCAGCCTACACTGTGCCATCAGGGATCCACAGGGAAGGGACAGGGACGGGGTGTGGGAGGGAGAAAAGAAACACAATGAACCTCTGGTCGACCCTACGTCTGTCTACACAGTGCAGGGAAGGTATTACAGAAAAAAGAAAAAAAAAAGGCTGGCGATATGGCCGCACATAGAAATAGACTGTGAGCAGATGGATGTGTAGAGACTGGTGGGCTTTTCACCTGGAAATCATGTTCTTTATAGTTGTCAGTTAAACTACAGACAACCAGCAAATCGTAGCTCAAGACAAGGGCAGGATTTCATACAGAGCTGTTGGTATAACCCAAAGTTAAGGCTGATATTTTAGTCACATAGGGAGCCCTGGTGGTATAGTGGGTTACACATTGGGCTGCTAACCATACGCAGTTCAGAACCACCAGCCACTAGTGTGGCTTCCTACTGCCGTAAAGAGTTACAGTCTCAGAAACCCACAGGGGCGGATCTACTTCTCCCATGTTCTATAGGGTTGCTATGAGTTGGAACCAACTCGATGGCATTGAATTTAGTTTGGGTAATATGCAAAAGAACTGGTATTCATTGGTCATTTAGATTACGGCTATAGGTTTGGGAGTATGACTTGCCTTAGCTAAAGATTAAATTTAGCATAATCAGTTGAGTTGGAAAGTTTTCTTTACCCCTTATTTGATAGCTCTTTTTATATATCTTCAGTGCTTTTTGGAGGTTGGGAAACAAGTTTATGAAAATGTAAGCTTCTCGCTAGAGGGAGTCATAAGAAAAACTGCTAGTGAGGCTATAATAGGACAGAAGAGTAGATTTACCTTCCAAAGAATGTCCTTATATACTTTTAAATTTTGCTCTCTGTGTAGGTTTTCCTTATTGGAAGAAATAAAATTTGAAATAAAATGTGCAAAGCAAAGGTTCTTTGGTCTGTTTCCTGACCGAAGGGCCTACTCATCCTGTTTTCAGTTTCTTTGGACTATAATTTTAATATGAGTTTTTAAATTGATATTTAATAAGACTTAAGATACATTTTATAACACAATTCTGTATTAAGATCCATTTTTCAATTCTAGTTCAAATAGTATTTTTAGTGGTATAGACATGACAAGCATGATCTTTTTAGCAAATAACTTATGAAATGATTTATTCTGCATCATTTAGATGAGGTAATTTGTGTAGCATGGTAATAGTGGCTAACATTTCTTGGGCTATCACTATATTTCTCATGAATTTTCTATTCCCATTCTCAGTACTCTGAAATTATAGGTACTATCATTCCTCCCATTTTTATCAGATGAGAAAACAGTATTAAATCACTTCTACATGGTCTTGAAATTCTAGAAAGTTGCTGAGCCAGACTTGAAATCTAGATCTGTCTTATTGACAAAGCTTATAGTTAACCAGCTAAGCACTGTTCTGTAATTCTTTTCCCCAAACAATTTCCAGGTATGAGTTATTGCTTTAATAAGGAGAAAGTGCGGCTTTAGAGTAATGGGTCTGACGCCAGGATCGAGCTTTTTTCCTTCTTTACTGTATCGGCATCTGTTTTACATTTTAAGAGATGTGTCATCATTTGTATGATATATGTTCATGGAGAGATGTACTTTTTACTTTTTAAAATTGATAGAGCCACATAGCTCCAGAAAAATGATATGAAAAGATACATATTGAAAACTAGCTTCCGGAGGATGGCGGCGCCGGGAAGCGGCCGGCTGCTGGGCTTAAGGCAGGAACCTGCCATGGCTGTGAGGTATCTCGGTGATCGATCGAGCTGTCACTGCAGCCCCGAGTCCTCAGCCTGGAGGCGCGGTTGGCCAGCGGCCCCAGGCCCTGGCCTCCGTAATGAGAGCCCAAGCCCTTCTCTGTGCCGCAGCCTCGCAGATGCCAAAGGGACCAGATATAAAGGCATCATGCAAAAAAAAAAAAAGGGGGTGTATGTGTATATGTATGTATGTATGTGCGTGTGTGTGTGTGTGTGTGTGTATACCATATTGAATGAAGGGGGAAGTGCAGAGTGGAGACCCAAGGCCCAAGTGTCGGCCATTGGAGATCCCCTCATAGAGGCGTTTAGGAGAGGAGATGGGTCAGTCAGGGTGCGAGGTAGTACCAATGAAGAACACAGCTTTCCCCCAGATCCTAGATGCTTCCTCCCCCCAACTGCCATGATCCGAATTCTACCTTGCAGGGCTGGATAGGGCAGAGGTTGTACACTGGTACATATGAGGGCTGGAGGCACAGGGAATCCAGGGTGGATGATACCTTCAGGACCAAGGGTGTGAGGGACGATGCTGGGAGAGTGGAAGGTGAGTGGGTTGGAAAGGGGGAACTGATTACAAGGATCCACATGTGACTTCCTCCCTGGGAGAGGGACGGCAGAGAAGTGGGGGTAGGGAGACTCCGGATAGAGCAAGATATGACAAAATAACGATATATAAGTTACCAAGGGCACATGAGGGAGGGGGAGCGGGGAGGGAGGGGGAAAAAAAAGAGGACCTGATGCAAAGGGCTTAAGTGGAGAGCAAATGCTTTGAGAATGATTGGGGCAGGGAATGTATGGATGTGCTTTATACAATTGATGTATGTATATGTATGGATTGTGACAAGAGTTGTATGAGTCCCTAATAAAATGTAAAAAAAGAAAAGAGAAAAAAAATGATTAGGGCAAAGAATGTACAGATGTGCTTTATACAATTGATGTATGTATATGTATGGACTGTGATAAGAGTTGTATGAGCCCCTAATAAATGGTTAAAAAAAAAAAGGGAAATGGAAACTGATCTCAATTCCCAGGACAGGAAGGACCTGGACAAGTTCATTAAGTTTTTTGCCCTCAAGACTGTCCAAGTGATTGTCCAGGCTCGACTTGGTGAGAAGATTTGCACTCGTTCATCTTCATCTCCAACGGGTTCAGACTGGTTCAATTTAGCCATCAAGGACATCCCAGAGGTTACACATAAAGCAAAGAAGGCGCTGGCAGGGAAGCTGCCTGCTGTGGGGAGGTCTATGTGTGTGGAGATCTCACTCAAGACTTTTGAGGGAGATTCCATGGAATTGGAGATTTGGTGTCTTGAAATGAATGAAAAGTGTGATAAGGAGATCAAAGTTTCCTACACGGTATACAACCGACTGTCTTTGCTGCTGAAGTCTCTCCTTGCTATAACGAGGGTAACACCAGCCTACAGGCTCTCCAGAAAACAAGGGCATGAATATATCATCCTGTACAATCTTGTTCTTGTTGAAACAAATGGAAAAACTCACTGCCATTGAATCACTTCGGATGCTTAAGGATGGTATTGAGCAGGTTTAGCTGATGTCATCTTGGGAAACCAAACCCCTTGCCACTGAGGCGATTCTGACTCATAGTGACCCTGTGTAGGGTTTCTGAGGCCTCAAGTCTTTAGGGGAGCTGACAGTCTCGTCTTTGTCCTAAGGAGCAGCTGAAGGGTCATTGTTACTGCCGCCCAGTACTTAACCCACGACGCCACCATGGCTTCTGCTATGACAACCCATTCTGAATTTGCTGCTTATTAAAATTTTATTGTCCTTAAAAAAAAATTTTTTTTTTAATTTTATTGTCTTAAAAAAAAAAAAAGAAAACTAGCTTCCATCCCTACATCTATTCCCCTACCTTATTCTCTCCAGCCTCATGAGATGGGTTTAGTTTCTTTATGTAGATATAAATAATATGTATATATATTTACCTTTCAAAGGTTCATTTCCTTATTTAACTTTATTTTTTTTAGTTTTATTGGCACATAACCCACATAAATATAATTTAATAGTTCAATCTTCTTGATATCAAGAATTGAACATTACTCCATTCAATCTTGAACTTTTTTATGGTTAAATAGCTTTTAAAGTGAGTTGTGTAAAATGGGTATATAAGCAAAAGTAGTGAAGAAAGCTGGTGGTGTCCTGCTATCAAAAGGTATAGTTATTGGAGTCTTAAAGGCTTGAAGATAAAAAAGCGCCCCTCTAGCTGAGAAGCAACAAAGTCCACACGGAAGACACACGCCAACCTGTATGATCATGAGGTGTCAGTGGGATCAGGTATCAGGCATCAAAGACTTAGAACAATCAATCAGTCATATCAGTGCAAACAAGGGGGCGGGTGGAGTGGAGATCCAAAGCCCATCTGTAGACAATTAGACATCTACTCACAGAAGGGTCACAAGGAAGGAATGAGCCAGCCAGGGTGCAGTATAGCACTGACGAAACATACAACTTTCTTCTAATTCTTTAATGCTTCCTCCTCCCCACTATTATCATGACCCCAATTCTACCTTACAAATCCGGCTATACCAGAGCATGTACACAGGTATAGATATGAGTTTGCAACACAGGGAAGGAATCCACATCAGATAAACACCTAAGGACCAGTAAAGAGAGTAGCCATAACAGGAAGGTATAGGAAAGGTGGGGGGAGGAAGGGGTAACTGATCACAGTGGTCAACATATAACTACCCTCAGAGATGGACAACAGAAAAGTGGGTGAAGCGAGACAGTGGTTAGTGTAAGACATGAAAATAATAATTTATAAATTATCAAGGGTTCAGTGGGAGGGAGGGAGGGAGGGAAGGAAAAAATTAGCTGATACCAAGGGCTCAAGTAGAAAGAAACTGCTTTGAAAATGATGATGGGAACATATGTACAAATGTGCTTGATATGATGGATGAATGCATGAATTATGGTAACAGCTGTAAGATCCCCCCAATAAAATTATTTTATAAAAAGAGAGGTAATAAAAAATGAGTTGTGTATTCATCATCAGTTCTAGTGCTCCCTGCCCCTCCTGCATACTTGGGTTCCTCAACCCCCAAAGGTTCATTTTCTATTTTTGACCCCCAGAGGCTCATTTTCTACAAATAGAATTTACTTTTTCGTTATGTGCTTCTGATTTTCAAAAAGAAGAAAAACTCATAAATTTATGTATTTTATTAATAAACTCATCAATGAGCTCTTTCTAGTAGTTCTACTTAAAAAAAATGTAGATCAATGTTTCCCAAAGTGGGCAATACCACCCCTGGGGGTGTTAAACCATCCAGTGGGGCTTCAAAAGTAGATAGCTACACTTTATCCTGGATTGTGGACTATAGTATAATAGTTTTTAGTTGCCAGGGAGTGCTGGGTAGTTTGTTGGTTTTTGTTTTTTTTTTCCTGAAAAGGAGGCAGTAAGCCAAATAGATTTGGAGATCTGGGAGATTATGATTTGCAGTCTTGGAAACCCACAGGGGCAATTCTACTCTGCCCTATTGAGACAACTGTTCTAAACCTTGTCACTTAGTGAGGAGGGAGAGGTAAAGCCCTTACGTAAAACAATAACTGTAGGTGATAGGTTCCCAAATTATTTGGCCCATCATCCCCTTTTCAGAAAAACCACTCAGAACTTTTGTACTATCATTTATAATCCAGGATAAGGTGTAGGTATCTTCCCCCATCATTCCAGCAGCATTCAGTAGCTCTCACTTCAGGAAATACTGACGTAGATAGATGACTTGTATCAGATTGCAGTCCATCTGAAAATGATTCTGAGTAGAAAAAGTCTACTGAAAAAGAGCAGCCCTTTCAAGTGGTCTGTGTTTTTCTGGGTTTTAGATCAGATCTCAGCCCAGTGGGTAGCCGCTGTGCCACCAGGACTGTTTACATTGTAGCAGTCATTAAAAACAGAACATGAGTCTTGCAATAATTGTCTGCTTTTGGTCACGTCCAAAGCTAACTTTCCTTTCTTTTTCTTTGCAGTTGAGGCAGTCGCAGTCCTACTGCACAGACACAGAATGTCTTCAGGAATGTAAGTAACGCTGGGACAGAAGGAGATTTAGGATTGTGGGAGAATTGTAGTACTGTGAATGTTTGCTCATAAGATTTTCTCTTTATGGAACTATTTCTCAATAGTGTGTAGTATATTTGTCACTTAATATTTCATCTTTAATTTGCAAAGTTGTTTTTTTTCCTGCCTCAAAACCGAAATCTGCTTATTGAAGAAAATGATAAAATTACTGATAAAAAGAAGGGGAAACTCCCAGAATTTTATCATGTAAACTAATCACTGTTGACAACTTGGTGGGTTCCCTTCCAGACCCTAATCTTGGCACATTATTTTGTATCTGGGCACTTTGAGCCTCGAACTGACACATCAAGGCTACCAGCACAAATCACACACCTTTCCCCAGCATCCATTTGAATCCATTGGTCAGTTTTAGGTGTCTGTGAGGCTCATTCTTCTGGCTCACGTTCCCATGAGGCCATGTGAGTGGCAATGGTAAAGTGAAAGACAGCCCCGGAAGAAGATCATGCATGGTGAATGTTGCTGACATTCAGTCTGTGTCAGATCCATGCAGTCCATATTGGAGTGGCCATTCTTTTATAGACACTCAAAAATAACCTGAGACATACATTGAGGACCACAAATATATAGCATGTAAAACAGTCCAGTCTTATTTCTTAATGATTTGACTGTAAGAAGGTAAGCTTGATATTCACAGGATGATGAAGGGCCAGCACAATTAGATTACATATACTTGAAAAAATGAGATCTTCTTGTGTGTGTTGTTTTTCATTGTTGCTGTTGTTGTTGTGAGATGCTGTCAAGTCAGTCCTGACTCTTAGCAACCCTCCGAACAAGAGAAGGAAACACTGCCTGGGCCTCTACCATCCTCATAATTGTTCTTATGTTTGGTCCCATTGTTAGAGCCACTGTGTCAATCCTCGTTCAGGGCCTTCCCCTTTTTCACTGCCCTTCTACTTTACCAAGCACGATGTCCTTTTCTGGGGACCAGTCTCTTCCTGACACCATGTCCAAAGTATGTGAGAAGAAGTCTCATCGCCCTTGCTTCTAAAAAGCATTAGGGCTGTACCCCCAAGACAGTTTTGTTTGTTCTTTTGGAAGTCCGTGGTTCTTGCAATATTCTTTGCCAACATCAAAGTTCAAGGCATCAGTTCTTATCTGGTCTTCCTTGTTCAATCTCTAACTTTCACAGGCATATGATGCATTGGAAAATACCATGGTTTGGGTCTTGCATACCTTAGTCCTCAAAGTAACATTCTTGCTTTTCAACACTTTAAATAAATACTGTGTAGCAGATTTACCCAGTGCAATACATCACTTGATATCTGCTGCTTCCATGAACATTGATTATGGAGCCAAGCAAGATTAAATCCTTGCCAACTTTAATCTTTTCTCCATTTGTCATGTTGCCTATTGGTCCAGTCGTGAGGATTTTGGTCCTCTTGGCATTGAGTTGTCATGTGTATGAAGGCTGCAATCCTGGTTCTTTATCCACTAGGGCTTCAAGTTCTCTTCACTCTCGGTAGGAAAGGTGGTGTCATCAGCATTCTGCAGGTTGTTAGTAAGCCTTCCTCCAATCCTGATGCTGGATTCTTCTTATAATCCATTTTCTCTGATTATTTGCTCAGCATAAAGTTTGGATAAATATGGTGAGGGGATACAATCCTGACTCACACCTTTCCTGATTTTTTTTCTAATACCTTTCCTGATTTTAAATCATGCAGTATTTCCTTGTTCTGTTTGCACAATTGCTTCTTGATACATGTACAGGTAATGCAGGAGCACAATGAAGTGTTCTGGAATACCTGTTCTTCTCAAAGCTATCCATAGTTTGTTATGACCCATGCAGCCAAGTGTCTGCATAGTCAGTAAAAGACAAGTGAACATCTTTCTGGTATTCTCTGCCTTCATACATTCCCAGTTTCACCTATTAATAGATGTTTGCAACTGTTTCTTATTTTGAGTAATGCTCCCTCAGCAAATGAAGGCTCCCAAGATTTTATTCCCAAGGCTTTACTCCATCCGTGTCATTATGGTTGGCTCTTAATTTAAGAAGGCAATTCTTCCTCAGCCAAATTTTGAGTGTCTTCGGACCTGAAGGAGTGCTGGTGGTATAGTGATTGTGGGTTGGACTGTTAACTGCAGTGTCAGAAGTTTGAAACCACCAGCTGCTCTTTGGGAGAAAGATGAGACCTTCTACTCTAAAGAGTCTTGGAAACCCACAAAGGCAATTCTGTCTTGCCTTCAGTTGTTATGAGTTAGAATCAACTTAATGGCAGTGGTGTGTTGGTTCCAATCTAATGAGCTCATCTTCAAGCACTATCTTTGGCAAGATTCTGCTGCTACCCATAAGGTTTTCAGTGGCTAATTTCTCAGAAATGGACAGCCTATTATTCCTTCTTCTTCGTAGTCTGTTCTTAGTCTGTAAGCTCTGGTAAAACCTAGTCACTTTGGGTGGCCCTGCTGGTATTTGAAATACCAGTGACATTGCTTCCAGAGTCACAGCAACATACAAGCCACCACAGAACCACAAACCAACAGACACGTGTTTTTTTTAATCTTACCACAATCCATACATACATCAATTGTGTGAAGCACATCTGTACATTCGTTGCCCTCATCATTCTCAAAACATTTGCTCTCCACTTAAGGCCCTGGCATCAGGTCCTCATTTTTTTTTCCTGCTCCCCGCTTCCTCGTGAGCCCTTGATAATTTATAAATTATTATTTTGTCATATCTTGCCCTGTCCGACATCTCCCTTCACCCCCTTTTCTGTTGCCCATCCCCCAGGGAGGAGGTCACATGTAGATCCTTGTAATCTGTTTCCTTTTTCCAACCCACTCACCCTCTACCCTCCCAATATCGCCACTCACACCCCTGGTCCTGGAGGTATCATCTGCCCTGGATTCCCTGTGTCTCCAGCTCCTATCTGCACCAGTGTACATCCTCTGCTCTATCCAGACTTGCAAGGTAGAATTCGGATTATGATAGTTGTGGGGGTGGCGGGGGAGAGGAAGCATTTAGGAACTGGAGGAAAGCTGTATTCTTCATCGGTGCTACATCGCACCCTGACTGACTCATCTCCTCCCCTAGATCCCTCTGCAAGAGGGATCTCCTGTGGCCGACAAATGGGCTTTGGGTCTCCACTCTGCACTTTCCCCTTCATTCACTATGGTAAGATTTTTTTTTCTGATGATGACTTATACCTGATCCCTTTGACACCTCGTGATCACTCAGGCTGGTGTGCTTCTTCCATGTGGGCTTTGTTGCTTCTGAGCTAGATGGCCGCTTGTTTACCTTCAAGCCTTTAAGACCCCAGACGCTATCTCTTTTGATAGCCAGGCACCAACAGCTTTCTTCGCCACATCTGCTTATGCACCCATTTGTCCTCAGTGATCATATCATGGAGGTGGGCTAGTTTTTATACTTAACATCTCTAAACTTGAACTCCACTTTATATCCATGAAACTAAAAACACAGTATGAAAGGACTTGTTATACATGAATTCCTGGTCTGGATTGGGCAGCACATCAACTTTGGTAAATATGATAACTTGGAAGATGAGCTAATGCAATATCTAGCCCGAAGAAGAAATTTGAAGCCACTGGCTTATTATGATTTAGATTCCCTTAAGCCAGAAAGGAAATATGTAGACATTGCCCCACGTTGTTAGAATGATGGGTGGTGGCTCCCCACTTCCCCCATATCAGGTTCCTGTATGTTGTTTCTCCCATATCTGCCTTTGGCCTCTGTATTGTATAACCTCTGATAAGCCAGTCAGCACATAAAACTAAAACCTGCTTTCCTAGGTTGAAAATTAATCTTACTGCATTCTTAATGGGAAAAAGGTGTTGATTATATGTTTGCTTACCTGTGACCCTTGAACAAGCTCTATCTGTAACCAGATATACTCTTTATATCTGAATAAAATTTTACTTCCTTAATCTAAATATAAAGGCAGGACTCTTAGTCTATATATTAATTTCCTTTTTTATTGACAAGTTTTGTCTCTCCTTCCCCCAGGACTTTTAGCATTTGGTCAAAATCCATTCTGATGGCCAAATTCTTAAATACCTTTTTCACCCTCAAAGTAATAAGATATATTTTATAGCTCCTTTTTATTTATATATATATATTGCTGTTTGGTTGTAAAATTATTTACTTTTAAAAATAAAATTATATATGTTTTCAGATCCGGCAAAAATGGGGGCTTGGTGATAATTGAAGTAAATCTTTTTTTTTTTTTTTAATCATGTTTTGAGGGACTCATACAACTCTTATCTCCATCCATCCATCCATTGTGTCAGCACATTTGTACATTTCTTGCCATCATTGTCAAAACATTTTCTTTCTACTTGAGCCCTTAGTATCAGCTCCTCATTTTCCTCCTCCCACTCCACCCTCCCTCCCTCCATCACGAACCCTTGATAATTTATAAATTATTATTATTTTGTCATGTCTTACACTGTCTGATGTCTCCCTTCACCCACTTTGTCCATCCCCCTGGGAGAAGGGGTTATATGTAGATCATTGTGATCGGTTCCACTTTCTCGTTACCATCCTGGTATCTCTATTCTCATTGGCCCTGAGGGGTCCTGGATTCCCTGTTTCCAGCTCTGATCTGTACCAGTGTACATCCTCTGGTCTAGCTGGATTTGTGAGGTAGAACTGGATCATGATGCAGGGTGGGGTGGGGGGAGGATTAAAGAACTCGAGTAAGGTTGTGTGTTTCATTGGTGCTATACTATACCCTGACTGGCTCATCTCCTCCCCATGACCCTTCTGTAAGGGGATGTCCAGGTGCCTACAGATGGGCTTTGGGTCTCCACTCCGTACTCTGCCTCATTCACAGTGATAGCATTTTTGTTCTTTGATGCCTAACACCTTGTGATCACACAGGCCGGTGTGCTTCTTCTGTGTGGACTTTTTTTGCTTCTCAGCTAGATGGCCGCTTGTTTATCTAATGGAAGTAAATCTTAAGTGAACATATCTAATTTTCCTCCCATGGTTTTATTGGTGTTTATAATTTTGTTTGTTTTGTTTTCTTTTGTTTTTTTCTGTCCTGTCCCCACTTTTTAACAGTACCTACAGCTTGATTTTGTATATATTTCCTTGTTTTAGAAATGAAATTTAAGGGTTCATGAGGGAGGGAGGGAGGAGTGGGGAGGGCAGGGAAAAATGAGCTGATACCAAGGGCTCAAGTAGAAAATGTTTTGAGAATGATGAGGACAACAAATGTGCTTGACAAATGGATGTATTTATGGATTGTGATAAGGGTTGTACGAGCCCCAATAAAATGATCTAAAACAATTCAGAATTCTCAGTTAAAAACAAAGAAATGAAATTTATTTAGCCACAGAACCAGCTGATAGATTGAAAAATTGTTCAAACATAGAATAACAAGTAGTTTCTCGGAAAATTAATACAGTATACATATTCTTGTTTATAGACTTTGGGAATTTGGCATTGGATAAAGATTGAGTTTCTAATGTTTGTTTGGATGGTTACTAAAGGTGTTGTTTCTTGACTATTCTGATAATTCTTTGGCAGTTTAGTGTGGATTATTTCTCTTATTGAAACATTTCCCTGACATTCCTGACACTTGGCGTACCTTTCTTTCTTCTTTTTTGTGGGTTTGTTAATTTCTTTTAACAGTTTTAATTCCACATAATTCACATATAATACAGTTCAATAGTCTAAACATATTAAAGAGTTGTGCTTTCACATCATAATTTTAGAAAATTTTCTTCTTTCTTTTATTCATCATAATTCCCCATTTCTCCCAAACTCTCCTGTCATAGCCATAAGAAATTATTGATCCAATTACTGTCACTATACATTTAACTGTCATGAATTTCATATAAAGAAAAACTTACAAAATCTACAACAATAACAAAATAAAACAGGAAAATAGAAAATAAAAGCTAGAACAATTCTTAATATGGGTCAAAAGGGACAACAAAAGTGATAAGCTATTAGAGTGTAGTCTAACTACATCTACATTTAGTTAATTTACCAGTGCACTCCTGGTCAATGGTCAGGAAATTCACCAGAAGCTTAATCCAAGTAGAGACTATGCAAATGGATATTGAGCATTCACTATTATCTATAGCCTTTTGCAAATTGGGTGCTCAGCGTGTAAGCTGAAACACAGTTCTTTCCTCCCATCTTGGATTTTATTATTTACAATCCTTGGATCACACAGGTTAATGTGCTTCTTTCATGTGAATTTAGCTGACACCTCACTTAGATGGCTGCTTTTTCTAAGACAAACTTGGTAAGACTCCAGATGCTATTCTTTCTGATTTCCAGGCACCATCTGATTTCTTCACCATACATTACTACAGCACCCATATCTTCAGTGATCTCTTTATGAGGGCAAATATTAAATAGTGCCACATCACAAGAGCTAACTGGTCAAAAGAAAATGTTTTGAAAATGATGATGGCAACAAATGTACAAATATGCTTGACACAATGGATGGATGTATGGATTGTGATAAGAGCTGTACGAACCCCCAATAAAATGATATTTTAAAAAGAATTAACTAGTCTTTATATACGCCCTTGGTTCACTTTAGAGACATCACCCTCTTTCCTATTGAGTCCCTCAGGACTTGGTCCCTGGACCTCTGACCTTATACTCACTCCCTTGGTGAGTTTGTCTGGGCTCATGGATCCCTCTTTGTTTGCTGCTGGCTGTCTTCTGTATTGCTCCACCAGGATGTTTCATAGGACCTCAAACTCAGCATTTCAGAACGGAGCTGATAAACTGATAGTCGCCTCTAAACACGGGCCTCCTGTTCTTTCCAATTTCTGTTAATGACCTTGGGGGTCATCAGTGACTTTTCATTCTATATCAGTCTTATTAGAAAGAATTACCTTCAAGGTAGATCCAGAATTCTACCCTTACCACCTTCACTGCATCCTCCATGTTGTAGTCCATCATCATCTCACATAGGTTATTGCAGTAGCTTTTCACGTAGATTATTCATCATTCGCTCATATAGTTATTGCAATAGCTTGCTGTCTCCCTGTTCCTCCATTGTGCCGCTTTCTCTGTACAGTCTCAGTGGTCCCAACTCTTCCAGTAGTTTCTTAATTCATCAAAAAACCTAACCCTGTCAGGTGATTGGTTATGTTTAAGGAGAATAAATATCTATAACCTCTTTTTGTTTTACTTATATGTGTATATATTTGTTTGTTTTGCATATATAATGTAGACTTTACCACTACATCTTTTTTTCAAGTGTACCTCTTACTATCATCAACTACACTAGTCAAGGTGTTCATACTTCACATACTTTTTCTTTCATCGTAAACAAAATTGACTACTATCTAGACAAGAGAATGAATCTCCCTCTTTTCCTTCCTCCTCAACCCATGATAACCACCAGTGAACATGTGTGGATGGCACAGGACCAGGCGGTGTTTTGTTCTGGTGTACATAGGGTCTCTGACTCAGACTGACTCAATGACACCTAACAACAATTCTTGTAATTTCCTAAAAATGAGATCTTACATTTGTCCTTTTGTGATTGACTTACATTACTCAGCATCATGACCTTCTGGTTCATCCACATTGCAAAATGTTTTGTGTGTTCATTCTTTTTTATGGATGAGTTAGTAACCCATTGTACATATTTGCATTCTGCTAGTGGGAAGAGTTCATACTTTTATCAGATTTTCAAAGGGTTCTGTTAATACCAGCCCACCCAAATTTTTAAGAACTGTTGAACTTTTAAAATCTTCATGTGATAGATATTTGCCCATGTAAATGTGTGACTTTTCAACTTTGTTCACCATTTAGGTTTACTCACTGGAAGGAAGAAAAATTAAAGATGTAATATTTTACAAGTATACTTCTTGAAATTATTTATTGTTTTCAAACTAATGAACATTATAATTTTTCCTGCTTACCTATAAAGATCATGCTGCAGGTTGTGTTACAAATACATTTCTGTCTTTAGTACCAGGACCCTCTGCTGACAATGGCATCAGTATGACCATGATCTTGATGGCCTGGATGGTGATTGCAGTCATTTTGTTCTTACTAAGACCGCCTAATCTGAGAGGATCAAATTTACCTGGGAAGCCAGCCAGCCCTCATCATGTAAGTGTTAAGGGTTATAAATCCAGTTCAGGAGTAAAAGGGTATAAACTGGAGAGGGAAAGTTTGTTTTTAATAAAATATCTACATTAGCAAAGGGAAGATTGAACTCCTGGAGTAAGGTTTTCCTAATTAGACCTGATAAATCTTGGAGCCTCCAGTGACTTAGTCTGCACATATGGAAGTACAATTAGCCCTCCCAAATTGTAAAACAAATTTGAATTCTTACAAATATCAAAAATAATTCCATTCATAACTCACAGCAATTCCCAGTTCTTCAACCCCAGTTTTACTTACCCCATAGTGGTTGATTCCCTTGATTCTCATGCTTCCGACACCCTACACTCACTTACCAGCTCCAGCTCAATTGTTTTTTATCCCCCTTTCTCTTTCCTCTGTTTTAGCTATTAAATATAATAGGGCCCCTGAGCCTGTCTGGATAAATCCTGTTTTCCCAGTGTTTTTTCCTGTCCTATTTCTCTCTAACCCATTCTTCCTGTTCTGCATCACAATAGATCACCCGAGCTTTCCCCCCCACCCCCTGCCAAAAAAAGAGAGAGCAAGCGGTAGGAACCAATGATGTTGATAAATCTTGATAGTCACCTTTACTGTCACTGTGTGCCATCTAGTTGACTCGTAGCGACCCAGTGCGACCGTGTGACTGTTCCACGGGTTTCCTGGGCTGTAATCTTCACAGGGAGCATCTCACCAGGGCCTTTCTTCCACAGAGAGCAGGGGGGCTTGAAGCCCCAACCTTTAGGTCAGCAGCTCAGTGCTTTAGCCATTGTACCACCAGAATATCTTATTACCATTTTAGAACCTTCTAAGTGAAAAACATGATCAAGCAACACAACAGGGAGTTTTCAGTACTTAATGAGCCTTCCATTAAGAAATTACCTTTTAGTTATATAAGAACCAGAACTCAATTCTTTCTCATTTCCATTTAACTTAGATATTATCTCTTTAAAAATAATTCCATGATGGATCCACTTACTGAACTCCCTAATTCTCTTCTCAACTTTTATCATGTGGGATTTCTAAAATAATAGCTTTGTTTCTGAGACCTTAGGTGGGTAATACTAGAAAAAGGTTTAGTTAAACAAATTTCTTTATAAAACCAAAAAAAACCCAAACCCACTACTATCAAGTGACTGCTAAACTCCTAACAGCCCTATATAGAGTTTTTGAGACTATAAATCTTCAAGAGAACAGACAGCCCCCGCTTTCTCCTGCAAGCAAATGGACAATTTTATTTGGTCAATGCTTTGGTGTTTTTCAGGTGTAGAACATGTAGATCAAGTAGATGCTCGCTGTAATTTAAAAAATTAAGCATCACTCACACTGTATAGAAAGACAGTGTTTGACTGCTAACCCAAAAGTTAACATTTGAGTCCACTCAGAAGTACATCAGAAGAAATATCTTGCAATAAACTTCAGAAAACCAACCATCGAAAGCCCTATAGAGAGCACAGTTCTCTGACTCAAGTGAGGTCGCCATGAGTCAACAGCAACTGGTTGGTTACCTAAAGCTTTATTGATTTCATGATGTTTGGAACTAAAGAAACTCAAATTAATAAACAGACTTATGATCCATTAAAGGTGACAGAAAGGCAAGGCAACAGCCTTCTGGACCTTTGTTTATTATAAAGTAATGGTTCTAAGATCAGTCCCACTGCCCTAGGAATAGGCATGAAACTGTCTTGAATGTAATTTCAAAGAGAAAAAGTAGGAACTAACATAGCAGTGGTAGGGTAAATAAATGGAGTTCCTCTGAAAATTCCTAAAAACTCTTAACTTTCCAGTACAGCTCTCTTTTGCAGTTAACCAAAGGCAGTTCAGATTGGTTTAAACAATAAATGACTTTATTGTTTACACAATAAAGGTGGATGTTTGGAATAATTAGTTCAACAAGCATAGCAGTGTCATCAAAACCCTGCTTTATTTCCTCTGTCTGCTTTATTCTGAGGATGACGTCAGTAGCAACTGGAACCGTATGCTTTTTTACTGGTATCTTAAGAGAAATAAACATTTACTTTCCCAGAGGTATGAGACTCCTTGTTTTAGTTTAAAGACCACTCACCCCTAAAGTTGACAGAGAGAGCTATCATATCACTGTTAAACAATTTCTCTTTATTCCATACCACAGGGAAGAAGGGGATAAAAGTTGGGGAATCACAGTGTTAATCCACCTTAAAAATGTGTGAAAAGTACAAATAAGTACATGCTTTGAGATGGGAAGGTAGGGGCATGGCTACACTGTTATTACTGTATGTATTCGATTGCTTTCACTGGGACTAGAAATGTGAATCCATAATTGATCTCTTTCTAATGCCAGGGACAAGAGCCGCCAGCCCCTCCTGTGGACTAACTTTGTGATCTGAGAAGTGAAAATAGCTAAACACCTTGCACGACCAAATGAACGAAGATGACCAGAGTACTCTTAACCCCATTAGAATGGTTTTTGCTTTTGCATCTACATCTACATCTACAATATGGGATGATACTGTTTTTCTTAAGCTTCTAGATATTTCACTTGCGAGCTTATTTTTTGCTTTCTCTGTTATCATTCCTACTTATAGAATATTGAGTAAATATTAAAGAAGTTACATGGGATTTCCCCCTGGTTATTCTAAACATTCCATTCATTTTATTTAACTGTGATCATAATTCTTTGATGATTTTTCTGACCTGATTGAAGGAAATTTGAGACCTATGCATTTAAATATTTTAAATAGTTTTTAGGCTTAAAAATTGTGGGTTTTTTGCATAAGATATTTATAAAATTACTTGGGTTTGTCTGAGAGTGAATGAAAGAAAATTAGAACCATGCTGTACTTGCATTTACCCTGAGAGAGTTTACTTGTGGATGGTTATTTTCTTTTCTGGGGACTGTGGCAGCATTTTGAATAGTTTACAAAGTTTAGCTGAAATCTGTATCATCTACTACAAGTGTTGTATGTACGTGGGTAGAATCAGAGAAGAGAAGAAATGAAAGGATGGCTTACAAAGTGTTTTACTCCCATTGAAATGTGTCTAATGTTAAGAACTTTCCATTTAATTGATCAGTTTAGTCTGGTGGGTGTTTACCAATTCATTTTGTAACAATACTTGTCATCCACTCTACATTCGCCTTAAGAGGATTCTTGAGAGGAAGAGAAAATAAACTCTTTACGCCTTTGCCAGGTATAATCTATACAGTAGTAATTTAAGCTATAATTTATTGTTAAAACGAGTGCCTCTTGGGAAGCTTCTGTTCTAACAGTTCCTCTTACAGTGATTTTGGGGCCCTGTGTGGTTATCAACATTTGAATTGAATGCGTTTTTATTTTTTAATTTGAAGAAAATAAATTTGAGACCTGTTTTGTTATTCTGACTTTAAAGTTTTAAAAATAGGTTATTGACTTACTCTATGGAAAAGAGAAGAAAATTAGAATCAGGATTTTTTTTCTCACTTCCTCTCTCCTT
The DNA here is from genome assembly GCF_050624435.1 of Tenrec ecaudatus. NCBI lineage: Eukaryota > Metazoa > Chordata > Mammalia > Afrosoricida > Tenrecidae > Tenrec > Tenrec ecaudatus. The sequence continues at coordinate 182,482,320 of NC_134532.1, forward strand.
CTATCTGGGCACTGCACAGAGACAGGGATGAGTATTAATATAAGTAAAGTTTAGAAATATGCACAAAAGTAAACGATTGCACTGTTTCGCACAGTTAGAAAAAAAGAATACAAATGACATTTTTAAAAAAAAAGTCTGCATGACCTTGGTTATGGATTTTTTCTTAACAAGTAATTGCAGATGATTTATGTGGGCTATTTTGATAGATATTTTGCTATCAGTATAAGGATTTTCCCCCTAGATCAATCTAGCTTTTCATTGTATACATCTGAGAAATTGTATAAACTGAATAAACTTCTCTATATCATTATATTATTATTGAAGAGAGTCTCTGACATCCTCGTGGAATTTTGTTGTTTCCTTACCTTCACTATGATCACATTCTAGGCCACAAGGGCAGCCTTTCATCACAAACCCAGTATTGACGCCTTCATCCCTCCTTGTGTATCTTGGCTTTATGTTCGACTTCTTGAAGTAATAGAATCAACTCTTAACCACTGTGCTGATAGATTGGTAGCATAACACAGGTAAGTTAGAGCCTGCGTAAATGAACAGCACCATCAAGGTCTTTCCTCCGCTGGGGCCTAAAACTGGCCACCTGTTTAAGGCAGAAAGGGCAGGCACATCAGAAAATGGAACTCAATCCAGTTATTATTCCATCTTTCTGAATTCTGCCCCCTCAGCATTGAAGGCATATGCCTATAACCTGACAATCTGTCCTCCAAGCTGCTAGAAAGCCAACCCTAAGAGAAAGAACTTAAGTATACACTGAATCTGCAGCTTACAAATGATTGAGAACTGGCTGGGGTGTGAAAAACAGAAACCAAATTCTTAGTGTTGGCTAGAGACCCGAAAATCTGGATTCTTTTCTTGAATCCCTGATTTCAGTCTCACACACACTTAATTAACATTATAGTTAGCATTTTAGCCTTTTCCTATATGGATGGACCATTCTTAGTTGCAAAAGTTTTTATATCAGTGAGATGTATTCATCTTGGGTTTTTTTTTTGGGGGGGGGGTTGCTAGCAAAATTTCTCTGCATTACTAAAAAGACAGTGTAGTGCATATAAAATATGTGGCTTAGCCTAACAAGTAATTGATAGTATTCTGTTTCATTCTTAAAACTTCTACCTGTGACCTTTGCTTCCATTGGGAGCACTGTTTAAAACATTCATGTGAACCATGACTACAACTTTTTTAAAATAATCTGGAAAAAAAAGATACAAAACCCCACATTTTAATTTCCCTTTGATCTTAAACACTGCATAACCATCAAGAGTTTATATTGTTTTAGGGTCCTTTATGGTTCTTTCATGCAAAATATTTTTCTTCCCCTGTGGAAAAAGTTAACATTGGAAATATTTATATAGCTATCCAACTACTATTCCATGGTCAGCAAATCAGATTTTATAACTTGCTGAGATTTTTTTCGACGTAACTGTTGAGCCTGGCTATTTCATGGTTACCCTTTGTGATATGATCGTGTTTATGGAATTCAAGGTTTATTCCAACAGAACTGTGGCAGTCTAACACTCTGAAAGAAAGGCTGCCACTTAAGTATGTGCTGAAATGGACTCAGCTCCACTTAGGATGCAAAATACAGCAGCTTGGTGAGGGAAATGAAGAGAGTTTACAGTGAATGGTTACATTTTTGTTGTTGCAATAACAGGGTTAGTCGTAATGTTACATAATATTTCTAAATGAAAAATCATGTATCTGTTGCCATGTCTGATGATTACTTTGTTAAAAGCAAAAGTGGTCATGTGATATACTAAATGTTAATTGCTGTTTTTAAATGTTTAAATCATGCCAAACAAATCATGTCTGTGCCATCCAGGGTTTCTTGTTAATATTTTCCTGAGTACTGGGATTGGGATAAAGGGCTTGTACTATGCACTTTTTATTAATGAATAAATAGAAAATGTTAGTAACACTCTTTGTTTTTTGTTTGGCTTTCAAGGGTAGAGAAGCAAACAGTTCTGCTTAGTAAAATGTTAACATCCTTATATGGCTCCTAAACCCTTACTAAAGATACTCCTAACAGAGAACTTTTAAGTTGTTAGAAAAATATTTGCATGATAACAGATGGGGCTATGTATTCTAAAAGAGAGATCCTTAGACCCAAGGAATGAATTGCAGTTACATTTCTATAGTTCTTCTCCCCAGCCCTCTGAATATAGGGCCACATAGACATTATTAATTTTTTTGAGTAGTCATCCATTATCCAAAAGGAGTTCAACATGTAAACTGCTAACCATACACGAATAGAAGTTTGCTTTTTGCTTGTGACCTAGAATGTGTCTAGGCATTAGATCATTATGCCCACATATGTTCAAAATGATAAAGTTGCTCTGGCGTGACCATAATATCCCTGTCCGGGATTTAAACCTGTTGAGTGGTATTTCAAACAGCACGAAGCCTCCAGTAATGAATGACTTCTCCGGACCAGATAGGTCAAGCATTTCTGCACCTCACTCAATCAGATGCATGCTGGTTCCCCCCCACCCCCCAGGATGTATCCAAAATGGGTTGGTTGGGATGGCTCCCACTCACTCCTCTTGATTCAGGGTCTTTTAGTGCTGCTTCTGTCTGAAGGAGCATCCTTCTGTGAGTCTTGCTTTTCCTCGTGTAGGCTGACAGAGGACAGTAGAGCAGCCAATACACAGAACCACTGTTTGTGCATGGCCGTAGACCATGGTGATTTTATAGCAGCCTGGGCATTTGACATCCGGAAAGTAGGAAGTGGGGCTTCTTCTTGGGTTTCTTTTGTCTTCTGGAGAGGGATAGAGGAGATCTTTTGTGAGAGGTGTGATCACCTAGGGAGAGAGGTGTGATCACCTGGGGAGGTTGTCCCTGCCAGGGAACCATTATGATTTTTTTAATGTCTTAATGTTTATGAAACACATAATTTCTTGGACATATTAAATGGAAGTTTATACACTAAAGCATCCATATCAATATAAATGGATATGTTAATCCCCAGGACAATCACAAGTTTTCATTAAATGATTCTACAATGCTAATTTTCTTCCCAGAAAGTAGAATTCAAATAAAGTTAAGTTCTTTGCCTGATGGTTTTCAAATGTGAGGATCTTAATTTGTAAAATGTTCTCCCACCCCACCCCCAGTTTTTTTCCTTCCCACTGCCAAAAAACATGTGTCATTATCTGTCACATTCATATTTCTTTAAACTGGAGGTATCAATACAATTATTAGTTTGAGGGACTTTAGTTTGCGTATCAAACCAACTATTCAATAAAAAATTTTTTTTTTGGTGATCCAAATGGGTTTTTATTAAGGAGAGAAGGTGATAGAGAAGAGAAGAAAAAGAGAAGAGAGGAGAAGAGAAAGAGGAGAGAGAGCGGGGAGGGGGAAAGAAAGGAGAGAGAGAGAGACCACAGCGAAAGAGCTATTCAATAAATTTTTAAAATCATTTTATTAGGGGCTCATACAGCTCTTATCACAACCCATACATCCATCCATTGTGTAAAGCACATCTGTACATTCATTCTCAAAACATTTGCTCTCCACTTAAGACCCTGGCATCAGCTCCTCATTTCCCCCTCTCCCTCCCCGCTCCCCCTTCACTCATGAACCCTTGATAATTTATAAATTACTATTTTGTCATATTTTGCCCTGTCCAACATCTCCCTTCACCCACTATTCTGTTGTCCGTCCCCCAGGGAGGAGGTTGCATGTAGATCCTTGTAATCGGTTCCCTCTTTCCAACCCACTCTCCCTCTACCCTCCCAGTATCACCACTCACACCACTGGTCCTGAAGGGAAGGGATTATTTGCCCTGGACTCCCTGTGTTTCCAGTTCCTATCTGTACCAGTGTACATCCTCTGGTCTAGCCAGACTTGCAAGGTAGAATTGGGATTATGGTAGTGTGTGTATGTGGCGGGCGGGGGGGAGCATATAGGAACTAGAGGAAAGTTGTATTTTTCACCGGTGCTAACATCGCACCTTGACTGGCTCATCTCCTCCCCTAGACCCCTCTGCAAGGGGATCTCCAGTGGCCAACAAATGGGCTTTGGGTCTCCACTCTGCACTCTCCCCCCCTCCCCCGCATTCACTATGGTAAGATTTTTTTTGTTTTGATGATGCCTTATACCTGATCCCTTCAACACCTCGTGATCGCACAGGCTGGTGTACTTCTTCCATGTGGGCTTTGTTGCATCTGAGCTAGATGGCCACTTGTTTTCCCTCAAGCCTTTAAGACCCCAGACACTATACCTTTTGATAACCGGGCACTGTTCAATAAATTTCAACAAGTGTTTATATTTGTTTATTGCATAATTCTGTATGTACGTATGTCCTAGAATGGATGCCATTCAGGATTGGGTTACAGAAATCATTGTAAACTACCAAGGGGATGAATCAGATTCAGAAAGGTACTGAAGCGGATGAAGTGAAGGGAAGACCAGTGTCTGGGAAGCAGGGAACACACAGGGCTGAAGAACAAAAGAATGTTTGTGAGTAGCTTTGTACAAGGTTTAAAAAAACACCCAGATATTTCTTTATACAAAACTGTAGGAGATTTAGGAATAAGAAAAATTAGTTACAGTCAAGTTCCTTTCGTGTCGAAAGACTCTTAGATATATGCTGCTGCACTGCTTATAACCTCAAGACCCTCTACGTGTCTTGATTAATTGGTTCAAACTGGATCATTCATTGTGAGAAAATTGGCAGAATTAAAGAGTGAGAGCCAGGACTACATAGAAAGAGCGAAAATTAAAGACTACTACTGACCTACAGGTTGGTGGTTCACACCCACCCAGAAGTGCCACAGAAGACTGGCCTGGTAATCTTCCTGGAAAAGGCCACCACATTGAAATCCTTATTAGATTTGACTCCAGTCTATTTTAAAACAACAGCACATAGGTCAGCATTGTAGATGAAGTGTCCTGTGTTTTTAAAGATGTGAATCTGGGGGGAGCAGAGAGGGATGGGGAAAATGAGCTGATACTGAGGGCTCAAGTAGAAAGCAAATGTTTTGAGAATGAAGAGGGAAACAAATGTACAAAAGTGCTTTACACAATGGATGGATGTATGGATTGTGATGAGTTGTACGAGCACCCAATAAAATGATTTTTTTTTAAGTGAATCTGTTAGTCACTCACTTTAGTGCCAAAGGCAAAGGTGAGATCACAGACCACAAAGTGAATGCAGCTTCCCATGCCAACAAATTAGTACATTTGGAAGTGTGAATGATTTAAATGGAATCCCTTATTCCTAATGCAGCAAGTACTACTTTTATGGTTAAAAGATACATACCAGACCAGACCCTGCCTATACCTCGAACAAATGGGTTGAGATTTTTACCTGTGCACATGTTCTTAGCCTTCACGTTTAGCTAACAAGTGTTTCTTACAGGCTACATTTAGCTGTTTCATCTTGCACTGCACCTGTACCAACATCTGATGTTCACTCGCTGCTCCCTTTGAAAGCAGGTTGTCTCAAGCTTCAGCGTGAATCTCTTAGAAGTTAATCAGAAAATAGAAGATTTAAAGAAATTTTGGACTAACTGAAATGATGAAAAGCAGTATTTTTTGTTTGTTTTTCACTAAAGAATGAGTAGAACCTGCAATATTCCTGTTCCATAACATCCAAGGAATTTTCATTGTGTTCCATTTCAAGGATTCAAATGCACAGAGACTTGGTTACAGAGGTCAACTAGAAAATCTTTGTACCCTCTAGTCGTGCTAGATTAAGGTTTTCTGTTGCCAAGAGAAAATGGGAGCTCAGTCATCTTCCACTTTAAACGCTGCAATTGTTATGACAAATAAACTGATGACAGTACCTCATAGCCCCTGTCATTCATTTTTCATCCAGCTCTCCAACTTCTCTTTGGAATGTAGCAGTGTTATTTATTTTTTAACGGTTTTATTGGCACTTCATTCACATACCATACAATTAACAGTTCAATCTTATCAAGAAGAGCTTAACAGTCTTTTTTTTGTATAATCTTTACCATGATCAATTTTAGAACATTTTTTCTTCCTTATATTCATGTGATTTTTTTTTAATTTTGGCAAAAGTACACCACAAAACCATTTTCAGTTTAACAACCTCTACATGTATAATTGAGTGCCATTGATTATACTCTGTGTGTGGTGTAGCCGTTCTTTATACCCCTCTCTAAATGGCTCTGCCACCATTAAAATAAACTCAGTGCCCCCTAAGCAAAAACTTCCTCCTTCTCCCATGGTAACCATAGGTCAAGTTTAGTTTTCTTTATTTAGTAGTAATTTTCTTGGTATATTCACATGTCATACACTTTCATAGTTACATTGCTTTTAAAAATCGTACACCATCATAATCAGTTCTGTTGCTCACCCTTCCCACTCCACCCTGCCCCGTTGCCCCATAAAACAATAAAAACTACTTGAGTCCCTTCCCTGTGGCTAGAGGAAATCTCTCAGAGGCTTAATCTGACTAAATACAGAGGGATTTTAGGTTTCCACTGCCCTCCATTGCCTTCTACAAATTGGGTGTTCACAATTAAGCTGATATTTTAGCCATCATTTTTGGATTTTGTTATCTTTGGATCACAGGCTGGTAGGCTGGTGGGATGCTTCCACTTAGATACCTCACTTAGATGGCTGCTTGTTTGAATACAAATCTATTACACTGTAGATCAGTGGTTCCCAACCTTCCTAATGCTGTGACCCTTTAATACAGTTCCTGATTGTAACCCTAACCATAAAAATTTTTGTTGCTACTTTGTAAGTAATTTTGCTACTGTTATGAATCATAATGTAAATATCTGATATGCAGGATGTATTTTCATTGTTACAAATTGAACATAATTAAAGCATAGTGCTTAATCACAAAAATAATATGTAATTATATATTGTGAAATATTTATTTCTAATGACAAATGAAATTTTGTCTCAAAACATGGTGTAGCATGGGTAAGTCTTCACACCGGGTCCTTGTATCTGTATGTGGGCGGACCCACCTGGAGAGGGATAGAGGAGCAGTGTCTCGGTTCCTAAGACCATCGGAAAACAACTCTGTGAAAGGGTCCTTCATCCCCCAAAGGGGTCACGACCCACAGGTTGAGGACCGCTGCTCTAGATGCTATTCCAGTTGATAGCCGGGAACCATATGCTTTCTTCACCACACTGCAGCAATTTTGTCATGTGCAATAAAAACATTAAGTATGGTTAAGAGTGCTTAGCCTTGGGAAACAATTGTAAATTCGCTAGCTTTGTGTGAGCAGCCTTTTTAGTAAGGAAGCAATTCATTGTGGTTTTTAAGCTTGGGTCATGGCTGAAAAATATGGCAGAGCCTTTGTAGCCCAGTGGTTCTGAAACGTGGGTTCAGGGACTGCTTTACAGTCTGAAAAGTTAGTGAAGACCCCAGAGAGATTTTATTTATATAGATGAATTCTGTCAATATTTAGCACATACAAAATTAAAACAGCACTTAAAATGATTATTTATTGATAAAAAATATTGGGTTTGTTGAAAATAGTGGATTTATGAAAAATATCTTATAAAAACGAGTTTAGTGAGAAGAATGACACTATTTACAATTTGGCAAATTTCTCATGTCTGACTTAATAGAGGATGGCTGTATCCTTATGTCTTTATTTGCATTCAATCTGTTCCAAGACAGGCCCTGCATGTATGTTAGTTGTTTTCAATAACTGAAAGGTTTCTTTTGAGTAGCCTATGCCTTACATCAAGGAGCCCCGATGGTGCAGTGGTTAAAGCACTTGGCTGCTGGTGGAAGAGTCAACAGGTTGAATCCACTAGCCAGTCACCAGAGAAAGAAGTGGCAATCTGCTTCTGTCAGGGTTTGCAGCCTTAGACATTTTTTGGACAGATCCACACTGCAGGATTACAGGGTCACTACTCAATGGCAATTTGTTTGGGTTTGGTTTACACCGTGATTCGGAAGGACAAATTATATGACCCTTGGGTAAGGACACTTAATTGATAGCACCAGTTCTCTTTCATTTATTTAGGGCAATGCTACTTTATAGCACAGCTTGGAATGAGGATGAATGTTTGCCAAAAAATACTTTGTAAAGCCTTGCATCAATAATGTTCTGTAGAGGCTTTCCTAATACTCCAGCATACGTAAACACACACACACACACACACCCTCCTTTTTCAAAATTCCAGTTGTATGCGAAGTGTGGATTCAAAACAGTCCAGATCTATATGCCTTACTGGAAGGAACTCACCCTACTGGTGAATTTAGATCGATAGCTGGCATATAATATAAGGAATATTTTTACAAAGATAGCATAGTTCTTATGTTATACTTTGAAAGTGCCAATATTTGTATAACTAGGTAAACCAAAAGGGAAGAAATTCAAAGAATTCAAAGACTGATAATACCATATCATAGAGATGGCTGAACCCAGTTTTTAACTCATAAAGATCTCGGAAGGCAAAATTCTGTAGGTGCAGAAATCCTGTCCACTGTTAACATGGCTCAACTATGTATGTCTGGTAACTTTGTCCACAGAAGTGCAGGTGAACCAGAAGAGAAGAAATACAGAGAAGAGACTGATAACCCTATCACGGATCTGACCCAAACCTCACTTTTCAAATCACATCGCTTAAGGGCATAGTTCTGTAGATGCCCCCTGTTAACAATTTAGCTATATATGTTTCCTAAGGTCTCTTTCCTCTAAAATTCCACCTTCTACAATAAAGACCCCAGTGCAACCCACTAAGATTACATTTTGCCCTGGATTCCCCTGAGAACTATCTCCTACTTTTATGGTAATCAAAAACCATGCAAAACTTCCAAACCCAACTACTGCTACCACCCCCACCCCCATCCCCCCCACCCACCCCCAAAGAAGAAATATCACCAGATGTATGGAGTGTATAAGAGCTGTAAGAGCCCTCAACAAAATGATTTTTTTTAAAGCAGAACAAACAGAGTATTAGTTTTCAACTTTGGCTGTACATTGCATGCCATGTTGAATTTTAAGAACTGCTGATATTGTAGTGTCTGGTTTAGTGGATAGGAAGCTCATCTTGAGCAGCTGGAGTTTTTGAACCTCTGCAGAGAACTGCTGACCATAAGGAGTGCTAAAAATTGTGCTTAGTTCTAGGGAGATGAAATAAAGCAGAAACACGAGAAACAATCATTTCTTTCCTTCAGGCTGCGTGATGGATATATAAGGGCAGGGAACCACCAAAACCCTGAATTTCACCAAATTATATAGGAGGGGGTAAAATTACAAACATCATGTTTCAGAGTTTTTTCCTGATGCCCAAACATAATGCTTTTTACTTTGTCATATAGTCTAGAGAATAAATCATATATCTAAAGGAGAGGCTCAAGTTCTGTATCAAGTTCTGTTAAGACATCAAATTATATAGGGTACAGAAGTAAACATTTTAACAAAAAGTATCCACCAGTTTACCCGTAAAGGTGACACTAACCTAACTTCTGCTAGTCAAGATGTGTTTTGCCTTGCCATAGCTATTTTAAAGTGAGTCAGTTTCTAGGTTTCAACCTGCAGTTAATCTGATCTGCCTGAGAACAACATTGTTTTTTCCACTTTACAAAAGAAAGGCTTACATTTTCACCCAAAGAAAAACCTTACTATGATCCAATTCCCAGGTGTAAAATCCTCCTAAGTGCCAAACAAAGGGATATATGAAACACTGGTTTGTGGGAAGCCTCCTTAAATGATTAATGAAGTCACCCTGACTCTGTCTTTTCCTATCTTACGCATGTTTTTAGTTAAGGTGACTGACTTAAAAGCATTTTGGTTTATGCTGGGGTGTTCTGAATTATAACCAAAATGTCATAAATTAGTGGACTTGAATACATTAAAAACAACTTTAAAAAACATTTTTCAGGGATACTAAGTTTTTCAAGAGACACTGGATAAAATTCACATAGGATTTATGTGGTTTATTCAGTAAAGTAGTTAATATAGCAAACGTTATACTGAACTATTTTTATGCCTGTATTCTTAAAGAGTCCTGGAAATGAAGTGGCGACATGCTGAACTGCTGATATCAGTGCTGATAACTGACTGATGAACATTTCAGTCACACCAGCTCCTCTGGCCAATTCTACAAAAAGGGATAATTATCAAATAATGTCATTGACATTAACATGCATGTAAATTTTTGCTCAATTAAAAAATGGCTTCAGCAGTAAGTCAACAGGGAACTGCTAAAAATCCCAGCCAGATCCAGAAGTCTGTCTTAGAAAAAAATACAGCCAGAATTCACTTTAGAAGCCAGGATGTTGAGATTTCATTGCACATACTTTCAACATGTCCAGAGAGACCAATTCCTGGGACAGGATGTCCTGCTCAAGAAGGTAGAGAGTCAGCAAAAAAGGAAGTCCTCAGTGAGATGGATCGACACAATGGCTGTGACAGCGGGCGTAATGCCTACGAGGATGGCACAGACCAAGTGTTTCGTCCTGTTGTACATCGGATTGCTACGAATCAGAATTAACTTCACAGTATCTCACAACTACAATTTTCTCTTATGTTTAATACTTTAAAAGACGATCAACAAAGCAGAGACGATCTACAGAGTGAGATAAAAATTTGGAGAACCATATGGTAAGAATTTGGGGAGGGGTAAGAATTTAATATCAAAATTTTATTTAAAAAATCAACCAACTCTGCAATTTAATAAAAAGACAACTCAATCACAAAAAGGGGTAAGGTTTTGTGTCTCAACTTTGAGTCAGCCAATAGGCCTGTAAAGTAAAAAATAACAGGTAGGCACTCACTCCCTAGAACTACCAGCCACCTGGGATCAAAAGGGCAGAAGCCTTTTCAAACCAGGGGTAAAGCTGGGAAGGCAGAAGGGAAAAAGGATGAATGGAACTAGTAAGCACAGGGAATGAATACCTTTACATTGTGAGGATTGCAATTTCACTCCAAAAACACACACAAATGGCCAATAATCAGGATGATGATCAGAGTCATTAGTCTTTGTCATGTGCCATCCCATCCCATCTATTCAGCCTCCTTCCCCTCTTAGCCCCCACCAAGAGCGCCCGCTGGGTCCACACCACCAATCTTAGTGGTTAACAATCGAGTGCTCTAAGCATTGTGCTATCAGGGATCCTTCTGTCATTATGTGATACGCATTAGGGATACAGACCCAAACTACAGTCAATAAGGTAGCATTCTAGCCCCAGAAAAAAGTCTAAAAAAAAAGAAGAAGCAATAATAGGCATTTGCAAGGATACAGAGAAATCAGAACCACATCCATTACTGGTTGCTTTGGGGAGGTGCCATTGGGTTGGTTCTGACTCATACATATGCCTCATAGACAATAGAACAAAATAGTACCAGTCGTATTTTCACAAAAAGGCCAGAAACAGTCATGTAGGAAGGTGTGGTACAACTGCTGTGGAAACATCTTGGTTTCCACAAAAAGTTAAACACAGAACTACCATATACCCCTGCAAACAAACTTGTGCATCAGAGTTCACTGCAACACTATTTACAATATCCAGAAGACGGAAACAATCTAAATGTCTATCCGCAGATGGAGAAACAAAATGTGGTAATGCATACAATGAAATATCACTTGGCCATAAAGAGAAACGAATTCCGTATACCTGCCACAACATGGGAGACTATTACCAAGTCTTGTTACTTTCCCTCCCCAAACATCTCTTCGATGAGCATTCCTCTTTTTCTTCATAGCTACTACCTGGGCATTCCACTTTATATGGTCAGTGACTGTAATAACATCTGAGCTAATCTCTTCACATGCACTCTTCCGCTCCAGTTTCTCTCATTACACCTAAATTTTCTCTAGATAATGCGTTAAACAAAGGTCAAACTTTCATCACTACTTGCATGCTAAAGATCAGCTGAATCCAGTCCCCTAAAGTGGAACAGCATCTGGTACTCATCCATCGCATGTGGAAGAGCAAAGATTGCTAAGCAGATGAAAGCACTATTATTTGAGTGTAGGAATTGTAGGAGTCCAATTAACCTGATGATTTTAACTTCTCACTCATACCTCAAACTCCGAGGTACCGAAAGAGAACTCAAAGCTTCAGGAAACATCATTTGAAAATAATTGGCTTATGAAGGAGCAGTGCTCATGTTTCTGCCACACAGCTCTCCCTGTGCACATCATTGTGAAATAATAGGAGGGGTCAGAAAAGGCTGGGCTGTTTTTACCTCTGCCCCCATCTGTCCCAAACAGGCCCCCTTCATTCTAAGAGGGAAAGGAGCTGGATTGAAAGGAGAGTGGGAGGATTGTGAAAGGACACTAGGGTGGTGAAGTCTATGTGTCATCTTGGTCTGGCCAAACGTTAGACTGTTTGCTCTCCCACAGTGTAATCTAATGCAACGTCATTAATGACTTTAAAAAAATTGGCCTTCCAACTGTTCGAAGTTTTTTTGATCTAGACCTCCTTAACATGTTTAAAAAATATGCAGACCTAAAAAAATAGTTATTAATATTTACCATATTAGAATTAAAATAGAATTTTATGAATTTTCTTTATTAATTCTATTCTTTTTTAAATTAGTCATTTTATTTGGGGGCTCTTATAAATCTTATCTATCATTCAGTAGTATTAAGCACACTGTACATATGTTGCTATCAACATTTCCAAAACAGTTTCTTTATATTTGAGCCCTTGGTATCAACTCTTTTTTTCCCCTCTTTCCACACCCTTTCACCCTTGTGAGTCCTTATCAATTGTATATTATATTAATTCTTAAGGAGCCCTGGTGGTGTAGTGGTTACATGTTGGGCTGCAAACTACAAGGTCAACTGTTCAAAACCACCAGACTCAGAGGGAGAAAGACGGGGCTTTCTACTCCTGTCACCAGTTACAGTTTCAGAAACTCACAGAGGCAGTTCTACCCTGTCCTGTAGAGTTGCTATCAGTCTGCATTGACTTGCTGAAAGTATGATTTTTTTAATATGAATTCTTTAGTTGGATATAGAATAAGGAAGACCAAAGAAGAATCGATGCATTTGAATTAGGTTGCTGGTGAAGTATCATGGGTTGCCAAACGAACAAATTGATCTTGGAAAAAGTACAGCCAAAATGCTACTTGGAGGCAAGGATGGTGAGATTTCATCGTACATACTTTGGGCATGTCAGAGACATGACCAGCCCCTAGACAAGCACATGGTGCTTGGTAAGGCTGAAAGGCAGCGAGAAAGAGGAAGAACTGACACAGTGGCTGCAAGAATGTGCTGGAACATAATTGTGAGAATGGCTGAGGACCCTGGAATGATTCACTCTGTTGGCTAGCGCCGCTATGATTTAGCACTGAATCGATGGCACCTCACCACAACATCAAGCTGTCTGCAAAACACAGGTAGTTGACCAATATTCTTTGCAGAAAATAATATTTATATATGTACAGATGTACTTTATACATATATATTTACGATGGTGCTTTGGCTCTCATGGACTTATTTTTATTTTGTTCAGCTTCAACCTGAACTTACATATGAGCAATTGATGGTCTGTTCCTGGCCTGTTTTAGCTGCTGATCATAAGCTGCTCCATTGTCTCTTCTCATAGATGGATTCAATTTGATTTCTGTGTATTCAATCTGGAAAAGTCCATGTGGATAGCCATCTCTGAATTGTTGAAAAAGGGTATTTGCTATGAACAAGTCTTTGTTCCTGCAAAGTTTTACCATGTGATCTACAGCTTTGTCTCTTCACTGAAACCATATTTTCCAATACTGTTCCTTCCTTTTTGTTTCCAACTTTTGCATTCCGATTGTCAATACTTATCAATGCATTGTGATTGTATGTTTGATCAATTTCAGACTGAAGATCCTGGTAGATTTTTCTGTTTCTTCATCACTAGCTTTAGGGGTTGGTGCAGACATCTGAATAATAGTTTTATTGAATATATTTACTTGTAGATGGATAGATATTATCTTATCACAGACAGGATTATACTTCATAACTTTTAAAATGGCCCTTTTGGAGATGACAAAATTCCTCTTGAATTTGTCATTCCTAGCATAGTAAATTAAATTATTGTCTGATTTTAAATGGCCAATACCAGTCCATTTCAGCTCACTAGAACCTAGGATTTTGCCCTTTCTCTTTGTCTCCTACTTTTGTATTCCAATTGCCAATAGTTATCAATGGATCTTGATTGCATAGTGGATCCACTTCTGACTAGAGTTTGGTGGAATTATTCAATTTCTGCATCACTAGCTTTTGTGGTTGGTGCATAACTTTGAATAATAGTTGTATTGACTGGATTTCCTTGTGTGTGGATAGATAAATTGCTATCACCAACAGCAATATATTTCAAGATAGAGCTGGAAATGTCAGTTTTGATTATAAAAGTAGCTCCATCCCTCTTGATTTTTGTCATTCCCGGCATACTAAACATAATGACTTTCCGATTCAAAATGGCCAACACCAGTCCATTTTAGCTCACTAATGCTTAAGATACTGATCTTTATGTGGTCTATTTCACATTTGACCACTTCCAATTTTTCTACATTCTTACATCGTATATTCTAAATTCCAATTAGTAACAGAGGTTCAGCTATTTCTTCTCATTTTGAGGGCACTTCCCTAGGAAGTGAATGGCGGTCCAGGCGGCTTTCCTCCATCCTTGTCATGATGGTGGACTCTGCTTTGAGAAGGCAGCTCTTCCTCAGCTGTAGTTTGAGTGCCTTCCGACCTGAGGGGCTCATCATCTGACGCTATGCCAGCGCTACCCACAGGGTTTTCAGTGGCTACTTCCTCACAAGCAGACAGCTTATTCCTTCCTGGGTCTGTTCTTAGTCTGGAAGCTCTGCTGAAACCTGTTCACTTTGGGTGACCCTGCTGGACTTTGAAATGCTAATGACATAGCTTCTAGCATCCTAACAACATGTAAGTCACCACATTATGACAAACTGACAATCAAGTGGTGGGTAAGTCATCTAACCTAGGGTGAATTGCATTGTGCTTTATGATAATGAAGAAAGTGAAAAGAGCAAATTAAAAATATATATTATAACGAAAAATTTGACCACATGTATTTCCTGAAATGATCTCAGGGGCCCACTGGAGATCCAGCACACATTCTGAAAGCTGCTGTGTTAATTCATCTCAAAGATCTATTCTAGCAGTGATGTTGTGTGACTTAGTTTAATTTTTGAGTTATTGTTCCTGACTCCTAATTCCTGACATTCTGTTTTGAGGATTGTGATTCTGGAAACATTTTTAAAGACTATGAAGACATGCATGTTGAAACAAAACTAAAGAGAATAATGTCGCTAATGATGGTTATAAAGCCAGTTCTAATAGTAATTTAAATCTGTATATGTCAATTTATAAAATATACCACTGGAGGTACTTGTCATTTTGTCCTTGTAATTATTTCTCTCTTCTGCTTACTTAGCTGAGTGATGGAAGAAAGCACTGAACTTTCCCCACACACACACACATTTTTTTTCGTTTTTGTTTAATAGAGGTGTCTATGATTTTGTGGCAAACATTTTAAATTATTTTATTGACATATAATTCATGTACCATACAATTCAATGTTTTAAATGTATTAAAATGAGTTGTGCGATTACCACCATAATAAATTTTAGAACATATTTTTCATTCTTGTACCTATTATAAACTTCCCATTTCTCCCCCACTTCCCTTGCCATAATCCTAAGAAACTATTAACCAAGTTACTGTCTCTATAGACTTACCCCTGCGGGGCATCATATAAAAGAAACCATACACAAAACCCTACCACCACAACCACAGATTAAAACACAAAAAGACTTCAAACCAAAAGAAAGCAAAAATTAATAAAAACTAGGAAAACTAAAAATGGCTCGAAGGAGAAAATAAATGCGAAGAGGTTAAGTTTTTACTTAATTATATCTGCAGTAGGAGCCCCAGTGGTATGGTGAGCCACAAGTTGGGCTGACAACTGCAAGTTCAACAGCTTAACACCAGTCACTCCTTGGGAGAAAGACAAAGTCATTCACTGTTTGGGAAGTTTGGTCTTTCATTATCATGCATAACCTGTAAGTGAGGTGCTTATAATTGAAGCTTCCAGGCAATTCCCTCCTCTGACCTGTGATTCTATCTATCTATCTATTTATTAAAAATCGTTTTGTTAGGGGCTTATACACCTATCACAATCCATACATACATCAATTGTGTAAAGCACATTTGTACATTTGTTGCCCTCATCAGTATCAAAACATTTGCTCTCCACCTAAGCCCCTGGCATCAGGTCTTCATTTTTTTCTCTCCCTCCCCACTCCCCCCTCCCTCATGAACCCTTGATGATTTATAAATTATTATTTTGTCATATCTTGCTTTGTCCCACTTCTCCCTTCCCCCACTTTCTGTTGTATGTCTCCCAGGGAGGAGGTCACATGTAGATCCTTGAAATAGGTTCCCCCTTTCCAACCCACTCTCCCTGTTCCCTCCCAGTATCGCCACTCACACCACTGGTTCTGAGGGGATCATCTGCCCTGGCTTCCCTGTGTTTCCAGTTCCCATTTGTACCAGTGTACATCCTCTGGTCTAGCCAGGCTTGCAAGGTAGGATTCGGATCAGGATGGGGGGGGGGGCGGGAAGGAAGCATTTAGGAACTAGAGGAAAGTTGTATTTTTCATTGTTGCTACATCACACCCTGACTGTCTTGTCTCCTCCCAAGACCCTTCTGTAAGGGGATGTCCAGTGGCCTACAAATGGGCTTTGGGTCTCCACTCCGCACTCCACCCCTCATTCACTATGGTAAGATTTTTGTTCTGATGATGCCTGATACCTGATCCCTTGACACTTTGTGATCGCACAGGCTGGTGTGCTTCTTCCATGTGGGCTTTGTTGCTTCTGAGCTAGATGGCCGCTTGTTTACCTTCAAGCCTTTAAGACGCCAGACGCTATCTCTTGAATAGCCGGGCACCATTAGGTTTCTTCACCACATTTGCTAATGCACCCATTTGTCTTCAGCTGTTATATCAGGGAGATGAGCACAAAATGATAGGATTTTTTTGTTCTTTGATGCCTGATAACTGATCCCTTCAGCACCTTGTGGTCACACAGGCTGGTGTGCTTCTTCCATGTGGGCTTTGTTGCTTCTGAGCCAGATGGCCGCTTGTTTACCTTCAAACCTTTAAGACCCCAGATGCTATATCTTTTGATAGCCGGGCACCATCAGCTTTCTTCACCACATTTAGTTGTTCACCTACTTTGTCTTCAGTGGTTGTGTAGGGAAGGTGAGCATCATAGAATGCTAATGAATAAAGCTGTCTGCATATTAAAAGTGGACAATCACCATGCTAATTTCTTAATCATTAGTTTGTTAATGTTATTGCATTTTATACACGATATTTGCATGTTGGATATTTAATTTTTTAAATCATTTTATTGGGTTCTCATACAATTCTTATCACCATCCATTGTGTCAAGCACATTTGTACATAGTTTGTCATCATCATTCTCAAAACATTTGCTTCATACTTGAGCCCTTGGTATCAGCTCATTTTCCCCCTCCCTCCTCAATCCCCCTCCCCCATGAACCCTTGATAATTTATAAATTATTTTGTCATATCATACACCATCCGATTTCTCCCTTCACCCCCTTCTCCACTGTCCATCCCCCAGGGAGGAGGTTTATGTAGATCCTTGTAATCTGTTCCCCCTTTCTCCCTCACTTTCCCTCCACCCTCCCGGTATCACCACTCTCAACACTGGCCTGAGGGGTTCATCTGCCCTGGATTCCCTGTGTTTCCAGTTCCTATCTGTTCTAGTGTACATCCTCTGGTCCAGCTGGATTTGTAAGGTAAAATTGGGATCATGACAGTGGGAGGGAGGAAACATTCAAGAACTAGAGGAAAATTGTATGTTTCCTTGTTGCCCTCGATGCCTTGTGATCTCACAGGCTGGTGTGCTTCTTACATGTAGGCTTTGTTGTTTCTCAGTTAGATGGCCCCTTGTTTATCTTCCAGCCTATAGGACCCCAGATTCTACATCTTTTGATAGCCAGGCACCATCAGCTTTCTTCACCACATTTGCTTATGCACTCGCTTTGTCTTCAGCAATAGTGTAGGGGTAGGCTGGTGTGCTTCTTCCATATGGGTTTTGTTGTTTCTTAACTTCAGGCCTTTAAGATTTCAGATGCTCTATCTTTAGGTTGCTGGGCACCATCAGCTTTCTTCACCATATTTACTTGTGTACCCATAGTCTTCAGTGATCGTGCCAGGAAGGTGAGCATCTCAGACTGCCAAATTGTCAGAAGAAAGTGTTCTTGTGTTGAGGGAGTACTTGAGCAGGGGCCCACTGTCCATCTCTTTCCTTAATACTAAACCTATAAATATATGTACATACATCTATTTCCCCCTTGTTTTATATAAATATATTTACATAATTACATGCTTGTATTTAGATTTCTATAACTACCTTTTGCCTCCTCGTTCTTTCCTCTATTTCTCTTTTACATTCCTCTTGTCCCACTATCTTGTTCAGCCTTCATTTGGATTTTAGGAATTCCTCCCTGCCAGACCTCTTAGACCCTCCTTGACACTGATTTTGGATCACTTGTTGTTCCCTTGTCCCTGGGTTTGTTAATACCCACTTCCTTTCCCCTGCCTCCCCTTCTCCCATGTACCCCCGGAACTGTCATCCCGTTTTTCTCTCTTCTGGCTTGTTTATCCTGGTTATGCCTTCTAGGACACAAGACTGAGAACAACATGCAACAATAGAAAGTAAAACAATAGCTACACCACCACCACCAAAAAACACTATAAACAGTTCAAGGTCTATTTGTTGTTCTTCAGGAGTGCTTTTCATTTGAGTCTGATGGGGTGCCATGCCCTGACCCCACATCTATCCCTGGGACTTCATTGCTCTGTTCCCCCCGCTGCTCTGCTGCATGCCCCCAGAGGCTGGCTTCAGCGTTCCTGCCGTGTGTCTCTAGTGTTGTCCCCAAATGTCCTATGGGTCAATGAGGAACGCTGTGTCCTGTGGTGAGGCTGGCCCTTGGTCATCTGTGTGCATTGCTGTTCTGAGCAGGAACATTGTCCTCAGGGCTTGGTGAGCCAGGATGTGCTTCACTATTTTTTTTCTCTTTCCCCCCTTGAGCTGTTAGCTCAGTGCTGTCCTCTTAAGTGGATTCTTCTGGCGGGAAAGGGTGGTGCTGTCCACTTAGTTGGTAATGAATTATGTAAACTCATGTATACTCACTGCCATGGAGTCGATACAGTCATAGCAAGTCATAGCGTCCCAATAGGACAGGGTAGAACTGCCCCTGTGTTTCCGAGATGTAACGAGTCATTGCAGGGTAGTACTGCTTATGTGAGTAGCCTAAGTTTATGAATTTTACTCTAGACTATGAATCATCACATACACATTCCTGACGGAGCCTGGCCTGAGGAATACATCTGGGAAATGTGCCTGGAGGATGTGGGTGTTCAGCTTCTCCTCCCAGGGGTCCGGTTGGGGGTACTTAGTGGTCCAGACATGGGGAGTCGGCTTCCCAAAAGCGATGCGCTGGGAGACCTATGACTAAATCTGGGGCCTCCAGCACAAAAGGCGTGCGGACCCAAGGGCCTGGAAGTCGCTGGCTGGGGCTGACCCGCAGAGTCCGGGGGGCTGGGAGACCAGGCCAGCCCTTCCCACAGCTGCAGAAGAAACAGAACGGGACTGGGGCCTTCCGGTCACCTCGGGAGGCAGGCAAGCCGGTGCCTAAGGCTGAGGGAGGAGCGAAGCCCCTTTCTTCGCGCCAATTGCCAGTTAGGAAGGGGTTGCAGGGGATGGAAACCCACGCCAGACTCGAGGCCCAGCGCCGGATACGTATCGGGCAGCACGCACGCAGCGCCCCCGCCCTCCGGCCTAGCGGACTCGGCGCGCACGACGCCAGCCCGTCCCATCCTGGCGTCGCTCGCGCAGGGGCGGGGCCGCCGAGTTGGCCGCAGCTGATTCGCTGAGGCTCGGCCCGGGGCGGGGCCTGCCACGCCGAGCCTCCGCGTCGCGCCGCCCTGCCCCGCCCCCAGGCCTTCCAGGAAATGGGGCTGGGCCCGCCGCGACCGGTGCGTGGCGGGAGCTGGAGCGGGCATGTAGCTGAGGGCAGAGTCCCGGAGGGCCGGGCTGCGCGGGATGAAGCCCCCGCCCTCTCCGGCAGGAACCTTTAAATACGGGCTCGGGGGGTGGCGCCGAGCAGGCTGAAGGAGGGGCGTGCGGACGCCAGGCACCAGAGGCGCGGGGCTGAATCGGAGGTCCAGAGGGAGGTGCTGTTGGAGCCGCCGGGCGACGAGCAGCCGCAGCGTTCGGGGCTGGGAGTGGGTAAGCGCCTCCGGGCGGGCCGCCGACGGGATGCTCGCGCTCGCCGGGGCCAGAGCCGGGGCGGCGGGACGCGCGCGCTTCCCCGCTCCAGCGCGTCCCCGGCTTCCCACCGCTCTCCGTTTTGGGGTCTGCTGTTCTGGGGACCGTGTAACCGGGGCTCTTCATGCCTCTAGCTCCTTCCCTTTCTGCTTTTTATCCACTTGCCTGCCTTGAAACAAATGAAATTTCTCTACCGCCCCAGGAAACCGAATGAGTGCCCACTGAAGAAAGCGGTCCTCAAAAAAAAAAAAAAAAGCGGTCCTTGTGGGGGGGCGGGGCCACCCACCTTGGCCTCAGAGTTGGAGCCTTTGTGTGTTGAGCCCACTCACCTGGGTGGTGGTGGGGGGGGGGGGGGGCTGCAGCTTCCCTGGAATCTTTTAGCCCACAGAGGAAACGAAGCCAGGAAGCCCTGGAGGGTGCAGTTTTCAGACATGCTGTCGTGACGGGTGCGGATTTCCCTGGAACCCGTGGCTAGCCGGGACGGCTTTCCTGTGTGCTTGAGGGCCCGTGTTTGTGCAGGAGGCCCGTCTAGTGCAGGCTGAGGATTTCACTGACTGGGAACTGTTCGGGGATATACTGAGAAGGAGTTGTCCTCGGCCTGTGCTGTCCATTTTAGACCGCAGAGACACAGTGAGTCTTTGAGGTTCTTCAAATCCCCCATGCAAGGGAACACAGTAGTCTCGTCTGTCTTGAGAGGGTTCTGAAAATGAGAGCCTCTCTGTCTCCTCTCAGATGTGCTGGTTGCTACCCACCATCTGATTTGAAAGGTAAATGGGGGACAGCTCTACTTAAAAGAATCACCTTTCTTCTCCCAGCCTTGAACTCTTTTCACACACATTCTAGGATTCAACAACTGATAAATATACTCTATCTCCCCTCTTGCTGTTTGCACAGCCTTATATGATACAGTCTTCCACACTGATTACATATTTCTCTTGGATCAGGACCAGCCAGTGTTTTATTTGTTTAAGTGACTAGCAATGTGTGAAGTGGGTGTTTCTAACTGTAGTGCCTATTGCTTTAGCTCCTTGGACACCTAATACCATTTATACTGAAGAGGGTGGGAAAGGAAGGATTGATTTCTGTTCTGCTTAAATGGTACTAGAGCCCTTGTATTTGTTCATCACATCTAATTGAAATAGTGATCTAAATTTACGGCAGTGTTAGTTGGCGTGATTGCATTGTGGCTTGGTTTGTTGTGACTCTCTTAAAGTAAAAAGTAAAAACTCCCAAATGAAGGATGGGTATAATAGTGGGACAAGAGGAAAGTAAAAGGAAATAGAGGAAAAAGCTAGGAGGCAAAGGGGACTTATGAAGGTCTAAATAAAGGCATGTACATATGTAAATATCTGTGTGTATGAGCATGGGGAAATAGATCTATGTGCAATATATTTATAGGTTTAGTATTAAGGTAGCATATTAACATTGAGCCTCCTGTCAGGTACTCCCTTAATGCAAGAATACTTTGTTCTATTAAACTGGCATTCCATGATGCTCACCTTCCCGACAGGTTCGCTGAAGACAAAGCGGGTGCGTAAGCAAATGTGAAGAAAGCTGATGGTGCCTGGTTATCAAAAGATAGAGCATCTGGAGTCTTAAAGACTTGGAGGTAAACAAGCGGCCTTCTAGGTTAGAAGCAACAAAGCCCACATAGAAGAAGCACACCAGCCTGTGTGATCACAAGTTGTCTAAGGGGTCGGGAATCAGGCATAAAGAACAAAGAATCAAATCATTGTGATTGAGGGGAAGTGCAGATTGGGGACCCAAAGCCCATCTGTAGGCAACTGGACCTCCTGTTACAGAAGGGCCCCAGGGAGGAGATGAGCCAGTCAGGGTGCAATGTACAACGATGAAAACATACAACTATCCTCTGGTTCCTAAATGCTTCCTCCCCCCTTCACTATCATGATCTCAATTCTACCTTACAAATCTGGCTAAACCAGAGTATACACACTAGTACAGATAAGAACTGGAACAGGGAATCCAGGAGAGATGATCCCTTCAGGACCAGTGCTGAGAGTAGTGATACTTGGAGGGTAGAGGGAAGGTGGGGTGGAAAGGGGGAACCGATAACAAGGATCTTCATATAACTTCCCTGGGAGATGGACAAAAGTGGGTGAAGGGAGACATTGGAAAATGTAAGATATGACAAAATATAATAATAATATATATATATATATATTATCAAAGGTGCATGAGGGAGGAGGAGTGGGGAGGGAGGGGAAAAATGAGGAGCTGAAACCAAGGGCTCAGGTAGAAAGAAAATGTTTTGAGAATGATGATGGCAACGAATACATAAATGTGCTTTACACAATGGATGTATGTTTGGATTGTGATAAGAGGTGTACGAGCCCCCAATAAAATGATTAAATTTAAAAAAAATAAAAACTCATTTCAAAATAACTCATTCATAAGCAGAGTCCCTGTTTCTTTAGCAGCACAGTAAAAGAAACAAAATCAAACTCACTTTCATTTTGTCAGTACTGATTCATAGTGACCCTCTAGGAAGAGTAGAACTGTCACGTGAGTTTCTGAGACAGTAACTGTTTACAGGAGTAGAAAGCCCCATCTTTCTTCCACAGAGTAGCTAATGGTATCAAACCACTGACCTTGTTGATTATTACAGACCAACACATAATTACTACCCTACCAGGGCTCCTTTAACACCAGTTATGCCTTTATTGTGCCGTTACTATAATTTAACAATACACTAAAAGCACACAGAAGTAGAAATAGAGACCAGAATTGGAAGACATGTCATGTAAAATATATCACCAACACTGTTTATTGGAAATTTTGTTAAAACTTCCAAATGTCAGTTTGTTTGGACTTACACAGATTTACATCCTGCTTCAGTAATTTTTGAGAGTCTCATTCTAGATGCAGTGTGGGAAAATGTCGAGACTCTCTACTCCTGTAAAGAGTTACAGTTTCAGAAACCCACAGGAGCAGTTCTACCCTGCCCTGTAGGGTGGAATTGACTTGGTGGCAGTGAGTTTGTTTTTTGGTTGGCACGGCTGGTAACAACTGTTTACCTGGGAGTGCCTTATTAAACTATGAACCCCTAGCGCCCTGGAGTTTGTACCAAGTAAACATTTAATCTAAGTCTATTACATTACTGTTAGGTTTGCCCTGATTGGAACCTGGGCATAAAGCTTCCCAGATAACCTCTTGGTTATGTGAATAAGTCATAACAGAAAAATCCTCTAGTCTAAAAGTATTTTGGGAGGGAGGGGAAAAATGAGGAACTGATACCAAGGGCTCAAGTAGGAAAATGTTTTGAGAATGATGAGGGCCACAAATGTACAAATGTGTTTGACACAATGGGATGGATGTATGGATTGGGATAAGAGTTGTACGAGCCCCAATAAAAATATTTTTTTTAAGTACTTTTGAGATTCTGCTCTCTAGGCATTCTAGATTTGGGGGGTTGTAATTAGAGGGAAGGCGGCTAGCTGTCCAGTTAGGTTCTCAGTGTAGTTTTTCAAATTCATTAAAATTTAGAATCTGATCTTCAACCTTGCAGCTGTAGAAGGTAGATTCCCACCAAGCCCCTCCCTACCACTCCCCTTTCCCAATTCTGGTCCCAGGGTTAATAAAATTTTAGAGGTTGACATCATTAAACTCATGAGATAAGTTAATACTCTTTTTTTAAAACTTTATTAAAAGATCACTTTATTGGGGGCTCTTACAGACCTTATAACAATCCATACATCATTTGTATCAAGTATATTTGTACATATGTTGCCATCATCATTTTCTAAACATTTACTTTGTATTTGAACCCTTGTATCAGCTACTCTTTTGTCCCTCCCTCTCCCACCCTTATGACTGCTCAGTAAATTATTTTCATATCTTACGCCCACAGCTGTCTCCCTTCCCCCACAGTTTCTGTTCTTTATCCCCCTGAGGGGAGTTGTGTGCCCTTGCAATCAGTTCCGCCTTCCTCCCCTACCTTCCTGGTCTCGCTACTCCCACTGAATTCCATGCGTTTTGAGCTCTTATCTCTTAACCTGTACTTGTGTACATGCTCCAGTGTAGCCGACAGTGAAAAGCAGGACTGTGATCATGGTAGTGTGGGGTGAGGAAGTCTCAAGGAACCAAAGGAATCTTGTGTATTTCATTGGTACTATACTGCACCCTAATTGACTAATTCCTTCCCTGTGACTCTTGTGAGGGGATGTCACATTGTCTACAGATGGGTTTTGGGTCTCTGCTCTGACCCCCCTCGTTCTCACCAAATTGTTTTTTGTTTGTTTGTTTTGGGTTTTCTGATGCCTGTTACCTGAAGGTAACACCTCATGATTGCACAGGTTGGTGTGCTTCTTCTGTGTGGGCTTGTTCCTTCTCTGCTAGATGGCCGCTTGCTTGTTTAATGTCAAGCCTTTAAGACCCCAGACGCTATATCTTTTGATAGCCGGGCACCATCAGCTTTCTTCACCACATTCGCTCATGCACCCTTTTTGTCTTCAGCAGTTGTACCAGGAGGGTGAGCATCACAGAATGCCAGATTGTTAGAACAAAGTGTTTTGTGTTGAGGGAGGGCTTGAGCAGAGGCTCAAAGTCTGTCCCTTCCTCAATGTATTACCATATGAATTTGTGTACTTATGCCAATACCTCTATTTTTATGAATTCATATATTTACATAAGTGCACACTTATGTTTATACCTCTATCCATAGCTTTGCTTCCTAGAGCTTTCCTGTTTCCTTTTATCTTCCCCCTTTCCCACCATCACACGTGCCCTTTTTCTGCCTCTTAGTAATTCCTCTCAGTTAGATTGCTTTTGCTCCAACATCCCCAGGTTCTCTATGTCTTCCACGTTGATTTTAATTCCTTAGTTGTTCTTCTGTCTATGGCGTTGTTTGTTCACTGCTCCCTTTCCCCGCCACCACCTCCTCCTCTTAAGTCCCTCCAAAACTTTCAGTTCATTTGCTTTCTCCTCTGACCTGCTTCCCAGGCCTATCTCTTAATTTTCTTGTCTAGCGCCAGGCAGGTGATTCTACCTAAACACCATCTTGACTCTGACCTCGCCATCCTTTTTTAAAAAATTGTTTTATTAGGGGCTCATACAACTCATATCACAATCCATACATACATCAATTGTGTAAAGCACATTTGTACATTCATTGCCCTCATCATTCTCAAAACATTTGCTCTCCATCTAAGCCCCTGGCATCAGTTCCTCACTTTTTCCCCCCCTCCCCGCTCCCCCCTCCCTCATGAGCCCTTGATAATTTATAAATTATTATTTTGTCATATCTTGCCCTGTCCGACATCTCCCTTCACCCACTTCTCTGTTGTCCGTCCCCCAGGGAGGAGGTCGCATGTAGATCCTTGACGGTTCCCCCTTTCCAGACCACCCTTCCTCTACCCTCCCAATATCACAACTCACACCACTGGTCCTGAAGGGATCATCCGCCCTGGATTCCCTGGGTTTCTGGTTCCTATCTGTACCAGTGTACATCCTATGGTGTAGCCAGGCTTGCAAGGTAGATTTGGGATCATGATAGTGGGGTGGGGTGAGGAAGCATTTAGGAGCTAGAGGAAACTTGTATTTTTCATCATTGCTACATTCGCATCCTGACTCGCTCGTTGTCTCCCCAAGACCCTTCTGGAAGGGGATGTCCAGTGGCCTACAAATGAGCTCTGGGTCTCTACTCTGCATTCCCTACCCCCCTCCCCCCATTCACTATGGTAAGATTTTTTTGTTCTGATGATGCCTGATACCTGATCCCTTCAACACCTCATGATCACATAGGCTGGTGTGCTTCTTCCATGTGGGCTTTGTTGCTTCTGACCTAAATGGCCCCTTGTTTACCTTCAAGCCTTTAAGACTCCAGATGCTATCTCTTTTGATAGCCAGGCACCATCAGCTTTCTTTGCCACATTTGCTTATGTACCAATTTGACTTTAGCGATCATATCACGGAGATGAGAACACAGTGGTATGATTTTTTTGTTCTTTGATGCCTGATAACTGATTCCTTCTTCTATGTGGGCTTTGTTGCTTATGAGCTAGATGGCTTCTTGTTTACCTTCAAGCCTTTAAGACCCCAGCTGCTATATTTTTTGATAGCCGAGCACCATCAGGTTTCTTTACCACATTTACTTATTCACCCGCTTTGCCTTCAGCAGCTCTGTTGGGAAGGTGAGCATCATAGAATGCCAATTTAATAGAAGAGAGTATTCTTGCGTTGAGGGAGTACTTCAGTGGAGGCCCAATATCCTTCTGCTACCTTAATACTAAACCTATAAATATATCCACATAGATCTATTTCCCCATCCTCATATATAAATATATTTGCATAAGTACATGTCTTTATCTAGACCTCTATAAATGCCCTTTGCCTCCCAGCTCTTTCCTCTATTTCCCTTGACTTTCCTCCTGTCCCACTATCATGCTCAGTCCCCACCAGGGTTTCAGCAAGTCCTCTTGGTTACATTACCCTTGAGCATGCCCTACCAGGCCTCCCACACCCTTCTTACCACCGATTTGGGTCACTTGTTCCCTTGTCCCTGGGTTTGTTAACACCATTTCCTTTCCCCCCACCTCCCCCTCTCCTATGTCCCTCTGGAACTGTCGGTCACATTATTTTCTCCTCCAGATTCTTCATCCAGCCTATCTTACTTAGACCTGCAGAGAGAATTACATGTACAAAAACAAGACAGAGCAAAACCAAGCGACAACATACAACAATAATAACAACAAAAAAACAAAACACAACAAGAAAGAAAAGCTTGTAGTTAGTTCAAGTTGTTTGTTGGCCTTTAGGAGTGTTTTCTAGTCCCGTCTGTTGGAGCACCACGCCCTGGCCCCAAAGTCCACCTTCAGCATTCCCTGGGGACCTCGCTGTTCCATTCCCTTGCTGTTCTATTGCACCCCCTTAGTGTTTTGCCTGGGTGTGGCGGGATCAGATTGGGTGCAGTTCTCATACTGTGTCTCTGGTGTTGTCCCCTGTAGGGCTATGGGTCCGTGAGGGGTGTCCTGTCTCATTTTTTTATATGGAATTTGCCACAACTGCAATTACTATGTTTCTACCCCCACTTGAATATCAACTATGTAAATGAAAGGACTCGAGCGGTTTTACTTGGTATCCACAGAATATAGAATAATGTAGCTATTACATAGTGAGTTCTTTAATAAATGTTTCTGATTGACTTAGTCTCCAAATCCAAATAGATTTTTAAATATAATCTTGTCAGAAACGCTATGCCCCAATTAATTCTCTGCTATATTGTGTGGGTTTTTTAATTTTCATGATAGAGAATAAGGCAATAGACTTGGAGCAAACTGAGCTATTTTTCTAAAAAAAAAAAAAAAAAAGATGCCAAACCTTTTGTACTATAGATGCTGGAGGCGGCAGCAGTAAATGCAGGAGACTCCTAATGAGTAAACCTGCTCATGACCCAAGAATGGGGGCTTTCCAGGGCACGTTCCCTTGAGCATTAGCCATTGAGCAGTTCCAGTGCTCTCTTCCCTCCCCTTTGCAGCCTCTCTGCTCACATGCAGGGCAACTGCTGCTTGGACAGTGCTAAAGGCTAATATTGAAGAACAGATGGGCAGGAAGGAGCCCCGGTGGCATAGTGGATTGTAAGTTGAGCTGCTGGCCCCAAGGTCAGCAGTTTGAGACCCTCAGCTTTCAGTGGGAGAAAGACCAGGCCTTCTATTCCAATAAAAGATTTCTTAAAAAGAAAAAAAAAAAAGAGAGAGAGAGAGAGAAAAGAAAAACAGATGGGTGAAGAAAGGAAAAATAAAAATTAAGTTTTCCCAAGTTGACTCAGAGTTTTTGCTTAAGTGAATCTTGGAATCCTCAAAGTTTAATGGGAATATATGCTTATTTATGGCTTCCCATGATAGGCATCTCTCTCTTAGTCATATTATTAAGGAGAGAACTGTGTTAAGCTGGGTTGACTTAGAGAAACAAATCCAGAGGTCCAGAGACACTCACACATGTATGAGAGAGCATTATATCAAGAAGTAATTACGTATCAAGCAAACATCTCAGCCCAGTACAGATCAAGTCCATAAGTCTGACAGTAGTCCGTAAGTCCTTTTTAGACTCATGCAGCCACATGCAATGATGTAAAATGCAGGAAAGTCACAGGCCAGTGGGTGCAGAGTTTTGTGGCTCCAATGATGATGAATGCATCTCCAGGCCTCTGGTAGGGCTCAGCTGCATGTGGCTCACCAACCAGAAAGTGAAACAGAGAGGACATTCCCGGGATCCTCCTTGTAAGAAGGCCATGCCAACCAGGAGGTACCATCAGGCTGTGGCCTGATTGACAGACAAACCTCCACCCCTTCACTTCTATATCTTCAAATTGACACGACATTGTGTAACTACCATAAGAACCTACCAGATCTAGGAAGGCCTTCCAGCGATCACAAGTGGCATTGACAGCCAGTGGTAAGCATTAGGCTGCTAACCACAAGATGGCGAGGTTCAAGCCAGCTTCTCCTCAGGTCAGCAAATAGTTCTAGTATTTCCTGGTAGGTATACTCAGTGAAATATAGTGCAGCTTTTTATTTTTCTTAAGGGTAGTGGTGGTGATAATCAAGTTCTTTATGATGAGGGACCATAAAACAGTTTGTGAACTCTTTCTATTTTTTAAAATGAATTTTCAATATTGTTTTCTGTAATTGGTTTCAAAACACTCCAAATTCTGTCCATTTTAATTTTATTAAAATTCAATTTATCTTGATAGTTTAAAAATAATTTGTATCAGACTCTATGAATTGATGCCTGCTAATTATAACCACTAAAGATAAATTTATAAACCAGATTATGTATTAATGCAGTGACGCAGCAAGCAAACTAGTGGACACTTGTAGCGACTGGTCTTCCAATCGGTAAATCTATACAGGAAACCAAATAAAGGCTAGAGTACTGTTTGATTAATAAAGACTTAGACCAAAGGGCATGAGATACTCTTAAAGGATGCTATTACTATGCTTTGCGCTTTAAAAAAAAAAGTCTGTCCTTTTCAGGTATTATAATTAGTCTAGCTTTCCACAATACCTTCTCTGATGTACATACAAGTTTATTAGAAAATCCTCAAACTCATTACCATTTTCCTCCTCTTTGGAATTTATGAAGGATTCTATTAGAGTAGCGGTTCTCAACCTGTGGGTCACGACCCTTTTGTGGATTAAATGACCCTTTCACAGGAGTCACCTGATTCATAACAGTAGAAAAATGACAGTGAAGTAGCGACAAAAATAATTTATGGTTGGGGATGGTCACCACAACATGAGGAAATGTGTTAAAGGGTCGCAGCATTAGGAAGGTTGAGAACCACCAGCTTGACATTTTAGAAAGGACTAACATTCTAAGTCTTATCACTTGGATGATTGTTTTATAAAGGAATAAACTGACTGTTACATACACATAAATCCCTAGTGGGTTTACTTAGTATGTATCACTTAACAGCTTTTGAAAACCTATCAGAATCTGTTTAACAGTTTTGGCAACTACAGAAATGACCATCCTTTACCCATCTCCTTGGTTCTGATTAAAGGTAAAATTACATTTAAGACCATGGTCCAGTCCTTAAAAATAAATTGCTGAAGCTAAATTAAGTGTGTAAGGAGTACACTCTCAGACAATCTTGAACTATGAAACTAATTTTAATATCTATCACATTAGTCTAAACCTGTCATTAAGATCACCTTTATACAACTGCATGAAGCAAGAATTGCATTATTGTGTTTCCTTCAGCAATCAAAGTTGTCCTACTATATTAGAGGAGAGGCCTTGGGGAAATTTTACTTTTTTCTTCATTTTCTGAATATTAGGTTTAATTTCTGTGGCCTTTCCCAGGATATCAGTTACTATATTCCCCATATGGTTTCATTGTTGCATGCGCATGCAACTGAACTCAGTGCCATCAAGTGAATTCTCTCATAGCAACCCGATATAACAGAGACTAAATCTTTATGGGAGCAGAAATCCTTGTCTCTCTGCCTAGGAGAAGCTTATGAGTTTGAACCGCTGGTCTTGTGGTAGCAGTCCAAGGCGTACCCACTGTGCCACTAGAGCTCCAAGAATAGCCATGGGCATCGTATTGGAATGCAAGTTCCTGTCACGATGAGTTATGGCAGGAAATGTAATGGATGTGCAGTGTGATTTCTATAAATTTTGTTTTCAATACTAGAACATTCTTACTGTTTCCCTTCTAGTACAATCATGTTTGAAATTAAGAAAATCTGTTGCATCGGTGCGGGCTACGTTGGAGGACCCACGTGCAGTGTCATTGCTCATATGTGCCCTGAAATTAGGGTAACGGTAGTTGATGTCAATGAATCCAGAATCAATGCATGGAACTCTCCTACACTTCCTATTTATGAGGTAAGCCACCTTAAACAACGCTTGCTTCTCCTACTCCTTGTTTTGTTACTAGTTAAGTAATTTATATGTACTATTATCTGGGGCTGTAACTGATAAGAAATTAAATGGAAAAATGATAATAAATGCTAATTATAATTTTCAAATATTTCCAGGAAAAATGACTGGAAGAAAGTGTGTAAGTGTATCAAACTATCAATAGTTGCATCTTAGTGTAATGGGATTATGAGTGATTCTTCTTTTGTCTACATTTGAATTTTTTAACTATACCATATTGCAATGTTTAAAATGAAATGTGATTTTTTAATGTAATCTTTAGTACAAACTATAATACTAATATTATAAGTCCAATATACTTTTATATTATTGTATTTATACAAGGTAAACTTTAGATCGATAATGAGTTTCATATTTAGTGTTTAATATCACAAATATTTTTTAAATTTCAAAATTTCTGTGAATTTTGAAAATTTATAGTTAGGAAAATATGCTTCTATTATACTTAGCTATCTGGGTCTCATTTTAAAAATTATTTTATTTTAAAATGAATTCAAGATATGATATATACTTTTGAAGACCAATGAGAATGTACTTAAAATTTGATAGGAACATTTTTCATCCCATATTATATTCTTTTTTTTTCCCCCGGAAGGGTTTAGTTATTTATAAGACTCTTGTTACCAATCACAGGAGCCCTGATGGGACTAACAAATACTAAGATTAGAAAGCAATATATCAGTTCTTGGAGTCCTTGACAGGTTCTGAATGTAAGATAGTGTGATGGCTGGGGCTGGTTCTGGTGGCATTGTCTGTAGGCAGGGACCTCTTCACCAAGGGTTTGCAACAAATTTCTGCAGAAGGCTAGGCAACAGATTTCACATCCACATTGACAGAGACATGCAGAACTCTGGGAACAAATGAACAACCTAGCTACCAAATTGTGCTGCATAAGGACCAGATGTTCAGTGAAGAATTGTCTTGGTCAACACCATTTTACTGAATGCTCAGTAGAGACTGAAGTGGCTAAATCACAGTGTCGCTGAGGAAACAGCCAAGAGGTAAGCAGTGATGAAGTCAGGACTTTATCTTCCTGATTCCCCAAGCAAGTAACAGGCCAGAAAGTGGGCTCGTGGCCTAAGAATATCATAAGTACTCTTCCCCAACTGTCCAGAGAAAACTCTAGGAGACACTTAATCCTTGTAGATCTTGGGGTCGCAAAGTCTGATGGTTTGTATGTGAAGCACTTAAAACTGACCCAATTATGCAGACACCAGGAAATCAAAGTACAGGATTCAGGATTCCAAAGGATTTAAGACTATTATGGCTTCTTCTTCCGAGAGAGAGCTGAGCCTTCTATGTTTGTTTTTTTTTAACTACACACTCAAGACCTACCTCCTTACCCTTCCTCCCCTAATTAATATGGGTGAGGCTTTTTCTGCTATGTATCTGATGTTTGGCCCGAGCAGCCTATCTAATACCGGACCTCTTTTCCTTTGTTTACGCTGAGGATTTGGGAGAGAACAGGCAAAGCTATAGTGAATGATGCTTGTACACCCTGTTTTGTTGATTGCACTGGCTTGAATATAGTTAACAGTGTTGCTAGAACCACTTAATTCAATAAACGCTTCAAATACATTCCATTGGTAGATGGGAAAGGAGGGGGCAAAAAACCAACATGTCAGACTTCTAGCTCAAGTCCAAAGAACTGGAACCAGGTGCAAGATCCAGATGAAGCAAAAAGCCAGAGAGCTTTGCCAGAATGTCCATTTATATTGGATGCAGGCCATACCCCAAAAGAAACTCCTTTATAACTGATCTGCTCATGGCAGATCTCATCCTGGGGATGACTACGTCATTCCTGACAAAGTACATCCTGACTGCCAAACCACTGAGAATCATGATGGTGTCAAGTTGACACATAACTTTAATCATAATGGTACTTGTCTTCGCTAACCAGAATAAATCCAGAGGATTGAAAAATAATCATTGATAAATTATCAAGGGTTCATGGAGGGGGGAGAAGGGGAGAAATGAGCTGTTACCAAGGGCTCAAGTAGAAAAAAAATGTGAAAATTATGATGAAACATGTACAAATGTGCTTGACATGATGGATGTATGGGTTGTGATAAGAGCTGTAGGAGCCCCCAATAAAACGATTTTAAAAAAATCCATACTACTTTTTACTTCTATGAAACAGGTGAAAAGTGAAACCAGCTTTCACTGTTTACAGTGAGCCATTAAAAAAGCCATTAAAAGAGTGTTATCCACCTACCTCCTTCCTTAGCAGCTACACTCAATCTCAGTTTCATCATAGCTTTGAACTGTGTCTTGAAAAATATGTTAGTGTTACTTTACTTTTATGTTATTTGGTATACTTAGGTAGGTGATTTTTTGGTCTTCCCAATAAAATTGTTAATAAAATATTTAAGTTTTTACTCAGAAAATAACAGTAGATATTTGTGATCTCTAACAAACACTTTGTGGTGTTACTGTATTTTTGTAGTTTATGCTTTTCATTTTGTAGTTACTGCTTTTTAGATTAACTTTGTTCATTAAAAATATTTTATAAGTACTTTAAGCAAAATTTATAATTTGCTTTTGCTAAATAAAATAAGATATTTTCCCTATGAAAAAAATTAGGTTCTTCCATAAAAAGCAGTATATAAATTCAAAATACTGATTATAACTATATAATGAACTTTAAAAGAGGTACTATACTATTTTATTTATTCTGTCTTATAGGATTGATTATAGTAGCTATGAGTGGAAACTCAGCAGCAACGAATATTTTCACATTTGCTCTCATTTTAGTGTAATTTCATTAGCAGATTATATATAGTGCCAAATTAAATATTCTCTACAAAATCCTAACTTCATAACTCATTTCCCAGCATCTCCTTGAAATAACTAAGAAGAAAATTGATATGATTGGAGACACACATTCATGGTCATAGTGATTGGTATATTTTGCCAGAAACCAAACCAAATCCTTCCTTTGCCATTGAGTCTGTTCCTACTCATGTTGGCCCTTTAGGATAGAGTAGAACTGCCCTATAGGAATTCTAAATCTGTAAATTCTTATAAAAGCAGACTGCCCATTTTTCTCCCTCAGAACAGCTGATGTGTTGCAACTGCTGACTTTCTAGTTAGCAACTGAGCACATACCAGCTGCAGTCAGGCCTCCTTTATATTTTGCTAGTCTTGGGTGATTTTTTGTTTTGTTTTGTTTTGTTTTTTAGTAGTACACACTCTGGTGCCTTAGTGGTTACCCATTGATTGGGTTGCTAACTGCAAGGTCGGCAGTTCAAACCACCAGCCACTCCTCAAGAGAAAGGACTTTCTACTCCTGTAAAGAGTTACAGTTTCAGAAGCTCGCAAGGGTAGTTCTACCCTGTCTTATAGGGTCACTATGAGTTGCCATTGACTCAATAGCAATGAGTTTGGTTTTGGAGTTTGTTATTTTAGTCAACTAATGGAAACCAGAATTTTTTTTTCCATTTTATTGGGGGCTCATACAACTCTTATCACAATCTATATATACATCCATGTATCAAGCACACTTGTACATTTGTTGCCATCATCATTTTAAAAATATTTGCTTTCTTGAACCCTTGGTATCAGCTCTTCATTTTAAAAAAAATCATTTTATTAGGGGATCATACAACTCGTATCACAATCCATACATATATCAGTTGTGTAAAGCACATTTGTACATTCATTGCCCATCATCATTCTCAAAACATTTGCTCTCCACCCAAGCCCCTAGCATCAGGTCCTCATGTCTGCCCCTTGTGTAAGTATAAAGGCCTCAGAACTGGAAGAGTGATTTGCTCTTGGATATCATTCTAGTCCTGTGGTGCCTGAAGTGACTTTCACTTTGCTATATAGTTTTCTAAACGTTGTTGTCACTGTAGATAGTATTTGAACTTTCTTCTCTAAGAGGAATAAGTTTCAATAGTTTGGGTCTGGGATTTTATTCTGTTATTATCGAAGATTTCAAACTATGTGAATAGTGTGATGAATCTTCATGTGCCCATCACCCGGTTTTAATAATTATCAATATGGCCAGTAGGCCCCCACTCCCTACCATCATCCTGGATTATTTACTCCAATTTCCACGAGCTTGTTCTTTCTTTGTTGTTAGGTGCCATTGAGTTGGCTCTGACCCTGTACAGTCTTGCGCTGTCCTCACAGTTGTTCCGATGTCGAAGCCCGCAGATGCAGCCACTGTGCCCATCCATCTTGTCAAGGACCTTCCTCTTTTGCTGCCCCTCCGCTCCACCAGATGTGATGTTCTTCTTTGCCACACATGTCTACCCTCACACATACCTACCTTACCAAACATGATGACCTTTCTTTAAACACATGCATATGACAATTACTGCTACTTAAAATAAAAAGTAAATTCCTTTTTTTCTTTTTCATTTTTTTAATTAAAAAATCATTCTATTGAGGGCACTTTTTTTAAAGTAATTTCTTAATGTCAAGAATGCTTATGACCAGCTTCTATTAGTAGTTTATTTAAATCACAGTTAAAGTAAGATCGGTGTACATGTATTAAGATAGATTAATATGTCTTAACTGCCTTTTAAGACACAATAATTTTTTTCTCCCTCGACTTTTTTAGTTTATTTTTTGGAGAAACCATGTTGATTATCCAGTAGACATTTTTACAGTTTATATTTTACTGATTGAATCCACACTTGTTTTTTATACTTGTTTTATACTTTGTATTTTGATTTAGAAAAATATATATTAATATTAATGCATATATTGAGCTGCTTTTTTTGACCAGTTCTGTCACCTAAATGATTGGAGATAGAAACCTGCATTTCCCCCAGAAGAATTTATTTCAAAGGCAGGCATTGAATCTGCTGTTCCAGGAGAGAGACATATCTGATTGGAGCACATGGGAGTAGATGAAGGGGGAGAAGAAGATGGAGCACATCCTGGCCCACCAGGCCTTGAGGACGATGTTCCTGATAAGAGCAGCCAGTCCACAGAGAGGACCACATGGCCGGCCCCACTGTGAGACATGACGCCCCTCACTGACCCTTAGGCCAACAGGGGACAACACCAGAGACACAGTATAGGAATTGCACCCGATCTGATCCTGCCACACCGAGGCAAAATACTAAGGGGGTGCAACAGAACAGCAAGGGAATGGAGCAGCGAGGTCCCCAGGGAATACTGAAGGTGGACTTTGGGGCTAGGGCGTGGTGCTCCAACAGATTAGACTAGAAAACACTCCTAAAGGCCAACAAACAATCCTTGAACTAACTACAAGCTTTTCTTTCTTGTTGTGTTTTGTTTTGATTTGTTGTTGCTTTGTTTGTATATTGTTGCTTGGTTTTGCTCTGTCTTGTTTTTGTGCATGTTATTCTCTACAGGTCTGTCTAAATAAGATAGGCTGGATGAACAATCTGGAGGAGAAAACAATGGGGCATACAGTTCCGGGGGGGGGCATGGGTGAGTGGGAGGTGGGGGGAAAGGTAGTAGTGTTAACAAACCCAGGGACAAGGGAACAACAAGTGATCCAAATCAGTGGTGAGGAGGGTGTGGGAGGGTATGCTCAAGGGTAATGTAACCAAGAGGACTTGCTGAAACCCTGGTGGGGACTGAACATGGTAGTGGGACAGGAGGAAAGTCAAGGGTAATAGAGGAAAGAGCTGGGAGGCAAAGGGCATTTATAGAGGTCTAGATAAAGACATGCATGTATGCAAATATATTTATATATGAGGATGGGGAAATAGATCTATGTGCATATATTTATAGGTTTAGTATTAAGGTAGCAGAAGGACATTGGGTCTCCACTCAAGTAATCCCTCAATGCAAGAATACTTTCTTCTATCAAATTGGCATTCTATGGTGCTCACCCTCCTGACACAACTGCTGTAGACAAAGCGGGTGAATAAGCAAATATGGCGAAGAAAGCTGATGGTTCACAGCTATCAGAAGAGAGCGTCTGGAGTTTTAAAGGCTTGAAGGTAAACAATCGGCCATCTAGCTCAGAAGCAACAAAACCCACATGGAAGAATCACACCAGCCTGTGTGGTCACAAGGTGCCGAAAGGATCAGTTATCAGGCATCAGAGAACAAAAAATCATATCATTGTGTGCTCATCTCCATGGTATGATCGCTGAAGACAAATGGGTGCATAAGCAAATGTGACGAAGAAAGCTGATGGTGCCTAACTATCAAAAGATATAGCGTTTGGGGTCTTAAAGACTTGAAGGTAACAAAGCCCACGTGGAAGAAGCACACCAGCCTGTGCGATCATGCAGTGTCGAAGGAATCAGGTATCAGGCATCATCAGAACAAAAATCTTACCTTAGTGATGAGGTGGAGAGTGTGGAGTGGAGACCCAAAGCCCATTAATAGGCCACTGGCTATCCCCTTACAGAAGGGTGCAGTGTAGCAACGATGAAAAATACAGCTCTCCTCTAGTTCCTAAATGCTCTCCCCCGGCCCCCATTATCATGATCCCAATTCTGCCTTGCAAGTCT
Organism: Tenrec ecaudatus; assembly: GCF_050624435.1. NCBI lineage: Eukaryota > Metazoa > Chordata > Mammalia > Afrosoricida > Tenrecidae > Tenrec > Tenrec ecaudatus. The sequence continues at coordinate 182,519,462 of NC_134532.1, forward strand.
GGCTAGACCAGAGGATGGACACTGGTACAGATAGGAACCAGAAACAGGGAATCTAGGGCGGATGATCCCTTCAGGACCAATGGTGTGAGTGGTGATAGTGGGAACGTAGAGGGAGGGTGGGTTGGAAAGGGGGGACCCATTACAAGGATCTACATGTGACTTCCTCCCTGGGGGATGGACAACAGAAAAGTGAGTAAAGGGAGACATTGGACAGGTCAATATATGACAAAATAATTTATAAATTATCAAGAGTTCATGAGTGAGGGGTAGCTGGGAGGGAGGGGAAAAACGAGGAGCTGATGCCAGGGTCTTAAGTGGAGAGCAAATGTTTTGAGAATAATGAGGGCAGTGAATGTATAAATGTGCTTTACACAATCGATGCATGTATGGATTTTTGATAAAAGTTGTATGAGCCCCTAATAAAACGATTAAAAAAGAAAGAAACCTGCATTCATAATGACAGTGCAAAATGTAATGTTTGTTTGAAGTCACAGAAGACCTTGACTTTTCTGATGTGTTTAACACTGAGTCAATAATTAACTATTGTGAAACATTCAATCTCTGGTAAACAGTGACAAAGGATTAAAATCAACTGCTGCCCTGATTATGATAGACTCGATTTTCGTTTGACTTAGTCATGCTGTTTAGTGTACATTGAGGATTTTTGACTTGTCTTTTATCTCTTCTACAAAGATACTACCTGAGAGCATCATCACATTCAATTACATCATCAGAATCCTTCTTAACAAATGTAATCCTGTCTTATAAAATTGTCTAATATAAATTATAAACTCCATGTATACAGTTTCTTTTCTTTTTTATTTCTAGCCAGGACTAAAGGAAGTGGTTGAATCCTGTCGAGGAAAGAACCTCTTTTTTTCTACGGATATTGATGATGCCATTAAAGAAGCTGACCTTGTCTTTATTTCTGTAAGGATTTTCCTTTGTTGTTTGAATATTAATATGTTCTTGTCTATCTGAAAGTTTCAATGTACATTAATTAATATGAAGCTACAACATTACTTACTGTACAGCGGTGTTTACTGAAGTGGGTGATGCCACACCCTCTGGGAACTTCTGGAATGATCGGGGGAACTGCAAAAACAGATACCTATACTTTATGCCATAGTTTTTTTTTTGTTTGTTTTTTTTAAGCAAGTTATTGGGGCTCATACAATTCTTATCACAATTCATACATATACATACATCAATTGTATAAAGCACATCTGTACAGTCTTTGCCCTAATCATTTTTTTTTCTCTTTTCTTTTTTTTATATGCCATAGTTTTTAATAGCCACTGCGACACTGAATAATTTTTTTTTCTCTTAGAGGGGTGGTAGGCCAAATAAATTTGGGAACTATGGTATAGAATTACCCAGTTGAATTTTGGTTACTACTAACTTTATGTCTGTCAGTTCACCAAATCTTACAATCATTTGGTTAAATATTCATAGTCATCTTGTCAAATACCACTTCAGAACACTGAACCAGTGAACTTGGAGAAAGTTCTATCTGACATTTAGAACTAGAAAGTACTGATAAAGCAGGAGTACATTATGATCATCTGTGGGGGGGGGTTGTGCGTATGTATGTTACATCATTTCTTGCTTTCACTGGTTCATAGAGAAGACGTAAAGTCAACTCATTTGCATAGAATACAGACATTCCTGCTGCAAATGAACTTGTGCTCTGTTGGTATAGTGGGCTACATAATGGTCTGCTAACCACAAGGTCAGTAACTCCAAACCAACAATGGCTGTGTCAGAGAAAGATGAGGCTTTCTGCTCCCATAAAGAATTACTCACAGGAGCAGCTCTGCCCTGTCCTATAGGGGTTCTCTGAGTCAAAATCAACCTCATGGCAGTGAGTTTGGTTTTTGAGTTTTATCTCAATGAACTATGTTCCCAAAGTCATTTTAAATTTAGTTGTTTGGAATTTTGTGTTTGTTGGTTATCATGCTAAACCCCCAGAAACCTTTAAACTTACTAATGTAATTTTGGAATGAAAAACTAACTCATGGATTAAACGTGAGTAATACAATGTTTGAATCAAGATAATTTATTAATATCTCATAAATATATACTCAAACATCCTATATGTGATGGTATAACTATCACCAATTGCAACATACGATTATTGCCTTGTGAATAAAGGGAAAGCCAAAGGGGTGAACATACCGATTATACTCGAGTATAAGCTGACCCGAATCTCAGCTGAGACACCTAACTTTTACCACAAAAACTGCATTAAAAATGTGCTGAAAAACTTGGCTTATACACGAGTATACATGGTAGTCTCTGTCCCATAAAATAAAGGAAAGAACTTCTATGGGATCCTTATAGAGTAAATGTTACTCATTGGTTATGTATAGTAAGTATTTGTAGATTGTTGACTAAGGAGTTCTTTTGACAGTAGTGAGACAAAAGTAGTAATGTAAGGATATGTGAGCTCCAGAAGAAAGTGGTAATGAAACTAGAAGTAACGCCACTCATTATTCTCTGGGAAAAAAGCTGTAACTAAAAAAAAAGAAAAAAGCTGTAACTGCCTTTTTCCATGAAATTGATAGCCTTGGAAATCCTATGAGACACTTCTACTCTGTTCAGTGGAGTTGGTATGAGTTAGAATCGACAGAACAGCGATGCATTTAACCACTTTCAAAGTAATCTGGTGCAGTGGTTAAGCGCTCAGCTGCTAACCAAAATGTTGGTGGAAAAAAAGGTTGGTAGTTCAGACCCGCTAGTGACTGAGGGAGAAAGATCTGAATATCTGCTTCCATAAATATTACAGCCAACAGAATTCAACAGCATATTACAAGAGTTAGACACCATAACTGTTCTATTGAGTTCTCGCTGCTGGGTGCTTTCGAGCTGGCTCCAACCCATAAGGACCCTGTGCACAACAGAACAAAACACTGCACAATCCTGTGCCATCCTCACAATTGCTCCTGTGTCTGAGTCTATTGATGCAACCACTGTGTCAGTCCATCTCATTGAGGGCCTTCCTCGTTTTTGCTGCCCCTCCACTTTACCAAACATTATGCCCTTCTCCAGGGACATGTGTCCAGAGTATGTAAGACAAAGCCTTGCCATCCTTGCCTTTAAGGAGCACTCTGGCCTTCTTTCTCTCAGTATAGATGTTTGTCCTTTTAGCAGTCAATGGTACTTGCAGTATTCTTCTCCAGCACCACAATTCACATGTAGTGATTCTTCGATGGTCTTCCTTATTTAGCGTTCAACTTTCACATGCATATGATGCAGTGGAAAGTACTCTGGCTTGAGTCAGGTGCACCTTAGTCCCCGAAGTAACATCCTTGCTGTACCTTACTGTAAAGAAGTCTTGTGCAGCAGATTTACCGAATGCAATACATCTTTTGATCTCTTGACTGCTGCTTCCATGAACATTGAGTGGAGATCCAAGTAGGACAAAATCCTTAACAACTTCAACTTTTTCTCTTTATCATAATAGGATATTATAAGAGCTCTAAGAACCTCCAATAAAATTATTTAAAAACAAGCAAAACTAAGTGCCTAGACTTTGGGCTCATGAATTATTTTCTGCCTACCTAAAAGTCTTTCTTCAAATAGTATTTTACATGCTAAACATACTAGCTAATTTATAACTTTAAAGAGCCAGAAAAGCATTTGTGAATGATAATATAAACATTTTAATTGATTTTTATAGATATATTTTAAGCTATTAATAATAAGCCTATAAAAAGGGGGAGTAAAAAAAGGAAGTTTAAACTGAGTTTTAAGAATTATATTACATATAATAAAGAAAAGAACGAAGACACATTTTTAATTTCAAACTTTGAACGCCTTAACATTAAGAATTGTTTCATTCATCTTTTTAATTCTAGAGCTTGGCTTAGAACCTGCCTTCCCTGATTCATAGAGAGTAACTTCTCAACAAACTGTATTGACTATATTCTCCTGATGCTTCTGGAATTAAACTGGTTCTATTAAGCTTATAAAATGTATTATATCCGTTGGGGGTAGGGGCAGTGGAATGGGGGGCATTATTCTTTGTAATTGGTTTTGATGTGTCTATATGTGTGAATAAAGAGAACCCTCCCCTCATTTTGTTTTCCATACCGCACTCCCTCAACAGGATTGAAATAAAACATGCTTCTGTTTTTTGTAAAAAAAAAAAAGTATTATATCCATGGAATTGAAATATGGTTAAACAAGCGTAACTTATAGTGATTAACTTGAACTTAGCTGGCTAATTGGTGATACAAGGTATTTCTGAGGAATCCCTGAATATCTCACAGGTACTCTGGTCTTTATCCTCTGTGTTTTCATTAGGTGAATACTCCGACAAAAACCTATGGGATGGGGAAAGGCCGGGCTGCCGATCTGAAGTACATTGAAGCTTGTGCTAGACGCATCGTGCAGAACTCACATGGGTACAAAATCGTGACTGAGAAAAGCACAGTTCCAGTGCGAGCAGCAGAAAGTATCCGTCGTATATTTGATGCAAACACAAAACCCAACTTGAACTTACAGGTATAGAAAAGGGAGGGTTAGAATCTGTTGCTGCTTATGTCAATATTAAAGTCATGAAGTTGCCCATAGGTAAGTGCAGTTAACACTCTTCTTTTCTTTCTGTTTTTAAACTCTCATTTTCTCTGGGGTTGTAGGTGTTGTCCAACCCTGAGTTCTTGGCAGAGGGGACGGCCATCAAGGACCTAAAGAGCCCAGACAGAGTCCTGATTGGAGGGGATGAAACCCCAGAGGGCCAGAAAGCTGTGCAGGCACTGTGTGCCGTGTATGAACATTGGGTTCCCAGAGAGAAAATTCTCACGACTAATACTTGGTCTTCAGAGCTTTCCAAACTGGTTGGTACATAGCATTCAACTCCCCATTTAAATGTAAAGCCAAGGATTTTCAAATTATGAGATAATTTTCATGAGGGGAGGGATCAACTATCAGAGCATAAAATATTTGGGGAAAATCTAAATTTTTTATAAAATGGGAAGTACATTAAAATTACCATTTTTCTTTCATCATCAACCTTTTAATCTCTTAATCTTCTTTCTCTTCTCAAGTAAAACGTATTGCTTTACAAAGCCCTCCAATGCCTTCTCAAATTTGAGTATCTTTTTCATCTCCCTTAGTAATTTGAATCAGCTTAATGAAGTGTAGTATACATGTATAAAATTGTAATTTTAGCTCATCATACTTCACTTTTCTTTTTCAAGGCAGCAAATGCGTTTCTAGCCCAGAGAATCAGCAGCATTAACTCTATAAGTGCCCTCTGTGAAGCAACAGGAGCGGATGTAGAAGAGGTAGCGACAGCCATTGGAATGGACCAGAGAATTGGAAATAAGTTTCTGAAAGCCAGTGTTGGTAAATTGAATTTTTTTTTCTAAGTAAAGTTGGTTCTTTTTGCTACATAATCAACTTTAAACAAATCTTTAACTTAATGCCCTTAAAAAAAAGATGCTATTATACATATGGCTTTCCGCCTACCAGGGAGTTTTTTAAGTGAGGCAATAGTTACTTACATTGTGTGGTAATTCCTCACTAGTTCGGGAAGATACACATCATTCGGTGTAGTATTTCGTTAAAACATTTAAGAAAAACAATTTTGGGATATCACATATAAAATAATTCAATGAACAGCTTATTTAATCAAGCATGAAAAGAATTCCCTGCTAGTATATTTATGAAAATGGGACCTTGTGACATACTGTTTAAGGTAGCTAAGCACCGGTGGAGTACTGGGTTGTGTGTTGGGCTGCTAACCTCAGGGTCAGCAGTTTGAAACCCCTAGCCACTCCATAGGAGAAATAAAAGGCTTTTACTCCTTTAAAGAGTTAGTCTCAGAACCCCTCTGCCCTGTAGAGTTACTGTGAGTCCAACTGGACTCAGCAGCAACGAGTTTAATAACATTAATATAAAGATGAATGCAGTCTTTTACAGATTGGACTTTAGGCAGCCTATTCAATATTTCTAGGGTCCTTAGCTCTCTTTGGAGCTTTGGTCGTATAGTAGTTATGCTTTCAGATGCTAACCACAGGTTAGCAGTTCGAAACCACCAGGCACTCCATGAGAAAGATGGGGCTTTCTAGTCCCATAAAAAGTTGGTCTCAAAAAAAAAAAGTTAGTCTCAGGAACTCACAGAAGCAGTTCTCCGCTCTCCTACAGGGTCACTATAAGTTGGTATCAACTCGATGGCAGTGAGTTTTTTGAATGCCATTTAGAAGTGGCTTGGTGTTTACACATTGGACTATTAACCTCAAGGTCAGTCGTTCAAAAGCACCAGGCACATTAAAAAGAAAAAAGCACCAGGAAGAAGATGAAGCTTGCTATTCCCATAAAGTTACAGTCTCAGAAACCCACAGGAGCTCTTCTTTTGTCCTCTAGGTTTCTGTGAGTTGGAATTGACTCGATGGCAGTGAGTTTTTGAATTATGCCCTCTTTAATATTTTAAAATGTTGAAAAACTAAGGTGTTACTTTGAGGATTGAGATGTGTCTGGTTGACACCAGGACCTTTTCATTCACTTCACATGCATAAGCGAGCTGGGCAGGGAATAAGGCAGGCCAAAGAAAAATGAGGCCTTTGAGTTATGTTGTTGGTAAAGAATATTCAATAAACCATGGACTGCCGAAGCAACGAAGAAATCAGTCAGAATGCCCCTGAGACGTGAAGACGACGAGACTTCGTCTCACGTGCTTTAGACATGGGATCGTGAGGGAGCAGTTCCTGGACAGAGGCATCAGACATCACGCTTGGTAAAGAGAGGACGACCCTCAAAGAGTTGGACCGCGGCAGTGGCTGCAACAATGGCCTCAAGCATCACAACAGCTGTGACTGGAGCACAGACCAGGCAGTACTTCCTTGTTGTGTACACGGTGCCTGCAAGTTGGAACCAACGTGATGGCGCCGAACATGGCAACATGCTTTCTCCCACGGCTGCTTCCCTGCCTTTATTTATTATTTTTATGTTGTTTTCTTCTAGCCACCACTTAATAAAAATACAAGGGGTCTTCAAAAAAGTCATAGAAAGAGCATGTGTTTTTTTTTAACTATGCATGGATTTCTTTTATCTTTTTTGCACCTAATTAAACATGTACTGACTTGTTACAACATATCTGGATAGGATCTAGTTTGAGGCACGAAAGAAAAGACATAAAGACATCCGCTTGAAAAGAGCCACCGTCAGAGTAACGTGAATTCTGCTAAAATTGCAACAAGAACATCAAATTTAAAGTGAAGCCTGGGTGAAAAAATGGTGAAATCAATACTTTATCAAAAATGTATGGGGAAAATGCCCGAAATAAATCTGCAGTTTACAAATTAATATTTTTTTAAAGAAAGGATAAAACTGTTGAAGTTGAAGCCTGAGGGGCAGGCCACCCACATCAATTTGTAAGGAAAAAATCTTGTTCTTCCCGTAATTAAAGAGGACCGACCAACAGTTAACAGGAGACACAGTAGCCAAAATCATAGACATCTGAGTTGTTTAATTTTACACATTCCTGGCAAATTTCTGCTCAATAGGTGCCAAAACTGTTGTGCCCAGATCAGTTGCAAACAAGACACTGCTTGCCAAGGAGATTTGAAACAAGTAGGATCAAGATCCTGAAGAATTTCTTTAAATAATTTTAAGAGGAGATGAAATAGGGCTTTTCCAGTAACGACCTTGAAGAAAAAGTGCAATCAAATCGCTGCCAAGAAGTGGAAGTGGTCCAGTCAAGAGGAAAGGTCATGTCAAGGGTGTTTGTTTCAAACTAGTTTGTGTTAGTTGCCATTGAGTCTTCCCATGCATAGGCACCCTTTGGACAACAGAGCAAACACTGCGCAGTCCTGAGACATCCTCCAATTGTTCTTATGTCTGAGCCATTGTTGAGGCCACTGTGTCAGTCCATCTTGTCGAGCGCCTTTTTTGCTGCCCCTCTACTCCATGCAGATATCCTTCTCCAGGGTCTGGTCTCTCCTGACAACGTGTCTAAAGTACATCCTTGCTTCTAAGAAGCACTCTGGCTGTACTTCAAGACAAGATCCATCTCTACTTTTTGCAGTCCATGATACTTTAAGTATTCTTCACCAGCACCATACTTCAAACATTGATTCATCTTCAGTCTTTATTCAATCTCCAACTTTCACATGCATATAAAGCAATTGAAAATACCATTGCTTGGGACAGACACATCTTGGTGCTCAAAGTAACCGTGCTTTTCAACACTTAGGAGAGTCCTTGTACACCACATTCACCCAGTGGAGTGCATCACGTTTGCCGCATGCTTCTATGAGCACTGATGGGGGGTCCAAGCGAGATGAAATCCTTGACCACGTCAACTTTTTCTCCATTTCTCATGATGCTCTTTTGGTCCAGTTGTAAGGATTTTGGTCATCTTTACATTGAGTTGTAATCCATACTGAACATTGCAATCCTTGATCTTTAGCAAGCAAGTTTTCGCACCAGAGGAAAAGGTGTGGCCGTGATGTGGCCAGGACTTGGGGCTGAGGGTGGTGGGGGAAGGACTTGCTTGCGAATCACGTAGAATTTAAGTCAGTTTTACTTTCCTCCTTTTGCAGCTGCTCAGAGCAGTGCGTAGGTCTCTTGGGTAAGGAATCTGGAGAGCTTTTAAGGTCGCAACCCTTCTCTCTCTCTAAAACATTCAATTTTATTTCCTTTTCTCCTCGTTCTTATTTCTGGACTCTAACCCCCCATACAGAGGAAAACAGAATGCATGTAGTTGCAGAGCCCATCTAGTGAAACTGGTCATGTTCTAGTAAGCGCTCCGGTGGGTATGTGGTTCGCTTTCCCTTACCCCTGTTTCTTCCCTGTACCCTCCCCCACTTCATTCCAGCCCTGGCTGCCAGCCCTGGCCACACTGTCATCGTCAAAAGTCTTCTCTCTTCGTGTGAAACCACTTCCCCCCTCTATGGTAATGGAGTCATGAAGTCTTTATCTTTATGCGCTTGACAAACTTTGCTGAGCATGGTGCCCTCCAGTTTTGTCCATGTCATGAGATGTTTGACCATCTTGTCATGGTTTTGTAAGGATGCATAAGATCCCATTGTGCGGATGTGCCCGTTTGTTTACCCGTTCTTCCACAGATGGAGTTTGATGGTGTCCATATTTTTGCTATTATGGAAATTGCCGCAATAAACATGGGTGTACATATATCTGTTTGTATTTTGTTCTTTATTCCTATAGAGTGTAAACCGATTAAAGAGATTGCTGGATAAGAAGGTATTTGTATTTGTTTAAGCAAGCACCATACTGTTTCCTAGACTAGTTATACAATTCTACTGCCAATAAGTGAGTGTTTCACACTCGCTACATCCTCTCTAGTAATTTTTCTTTTAATTTTGCTAATAGTGTCAGTTGTTAGGTGGTATCTCATTGTTTTTTATTTGTATTTCTCATATGGCTTATGTTTTCGAATTTTCTTCATATGATTGTTGGCCACATGGATGTCATTTTTAATAGTGTATTCAGCTCTTGTGCCATTTTTGTTTGGGATATTTATATTCTTTTAAAAAAAATCATTTTATTGGGGGCTCCATACAACTCTTATCTCAATCCATGCACACATCCATTGTGTCAAGCACATTTGTACATTGATGCTTTCATCATTCTCAAAACATTTGCTGTCTACTTGAGCCCTTGGTATCAGCTCCTTATTTTCCCTCCTCCCTTCCTGCTCCCCCCTCCCTCATGAACCCTTGATAGTTGTATTTTCCCTATAAAGGTTCTCTTTTCACTCTTTTGCTGAAGTCTTTTTTTTTTTTAATCATTTTATTGGGGACTCTTACAGTTCTTATCACAATCCATACATACATTCACTGTGTCAAGTACATTTGTACATATGTTGCCATTACCATTTTCAAAACATTTTCTTTCTACTTGAGCCCTTAGTATCAGCTCATTTCCCCTGCTCTCCCACTCTCCCACCCTCATGAACCCTCATAATTTGTAAAAAAAAATTGTATCATGTCTTATGGTTCTAGGATTTATATCTAGTTCTATAATCCTTCTTGAGGTCATTTTGGTACATGGTGTAAGGTATGGGTCCTGTTTCATTTCTTTATAGGAGGACATCCAATTTTTCCAGTACCATTTATTGAAAAAGCGATCTCTTCTCCACTTAATGTGTTTTAGTCCAAAGTCAGGTATCTGCAGGTGCTGGGCTGTATTTCTCCCATTGAGTGAGAAGCTGTGCTAGACATTCATTTTGCATATAGGGGATTTCTTATGTTGAGGAATTTTTCTTCTATTCCTATTTTATTAAGTTTTTAAATTAAAAACAAATGTTCACTTTTATCAAATGCCTTTTATGCATTGATTGATACATGATTATTTTCCTTTGTTTATGTGGTGTATAGTGATTGTTCTTCTAATACTGAGGCATCTTTGCAAAACTAGTCTGGACCTCTTAGATTTTCACTGTTGCCTTCCTGTTGGCTCGAATTATGTTGGAAGATTTTGGCATTTATATTCATAAGGGGGATATTGGTCTTTGACTTTCCGTTCTGGTGATGTCTCTGTTTGGTATCAGGGTTATGCTTGCGTCCTAAAATGAGCTTAGTGTGGTATATTATCCTTTTTGTGAAATCTATATTTTGAAATCGTTTATGTAAGATCGATGTTAGTTCTTCTCTAACTGCTTGGTAGATTTCCCCAGTAAAATCAGACTTTTTGTCAATGGGAGTTTTTTTTTTTTTAACCCCTCCCCCACCCGGATCTGTCTGTCCCCCTGGAACTGTCTGCCCTATTGTTTTTCCTCCAGATAGTTCATCCAGCCTGTCCTATTCAGACAGACCTGTGGAGACACTAACATGCACGAAAACAAGACAGAGGAAAACAAAGCAACAGTATACAACCAGAGAATAAAACAACATAAACAACCCACTGACAAAGAACAAAACAAAACACTTCACAAAAGAAAGGCTTGTAGTTCGTTCAAGGATCGTTTGCTGGCCCTTAGGAGCATTTTCCAGTCCAGCAATGGGAGTTTTTTAATGACCAGATCTAATTCTTGTGTTTTAAGCCTATGGAGGCTTTCTACATTGGTCTACATTAATTTAGGTAGGTAATATGTTTCTAGAAATTTATTAACTTCCTCTTGTTTTCCAAATTTGTTGGAATACAATTTTTCATGATACTATATAATTATCTTTTGTTTTGGCTGATTCTGTAGTGATGTCCGTTTAATTTCTTATTTGCTTTTCTCCTTATCTTCCTTTGTTAAGGTGTCAGTGGTTTATCAATCTTTACTCATCCTTTTGAAGAGCCAACTTTTTGTCTTACTGATTTTTTTGGTTTTTTTATTATCTGATTTATTTATATGTGTTCTAATATTTGGTATTTTTTCTTCTAGTGTATGAGGGTTCATTTGCTGATCTTGTTCTAATTGTTGTAGGTGATGTGGTAAAGGGTTTATTGTAATTCTTTTCTTCCTCTTTGATGTGTATTCCGAGTACTGTGTTTCTTGTGTCCTAGAGAGATTCTGGTTAGTTGTATTTTTGTTCTCATTTCTTTCAAAGAATTTAAAAATTGTACTCTATTTCTTCAGTTTCCCAGTGGCTTTTAAGAAAAGTGTTTAGTTTCCATGTCATTGGTTTTATTTATTTATGGCTTGCAGCCTGATGGTTGATTTCTAATTTTATAGCATTGTGATCTGAAAAAAATGGTTTGTAGTATCTCAATGTTAAGTTTTTTGATGCTTGCTTTGTAGTCTGATATATGTAGTACATTCCATGTACCCTAGAAAAAAATGGATATTGTACTTGAGTTGGGTGAAGTGTTCTGTTTATGCCCACAGAGTCCAGTTGATTAATTATTGTATAGTTTTTTATTTTTGCTTTTTATTAATCACTTTATTGGGGGCTCTTACAAATATTTATTTTTGTGGGGGGGGGCTCTTACAAATCTTACAACAATACATCCTTCAACTGTATTAAGCACACTTGTACAGATGTTGCCATCACATTTCCAAACCATTTTCTTTCTACTTCAGCCCTTGCTATCAGCTTCTCTGTTTTCTTCCTTCTGTCCCCCTGTATAGTTTTTCCATATCTTTGTTGACTTTTTTGCTAGTTGTTCTGTCTTTTAACTGTGGCAACAGTTTTTTGGGACACTGAAGGCATTTTGCTTGTTGACTTTGTTAAAGTAAGAGACGTGGGACAATGCCCTGTGGTTGCTGGGTGCTGTTGTTTCAGGTACAGCACTCCAGTCGATGGCAATGGGCCAGAGCAATACTGTGATGTATGCATGGGGGCTGTTCCTTTTCAGCAGCCTCCATAGCCCGGTCACTGGTACATGGCACATTTGAAAAAAATAAATGTGGGACTGCGATACCACATATGAAAAAAAGAGAAGAAAATAAAAAATGACAAAAATTCAAATGTCATAATAAAACTTAAGATTATTTGCAAACTACTTAAAATGTTGACTAATGTCACACAAGGTATCAACCCATGAGTTCTCTCCAACATCTGTAATGTAATATGAGAACTCCTAGCATAGTCTGCTTGTTGATTTGGCATGTGGTTCTTGCATAAAATATGCTGACTTTTTCTTCAGGTTTTGGTGGGAGCTGCTTTCAAAAAGACGTTCTGAATCTGGTGTATCTCTGTGAGGCTCTGAGTCTGCCTGAAGTAGCTCGCTATTGGCAGCAGGTACTCATCTTTATCACCAACAACGTATTATTACCGTTAACGACAACGAGTCATGCTTTGCCTACGAGACGTGTAGCCGGGATATACTTATTTACCCCAAGAAAACTATTTTATTTTATATTTATTTACTTTATTAGACTTCAGTGTTTTTACTTTGTTGGTGTTTCAGTTTGGTTTTTTTTAAGCATTTTATTGGGGGCTTATACAACTCATATACATACATCAATTGTATAAAGCACATTTATAAATGCGTTACCCTCATCATTCTCAAAGTATTTGCTCTCTACTTTGTTGGTGTTTTGCTAAACAACTATGTTGGAAGTTTCTTAGAAGCCAGTATTTCCCGTAATGTTAAACTAAATTTGTTCCCAGAATAATTCAAGAACTGTTATTCTTAATTTTAATTTTTTTTATCTTGAGAGGCATAAAAGCGCAATCATATTGCATAAAGTATTGCATAACCTAGACTGCAATACTTTCAAGTAGTTTGCATGTTTTGATATTTGTTTTATCTTTTCCAGATCCACAGGGCTAAAATTAATGACTTTTCCCAAATTAGGAACATTGAATGGGCTCTAGGAAAGAGTTAACATTTATTTAACCCTCATGATCTCTCATTTATAGATGGAAGGTATCCCTGGGTGGGGCAAATAGGTAACTCACTTGGTTACTAAATGGGAGGTTGGAGGTTCAAGTCCACCCAGACGCAGCTCATAAGCAAGGCCTACTAATCAGCTTTTGAAAAATCAGCCACCGAAAACCCCATGGGGCATAGTTCTTGATTCTTTTCTGACATATATGGGGTCTCAGTGATTGAGAATAGATTTTATGGCAAGTGATGCAGTGGTTATGAAATAGAATTTAATCTGTAAGGTTAGCACTTTAGAACCACCAGCCTGCTCCAAGGGAAAAAGACGGGGCTCTTTCACTCCCATGAAGAGTTTGTCTTGGAAATGCACAGAGGCAATTCTGCCCTACAGGGTCTTTCTGAGTTGGCATCAACTTAGTGGTAGTAGGTGGTTGTTTTTTGTCCCTTTTTTTTTGAGATTGGTTATATATGAGGAAACTTAGGTTTAAAGCCATAAAGTAATTTGCCTAATATGCCTTTCCCAAATAGTTTACTTTTGTTAACTTTTTTGTTGTTAACTTTTCTCAGCAATAGATATGGGTGAAAAGCTAAGGAAATGTGCTTTATTTTGAAAGAGAAATATATATGTTTCCTGTTCCTTCATTCAATTCAGCATGATGACTTCACCTTAGTATCGTGGGGAAAATGCAGATAATGGCTGACTTACACTTGGGCCTAATTTCCCAAGTTCCTAAATTCTCCAGGTTTGAGTTGACCCCTAGAAATTTAATACCATTTAAAAAATGACAAACAGAACTGTCTCTTTCCTTATATTCACCTGGTTACCAACCTGAAGTCTTATTTATATAATTCTTGGAAGGGTAACAGATTAGGTGATCAAAGATTCTTAAAATATTTAATTTAAAAGCCTATCAAGTATTTGTGGGGGTGTGGACTGCCTAGAGACAGCTATAACAATGTATATTGTTTAATTGTTCCCTGTCTACTCTTACAGTCAATTTTGGTCAAGGGTGGGGAGTTATGGAAGGGGAGAAGTAAAGCAGGTAATATTTGGGGTTTGATTACTTACAACCTTGTTTCCACGGGTCTAGAAAGTTGACAAAGAAGAAAAATCACTGAATTTATTTACCATATTTAGGTTGGCTCATTGCTGTATTCAAATACTCTTATGGATGAATCTTCTCTAGCCTCCCCTTCTGTACATTCACCTTAGCCCAGTTCATGGAACGGCAAACCAAATGGAAGGAAGAATGTCTAGGATGGCTTGTAGGAAGAAAGGAAAGGGGGCTCATCCCCTCATTTTTTTAATGTGTACAAGCTAAAGAGGTTGGTTACTCTTTGCCTCCAGTTAATTTGGAAGGGTTGTAATCGTAAAAGAATACTCAACATAAAATCTGATTAATGTTAAATTATTAGCTGCACCTCTTTTAACTGATCATTGCACAATTGTTTGTGTAATTTCAGGTCATAGACATGAATGACTACCAGAGGAGAAGGTTTGCTTCCCGGATTATAGACAGCTTATTTAACACAGTGACTGATAAGAAGATAGCTATTCTGGGATTTGCATTCAAAAAGGACACTGGTGATACGAGGTATCAGTTACTTGAAGTATTTCAAACCCTACTGAGAGTGTGAAACTCTTTACCTTATCCTGATTGGTTGGTTGGTGGAGGTGTGTGTGAGATGTATACAAAATAGGTGTCAGAGACTCTGAAACTTGCTTTTGAACTCAGAGTAGGTAAAGTGAATGGAAGAAATGAAGTAAAAAGCTGAATAAAAAATGTCAAAGACCAGCTCACGAAGACAAAGTATAATGAAATATGCAAAAACGTAGAGTTGAAAAGCCAAAAAGGAAAATAAATCATAGAAGCCATTTCTCAAATGGAAAGAAATAAAGAAGAAACTGAAGCCTAACGTTGCTCCTTTGAAGGAGTCTAGAGGTGAGATAGTGACTCGTGCAGGAAGCATGAAAGGCAATATACAGTAAGAGAGAGGTCAGCCCAAAATGTTTGGGACAGAGGAAGGCCTTGAGAAGAAAATGAGATAGAAGCAACAAAGGTAATACAATTATATGGGCAGTCTTGCAATGAAGGTCATCACTTGACAGAATGACTCAATGGCAATGAGTCTCTGCTATACAAGGGACTACAAAGATAAATACTCAAGCTGAACAATTAGGAATGCAAATAAGACTATCTCCTATATATGTATACATAGATTTGAAAGCTGAGATTTCTATATGTGCAAAAATAGATTCAGGAATACATTACAGCATGGGAAGGCAAAGTTGACCGTTTTGCAGTCCTAATCAAGCATGAGAAAATGTCACTGGGCCTCGGGGCTCAGGATCACAGTCTGGGGGCGGCACCACCATCAACTAGCATAAGGTTCACAAAGATGGTGTTTTACATGCTGCGTTGATGCGTAGCGACTGTGCTCTTAGCAGGTGTGAGCAGCCTCTGAGATGCAACTCTGGTCCCCTCTTGTCCCGAGAAAGAAGAGTGCGGAAATTCAAAGACACGAGTAAACGATTAGTCCCAAAGACTAAGAGATCACATGAGCCTCAGCCTCCACAACTCTGAGACTGCATAGACTACCATAAGATAAACTACTTCTTAACTTTGGAGGGGATTCCATTAGAAGGTCCTGGATAGAATGGGAGGAAAATGTGGAAAGAAATACAAAATCATAGGGAAGACCAGACTTACTGATTGGCTAGAGACCGGAACCACTGAGATTGGCTCTTTGACATTCTTTGCCCTGTGGCTCAACTTGCAGCCACATGCTAGGCAGGTGTACAAGGTTAACCGCCGCAGGGAAAATCCAATAGGTACCATTTGCCCAAGAAAAAAGGTCAAAAGGCAGGAAGGCTTCTGAAAGAAAGGAATGAAAATTGGGAACACAGGGAAGTGGGAATTATAATCAGCATCACAAATCTGCTTTGCAAACTTGCACCTAAGTCATAAAAAGAATGTTGAAGAACTAGGATCTTTCCCAACACACACAAATATCTTCGGTTAAGAGCTAAGATTTTTATTTATAATGTCAACTAATTAATTGTTAATATTACCATTTCTAAAAGATTATAAATACTAACATGCTGTCCTTCTCCCAGGACTGGTCTCTCCTGACAATTCTTCAAAAAGCATGTAAGACAAAGTTTGGCCACCCTTGCCTCTAAGGTGTACTCTGACCCAACTTCTTCCAAGACAGCTTTGTCCTTTTAGCAGTCATGGTACTTTCAATAATCTTCTCCAGCACCACAATTCAAACGCACCGGCTCTACTCCAGGCTTCCTTATTCAAATAGTGTTCAGCTTTCACATGTGTGCCTGGCAGTCTGCAGCACTGTGTGTGGTGGCTCATGTACTGCGGAGGGAGGAGCAGTGAAAGGGAGGCGGGCCCACAAGGAGATGGCCCGACATCACATCGTGGCTCCAACTATGGGCTCAGGCACAGGCACAACCAGACAGCGTCTCATTCTGTTGCACGTAGCGTCACCATGGACCAGACAGCAGCCAACACCATAATATTTTCAATGACCTCATCTGTGTACAAAACCTAGTGAGTGAGTAAGGAAGACAGAGGAGATTTTATGTATTTGATTTGTGAAGTGGTGAATAATATTACTAGACGGCTAGAATGACTAAACCTGTCTGGGGGAAGTACAGCCAGAATGCATCCTTAAAAGCGAGGATGAGGACTCCCCCACGTTGGACATGTTGTCAGAGAGACCTGTCACTGGAGAGGGCCCTCGTGCTTGGTGACGCAGAGGGTCGTTGGAAAGAGGAAACCCTCACAGCTGGATGCTGCAACAGTGGCCACAAACAGCCATAATGCTACGATGCACAGGATCGAGCGTGGTTTCATTCTGTTGCACATAGGGTTGCTATGTGTTGCAAGAACGATATATGGTTATATAAAACAAAGATTCAAAGTAAAGTCATCATTAATTTGCTCATCACTTAGCCAATTTAAGAAACACAGTCTTAACCTGTATCTTATACTCCCTGAGTATTAGAATGTAATGCATTAAAATACAGCACTATACTTTGTTTTTTTCTTTTCAGAGAGTCCTCTAGTATATATATTAGCAAATATTTGATGGATGAAGGTGCACACCTCCATATTTATGACCCCAAAGTACCCAGGGAACAAATCGTTGTGGATCTTTCTCATCCAGGCGTCTCAGCTGATGACCAAGGTAAGGCTGGAGTATGGCCTCCCACACTTTTCAACCTCTTTGCCGTGTCCTCTCAGGTTTGAAGTGATCAGCTGTGAGTTACTGTTTGGTTGTGGGCTTTTTCTCACAATATTCCATAAATCCCCAAAGATTCCAAGACAGTCCTTCTGGAGCAATATGAGGATGCTCTGGACCCTGCACTATATCTTCCCCACTGGCACTTCAACCAAACTGCCCCACTTCTCTCAGCAATTTGGCTTCAGCATAAATTGGAGACTTAGGGATCTCGGAATAGATTACCATCATAGACCCTCAATTCCTTCTCTCTTTGTGGTGTAAAAATCCATGACTTCAAATAACTTTTCCGGTTGTCCTCCTTTGTTGTGACAGTGGCCCGACTGGTGACCATTTCCAAGGATCCATATGAAGCATGTGATGGTGCTCATGCTGTTGTTATTTGCACCGAGTGGGACATGTTTAAGGTGAAGTGACAAATGAGCTTAAGGGGAGAATTCTAGAGGTGTCCCGGTGTCAGTTAGGGCTCGGTATATGGGTGTGTACATGCTCCAATCTTCCTCTGTTCTGTCTTTGCAGGAACTGGATTATGAACGCATCCATAAAAAAATGTTGAAGCCAGCCTTTATCTTTGATGGACGGCGTGTCCTGGATAGCCTCCACAATGAACTGCAAACCATTGGCTTCCAGGTAATTCGGATCCCGGACTGTTGTCCTTTGGTTTGTAACATTGACCTTCTAATGGCATTGAGTTTTGAATTTTAAATATCTTCTTGTTTCAGCAATAGCATAACACTAGGACAGCCTGTTGGTTTTTGGGGAGGCTTCTTCAGGATTGTTGTAACTGCTTCAATCTCTCCCTAAATCTGTCATCTAACACTCATTCACTCCAGTGTTGGTCTCCCTGATCAATAGTTTCCAACGAGTCATCAGCTGCCCACGATAGAAGGACAGATGTGCCTGGCCTTAGCCTCGTGTAATGAAGATCAAATCAGAAACAGTGTGACTATGTTCTTAAAGCTGCGACATGCTACATAGATGGCAGGTGTACGGCAGCTGTTATTCCCAGCCACCCAGTTCCTTGTAGTCTTCTGCAGATTGTGGCTGTGGTGGTGTGGGAGGAATGCTGACTGTCGTCCCTGTGCTCACCACTGGGTGCTTGGAGGAAGTCTGGTCATCCATCAGGTGCTTACCCGATGCCTTTGAGAGCTCTGCTTTGCCCCAGGACGACGAGAACTCCAAGGGGAGATGGACAGTCTTTAAGTCCGCCCAGGACAGTACACTTGTATATGTTATTTCTTGGTCAAATTTACCCAGAAGTATTAAGAGGAGTACTTTCCATTTCCTCTGAGCAGTAGAGGGTGGAGTGGAGGGTGAGACTAGGGGCCAGGCTAGGAAGACTCAAGATACGTGCTCAGATTTTACTGTCAGCCTGTGAAGTTGTATCTTTGACATAAGATTGGTGATCCGGGATATATGTGGGAAATGATCTATAATGTGTAGAATAAAAGTGCACCCTATTTATTAAAAACTGAAGGCCTGTCGAGCTTTATGCATGGTGAACATGTTACCCAGGTTTGTCCTTATCGGGGCCTCGGGAGGAAGTGGTTGCAGCACCGTGTTTTTTACGAGTGAAGGAAAAAAGACTCAGAGGCTTCAGGTAACACAGGACGTGTCAGTGAGGACTCCAGCTGGGTCTTTCACCTCTGAAGCCTCAGGGTAAGGGCAGTGGAAATGAAGGTGGAATAGTAGAGAAAATATGAACTACCTGGACGTGAATCTGTTAAATGCTTTTATACCTGCTACTAAGACAATGTTGTTGGTAGGTGCCCTTGAGTTGGTTTTCGACTTAGAGAGAACCCACAGGACAGTGGGACTGCCCCCTGGGGCTTTCCGGCTGTGAGATTTACAGAAGCAGGTCACCGGGGCATTGTCCCTGGAGCTGGGCTGGTTCTCATCCCCACCATCAGTTAGCAGCCAAGTGGTTAACTGTTGAGTCAGCCGGGCTCCTTGCTAGACCAGTGGCAGGTGGTTCGAGGGGGAAGGGGTGGGGGGTGGTGAGAGCCTGGGGGTGAGAGGAGCAGAAAGGTGCATGTGTCATGTCAGCAGGACTAGGAAAAGTGGGGGATAGTCGACTCAAAGAACAAAACTGGGTACGGGAACCCAGAACGCTCAGAGCACCACACCACTTGAGAAACTTGTGCTCTTACAAAGAAAGCGTGACCTAGGTCCTTGTCCCCGTGATACTGCATCAGAAAGTTCTGATAGTTATGTATTGTACCCATTACTAATTCTTTCTAAAAATGTTTCCCCTAGATTGAAACGATTGGCAAAAAGGTGTCTTCAAAGAGAATTCCATATGCTGCCTCTGGTGAAATTCCAAAGTTTAGTCTTCAGGATCCACCCAACAAGAAACCCCGAGTATAGACCTTGACGGTTCTTTTTTTTTTAAACAGTTCTTGTTTGTCTTTTTTTACCCCCTAATCATTTTATTAGGGGCTCATACAACTCCTATCACAATCCATCCATACATCAATTGAATAAAGCACATTTGTACATTTGTTACCCTCATCATTCTCAAAACATTTGCTCTCCACCTAAGCCCCTGGTATCGGCTCCTCATTTTCCCTCTTCCCACCTCACTTCCCCCTCTTATTTGTCTTTTTCTGCTACTTCAGGATGACAGGTCTGACATTCAATGGTGAATGAACAAGTATTTTTTAAAGAAATAAAACTATTTTTTTAATAATCAAGTTTAAACTCACTATATGATGATTAGCAAACCTGGTAATTATGAATTTACAAGGTTTTTTAACATATTTTTATAATATTGTTACCTCGGTTATTGAATGAGTGGGAAATAATCATGTTGGTTTTAATGGTGTCAATTTTCTACAATAAAAGAATTAAACTTCAAACACTTCTCAGTTTTAAAAATGGCAGCACTTTCAGGATCACATTGCTTTGTTAATTTGTCAGTACTTGTGTATTTTTTGCCATGCTAAAGACTGGGCTAAGCCTGTTAACCTTTCAGGTTTCCGATTTAATGGAGTAAAGTGCTTTCATCTCTTGTCTCTCTGGACTGAGGAGGGGGTATGAACAAGATAAGGCTTTGTGTGTCTTTATTTTTTTGAATATGCTACGACATTTCCCCTCTCCTCTCATTTTAGAATGAATCTTACAGGTACGGTCTCGTGAAAATTCCGTTGATACTTTGTTTTAATGAGCTCTATCATTTGTTTGTTTTGTTTTGTTTTTTTTGCCTAAAATGAATGTCCCTGTACAATCAATACATGTATGTATAATTAGAGTCTTTTTGATAAGAGAAAATGGGTCATGTAGACTATTTCTCCCCCTTTTTGTCTCATTTTTCCTCAGTGCTCATGGATTTCTAACCCAAGAACCAACAGTGTGTGCTACTTGCCTTCGCTTCCTTCTTCTTCATAATTACAATTGTGCCATTTTAACATATCGTCTCATGCATAAATCTAAAGAGTAGACTTTCAACATTACTTAGTGGCATTTAAAAATAAGAATTTGATTGTCAGTATGTCTGTTTTTCTTATAGCCGTTGTTGATCTTTATGTTTTAGTGATTGTGTACTGTTGTGCTTCATTATCACTGAAACATGTCAGATGTCCCCTTGACGCATATGCTCTGTTGCGTTTGTACAGAGAGAGTCCGGGTCTTTCAGAGATAAATATAAAGATGCGGCAGACGCCTCTGTACAGATTTCCAACACATAAATAAAGCAAACGTCATCAACAACTGTGTGGGTGTGTTTTTTGTCATGGGTCTACCCACCATGACTAATGATCATGATAGTCTGATTTTTTTTTTTAGGGGAAAAAGTCACTCTACTCAACTAATGATAGAAGGGGAGGAAATTAAGAGACAAGCATTGGCCATGGGCCAAATCTAGAGTGCCACCTGCAAGCGAAGAAAGAGCTTTCTATTCTTATATAATATCTCAGAAGATTATATAAGTACAGAATAGCCTCAATTTTGCTTCCTGGTGCTTTAAACATACAGACCCCCAAAGAGACAAATATTTAGTGTTTGAGCATAAAAATGAGCCTTTATTCATAAACATTTGAGGGATGGATGGAACTATCAAGTAGAATTGATTTTATGTTTCTACCTGAAACATTATTGTGTTCTCTTTAATGAATTTGTATTCTAGCAAAGGTGAATTATCACCTGAAGATGTCTTGCTAAAGTAGAATTAGGCACTTGTTTTAAACTTCAGGATGCTTCAAGAACTAGGATTAGCCAATAATTCCGTGTAAAGCAGCCTAGTTCCTAAAAGGTAGAACTTGTGGCAGATGGGGCTAAAAGGACTCAGAAAGCTAGGTAGTATCAGTAGTAGAATTCTGATGTTTCATGTAGGAGGATCGTTTGTGGCCAACACCCTTCATGCACAGGGGTGTTGGCCAGTGCAGACGTGAGTCACGGTGATGCTGACCAGATGGCAGCAGAGCTTCCACACCAAGCTGGACTAGGAAGAAATGCCTGAATATTGCCCAAAGCTTGTCTGCGTGTAATCTTGGGCTGGCACAAGATGACATTTCCTTGTTGTGCTTGGGGTCACCATAAGTTGAGACCTATTTGATGTTTGCTAGCATTAAATTTCTTTGGTAACAATTCTTTCTCCTGCCGGACACCAAGTATGGAGGAAGCGAGAGAACCCAGAAACAGTATGTAACCCAATAGGGCAATTAGGTCTTCATGTGAAAAGTCTCAAAAATTCAAAGATCAACAGTTCAAGTCTCAGCTGCTCTGTGAGAAAGGTGAGGTTTCCTGCTCCTATCTTTGAAGATTTACAGTCTCGGAAACCCACCAAAGAGGCATTTCTACACTGTCATGTAAGGTCATATCAAGTCATTGACTCCCTGACAATGGGTTAGTCTGGAGAATTAAACCTCATTAGTATAAAAGAGGTATTTTTATTGGCTAGTATTTGCCACTGAGCTGATGCTGACTCTTAGCGACTCAGGACAAGGCAGAACTGAATGGCTGGGGGTTTCAAACTGCTGACCGGATTGCAGCCCAAGATGACCACTACACCATCGGGGCTGCTCAGTATTTGGGAAGTGAAGGGAGGTACTGCACCTAAAACAAGATAATACATGTAAGTAGTAAAGAAATCGTGAAATTGCTACAAAAGGGTATGTAAAAAAGTAAAACTCCCTCACTGTGTGTTCTCTAAAACTCATTGTTCAATTTAAAACTCTGGCTTTAAATCCTGACTGCCCCACCCATTGTCATGTTTTAAACTTCTAGGTTACCTGAGAGCCCAATTGTCCTTGCTTTAAAAATAGATCTTTAATTCACAAAGTGATGATGAGAGTGATGTGAGATAAGTATTCACAGAACAGCTCTCTTGGATGTGTTCATTTCCTTGCGCTTCCACCTGAACTTGCATATGAGCAATTGGTGGTCTGTTCCACAGTGGTCTCTGGCCTGGTTTTAGCTGCTGATTGTGAGCTGCTTCATCATCTCTTCCCACAGATGTAGTCCATTTGGTTTGTTTAGACAGGTAGGTGTTAACTTGGCAAAGGGGAAGATAATAAATAGTCTACAGGAGGGAGATGGAAGAAGAGGAAGGGACAGGGCAAGCTATGGGGGTGTTGATAAATTGTTAAAGCTGATGAATACATCTGATATGTAACCCCACACCTATTTCACAATAAAAGTTGTTTTTTAAAAGAACATGAATACCAGACGGTGAAAATCACTGGGAGTCATCGTGCAGGTTGGCTTGCCATTCAATGTCAAGCAGTCTGATTCGTGGCAACTCCATGCCACGAGGGGCCCCGTAGGTTTGTCAGTGGCTGATTTCCCAGAGGCACCTCTGTGGGACTCAAACTTCTAATCTTTGATGAGCAGTTAAGGACAGTAACTGCACCATTCAGAGAGTCCTGGCTGTTGGCTACCTTTAGGAGTCTATATCCTAAAATGAGGGAAACTTACATAAACCATAGTACAGTGATCAAAGTTGGGAAATTAACACTAATCCAATTCTGTACATCTTGCTCATATTTCACCAATTGTCCTAATTATGCCTTCAAAGCAAAAGAAAGCCTGAGGTCCTATGTTTTTGTTTTTAAGAAATTATTTTATTAGAGGCTCTTACAGCTCTTAAAACAATCCATACATCAATTGTATAAAGCACATTTGTACATATGTTGTCATTATCAAAACATTTTCTTTCTACTTGAGTCCTTGATATCAGCTTCTCTTTTTACCGCCCTTCCCCCACCAGCCCACCTTTGTGAACCCTTGATAAATGATAAATTATTATTTTCATGTTCTGTCCACTGTCTCTGTTGTTCATCCCCCTTGGGGGTTGTGGTGTTACACATCAATCATTGCAATCAGTTCCCCCTTTCCCTTCTCCCACCTACCCCCTACCCTCATGGTATTGCTATTTCGATTATTGTTCTGAGGGGTTTATCTGTCCTAGATTCTATGTATGGAGAGCTCTTATCTGTACCAGTGTACATGCTTTGGTCTAGGCTGATTTGTAAGATAGAACGGGGTCATGATAGTGGTGGGGAGGAAGCATGAAAGAACCAAAGGAATTTTGTGTTTGGGGTCTTCTAATGCCTAATACCTGCTCCCATTGACACCTCGGGGTATCGATACTCTCATTATTGGTCCTGAGGGATTTATCTGTCTTGGATTCCCGGCGTTGAGAGCTTTCATCTGTATCTGTGTACATTCTCTGGTCTAGTCGGATTTGTAAGGTAGAACCGGGGTCATGATAGTGGGGTGCGGGGAGAGGAAGCATTAAGAACTAAAGGAATGCTGTGTGTTTCGCTGGTGCTATGCTGCACCCTGACTGGCTCCTCCTTGTGACCCTTCTGTGTGGGGATGTCCAATTGTCTTCATATGGGCTTTGGGTCTCCACTCCAAACCCCCTCATTTACATTAATATGAGTGATTGTTCTGGGTCTTCTGCTGCCTGATACCTGCTCCTGTTGATACCTCATGATCACACAGGCTGGTGTTCTTCTCCCATATGTGCTTTGTTGCTTCCCTGCTTGATGGCCACTTGTTTAACTCCAAGCCTTTAAGACCCCAGCGCTGTATCTTGTAATAGCCCAGTACCATCAGCTTTCTTCACATTTGCTTATGCACCATTTTGTCTTCAGCAGATCATGTTGGGAAGGTGAGCATCACAGAATGCCAGGATATTAGAATAAAGTGTTTTTGCATTGAGGGAGTACTTGAGTAGAGGTCCAATACCTGTCTGCTACCTTAATACTTAACATAAATATATGTGCATGACCTATATCTCTATCATTATATATTAATATATTTACATATATCCATGCCTATATTTATACCCTTATAAATGTCTTTGCCTCCTAGTTCTTTCCTCTATTTCTTTTTACTTTCTTCCTGTCCCATTATCAGGTTCAACCTTCATTCGGCTCTCTGTTTCCTCTTGGCTACATTGCATTGATCAAACCAGATGTTCTAAACCCTCCTCCCCATTGATTTTTAGATATTTTGTTCCTTTGTCCCTAGGTTTGTTAGGTCCCCCTCCCTTTCCCCACCTCTCCCTCACCCCAACCACCGGTCCCATTGTTTTCTCCTGGGAATTGTTTATCTTGCCTGTCTTATATAGCTACACATGGGGGGAAAAAGATAAATACTTAAGGGCCTCTAAATAGTTCCAGGTCTGTCTGCTGACTGTGATATATGTTTTCTGATAGAGTTTGATGAGGTACCAAGCCCTGCCCTCCGAGTATGAAGTCTATTTTCAGGATTCCCCAGGGACTTCGTAGCTTTGCTCCCCTTGCTGCTCTGTTGCCCTTCCTTTGTGTTTTGCCGCAGTGGAGGGGAGTGTGTATGATTTCAGATCTGGCACATTTTCTGCACTGTGTCTCTGGTACTGTCCCCTGCAGCCCTGTGGGTCAGTGAGGGGAAGTCGTGTCTTGTGGTGGGGCCTCTCTGTGCCTTGGATGCTCTAAGCTGGAGTGTCATCCTCAGGGCTTGCTGGGCCAGGAGGTTTTATGTTTAATTCAGTTCTCACAGCTGTTTAAAAAAAAAAGCCAAACCCACTGCCACTGATTCCTTCTGACTCAGCAACCCTGTAAAACAGTAGAATCCTCCACAGGGTTTCTGATACTTACATCTTTATGCAAGCAGACAGCCTAGTTTTCTCTTACGAAGTTGCTTGTGGGTTTAAAATGCTTGCCTTACTCTTAGCGGCCCCGTACTTCATGCACTGAGATACAGTCTCAGACACTCACAGGGGCACTTCCACCCTCTCCTGTAGGGTCACTATGAGTCGCCATCAAGTTAATGGCAGTGAGAGTTTGTTTCTCACCCAGGTTCACACCTATCTACCTTATAGCCTATTACTGCCCCTCTTACTCCTGCTAACCATCAATGTCTGCTTCCTTTGGTACCCAAACCTTTTCTGAATTCTTTTTGGGTTTTTTTATTTTTTGCAGTTAGTATTTCTTACTTCGTAAGAGATACTAGATGATGGAATTGCTCATCAAACTCTCACCCACCAATTTTCGCTCCCCTGGATGATTCTTACATGAATCAGTTAATTTGACAATGGCCTAAGTTTGTATCTTGTTTATACCATTTCAAAGCTATGAGATCTTGGCCCAGAGGGGCTCAAGATGCCCCTGCGCTTCTCTGCTCTACCTTCCCTCCCGGGAGTTCTTTCCCTGCCTCAATAAAATCTTTCTCAACTCAAAAAAAAAAAAAAGTGTCATTTTCTTCAGACTTAAACCAGGGATCCTGTTTATATGCAAATAATATGAACATAGTATGTTGCTTTTCAAACTACATAACTCCCTTGTGTATTAGTTTCTTATTCATGCTAAGCTCATTATACACAAAAATATGGTAATACATATTTCAGAAGATTTTTTTGAACACTACATTACATAATTCATGTAAAGAAGTAGGCTCAGGACTAGGTCCACAGTAAACACTCAGCAAATGTGAGGTGTTGGGGTGACTACTGTATTGGTTGCCCTTCCTGCAGCCTCCGTTCCTCATTCTGCCTCTTAACAGAACCCCTATGATCAGATATCCACCCCTTCCTGCTTGCTAACTCACCTTCAGATCCCAATAAATTAAACCCACTGTCAGAGAGTCGATTCCAACTCAACCCTATATATGGTTTCCCGAGGCTTTATTAATCTTTACGGGAGCAGACAGCCTCAACTTCCTTTCACGGAGAGGCTAGTGTTCTTAAACCACTGACCTTGCAGTTAGCAGCCCAGTGTTGATCACTTGCCCAGTGCTTGCTTCAGGAACAGCCATGTAACCACTGCCGGCCCCTGAAACTTGAGTGGCAGTCTGAGCAATGCTTCTAGCTCACATTCCTGAGAGAGCTACAGGAAAAAAATGCTTCCTTTTCATCCTCTGGATGTTGTGGCTGAATACTATGCCCGGACAGCTGGTTGTGACAGCTTCAGCCACCATGCTGACAGCCTGGGTGACGTCAACTCTGAGGGCAGTGAAGATGAGAGATGGAAAGAATCTAAGTCCTTGGTGATTTTGTGGAGCTCGTGAACCAGTCAGCTTGGAATGCTAGTTCCTGGTTGATGAGCTCAGAAGCATCCTGTTTCATTAAATCACTTTGGATAGGCGTTTTTATTATTCAAAGATGACAGCATCTAATTTTAGAGGTTTGTCCTCATACTTATTTTTTAACTCATTTTATTGGGGGCTCTTATAACTCTTATCACAATCCATACCTACATCCATTGTGTCAAGCACATTTGTACATTTGTTGCCATCATCATTCTCAAAACATTTGCTTTTTGCTTGAGCCCTTGGTATTAGCTCCTCATTTTTCCCTCTCACTCCCCATACCCCCCTCCCTCATCAACCCTTGATAATTTATAAATTATTACTATTTTGTCATATCTTACGTCTCCCTTCACCCTCTTTTCTGTTGTCCATCCCCCAGGGAGGAGGTTATATGTAGATCCTTGTAATCAATTCTCCCTTATACTTATTTTAAAAATTATTTTATTGGAGGCTCTTACAGCTCTTATCACAATCCATACACCCATTCATTGTGTTATGCACCTTTGTACATTTGTTGCCATCATCATTTTCAAAACATTTTCTTTCTACTTGAACCCTTGGTATCAGCTCATTTTCCCCCTCTGTCCCCCATGAACCCTTGATAATTTATAACTTATTATTTCTTTCATGTCTTACACTGACCACTGTCTCCCTTCACCCACGTTTCTGTTGTCCATCCTCCTGGGAGGGAGTTCTATGTCAAAATCATTATGACTGGTTGTACTTATTCTTTTTTAAAATCATTTTATTAGGGGCTCATACAACTCTTATCACAATCCATACATACATCATAATTTATAAATTATTTTGTTATATCTTGCCCTGTCAGACGTCTCCCTTCACCCACTTTTCTGTTGTCCATCCACCAGGGAGGATGTCACATGTAGATCCTTGTAATCAGTTCCCCATTTCCAACCCACCCTCCCTCTACGTTCCCAGTATCGCCACTCACACCACTGGTCCTGAAGGGATCATCCACCCTGGATTCCCTGCGTTTCCAGTTCCTATCTGTACCAGTGTACATCCTCTGGTCTAGCTAGATTTGTAAGGTAGAATTGGGATCATGACAGTGAATTGGTGGGGAGGAAGCATTTAGGAACTAGAGGAAAGTTGTATTATTCATCGTTGCTATATCGCACCCTGGCTGGCTGGTCTCCTCTCCGAGACCCTTATGTAAGGGCATGTCCAGTGGCCTACAAATGGGCTTTGGGTCTCCATGCCGCACTCCCCCATTATTCACTATGATAAGATTTTTTTGTTCTGATGATGCCTGATACCTAATCCCTTTGATACCTCATGATTGCACAGGCTGGTGTGCTTCTTCCATGTGGGCTATGTTGCTTCTGAGCTAGATGGCCACGTGTTTACCTTCAAGCCTTTAAGACCCCAGACACTGTATCTTTTGATAGCTAGGCTCCATCAGCTTTCTTCACCACATTTGCTTATTCACCCGCTTTGTCTTCGGCGGTTGTGTTGGGAAGGTGAACATCATAGAATGCCAATTTAATAGAAGAAAGCATTCTTGCATTTGGGGAGTACTTGAGTGAAGGCCCAATGTCCTTCTGCTACCTTAATACTAAACCTATAAATATACGCATATAGGTCTATTTCCCCATCCTCATATATAAATATATTTACATATGTACATGCCTTTATTTAGACCTCTATAAATACCCTTTGCCTCCTAGCTCTTTCCTCTGTTTCCTTTGACTTTCCTCCTGTCCCACTATCATGCTCATTCCCCACCCGGGTTTCAGCAAGTCCTCTTGGTTACATTACCTTGATCACGCCCTCCTAGGCCTCCTACACCCTCCTTACCACTGATTTGGATCACTTGTTATTCCCTTGTCCCTGGGTTTGTTAACACCACTACCTTTCCCCCCACCTCCTCCTCTCCCATGTCCCCCCGGAACTGTGGGTCTCGGTCTCTCCTCCAGATTGTTCATTGAGATAGTTTATTGTGCCAGCCTGGCTGATAAACACAAGTGGGATTAATTGAAGGGCAGAGAGATAAATGGCTCGGTGAGCCTAAACTTTCTTGTCTCTCACTCTTTAATCATCTGACCAGTGTGCAGCTGCCTTGTTTGTTCTGTGCCTCAATTTAAAGGGCACACCACCTGTGGGACGTCTAGCCTGTGGACTGTGTCGCTGTAAGTTGAGGTCCCTTTAAGACCACATGATTGGAATTTACATCTCTGCAGCTGGGGACTGACGGTTGGTGACCTGCCTTGCTGTTTGCTGCCTGTGTTGGCATGGCCTAGCTCTCTCTACAGAGGACTACCTGGCGGCTCTCAAGACTTGAAGGACTGCCAGTGTCTCACAACTCTCTCATGGGAGTGATTTGCACTGAACCATTTGAACTGCTTTATAATTTAACTTGTTCATTTCTTGTATTATATATCTATCTGTTTATAATTTAACAGTTCATTTCTTTTTATTTTTTTAAACAGTTCATTTCTTGTGTTACATATCTATCTTTATAAATATATATAAAATTATCAGCAATCTGGTTTTATCTCTCTAGAGAATCCTGTCTAACACATTCATCCAGCCTATGTGTGGAGATAATAACATGCACAAAAACTAGGCAGAGCAAAACCAAGCAACAATATACAAACAAAACAGCAACAAACCAATGACAACGAAACAAAACACGACAAGAAAGAAAAGCTTGTAGTTAGTTCAAGGACTCTTTGTTGGCCTTTAGGAGCAATTTTCCAGTCCCGTCTGTTGGGGCACCACGCCCTGACCCCAAAGTCCACTTTCAGCATTCCTTGGGGACCTGCTGCTCCGTTGCCTTGCTATTCTGTTGCACCCCCTTAGTGTTTTGCCTCGGTGTGGCGGGATCAGATGGGGCGCAATTCCCACACTGTGTCTCCGGTGTTTTCCCCTGTAGGACTATGGGTCCGTGAGGGACGTCATGTCTCATAGGAAAGAATCAGAAGGTGCATAGAGCAAAAGAGCCCTGACAGCAGCGGAGAGAGCTGTGAGGAGACAGGCTTGGTGCCTGGGCCTCCCAGCACGCAGAGGGGCGTGAGGCCCCCCGGGAGGAAGGTGGCCGGGCAGCACCATCGGCTAGTGAAGTTAGGGTCTAGCAGTCCGGACAAGCGCATTCATACTCACCTCTGGGTTTTGATGTCTAGGTCGACAGTGGTGACCTGAGGAAGAAATTTCATAACTACGCGTAATCAAATTCTCCTTCTGACTGAAATTCTCCTTCTGGGAGAGGGAAGGCGCTGCGCCCGTGCAGGTTTGCACTCTCGGTAGCCGGGGCTGCCATAGTCTCCGTGGCGGCGTTTGGTTTGTTTTGTTTAGTTTGGGGTCGGAGGGGAGTTGTTTCCACGTCATCTTTAGAAAGGATGTTGTAAACTATGTACAGCATAGCAAATTTCGTTTTAAATAAGTATTTATTATAAAAATAAAGCATACACTTGAAAATTGGTTACATTTTTATTTAACCCAAAAGAGCCATTGATACTGAGATTCACTTCCTTTAAAAAAAAAATGTCATCCAGTCGATTCTGGTTCCTAGCAACCCTTTTCTCCGTTGATCATGATGGACGTTCAGCGATCCAGAGGTCAGGATTTGTTTCCTTCCGGTGGAGGTGTAAGCCACAGAGAAAGCGGTCGTCTTCCTCCAGTCCTGATGCCACACTCTCTTCAGAGGGGCCAGCTCCTCAAGCTATTTCTCTGCATACAGATTGAATCAATGTGATGAAAGGATACAACCTTGGTTTTAAACATCTTTGTTCTGTTCAAAGGAGCCCTGGTGTACTGACGGGTAAGCACTGTACTACTAACCAAAGGTTGGCGGTTCAAACCCACCAGCTGCTTCGAGAGAAAGTTGGAGTTATCTGTTGCCATAAAGATTTACAGCTTTAGAAACCCCATCTGAGTCAGAACCAACCCAGTGCCAGCGGGTTTGGGTTTGATTGATTCTATTTTAATGACGACCTCTCGGTCTATGTGCTGGTTCTCAATGTCATGTTCTAAAGTTCCCATTTTTATCAATATCATCTTCAGTTTACTAGGAACTTCACCGACAATAAGTTCGTGTAGTGAAACACAGGCAAACATCTTCTTAGGATGCTCTACTTTTAGTTAAGAGCCATCTGAAGTCAGCAATGGTATCTCTTGTTCCACATCCTCTTCTGGATCTGGCTTGAATTTCTAGTAGTTCCTGTCAATGCATAGTTGCAACTATTTTTGTCATTGCCAGCAAATTCATACTTGCATGTGATATTAAGGATATGGTTCAATAATTTCTACATTCTGTTGCAGCACCGGGATTTGGAGTAGGCCAAGTGTTTGGTCAGGAAACAGTTTTCCAAATTTCTTGGCGCTGACCAGTGAGCATTTCCAGGGTTGCCTCCATTTGCTGAAACTAATAATGTGGGAGATTATTTTAATAATTATCTATTTGTCTTAATAAGCCTTCAAATGGATATAACTTACAGACTGCAGTTGTCATACTGTAGGGCGTGTGTTGTTGCTATGCCTCTTAAAGCTCTGCTACCGTAATGGACAGGTTTCAGCAGACCTTCCTGACTAAGACAGACTAGAAAAGAAAGGTCTATTTCTGATATATTTCCAGAAATAAGTCGATGCAAACGCTCTGGATCGCAACAGAATATTATCTAATATAGTGATGGAAGATCACCCCTTAGGTTGGAAGGCACGCAGTGGTTCCTTAGACAACCTTCAGAACAGGGACCAGCTCCCCTCCCAGAGCTCATTCAATCCCACAGCCCCATAAAGTCAACAGTCATCCCCACGAGCAATGGACCCCTCAGATGGATCCTCCATACTAGAAGACAGACAAGGGCAGCATTTCCTCAAAGCCCAAACTCAGAAAATGGGAAGGGACTGGTGGGGGGGTGGGGGGGGAGGAGGGGGGAGGAGGATGGGAGGGGAGAGGGGGCAGGGAATGAATGGAAGCAAAGAATCCAAGGAGGAAGTGGTAAAAAGTGCTGTTGTAAAAAAGGTTTACGCAAAACAAATGCATATCCACTAGGCCATGTGCTAAGGCAGCAGGGACCCAGCAACCGTTCACCCTGTCGGAGCTGCAGTCTTTGTGAATTGGAGGCACCTCGGTGGAAATGAGCAAGAACACCCAAACAGAATATATGGTTGCTTTTGTTCACCTAAAAGTCCAGGCTTGGTGGAGAACTCCTAGCACTCAGAGACCCAACTTTCTTCAGCTGGTTGTCCTGTCATCCTTGACCCAGATCTCTCTTCACAAGGTCCAGCACCAACCATCAAGCTCTTGAGGAGCCAGCTGGGAAGGGAGAAAGGCCCAAAGGAAAGGCAACACCACACACCCCCACATCAACTCCCCTCCCCAACACCAACCCCCACTCCCACCCCCCAACCTTGAAAAGCACATCCAGAAGGCACACAAGTCACTTCTGCTCACAAACTGTTGGCCAAAAGTCAGGGGCACTTCCAAGACCAGCTGCAAAGGAGTGTGGGAGGTGTGGTTTTTGGACAGAATGGCCAATTGCCAGCTATCAATGCTATGATTGTAGAAAGGGAGGTGCAGAAATCAGGGATAATTACCCGGCTCAACCTTGCCCATCACAGGGCTGCTAGTTCAGCGTGGGAGAGACTTAACTGTCAGGGGAGCCAGTTCCTAACAAATCATCACAGGTCTGGCAGGCGCAATTGTACAGCGATAATAAATAAAGATTATAGTAAAGTCATAGATAATAAGAGAGATTGAAATAAAGGAGTCGGACATATTTCATAGTAGCACGCTCACCTCAGTCACACTCGTGGTTGACGTGAGGATGTGGAAGGTGGGTACTGCGAGAGAGAGAGAGAGAGAGAGAGAGAGAGAGAGAGAGAGAGAGAGAGAGAGAGAGAGAGAGAGAGAGAGAGAGAGAGAAAGAGAGAGAGAGAATGGTTTATTACTAACCAAGGTTTAGATATCTTTTGGGGGTGTACAAGCCCCCTAATCACAGGTAGACATGCGTCACAGGAAGGGGTTGTGCTATAGGTAATACAGTGATGGGCGGGGGACGATCTAAGGGTAGACACGCAATAGGAAGGGGAGGGATTGGGGGTACATATGTGACAAGATGGGTGGATCCTAGATTCAGTGAGGAGCCTAATTTTGGAATGTCACTGAGCAGGTTTGACCTGTTCTCTGGCTCTCCATTAAAACCATTATCAGTAGGGTGTGAACCAGTGGACCAGACTGATGGCTGAAAGCCTTCAGGGAGAAGTAATCCATTGTCCCTAACAGCAGGGAGTGGGCACCTTGGTGGGACCTGACAGTCTGAAGGCTGAATGCATCTGACCTCCCACCACCATGTGCTGGCAAATAGCCTCTAATGTTTGACATATCTTTGGGGGAGACAAAGCTGGGGAAAAGTTTTTGTGTCCCACACATAATGTTTCCGTTTAAATGAATTCAAGGTTTAAAATTCATTCAACTCCCCCCAAAATTAATATATAGTACTCTCATTCACACATAGATCAGGCAGAATCTGCAAGTATTAGAACTGAATGACAGAAGTTCAGGGAGCATAGCAGTAGGTGATACATGTTAGTAGCAACATTGAAGTTAGGAAACGCTGGGGCTAGTTTTTATAACAAGTTTTGTAACGGTTTAAGAATAACTCTTAATGGGGTCTAGGGGAGGAGATGAGTCAGTCAGGGTGTGATGTAGCACCGATGAACAATACAGCTTTCCTCTAGTTCCTAAATGTTTCCTCCCCCCCAACTACCATGATCCGAATTCTACCTTGCAAGTCTGGATAGAGCAGAGGATGTACACTGGTGCAGATAGGAGCTGGAGGCACAGGGAATCCAGGGTGGACGATCCCTTCAGGACCAGGGGTGTGAGGGGCAATGCTGGGAGAGTGGAGGGTGAGTGGGTTGGAAAGAGGGAACCGATTACAAGGATCTACATGTGACCTCCTCCCTGGGGGACAGACAACAGAAAAGGGGGTGAAGGGAGACATCGGACAGGGAAAGATATAACAAAATAATAATTTATAAATTATTAAGGGCTCATAAGGGAAGGGGAATGAGGAGGGAGGAGGGAAAAAGAGGATCTGATGCCAAGGGCTTAAGTAGAGAGCAAATGTTTTGAAAATGATGAGGGCAATGAATGTACAGATGTGCATTACTCAATTGATGTATGTATGGATTTGTTAGGTTTCTCTCTCCGGCCTAAATCTCAGCCTCAGTCCTTATTAGCTCCACGTGAGAAAGATTTCACACCGAAGCCGGGCTCGTGATTCAAGTGAATTTAATGAAAGTTCAAAGAAGCATCAGGTTTTACGCGGCACCCATAGGATTCCTTTGACCATGCGGCCTGGCAGAGACTGCTCCGGGACACGCAAGGATCTCTCTCCTCCCACGAAGACCACCAGACCACCCAAGCAAGACAAGACCAAGAGACCAGGCGCCCAAGAGACCCTCTCCCTTCCGGTCCCTGCCTTTTCAAGGGTTCCCGGGGGAGGTGTGGTGAACGACCCCAGGTCAATTCCATTGGCTGAATTGCAATCACCTGGCCCAGGTGGGCTGCTCCAGGTGTAACGCCCATCCAAGCCCACCGGCGGGAAAATCCAGCTTTTGTCTTTTGCTGGCTCTCCTGGGCATGCGTAAATGGACTTCCCAATTCCCTAGGCTAAGCTACCTAACAGATTGTGAAAAGAGTTGTATGAGCTCCTACTAAAACGTTTTTCAAAAAATACCAAAGTAGACTTTAGGGGAAATCATTGCTAGTATTGATAGAGAAGGTTATTTTATAGTAATAAAAGGCCACTCCATAAAAAAAAAAAAAGAATAACTCTAAACTATGAGGTTAAAATGCTTGCTGTTTTTTCTCTAACAAAGAAACCGGAAAAAGCGACCGGGCACAACTTGTACGACAGCCAGGGCTCTGAAAAACTAGAGAGGACCTTTCAGCTCGGAAACCAGAAGATGATGCTAGTCTTTAAAAAAAGAAACGGAATTTTTGGGTCAGCCTGTGAATACCACCTCCGCATGACTTCTTTTCCATAGCTGTCATGTCTGAGTCTCCTAGACAGCCCGAGCAGCTGTGGAAACTCTTGCGCACGGGCGGGGCTGAGCTCAGAAACCACGGATGAGCTCACCGAGTGCTCCCGGGGCTGTGGCGGAGGTGGCTCAGCCACCAGGTGGATGGAAGCAGGAGAAAACGCTTAGACCTCAGATGCCCACTTCCTTGTGGAAAAGATGTTTGTGGGTCGCACTGAAGACGACAGAGGTGATGGAAATCAAGCGTGACCTAGCAGTGGCAAGAAGAGGGGCTTCGCTCTCCCCCCTAAGTTTTGATGAGTACGATTCCACAGATAAGACTGTCATTCATTAAGAAAAAAGACTGTCATGTCGTTCAGAAATTCCATGCAGCGAATGGTCACAGCTTGAGCCTTGTGGAAACAAGAAGGGGCCGGTGGGGGCCTCTTTCAGGCCAAGGTCGCGGCGGCTCTGCAGACTGCGCAGGGCTTTGGGTGGTCAAAGGGGACGCCTCAGTGGGTGCGGTGTCTTTGGTGGTAGCCGTGGCGGATATAGAGGCGGGGGAGGGCTGTAGTGGATTTGGTGAGGATGGAAGCGTTCTGGAGTTGGCGAAAAGCTATGATGATTTCAGTCATTACACCAATCACGTGTGGACCCACGAAGGCAGGAAACTTTCCAGGCAGATGCTCTGGCCTTTATGGTAATGGAGGTCGATGCTTTGCCAAGCCACGAAACTACTGAGGCTCTGGAGGTTCAAGCAGCTGGAGCAATGGCGGTGGCAGAAGGTCTCAACCACCGCCAGGAAGCAGAGCTTGGCAGAAGCAGAGACGCGAGAGGGAAGCCACAAGTTACAACCGAGCTGTGAACCCGGGGCTGGCAGGGACTAGCTGATCCCCACAAGGTTTGTGTGGCGCGATACTCATGGGTATAGGCAGCAAGAGGAGCCTGGTGACTTGGCAGTGTGCACTGGGCTGTTAACCACAAGGTCAGCTGTTCAAAACACCAGCTGCTGCACAGGCGAAAGAAGGGGCTTCCTCCCCCTGTGGAGAGTTAGGGTCTTGGAAATGCACAAGGACAGTCTATCCTGTCCTGTAGGGTCACGATGAGCTGGCATCGATTTCAACGGCAGCGAGTTTGGTTTTTGAACATAGATAGAAAGCCAGAGGATTGCCTTTGTGCCTTACCATGCATGGAAAGGCTTGTTTTAGTTTCTGATCTGTGGAAAGTGTGAAGCATTCCAATAAAGAGTTTTAACATCATTTCCCCACCCCCTTCCTTTTGCACCCATGCTGTTGATTGATGAAGGTAATAGTCTGATCATGATGCGGAATAATTCTTTTAGAAAGTAAGAAAAGGCAAAGAATAAACGAAAAACTTTGGCAGGAAGGAGAATCATTGGAACGCTGGTGTAAAATAATCGAAGTAGCATTTTGTTAGTGCGCGTGCGCGGTGTTCGCATCCCTCTCAGCTGTTGTTCATGATGTTGGGTCTACCACCTGCTGGTTCTCTCCCGGATCTGCTCCTCCCCTCATTCTGCCTAAGGCTACCAGTACTCCTCCTCCTCCTCCTCCTCCTCCTCTGATGATGATGATGATGATGATGATGATGATGAAACCTCCAAGGGAGGAATGCTTTGAGCTTCATGTAAGAAAAACCTATTCAAATGGGCTTTGGCAAGGAAGACATTTAGTGTCTTGCCAGACAGTGGGCTTCAGGCTTTGAACTGCTGACTATGAGGATGGCAGTCACACTTGTAACCACCACACCACCAGGGCTCCGTTTGAGTCAGTAGTTGGAAAATGGTGAATCTCTTTGCTATTTGGTTTCTGAAACCACCCCCTGAATTTAGCACTTTTTGTTTTATAATATAGAGCAAATATATATATGGCATGTATATAATATACATGTGTTTTGTGATGTAATGGGTTACATGGGTGGCTGCTAACCCCAAGGTCAGCAATTTGAAATTATCTGTGGCTCCAAGGGAGAAAGATTAGGCTTTGTACTTCCATAGAGTTAACAGTCTCTGTATAATTCTTTGTAATATGATTAAACTATTGTGTTGTATATGTGAATTATATGACAATGATTTTTAAAGGAACAAATGTTTTATTAGAAATATTTTTTAATCGTTTTATTGGGGCTCATACAACTCTTATCACACTCCATACATACATCAATTGAGTAAAGCACCCTTATACATTCGTTGCCCTTATCATTCTCAATATTCGCCTTCCACTTGGGTTCCTAGAATCAGCTTTTTCCTTTTTTCCCTCCCCCTCCCTCATGAACCCTTAATAATTTATCAATTATTTTATTTTATCTTACACTGCCTGGAATCCCCCTTCACCCACTTTCCTGTTGCCCATCCCCCAGAGAGGAGGTTATATGTAGATCCCCAAGATCAGTTTCCCCTTTCTAACCCCCTTCCCTCCCGGTATCACCACTCTCACCATTGGTCCTGAGGGGTTCATCTGTCCTGGATTCCCTGTGTTTCCAGATCCTAACTGCACTGCTGTGCATTCTCTGGTCTAGCCAGGATTGCAAGGCAGAATTGGGATCATGATAGTTGGAGGGGAGGAACCGTTTAAGAACTAAAGGAAGGTTGTTGAGTTTCACTATTGCTACACTGAACCCTCAGTGACTCATCTCCTCCCTACTACCCGTCTTCAAGGGATGTCCAGTTGTCTACAGATGGGCATTGTGTCCCCATCATGCACTCCCCTCATTCACAATGATTTTCTTCCCCACCTTTGTTGCTTGAAACCTGGTCCCCTCAACCCTTCATGATCACACATGTTGGTGTGCTGCTTCCATGTGGGCTTTGTTGCTTCTGGACAATAATTTAAAAAAAATTATGTCTTAGAAATCCACAGAGGCAGTCCTGGTCTGTCACACTGGATTGTGGTAACTAGACTGGGCACAATGGCAGCGAGTGTGGTTTCAGTTTGACTAGTATTTAGTTGTATCGTCTGGAATTTTCTCCATACCGTACAACCAAAAAGGGGCTCTGCTGGTGTAGTGGTTACGTGTTGTACTACTAACTGCAAGGCCAGCAGTTCAAAACCACAAGCTGCTCCTCGGGAAAAATATGGGGGGGGGGGCTTTCTATTCCTGCAAAGAGTTACAATCTTAGAAACTCATGAGGCAGTTCTACCCTGTCCTATAGAGTTGTTATGAATCGGCATCGAATCAATAGCAGTGAGTTTGGGGTCTTTTTGGTGTCCGAACAACCAAAAGAAATGAAAAGGGAACAGCCTGCTGAGTATGATAAAAGGAACCCTCGGTGCATTGCACTGCTAACCACGAAGTTGGCGGTTCAAACCCACCAGCTTCTCCATGAGATGTGAGGCTATTTGCTCCCATGAAGATTGACAGGAGTGAATCTTTACAGGAGTGAAACTAAGGCGGTCTCTGGAGTAGGTCACTAAGAGTCAGAACTGTATAGGTAGAGGTGATACAAGACTACAAATATCATCCATGATTCCAAGTTTCACCTTTGTGTTACCAGAATAGGCTTATTTGCTTTTGAAGAAATTTGGAACTTCTAAACAAAATGTTAATAAAATAAAGTATCATTTCATCTATTTTATATTTGGTTCCTTGAAAATGTCATTTGACAAAATGACTCTTCTGCTAAAAAGACTGGGTCACCAT
The DNA here is from genome assembly GCF_050624435.1 of Tenrec ecaudatus. NCBI lineage: Eukaryota > Metazoa > Chordata > Mammalia > Afrosoricida > Tenrecidae > Tenrec > Tenrec ecaudatus. The sequence goes on from NC_134532.1 coordinate 182,558,111, forward strand.
TGAAAATCTGGATGAAGTCACAAAGCCAAAGCCTGAAATTACTTGGTTTGTGTGTGTGTGAGGTAAGCCGGCTTTGAAGTGGGTGGTTGCCTGGGATGTCTGGAGTTAATTTCACACAGCGACAAAATAGGAGTCCTGGTGGCCCAGAGGTCAAGGTGCTCTGCTGCCACAAGAAGGCAGCACTTCAAATGCACCGGTTGCCCTTTGGGGGACACACGGGAACCCTACGGGAAGTTCTACTTTGTCCAAGAGGTGTCACAGGGTTCATCGGGGCCAGGATGGACTTGATGTTCCTTGTTAAATAAATAAATTAAAATCTAAGTAGAGCTGTCTCCTTTGGGTTAAATTAAAACGTACACAATTTTCAGTTACGCGTTCCTTTTACTGTACTTTACAATTTTGAGGCGGGGTAAAATAATGTAGACACTGTACCCCCACCTCCCCCCAAAAGAAGAAAAAGCTCAACCAGCCCTGCCCCCATTGAGTCCATTCTAACTCGTGGCGACTCGACCGACACGGGATTTCTGAGACTGTAGAGCAGCGGTTCCCAACCTCCCTCACGCTGTGCGACCCGTTCACACAGTCCCTCCTGTGGTGGTGACCCCCAACCACACAATTATTTTCATCGCTACTTCATCACTGCCATTTTGCTACTGTGATGAATCGGGTAACCAGTGTGAAAGGGTCATTTGACCCCCCCAAAGGGGTCGCGACGCGCAGGGTGAGACCCGCTGCTGTAACTTCGGGGAGCAGCGGCCTCACCTTTCTGCCCCGGGGCGCCGGTGGGTTAACTGGAGAGAATCTGACTACTGGTCAAAACGAAATGAGGGGCTTTCTTGTCAGCTCGCCACCGTCGACAGGAGAGTGTTGGAAGAAGGCGAGGACCCAGTGGACTGGGCCGTGGGCCATGGAGGCAGCATTCCCTGAGCCGAGCGGTGGTCCGCGAGCCTGCCTTGGACAACATTCGGGGTCTAGGTTTCACAGAACCCCCTAGCAAGTCATCGGTGGAAGATGATTGTGAAGAGCCGGTCTGAGACAGTCACACCGTGGGAAGAGGCAGTTCACATTCAAATCCTGTGTACTTTGAACAGTTACAAGGAAACTGAGTCTCAGAAGTTCTTTCTGTGTTTTAAAATTAAACTGTTAAATTAACATTTAAAAGTGTTTTGTAGTTAAAGCAAAGCAAGGCATTGTTTACGGGGAAGAAGACGACATGCTGGAAGCCAAGGGAGTCACAGTAATGAAATATATTTAGCTCATCCACAGCAGCCGGGCCCCCTGGCGCTCCTGTGACGGGCAGCAAGCCCAGCGTCCTGCTCCCGCAGCCTTGCCCGCTTGGTCCGTTTCAGCCTTACAGGGCTTTCATTTTTCTTTTGGCCACAAGACTTTTCAGGAAAAATTCACCTAGTTAGGGAAAAGGGACACACACAATTAACTGAAAGCAAAGCAGATCCACTGAGATCAGTGGTTCTCCACCTTCCTCATGTCGCCACCCTTTCACACAGTTCTTCATGTGGTGCTGACCCCCAACCATACAATTATTTTCGTTGCTACTTCATCACTGCCATTTTGCTACTGTGATGAATTGGGCGACCCCCGTGAGGGGGTCGTGACCTACAGGTTGAGAACCGCTGGATTGAGATCAGAATGTCACATTCAGACCGCGGTGCTCCCCAGTGGGTTTCAGCTTCCCCGCCTACATGTACTTGTCTTACCTCAGCTATGCATTGGAGGTTCGTTTCTTCATTTTCAGTGGCAATTATTTTTCTAGCCTCGCACATCTATTTTTGTAGCCTCACATACCCCCGGTCTCTTTGGCCCTTTTTTCAACAGTAACGATTAGCCAGTTTTCTTTTAAAACAGATTATTCTCTCGGTGACCCTATTGTGTCCACTGGCCTGCTCCTGGAAACTTCGTCCACTTCCCCTGCACAATCTGATTCCTCATCACCAACACAGCATTGCTGCTGGCAAAATTCATTTCAGAGAGCCATTCTGCTCCATTCTTAGCCTGGACCTGATGTTTATAAAACAGACCTCGTTGCAGTTGAGCGGACTCATCCGATAGAATCTTATTCCCTCCAGGGAAGCCAGAGCTTGTCATGATCACGGACTCCCTCCCTCCCCTCTCCTAGGATGTGCCTGTGTGATAAGTGAGCTGCTTCGAGGGGCACATTAACTATTCTCAGGCCATTAGGGTTCCATTTAGTCTTATCACTGGTGCAGCGCAGCCTAGCGCTCATTGGCCAGCTCAGCACAGGACCCCTGGTTTCATGAGTCTGATTAACATCTCTTTGTCATCTCGCATGCACACAGGAGGAGAGCAGAGTGGCCATGCCCATACCCGCATCCAATGGCCGACTAACACCCCCCTTCACAGTCCAGCCTAACAACGGAGAGGAGAGCCAGCATTTCCACACTCAAACCCACCACCCCGTTGAACGCGCCAATTACCAGATGTCTATGGTTTACTAGTAGTTTCAACAAACATCGAAACGTCCGCAAGTCACGCCCTTATAAATGTTAAAAATCTTTCTTGGAATCAGTAAAAATTCTTTCCAAATGGTATTACTCTACTTGAGCCAGCTTGGAAACGGCCTTTGGCTTTCTCCTTGGCAATAATGTAAGTCTGAAGCAGCTCTGCTTGAGGAAGGGGTCCAAAGTCCCCATACGCGGGCAGGCAGTGCGAAAGCAAATGCTTAAGAGTGTCAGCAGCGTCAGCTGCAGTTCATTAAGTTACCTTGAACTTCTTCATAGGAAAGCACTATTATTCTGAGTGCATTTATTTTTGCAAAAGAGTATATTACATACCTATTTAAATGTCTTTCTAATTTAGGCTCCGGGATATCAAACAGTCATTTGTAAGATCATTAAGAGCAATAAAGCACATTTCAGGCATGTGGAAAAAACAGCTGGCTGCTTATGCTTTGAAAAATCCCATTGTTGCAAGAGCTCTAAAAGAGCCCCCAATAAAATGATTTATTAAACAATGTTTTTTAAATAGAAAAATTCTAATAGTTAAGCCTGACAGGGAAAACAAACACTTGATGGAATACATTCAGTCATGAGTTATAACTCCCTGTACCCTGTGATGGCCATAATGCTTTCTAAGCACTGAATTGTGCTTTAGGTGAAATCTTACACAGCAGACTGCTTTGCCATTGAATAATCAGACACCAATGCACCAAGGACATTGGATGCCATCCCTACATTTGTCAGCTCCCTCCCCGTTTCTATCCTGGGCCCCATTCCCATTTTGCCTGGCTTCCCTGCGGCTCCCTCCCTCCCTCCGTGCTGGGCAGAGCAGGCCTTTTGGTGGCACTGAGTTGACTGTGCCCTGGAGACCTTCTCCAGGGCTGGTTTGGAGGCCAGTCCGTTACTTGGTTGGTGGTAGCCTCCGGGAGTGGCCTCACTTCCCTGGGAAAACGGTAAAAGGGCAGCTCAGGTTAGCGGTCGTGGATTCCTCCGTGTTCTCATAGGGCAGGACGCCTGGTCTTCATGCGTTTGAACTGTGTTCTAGTTTTACTTCGTCTAACCAGGACCCTCTCTCATGTGCCTGGTCAGGAGTTCATGGTGGTAGCTACCGCGTAGTTCTGCTGCTCCCAGGCATCGCGGTGCCCCTGGGGGCCGTTCATCTTTGGACTAGTTGCTGCCCGAGTCTGTTTCCCTGTGTCTGGATGGCTGCGTGCAAGCTCTGAGAGCCCCTCCATGCCACTCGCCAGACCAGGAGGCAGGAGATCATCGTTATGAATTATGCCATGCCCCTCAACAAGCCGCCCGGTGGAGTATTTTAAGCATCCGGCTGCTAACCAAAGAGTGTGACCCCGGCAGCCTCTCTCCACGGAGGACAGTGTGGCGATCTGCTCCCCACGTAGGAGCAGTCTGCAAGGAGGCCCTGGGGCACAGTTCTGTCCGGTCCCATAGGAGCTGGAATTGACTCCAAGGCCGTGGGGCTGGTGTGGGCGATACCCATTGCTCTACATGGCCACAGAGTCAAGGGCCCTTCGGCTTCAAGGCCAGCAGCACAGTACCGGGAGACACTTGGTTATGTCTACGGAATTTTCATAACTGTGCCTCAATGCATTCTATTATACATATATATGTGCAAATATACATGAAACTTCTAAAGCTCAAACTTTCTGCCAGTGAGTCCATTCTGACTCAGAGTGACCCCTTAGGACGGAGCAGCATTCTGCTGTCAATCTTTACAGCAGACAGCTGCATTCTTCTCAAGCGGCAGTGGTAGGTTTGAACCACTCACCTTGTAGGCAGCAGCTTCGTGCTGAGGCCGGGGCTTCATACACACATACATGGTACAGACAAACGTGTAGGTCCCTGGTGGTGTAGTGGTTACACACCGGGCTGCCACCCAGACAGCAGTTCTGAACCAGGGGAGACAGATGAGGCTTCTAGTCCCTTAAGCAGCTACAGCCTTGGGAACCCAAGGGGCAGATCTACCCCGTCCTAGTCGGAACTGACTCCACTGCAGTGTGGTGCTTGTTGTCTTTGGAGTTACAGAAAGGTATATGAAGCATGTCCACAACCAGTGGCATAGTGGATTATGCGCTGGGCTGATAACTGCCAGGTCAGTAGTTAACCCACCAGCTGCTCCTTGGGACAAAGATGGGACGTTCTGCTCCTGTAAGGATTTACAGCCTCAGGAGCCCAAAGGGTGGGTCCATCCTCCCTGTCCTATAGGATGGCTGAGTTGGCATCGACTTGACGGCAGTGTTTTTTGGTTATACCTATCCCCCACGCCTATTTAGCATACATGTCTACTTAAGTATCCAAGCACAAATTATCATTACTATTGTTGCTGGATTGTGCTATAGTATTTACTATAAAACAAAACCAAATCACTGGCAAGCACTTTATTCTGACTCAGAGTGACCCTATAGGACGGGGTAGAACTGTCCCCGGAGGTTTCTGGGACCGTAACTCTTCACAGGAGTAGAAAGCCTTGGCTTTCTCCTGCAGCACCGGTCATACTGTCCTTTATTCTGCATACCTCAGCGTCTTCCTTTGCCTTGGTCAGTCACGTTATGCTGACTCCTCCTGGATTGTGCATTGTCTTCCCTTGGCCTTGCTTCACTCAGTAAAATATCCTACAGATTCATGTTTTCCACAGTCATTGTTTTCATTGTTTGTGATACTCCATTGTATGTTTATACCACAATTGTTCATTCTGAGTGCTGTTTGCCTAGTTTTGCTATCGGGACTAAGGCTGCCATGAGCATCAAGCCACAGCCCTTCGTTCTATGGGGCGACTGTAACTGGCAGTGGGCCTGATGGAGCCCTGATGGTGTCACGGGTTACGAGCTGGCCTGCTCACTGCAAGGTCAGCAGTTTGAAACCACCAGCTGCTCCACAGCAGAAAGACGAGGCTTTCTACTGAGGGAAAGAGTTACAGCCTCAGCGACACCATTGGGGCCGGACGACTCTGTCCTAGAAGGTCGCTGTGAGTTAGAATCAACTCATTGGCAGTGAGTTTGGTTTGGGTTTTGAATGTTACTTCTATTTCTGGCTTTTAAAGGAAATGTACCATTTTCCATAGAGGTTTTACCACTTTATAGTCCCAACAGCAGTGATAATGTTTCAATCATCCTACAGCCTTCTCAGTATTTGGTTTCTTTTTGATCAATACTGTCAGTACCAACAAAACAAAAACACTATCAGTACCACAGTGTGATGTTATCTTTTGTAGTTTTGACCTGCCTCCCTCTATTGGCTCACGGTGAAAAGCAAAGCTTCAGGAAGTGAGAACACTAGTTGAGATGTGTCAACAGGTGAACGGAATGCTGGAAGCACTCACGTGTCCATGCCTAGGAATGCATGGGACAGCTTCGTCGCCAACCAACTGGGAGAAATCCAGATTTGTGCCCATTCCAAAGAAAACGGGTTCAACAGAATGTGGTAGCTGCTCAGCAGTATAATTAATAATACCACGTGCCAAGTAAAATTTTGCTGAAGATAATTAAAAAACGGTTGCTGCTATATGTACATCAATAGAAAGTGCCCGAAATTCAACCCAGCCCTAGGAGAGGCCGTGGGATGAGGGCAACCACCGCTGTCGTCAGATGCAGAGGATGCCAAGGATGTTTACCTGCGCTTGACGGACTGTGCAAAAGCATCTAACTGCGCGGACCACGGCAAACTATGGAAGACACCTCAAAGAACGAGAATTCCAGATCCCTTCACTGTGCGCACGAGGAACCTGTGCACAAACCCAGAGGCAGCTGCTTGAATAGAACATGCGGAGGCTGCGTGTTCGAGAATCAGGAAAGGTGTGCATCAGGACTGAATCCTCTCTCCACATCTGTGTAGTCTGTAAGCCAAACAAGTAATCCAAGAAGCTGGGCGACATACAGAAGAATGTGGCGTCAGGATCAGGAAAGAGAGAGGACTTGAAGCGCTTACTGATGAAGATCAAAGCTACAGCCTTCAGAAAGGATTACACCTCAGCATAAAGAAAACACAAACCTTCACAACTGGATCAATAAGCAGCATCACAACAGAAAAAAAAAATTCAGTTGTCAAGGAACACATTTTGCTTGGATCCATAATCAATGGCCTAGAAAACAACTATCAAAAATCCAGGGTGCCGTATAGCACTGATGAAACACACAACTACCCTCTAGTTCTTTAAATTTCCTCCCCCAACTATTAAGGTCTTATTTTTGCCTCACCAATCTTGCTCGACCTGCGTGTACACGTTTGTATAATCTAGATGTTTTGAGGCATGAAATACAGGAGAGATGAACCCCTCAAACAGTAATGGGAGTAACAATCCCCTGAGGGCATGAGAAGAGAGGTGGGCAATGGGGGAGGGGGAACTGACAGCAGTGAATGAATGTATAACCCCACTCAGGGGAATGGACAATAGAATTGTAAGTGAATGGATACATCGGAGGGTGTAAGATCTGGAAATAATAACAACAACAACAAATAATATATTAAGGATCCATGGGGATGGTAGGGCGGAGGCGGGAAGGGAGCTGATATCAAAGAGTTCAAGAAAAAAATGTATTGAAAATAATAATGACGAGAATAAAAAGAAAATAATAGTGACAGAAATTATACAATTATGCTTGATCTAATGGAAATATGGATTGTAATAATATTTGTAAGAGCTCCTAATAAAAGGTTTAAACATGAAAAACAAAAGAAATCAAATGACATGTTGCATTGGGCAAATCTTCTATAAAAAATACTCCATTAAAGTACTGAAAACCAAAGATGTCCCTTTGAGGAGTACGGGGTGTCTGACTCGAGTCATGGTGATTTCAGTCTCCTCAGATGCAGGGAAAAATTGGATTGTGGTGCTGGTGAAGAACACGGAATAGCAAAGGGTGCCAGAGAGATGAATAAAACTGTCTCAGAAGAAGCAGAGCCAGAATGCTTCTTAGAAGGGAGGATGGCAGGACTTTACTCACATCCTGTGGACACCAGAAGGACACCAAGCTTGGTAAAGCAGAGGGCAGCAATGGGGAAGGGCGTGAAGGAGACTGATAGTGTGGCTGAAGCAGGGCCGTCTATAATTCCGTTGTGCATAGCTCACTGTGAGTTGAGATGGGATTGATAACATCCAACAACAATGGAAATTTGGAAGACAACTACTTGGCCAACTGACTAGGAGAGATCCATATTTGTGCCCATTCCAAAGAAAGGTGACCCAACAGGATGCTCAAACTATAGAACACTGTCATTGATATCCCACGTAAGTAAGACTGTGCTCAAGATCATCCTAGACGGCTGCAGCAGTACACTGACAGAAGTTCAGGCAGGATTCAGAAGAGGATGTGGAACAGGGGATGTCATTGCTGATGTCAGATGGATCCTGGCTCAAAGCAGAGACAACCAGAACGATGTTTCCTTGTGTTTCACTGACTGAGCAAAGGCAAGACCCTGGAGAAGAACGAGAAGTCCAGAGCACTTCATTGTGCTCACGTGAAACTAGTGCAAGGCAGCTGCGATGGAACGAGGGACACTCCATGGTCTGAAATCAGGAGAGGGGTGCGTCAGGGTTCTCGCCTCTCACCATCATCATGTGATCTGCATGCTGAGCAATCGTCAGACAGGCTGGCTTATGTGGAGAAGAGTGTGGCATGAGGACTGGAGTAAGCCTATGAATGACCTGCAGTGTGCAGCAGACACAACTTGGTTGGCTAAGAGCGAGGAGGAACAGAAGCCTCGCTGATGAAGAGCAAGGATTGTGGCCTTCAGGATGGATTGTAACTCAATGTGAGGAAGACCAAAATCCTCACATCTGGACCGAGAGGTCACTTCATATTAAAGGGAGAAAAGGTTGACGTTGTCAAGGACTTTGTCCTGCTTGGATCCACAATCAATGCCCCTGGAAGCTGCAGCAAAGACAACAGGAGACAGGTTGCAGCAGGCAACTTTGCTGCCCGGGCCCTTTGAGCGTATTGAGAAGCAAGGCTGTAACTTGGAGACGAAGGTCCTGCCAGGGCCTCTCCATCGCCTCACATGCACGTGAACGTTGGACACTGAGTAAGGCAGACCAAAGAACGGATGCATTTGAACCGTGGTGCTAGAGACGAACACTGAGAGTACCATGGCCGCTAAAAGGGCAAACCGGTCTGTCTTGGATGAAGTAAGGCCAGAGTGCTCCTTGCAGGCAACGACGGGGAGACTCAGATTTAACATTCTGGACATGCCAGGAGAGACCAGTCCCTGAGGAAGGACTTGGTAGAGTGGAGGGACAGGAAAGGAGAGGCAGGCCCTCAACAAGATGGACTGACACAGTGGCTGTACCAATGGGCTCAGCACAGGATCAACTGTGAGCGTGGCGCAGACGAGGCAGCGTTACATTCTGTTGTACGTAGTAGGGTCACTATGGGTCACAGTTGACTAGATGGCCCCCACCAACCACAAGGGCTAACGATCAAACCTCCACAAGTGTCTGAATGTCTTCATGTCCCTTTGCCCATTTTAAAATTGTCTTTCTGTTGTTGATGCAGTAAAGTTTTAAAATAAATTTGAGATTAGATTATTTTCAGATAGCTGTTACCAATTTTTTTACTTTGCCAAGTCTAGCTTTTACTCTTTTGGTGAGATCTTTTGGTTTTGGTTTTTTGGAGGTTCCAATTTCTAAATTATCCTTTGTTGTTTGTGCATTTTTGATATTCTGTTCATTCCATAATTAGGTTCCAGAGCTGCCTCTATTTCTTCTTGCATGCATTTTATAGTTTTTGGGTTAAGATCTAGGTCTTTGATTCATTTTGAGTTTGTCTTGTCTGGTGTGTGGCACGGGCCCTAGTTTCTTCTTCTACAAACAGATATCCAGTCTTGCCAGCCCGTTTATTAGAGGGACTACCTCTCCTCTGCTTCATGGGCTTTGACCCTTAGTGGAAGGTCAGCTGTCCACTTACTTCTGGATGCTCCGTTCTGTCCATTGGTCCCTGGGGCTGTGTCGTACCAGCACCAGGCGCTTTGACCACCAGGGCTGTGCAGCAGGTCCCAAGGACAGGAAGTGTGAGGCCTCCTGGTTTATTGTTCTTCTTTAATGTATAATGTTACTTCCTTTTTTCTCTCATCATGTTACTTTTTAATCCTGGGGATATGCTATTGTTTTCATACATTAGCTCAAGTTCCTATAACACCTACATTTCTATTATAATATTATATTGGCTCATAATAAAAATAATAGCTAAGATTCCAAAGGGTGAAAACTGCACTGTAGCTAGTAAGACTAAAAATATCTACAGGGAAAAATACAGATTTTCTTTTTACATCTGGGGGTCGGAGGGAGAGAAGCACAAAGAAATGAATGGTGTAAGCAGCGTGGCTTCCACCCAGATGCTTCATAGGGCTGACATTAATCTGAAATTGGAAGTTTAGAGATGTAGCTATTATCATTTCCAAATGAGTGTACATTTTCCAGGAAACCATATTAAATGCTTGACTGATATTTGTTATTTCTGAATGAGCTATCATGGGAATAAATGGATTGCTTCTGTTTTCATCCTTGTAGCTGAACTATAAAGGGAGAGGCTCTTCATTTAAGGAACAAATTTGATTTAAGAAAGATTTTCCCATCATGGCGCAAACCTCTTAAGGAAGCCCAAGAAAAGAAACTCGTTCATTTCTGAAACCAGAAGCCAGCCACAGCTACTGTACCGTACCCTAGGGGCAGACCTAATGTACAGAGTTAGGGTCTACATTGAGTCAGTCCCTGCTGATGAACTTACCTGCTTTATATGAAGAACGCACCAGAGGGCCACTTGCAGTATAATGAAAGCCAAGGTCATTCCCTACTTTTTCCCAGTATTTGAATTTTTCCGGAGTAATGTATTCTTCAACCTAATTTAAAGAATGACTTTGGTCAGAATCTAGAATTCACCGAAATTTTGACTATACTAAAAATTTCTGCCCATGGATGCAGAATGGTCTTTACTTCCTAATTTATCAGCACCCCTCCTCCACCTTTTCTCAGAACATAACCATGGGCAGTTAGGCGGTATAGTGGTTACGCACTCGTCTGGGACCCACAAGGTCAGTAGTTGGAGACTACCAGCTGCCCTGTGGGAGAAAGAGGAGGCTTTCTACTCCGCAGTGGGGCAGTCTCGGACACGCACAGGGGCAGTTCTACCCTGTCCTATAGGGTCACCAAGCGTCGGCACTGACTGGATGGCAGTGGGTTTTATTTGGGGTGAGAGAGGAGGGGGAACCTTTTTGTTTTGTACTATATCAGCTATCTCAAAGACAGAGAAAGATGAGACCATATGTCTGTAATATCTGGATTAGTGTCTCATGGACCAGTAGATACAATCAAGAATTAGGAACATCTTTCATATTCTTCAAGACAAGGCTATGTCTTACTCATCATGTTTCTTCTTCTTAGGACTGCCTGGCAAATGGTCAGTACTCAACAAGTTCCTCGAATAAACGAATGAGTGAGTGAGTGAGTGAGCGAGCATCCACTACAGAAACAGAGACTGGCTTGTTCCTCACTTCACCTCTGACGCTCATAGAATGCAAGATCACCGAGCATGAATGAATGCAATTTCCAACCCTTAATTTTGCCCCCCGCGGGCTCACTTGAGCTGTCGGACAATTTGGGGGTCAGCAAACAAGTGACAGCTGGACTGCTTTCTGCAAATAAAGTGGAAGGTGGGGCTTAGAAACAGACATGGAACATTAGCTAAAGAAGCAGGGGCTTCTTAATCTCACCGATGGACAATAAGAAACTTTCAGTAATACCAGACAGGTGTACCTTCAGGTGGCGCTTTGTCGGCTGCATATATTGTCCTAAAGTCAAACAGTCCACATCTGCCTCACGAAGAGCTGTCGACAGATAAAACACAGGTGACTTCCAGTTGTTGTGACCATACTGACATTGTAGATCTCATGGGATAGTTCAGGATGGCCTGTGACGCTGATGTTGGGGAGTAAAGCCATACTTAGTAATTCAAGCATATTTATGTGCCTGGGAACCCTGGGGAAGTGGTTCACACGCTGGGTTGATGACAGCAAGGTCAGCAATTCGAAACCAGCGGCAGCTCGTCAGGAGAAAGACGAGGCTTTGTACTCTATCGAGAGTGACAGCCTCAGAAACTCAGAGACAGTCTACCCTGTCCCATAAGGTCACCATGCGCTGGAATGGACTCCATGGCAGAGTTTGCTTTTGGAAGTCCTTTCAAATGGATTTTGTCCCGGAAGCTGGGTTTTGTATTGGATTTTTCAAGATGGGTTTCTTTGATGGGAAAAATAACAGAAGCTCTCTATGGGAAATTTGGCCAATATAGAAGAGTATTTGTAAGAAATAAGGAAGCATCGGATGCCTGAGCCGCTAAAACAAGCAGTGTCAATACTTGCTTTCTCCCAGTATGGTGTTAGGCATTTCTAATACAACGGCGCCTACGTTGTAATTTGCAGTCTTGTACCCAGTTGGGAAGGAGTCCCAGCGGTGCAGTGGGTAAAGAGCAGGGTCAGCAGGTAGAAGCACAAAGCTCCATCACCCACTGGGTCAAGTCTTAGAGCCTCGTAACCTAAGAGCATCACTTCTCCTCTGTCCTCCAGGGTCACCAGGAGCCGGAAACAACTCCATGGCAGTGGGTGTTTTGGGTTTTTATGTGCCAGGGCCTGAGGTTCGGATCGAACACAGAGCAACGATTAAGACACACACGTGGTACACTAGACACAGGGGCGAGTTCCTTGACCGCCCTGGAAGCCGTGCTAGAACAGAGGAAGAGAATGGTCAGCGGAGGGCGCTTGCTAGGCCAGAGGGCTCAACGAGCAGCGTCAAGCCACCCGCGGGTCACATCTGGCTTCCGGAATTGTGACTTGACCTCTGACTTACCAGAAGCTTTGGAAAGAGAAACTATTATAACGAACCACCTTTCACCGCCATTTGAACTCTGTGAACCAATAAGTAACTAAGCCCAGGACCTCTGGTACAAGCAATAGTTTTACATGTCAACATCTAAACACCCTCGGCGGGAAAGCATCCCTAGGAATTGTAAATGGGCCTCAGGGGCAAAACGGCAGGCGAGTCCCCTCCACATGCCACCTATGTAACAGGGGCAGCCGGCGTCCCCCCTCCAGGCCTGGGGGGTCTCCCGCCCTCGCTGAAGTGGGGGTCCAGCAGCGGAACCCGGACAGGGCATCTCCCTGGAAACCAGCAGGCGTCCCAGCCCACCGACAGCAGCCCGATGGGATGATGGGCTCTTCCAAGCGGGGTTCCTGCTTGCGCTCCTCCCTGCAAGCGGGCACTTCCCGGGGGTTTTCTTTACCTTTCATCGTTGCGTGGACTTGCTCGTCCGTCTCCCCAAGACCCAACATGATGGATGTTTTAGAAATGACGTCCGGCCGAACCTCCTTGGCGTGTGTCAGGACCCGCAGGGACTGCTCGAAATTGGCCCGGGGATCGCGAACTTTCCTTGGAGAGACCCGCAGAAAACACCCCACATTGCACTGGGCGCAGCGCTGCAGGCCCAGGGAAGGCCCTTGGGGACCGCAGGCCGCAGCCCACAGGTGCGGCTTCAGGGCGGAAAACCGACGGCGCCTCCCCCAGCTGGCACACGGGCATCGTGGAGACAGCGCACGGGGCGGAGGCGCCTGCGTGTCGGGGACAAAGGAGCGCTGAAACTTTCAGGATTCTCTCGAGATCTAGTAGATCTAGCTGCCCTCTGCTGGCGGCCCAGCCTGCGCCTCCGCCGAAGAAAGCCTGCTTCCCCAGTTCCCAAGGGCACGGGTCTCCCAGGCACCCCGGGGGCATCAGGTGTGACTGCAGGCCTTGTGCCAGAGCTTCAAGGGCCAGAAAGTGACCCAAGTTAAACCAGCTCGCATTGAAATCCTAAGGTATCGTCTAAATGACTCAGGACGCCTTTCTTTCTTTTTTTCCCAAATCAGAGCTTAATTGGCAGGAGAAGACACACATTTATGAATTTAACCAATCACTGTAAAACAGACAGCAGAGAAAGGAGACTCCCCAAGGATTGCTCAGGGAATGTAGGCTGTGTGGATGCTGATGATCCGTGGAAATGCTGGCTATTGGCTATTTTAACTCTTTTCCAAGTCCTAGGAAAGAATGGGTATATGCTAACCAAAACCACCGTTGAGTAGTTTACTAAAATGAAAGATGAACAAGAAACACGATGAATCTTGTCTGAAGGTTAGAATCATTCTCTATTCTGCAACTTGAATACAAACAGAAGTAAAATTACTCTTCACTTGCCAAAGCCGAAAGTAGATTCAGGAATCAATATCTACTTTGCATCTTTCACAAAGCCTTGTCTTTAGAATTACAATCTGAACAATAGCTCTTATCGAACTTTTTTCTTTTGAAATGTAGACGTCGATAGAATTCCCCAATGAAGCCATGTGAGGTTTGAGACTAGGACTACTGATGCAAACTCTGCATTTGTTAAGGGTCTAATGAGATTGCTAGTTCTTCTTGAGTCAGTTTAAGTAGATCATGTGTTGCCAGGAGTTTATCCTATCATCTCAGTCATCATATTTGTGGGTGTGCTTTTGTTCGGAGGATTGTTATGACCCTTTTTATCACTGTCGGGTCACTCACATTGTCTCCATTTTCATTTCTTATTGTGGTGATTTGCAGCTTTCTTTTTTGGTCAATCCAGCTATTTTCTACTAATCTAAAAACAACAACAACAAAACTCAACTTACTAGTTTTGCGAATAGTCTGGTTTCCTATTCTCTTTCATCTATGAAAAGTACACTTGGAAGGAACTAATCAGCATGTTTTAAAAAATGATGTGCACTGTGTGCATGTATGTACCAAAGCACACACATATATATTTATTAAATGCGTACTAAGGTGCTAACAAAGATTTTCCTGGGATACTATGTTTAGGTTCAAGTTCCTTTTGCTGGCTACACTTCCTGACTTTTCTGTAATAAGCATGCAGTGCTTCTGCGTAAGAAAGAAAAGGAGTTGTTCATTGCCAAGTCCTCCCCTGAAAAACCCGAGAAGACCCAGCAGGTCCACTTTCCCCACAGTCACCTCTGCAGTTCTGGGACTGTCTCTACGTTGTGTGCGTACACATCTAAGCCGGACAGAGACACCTTCTCTACCGCCTTCAGATCTCCCCGGAAATCAGGGGTAAGGCACTCCACAAGAATTTTTGGATTTCTAGAGAGAGAGAGAGAAAGAAACGTATCAAACCAAGGAAAGGGATGGACGTAAGTGCTGCTGAAATCAGGAACACTCAGCACTCATGGTCAGTCTGAGAAAGCATCCAAGGTTTAATGAATACTCAAGACACGGAGGTCTGTAGCTAAGTTCCTGACTGAAGTCTGCAAATATGTACCTACAAGCAAATACTCTTTTTTTTTTTTTTGAGAAACAATTACATAACCTCCAGCAGAATGCAGAAGATTTAGAACCCCCTAAACACTGATAACCTTTGCTCTCAGGTAGAAAGCTTAAATGAGCTGAATTTACGTGGGGGAAAAGATGCAAATGCAAACTGGGTACCTTTCCTTTAAGTACGACACGGTCTTGGCAAAGTGCTCAGCTCCCCCGTCAGGCATGTCTAGAAAGGAGAGAACCCACCGCTCAAGGTGATGGCACAGTTCCGCATGGGCCCGTCTCTGAAAGAGGCCACCCCGCGCTCACCATCTCGGTCCACGGACGTCAGGACGACGTAATCCAGCCCCCACTCTGCGACTGCCTTCGCAGTGTTGTAGGGTTCGCTGGCATCCAGTGGAGGGGGCTTTCTGGCGGTTTTAACGGAACAGAATCTGCAGCCTCTTGTACACGTGTCGCCCATCAGCTAGAGGAGAGAGGGCGACTTGAGGCACATGGACAGATGGTCCTTAAGAACTTAGAGCGGAGAGAATCAAGTCACAGAGAGTGGCGTAGTTTGATGCTGTTGACAAGAAGTTTGAAACATTCAAAAGTAAACCATTTGGTTAAGAGATACAAATATACATGATAGTCTGTGGGGGGAGGATGCAGAAACAATAAACTCAGAAGTAAGACTAGTATTGAGGGAATCAGGAAGTGATGGGATCAGGAAGGGGAGGGGCGGGGAGGACGAGAAGCTACTGGTGTTCTGCTCGCAGAAAGGAGGGAGTATCTGGGTGATTGTCATACTGTTGTTCTTTAAACTTACAGCTTATGCGCATTCTTTGTTATCTGCTCAGTGATTAGTAAAGGAGACCTTAAAAGAAATCACATCAAATAGACAGTATTCGAGTCTCTAGAGAGTAAATGGAAGGCATGGCTCTTTCTGTTGTGATGAAACCAAAGAGGAATAGCACTTCCACATCTCAGTCAGAGGCCTGTCTCAAAGTAGCCCACGGTTAGCTACCAGAGAGGAAGCATCAACAATGGGGAAGGGGTGGCAGGGTGGGGAAGGGGAGGGGAGGAGATCGTAACAGGCTGGAGTAATCTATCAGATTTTTTCCCCTTCTTTTTTTAAATCTCTCACAATGCCTATGTTATGGAAAATCTGATCAGTGATACATCATGGACATTTAGAATTCCCCAGTGAAGCCACCTGGGAGACAAAGTAGTCCTGGAGATTAAGGCTCCCATGTTTGGGGCTGGCCTTACCATGATAGTGGCTGTGGCTGTAGCGTATTCTCCGCCTCCCCAACACTCCCCAATATTGGGGCAGCGGGCCTCCTCACACACCTGTGAACAAAGAGGCCAGAAGAATACTGTGAGGTTGCAAATATTCACCAGTTGAGCCACTAGTGAGTAGGCATTTAACCGCTTATTCTTTGGACATATTTATGAAAAAAATTCACTATTCAATAAAATGCTGTTAAATTGCAAAATCCTATGTAGATCCAGAGGATTCCATTTTAAATTTAAATAGTATATGAATGTATATATGCTAAATGCACAATTGGAAAAGCCTGGAAATCTGAACCATAAAAACGGTGTGATTATTTGAGAGCATATATGTGACAGTCTCACATTCAATTTACACTCTTTTCGATGAGCATGCACTTTTTTTTTGCAAAATAAAGCAAATTAAGAATAAGAACAGTAACAAGAACGAAAACACTCCTTTTTCCCAAGTTACAGAAAAAAATGACATATTTTTATAGGGGTACCATTAAATGAGAAGTTCAGAAATACAACAACCTTTTCTCTTTAGCAAGGAAAATGATTTTAAATTTATGTCTATTACCGATAATGACATAACACGAAATCTTTTTATTCACCTTCCCTGCCTTGTTACTCACATACTGAATGTTAATCTTTAAGTCACCCGTGCTTAGGAGCACTCTGGCTTTGGTAAAGGAGGGGAACGCTTGAGCACACTTACGGTATGAAGATTTAAGTTCCGCAACGAATTTTTCAGCTTGTTGTAATTTTTTCCTATGGGAATCTCTGTCTTGAGCCATGGCGGCAATCTTAACCTAAGGGAAACCAAGCATGACCACCCGTTAGCAAATTCACAGCTGCATAATCACATAGCTCAGCAGCTACCCTGCTCTATCGCCATCCTAGTTACGAATTCCCCCTTAAACGTGGATTCAAAGAGAGAAGCAAATTTAGACTTGTTCAAACCACTTTAAGAAATACTAATAACAAAGTCTAACGGGGTACGATCCTCCTGGTCTACCTTTTTGCACAGATACCCCAAATCAAAACCAAACCGATCTCACCGCCATCGAGTCAGAAGTCAATTCTGACGCACAGCGGCCCCACAGGACAGAGTAGAACTGTGTCTCAGGGTTTCCAAGATCGTGACTCTTTACAGGACCCAAAAGCGTCCTCTTTCTCCCGTGGAGTGGGCTGGTGGCTTCAAACTGCTGACGCTGTGGATAGCAGCCCGGCATGTAACCGCTACTCCACTAGGGCACCTGAGTCAGTCAAAAGCCTGACTAATAAAAGAAGATGTACTGAACCGCTCATTCCCAGATGAATAAAACCGCCCCCAAAGCACAATGGTTCTCAGAGTAAACAGCACACAGGCTACATTTTCGGGTGGAGCTCTGGTGGCTCCAAGAGTCAAGGGCGCTCACCTAAAGGTTGACTGTCCGAATCAAGGCAGAACCCACCCAGAGACGCCCTGGGGGAAAGGTAGGTAGTCCAGAGAGCCCGCAGGGGCAGTCCCAATGCCACTAACTGACACGGATTCAGAGCCACCAACCACCAAATGGAAAAAAGCTACGGCTCAGAGTCGAGTCCAGGCATCCTCAGGTTCCCCCTTGATTTCTGCTCATTTGGGATCTAGAAGTTGTTGGATGAAAATATCTCCCCAGTTTGCCAATGCACACATCCCTCAGCATTCTTTTGAATTAAAGCAAGGTCTCCAGAGAGTCACCTGTAAGCTGACGGGGAGAGGCAGCAAGCCAGATCATCAGTGAGTAACAACTAAAAGTATGTAAAGGTCCAAGTGAAAAGGTGGTAACACTGCGCGAGGAAACTCGGTGCTGGGAAGAAAATAGGTGATGGTGGTGTAGACGGGTGTGGGCTCCTAGAAGCTGGAAGAACAGCTGCCAGAGGGGACGGAGAAAGACAGATTATTCCCCCACTTTCCGTTACTGACCTGTTCTGCTGCGGATTCATCTGTCATCGCTTCGTCCTAATGACTTAAACTAAGTGGAACAAGTCTGCAATTTTAAAAATACACTAGCCCTTGCTTGTACCTGGGAATATGAGCAATGAGGAAATGAGACATGAAAATTATCTCAAATTTTCGACTACCTTTCTCCTTTCTGGCGCTTTAAGTTTCCTTTATAGCCATCCCAGGTGCTCTTGTCTGCAAGATCGCCGGACACAAAGTCTTCAAGGTCTGGTCCATTCTGTAAAAATTTTTTCTTCTCATCTGGCAGGGAACTTACTGTTCGGCCAATGCTGCATAAATATCGTCCCAAAACCTAGAGAAAGAGTTCATTATACTATTTAGCGTGTTCAGGATGGTTTTGTTTAACCCATAGTGCTATCTAAAGCAGAGGGTAAAAGCAGAGAACTGGCCCAGAAATCATGTCGGACCATTCAGGAACTCTATAAGAAGCCCAGATGGATTTAGGCTCAAAGATGTCAGCTGGACCCTGGCTCAGAGCAGAGAATACCAGAGGGATGTTTACTTGTGTTTCATCCACTATGCAAAGGCATTTGTTCAACTGTTGGATCATAATAAACTACGGATAACATTGAGAAAAATGGGAATTCTAGAATGTCACTGTGTTCATGAGGCTCCTACCCAGGGACCAAGAGACAATTGTGCAAATAGAACAAGGGAATGCTGAGTGGTTAAAAGCAGGAAGGGGGTGGGTCAGGGTTGTGCCCTTTCACTATACTCAATCTGTCTGCTGAGCAGATAATTCCAGAAGATGGGCCACCTGAAGAGGAACACGGCATCAGGATTGGAGGGAGGCTCACTAACAAGGTGTGACACGCAGGTGACACAAGCTTGCTTGTTGAGAGTGAGGAGGACTTGAAGCCCTTGCTGATGAAGATCAAGGAATGTAGCCTTCGCTATGGATTGTGAGTCAGTTTAAAGAAGACACAAATCCTCACACCTGCACTAATAGATGATAGATACATAGAGAAAGAAATTGTCAGGGGTCTCCTCTTGTTTGGATCCACAATCAACGCTCATGGAAGCAGTCAAGAAATTGAATGACATATTGCATCGGGCAAATCTGCTGCATGAGATTTCTCTAAAGTATTGAAGAGCAAGATGTCACTCTGAGGATGAAGGTGCTCCTGCCCCAAGCTCTGGTCTCTTCAATGGCCTCATGTCCATGTGAAAGTTGGACACTGACTAAAGAAGATCCAAAAGAATCAACACATTTAAATTATGGTGCTGGTGAAAAATATTGAAAATATTGTGGACTGCTTAAAGAATAAACCAATCTCTTGGAAGAAGTACAGCCAGTATGCTCCTTGGAAGCAAGGTTGGCAAGGCCACACCTCATGTACTTTGGGTACGTTATCAGGAGAGACCAGTCACTGGAAAAGAAAATTAAGTAGAATGTTAGCAAAAACAAGGAAGACCCATGACATGCTGGACTGAGAAAGTGTTTGCAATATTGGCGTCAAACATTACAATAAATGTGAAGGTGGCACACGACTGGGCACATTCCATGCTACTGTACATAGGGGCACCGCCAGTCGTACCCAGCTCTGCAGCATCTAACAACATAAGGAACCTGGCAGGGTAGTAAGTTTGGCTACTAATTGCAAGGTCAGACCATCCCTCCCCGGCAGAGAGATGAGGCAGCTTCCTGCTCTGATAGACTTAACAGCCTTGGAAAACCCAGAGGGGCGGTCCTAGTCTGTCCTCTAGGGTTGCTGAGATGGAATCCACTCGATGGCTGTGGATTGGGTTTTGGTTAAAGATAATGCAAAGGGGAACAAACCAAAGCCTTAAAAAGAATGGGAGTTCCCGGTTACTGCTTATTGCTAAATTTGGGGAAGACCTGGAAACCTTTTGCTGTGGTTAACTTATGTCCCAAGTAGAACCTGAAATGATGTTTCTGTGCTTGAACATCAGAGCCACTGAATTGAAGGAACATAAGACTCCAGGTATTTGGCCTCTAGACTTGAACAAGCATGTGTACAAATAATCTAAGACCTTGCAAAGTTCAATGGAATGAACCATTGCAGACAAACAAGAGTGCCTGTCAGGGTGCGGTCCGATTGGTCCATGCCTCTTGCTACAGAAGCCTAGAGAGCCCCTAAGGCTGTCCGCAATGTGCCATTTAGGAAGTACCGGTACGTTAGCGGGCTGTATTCCGAGGTTCAGTCTACACTACTTAACTATTTGCGCCACCCAGGGATTCCCGTTGAGCCCAACAAAAAGCACTTCTTTGGAGTGTTCAGTTTGTGCCTCGATAAATACAAAAACAAAGCACTGCGATCAGTAGAACACAAGTCCTTCCCCCAATAAAATGTTTTTAAATTACAATAAAATCATTACAGGAAAAAAAAAAGAACACAAGTCCTCAACGTTGAAAAGAAACCCAGAGCAGAGCCTCTAGTTTATGGAATTTGAGGAGGACTGAATACGGCACATGAAACATGTTGACAATTTATCATCGGGCATTTCGAGGGGATAAAAGGACAGACTCCCCACAGCCCACCCTGCTCTGGCCCTGCGGCTTACCGGGGCTCCCAGGGTGCGAGCGGCTCCCCCGCAGCGTAGAGACATCCCCTCGTAAGGTTTAGCGAGGTCCGGAGGCCAAGGGATAAACAGAGGGCCTGGAGAAGACAGATCGACCCACTGTCGCTCGATTTGTGAGACTCTTCCAGATACCTGGTGCTGCTGAAAGTTGAATTAATCTGCAATCAGCTGCTTTAGCCTTAAAAGCGTCGCGTACTCGTGACGCAATACGTAGGTCTTCTTCGGACTAGAAAAGCGTGATGACGAAATACGTTCTCTCTTTGCCGCATCTACTGCGAGGTAAGGGGGATTATGAATTCCACGGGCCGGGGGAATCTGAAGCCATCGGCTCTAGGAAAGCCGTCGGCGCGAATCTGGCGCACGCATCAATTATTTGTGGTGGTTCCCCTGCGCGGCGAGCGCAGTATCGGCCTGGCAGCGCCAAGATTTGGACCCCGTTCTGGCCTTTTAGGCCCTTCGTCTTTTCAGCTGTTCCGGGATGGCCAGGCTGGATGGGACTCTGCGGCCTGGGAACAAAGGGCCCCGACTTGACGCACAGAGGCCAGAGCTCCTAACGCCGTCTAGAGGCTGCGCCTCCCGCGGGGAAGCGTACCAGTGACGGGCCTTGGTTCCTCTCCCCGGGAATCCGGCCGGCAGTCTTGGTCGGAGCGGGCGCCTGCGCGGTGCTTGGATCGCAAACAGGCCCTGAGCCGGCTTTCTTACCTCCGCTGTTTGTTTCAGAATGAAGACCATTCTCAGCAACCAGACTGTCGACATTCCGGAGAATGGTAGGCACTTACTTAACTTTTGTTTCATCCTTGCCCCGTCCGTTGTTCGTGTTCTGCGCCCTCACGGATGCACGTTCTCTTGTAGTGGACATCTCCCTGAAGGGGCGCACGGTCATCGTGAAGGGCCCCCGAGGAACCCTGCGGAGGGACTTCAATCACATCAACGTAGAACTCAGCCTCCTTGGGAAGAAGAAAAAGAGGGTGAGCGTTTGGCTGTCAGTCACCAGGGGCAGCTCTTGCTACCGTGACAAGTTAAGCTTAGCGGCTCACCGCATCTCGTGGTGGTTTGAGTATGGGTCTTGGGAACTGGCTCCAATATTTTCGCTTCCACAAAGTTTGTTGCAAATTTTACACATTACCTACAACAGGGTGCCGTGTGAAATTGCCCAGCTGTGGTTCCTAGAAATGGAAAGCTTGGTTCAGTATTCAAGATTCTGTATTGTGTTACTTTGAGTTAAAAAGTGGTGTTTTTAATTTGGGCTAATCCAAGAATTTAGAGTTAGTGACTGGACAGATGAACCATTGTACTTCAAGCCCACTATTGCTAAAGAAAGCTCTCTGCAACATTCTGTTCTCTTACAGCTTCGAGTTGACAAATGGTGGGGAAATAGAAAGGAACTGGCTACAGTCCGCACGATCTGTAGTCATGTACAGAACATGATCAAGGGCGTGACACTGGTAAGCAGATTGGTCAGGCCGTGCAGGGCAGGGAGGCTCCGCTGCACCTTTTGAATATAAGGTTTTCACAGAATGGGTTATAGTTGCAATCAGTGAGTTAATTAAGTACACTGGAGCTTGGGAAACTTAATCTGGGGAGGGGTGCTTCATAATGAGGGTGACATTTTTATTGAGGAGCTGCACTTGAAGTATGTCTGGCAGCAGTGAGCAAAGTCATGCTGTCTGCTGAAATATTTATCCTGCTACTTGGATCATCCCAGTGGCATCCTTGTAGCTTCCTCCAGTGAAAACATGTTAGATCTTGGTAGCATGAGTACGTGCCATCTGGCATACCTTAGAAATTCTGTAAAGGTTTAATACCAGAGATGAGAAGCTAATATTGCTTGCTGTGGAGCTTGGGGGTACTAAAGTACACAAGAGTTTGCCCATGCATTCAGAAGTGACCAACATCCAAGCTCTAACAACGAATGCTATGCTTAAAAATAAGTCTTTGACATGTCTCACTTATTTACCTAACAGGGCTTCCGATACAAGATGAGGTCTGTGTATGCCCACTTCCCCATCAACGTGGTTATTCAGGAGAATGGGTCTCTTGTTGAAATCCGTAACTTCTTGGGTGAAAAATACATCCGGAGGGTTCGCATGAGGACAGGTACGTGCATGCCCCCAGATATAATTCAGATGACCCCCAAAAAAATACTTGAGAAGATTGGTATTTTGGTTTGGCCTGGTGGGGCTGCCATAACTATTTTCTCCAGTTCATATCCACTAACCTCTCCTTAGGGGAGAGAAATGAAAGCTGTGTTTGCTGATTTGCCGTCATAGAAATCCTACACCACGTTATATGCAGTCAGATTCGGTTCAGTGGTAGTTAGTGGACTTGGTTTAGGATTTAAAGAGTAAACCTGGATTGGTTAAGCGCTTATTAAATGAACAAAACAGCTTTGTCTAAAGGGTTTTAAGGTTTAACAAATCTTTTAGAAGTTGTTTGAAAGGTGATAGGGTGTGCTCTGTCTAGGTTCTGGTATCATCATTTTGGACAAATCAACCTCATTTTGCTCATCTGTAGATGAGTTTAAAACTGCAAAATGTTGGTCTCTGGCATAGTGAAGTGTCCTTGATTACCTTGGAGTGTGGAAAGGTGGAGAGAAGGTGGTGTACTCCTTGTAGTTTTGTCTGGGTTTTGTTTAAGACTTGGAACAAATGTCTCTACAGCTAAATTAAACTGTCAGGATACCCACACGAAAGATTTGGGCCCAGATCAGTCAGATTCTCTACTGTTAATTTTTTTAAAAAAACCTTTTATTAGGGACTCATACAACTCTTACACAGTCCATACATATATATACATCAATTGTATAAAGCACATCTGTACATTCTTTGCCCTAATCATTTTCTTTTTTTCTCTCCTTTTTTTACATTTTATTAGGGACTCATACAACTCTTATCACCATCCATACATAGACATACATCAATTGTATAAAGCACATCCGTACATTCTTTGCCCCAATCATTCTCAAAGCATTTGCTCTCCACTTAAGCCCTTTGCATCAGGTCCTCTTTTTTTTCCCCTCCCTCCCCGCTCCCCCCTCCCTCATGTGCCCTTGGTAATTTATACATCATTATTTCTACTGTTAATTTTTAATGGGATACATAAATACAAAGACTTTTGGGGGTGGGGTTCTTTCATTTTCCCTTCGAAAGTCTTGTTTTTTGTGTTGCTGATACTATGCAAATGTCCTCCCCATTTTCAGGTGTTGCCTGTTCTGTTTCTCAAGCCCAGAAAGATGAGTTAATTCTTGAAGGAAACGACATTGAGCTTGTGTCAAATTCAGGTTGGTGGTTTACTATGAAATGTTAGTTAAGTATACCTATGTACTTTTGCCTGGGTCTTGTAATTGAATATATAGGGTCTTCTTTTCATTGTATTGGTCTCATTGTCAAAAATAAAAGGCTGTCTTAAAGATATGAGGCATTAAGCATAACATTTTTTAAATTTGGGGGGAGGTGGGGATTGGGAAATGTATGAAATTTTGTTGACTTTAACTTTTTCTTCTGTAGCTGCTTTAATTCAGCAAGCCACGACAGTTAAAAACAAGGATATCCGAAAGTTTTTGGATGGTATCTATGTTTCTGAAAAAGGAACAGTTCAGCAGGCTGATGAGTAGCTCTAAGGTAGGTAGGTTCCTGCAGTGTGCACTGTAAGTTCCATTGCTGCTGTGGTTGGGGTCTCAGTTTGCTCATTGAGGCTGCATTTGTAGTATTTGCAGAGCATAGAGTTGCATTCTGGAGCCTAGAAACGAGGTAGAATAGACTGTTTACCTACCTTACTTTACCAGGAAGCTCTGGTGGTGGGGTGATTTAGAGTTGGTATGAGGGGGGTGTTCTTTGTGGACTGGTATTTTGACCTTTTGTATGTTTACTATTAACCAGTTATGATTCAGTACAATGTGTAAAATAAGGTACATATGTTTTCAAGTTGTTCTGGGCAAAGGTATTGGATGATTGAGATTTACAGACAATTTTCCCTTATTTCCACAGGTGTACAGCAACAGTCTAGATGATTTCTTTAGACTTGTCTGTGATGCTTTGATTCAGTCTAATAAAGTTTATGTAATGAATTTGAGTCTTTATTTTTAAAGTTTTCTAAGTGCTAGGTTTTTAGTTCTCAAACTATGCTTCCCAACTAATTTGGAGGGCAACAATTCAGAAGCAAAATCATGTGATAAGAGGAGTTGAAAAATCCCAAAATGCATGGTGAGATTCACTGTACTTTCTAGAATATTCAATGGGGGAATGGCCATTGTGTTTGTTACTTTGGTTTATTGATGGAAGTAAGGAAGTGTAAGCTGAGAGTGGGGTGTGCGGCTATGTATCCGTGGAAGTCGGGTTTTGAGGAGATCCTTAGGACGGCTGTCTACTTTTACTAAAACAAGAATTAGTATTTGGTGAGTTTAGGGATGCTTGAGTCACTTGTCTGCCAGTAATTTCTTGGAAAATGCTTGTGGAGTGGAACCCAGTGATGCAGTTAATTTGTGTGAATGACAAATGATTGTTATCCACTGTCCTCAGTCTCGTGTGCCCAGCCTGTCAGTCCCTTCCATTCGGAAACGCCTTCCTAAATTCCCCGTCTTCTTTAAATGCCTTAGGCTAGCATATACCTTACCTAATTGCCACCAAATTTTTGTTCAACACTTGTGTAGTATTTACTGCTTTGTAACACTGTCCCTAACGCAGTATCCCCCCCCCAAAAAAAAACCCCAATAAAACACAGGTTGTGACTGATTGCCACTCCTCAGGACATTAGAACTGGCTGTCCCAATGGACCACATCCTTCTGTGTGAAGTAGCAGTTTACTTAGTGTGCCATCAAAAGCAAATCCCAACTCGCTACCATCCAGCTAGTTGCTGGGGATGGGATAGAACGGTGCCTGTAGGTTCCCAAGACTGTCCCTCGGGGCAGCTGGCAGTTTTAAACTGCTGACCTTTGGGTTCACAGCTCAACAGGTAAACACTAGGGCCTTGCACTGTACCCCAGGGCCCCCAAAATAACAGGCTTGCTGATGCCTAGCATTGGTAGCAGTACCATTCTGTGGTGAAATTCAACGTATTTTATATGATTCATTAGGAAATGGCAGGATCTTATCTGCATGGTTTGATTATAGACTAAAAACAAACCAGTTGCTTTATGTGCATTTTGTATAGAATTTTGATTCAAATGCAATGATTCGATGAGGTTATAAATGTTAGATTTGATAACAAGTATTGACAGAATGGGAACAATGAAAAAGTTGCAAAACACTTGGGATCGGGTACTATGGGAAGCAAGATTTACTTCAGATGTGTTCCTGCCAGGTCAGCAGTTTGCAAAAGAATTTATGGTTTCAGAAGCCCATGGGGGCAATACTCCTGTCCTGTGTGGTCACTGAATCCAAATCCACTCAATGGCAATGAGGTTTTTAGTTGATAATTAGAGCTAGATGGTAGAATTTTTTTGTACTTTGATGAAGTTAAAATTTACCATAATGAAGAAGTAAAATAATTAAAGCCTATGTTGCAAGTCTTAGGAACCCTGGGAGGCAAGTAGGTTGGTAACTACAGGTCTGCAGTTCAAACTTGTTGGAACTCCAGGGAAAGGTAAGGATTTCTGCTGTGAAGATGTGCAGTGCACCTCTCATTGGGAGTTAGAAATGGGCAGTTAGATGCTTCCTGTAGAGTTAGGTGTCAGAATTGTCTCCATGCGTTTGAATTTGGGTCTTTTTTTAAATTACGGGCTCATACAACTCACCACAGTCCATACATCAATTGTGTGAAGCAAATTTGTACATTTATTGCCCTCATCATTTTCTAAACATTTGCTCTCCACTTAGCCCCTGGCATCGCCTCCTCATATTTCCCCCTCCCTCATGAACCCTTGATAATTAATAAATTATTATTTTGTCATGTCTTGTCCTGTCCCACATCTCCATCCACTTTTCTGTTGTCCCTCCCCCAGGGAGGAGATCACATGCAGATCCTTGAAATACGTTCCCCCTTTCGAACGCACCCTCTGCCTTCCCGGTATTGCCACTCACACTACTGGTCCTGAAGGGATCATCCGCCTGCATTCCCTGTGTTTCCAGTTTCTATCTGTACCACTGTACATCCTCTGGTCTAACCAGACTTGCAAGGTAGAATTAGGGTCATGGGGGGGGGGGAGCGTTTAGGAACTAGAGGAAAGTTGTGTTTTTCATTGTTATATCACACCCTGACGGGCTCATCTCCCTGAGACCCTTCTGTAAGGGGTGTCCGGTGACCTGCAAATGGGCTTTGAGTCTCTATTCCCCTCCCCCATGCACTATGATAAAATTTTTTGTTCTGATGATGCCTAATACCTGATCCCTTCACCTTGTGATCCCACAGGCTGGTGTGCTTCCATGTGGGCTTTGTTGCTTCTGAGCTAGATAACCGCTTGTTTACCTTCAAGCCTTTAAGACCCCAGATGCTATCTCTTAATAGCCGGGCACCATCAGCTCTTTTGTCACATTTGCTTATTCACCCACTTTGTCTTCAGTGGTTGTGTCGGGAAGGTGAGCATCATAGAATGCCAATTTAATAGAAGAAAGTATTCTTGCATTGAGGGAGTACTTGAGTGGAAGCCCAATGTCCTGCTACCTTAATACTAAACCTATAAATATATGCATATAGATCTATTCCCCCATCATATATAAATATATTTACATATGTACATGCCTTTATTTAGACCTCTATAAATGCTGTTTGCCTCCCAGCACTTTCCTCTATTTCCTTTGACTTTCCTCCTGTCCCACTATCATCCTCAGTCCCCACCAGGGTTTCAGCAATTCCTCTTGGTTACATTACCCTTGATCATGCCCTCCCTACCAGGCCTCCCACACCCTCCTCACCACTGATTTGGGTCACTTGTTCCCTTGTCCCTGGATTTAACACTACTAACTTTACCCCTTCCTCCCCCTCTCCCATGTTCCCCCGGAACTGTTGGTTCCATTGTTTTCTCCTCCAGATTGTTCATCTAGCCTATCTTATTTAGACAGACCTATGGAGATAATAACATGCACAAAAACAAGACAGCAAAACCAAGCAGCAATATACAGCAAAACAACAAACGACCAAAAAAAAGTATGTGGTTTTAGAGGTGTTTTCCAGTCCAGTCTATTGGGGAACCATGCCCTGGCCCCAAAGTCCACCTTCAGCATTCCCTAAGGATCTCACTGCTCTATTCCCTTGCTATTCTGTTGCACCCCCTTAGTGTTTTGCCTCTGGTGGGATCAGATCGGGTGCAATTCCCACATTTTGGCGTTGTCTCCTGTAGGGCTATGTGTCAGTGAGGGGCGTCATGTCTTACAGTGGGGCCGGTCATGTGGTCCTCTGTCGACTGGATACTAATTGGGGACATTGTCCTCACAACCTGGTGGGCCAGCATGTGCTCCACTCTCCTCCCCCTTCATCTGCTCCCATGTGCTCCAATCAGATATGTCCCTCTCCCAGAGCTGCAGATTCAATGCCGTCCTTTGAAATAAATTCTGGCGAGAGGGGCGGGTGTCCCCTTAGTAGTTGGGATTGGGGTTGGCTCCCCAGGCCTCCACTGGTTCCCTACTGAATTTGGGTCTTGAGTACGCTTCTTGGCTGATCATTTCTGTCCACAGGCTTACTTAGATAACAGACCACAGGCATTCAGTTCCTGTAGTTTAAAGATATACCCCATCTTTACCCCTTCCCACTATTCCCTTGGTCACTGCAGCTACACTGATCTTCCTATTGATGTGGGTCAGAAGCATGGCCTGAGCTACCTGTCAGACATCCTCCAGGGACGTTAACCTGCCTCCAAGGTCATGCTTTCTTTGGAAGTCTTTTTGACAAATATAATCCTCTAAGAAAACCCTCCATTCCACATAGAGTTGCCTATCAGAGATGATGCTTAGTTCCATGGAACTGCCAGGGATTGGCTTCCTAATCCCTGCTCTGTTTCAGAACAGGACTATTCTCACAGGAAGGGGCTGTTTCTGTTACTTGACGGCTTTCCACACAAGCTAACATGCAAAAAGCTGAATGTACTGATGCACGAAATGAGCCCTTTTTAAAATTGGGATTTAATACATCATTCCGTAGTTCAGTCATGTGAAGTAGAATTGTACAATTGCTACCAATTTCCAGACCTTTTTCTACATGGACTCGACCTTTAACCCTACACCCCCACTGTATTCCCCTCCCACTTCTACCTGAAAACAAGCACTTTGAACTTAAAAAGCCACTGGAAAAATGGGCCACTGCACCCCTACAGCAAGACCTCGCAGACTGGTCAAAGTGGTGTGATTGGCTTGCTCCCCACATACCGCTTGTGCGCAAGAAAAGTATGAGTGGTTTCAGGTTTACTCTTGCTAACTTTGTGTTTGTTCAGCTTAGGGTCTGTGGGATGTTATTTGCTCACAGTGAACAGAAACCGCTTCTGCTGCAGTCAGATCATTGCATTCGCTTTGAAATGTGGATGTTGGTTAAATAGCAAACGTTTCAGAATATGATTTCTATGTTTTGCTCTTTAGTCTTCCAGTTTAACAAAATATTGGATTCTTAAGACCAGTAATGAAGCTATTCCCTTTTAAGAAAATAAACTAGTTTTTAAATTAAAAATACAATTTTAAAAGAATATCTGCAGGCTAAGAAATAGAATTATCCATGAGATTGGTGGACCATAAGATACTTTGATTTTGTAAGTTGCCACCTGTGAAAGTGGGTTTTACACATTATTTGTATTTTTCTGGGTATCTAATTTGGTACTCCATAAATATGGAGCCCTGATCCCTTCAGCTGTTTGGTCACCACGCACTCTGCCTTAAAGCCTTTGTGTTGTCCTCTGGAAGATTCTTCCCAGTGCTGAGTTGTGTAAGTCTGCAAGTCTCAATTTCTGAAGTTGTGGTTTGGGTAATAGCTTACAGAACAAATTCACTTTCATCAATTAACAATTGTGTTAAGTGAGTCTTTAAATACCTTTCTCAATAGAAGGCGCCCTTGTAGGCTATGAGTGGTTTGACCCTTTGCTCCAGCTGCCCGCCCTTGTAAAGACAGTCTCAAAAGCTCAAAGGGAGCAGTGTTTTTTGGGCAATGAGTTGGCTTCTACTTGGTGGTAAGAGGTTGGTTTTGTTAATTGTGGCCCTGAGCCCCAACCATCCATCTAATACCCATTACCCTTAAGCCCCAAATAGTTGCTAGCCAAGTTGATTCTGACTTGTGGCTCTAAGTCAGAGTGGAGCTCACACAGTTCTCAAGACTGTAGCTCTGGAATCGGTTGGCCATGTCTTTCCGCCATGGAGTGAGCGGTGGTTTCAAACTGCCGGCCT
The DNA here is from genome assembly GCF_050624435.1 of Tenrec ecaudatus. Classification (NCBI taxonomy): domain Eukaryota; kingdom Metazoa; phylum Chordata; class Mammalia; order Afrosoricida; family Tenrecidae; genus Tenrec; species Tenrec ecaudatus. Next base: position 182,587,989 of record NC_134532.1, read on the forward strand.
TCTGATGCTTTCCCAATGTATGCCCTTTAGACTCCGGCTCCCGAACCCACCCCCATCAAAGTCACTGCCATCGCGTTGATCCTGACTCACCGTGACCCTGCAGGACAGGGTAAAACTGCTTGTGGGTTTCCGAGACCCTATCTCTTTACAGGGGTAGAAAGCCTCCTCTTTGTCCTGCTGAGCAGCTGGAGTTTTCAAACTGTTGTGTGGTTAGCAGCCCAACTCAGAACCCGTGGTTGAGTGCTCGACTGTTAGCTACAAGGTAGACAGTCTAAACCAGGGGTTCTCAACCTTCCTAATGCCATGGCCGTTTAATATCACTCCTCAGGTTGTGTTGACCCCCCCCACCCCAACCATAAAATTATTTTCGTTTCTACTTCCATCACTGTCATTTTGCTACTGTTAATGAATCAGGCAACCCCTGTAAAGGGTCGTTCAGCCCCCCCCCCAAAGGGGTCGCGACCCACAGTTGGAGAACCGCTCGTGAGGCATCTCAGAAAATCAGTCGTAAAAGCCCCGTGGAGCTGTTCTGGGTTCACAATGAGGAAGACTACTGGGCAGCAGCTTATAGCATGGTTTACTCATGTGTTGATGGTCTGCTTCTCCTGCCAGAAAACACCTATGGGGACGGGGTCTTTGTTTTGTGGACTGGTGTTTCCCGGATAACATGGCTGAATAAATGATTCCTGGATGCCAGTGGCTTTAGAATAATGGGGCAGGAGGGAGAATGCTCGAGAACGTATTGACGAGGTTTCTAGAGTTGTGGGAGGCATTTTCCAAGTGGCAGTATTCTGGAGATGTGATACTGGAATTATCAATACCTGGGTGGTGGTAGCAGCTGTGCTGGGAATAAGTGAGATTTCTCCAAAGAGTGAAGTGGCTTTGGTGAGTGTTGGTCATACAGTAACTTGGGAAGAGTACATGAAAGTCTGCTTCCCTACTGTTTCCTCAGAACTGGAGCACTGGTGGCAAGTTGGGCTGCTAACTGTCCTCAGCAGTTGGAAACCCCCAGCTGTGCTCAGCAGGAGAGATGAGCCTTTCTACTCCCCTGAGGACTTGCAGTCTCAGAAACTCAGAGGCACTTCTGTACTGTCTTATTGGGTCAAGAGTCCATATTGACTTGATGGCAGGGAGTTGTTTTTACTCCCTCAGGAAGATTTATCATCTATCTATGGATACGTTCTTGTGTGTTGTTTTCCCAATATACTCAGGGGTCATTTACCCAGTTGTCTCAAGTTTGGGGAAGGTAGGTAAGTATTGGGGTAGAGAATTCCAATGCCAACCCTATTCATATCTCAGTTCTTAAAATTGACCAGATTGCTAGTTCAATCATAGAAACTAGTTTATTTGGAATAAATTATGTTGACAAAACATCTTAATTACAATATAATGGCCTCATTTTTCAGAGGCTCTTTAACCATTAAATTTATGTTTCGACAATTTCTATATATATTAAAGATTTGTTAGTGAAAAGCGTTTTACAGTGAATGTACAAAATATAACAAGTTAGATAGACTTTAAAATTGAGTTTCTTTCTTCCCCTCAACACATTACCCATAGAAAAGCCACACATTATGATGCATGTTACAGTTTGGATAGAGTTTGAAGATATGCTGAGTGAAAGAAACCAACCACAAAAAGGAAAATCATTGTATGAGGTCACATTTAAAAAGACAAAGGAAAATATGGAGACCAAATTTTATTAGTGGTTACTAAGGGGACAGAGGCAAGAGAAAAGGGGGTTATGGATAGAAAAATATTAAAGGCAGGGTTGTGCAACCAATTATTTTCATTGCTTTCAATAAACTATACACCTGTAAAAAGTTGAATTGGCAAAAACTGTGATGGGTATATTTACATTAAAAAGGGTAGCTTGAGATTGCTGTGTACAACCAACTACCTCATGCATTATACCTTGGTTTGGGGCTTGTGGTCTTGGTGTCATGAGACTTCCCGGTGAACTGGCTTAAGAACATATTTAGCACTTGCATTAGACCTTCTGGTTCTCGTTGCTACCACTTGCCTGTCAGTTTGTTGGATTGTGGTGGGAGTGCTGGCAGGGTCACCCAAAGTGAACTGACACTTCCAGAGTAAGGCCGAAGAAGGAATCACCGGCCCTCTTTGGAGGGACTACCCACTGAAAACCTTATGCATAGCATTGAGAGTGTTAGCTACTGACGGCCTAATAAATAGAAACCGAACATCGGCAGACGTAGTCCAGATGAGCCTCAGGTTAGAAGGCACTCAAAATATGACTGAGCAAGAGGTACCTGCCATCTCAAAGTGAAGTTAACCTTAATGGTGTAAATCAATAAAGTCTGGGAGAGCAAAACCTTTGGGTTCTTCAGTTGCTTATGGGGCATGCTGAACTGGAGAAGAAACAGCTGAAAAAATTCTAATAATTGCAACTTGGGCTGTGCAAAGTATGAGTATAGGAAAATTTAAAGCCATCAAAAACGAAATGGTTGGTAAAGTAGAAGGGCAGTGAAAAAGAGGAAAGCCCTCAAGGAGATGGACTGACCCGGTGACTGAGAACGGCTCTAACATGAACCTTTGTGAGGATGGCCCAAGACCAGGCAGTGTTTCCCTTGGTTTACATAGGCTCGCTATGAGTCAGAGCTGCCTTGATGGCGCCTAACAACAATTCCGGCTGTTTAATGCCTGTGTCATAAAAGCTTTTAAGATGTATTGGTCTTTTCATCTGGGACCACAAGGAAGGAGGGTCAGGAAGAGGAAGAGGAAATTGAGTGTGTGGCCAATTATTTTCATGAACAACACCCTCCTTTGACATGAAACTGGAAAAATTGGGTAGTTGTTGCCCAAGCCTTCAATAAAAATCCTCATCAAAAGGGGGAAAATGCAGAACAGAGTTTGGAATTATAGACTTATAGAGCCATGGAGAATGAATGAACTCCCCAAACTATTACCCTGAGAGAATCCTTAAGCTTTACACCAAAGCCATCCCCTGAAGTCTTAAAATCCAACAATAATTTACCTTAACTAGTAAAAAAAAAGGTCAGCCTTGAGCATAATGTTCTTTTCAGAACTATGTATGTGAGATCAAATTGACACCAACATGAAATTATATAGCATCATATATGATCTTTAAAAATTATATATAGCATTAGGGCAAAGACTGCACAGATGTGCTTTATACAATTGATGTATGTATATGTATGAACTGTGATAAGAATTGTATGAGCCCCTAATAAATTGTTAAAATTTAAAAAAAAAGCAGAAAAAAAAATTATATATAGCAGCAAGTTTCTGTTATGAGGAACAGCTCAGAGAAGGAGGTGAAAATGGCTGCATAACCCTATGTAACCACGGTCATAGAATTGTACATGTAGAAATGTGTGGATTTGGTGTATGTTTTCCATACAAAACATGAAATTTAAAGGGAAAGAGCCCTCAATTGTCTTTAATTGACCTTTTAGTTTAAAAATGAATAAACCTAAATGTTTAGATTAGTATAATTGATCATGTACCACATTAAGGACTCTTGCATGAGGATGTCATAAAAACTAGTAAAATAATCCCTAAGTGGGAAAAGTATAAGCTTTGAAAACTGCCCACATGGGGGAATCAGGTCAAGGAGGCAAATCCACAAGTGGAGACCAGCTTTGAGGGTCAGGGGTTGACTCCACATGGCACAAAGGAGAGGAAGGCCCAGCAAAGGCAGTGGTTCTTTTAAATAACATTTCATTTCTTCATAGCTTACACAGGAACTGGAGCTTTGGTGGTAAGCACCCAGCTGCTAATAGAAAGGCCAGAAGATCCAGCCTGCCCGCCAGTCCGCGGGAGAAGGACGTGGCAGGGTGTTGCTGCAAAGATTTATGGTTTTGGAAACCTTCTCGGACACTTCTACTCCGATCTGTAGCGTCACTATGAGTCAGAATCAACTCAGCAGCACAATTTAATAAAAATAGAACGTACCATTCACTACTGTCATGATGGAAGTCAGGCTGACATAGTTCTGAAAGAGCAAAGTCCCAGCAAACAGACCCCAAGTCTGCCAGTACTGGGAGCAGGTGCCACGAAGGCAGGGAGGAGACCCGGAGTAGAAACAACAGCAAATTTTAATTAATTGAATTTGGCCAGCCAAATGCAAATTGTTTCCCATCACTTTTGCATTTGCTTGAATTGACCATTCTTTTTTAAAAAAATTATTTTTTACTATCTCCTGTACGGTATCTTTGAGATCTGTTGCTCTTTGTTATTAATTAGAATGTCAATTATATATTAGGAGCTCAGGTAGCACTGTGGGTTAGGCATTGCTGGGCTGGTAACCCCAAAGTCAGCAGTTCGAATCCACCAGCGGCTCTGTGGGAGAAAGATGAGGCTGTCTGCTTCTGGAAAGGCTGCAGCCTGAGAAACCCTATCCATGCTTGTGATTCTCTGCCATCAAATCAATTTTGACTCTAGGACAGAGTAGAACTGCTCCCTAGGGTTTCCAGTGCTGTCCAATGATACAGAAGCACTTCTACAAAGTGCCGCATCATTTGTGAAGTGGCTAGGGGGGGCGGGGTGTCAACCTGTCAACCATGTGGCTAGCAGCCCCGCGCTTTCACCATTACACTACCAGGATTTTTTTCTGGAGTACAGTAAGAACTGTCTTAATTTAAGCTTATTTTCAACTAAAACTTTGAACAAAGGAGTTTCCCTTTAGTCCTTAAAAATGAAAACCAAATTCACTGCCATTGAGTCAGTTCCTACTCAGAACTGCCCCTGTGGGTTTCCAAGACTAAATCTTCCCAGGGGCGGAAAGCCTCATCTTTCTTCTGGGAAGTGGGTAGTGGGTTTGAACTGTTGACCTTACAATTAGCAGCCAAACTTGTAACCCAGTGTGCCACCAGGACTCCTTAAATAAAGTCTAAATCCCTGAAGGGGATGGGCACTAAGCTGTGTGCAATGGATGGTTATAGTAATGCTGACTAACCTAGAGGTAAGCTTAATGTTTTTATCTCAAGGCTTCTCCTTGCCGCTGTGGAGACCGTGATGTGAAACGTCTGCAGCACGGAGTGTAAGAAAGTCACTCGGGTTAAATTCAGATTTCAGTCCCAGCCCTGAGCAGACACAAGGGAAACCAAGTCCCCTCGTTCAGACTGTCAACATTCTGAAGTACACCTACAAGCAGAGATGCTCCGTCCAGACAGTGTGGCTGCCTTCTCCATTTTGGAAGGTCCCTGTGTGCGTGACGCGTCAGCGTGTGAAGCTCCTCAGGGGAAAGAGCAAATCTTATTGCATAACCCAGCCTTTGTCTGACTTCTATAGAGAGCTAGTAAGTAAAACTCTTCATCTTTCACAAGCAGAGTATATCCCTTGTCACCTCCCAGCAGTCAAGCAGGTGGGGATGGTGGCAGTTTGTTAAAGGGGAAGTTGCGCTGTGAGGTCGAGTGATGCCCCTCTTCCCTCTCCTTAATCTTAGTCCTTTCATCTTTCTATGAGACACACTGTTGAAATGGCATGTCTCTGTGTGTGCTTCCTTTCAGAGATCTAACGATGAAAGGAGATCGCAGAAAACGCTTGATTTTTTTTTTTCTCCTCTTGAGAAAAGTTCAGGGGCGCCCTGGTGGCGGTGTGGTTACGCACTGGGCTGTGACCCTCAGAGAAAAGTTCAGGAGCTGCTGTGCATGAGTCTCTACTGCAGTGTAATTACTACGTAGCCCATTGCAGTTCTCCCCTTTCCCTTTAAGAACAACTCTGACTGATGGGAAAGCACTTGGTTAGAGGTGGCTAACACAATCTCTCACTACCTGCCCAGTTTCAAAGGGGAGTCTAAAGAGACCAAGTTTCACTTTAAAAAAATTATTTATTTGTATTATAAGTAACTATTGGTTTCTATAGAAGAAAGCCAGAGAAGAATGATGAAAAGCAGCTCATTAAATCTCATAAATCAACGTGTCAGGTAATCCTCATGGCTGAGCCAAGTGAAGCCTTCTCCTTCAGCTCCAACAGCTGAATTCACATGCCAACACCTCAGGGGAAATTCATTCGAACCACCATGGCAGAGACATGGATTGTCAGCACCTTGACTACCCCCAATTTCTCAGTTAGCCTTCTTTCTGCACCGTCTCTGAGCTACCAGCGTGTGGAACTGGAGTGAAATCTGTAACTGTCCTTCTGTCATGCAGATAGAAATAGGCTCAGTTTAGCTCTGAACCCTCTTGTGGCCTGTCTTTAGCGGTATGTGTTGTATTTTCTTTGCTTTCCAACATTTTCTTTTCTTTCGCTTATGATAAATGGCAATGGATAAAAGTAGGGCCAGGGTGAAGAAGAAGCAACAAACAAAGAATATGAGTGGTTTCCTCTGCGCCAGAAATACGCAGGCTGCGCATTCTGGGCTTCCTGGGGCCGGCCCGCATCGAGAGCTGCTGTTGTCTGCAGGGAAGCCGTTGCTGCTGCTCAGCTTGCTGTAGAGCCGTGTTGAGGATTTAGCTTTGAAATCAGGTGTGAAGAATCCAAATCTGGGCTTGGCCTTTTCCTCAGTCAGCTTGAATGCGTAATAGCCTTTGATTTTGATTTTGTCAATCTGGTAGGCTGAAAAACGTCAGATAGGAGTTTTATTAGCCGTGGAGGGAACAGGAGCTGTCCTTGACTAACAAGTTAGTTTTCCCTGGCACACGCTACCCACATGCTCATCTAAGAGGTGACACTTCTCAATTGTCCCGGTGCCTTCTCGTCTTGTACTCTGGGCACACTTCCAGAGCTCGAGGTGCCCTGGTGAAATAGAGGGCTGCACATTGGGTGGCGAACTGCAAGTTCGGCAGCTGGAACCCACCAGCCACTCTGGGAGAAAGACGAGACTCTCTGCTCCCATCAGGATTTATGGTCCTGGAAACACATGGGGCAATTTTACTGTGTCCTATAGGGTCGCTGTGAATTGGAATCAACTGTTGGCCAGACAAGCACAGTATAATTTTGATCTTAAAAAACAACAACAGCATCAAAAACCCACCCCTCTGCACACCCACCTCTAGCTATCTTTTCCAGCACTGGCTCCTTATCAGTCTTTTTACTCGTTTCACCCCCTCTCTGGAGTGAAACATTGAGTATTGAAATGCCCGAGGGCTCAGCGTTCTCCTCTGTATGCGCTTGGAAGGCACTCATCTAGTTGGTACTGTTTACTGAAAGTAAGGAGGACGGAAGCACTTGCTGCGGAGGATCAAGATCGCGGGCTTCAACGTGGATTACAATCAATGTAAAGAAGACCAGAACCCTCACCACCGGACCAATCAGTAACATGATTAATCGGAGACGAGGTTGAAATCGTCAGGGATTTCATCTTGCTAAGGTCCTCAGTCAGCGCTCACGGACGCCTCAGCCAAGAGCGGGAAAGACACTGTATCAGGAAAAGCTGCTGCACGGACCACTCGAAAGTGCTGAAGCTCACGGATGTTACTTTGAGGATTGAGGTGAGCCTGGCCCAGGCCTTGGTATTTCACTTGCCTCCTATGCATGTGAAAGTTGGCCTTGAATAAGGAAGACCAAAGAATTGACACATTTAAATTATGCTGCTAGTGGGGTCAGACCCAATCCAGGGAAGCATATGGTAGCCAACTACAAAGGAGGGGGGAAAAGAAAAAAATATGGGGGCAGTGGGGGGTACAGGGCACTAACTCACCCAGTGGGGAGGGTATTGTTTGTTTCCACAGGAAAGGGACCAGATCTCATCCCAGCGCGCCAAGCCTTGAGGGTAACATAACAGCATGGAGTATCAACCTAACAGGACGGGGCTGGCCCCAATTCCAGCTACGTTGACCCCCTCCGCAGAAGATGCACTACAGAGGACCGTACTGAAGATATAGCCCAGGGAGAATGGCGGGTCTGCCCAGACCACATGGGAGCAAACTAAGAGGGAAAGAGAGAGAGAAACCACAACCCAGCCTACCAACCCTCGAGGACAACATTCCTGCTTGGAGCAGCCAATGCAGGAGACATAATGGCTCCTCGCTGACCCATAGATAGCCCTGGAGACACAGTGCAGGCTTTGTGCCTGGTCTGACACACACACACACACACACACACACCGTCACCACCACCACCACCGGGGCGAAATACGAAGGGAACACAACAGAGCAGCAAGGGGAGCAAAGCAATGAAGTCCCTAGACTTCTGCTCCTTAGGCAGGGCTTGGCACCTCATCTGACCCAAATGGAAAACATTCCTAAGGGCCAAACAAACAGACCTGAAACTATTTATAGGGTTTGTTTGTTTTTTCTTTTTCATGCCTATCTATATTAGATAGGCAGGATAAACAATCCTGAGGAGAAAACAATGGGACTGATGGATCCAGGGGAGAGGAGGAGGTGGGGGAAAGGGTGAGGGGTCCCAACAAACCAGGGACAGGGCACAACAAGAGATCTAAAATTGATAGTGTGGTGGGTGCAGAATACCTGTTGGTGTTTGATCAAGTGCAATGTAGCCGAGAGGAATTACTGATAGCCGAATGAAAGTCAAACATGATAGTGGGACAGGAGAAAAGTAAAAGGAAATAGAGGAAAGAACTCACAGGCAAAAGACATTTACAGATGTATAAATATAGGCATGTATATATAAATATATTAATATTTAATGATAGGGATATAGTTCTATTTACATATATTTATGTGTTAAGTATTACGGTAGCAGACAGACACTGGGCCTGTACTCAAGTACTCCCTCAATGCAAGAACTTTGTTCTAACAACCTGGCATTCTGTGATGCTCACCTTCACCATCATTGAAGACATAATGGGAATGTAGGCAACTGTGGTCAAGAAAGCTGATAGTGTTATTAAAAGAGAAACCGTCTGGGATTTCAAAGGATTGAAGGTAAACAAGCGGCCATCTAGCAGGGAAGCAACAAAGCCCACATGGAAGAAGCACAGAAGCCTGTGTGATCCTGAGGTGTTGACACGATCAGGTATCAGGCATCAGAAGACCCAAAACAACCAATCATATCCATGCAAATGAGGGAGTTTGGAGTAGAGACCCAAAGGAGCCCCAAAGCCCATCTGTAGACAAATGGACATCCCCCTCACAGAAGGGTCACAAGGAAGGGATTGGCCAGCCAGGATGTTGTATAGTACCAGTAAAACACACAACATTCCTCTAGTTCCTTAATGCTTCCTCCCCCTAACTATCATGACCCCAGTTCTACCTTACAAATCCAGGACAGATAAACCCCTCAGAAACAGTAATGGGAGCAGCAATACCATGAGGGTAGGGGGAAGGTAGGGGGAGAAAGAGGGAACCAATCGCAATGATAGACGTATAACACCCACCCCCCAAGAGGGATGAACAACAGAAACGTGGGTGAAGGGAGACAGCAGATGGTCTAAGATATGAAAATAATAATTTATAATTTATCAAGGGTTCACAAGGGTGGGGAAAAGAGGGAGAAAAGAGCTGATGGCAAGGGCTCAAGTAGAAAGTGTTTTGACAATGATGGCAACATGTGTACAAATGTGCTTGATACCATTGATGTATAGATTGTTGTAAGAGATGTAAGAGCCCCCAATAAAATGATTTATATAAACAAAAGAATGATGGTGCTGGCAAAGAATATTGAAAGTACCATGGGCTGCCAAAAGAACCGACACATCTGCTTTGGAAGAAGTACAGGATGCTCTGTAGAAGCAAGGATAGCCAGACTTCATCTGACGTTACTTTGGACATGTTACCAGGAGAGACCAGTTCCTGGAAGAGGGCATCATGTTTGGTAAAGTAGCAGGGCAGTGAAAAAAAGGAGGAAGAAGACTGTCAAGGAGATGGATTGACACTGGCTGTAGCAAAAGGCCCAAACAAGAATAATTGAGCAGAGTGCAGGGGCGGGGCAGTATTCTGTCCTATTGTGTAGAGGGTAGCAATGAGTTGGAACTGACGTGATGACATCTAACAACAGCAGCAGCTAAACTCTTGGAATCATTCTTGACTCTTTTCTCATTTGCTACATTCCACCAGTCCTACTGATTCAAAATATATCCAGAATCTGATCACTTCTTACCATCTCCACTCTTTCAATTTTGGTGCAAGCCATCATTGTCTCTTGCCTAGACTATTCCAAATATTCCTGTTTCTATTCTTATTTATTTTTTAAAAAAACTTTTTATTAGGGACTCATACAACTCTTATCACAATCCACACACACATCAATTGCGTAAAGCACATCTGTACATTCTTTGTTCTCATTTTCAAAGCATTTGCTCTCCACTTAAACCCTTTGCATCAGGTCCTCTTTTTTCCCCCCTCCCTCCCCGCTCCCCTCTCCCTCATGAGCCCTTGATAATTTATAAATAATTATCTTGTCATATCTTGCCCTGTCCGACGTTCTGTTCTTATTTCTGTACTGCACACCCAGAGTGATTCTTTTAGAACCTACGTTAGATCAGTCACCATTCTATGTAAACTTTCCCCGTGTCTTCCTCTCCTCATAGCACCCTTACAGGACAGAGCAGAACTGCCCCTATGGGACCTGAGAGTGTAGATCTTATCTAGAGTAGAAAGGCTCATCTTTCTGTGTCGGAGAGGCTGGTCATTTGGAACCGCTGCCTTTGTAGGTAACCACCCTACTTGTAGCCATATGGGCTGCTATGAGTCACAATTGACTCAGTGGCGGTAAGTCTGTGTTTGGGGTGACTTCCTAGCTCAATCGGAGTAAGAGCCACGGTTCTTAAAATAGTGTACTAAGCCCTGCACAGTCTGTTCTTCCCTTACTTTGACCTTTTCTTCTCTGACTGTGATGGTGGGTTTATTGTGCCAACCTGGCCAATAGGAACATGTGGGATCAATCGGGTCACAGTTTGATGGGAGGGCAACGAGATAAATGGCTCTGTCGGGTCACTATGAGTCGGAAAGACTTGATGGCGTTTGGGTTTGTTTTGGTTTGGGGTCCTCCTAAGCAGGTAGTCTGGGAGCCTTGGTAGCAGTGGGCTCTAAGTTGGGCTACTAACTGGAAAGGTCCGCAGTTTGAAACCACCAGCTACTCATTAAGGCTCATCTTTCGGATGAGTAGAAAGAGGAGGCTTTCTACTCCCGTAGAGTTAGTCTGGGAAACTCACAGGGCCAGTTCTACTGCGCCCCAAAGGGCTGCTGTGAGTCAGAATTGACTGGATAGCACCGAGTCCACTGTGGTCCATAGCGATCCCTAGCAGAACTGCCGCTGTGGGTTTTGGAGACTACACCTCTTTACGGGAACAGAAACATCCCCATCATGCACCCACGAAGCCGCTGGTGGTTTTGAACTACTGACCTTGCGGTTAGCAGCCCAACTTGTACGTTGCTTTCGGGGTTCCTTGACAGACCTTTGGGTTCAACAAATCTCATCCCGCCATCAAGGCGCCCGCTCCCCTGGCTCTCGCGCCGCCCCATCTCTGCGGTGTCTGAAAGACCTCACCTTTCAAAGCCTCCTGAACGTATCTCTCCAAGTAGTGTTTCCGCAGGCCATCATTTTCCAGCGCGCTGTCATCGATGCCGTTGGCCGTGATGTAGACATCCAAGTCCCCGTAGTGCTCCCGCACCCACCGGAGCACCTTGCGCACGCCCCCGGGCATCACGGCCAGGCGCGTGGGCGAGCTCAGGCAGGTGACGTCCTGCAGGAACTGCACGTCGCGGTCCGCCTCGTAGCCGCTGCCCTGCAGCCGCTGCGGCATCACCAGCCTGGTGGTGAAGTGGTTGAGCGCGTAGAAGTCGGCCGCGCCGCGCACCAGCCTCCTCTCCTCCGCCGAGAAGCGCGGCAGCGCCGAGCCCGAGAGCCCCTGGCGGCGCTTGGAGGCGAGGTGCTCCCGCATGGCCGCCGGGTAGTCCCCGGTCTTGAAGACGGGCTCGGCGAACCAGGCGATTTCGAACTGGAGGAACCGCTCGGCCGCCTGCCGGTGCGACTCGGCGAACGGGTTGGCGGGCTCCACCCAGTCCGAGTGCAGGGACAGCGACACGGCCCCGCGCTGCGACGGCCGGTACAGGCGGTCGTAGAGGCGCCAGGCCCGGGCGTGGGCGAGCAGCAGGTTGTGCGCGGCCCGGTACGTGTCGTTGCTGGTGCGGTTGTAGACGTCACTCAGGCGGTTCGGCTCGTTGATGGTGATCCACACCTTGACCAGGTCGCCCAGCTCGCGGAAGCACAGGCCCGCGTAGTCCCGGAAAGCCAGCGCCGTGGCGGCGTTCAGCCACCCGCCGCCCTGCAGCAGGGGCGCGGGGAGCCCCAGGCGGGCGTGGGTCGGGTAGTACAGCGTGACCATCGGGGAGATGTTGGCCTTCAGCCCCTCGCTGGCCACACACCTGTAGTACCTCAGAGCCGGCCGGTTCACCGTGGCCAGGTTGCCGGCGGGGAGGATGGAGGCCCAGTCCAGAGCAAACCTGTAGTGGGTGACCTTCATTCTGGTCAGCATCTCCAGCTGCTTTTTGATGCTGACAAAATCTGTGCACTGAGCTGGCCGAGTCTTCAGCCGCACGCCGTCCACTCTGTGCAGCAGCCTGTTGCCGCTCACGTTCCACAGGTACAGGTGGGGGTCGTTGAACTGCGGGGAGGAGGCCACCGACTCGGGCTGGGGGAGCAAGCAGAGTCATGACGGTCAGGGAGGCCCGGCTGGCCAGGCTCCCAGGGTGCTAGTGGAACAGGCCTGTGCCTTTGTGCCTCTCACCGATAGGACTAAATAAGTAAACAAACAAACCAGCAAGCAAACGATGCTTTAACCAATGACCCTGGGTTCCAGCCCTTTGCAGGGTGCCGTCAAGGAAAAGGTTCTGATGAATTACTTTCCTTCCCGCCCTTGAAATCTCCCCGGGAGACCAGAAAACACCAGGAAGGAACCACACCCAGGGACTGGCGTGGAACACAAGTTATTTTAGAAAACTGGAGAAGCGGTGTTCCCACTTGTCCGGCCCACGCACCCAGCTGTCGAGGCAGGGCCTCAACAAGACGGATTGGCACAGTGGCTGCAACAATGGGCTCAAGCATAGGGACCAATTGGGAGGGTGACACAGGACCTGGCAGCATTTGGTTCTGTTGTGCAGAGGGCAGCGACGGGTGGGGACACACTCGAGGGCACCAAACCACAACACACCCAGGTTATAGGGCAGAACGGCACCTCACAGGCTCCAGTTCCCCTGATCGGAAGTTAGAGGATTCGTCAAAGCTGGATCTGCTCAGTGCTGCCCTGCCCTGAGTGGAGACAACGTGCAAGGCCATGGGTGAAGGACTTGAAGGTGGTCAGCCCTTAAAGGCTGACCCCAGTTGAGTTCCTAAAAGAGGCCAGGGGGCTGGGGTAGAGAAGAAATGCTTGCCCTCTGCTGAAATGCTCCCGGGAAGCACACGGCCTCCAGGGGTACAGACACCTGGCACCACGCGCCTGTGAGGCCATGGCATCCATTCCTGCCACCGGAGAGTAACAGACAGGTTCTCTTTGGAAGACACTGACTCATGGTGGACAGGACGGTAAATGCCCCGGACTCCCAAGGCTGACTCAGGCTTGCTGTCCCATTCTCTGCCCGGGCACCAAGGAGAGAGCCCTGGCCCGGCCCGGCCCGGCCTGGCCCGAGAGCCCAGCGGTCTGGGCTCCTGTTCTTCATCCAGCTCCTCTGAGCCTCAGGCTGGGCAGCTCCACCAGGAAGCAGCTCTGTCTGTCTCCCTCACAAACCCCAAATCAAATTCACTACCTTCGATTTGATTCTGACACATAGCAACCCTGTAGGCCAGGGTAAAACTGCCCCTGTGGGTTTTGGAGACTCTTTTTTTTTTTAAAGTCATTTTATTGGGGGCTTATACAACTCTTATCACAATCCATACATCCATTCATTGTGTCAAGCACATTTGTATATTTGTTGCCATCATCATTCTCAAAACATTTGCTTTCTACTTGAGCCCTTGGTATCAGCGCCTCATGTTCCCCCCTCCCTTCCTGCTCCCCCCTCCTTCATGGACCCTTGTTAAATTATAAATTATTATTATTTTGTCATATCTTACACTGTCTGATGTATCCCTTCACCCACGTTTCTGTTGTCCATCCCCCAGGGAGGAGGTTATATGTAGATCCTTGTAATCAGTCCCCCCTTTTCACCCCACCCTCCCCCCACCCTCCTGGTATCACCACTCTCACCACTGGTCCTGAAGGGATCATCTGTCCTGGATTCTCTTTGTTTCCAGTTCCTATCTGTACCAGTGTACATCCTCTGGTCTAGCCAGATTTGTAAGGTAGAATTGGGATCATGATAGTGCGGGGAGGAAGCATTTAAGAACTAGAGGAAAGTTGTGTGTTTCATCATTGGTACATGGTCCTCCAACTGCCTCGGGAGACTAACTCTTTAGAGCAGTGGGTCTCATCCTTCCTGCTGCTGCGACTCTTTCACACAGTTCCTCATGTTGTGGTGACCCTGCAACCATGAAGTTATTTTCGTTGCTACTTCATCACTGTCAATTTGCTACTGTGATGAATCGGTGACCCCTGTGAAAGGTTGAGAACCGCTGCGCTAGGGGAACAGAAGCCTCATCTTTCTCCCATGGAGCTGCTGGTGTTTTCAAACTGTTGACCTTGTGGTCAGCAACCAACACATAACCACTTCGCCGCCAGGGCTCCTTGCCCACCCTGAAGCACTCTACGAGCCACAAATAGTGGTGACTCAGGATTCAGTTTTCCTCTGCTGCCACAATTGCCTACCAGGCCCTTAAGTCTAAAAGGGCTTAAGAAAATTGTCCAAATTCAGGATAAACTTTGGAAAGTAAAAATCTGGGCTTTCTTTACAGGTTTCTTTTTCCTCCTAGGACTGAATTTAAATGCATGGGTTGGGTGGGGGTAAGAGAGGGATAATTAACCTTTGGTAAATATTTTTCCTCTAATTGTTTTATGCCTTCTTTTATAGGCTAATTACAAAACCATATCACTGCCCACTTGCCATCTGTCCACCAGTTAACTAGAACATTAAGCAGAGAGAGCACTGATCATGTGAGCATGAAGCTAAATCTGTATACAATTAATTATTTGAGTAAAATCTTTGTAGCCTAGATGGCCCAGTTTCAGTGTTTTGAAAGCACTGAGCATCGTGGTATTGTAAAAGTGTTTACAAAAGGCACTCTTGCCCCTTAGATCTGTCTCGGAGGGACTTAGTAAGCGAGGCAAACCCCCAATGGAGATTTGCATTGCTCTGAGCGTCCTTGTGAGAGCATGCATTTCGGGGGGGGGGGGGCGTGGATGCGTCTGCTGAGGGGTCTGGCTAGAGAAGATGAATCCCCACCAGTAAACATAAGAACTTTTAGAATGTTGAAAGGGCGTTCCGAGGGCTTGATTCTACATAATCTTGCCACTAGAGGGATCCAAGGCTCCTGTGAAAATTATGTTTTTCCCAAGTCTAAGGTAGGCAAAGAATGATGTTATCCTAGGACATATTGTGTCAGAAAATACGAAAATGCTTAAAAACAGAAAGGAAAATGCAAAACAGGAACAGCTTAAAAGGGCCTATTGGCCAAATTTGAGACAACTAGAGCATCAAAAAGAACATTGACATAATAATAAGTTAGAAAGCATTGAGTTAAAATAACTCATCGTGCCATTCAAACATTGCTAAGTAGACAGGGGAGAAAAATGTTTCTTTATAGTCAATACCGAACTAATACTCTGACTGTATGTTCTAGTTAGGAATAATTAGTAAGAGCTCTCTCATTTTTAATCTACAATATCACCATGGGGTCTGACAGGCTTTGTGAAGACATGTTAAAAGCTTTGGGTAACCTTCCCCCCAAAACCAAACAAACAAACACACAGAAAAACCATTGGGTAAAATGTTGTCTGGAAGAAAGGCCATCACATGGTCTCAAAATGTTACCATCAGATTATTTCTTCATTACAGATGGAAAGGATCTTTCATTGAAGAAAGCTGACCAGTGCCACTTGATTCACACTAATGTTTCCAGTCGTGAAATAACACATACCATGTACCTCCTGGTGTTATGTTCTGGGTGATACAGAGCATCAGGTGGTATTGTTTGAATTGTGCCCCTAAACCCACATATGTATTGTAAATCCGAATCCACCTGGCTGCAGGACGGGCAATGGTCACCCAGTGTATAAGGGGTATGTGCTACGGGTTGGAACCTATTAGACTGGCATGTAAGAACATACATGAAGTTACAAATCCATTTGTATTCTTGGTTATGCTAATGAGGTTGTGTTAGTGCAGGGAATGCCTTAGATCAGTTTTTTCCCCCATATTTGAAAAGAACAGATTGAGAAAACAGCAAGCAAGTAGAAATGGGAGAAGACAGGTGCACAGTCCCATGGCGATTTGGAGGAAGAAGAGCTCCAGAGAGACGGGCCTTTCTCCAGCTGGCTGGCAGAGAGAAAGGCTCCCTCTGTGAGCTGGAAGTGACAGGATGGCAGTGAGGGGGGGCTGGGTAGAGCCAGCAACACGCACGCAGACGTCTCCTCTCCTACCTGTGAGAGAATAAATGTGGTTATCAAAGCTTCCCACTTGTGCCATTTCTGCTATAACTAGTAATACTAGATAACTAAGATGTCTATTTAGTATTTTTTCAAAGAAAACACAAATCAAATTTTTAAGGAAGCAATTGGAGTAATCCAGAGGATTCTACAGTCGGCTGGCTTGGACTCTCAAAAACATTTGTGCCGTTCATTTGGGGGACTTGCTCTGAATAAAAGAAGGCCCGAGCCTGGTGCTATCCAGAAGGACTTCAGCAGCTAATTCCTCAGAAAGGGACACCCTAGTCCTGCTTCTCAGTCTGGTCTTTGCCTAGAAGCTCTGCTGAAATCGGTTCACTTGGGGTGACCCTGCTGGTGTTTGAAATACCAGTGACACCGTTTCCAGCATCCTGGTAACACATATGTCACCTCAGTATGACAAACTGACCGACAAGTGGTCTGTCAAGAGATGAAATGGTGCATTGCTTTGGGTCAATCTGCTGCATAAGACCTCTTTAAAATATTGACAAGCAAAGACACTGCTTTGAGGATTGATGTGCACCTGACCCAAGGCATGGTCTTTTCAATCATCTCATATGCATGTGAAAGTTGGACATCGAATATGAAAGAACTGATACATTTGAATTACGGTGCTGGTGAAGAATATTGAAAGTACATGGACTGCCAAGAGAACGAACAGGCATGTCTTAGAAGTACAGCTGGGATGCTCGTTGGAGGTGAGGATAACAAGAGTTCATCTCACGTACTTTGGAGAGACCAGTCCCTGGAGAAGGACATGGTGCTTGGTAAATGAGAGGGGCAGCCAAGAGGAGGAAGCTAAGGGGATATGAGATGGAGATGTGAAAGGGACAGGTATGGTGTTACATCTGTACAATTCTATATACATGTATGCATATATTCTATGCATATATACATGTATTTTATGTATATACGTGTAGACATTTTATGGCATTAGCAAACAAATCGGTTCTCTCACCCATATCTATTCTTGTAGTCAGGAGGTTAGAAGTCTGCACTCTGGGCACCAACCTAGGAGAAGGCGGCTTTCTTTCTCTGTTGGCTCCATGGGAGGGTCACTTTTCAATATCTATGTGCCTGGCGTTCTTGGAAATACCCATGCATCTTGGCTTTAGTCTTCAGCTGGGTCTAGGAGGTTCCCAGCCCAGGGACCCCAGGTCCAAAAGACATGCTCTGCTTCTGGCTTCTTTTTCCTGGTGATACTGAGGCACTCCTCAGTTGGGTAATATTTCTAAATATTAGTCAACCTCCCTATAGGTGACCTCTTTGTGGTTTTTGTTGTTCTCTGTCTATACAACATCTACCCATGCAACTTCTGGCAATGGCAGCCTGATTTTTCTTGGCAAACTAATTGCTTAGTTATCTAGTGCTGCTACCATAGAAAAACCACAAGTGGAGGATGTTAACAAATATCATTTTATACTACCAAGTATGGGAGGCTGAACTCAGGTAACTCAGCTAGGGAAAGAACGGAGTTCCGTGTGGCTCGGGAGGATGGTCTTCTGCTTCCTGGTCCTTGGAGATCTCCATGTGGCTTGGCATCTCTCTGACCCCATTGCTCTCTCTCTGCTCCCTTTGTTTGATTTCTTTCATATCTCTAAAGAGATTGACTCAAAATACACCCAACACTAATCCTCTCTCATTAAGACAACCTGTTCTCCAAAGGGATTATAACCCCAGACTTAGAATTTTCACACATATTAGGGGGATACAATTCAATCCATGATACCCCTTATTCTCTCTCTTCGTCCAAATGGTTCCAGGGACACTGAATCCTCACCAGACTCCAGGTGTGAGCATGAAGCTCAGAGCTCATTGGTCCCAGCGCTGCTTTCCCCTGGCTTGTTCTTAGAGAGTAGGCTTCGAGAATGGGGCAGACACTCAAAAAGTGCCAGTCTGTGGCAAGAGGGTGCTCAAATGAAGCAGACATTTATACATACATCATATATAAGTAGGAGGGGGAATTATTTTCTGGGTATAGAATTTTGAAAGCCATTGAGGTACTTAGCTTATTGTGCCAACCTGGCCAATAAACACACGTGGAGTTAATTGAAGGGCCGAGGGATAAATGGCTTGGTGAACCTTGCCTTTCTCGTTCTTGGGTCTCTTGCTTTGTGATGGTCAGACCAGGGTGCAGCTTCCATAGACCGTTTCCTGCTTTAGCTGGCAAGGCTTACTTTCTGCAAGACATCCCTGAGGAGAAGCCACATGGATCTACCCTGATGCAGCCCTGGGTGCTGGAGCACCCGTGTGGAGACCCCTGCCAGTGCTGAGATAGTTACACGTTCACTAATTCGGCTTTCCTCCTGCAGTCGCTGTCATAGTGTGTTTTGTGAGATGGAGGAGGATTGGTGTCGGATGTATGGGTTAATGTTGTACTTGTGGACTTGGGCAGCACTGGGGTGGGATGTTTTCTTGATGTGCACTTAACCTTTATATAAAACTCTCTCTGACTTATACATGAGTTTCTGTGGATTTGTTTCTCTAAAGTACCCAGACTAACACAGCCATAAAATATTTGATCAAGATAGGGGAAAGATGGGCTGTCTCTGTCATGTTAAAGAGGGGTGGTTTTATAAATTACACAAGATGATGTGCACATATTAGTCTTTTTGTTTTTTTCCCATTTTTTTCCATATTAGTAATTGTATCTGCTCCTCTTTGTATCTTTTCCTGAGCCTTTACTAAGATCTTGTTTAAAAATGGACAGGGGTTGAGATTTATAATGGTGGGTTATAGCTTTGCCCACCCAATGTTTGGGCCCTTGGTTCCAGCCCCATGCTCTGTCTCTACAGATTGCCATCTCTCGATATACTTCTAGGAAGCAGAGCATCCTGTGGCATTGTGAGGTCTTCTAGCACAGGAGGCAGGAGGCAAGCTAATCTAGGCAGCCTGGGCAAGTTATGTAATCTCCCCAACTCTCAGTTTTGTTGCCTAAAAACTGGAGTTTCTAAAGATTAAGTCCACTGCTTTTGAGTCAATTCTAATTCATGGTGACTGTGGCACAAAGTAGAAATGTCACATCGGGTTTCAAGGTTGTAATCTCCACTGAAGCAGGCTATCACATTTTCTACCACTGCACACACATTAACCAGAAAACCCAATGCACTGCCACCAAGTCGATGCCTACTCATAGTGATCAGATAGGACAGGGTAGAGCTGCCTTTGTAGAGTTTTCAAGACTGTAATTCTTTATGGGAGTAGAAAGCCCCATCTTTCACCCTCAGAGCCACTGGTGGTTTTGAACTGCTGACTTTACAGTTGGCAGTCTAATACATAACTGCTATGCCAGCAGGGCTCCTAGCTATACACACACAGCAGTTAAAGGTCTAATACATTCCGGGGAGAGCACTTAGAGCCCGAGGGCTCGAGACTGCTGTTGCGTCGCTTGTCATTGTCTGTGCAGCAGTGGATGTTCGCCTTTGGTTGCCATTGGGGCAGTCACATGGGCCTCAATATTAACTGATGGGTCTCACTTTCCACCCCCGGAAAAGGAAGAGTTTGGAATAGAAAGTCTTTAAGGCCTGCAATGTGGACTTCCCTGTAAAGAAAACATCTTCTCCATTGGACTGTTGGTGACATCATGCTAAACAGAGAACAGATCGAAGTTGCCAAGGATTTCATCTTGCTTGTTGGATCCACAGTCAACACTCACAGAAGTAGCCATCAAGAAATCAAACAATGAAAGCAAACAAACGAAAACAAGGCATCAAGCCAGGCATTGCACTGGGAAATGTTGCTGTACCAAACTGCCACAAAGTGTTGCATAGCAAGGATGTCTCGTTGAGGACTAGCGGTGTCTGGCCCAAGCCATGGGAAATTCAACCGCTTCATATGCATGGGACTAAGGAAGACCGAAGAAGAACGGTTGCATTCGAATGATGGTGCTGGTGAAAACAATGGGAAGTGTCATGGACTGCCACAGAACAAAGAACTCTGTCGTGGACCAAGCACAGCCAGAATGCTCCTGAGAAGGAAGGATGGCAAGACTCATCGACTTTGGACAGGTTATGGCCAGACTTTATTTCATGTAGTTTGGACATGTTAGCAGGAGAGACCAGTCCCTGGAAAAGGACACCACGCTTGGTAAAGTAGAAAGGCGGACAAAGCGGAAGAACCTTGATGAGATGGACTGACTGACACAGTGGCTGCAACAATGGTACATAAGCACAATTGGGAAATCCGGCTAGCCCACAGCATGTACCCAGTACGGATGAGAGCTGGAAACAGGGCGTCCAGGACAGATGACCCTCAGGACCAACGATGAGAGTAGCCACACCAGGAGGGGATGGGGAAGGTGGGGGAGAAAGGGGGAGTGGATCACAAGGATCTACCTAGAACCCCCTCCCTGAGGGAGGACAACAGAAAGGAGACATCCGACAGTGTAAGATATGATAAAATAATAATTTATAAATTATCAAGTGTCTTTGAGGGAGGGGAAAATGAGCTGATACCAGGGCTCAGGTAGAAAGAAAATGTTTTGAGAATGATGATGGCAACAAATGTACACATGTGCTTGACACAATGGATGCATGTATGGATTGTAATAAGAGTTGTACAACTCCCCCAATAAAATTATTTTTAAAAGAAAAAAAAGAAAAAGAGCCCTTGGGAAGCTGGGGCCAGGACCAAGCAGTGTCTGGTCCTGTTGTCCACGGGGTTACTATGAGTCAGAACTGACATGACATCGAACAACGACCACAAGGTCCCATTGAGGTCTAAAAGTTGTCACACTCATCCCTTATATTTGAGCACCTACCAGGTGCCTGACAAGTCTCTAGAAGGGGAGATAGCTGACTACAGAGCGTCCGACTCTGTCCTTGCCCATGTTGAACTCCACCAGGGGAAGACAGGTGATAAATAGGAAAGATGTGTAACGTATAGAGTGGATGTGGACCACCTATAAAAGAAAGCAGGGAAAGGGATAAGGATGAGGTCATGATTTTTTGAAGTGGAGAAAACCTTTGAGTAGATGACAATTGAATAACCATCTGAAGAGGGTAAGGAATGAGGCGCAGGGAGAGGGAGGGGGGGCAGCGCGGGGGTGGGGGGACTGCCCCTGGGATACATGCCCAGGAGGAAAACACCTCCTAAAGTAATTTCCCTAGATCTATGACTTAAAAAAACAGCTCAAGTCAGAGACTTGACATGGTTGGCTCTTGGTATAACAGAATTTATCATCTTCTTCCCCCTTTAACTTGTCAGTGCTAACATGCCTCATACAGAAATGCCTGCATGATCCCCTAGACCAGCGGTCTCAACCTGGGGGTCACGACCTCTTTGGGTTGAACGACCCTTTCACAGGGGTTGCCGGATTCCTAACAGTAGCAAAAGCAACGAAAATAATTTCATGGTTGGGGGGTCACCATAACATGAGGAAGTGTATGAAAGGGTCGTGGCATTAGGAAGGTTGAGAACCTCTTCCCTAGACCATATGCTTCCTGAAGACAGCCTCCTCCTCTCTAAATTCCCATCAAAGGCCCTCCTAGCCCCAAACCAAACTGTTTGCCACGGAGGCACTGCTGACTCATGGTTTTCACCTGCGTGCCCAGCAGCCCTGCGCGCATACCTTTTCTAATGGCCGTGATTTTGGAAGCGGATCCCCAGTCTTTCTGCTGAGGTGCCTCTGGGAGGGTTCGACCCACCAAGCTTTGCTCTCATCGTGAGTGTTTCACTGCCTGGACGACTCAGGGGTCCCTGAAAGGCTCTCTAGCCCCATGGCCTTTGCCTCAGTTCTCCTCCCAGGGACCCCGTAACTCTGCGGGTGCAGGCAGCCTCATCTGCCTCCAGCAGCTGGTGGGGTTCACTCTCCAACCTTGCGCAGAAGGTGAGCCCAACGCTTGCTTCATGGTGTCGCCCGCGGTCCTTCAGAGGACCTCAAAAGCAAACCAAGTTCACTGCCATTGAGTCCATGCTGACCCCTGGCAACCTCAGAGGAGGAGTCAAACGGCCCCTGAGCATTTTCAAGACGGCAGCTCTTGGTGGGAGGAGAAAGCCTGTCTCATCGCCACACCGCCAGGCCGCTGAGGCTCTCCACGAAGGTTAACCTCCTCTTCCTCTTTGAGACAGCTTATTGATTATTATTATTTTGGGATACGGTTTCTTAGTAGGCCTGGAGAAAAGGAAATTTAAAAGACCCACGTGCTGTGGACTGAGTCAAGGACGGCAAACCTTCGTCTCACATGCTTCCTACATGTTCTCAGGAGAGTCCAGCCCCTGGAAAAGCAGAGGGTGGGACCAGGGAGGCAGAGCCCGGCAGAACTGGAGGAACACGCTGTGAGAGGGTGGCCGTCACGCTGGGCTCACCCGTAACACGAGAGGTCTCTCGCCGTCAGACCAACGGGGGACACCGAACAAGGGCATGTGCTGTGCGTCTCAGTGCGTGTGAATTCCTAAGCTGTCACCTACCTTCAGAACAGAGTCGGTGACGCCCCAGGAGAAGTCGCAGGGAAACTGGCCCTGCGCGGCTGGTGTGGACTCGCTCCGAAGGAAACCGTTTTCTCGGATGATCTGTTTGTAGTACTGCGCGGAAGTCTTGGGCGTTCTTTCTTTGTCCTTGCTGTCGAAATCCACGTAAAACAGTCCTCGGCGGGTGTCATAAGCATCCTGCCATTCGAAGCCGTCCAGCAGAGACCAGGCCGTGTAACCAAACACGCGAACCCCGTCAAACCTGATTGCTGCCCAGAGAAGAGGAGCCGGGGTCAGAGCAGGCCCGACGGCGCGCCAAGACGCAGCCTTCTTCCTAAAGCGCAGGACCGCCAGGCCGTGGTGTCACTAGGCTCGGGGCACCGGGTGACCCTGTCATATGGTCGATAAAGAAGGGGAAAAGAGGGGTGGGGGAGTAGGAAAAAAAAGGGGGGAATGAAGGCATTGGGGGAAGGGGGCACTAATCCACCACACGGAGGGGACTGCTTATGCCTCCACAGGAAAGGGAGAGAGAGACCAGACCCACCTGGTGCGCCAAGCCTTGAGGTCCTCACACCGGCGTGAAGCAGTCAGCTAACTGGTCTTTGGGGTCGGGCCCTATCCCAGCTACTTGGACCCCACTCCCCAGAAGAATGCACTACGGAGGACAGCACTGAAAATACAGGTCTGCCCAGACCGCACAGGAGCAAGCTAAGAGGGAGGGAGGGAGGGAGGGAGGGAGGGAGAGAGAGAGAGAGAGAGAGAGAGAGAGAGAGAGAGAACAGCATCCTGACCTACCAAGCTTTGAGGATGACATTGCCGCTCGGACAATACACGGAGAGGACCTGAGAGTCAGCTTCACCACAAAACACGACGCCCCCTACTGACCCACATTGCTATGGACACAGTGTGGGAGTTGTGCCCCGTCCGATGCCCCCACACCAGGGTGTAACAGGAAGAGAGCACAACAGAGCAGTGAGGGAGCAAAGCAACAAAGTTCCTGAGGCACCCTGAAAATAGACTGCAGACTCTGGGAGCCGGGCTTGGCACTGCATCAGACGGGACTGGGAAACATTCATAAGGGTAAGCAGTTGGACCTATTCATAGGCTATTTTTAATTTTTGTTTTTCTTTATATTTTTCATGTCTATATAAGATAGGCAGGACAAACGATCCTGAGGAGAAAACAGTGGGACCAATTGTTCTAGAATCTATGGGAACAGGGAGGAGGTGGGGGAGAGGGAGAGGGAGGCGACAAACCCAGGGACAAGGGAACAAGAGAGATCTAAAATAGATGGCGAGGAGGGCATAGAATGCCTGGTGGGGTTCGATCAAGTGCAATGGGGACAAAAGACATGTATAGGCATGTACACATATAAATATATGAATATGTAATAATAGGGATATAGGTCTATGTATATATATTTATTGGTTAAGTATTAAGGTAGACATCGGGCCTCTACTCAAATCCTCCCTGAATGCAAGAACACTTTGTTCTAATAACTTGGCATTCTGTGATTCATACCTTCTCGACAAGATGGCTAAAGACAAAATGGGTGCATAAGCTAATGTGGTGAAGAAAGCTGCTGGTACCTGGCTATTAAAAGATATAACATCTGGGGTCTTGAAGACTTGAAGTTAAACAAAGGGCCATCGATCACGGGAGCAACAAAGCCCACATGGAAGAAGCACACCAACCCACATGATCACAAGGTGTTGATGGGATCAGGTATCAGGCATCAGAAGACCCCAAACAAAAAAAAAACACTTCAATGCGAAAGGGGGGAGGGTCAGAATGGAGACCCCAAACCTATCTGTAGACAATTTGACATCTCCTCACAGAAGAGTCACAGGAAGGGACAAGCCAGTCAGGGTGCAGTATAGCACCAGTGAAACACACAACATTCATCCAGTTCTTTAATGCTTCCTCTCCCCTGCCCCCACTATCATGACCCCAGTTCTACCTTACAAATCTGGCTAGACCAGAGCATGTACACTGGTACAGATAAAAGCTCTCAACACAGCGAATCCAAGACAGATAAACCCCTCAGGACCAATAATGAGAGTATCGATACCAGTTGGGTAAGGGGAAAGGGCGGGGGGGGAGAGAGAGAAAGGGGGAACCAATTGCATGTATAACCACCCCCCCAGGGGGATGAACAACAGAAATGTGGGTGAAGGAAGATGATGTAAAATATGAAAATAAAAGTAAAATATGAAAATAAAAACAATTTATATATTATCAAGGGTTCTGGAGTTAGGGAGGGTTGGGGAGGGAGGGGAAAAAAGAGGAGCTGATACCAAGGGCTCAAGTAGGAAGAAAATATTTTGGAAAGGATGATGGCAACATATATACAAATGTGCTTGATATAATTGATGTATAGATTGTTATAAGAGCTGTAAGAGTACTCAATAAAATATTTATTAAAATAAAAAGCATTTCTGTGCAGTGTCTCAGCAGAAATTTTAAATCTCTTAATAAATTCACCCCTGTAGTTAATTATAACAGCAAAATGATTCCTCCTTACTCAGAGAGCCTGGTGGGTTTTGAACCACCGGTCTTGCAGAGTGCAGCCCAACACATAATCACTGTGCTCCCTGGGCCCATGGCAACAAAAGCATTTTTTGTACTTTATCTATTAGGCTAAGAAACTATGCTGATGCACTCCGCTCAGCGCTGTCATTATCACCCAATGACAGTGATACTTGGAGTCACGTGGTTATGGTCTACCATAGGGTCTGGTGGTTTCCAACTGTGGACCTTGCAGTTACAGCCCAGTGGTAACACTTCACCACCAAACTCGAAAACCAAACATGCTGCCATTGAGTCGATGCCCGTGCATAGCAACTCTGGGTGTCCGAGACTGTAACTGTCTAGGAGAGCAGAGAAACCGGTTTTCCTCCCGTGGAGCTGGCTGCTGGTGGCTTTTAACCGCCTTTTAACCATGCGGATCCACCGGGCAGTGCTGTTGTTTGGCGCTACCCCTTCTCCCCCTTTTTAAATAGCTGCCGATTCTGTCAGATTTTCTGGTGTTTTATCTATAATCTTATGCTAATTAGTATTTGTAAACCTGTATCAATAATTTCTTTGAAAGTGAAGTAGTTATTTAAAAGAAAGGAAGTAAAAAATTCAAAAAGGGTTTCTGCCCAGTGACTAATAATGTTGTAATTCAATGTAGAAAGATTTTCTAAAGCCATTCTGTTGTTACTAGATACTCTAGTAAACACTACATTTAAACCACTTGCAACTATATTTATCCCATGTTACTCTATGATTAAAATTAATACTAAGCACAAGTCAGGATTCCGTGGGTCTGGTATTGGAGGAGGTCCCCGGGGCTGGGGGTCACGGACCCCCATGACACCCTGCCAATATGGCACATGAATGGCAGCTCTTTTGATCCAAAGGTGCCCCTAGCAAGGAGGTGGTGCAGTTATGCCTGCATGTCCTTGAGTCTTAGTGTGCCTCTTTGTGTCAGGGGCATGGTCATTTCTAGAACCCCGTGGGACCACTTCTCAAGTCTGCTTGTGACTGAGAGTTTCTCATTTCAAGTTTGGATCGGCTCCTGCCTGTGGACAAACTGTCCACTCTCGGAAACCATCCTCCAGAGACTTAACAATGAGCTTTTACATTTAACATAAATTAACACAACTCTACTGAGCAGCAAAACACCCGTGATGCAAGACATTCAGCACTGGGCTGAGGGGCGGAGGCCGTGGCTCTGCTCTACTCCTGGGAGGGGTCTATTGGGCAAGTTTCTTGGCCTGATTTTTCTCACTTGTGGACAGAAACGGTTGGAAAAGATCATCTCAGAGGACATTTTTAGTTTTAAAACTCTGATTCAGCCACTTTGAGGAATTGGGTAAAAATAAAATAGGAATATCGCTAGCAGCAATAAAACAAGTATGGAAGTCAACCTTTGTTATGAATTAAATGTTGTCCCTCCTGAAATATGTGCTATAAATCCTAAGCTCTCTGCCTGTGGTTACAGGAGTCGGGCAATGTCGGAGGGGCCCTGGGGGCTTCGTAGCTATGAGCTTGGGCTGTGATCTGCAAGGGCAGCACGTCAGACCACCAGCTGCTCTGCAGAGAAGGACCAGGCTTTCTACTCTGGGAAAAAGTGAGTCTCCGAAACTCCGAAAATCATGTAGTAAGTAAGGTCATTGTGACTCAGTATTGACTTGATGGCAATGAGTTTTTATTTATTTTATTTTATTTTACTTTTCCCCATGGTGTAGCAGGCAGCAAAGAAACAAAAAAACCCCACAAGGTCAGTAGTTCAAAACCACCAAGCACTCCATGGGAGAAAGATGAGGCTTTCTACTCCTGTAAACAGTTACAGTCTCAGCAAGCCACAGGGCCAGTTGTAGTTAGTCCTATATGGTTGATATGAGTCTGAATTGACTCGATGGCAGTGAAGTTTTCATTTTATTTTTAGACCTGTGGTGAATATCGTACTTGGGAACGGGCTGCCTTTGTTATGCTAACGAGGCAGGGATCAGGTCAGGTGTATTTTGAGTCAACCTCTTTTGAGATATAGCAGGGATGAAAGAAGCGAGCTGGGGTCAGAGAGATGCTAAATCACATATTGCTCTCCAAGCACCAGAAGCCACAGAAGCCGGAAAGATGAAGGAAGACCCTCCAGAGTCAACGGAGAGAGAAAGCCTTTCCTCAGAGCTGGTGTTCTAGTTGCTGGCTTCCCACTTCCTAAACTGTGAGAAAATCAAGTTCTGTTGGTTAAAGCACAGGCAGATAACCGTGATTCAACGAGATCAGTGTCTTAGCAGGACCTGGTTCTGGTCCCTTTGGTGGACTTGTAGGACCCGGGGAGAGGTGGGGTGGTAACACCTGGTCAATGGACTGCCCTCTGCCAAGAACCTGCCGGCAGTGTCCTGTCCTCTGGCGACTCCCACGTGCCTGCGCTCTGTCCTTGGGCAGGCCTCTCTTCCAAGCTGCTGCTTCCTGCAAGTTGGGGCCGCAGGGTGTGATTCTCCCTGACGACCTTTCTTTACAGAACCTGAGAGTTAGCTCCAGGTGTGAGACTGGTAAAAAGCTACCGAATCTGCGCACGATCCACAGATAGATCCTTTTTATGTGTGAGGGATTGGCAGCTCGGCAGGGGGCAGAACAGCCAAACCTTGAGCTTGTCTTCTGCGCCTGATTTTCATCAGCTACCTGGAGAGGTCACTACTTGAGTAATGGAACAGGAACGAGGGGGGTAGGCAGAGGTCAAAACAAAAATCAAACCCAGGAGTAACAATAGATACTCTGTGTTGGCCGTCGTGGGTCCTTTGTACTCTCCTGAGTCAAAAGTACAAGCATAAAGCCAAACTCACTGCCATTGACTCAATGCCCATTCCCAGCGACCCTGGAGGGCAGGACAGACTGTCCTGTGGGGTTTCTAGGCTTATGGGAGCAAAAAGCCCGTCTGGTCTCCTTGGCTCTCAGTTCATAACTCTCATACACCTAGGGCTCCCCTAGAGCACCTCAAACATACCTGGCCACCACCCATCATTGTCACATGCCCTTTTTAAAAGCATGGAACAGGCTCTTCCTGATATTTAAGGATGCACCTGCCGCCTAAAACAATGTTCTCCACAGAATAATTTCAAAGGCCCCATGGGAGTGACATGAGAGCAAATGGCGTCAGGCAAGACAGAGGCCCAAGCTCCTCTACCTCCACCACCACTCCCTTTGAATCACACACTCAAAGGGGACTTTACCTTCTAGAATACACAGTCAAGGCATTTTAAAAACAGAACGAAGGTGCGACCAACCTTGAAGAACCTGGTTGAGGAAATTCTTCATCATGTAGATGGCCGTGGTATCTTCGGTCTTCACGTGACTGTCGGTGAACCAGCCGTTCTCCGTGATGAAGATTTGGGGGTTGCCGTATTCCAGCTTAATCCAGTTCAGCACGTCTCTTAAATGGAGCGACACGTTCTGCCCCATTCTGGCCATGGTGTTGGGGGGCTTGAAGTTGTTGGGCCCAAAGGAAAAAGCGAAGAAGTCCGCCGAGCCCTTCACTGCCCGCTTCTCAGCGTCGGAGAAGAGGGGCAGGCTGGAGGGCAGCTGCGTCTTCATGGCCTCGGGGTAGTCGCCGTCCCCGTGGACCGGGTTGGCGAACCACCCCAGCACGGAAACCACAGATTGCTGGCACCTGAGTACGTCCTCCGTGTTTTCTGATCGGTTCGGTTCGATCCAATGGGACCCCAACGTGATCGATAGCCAGCCCTTCTGATGGGGACGGAAATTCTGGTCGTAGTTCTGCCAGACTTTTGAATGAGCCTGAGAAGAAGAAAATGTGATTAATCTTCATGAGAATCTGACTGGTGGGAAGTCTCCTGGGGGACCAGATGATTGAAACAGAGGGGGATGCTCGGGCCATCTGTCCAGGGGTCCTGATGACCTCAGTGTCTGCGTTCTCACTCCACCTGTGTGCCCAGCCTGAAGCTTCTCCGGCAGCACTGCTGAGGGGCCAGGCAGAAGGACTCCACCTCTCTGCTTTGTGTTTTAGAAACTGAAGTTTATTTTCTATACACACACACACAATGTGTGTGTATATATATAAGTATGTGTGTGTGTATATATCTACATCTATCTATCTATCTATCTATACACACACACACACACACACACACATACACACACACACAAGCCAGCCAAAGTTACTGCCCCCGTGGGTTTTGGAGACTGTAACACTTTACAGGAGTAGAAAGCCCCATCTCTCTCCTGAGGAGTGGCTGGTGGTTTCAAACAGCTGACGGCACACTTGTAACCACGGTGCGACCGGGGCTCCTTTATTTCATGTGGATCTGCAAGTCAAAACTCCCCGGAAAATGAGAGAAGCAGAAACCACCCTTAGACCAAATCTTATTGGTGTTGCCATGGAAAACAGAGCCCCAGCAGAACCAAGCAGCATTCTGTGCTCTGGGAGGCCCTTGATGCAGCAATGTCAGGGGAACAACGGAAACAATCACTGGTTTACCCTCAAACAGCCCCCAGCCTGACCCTTGGAGCCTGCTTCCCTAAAGTCATCTGTTTTGCACGTGGATAACATTTCAAAAACTGCTCCCTTTCTTGGGCTCCCTGGGGACTGCATGCAGGTGAGAGACTGGGTGGGTTAAAGGTTTCACTCGGCCCCTACAGAACAAGTGCTAGAGTAAGGATGGTTTCCTGCTGAACCAGCCTCCCTTTGCTTCACATTTGGAAGGCCGGGGGAATGCAGGCTCTACTCCTGTCAATGGGTAACGAGAGAGCGCCCCGCCTCCGTGGGTTGTTGAGAAGATTAAATGAGTTGATGTAGGTAAAGGCTTTAAAACAGTGCCCGGCAGAGTCTGCTCTTTGGAAGCCCTTGTTTCGGTAGCTGCTGTGGAGCTGGAGGCAGTTACTCTGAGGAGCTAATGGCCCAGTGGACTTAGCTGCCCTGCCCCATGGCATGCCCGTATATAATGGACCCAAACTTTGCCAGGTCCTATGTCACCCCATGAATGGCTGGGGTTTGCAACATGTGGGCCGTATTATGGTTGAGGCGTGAGATGGTTCAATGGTAGATTCTTGCCTTCCATTTGGAAGGGTCTCATCTAGTGGCCAATGCACCTGCTAAGCCACTACCAGTCCGGGGCTATGAGGCTAAACGGTGCCGTGGAGCTGCCGGACTAAGATGGACTAGGCAGAACAGCCAGCTGAAAACCTCTGGGTCACAATGGTCTGTTCTGCAAGCCATCAGTGGATGGGACAGAACAGACTGTATCTGTTTAGTCATGTGTGGGGTTGCCATAGGTCAGGGCAGGCTCCAGGGCAGTGCATTACATCAACATTATCACCCAGAGCAGAGAACAGCATGGGAAGAGTTGGGCTTGAAGTTCCAGGATATAACTGTGTGGCCTTGGGCCAATTACCTGACCTTTCTGAAATCTCTTAGTTTCTTCAGCTATAAAATGAGGTCACTAATACTCACCTTTGAGAGATTGTCTTCAGATTTCGAGCTACTGTCGGATGAAGTGTGTAGCACAGAAGGTGCTGCCTAAAGATGGCTGTAATCATTATTGCTTCCCCGAGATTTTGCACTTCCTCTGAGGGCCCATGACTACCTCAAGTGGAAATGCAGATTCTGGATGGACCAATAATAGTAACAGCTAATTTTTTCCAGACAGCAACTCCTATGCCACAGACAATTCTGTGCTGCTCTTTGAACTTGAAAACTGACAACGACCTCACGGTGGGTGTCAAGTTTGTCTACTAGGCCCTTATTGAGCACTTACTCAGCGTCAGGCTGGCCCTGTGAGGCTGAGACATGTGGCACGGGACTTGTCCTCAGAGGCCAACCTTAAAAAACCGCATGAAGCTAGATAGGTAGGTTAAACATAGTAAAGATGACAGTCCGACCTAAAGCACTTTACAAGTCCAATGCTGTCCCAATTCAAATACCATCAACCTTCTTCAAAGAATTGGAAAAACTGACCACCAACTTCATACGGAGAGGGAAGAAACCCAGAATTAGCAGAGAACTCCTCAAGAAGAAGGACACAGTTGGAGGACTTGCCCTACATGATTTTAATGCTATTACACAGCTACAGTGGTCAAAACAGCGTGGTACTGGCACAACAATAGACACTCAGGCCAGTGGAAAAGAATAGAAAGCGCAGGAGTAAAATAATCAGCATATAGACAACTGATCTTCGACAAGGGTCCCAAAAACATCAAGTGGGAAGCAGATGCCCTCTTTAATAAGTGGTGCTGGAAACAATGGATATCCACATGTAGAAAGATGAAACAAGACGTTTACCTCACTCCATGTACAAGAATACACTCAAGGTGGATCACAGACCTAGAAGTCAAACCCCAAACCATCAGGACCATCAAGGAGGGAATTGGGACTAATCTCAGAGCACTGGCCCATCTAGCTCAGAAGCAACAAAGCCCACAGAGAAGAAGCACACGGCCTAAGCGAATACAAGGTGTTGAATGGACCAGGTAGCAGACACCAAGGAACAAAAACAATCATTGTGTGATCACCTTCCTCACATAAACGCTGAAGACAAATGTGTGCATAAACAAGTGTGGTGAAGAAGGCTGATGGTACGCGGCTATTGAGAGATATAGCGTCTGGGGACTTAAAGGCTTGAAAGCAAACAAGCGGCTATCTAGCCCAGAAGCAACAAAGCCCACACGGAAGCAGCACGCCAACATGGGTGATCGTTAAGGGCAGAGGAGACCAGGTCTCAAACAATAAAGGCAGGTGTGGGGGGAATCACATCACCGTGAATGAGGGGGAGTGCGTGATGGGGACCCAATGCCCATCTGTAGACAGCTAGACATCCCTTGCAGGGGGGTAGTGGGGAGGAGATAAGTCACTCAGGGTTCAGTGTAGCAACAATGAAACTCAAAACCTTCCCCTAGTTCTTGAACGCTTCCTCCCCTCCCAATTATCATGACCCCAATTCTGCCTTGCGGACCTGGTTAGACCAGAGGATGCACAGCAGTGCAGTAGGGATCTGGAAACACAGGGAATCGAGGACGGACGAACCCCTCAGGACCAGCGATGGGAGTGGCGACACTGGGAGGGAAGGGGGTGTAGAAAGGGAGAACCCAGAACCAATCTTGGGGATCTATGTGTATCCTCCTCTCTGGGGGATAGGCAATGGGAAGGTGGGTGAAGGGAGACGCCGGGCAGTGTAAGATAAGAAAATAATTATTTATAAACTATTAAGGGTGCAGGGGGAAAGGGGGAGCGGGGAGGGAGGGGGTGGGGGAAAAAAGAAACCGAGCTGATTCCAGGAACCCAAGTGGAAGGCGAATTTTGAGAATGAAGTGGGCGGCGAATGTATAAGGGTGCTTTGCTCAGTTGATGTATGTATGGATTGTGATAAGAGTTGTATGAGCCCCAATAAAAGAGTTATTAATAAAATTTTAAAAAGAAGCAAAAAGAAAACAAAACCAAACCACATGAAGCAAGAAGGTGAACAAGTAACCATCTAGCTGAGAAGCAACAAAGCCCACATGGAAGAAGCACACCAGCCTGTGTGATCACGAGGTGTCAAGGGATCAGGTATCAGGCATCATCAGAACAAAAAACCTTACCATAGTGAATGAGGTGGGGAGTGCGGAGTGGAGACCCAAAGTCCATTTGTAGGCCACTGGAGATCCCCTTGCAGAGGATTCTCGGGGAGGAGATGAGCCAGACAGGGTACGATGTAGCAATGATGAAACATACAACTTTGCTCTAGTTCCTAAATGCTTCCTCCCATCCCCCCCACTATCATGATACCAATTCTACCTTGCAAGTCTGGCTAGACCAGAAGATGGACACTGGTACAGATAGGAACCAGAAACACAGGGAATCCAGGATGGATGATACCTTTAGGACCAGTGGTGTGAGTGGCGATTATAGGGATCTCATGTGACCTTCTCCCTGGGGGACGGACAACACAAAAGTGGGTGAAGGGAGACATCTGACAGGGCAAGACAGGACAAAATAATAATTTATAAATAATCAAGGGTTCAATTAGGGAGAGGGGGCCGGGGAGGGAGGGGAATAATGAGGAGCTGATGCCAGGGGCTTAAGTGGAGAGCAAATATTTTGAGAATGATGAGGGCAATGAATGTACAAATGTGCTTGACTCAATGGATGGATGTATGGATTGTGATAAGAGTTGTATGAGCCCCTAATAAAATTTCTTTTTAAATAGCAAAAATAAGAAAATTAAAATCACCCTCCAAGGGGGACAAACAATAGAAAAGTGGGTGAAGAGTGACAGAGGACGATGTAAGACATGAAAATAATAATCTACAACTTGTCAAGGGCTCACAAGGGAGGGAGAGTGGGAGAGGATTAGAAAGAACATGTTTCGAAACTGATGATGGCAACCTGTAAAAATGTGCTTGACACATGGATGAATGTATGGATTGTGATGAGTTATAAGAACCCCCCAAAAAAGAAAGAAATTTAAAATCAAGTCAGGAAGCAGGGTTCCTCAGAGCTCATGAGCTCAGTCAGAAGGCGGGGTGAGCAGTAAGGAAGCACGTTCAGGACATTCAGTCAGTGAAATGCCCAAGGCCTCTTCTCTGGCTTGGGCACCCTAGGGTGGGGGGGGGTGTTGTGTGTGTGTGTGTGTATGTGTGTGTGTGTGTGTGTGTGTGTGTGTGTGATAGCTACCTCCTTTCCCATCAGCATTTCACTTGACTGCTTCTCAATCTCTCAGGGCCACACTACCACTCCCAATTACTCCTTTATTTGAGCACCTCTCCAGGAGCAGCTTCAATGCATCAAATGACATGTGACAGTGGGCAAATCTACCGCAGAAGTACGGCCAGGGCCCTCCTTAGAGGCAAGGATGGAGAGACTTGTCTTGAACACTTTGGGCATGTTGTCAGGAGAGGCTGGTCCCTGGAGAAGGACATCCTGCTTGGTCAAGGGGAGGGGCAGCGAAAGAGAGGAAGGCTCCCAAGGAGGTGGATTGGCACCGTGGCTGCATCAAGGACTCAGGCATAGGAGCCCTGGTGCGGACGGGGCAGTGTTTTGTTCTGTTGTGCAAAGGTCCCCACGGGCCGGAACCGACTCGATACCCCCCCCCCAACAATAACAACAACAGCCACTGCATAAGACCCCTTCTGGGTGTCAAAGAGCAAAGATGTCACTTTGAGGGCTAGGTGCTCCTGACCCCACCCGTGGTCTTTCAATGGCCTCCTATAGATACATAAACAGGCTGGACAAGGAAGGAAGGAAAAGGGACAATAGGACCGTCAAGGAGATGGATTGGCCCAGAGACTGTAATAATGGACCTTTATTGTTACTGTGCAGCAATAACAACCGTGAGGATGGCCCAGGGCCGGGCAGGCCTTCATTCTGGTGGACATAGGTCAGAACCAACTCACTAGTACCCAACAATGTCCCTAGCCTACCCAGGCACGGTCCCTAGCCTGCTGTTCACTCCCTAGAGCTGTTTTACATTCGACGGAGCCATCGAAATTGTCTTTCCATAAGTCAAAAGCAGTCCAGTAGGAGCAAGGGTTCGAATCTGTGAGCAAACAGATCCCACGGGCACTGAGCATGTTCGATAAAGTCTGATAGGACAGAGATAGTTAGGCCTTAATACCAGGGACGGCGATTCACAAACTAGTGCCTCCTTTCCCCTTTGTGCAGAGAAAATGAATTTCACTCATTCCAGAAGGATTTTCTGGAGGAACGAGCTGCCTTGAGGGTACAGCTACTGCTGGCTCCCCGTTCTTGCTTGGTTTTCATAGGAGGATTCTAGAGCCACATTGTACCCACATGTTCCCCAGGATTCTTGGGGATACTTTCCTCTCTGGCCCTCTCCTGGACTCCAGCCTGAAATGACTGGCCCTGGCAGCCCCAGTCAGGGACCCGTGGGCCAGACTCTGCCTTATGGGCTCAGCGTCCCTCTCTGGGCAGTCCTGGGTAATCACAATGGAAAGTCTCGATAACTGACCCCATGGAACAAAGTGGCTGGCATTATTAAAATTTAGAGGAGACATTCTTTCTTTATCCTAATCTGTCATGTAATCCCTGGGTAGCTTCTGGGCGTTGATCTGTATGATGGGCAAGAGCGACTCAGACTTGTGAATCTCTGATGTGTGAACTGCAGGGCGAGGAGCCATCAACGAGCTGCCATCAGGCACTGAAAGGAGAATCACTCTCTGTCAATGCTGACTCGTAGCGGGCTCCTGTGGGTTTCCCAAGAGACTACAGTTGTTGACAGGAGTAGAAGAAAACCCAGTCCTTTCCCCGCGGAACTGCTGGTGGTCTTGAACTGTCAACCACAGGGATGGCAGCCCAACTCATAACCACTACACTATCAGGGCTCCAGATGCCCAGGCCTAATCAGAATTGTGTAGGATCGTTGAGTCAGCATTGACCCGATGGCAGTGACTTTGGCTTTTGGTCTTTAATTGGAAGTCAGAGGATCTCCGGTGGTGCACTGGTTGGGGGCGTGGTTGCTAGCTGCGCCATTGGGAAGATGGGATGGTGGGGTCGTTGCAGGGCAGGACACAGCCACCCCATCGGGGTTTCTAGGCTGCAATCCTTACAGGAGCAGATCACCGAGAACGCTCCTCTCTCGAGGAGCAGCTGTGGATTCAAACTTCAGACCTTTGGGTTAGCGGTTGACTGCTTAACCATTCTGTCAGCAGGCCTTCTCCATAATGGGTTACACAGGGTCACTGTGAAGAGGCATCAACGCCTTGACACGCCACCACCACCATCTCCTACACCACCTCCACTGCCACCACCACCTCCACCTCCACCTCCATCACCTCCACCACCACCACCATCTCCTACACCACCTCCACTGCCACCACCACCTCCACCTCCACCTCTACCTCCACCTACATCACCTCCACCACCACCACCATCTCCTACACCACCTCCACTGCCACCACCACCTCCACCTCCACCTCTACCTCCACCTACATCACCTCCACCACCACCACCACCTCCACCACCACCACCACCACCACCACCACCACCACCACCACCACCACCTCCACCAGCAGCAGCAGCAGCAGCAACACCAACGCCACTAACTCTATTATCTCCATCACCTCCACCACCACCTCTACCACCACACTACCACTACCACCACCACCTCCATCACCTCCACCACTCCTACCACCGCCACCACCACCTCTACCACCATCTCCACTGCCACCACCACCTCCACCTCTACCTCCACCTCCACCACCACCACCACCTCCACCTCTACCACCATGACCACCGCCACCACCACCTCTACCACCATCACCTCTACCTCTACCACCACCACCTCCATCACCACACACCACACACACCACCACCTCCACCACCACCACCTCCACCACCACACACCACACACACCACCACCACCACCACCACCACCACCACCACCACCACCACCTCCACCACCACCACCACACACACCACCATCACCACCACCACCACCATCACCACCGCCACCACCACCTCCACCACCATCACCACCACCATCACCACCTCCCCCAACTCCACCACCTCCACCACCACCACCTCCACCTCCACCTCCACCATCACCACCACCATCACCTCCACCACCACCGCCACCACCACCACCGCCACCACCACCACCGCCACCTCCACCACCGCCACCTCCACCACCTCCACCACTACCACCACCACCACCACCACCACCACCACCACCATCACCTCCACCATCACCACCGCCACCACCACCTCCACCTCCACCACCAACCTCACCACCACCACCACCACCACCACCACTACCTCCACCACCACCTCCATCACCACCACCACCACCACCACCATCACCACCACCAACACCACCTCCATCACCACCACCACCACCACCTCCATCACCACCACCACCACCACCACCATCACCACCACCAACACCACCTCCATCACCACCTCCACCACCACCACCATCACCACCACCACCACCACCACCACCACCACCACCACCACCACCACCACCATCACCACCACCACCTCCATCACCACCTCCACCACCACCACCATCACCACCACCACCACCACCACCACCACCACCAGAATTAAGGATTCCTTGGCTTGCACAAATAGGTAAGCCCTGGGCTACTAAGCCAAAGGTGAGTGGATTGAACTCTCCTAGAGGCAGCTCCGAAGAAAGAGCTGATAATTGACTTCTGCAAACTCATAGCCATGAAATTCCTGGGAAGCACAGTTCTACTCTGAAACACACTCGGAGCCCGTGCTGTTTGGGGTTAGCAGGAAATAATCAGTTCTGAAAACAGGGAGGGTGGTGACATTATGAAGCGTGGTTTGTTGTTGTTCCCGTCCGGCGTGGCGTAGGCTCCAGCCCACAGCGATGGCATTCGTGCAGAATGCTACCCGGCCACACACCACCCGGCCCTGCGCCACCCTCACGGTTGTTCTTATGTTTGAGCCCACAGTTGCAGCCACCGTGTCAACCAAGCCATCTTGCCAAGGGCCGCCTTCGTTTGAGGCTCCTCTGCTTTACCAGGCATGCTGCCTGCAATAGCGTAATGTCTACCCAATACAAGGAGCCCCGGTCAATCCAACTATGAGTCCAATGTATGTGCCAACCATGAAAGCCAGCAATGCAGAAACGGAAGAGTTCTACCGGCGTCTTCAGTCTGCGCCTCAATACACAGGCGACCAAGGTGCACTGCTAATTATTGGCAATCGGAACCCAAAAGTTGTTTTGGTTTGGTCGGAATTAACAAGGCCTGCAAAAAGCGAGGGTCGTTGTTTTACATAAGCATTCTAACGGATGAATATAAAAGATGACAGAGACTGTAATTTTTATATTCTTGGCTATATACCTGCAAGTTATCTGGGTGTAGGTATGCATATTCTGTCAGGGCCCAAGGTGACCTTCATGGGCCACAGCACCTCTTTCATCTTCCCTGATGTTTGCCTAGGCTATCAAGGTATCTGAGGTTATCTCTCCTCTGGGCTAAAGGCACCCTCTCCATTCTCGTGCAGAGAATTCCGGGGGGGCTCCCTGGGCGGCCTTGATCCTGTTCACCAAGCAACAAGGTGCAAAGTATTGTTCAGAGATTGCCAGGGTCTCATGAGTCCTGATGAAACAGGCATGGCGAACACTCGCGCTTCGGTCCAAAGCTCACCGAGCGGGTTTTTGCGGAGGAAGCTTGCAAAGCCTTTGGGACGGGAGCGCGACCCTGAGCCCTGACACCTTGCAAACAGCCCTGTGTGATTCTCCCAAGACTACCTGCCACCCAGTTTGTGCAAGACCGCCTCGCTTTGGAATGATTGACTTAAGGGAGCCTCAACCTTTGTTCCTTAGATTCAGTGGCTCTAAGGGGCAGTCAGCCTTTTCTTTTTGAGCCAGTTATCAGGATCGATGTCATGGAAAGACAGCCAGGGGTCTAATATCTCATTCTGGTCCCTGCTGTGGTTTAAGGTAACCCTTTCCTTTGATGCCCTGGAAACCCAGGTGCAGATAAGTTCTACGAATGATAGGAAGCAAATAAGATAGCCGGCCTGACTTTTGAAACCAAGAGAAAGAAAGAGTGAGGGGTCAGGAAGAGATGGCAGACATTGGTGGAAGGAAGATGGTGGTGGAAGAGAGGGATTGAAGCAGAGCAACCACCCAACACAGCCTGTATTTCACGAACCCCCACCCCAGCCATTTGCCAAGAATTGAGATGTCAAGTCTGCGTGTGATTTTGGCTGGAAGACAAACAAAACTTCATGACAACTGTAATAACGCAACTATTTTTGAGGTGCTTTAATGAAATAAGATTAAAAAAAACTTTCAAGGAAATGCATTTAAAAACTTCAGAAATCATAACAAGCTGTTGCCGTACTTCGGTGCTCCCTCCCAGACGCTTCCGATGTTTCCCAAAGAAGCACTTTACACATGTCCCATGTTGTCCTTCGTCTTGGGGATGCTCTACTTTGATGACAGTGTCACTCACTGCCATGAAGTCGATGCCGACTCACAGCGACCCCATAGGACCGGGTAGAACGTCCCTGTGAGTTGCTGAGGCTGTACCTGTTTACAGGAGTAGAAAGCCTCGTCTTTCTCTTGTGGAGCGAGCACCTGGTGGTTTCGAACTGCCAGCCTTGTAGCTCACAGCCCAACATGCAAGCCCTGTGCCCAGGGGTCCTTAATGGCAGAATAAATAACCAGTTGAAATATGACTGCCCCAGTCATCCCTCTCTTTTGAAGAAAGGAATTTGCTTCTCTCCTTTCTTTCCTTTTATTTGCTTCTATGATTAATGTTGTAATACCTTTGGCTTTATAGCTTCTAATTTATTTAATTGCCTAGTCTAATTTCTTGTGTTAATCCCAGGAATGGACTCAATTGCTTTCTAAAATATAAAAGAAAAAAATTAATGTGTGACTTATATTTCTTTAGATGGTTGGGTTTTGCATGTAGGATGGTATGGAAACAAACAAACAAACAAACAAATGCTCATTTAAATATAGATTAGATCGCATCTCTTGGTGTGGCTATAATAGTCACAATAACCAGGACATAAGTTTAGTGACATGGTAGAGTTTGAGTTTTAAACTTGCCCTTCGAAACCTTCTTGAAAGACCATCTCTGAAGAATGGGCCCAGGTTGCTGGGTTCAGAACGTGCATGTCTTAGGGTTCTGCGATTTCAGCTCCATGTGTCTCTACCTGTCTGGTCCTGTGCCAACAAATCTTGCCGATTTGCTTTGAGCAACACTGATATCTCGATTTGGGGGTTAACGGCCATCAAGAACTAAATGAAAGTGCTACTGATGCAAGTGATCGGGCTACTTAACCAACAAGGTCAGAAGTTTGAAATCACCAGCCCTTCCGTGGGAGAAAGACCAGGCTTTCTGCTTCCAGAAAGATCGACTGCCCTGTCCTGTGGGGTCGCTGGGAGTCGGAATGGACTTGATGGCAGTGAGGGTGCTAATACAAGTAGTTAAGTGGTCATCTATAAACAGAACGGCTGGCAGATCGAATCCACCCTGGAGGTGCCTCCCAAGACAAGCTAGGTGATCCGCTTCTGAAAGGTCCCAGCCTTGAAAACATGATGTGGTGCTTCCCCCGTAGAGACGCGGAGGTTGCTGGAAGTGAAAGCCAACCCCAAGGGGACTCACAACAATAACGACAACATCGGAGGAAAGGCAACAAAGGCTCTGGAACTGCTACTAATTGGCTCGATGATGCGAACACCTGCTTTCTCCTCCCAGTGTCGAGGGCCCCTCCACCGCTGAGTGGAGCTGAAAATAAACATCCTAGAAAATGAGGAAGCTCAACGGAGGGAATGCATGCAAGGCCCTCGGAACATTAAACACAGGTGCAGGCTGAAGGACTTCGAACGAGCAGCCTGGGCAGTCATGGTGGG
This sequence comes from Tenrec ecaudatus, assembly GCF_050624435.1. Taxonomy (NCBI): domain Eukaryota; kingdom Metazoa; phylum Chordata; class Mammalia; order Afrosoricida; family Tenrecidae; genus Tenrec; species Tenrec ecaudatus. The sequence goes on from NC_134532.1 coordinate 182,628,666, forward strand.
CAGTCTGGGGGGCCGGTACACGCTCTACCCGTCACTCACACTGACCTCTTTGCTTCTCATGGCCGAATTCCATTTGTCCTGCTTATTGATTCATTTATCTTGGTGGGAACTGGGTTTAATTCATTATCCTATGTACTGAGAAAGGCGCCCTGGTGGCGCAGGGGGTTTTGCGCTGGGCTGTTCAGCCCAAGGTCAACAGCTTGTATCTGCCAGCCAGCCTGAGGGAGGAAGACGAGGCTCTCTGCTCCTGCAAAGATTCACGGGACCAGCTCTGCTCTGTCCTGCAGGGTCAGAAGAGACTCCAGTGAGAGGCAGAGAATGAGGGAGTGAGTGTGAGAGTTAGTGAGTAAGTGTGAGAGTGAGTGAATGATCAAGTACTAGGATTAATTTCAGTTTGATTCATTTCCCTCCCCCCACCCCTGTCAACTCAACACTTCTTTATTTTAAAAATCAGGGTTTATACTATTACAATTGCTGCTCTTTCAGATTATTTAATGTTCAATCATTCCACATCTCACAAGTTTTTTATAGGGTGCTTATGTGACCTTTCTTATATACCGCTTAAAAATGTGCGGCTGTTATCTCCTTAAAATAAGCTTTGTGGGGTCATTATATGGCTTTATGATTTTGGCAGCCTGGATTCTCCTGAAAATAATACCTCACCTTCATCATTCTCAGGGGGGCATTTTAAATATTGACCAAACATTACCAGCCTTCATGAAGAAGACAAATGCTTACCCTGCTGTTTTTAATGGCTCAGATGAGTGTTTTCCATAGTTGGAATAACTCAGTAAAGATTATTAACTCATATTAAAAGTTAATGAATCATGTAAATTTTCATAATATTAAAAGAACCATATGTTCATAATTCACAGTAGGCCAATATGCATCATATTTCAAATTCACCATCATTTGAAAATAAAATAGTTATAAAGAAATCAGGAGAAACACATCCTCTCCCTTCTATTTAGTTTTTAATGATCATGTTTTTGAATTATTCTCATCATTGGTGGTTCTCAGCTTGCATCATTTTAAGATTGCCCTCTGGCAATCATGTAAACACTAAACACATGCGCTTCTTTAAGACAAAGATGTTGCCCTGTTTCCTGAAATGTAGTTATTGGTACAGATTTCTAACTTCAATGAAAAGATTACTAAACCCATGCCCGAGTCAAAAATTAAGTCCGGGCCTCGTGAAAGAAAAAAGGTCGAGTCCATAATTGAATTCAGTGAGATTTTGCACATCTTAGAAGGGAGATTAGAAGAAATCGATATTCATTCATTGGTGATTTTCTGAAGTCCAGGCTCCCTGCCTGAGCAGGACCTTGGCCTGCCAGCTCGGCAGAGGGTAGAGTGACGTTTTTAAGCTTTGCCTGGTAACAGCAGCTTAAATGGGGAAAATCCTGATAGTTAAGTTTTTCTTCATATAAAAAGACAGCCCCCCCCCCCCCCAAAGGTATCATTGAAACTAACATGGCTTGGGTTGGTGATGTGAAGCCTTTTTCAGCATTTAGGAATGAATAGTTCAGGCTGAGCCCTGGTGGCATACTGATGACTTGCTGAGCTGCTAACCCCAGGGTCAGTCGTTCGAAACCACCAGCGGAACTGAGGGAGACAGACAGCGCTTTCTATTTCCATCAACAGCAAGTTTCGGAAAACCACAGGGACAGTGCTGCTCTGTCCTCTAGGGTCACTAAGAGTTGGCATTGACTCACGGCAGTGAGTTTGGAGCGTTTAAGCAAGTCAACTGAGAACCCGCTCTGGAAATGACAAATTCCAATATGATTATTGCACGCAGAACCGTTTACGTAGCACCTGCAATCAAGACAGATGAACCCTGAACCCACTTAATGAAGCTGGAGCTGCGGGGCCCTTCACGCACGTGGCTCCCTGTAGACGGCCTCACTGGGGAAGAGAGGGGTAGGGGGTGAGGGCGAATCAAAGGGCCTGAACATCCAAGGTGACAGTCATGTGTTGCTGTTGTTTCTCGTTCTAAACATTCGCTTTCACAGCAAGCTTTGTGTCCATCAAATTGCTAACGTTTCAGGAATGCAGGGATTGGTGCCCAGGGCAGAGCCCCGTGTCACAACTCATTGAATGAATGTCGGCCAGAGTCACAGGTCCAGGCATCTGTTGGTCATTTGACCTGTGCTGTCAACCATACAGTCTCGGCCGGGCAGGTCAGATTTTTCCCATTTCAGAGAAGAAATCCAAGTTCACTGAGGCTGTCTATCCAGGGGTGGATCTGGGATTTGAACCCAGGTCTCTAACCTGACGACACCATACTATGTCCTGTGTTTCCCACTCATTCTCATACTTGAAGCTATAGGAGAAAGCTCACTTGACAGAATGGAAGACATGACCAGTTTTCAGTTTCATTTTGTTTTTCTTTACTCAGCTCTAACTAAGCTGCTGTTGGGCGACGGTACCTTATCGTACTCTCTAGCAGGCTGAGAGGAAAATATCGAGTGTGTTTGGGATTCTGCAGCACCTAGAAAGGTCAGGGAGGACCTGTCAGAAGACCATGAAGTTGTCCAAGTGCCCAGCAGAGTGTGTGGCACTCACAGGCGTGACTCCCTGTGTCTCTCTCCTGGATCCAGCAAGCTTGGCATATCGTCTTCACTGTGGTCAGAATCTAACTGGCTCTCAACCTTCCTAATGGCGCGACCCCTTAATACAGGGCCTCATGTGGTGGTGACCCCCAACCATAAAATTATTTTCATTGCTACTTCCTGTCATTTTGCCACTGTTATGAATCAGGTGACCCCTGTGAAAGGGTCGTTGGACCTCCAGAGGAGTGGAGACCCACAGGTTGAGAACCGCTGAATCCCTTAGAGACCACCCTTGCACTTGACACTGTTGACATTGAAGATGGTGATCTTTACACCACAGTCAGTGTTAGGCTGAAAAGCAGGGGTATTGTGCTTGAACTGCATTTAGTACAACACCATCTTCAGACACGCAATAACTAAACGTTGATTGACTCCTGGTATGAACTATAACAGAAAAAAGACAGGACTAGCAACTGAACACTCTTGATACTAGTAAGAGCTAGCACTTCATTTGCCAAATCTGCTGGGCACTTGCTTCCCACACTGCCTGAGAGGCAGGTACTAGCATGTCCACCATAGGGGAGCGCCCACAGGGAAAGACATAGTTAGGTAACTCGCCGAATTTCTAGAGGTGAGTCAAGACCAGGCTGCCCCTGTCCAGCTCTGTGTTCTTGACTTCTTGACTGCCAGCGAGAGCAGAGGATGGACCTTAGAGATGATTCCATGCCTTTTTGCCCCTTCTTATTGAAGGCAAAGAAACGGAAGCCCAAGACATAAGTGACTTTTGCCCAAGGTCTGTTAGTGGCAAAGGTAGAAGTAATTCTTCAGCCTTCTGTTTCCTGGCTACTTCCAGAACATCATGCAAGTTAAAGTATAAGGACCCCTAAAGGAGCCATGGGTTAGACATTGGGCCGTTACCCGCAAGGCTGGTGGTTCAAACCCACCATGTGCTCTGGGGGAGACAGATGAGTGTGTCTGCTCCCATAAACACGTACATACAATCTCGGAAACCCTCTACAGGATTGCTATGAGTTGGAATGTCGTCCAGTGAGTTTGCTTTGGGTATGAAACACACCTCTGCAGCTTGGACCAGAAGGTGATTTAACAGGCTGTGAAAAGGTAAGGAGTTGGGCGGCACAAATGGTCAGCAGTTCAGAACCGCCCAGCAGCCCTGTAGAAGAAAGGGCTGGTCCTCAGCTAAAAACAAAAAGAACAACACAAAATCCCGAATGGCTGCACATGGGGTTGCCGTGAGTCAGAATTGACTTGATGGCAACAGGCTTGATTTTTTTTTTTTGTTGGTTGGTTGGTTTATGCGACAGACTTGGCAGAAAACATGCCAAGGGAAGGTAGATAGGGAGAGCATTGTGACTGTGTGTGACAGTGTGCTTAGGTGCCCAGAATATTCTGGGAGGCTGACCGGGAGCCACAGTCTCACTACGTCTTCAGCTGCCTCACCAGCTGAATGGGAGTTACATCCATGGTCATGTCTATCTCAGCTTTCCCTTTCAGAACACTATTCACACCAGTTCATGAGTCATTTAGTTTATTTAACTTCCTTGGACCCACCATTATTTTATCCTTTTCTTCACTCTTCATTCGTTTACTTTGATTGTTTAAATTCAAGTCTACTCAAAATGGGTGCAGAAGCAGATGTGGTGAAGAAGGCAGATGGTGCCTGACTATTAAAAGATATAGCATCTGGGGTCTTAAAGGCTTGAAGTGAAACAAGGGATCATCTAGCAGAGAAGCAACAAGCCCGCGTGGAAGAGGCACACCAGTCTGTGCGATCATGAGGTGTCATCGAGACCAGGTAACAGGCATCAGAAGACCCTTAACAATCAAACAAACAAAACAATATGGTTGGGAACAAGGGGGGTAGGAACAGAGACCCACAAAGGGGTCACAGGGATGAGTCAACCAGGGCACAGTAAATCACTGATGAAACATAAAATATTCCTACGGTTCCTTGAGGTTTCCTCACCCCCCAACACCATGACCCCGTGATGCCTCTCACTTTGGACTAGACTGGAGCATGTACACAGGTGTAGATAAGAGATAAAAGCTCACAACACATGCAACCCAAGATCAGGAATGGGAAGAGAGATACCAAATGGGAAGGGAGGAGAAGAAGAGGGAACTGATCACCATGATCGACATACAACCACACCCCCGCTTCCAGGGGAAAGAACAACGTAACCATGGGGGAGGGGAGACAGTGTCAGTGTGAGACATGAAATAATAATAATTTGTAATTATCAAGGGGTTGCGGGGGGCGGTTAGGGAGAAGCTGATCCCATGGGCTCAACAGGAAGTAACTGTCTAGAAAAGAATGATGGCAACATATGTACAAACATGCCTGATACAATTGATGTATGGATTGGAGTAACCATTAGAAGAGCTCTCAATAAAATGATCAACAATAAATAAACAAATAAATTCAAGTCAACAAGAACATATTTAACAACTACAAGGTCTTGGAAGAAAGATTAATGAGGCAGCTCCTGCCTTCAGATAGCAGGAGAAATTAGGACAGACATGAGGACAATAAAAACATTATACTTTTAAGTGTCAATTAGGAATAATTAAAAAGTATAATCATATTACATTTAGGCAAAATAGATGTGACTATGTGGGTTTGTGACTCTGTAAGAAAACATCGGACAACTGAATCCACTGCAAGCGGCGGTTACTTGTGAATGTGGGATTTAGGAAGGAAGGTTGTTGATGGTTCAGTGCCATGATGTCTCAGGCTCACAGCGACTGCCTGGACCTAGGAAACACTGGCCTGGTCCCGCGCCATGCTCACAGACATTGCAAGGCTCCTTGTTGCAGCCAGCTCTTCAAATAGAGCCAGCTCCTCTATTTTGCTAAGCAGCGCCTCCTTCTCCAGGGACTGGTCATTCCTGAGAACATGCCCAAAGTTCAGGGGCGAAGTCTTGCCAGGCTTGTTTCTACGGAACATTCTGGCGGCCTTTCTTCCCAGCAGAATTGTTCGTGCCTCTGGCGTCCGTGGCACTTTCAGTATCTCTGCCAGCACCCTAACTCAACTGCAGCCAGTCTTCCTCCGTCTCACCTTCATCGTCTAGCTGCACGTGCACATGAGGCAGGACCAGCACTTGGTTCAAATGTACCTCCGTCCCCAAGGTGGCATCTTTGATTTTTTTTTCAGCTTTGATTTAAATGCTTAAAGAGGTCTTTTGAAGCAGATACACTGAAGACTAAATGACACTTGATTTCTTGACTCCTGCTTCCATGGATGTCGACTGTGGATCTCAGTAACATGGAATCACTGAGTTCGGTCTTGTTGTTATTTATCATGATGTTGCCTATCGGTCCAATGTTGAGGATGTTAGTTTTTGTTTTACTTTTGCATGTCGTTGTATTCCATACCGGAGGCCAGAGCTCCAAGTGCTCTTGGCTTTCAGCCAACCACGCAGTGTCTTGTCGGCGTGTGTGGTTGGTGGTGCCATTGAGTCGATTCCAGCCTACAGTGACCAAGCACAAGGAAACACTGCCTGGTCCCGCGCCATCCTCACCATTGTTCCAGTGCTGGACCCCATCATTGGAGCGTATCAGTCCATCTCCCTGGGGCCTTCTTTAGCTGCCCCTCTACGTTACCAAGCAGGATGTCCTTCTCCATAGATGGTTTCTCCTGACAGCATGTCCAAAGCATGGAAGACGAAGTCTTGCCCTCCTTGCCTCTAAGGAGCACATTTTGCAACCTAGATTGGGTTGTCCTTATATGGGTCCATGGTACTTTCGGTATTTTGTGACAGCACCCCCACATAGCAGGTTCCCCGATCCTCACCCCACGTTCTTCTTCATATAGTACAGCTTCTCCGATGATGTGCTCAGCATACAGATCGAATGCTCAAACAAACTCAAAATTCACTGCCATCAGGTCGGTGGTGACTCATGGTGACGCAACCTATAGGACGGGGTAGAACTGCCCTGTGGGGTTCTGAGACGGCCCCTCTTTATAGGAGTAGAAAGCCCCGTCTTTCTTCTGAGGAGCAGCTGGTGGTTCGGATTGAGTAAGTACGGTGAATGGTTACACCCTGGTGCACCCCTTTCCCGTTGTTACCTTGTGTAGTATCCACTTGTTCTGTTGGAATGGCAGCCTCTTAAGAGGTCCACGTACCAGTTTTGCAGAAGCCTAATGAAGTTTTCTGGATTTCTCGCAATATTATTCACAGCTTGTTATGATTTACATAATTAAAAGCATTTGCATAGTCAACTTAACACAAGTAAATACCTTTCTGTTATTCTCTATTTTGGGCCCCAGTCCGTGTGACATCAGTAATGGTCACTTCTGTGATGCACTCTTTCATTTGGTTTATTAATTTTTGGTGGGCGAGAGTGTACAACAAAGCAGCAGCCGTTCAACAGTGTTTCCATGAACGGTTTGCTGGCATTACTGACGCACTTCACACGTCTCACCTCTTTCTAACTCCACTCCTCTTATTTCACCACTTCCATCTCGGCGCCTGCAAACGCTCCTCCCTGTCTGAGTTACTGTTGTCCATTTAAGGAGCCCTAGCGGAACCATGGATAAATGCTTGACGAATAACCGTTGGCCGTTTGAACCTACCAGAGGTTTCTGGAGAAAATATTACAGATTTAGAAACCCTATTGAGCAGTTAAACTCTGTCCTATGAGGGCACAGTGCATTGGAAATGATTCAGTGGCAATGGCTTTGGGTTTGGGCCATCCTTTTAATCTCATATAGATAATTCTTTTAAAAAGCACAGTGCTTAAGGTGGACATTCTTTCTTAAATAAGCTAATTTTTTTTTAGTTGTGATTCATTCTTCATTGGCGGTCCAAGTTAGACAGTTCTGATCTGTTTCAGCATCCCTACTACTTTGCAGCAAGAGTAACTGAACGTTCAGTAGTTTTAAATGTATTTTTTTCTTTCAATAGACTATTTTCGAATGTTGAGGTTTTCTAGTAAGATTTTTTGTGTGCAATTAAGTGTCTTCTTATAAAACCATATAGTAACGTTTCCCTTTGTTCATAGTTTCAGGATATCTTTCATGGTTTCAATTCCTTACAATATTTTCTGATCCTCGTTTGGGACTAATTTTCCATGTATGAGAGTAATCACATCAAATCAAGCTGTTTAAATAGGATCAGAATATTATTGTCTGAACATTTATAATTACATTTATTTAAGCTCTCGTTAATCATTCACTGAAGTTTAACTTTTTCTGCTCGATGGTTAGAAAAAGTAAATACTGCCCGCTTGAAGGTTTTAGAACACCAATTTGGAGTCTACACATCTATTTTTTTTAAATGACTTCCATCTAACTTCGGTATTCAGGACACAGAAACTGTCTTTGCCAACTCGTGTCCACAAACTCTTTTTATCACCTGTCCCCATCCAACTTGATGAAAATTATCTATAAGATTAATAATGATAAATTGTTTAATCCGTATGTTCTATATTTTATTAGCCACACCTGAGGTCCTACTGCTAACTAACCTCCTTAATTATAAATGATATTTCCAAGGGTACATACATATGTATGATTCAACATGACTTGAATGGGACACTGAAGGTTTAGGAAAATTAAAATTACAGGGTCAATGAAAAATCGCATGGCCAACATGTGAGCCAGGGCATAAAAGATCCATAGATTTTGAACTCGTAAAACGTGTGGATAGATGCTCTCAGTACAGGCAAGTGAAGTCGACTCTGTTACGGCAGCAACAACACAAAGAGCTGATGGGCTTTGTGTTCTAAATTACTCTTTTTTCACTGACGCACAAGTAGCTGATTTACATGATCGCTAAACCTTGTGTGCTTGGGTTCAGGTGGATCCGATTTGAATTTTGGCTTTGACACTTAACAGCTGTGCAACCTTGAGTAAGACGTATCTAAGCCTCAGCTTTACCGGCCGTGAAATGGGTATTAAAACAACTCCATGGAAAAGCTGATGTGAGAACCGAGTGAGATGATATAGGAGAAGTAGCTAGTGTGGTTTCAGACACTGCAGTCGGGGTGCAATAAAATATTCCTTTTCTGTAATAATTATTGAGAATATAATGATATAATGTCAAAAAATCATCAGTAACAGTTGTCTCAATCCTCTGCTTGGCCTTAGGAATTCAGAGCATTTTCTGTCCTGAATCTTCCCTTCTGTGTACGTCCTTTTTTGGTGTGGGGATGGAGAGAGATGGGAGATGAGGGGAGCACTGTTTAGAATTTTAACTTTCTCCAAAAAATATTTTTATGTCCTTCAGTGACGTGAACGTTTGGATTACATTTGTAGTCAAAAGGCTAGCAAAGATTAATTCTGACATTTCATTCTCTCTCTCTCTCTCTCTCTCTTTTTTCCCCTGCATTTCATTGTCTTGCAACTCAACTTCTCAATTTTAACAAGAGCATTAAAGGGTCCTCCCAAAAGTTTATGGAAATAAATTCATAAAATGAAAATTTTCATAAAATTTCAAGGTGACGCTTAAAGAATTTGCTTCTATGTAATCAAAACTGGATTAATAAACAACATCTTGATAACTCAGGAAAATAGTTAAGTTGTCAAGTATTTCAGTTTAACTTGGGTCCACAACACTCTTGGAAGCAGCAGTCAGGTAGTCAAAGGACATGCTCTGTTGGGAAAATTTGCAACCAAAGTCCCTTTAAGTATTCAAAAGTAAAGCTGCTTCCCGAGGATTACAGTTGCCCAACCCCGTTATTATTTTCTTGGGTGATTGAAATACCATGGCTTGGCTCAGGCGCACCTTAGTCCTCGATGCAACATCCTCACTTTTCACCACTCTAAAAAGGTCTTGTGCAGCAGATTTACCCAATGCAAGGCATAGTTTGATCTCTTCAAGGCCTGACATAGTCATGGTATTTTCCATCGCTTCCTATGCATATGAAAATTGGACCGTGAATAAGGAAGACCGATGAAGAATTTATGCATTTGAATTACGGTGCGGGCCAAGACCATGACCTATACCATGGCCTTCCAGAAGAACAGCTAACGCTGTTCGGGAAGAAGCAGTCACACTGTTCCTTGGAAACAAGATCGGCAAGACTTTATTTTTCTCCTGTACTTGGGCATCTTCTCTGGAGTGAGGCCATCATGCTCGATCAAGTAAAGGGTTAGTGCAAAAAGGAAGCCCCCACAAGAGGGATTGGCAACTTGAGGGGCTCCAGCCCTGGGCTCCAGCATCCTGGGATGGCACACAGGCTCGAACCGGGGTTGTTAGAAGTAGAAACAGACCCGGTGGCACCTACCAACATCCAAATCAAGCTAACAGGGCCCTGCTGGTACCTTCACTTCAAACCGTTCCACTTACCCGTCATGGTATTGATAGGGAGTTGAACAGGAGAGGAGGTTTCAAAATGACATTTCATCTGAACCCAGCAGGCTTCTTCTTGTCCCAGACGGCAATCACAGCAGTCTGCTGGCCAAGAGGACTTAGCTAATCATCACACATGTGGTGACTCCTTCGTGGCTGCTTCGGCAGTTTTAGCAGAACGTTTGGTTAAGGATTTCAGAGTCTTTAAGGTGAGTGCTTCCTAAAGATGGCTTGGTTTTATATATCATTTGGAAATATAAATATCTTTTTATCTTGTGTTATTTTTAATTGTGAAAATTACCTTAATACACAAAAATAGAAAAATAACGAACACTTATGTACACATTACTCAGCTACCAATATTCTACAGCAAGATTTCCCCCATCTTTTTGTTTTTTTAAACAAGGCCTACTTTTTTTCTTGGCTCTTAAAAAAATACACATACGCACACACACACACATCCCAAACCCAAAAAACCAAACTTACTGCCACTGAGTCAACGCTGACTCAGAGTGACCCCCCACCCCTCTGTGAGCTTCTGAGAATGTAGCTGTTTACGGGAGTAGAAAGCCCGATCTTTCTCCTAAGGAGCTGTTGCTGGTTTCAAACTGCCAACCATGAGGACTGCAGCCCAATGTGGAACCGCTACACCCCGTAATGCAAATGTTTGCATTTCACTATTTTTAAGTGTACAATCAAGTAGCATTAATGCTGTAAAACCGTCACCACTATTTCCAAGTTATAGTTACCACTTCAATCAGAAACTCAGGACCTCTGAAGCAATAGCTTCCCACGTCCCCTTCCCCCTAGCCCTTGAATGAGCCACTTTTGTCTCTATGAATGTGTTTTTCTAGGTATTTCATCTAAGTGAGGATCAGGCAGTATTTGTCCTTTTTAAAAAAATCATTTTATTAGGGGCTCATACAATTCATTACAATACATACATACATCAATTGTGTAAAGCACGTTTGTGCATTCATTGCCCTCATCATTCTCAAAACACTTGCTCTCCACTTAAGGCCCTAGCATCAGCTCCTCATTTTTTCTCCTCCCTCTCCGCTCCTCCCTCCTCATGAACCCTTGATAATTTATAAATTATTATTTTGTCATATCTTGACTTGTCCGATGTCTCCCTTCACCCAATTTCTGTTATCCGTCTCCCAGGGAGGAGGTCACATGTAGATCCTTGTAATTGTTCCCCGCTTTCCAACCCACCCTCCCTCTACGTTCCCAGTATCACCACTCACACCACTTGTCCTGAAGGGATCAATCGCCCAAGAGTCCCTGTGTTTTTGGTTCCTATCTGTACCAGTGTACATTCTCTGGTCTAGCCAGACTTGCAAAGTAGAATTGGTATCATGATAGTGGGGTTGGAGGTGGTGGGGAGGAAGCATTTAGGAACTAGCAGAAAGTTGTATTTTTCATCATTGCTACATCACACCCTGACTGGCTCGTCTCCTCCCAGAGACCCTTCTGTAAGGAGATATCCAGAGGCCTGCAAATGGGCTTTGGGTTTCCACTCCGCACTCCCCACCTCATTCACCATGGTAAGATTTTTTGTTCTGATGATGCCTGATACCTGATCTCTTTGATACCTCGTGATCACACAGGCTGGTGTGCTTCTTCCATGTGAGCTTTGTTGCTTCTGAGCTAGATGACTGCTTGTTTACCTTCAAGCCTCTAAGACCCCAGACGCTATCTCTTTTAATAACCGGGCACCATCAGCTTTCTTCACCACATTTGCTTATTCACCTGCTTTGTCTACAGCGGTTGTGTCAGGAAGGTGAGCATCATAGAACGCCAATTTAATAGAAGAATGTATTCTTGTATTGAGGGATTACTTGAGTGGAGACCCAATGTTCATCTGCTACCTCAATACTAAACCTATAAATATATGCACAGAGATCTATTTCCCCATCCTCATATATAAATATATTTGCATATGTAAATGTATTTATCTAGACCTCTATAAATGCCCTTTGTCTCCCTGCTCTTTCCTCTATTTCCCTTGACTTTCCTCCTGTCCCACTATCATGCTCAGTCCCCACCAGGGCTTCAGGAATTCCTCTTGGTTACATCACCCTTGATCATGCCCTACTAGGCGTATTTGTCCTTTTGTGTCTGACCTATTTCACTTAGCATCATGTCAAGATTGGCTTCTAGTGGTAAATTTTTAAATCAAAAGAGGTACATATATCTGATTTGTACATTCTGAAATAACTATATGATATTTATGCCCTGGTGTGTGTGTGTGTGTGTGTGTGTGTGTGTGTGTGTCTGCAATCCACTTCTCTTCAACTGTAGCTTTAAATCCTTTCCAGGACAAGCAAGATCTTCCTTAAATAGAACATAATCCCTTAAATTATTTATTGAATACCTAGCATAAGCCCAGCATTGTGCAAGCTTTACTGAGGGAATTGGTAGCAAGACTATTAGGACAAAGGTCTTTAAAAAAATAGTGGAAAAATAGAGAAGAAATGCAGTCTCATCCTAGGGTTAGAAACACGTTAGTGAGGCCTTGACTGAGATTAGACTTTCTCAACACTGCTGGTCCTAAGAGCCTCTTTCACACATTAAGCAATCTCTTGAGCCCCTCAGGAATTTGAAAAGTCATTTTATCGTCTGTGTGTGGTATACAAAAAAGTGGTTTAAAAATTTATATTTTCTTTCATGTAAGTACACTTTTAAAAAGTTTTAAAGCTTTAAAAAAAGGAATGAAAAAGATTCATGTAATATGTGATGACTTTAAAGTGTTCATTAACCAAAAGCACAGATGGTGGCATTTTCTAATTTCATAAACAATCCATGCTACTTAAGTGCTTTCATTCAAGAAAAAGATTTTTTGGGGGTAATGTTTTAGATGAGATAATTGTTTGATCTTAAGACTCGGTCCGTATTAAAATCTGGTGAAATGTACACATCCAGCAGTGGCATATCTGCTAAGCTCGTCCTTTCTGTGTGCATAACAACATTAGGGCAAGCACAGACGAAAGTTTCTAAAGTCACATATATTTTATATTTATTTTAAGAACACTAGAAAATATTGGTTTCTCACTTAGGGTAAGACATAAAGTTCCCTTTCAAAATAGAGCATTCAAATAATGTTTTAGTTAATAATTGTACATGGGTATTTAGATATGCAGAAGGAAAAAAAGTCACAGCAAACAAACTTTGTGAAACACGATGTTATGGTATTGAGAATGGATAAAAATGACCTTTGAAACATTCATTTTTGAATTCTTGAAAACTCAACCCCAAACCAAACCCGCTGGCCATTGAGTCGATTCCAATTCATGGAAGGGACACATTTTATATAAAGTTTAATGTTTTGTTTGTAAACGACTGTATAAGAGATGATGTGGGGCAAATTTTTCAAGTATCTCACAATGCAAAGCCAGCCAGGGCAGTCTTGATTCCCCATATGTGAAAAGGTAGGATAGATATAGTCATCAAATTATTTCTCCCCTTAACATTTTTACGCATAAGTACCCTGAGAGACCTGAAATTGATGTTGAGATTAGGTGTGCAATTTACAGACCTGTTGAAATTTTTCTTGAGATCCATTTGTAAAATTATTACGATTTTCATGCCTCTGATTTACTGGTATTATTTCACTATTCTTTATGCTTCATGTATTTTAAGAATTTTTTAGTATGGGTATAAATCAATGGTTTTCAACAGGAAACAATTTTGAGGAAATTTTTGGCAATATCTAGAGACATTTTTGATGGTCAAAATCTGGATGTATGTGTGTATGTTAGAATACTACTCTCTTCTAGAGGGGAGAGGCCAACGCTCCTGCTAATAGAGCCTAGGACAGTCTCCTGCAACTAAGAATTATCTGACCCAAAATACCAACAATGCTAAGGCTCACAAATCTTGGTATGAAGTAAACAGTTTATATACATGTATATACATTTATGCAGTTTATAGATGCATGGATATAATAGTATATGCAACTCAAATCCATGGCACAAAGCTACCATGGGAGCTGGCATTGTGCAATGAGGTCATAAGCAGAATGAGTTACATGTCTCATACATCAACTCATCTCTCTCATGGTCACGAGTACTCACTCAGGGGCTCTCAAACGCTCCATTGAAAGAGTGGAGTCTGTATATGTGAGTTATCCTGTGGATAAGCATGTATTGATTTAAAAATAGAACAAAAACACACACCATTACTGCCTTGACTGATGTGAGTCTGGGACACCTGCATGGGCACTTGGGACTTTGCTGATATGCAGGTTGAGGACATGGCCCACATAGACCAGAGTCCATCTGTGGAATTGAAAAGAAACAAAAAACAAACAAACAAAAACTAAACTAAAATGGATGGCAACAATGGTTCCAAATACAGAAACCATTGTGAGGCTGGCACAGGCCCGGGCAGTGTTTCGTTCTGTTGTGCACAGGGTCACTGTGGATCGGAACCGACTCAATGACCCCAAACAACCACAGCCCAACCCGACTTGGGAGTGAGGTCTTTCCTCTGCACTGGAGAGACTGACATCTGCCCACCAGGATAATAGACTGAGCCTAAGAAGGGCGTTCTGGGGGTGTCCTGGTTCCTGGGCTCAGTTATCCTTGTGGTTTGTTTTCTGAGTCAGAAACGGCTCCTTCTTGTGTCAGCCGAGCTAAATTGGTTTCGGTCACACAACCACACAAGTCCTAATGCAGCATCGGATGAATATAGGTAATATTTCAAAATGAAGGCAAATACAATGAAATACAAAGATTGAACCTGGAATTGACTCTCTGACTCCAAGATGAACACAGAAATCCTAAATTCACTCAACCGACATTGCTACCCAGCATCTACCGAATCCTGATGTAGATGCTGGGAGCGTCGGACCAAATGAAGCACAGGCTCTCAGTTAATTTGGGGAGATGGAAAAGCACCAGACAGTATGAGGGAGAAGGTTTTCTTCTCATGGGAGCCCTCAGGATGGGCACTTAACCCCACAGGATCAAGATTCACTTAGAGGTAGTGACCATCTGAATTTTGAAGGCCATTAGATGGGCAAGCCAGGGGATTGAGGAGGACATTTCAGCTAGAGAGAGTAAGCGAGTAGCATGGAGGAAGGAGCCCTGCCAGAGGTTTGTTATGGTGGACCGTTGAGGGCAAGGGGTTGGCATGAGCGATGCGGCTGGGAGAGGGGCCAGGGAGCAGTCTGGAAAGGAGGCCAAGGGTTGCCTTAAGAAGGCTCAGTGAAAAACTGGGACTTTATCCTAACATTTCGGGGAGCTACTATTCGATTTCATGCAAAGGGTGACACATGCATGTTAGAAATATCATTCTGGGAAATGTGGGTCCTAAGAGGCAGGGTGTTGCAAAGATCACAGGCCATTTTTTTGAGGCCATGACTAAGGCCACTGCTGTGGAGTTGATTCTGAGTCCTGTGCTCCTGTTTGTACAGAGGGCAAGCGTGCTTCACAGAGCTTTCAGGGGCTGGGTTTTCAGCAATAAATCATCAGGCCTTTTCCAAGGAGTCTCTAGAACACGAACCTCTAACATTTCCATTAGCAGCTCCGTGTGTTGACTGTTTGCATTACCTAAGACCCTCAAACTACGATGACAACCAGGTCTGATTGTGCATCTTCATTGAGTTCCAAGTACGGTTAGAAATTCAGGGGAACATTCATTAGGAAGTGTGTTTAGGGGGAAATTTTTCTTGAGGCTCAGGTCTTCAATTCAGCCAAATGGAAATTTCAGGTCAGTTTCAGGACCCCCCCGAACCTTTCAGGTTTCTTCCAAACCAGGACATTTCAAACTGAGATGGAAGATTCAAGGTCACTCTGGAACTAAAAAGACTTCCGTAACCAAGACAAAAATCTTTTCTGTATTTGAGGAATAAGGTAGTCTGTTATTATTCATCAATTGAGTTTTATATTAGGCTTATTTACGGGAACAAAAACTGATTAAAACTTAAAGGGAAATAATGCTTTTTCTGAGTAACAGGGTGGCGTATTAAAGAAGAGAGACTTCGTGGCAATATAAAATAGCAATTTACTTGTTTTGATGTTAAAGAAAGAACAAAGTGGGGGAAAATGAGATCACCTCAGGCTATTGAGCCATTGTAAAATTTCTTTCTAAGGCTATAAGTCACTGTGTTGTACAGTGTATTTCATTTCAAGGGACCTGTCATACCATTAGTTAGGTTCACAGTTTAGAAATTTCAAGAAGGTGGATAAAACAAGTTGGAGAACACAGCAATTTAAAGACAATAAAACATTCCTGACAACTGTGAAGTACTAATTTTGTGCTAAAGTCAAATACGTATTTTGAAATAGAGGGAAATGAAAAGTATCTTTTAAAAAACCCAGCATTTTCTCAGCTGAATTTGGACTATTTCTTTATTACTTTAAAACCATTTTTGTTCATTTTTATCACAGAGGCAGTTTCTACAGCTTTGAATGAGTCACTGAAATGTATTTTAAATGAAAATTTGAATTGTTAACATTTTCTGGGTCACCAAAAGATTTTCAGCTATTTGGAATATGTTTCTTTATAAAAAAAGTTGAACACATATGCTTGCATTTGTATAGAAACTTTAAAAGGAACAGATAAGACATCTTTCACAGACTCTTGGAGTTGAGTGTCACCAGATGGGGAGGGAACAAGAGACTTAACTTTTTTGTCTTTTATCTGGATTTCTACTTGAAATCTGATTTAAAAAAATTTTTTTAAACTAGCATGTACTATCTTGAGAATTTTTAAACTGATTTTAAAAATTAAAGCTACATGAAGGGGGAAATAAAAGCTACACAAAAGGAATATTTCTCCCAAGCAATCTATTTGACTGAAAAAAAAAAAAACCCACAAAAAACCTGCGTCTAACTACTGACAGCATCGGTGTGAAAGTAAATCTCTCAAAACTTCCTGAAAAACGACTCTTTTTAAAAGTCCCTAAATAAAAACATTTAGCATGCAATTATATGGCCATTTGCAAGTCCCAGGTTCACAGCGATCTAACCTTGATGGAGTGATTTAACTTTAAAAAGCTTCCCTGTCCCCATCTTCAGCATGGAGATCATAATAGCACCTGGATTCTGAGGTTGTCAGGAGAATCGCACATGCTAGTGGCCTGCGGGACCGACGCAGTAAGCGTTCAACACACATTAGCTACTATTTTGCTTGCGTTTTCACTCTTGCTTTTTGTCATTGCCACATTTCCCCACAGAAGCCCTGGGTTTGGAAATATCCTGCTTGGAAATACTCACTAGGGCATGTTCCTCCCGATTTTTACATGACTTGCTTAATTATATGTGTGAGAAAAAAATCATTTTTTCCCTGCGATGCAATAGCAACCCCCACTACCCCCACTGTGACTCACACTTATTTGTCTCCTGTAGTTAGTACGCATCTGCTAGGTAGCATTTATGTTGCTTTCCACAGCTAGGTACCACAGAGACTAGCACTACTGACAACACAACAGAATGGAAAGGCTCCTGCCGGATCGTGACTCTCAAACAGCTGCCTGGTGACAGGGAAGGGTTGCAACAACTGAATTTGCAAACGAACTAGTTTTCTACCAAATGAAAGCTAACTCATCGCTCACGCTCTCAGGTACCCTTGTGGATGTTTCAGCCCCAGGGACACCATCACTGGATGGCTTCGTGGGCATTCGCGCACATCCAGTGAGATCGCACTATGGCTTGACGCAGGCATTCCTCTAAAGCAGCAGGTTTGAATTTGACCTTTGGCGGTGGAACTGGTGCCCGGGCTGACAACGAGTGGAGCTGATCGCCATCCACAGAGGATCCCTGACACCCAGGGGCGTGCGGTCCCCACTGTTCCCGTCTAGCGCCCGCAGCTTGCATTGCCAGCCTGCCCTGGGTACGTACCTTGAGGAGGTTGTGCCCGACGGTGTAGACAGCTGCCGCGCTTCCTTTCTCCCCGGGAGCGTGCACGCCGGTCCCGTAGCCGTGCCAAGCCACCAGGTAGGGGTTGTGAATTGTAATCCAGTATTTGACTCGGTCCCCAAACATCTGGAAACAGTACGTGGCGTAGTCATTGAAGAGCTCCACGATGCTTTCATTTTTCCACCCCCCATAGTGCTCTTGCAACGCCCAAGGCAAGTCCCAGTGGTACAAAGTCACGACGGGCGCGATGTTTCTGAGCACGAGGTGGTCCAGAAGAGCGTTGTAGTACCGGAGACCTTGCGCGTTGGCGACGGCGACCACGCCATCGGGAAAGAGCCGGGGCCAGGAAATGGAAAAGTGATAAAAGGAGACGCCCAAAAACTCCAGAGCCGAGACGTCCTTTTCCAGAAACAGGTAGCTGTCACTGGACGCTTGCGTGCCGTTGAGAGTTGTCAGGTGCGTGCGCACGAACTGATCCCAGATGGAAGGACCCTTCCCATCCTGCCTCCAACTCCCTTCCACTTGGAACGCGCCAGTCCCAACACCCCAGAGGAAGTTTTCAGGAAAAGTGTCATAGAGAAACAGCTGGCTCTGGTTTACCGGACTCGGCGGAGGTGATTTCGCCCAGACAGCTGTGCCGTCTCCAGAGAAGCCGGTCACAGCTCGCAGAAGGAGCCACGCTGACAGCATGACAGACGTCCGCAGCTCCCCGGTGGACATGGTTTTCCTGCAGCGTGCGCTCTCTGCAGTCCATTCATTCCCCGGAGGTCCTGCCCCGCACAGCCTGGCTTCATTTGCCACAACTGCTGGACGCGCTTATCAACGCTTCAGCCAACGCGTGCGATTGGAAAGCTCTGTCAATGATTAGCTTGAACTGTGAGCCTTCGGATGGGTCACGGGGAGCAACGTAATGTGAGGGAGGTGGCCCTGGGACAGCCACCGACAAGCCGAGCTCCCGCTCACGATGGGAAACGGAGATGAAAATGTATCAGTGACAATCATTTGAATGTGTGACGAGGGCACAACAAACGACCAATCCAAGTGAATTAAAATGCCCTGTTTTCTGTGCAGCGCTCCCTGTTGACCCAATTCTTTACTGACTGTTTGGAATAACCTGTCCTCTCTCCATAGCTTTTGAATGGTCACTTTATCATTGCATACTTGAGGGGGAAAATCACACACACAAATGCAAAAATGCAGTGCACCTGTATAGATCTTGCATTTATGTGTATGTATGTATGTGTATATATACATGCATTACATTTTACATACCAGTAGCAAAGACTTAAAAATAAGAAAACAGCACTCATCACAAAAACATGTATTTTGAGAAACATCAGGCAAGTTTACTGATAGGTTTCAAAGCACACTTGAATGAACAAGTACAGTATGTTCTAAAGGGAACCATTGAATACATTGCAGTTTTATTTAAAAATTCTATTCAAAATGTTAAAACCTCAAATTCTAACTAAAAGAATTATGAAGGAGAAGTAGGCAACAAACTAAACATATATATATATATACATATACAAAAATCCCAAACCCAAATCTGAAAAAATACTAAAAGCATAAAGTACATTCAGACATTAAACAAAAACATAATAAACCATGATAGCCTGGCTCTGAAACAAGAATAAACAAGAAATCTCGTTCAGAATTTAGAATCTAAAATAACCTTTATAAAAACACACCTTAAAAAAAACCACACCTGAACAACTGTAATCTTTTCCACATTCTATATTAATGAAGAGGCCCAAAACACCAAACCAAACCAAACGCACTGCCTTGGAGTCGATTCCCACGCAGAGGAGCGCGGCAGGGGTGCTGAGCCTCAGGCTTCATGGGTTTCCAAGGCGGATCTGCAGGGATGCTGACTGCCACGCTTCCTCTGGGGGGCGCTGGTGTTCAAATCACCCCGGTGTCTGTTGGCAGCGGAGCAGTTCATCAAGGCCCTGTCGGGGCTTCTTAATGAGAGTCAGAGCAGTTAAATCGTTTGTTCTCTAGCGGCAAAATGTATGTGCTTGCTATGTTGCCTTTATTGCCTATTCGAATTCACTCACATTTAACTGAGTAATCACTTACTAGTGCCTGAAAACAGGGATCATTCTTTTAACATTTTCAATTAAGGTTCTCAACTCTGCTTAACCTTAAGTGAAATGTATGCGCTCAAATGATTTGGATTTTAAACCATCTATATTCCTGTAACTGATTGGAGAACATGGGTTTTAAGTCATTATTTAACCTTCTGGACCCATTTCCTCTTATGTACAGTGAGTCATAATAGTAATATCCACTGCTCAAATAAGCTTCACTAAAGGCACTAGTAAAAAACCCCACAAAAACAAAACCTAAGAAATTGACAGAATTGCATTTAAGTTGTCCCAACAACTGGATGCTGTGTTGGAAGTGCTCACCTGTCTACACCTAGAAATTTGGAAGACAGTGTGTTAGTCTGGGCACTTTAGAGAAACAAATCCACAGAAACTCATGTGTAAGAGAGAGTTTTATATAAAGGGTAATTTCACATCAATAAAACATTTCAACCCAGTGCTGCCCAAACCCACAAGTCCAACATTAACACATTAACCCATTAACCCATTAACCCATATGTCCAACACCAATCCACAAAGTCCTTCTCTATCTCACAAAATAGATGCAATGATGCTGACTGCAGGAGGAAAGCCGAGTCAGTGAATGTGTAAGCATCTCAGCGCTGGCAGGGGTCTCCACACCGCAGCTCCAGCACCCAGGGCTGCATCGGGGTAGGTCCACGTGGCTTCTCCTTGGCAATGTTCTCCAGGAAGTCAGCCTTGCTAGATGAAACAGGGAACTGCTAAGGCAGCTGCACCCTGGTGCGACCATCACAAAGCAAGAGACCCAAGAACAAGAAAGGTGAGTCCCACCCAGCCATTTATCCCTTTGCCCTTCAATTAACTCCACCTGTCTTTGTCGGCCAGGTTGGCACAATAAACAAACTACCTCAGCCGGCTACGGCTACCTGGCTCTCTGACTAGAAGAAGTGATTCCCCACTTGCACTCTCACAACTGGACCAATAAAGCAACATCATGATAAATGGAGAAAAGTTTGAGGCTGTCAAGGATATCACTGGACTTGGACCCGCAATCAGAGCCCATGGAAGCAGCAGTCAAGAGATTGCTGCTAAGATACAGTGTGAAAGCGAAAAGATGCCCGTGTGCCTGACTAAGCCATGGTCTCTTCAATTGTCTTATACGCACACAAAAGCTCAACAATGAAGGAGGAAGAAAGAAGAAGAATTGATGGCTTTGAATGATGGGGTTGGTGGAGAGTAGTGGATACACCGTGGGTAGCCAGAAAATAAACAAATCCATCTTGGAAGGAGTACAGCTCAAATGCCTGTTGGAAGGGAGGGTGGTGAGGATTTGTCTTTGCCTGTTCTCTGGAAATCTTCCCAACAAGCTTGGTAAAGCCAAGAGTCAGCGAAAAAGAGGAAAATCCTTAACCAGATGGATTGACGCAGTGGCTGCAACCGTGGGTGTCAACCTAAGGGCGATTGTGAGGGAGGTGCAGGACCCGGCAGTGCTTGGTTTGGTTGGACACAGGGCAGTTAGAACCAACTGGACGGTACCTAACAAAAATAACTTCTTAGGCGATTATAGCTAATAAGCCAGGACATGTAAAGTATCTGCAACAGAGATGGGTGGATATGAAGTCTTCAATAAACACGACTTTTATTTTTCTGCTGAAAGGGAGAGATTAATGGTACGTGCTGGCCATGCCGCTGAGGTCTGTCAGTAGCCAGGAGTTGGAGTAGATGCTACCGCAGCGTCCGGCTCGCCCATCTCTTTGTAGCGGGCGCCGGCTGCTCTCTCCACCGGCTGTGTGTCCACCCTTCCTGTCTATTTGTGTTCCAAAAGCTAGGGACTTCCTCTGGGAAACCCTTTCCAGACTCAACTTGACTTTGACACTTGTTTTCCCATATATGTTTTCCCCGTCGCCCGTGCTTTGTCTATTGTGTCCTTTATCACAAATATTTATTGGTATTCTCTATTCAAGTTAAGCATGACCATTTATTATATCATGAGATTTTCTATTCGAGTAAAGAGTTACAGTCTTGGAAACCCACAGGGGCAATTCTACCCTGTCCTATAGGGTCACTATGTGTCGGCATTGACTTGGTGGCAGTGAGTGTAGCAATTTTGATCAGAGGACTTGGTGTCTTGTCATCGTTATTGTGACCTGAGACCAAGTCGCTCTGATTTGACCTTCTCTATAGCAGAATGAAACACTGCTTGGTTCACAGCATCCTCACAATCTCTAGGACACTGGAGCCCATTGCTGCAGCCACTGTGTCAATCTATCGTGTCTCCTTTTTGCCTTACAAAACGCAATGTTCTTTTCTATTGATTGTTTTTTCCTGATGACGTGTCCCAAGTCAGCAAGAGGAAGTTCTGTCATTCTCACTTCCAAGGAACATCCTGGCTATACTTCCTCCAAAATTGACTTCCTCCTTCTTCTGGCCGTCCCTGGGGACATTCAATATTCTTGACCAAAACCACACTCAAATGCATTCATTTTCTTTTGGTCTTCCTTTTGCACGTCATTAAGGCAATTGAAAATATTACCTGGGTCAGGGGCACCTGAGTCATCCAAGTTACATGTCTGCTTTTCAACACTTTAGAGATATTGGTAGCTGCCTTTCCCCGATGCAATAAAATGTGATTTGATTTCTTGACAGTGGCTTCAATCAAGAATCCAAGTAGAATGAAATCCTTGACAGCTTCAATTTCCTTGTGACTTAGGGTGATGTTGTTATTGATCCAGTAGGGAGGACTTCGCCTTTTTCATATCCTGCACAGCACATCTTCTGCCCCAGCTCCTGCTAGTTTATCCTTTCAAATCTCAGCCCCTTCGATCTTCATCCTCCAGCTCCTCACATGCCTAGGTTTCAGGATGAGGTGGATTCCCGTTCTGCCCCCTTCTACCAATTGTCGTGAAGTCAATTCCAACTCACGGTGGCCCTGTGCATGGCAGAACTGTGCTCGGCAGGGTTTTCGATGGCTGATTTTTCAGAAGTAGACTTCCATCCCTTTCTTCCGAGACACCTCTGGGTGGATTTGAATGGCCAAACTTTCAGTTACCATTTGCACCACCTGGGGATGTCAGCCCTTTCTGAGCATATTTTGATTTGAGCACTTATCACCCTCTATTACAGGAGCCCTGTTGGTGTATTGGGTTAGAAGTTGGGCTATGAAACACAAGGTCAGCGGTTCGAAACCACCAGCACCTCCTCAGAAGAAAAGGAGAGCTTTCTGCTGTCAAGACTTACAATCTGGGAAATCTAAATGGGATAGTTCCACTCTGTCCTAGGGGGTCCGAATCAACTCTGTGGCCGTGACTTTGGTTTTTAGATGTTGCATACGGCACTCACTGAGCACGAACTACCTGGGTGATGCAAATGAACTTGACTGCTAAACAACAGGTTGGCGCAGGAGACCACCCTGAAATGCCTCAGAAGGGCTCATTTTCTACTTCAAAAAAGCAGCCAAGAAAACTTGTCTGCAGCACATCATCATTCTCAAACATTTGCTTTCTACTTGAGCCCTTGGTATCAGCGCCTCATTTTCCCCCTCCCTCCCTGTCTCCCCCTTACCTCATGAACCCTTGATAATTTATAAATTAATATTATTTTGTCATGTCTTACACTGTCCGATGTCTCCCTAAACCCACTTTTCTGTTGTCTACCCCCCAGGGAGGAGGTTATATGTAGACCCTTGTAATCAGTTCCCCCTTTTTACCCCACCTTCCCTCCACCCTCCCAGTATTGCCACTTTGACCTCTGGTCCTGAAGGGTTAATCTGTCCTGGATTCCGTGTTTTCAGTTCCTATCTGTACCAGTGTACATCCTCTGGTCTAGTCAGATTTGTAAGGTAGAATTGGGATCATGATAGTGGGGAGGAGGAAGCATTTAAGAATCAGAGGAAAGTTGTATGTTTCATCATTGCTACCCTGTACCAACTGGCCCATCTCCTCCCCGAGACCCTTCTGTAAGGGAATGTCCAATTGTCTACTGATGGGTGTTGGGTCCCCACTCCACACTGTCCCTCATTCTCAATGATATGATTTTTGTTCTTTGATGCCTGATAACTGATCCCTTCGACACCTCGTGATCACACAGGCTGGTGTCCTTCTTCCATGTGGGCTTTGTTGCTTCTGAGCTGGATGGCCACTTGTTTACCTTCAAGCTTTTAAGACTCCAGATGCTATATCTTTAGATAGCCAGGCTCCATCAGCTTTCTTCACCACATTTGCTTATGCACCCACTTTGTCTTCAGCGACTGTGTCAGGAAGGTGAGCATCATGGAATGCCAGTTTTATAGAACAAAGTGTTCTTGCATTGAGGGAGTACTTGAGTGGAGGCTCAATGTCTATCTGCTAACTTAATATTAAACTTATACATATATGCACAATGATCTATTTCCCCGTCCTCATATATAAACATATTTACATATGTACATGCCTGTATTTAGACCTCTATAAGTGCCCTTTGCCTCCTAGTTCTTCCCTCTATTTCTTTTTACTTTCCTCTTGTCCCACTATCAAGCTCAGCCTTCATTTGGGTTTAAGTAATTCCTCTCTGTTACATTGCCCTTAATTAATCCCTACCAGGCCTCTTACCCCCTCCTCACCACTGATTTTGGATCACTTGTTGTTTCCTTGTCCCTGGGTTTGTAACCACCACTTCCTTTCCCCACCTCTCCCTCTCCCATATCCCCATAAAACCATTGGTCCTGTTGTTTTCTCCTCTGGATTGTTTATCCAGCCTATCTTATCTAGATAGACCTGCAGAGATAATAATATGCACAAAAACAAGACAGAATAAAACAAAGCAACAAAACAAAACAACAACCAAAAAACTGACCAAAAAAAAAAAAAGAAAAACCTGTAAATAGTTCAAGGTCTGTTTTTGACCTTTAGGGGTGTTTTCTGGTCGAGTCTGATGGAATGCCATAACCTGGTCTCAAAGTCTATTTTTGGTACTCCCTTGGGACTTCCTTGCTCTGTTCCCTTTACTGTTCTGTTGCATGCCCTTAGTGTTTTGCCTCACTGTGGTGGGGTCAGATTGGGTGCAATTCCCACTCTGTGTCTCCAGTGTTGTCCCCTATAAGGCTATGGGTCAGTGAGGGATGTCGTGTCTCGTTGTAGGGCCAGCCCTATGGTCCTTTCTGTTCATTGGCTGCTCTGAGTGGGGATATCGTCCTCAGGGCTTGGTAGGCCAGGATGTGCTCCACACTCTCTTTTTCTCACTTGATTTGCTCCCTTGTGCTCTGCTCAGACATGTCCCTCTCCCTGAGCTGCAGCTTCAGTGCTGTCCTCTGAAGTAAATTATTATGGGGGAGGGAAGGCTGTCCACGTAGTTGGGATTGGGGCTTGCCCCTCAGACCTCTCTGCTGGTTTCCTGCTCCATGTCGGTATGTTGCATTCACATCCTGAAACACCAGGTTGAAGTCCCGTCCCTCTTTCCCTGTGGAGATATAAACAATACCCTCTGCTTGGGTGGGTGAGTGCCCTGTACCCTTGCTACCATTTTTTCCTCCTCCCCTTTTTAGTTGCTATCATATGTGTCCCTGGATTTGGTGTGGCCCCTGCCATACCACCTGGACCTCACCCCAGGCATGTTTGTATACAGTAGCTTTTTCCCTATGCCCCTTTTGCAGTTTTTCTTTTTTTTTTAGGCTCGCCTCAGTGGACTCATGTTGTACTTGTCCTTTTGTGCTTGGCTTATTTCACTTAGCATGATTTCCTCCAGTTCTTCCCTTGCGTCGACATGCTTCATGTGTTCATCACTGCTTTTTAGTGATGCATAGTACTCCATTGTATGTATGTACCACAGTTTTTTAATCCATTTGCCTGTTGATAGAAATTTGGGTTGTTTCCAACTCCTTGCGATTGTGAACTGTGCCGCAATGAACATTGGAGCACAGATGTCTGGCCTTGGTTTGTTTCTTGCCTCTTCTGGGTATATGCTCAGTAGAGGGGTTGCTGGGTTGTATGGTAGCTCAATCTCCATCTGTTTTAGAAATCGCCAGATCGATTTCCATAGTGGCTTTACATACCTACAGGTCCACCAGCTGTGGATGAGAGTTCCTATCTCCCCACAGTCCCTCCAACACTTGTTGCTTTCAGATTTTTTGAATTGGGCCATCTGTGAGGGTGTTAGGTGGTTTCTCATTGTTGTTTTAATGTGCATTTCTCCTATGGCTAATGATGGGGAACATTTTCTATATGTTTGTTGGTCATTCAGGTTTCCGTTGTTGGCGGTGTTTTGTTCTGTTAGAACCCGCTTGATGGCACTTAACAACAACAACAACAAAGCTCCTTCCTGCATTAGGGGTAAATGCTTAGCAAGTGTCTATGGAATTAATGGGATTAGACAGCTAATGGACCACTTATACAAATGCATTTCAAAATCAATTATTCATTATTGTTGTTTGGTGTCAATTGGATTCCAATGGATAGCAACCCCATGTGACAGAATACAACTGCCCCAAGGACTTTCCCAGACCGCCAGCTCTATGGAAGGAGCCCGTGTGGTGTAGCTCAATGCTTGCTTGCTAACATGTGTAAGCGCTTGGGTGCTAAGTACTTAGTGGGTGGTAGGCTCAGTGCTCACTGGGAGAAAGATATGGCAGTCTGCTTTTGTAAAATTAGAGCCAGGGTCGCTATGAAGCAGAATTATCTCTATGGCAACAGGTTTTTAGATCTTTATGGGAGAAAACTGCCAGGTTTTTTCCCTCAGTCACTGAGCATCGAAATCATGGTGCCACCAGGGCTCCCTCATGAAATATCTCTTCGATGAAGTCTGGAAGGGTCGTTCACTTACAAACAAAACCCAACATACCCAAGCTCGTTGATTCTGACTTACAGTGTTCCTATATAGAGTCCTATCAAACAGTCCCACTACCATCAAGTCAGCTCTGCCTCACAGTGACCCTACGTCAGGCTGTAAATCTTACAGGAGCAGATGGCCTCTTCTCACGTCCATGGAGGCGCAGTAGTTACCGACCACCACCACGGGGTTTCTGAGAATATCATTAGGCCTCAAGAATCCACTGGGGGTGGGTCTGACTTTAAGAGATGAAAGACTCCGTGTCAAAGTCAGAGTCTCACTTGGGCAACGGGGGTGACGTTTTCCCCCCCTGACATTAGTCTCCTGTGTTTCCTCACACTTTCACCCACCGATGCTACCTAGTGGATCTTGCCTGCCGTAACTATGACTGCATCACTTTTCTTCTGTGAATTGGTATATAGCTATTTTCTAATAGTCGTTATCAAATACGTTGCGCTGACTGTTCCAGCTTTGTCCTTTGGGAGCTCTTTAAGTTTGTCTCCGTTTGAAAGGCTCTCCTCCTTTCTTCCCTACTGTTTGAATCACATTTATTTTATCTGCTCGGGAATGATATTCTCACCAGATGGTTCTCTTGATAAGCGGGTTGCTCTCCTTGTGGAGCGCTTTGCCTCTGCGCTCGAGCCTGAAGCTTTATCCCGTTAGCAATGTGCTTTTCCTGCTGCAGAGGATGCTAACCCTCCTCGTCTGCAGGCCACAACATCCACGCCACAGTCTCTCTGCTGAAAGGCAGCGTGCCCCTCTGCACCTGGCCAAACGCCGCACAGTTTTCTCAGCTTACTCCCGGCTGAGGCCCAGAGAATTTTTCCGACAAAAGCAATGGTTGGCTTCGACTCATAGTTATTATCCCTGGTTCCCCTTATGGCCCAGGCTGCCATCTTTAGACTAAAGAGCCTTCGTAGACCTTCCCTTCCTTTTCCATCATTTCCTTACTTTCTGACATCTTAGGATTTCCCTGTCCCCACCCTGGCATCAACTGGTTCTCCTGGTCCCTTTTACTGGAAGTTTTAGAAACCATTGTCTGGGAACTTGGTATTCTGGGATGTCATTGCTCCTAGGCCTTTGTTGCGGACAGAACTAGGACGCATACAGGTTTATTAACCGTGTGTGCACGCACCTATGCCTGTTTTACACCTGTCAATCACCCAATAAGTTGATTTATATATATGAAGGGGCTTCAAAAAGTTTGTGAGAAAATTCCATTGTCTTTTAATTCCATTTTCCCACCAAGTTTTTGAAGTCCTCTTTGTAAATTAAAAACATTGGGTTCGTGGTTGAGAAAACATCTTGAAACCTTCTTGAGAGCAGTAAAGAAGTGATGTAAGGTAAGGAATGAAGAGCCCAGAACTGAAGAGAACTTGAAATCTCAGACAGATAAACATAGAGTCTCTTGGACGTTGCTTCCAGTAACTGGTGCTTGGAGAGGCATTACTTTGGACTGGTATGGCGCTATGGGGAAGGCATTGGGCACTTTTCCTCCAGCGGTTCCAGGGAAGACAGAGCTGTTTCCTGCTGTGAAGAGTTAGTCTCAGAAATGCTGTCACGGGTCCTGTTGAGATGGAAGTGACTCAGTGGGAGTGAGTGGCTTAATCTCATGTCATACAGAAAGATTCCAGGCTGGAGGAGCCTATCTTAGAAACAATCTCCAAGGCAGCAACCAGAGAAGCAGGTTTGTCCTGGGAACATCTGGGGATGGATCCTGCAGAAGACTGCGCCATCAGTGGGTGGTCTGGGATGGGAAATAGACATGAATGGGCCTTCAGAGTCCTGAGTTTCTGTCCAGCATGGGGGTAAAGACGAGAGGTCAAGCTAAGAACCCCAAATGACTCCAGGGTTGAAGTGTTCCAGGTTTATTCGTAAGTGCTTCGAGTCCCCCCCCCCCCCAGACTTTGAGCAAGCCAGGCTGTACAGTCTACATATCACAGGCTGTTAGTAAGTCTTCCAAGTTCTACATATAACCTAGCTGCTTGGGTCATTTGCTCAGCATACACATTGAAGGATTATGGTGAAAGGATGCAACCATGACACACACTGTTCCTGATTTTAAAATTTTATATATATTACCTTGTCCTGTCCAAACAACTGCATCGTTGGCTATCTATAGGTTTCTCGTACACACAATAAACTGTTCTGGGATTCTCATTTCTTCACAATGTTATGAATAATTTGTTATGCACTTTTGCACAGAAAATAAAACACAAGTAAGCATTTTTTCTTGTGTTCTCTATTTTGAGTTAAGATCCATCTGACAATGATATCCCTCATTTCACCTGAGCAATTCCATTCTGAATTGAGCCTGACTGCCTGGCAGTTCCCTGTCAAAGTACTGCCACACTCATTTTAAAAATTATATTCAGCAATATTTCACCTACGTGTGATACGAATGAACTGTTCCATAGTTTCTGCATTTACTTGGCCAGGTGGCTTTCTTTTGAATTTCTTGGCGTAGATGAACGAGTGCTTCCTGCGTTGCATCAGCTTGTTGAAAAATCTTAATGGCTGTTCCGTCGGTTCCTGAGGTTTGTTTTTCATCAAGACCTTCAGTGCAGCGCGGACTTTCCCCTTGAGGACTATCAGTGCTGATCAGATGTGGCCCACTGAAATGGTTAACTGCTGACCGGTTCTTTTTGGTACTGTTTCTCTGTGTACATAAACTCTGGTGGTGTACGTAGCAGGTCAGCATTTCAAAACCATCAGCTGCTGCATGAAAGAAAGATGCGGGTTTCTACTCTGGTAAATAGGTACAGTCTCAGAAACCTACAATTCCACTCTGTCCTATCGGGTCAATATGAATCACAATCAACTCAGTGGCAGTGAGTTTGGAGTTTCTTTGGTTTGGCTTTTGTGTACTCCTTCCATCTCCTTCCAATTCCTTCATTGTTTAATATTTTACCCCTAGTATCCTTCAACAATTCAACCCATGGCTTGAATTTTTCCCTTTAGTTCTTTCAGCTTGGGAATACAAAACGTGCTCTTCCCTTTTGGTTTTCTAATTGTACACATTTCATTATAATACTTCCTTTCTCTTCTCCAAGCTCTGTCTTAGAAGAAATACAGCCAGAATATTCCTTAAAGGCAAGGATGTCAGTACTTTGTCTCACATACTTTGGACATGTTGTCAGGAGAGATCAGTCCCCGGAGAAGGACTTGATGTTTGGTAAAGTGGAAGGGCAAAGAAGAGGAAAGCCCTCATAGAGCCTCATAGTGGGGCTGGCCCCTAAGCCCTACAGTGAACAACACTGGAGACGCAGTGTGGGAATTGCACCCGATCTGATCCCACCACACCGAGGAAAAACACTAAGGGCGTGCAGCAGAACAGCAAGAGGAACAGATCAACGAAGTTCCCAGGGAATACCAAAAATAGACTTTGGGGCCAGGGCTTGGCACCCCATCAGACTCAATGGGAAACACTCCTAAAGGCCAACTGTCTTTGAACTAACTACAAGCTTTTCTTTTTTTGTTGTTGTTGTGTTGTGTTTTTTTTGTGTCATTGGCTTTTTGTTGTTTTATTTTCTTTTATTTTGTTTCTTGGTTTTGCTCTGTCTTGTTTTTGTGCATGTTATTATCTCCGTAGGTCTAACTAAAATAGGCTGGATGAACAATCTGTAGGAGAAAACAATGAGATCGACAGTTCCCGGGAGACATGGGAAAGGGGGATGTGGAGGTGAAAGGGAGTGGTTTTAACAAACCCAGGGAAAGGGAACAACAAGTGATCCAAATCAGTGGTAAGGAGGGCGTAGGAGGCCTGATAGGGTGTGATCAAGAGTAATGTAACCAAGAGGAATTACTGTAACCCAAATGAAGGCTGAGCATGATAGAGGGACAAGAGGAAAGTCAGAGGAAAGAGCTAGGAGGCAAAGGGCATTTATAGAGGTCTATAATATGTAAATATATTTATATATGAGGATGGGGAAATAGAATTTATGAACATATATTTATAAGTTTAGTATTAAGGTAGCAGATGGACATTGGGCCTCCACTCAAGTACTCCCTCAATGCAAGAACACTTTGTTCTATTAAACTGCCATTACATGATGTTCACCTTCCCAACATGATCCCTGAAGACAAAGCAGGTACATAAGCAAATGTGGCGAAGAAAGCTGATGGTTCCCAGCTATCAAAAGGTAAAGCGTCTAGGGTCTTAAAGACTTAAGGTAAACAAGTGGCCATCTTGCTCAGAAACAACAAAGCCCACATGGAAGAAGCACACCAGTCTGTGTGATTATGAGGTGCCGAAGGGATCAGTTATTAGGCATCAAAGAACAAAAAATAATATCATTCTGTGCTCACCTCCCCAATATGATCGCTGAAGACAAATGGGTGCATAAGCAAATGTGGTGAACAAAGCTGATGGTGCCCTGCTATCAAAAGATATAGTGTCTAGGGTCTTAAAGCCTTGAAGATAAATAAGCGACCATGTAGCTCAGAAGCAACAGAGCCCACATGGAAGGACACCAGCCTGTGTGATCACGAGGTGTCGAAGGGATCAGTTATCAGGCATCAAAGAACAAAAAACTATATCATTGTGAATGAGGAGGAGTGCGGAGTGGGGACCCAAAGCCCATCTGTAGGCCACTGGACATCCTCTTATGGAATGTTCATGGGGAGGAGATGAGCCAGTCAGGGTGCAGTGTAGCAATGATGAAACATACAACTTTTCTCTAGTTCCTAAATGCTTCCTCCCTCACTCCCCCACTATCATGTTCTGAATTCTACCTTACAAATCTGGCTAGACCAGAGGATGTACACTGGTACAGATAGGAACTTGAAACACAAGGAATCCAGGGCAGATGATCCCTTCAGGACCAGTGGTGAGAGTGGCGATACCGGGAGAGTGGAGTGAGGGTGGGGTGGAAAGGGGAAACTGATTACAAGGATCTACATGTGACCTCCTCCCTGGGGGATGGACAACAGAAAAGTGGGTGAAAGGAGACATCGGACAGTGTAAGCTATGACAAAATAATAATTTATAAATTATCAGGGGTTCATGAGGGAGGGAGTACAAGGAGAGAGGGGGGAAATGAGCTGATGCCAGGGGCTTACGTGGAGAGCAGATGTTTTGAGGATGATGAGGGTACTGAATGTACAAATGTGCGTGACACAGTGGATGTTGTATGGATTGTGATAAGAGTTGTATGAGCCTCTAATAAAACGATTAAAAAAGAAAAGACGAGGAAAGCCCGCCACGAGATGGCTGCAGCCATGGGCTGAGGCAGAGGAGTAATTGTGAGGATGGTGCAGGACTGGGCAGTGTTTCATTCTGTTGTGCAGAGGGTCGCTAACAACAACAACAACAAGTGTCTTTTGGGATCTTTGCTTCAGCTCTTTTGTTTTATCATTTATTCCATTCACATGAGCTATTTTGAACTTAGAAGCAATGGTTGTGAAGATGTCCCAGGACTGGGCAGGGTGATTGTGAGTGAGAACAGACTCGGAGACACTTAATAACCAGCAACAGATCCATCTGTATCGATTCTTTGAGTGACAGCGCTGGCAGAGGATATTGACAGTGCCATGGACTTCCACAGGAACCAACACATTTGTCTTGGAAGAAAGACAGTCAGAATGCTCCTTCCGAGTAAGGATGGTGGGGCCTCGTTTCACATGCTTTGGACATGTTATCAGGAGCGACCAATCCTAGGAATTGAAGTAGAAGATCAGTGGAAAAAGAGGAAGACTCTCAAGGAGTGAAGCTGACTCAGTGGCTGCAAGAAAGGGCTCCAGCCCATGCACTCTGAGGATTCTGCAGGGCCGCACAGCGTTTCACTCTGCCGCACATGGGATTGCTGTATGAACCAATTGACAACACCTAACGACAAGAACAACAACATCTACACAGATCACCTATATGTCAACATACACATATAAGCACATACACCACACATGCATATGCCACATACACCTGTGTACATCATTCACATCAGGTCAATAAAGATAATCAATAAAGATAAATGCCTTTGCTGCTGTTAGATTTGCTCGTTCAGATGCTTTGCCTCCCAAAGAGGAGATGCTGATTTATTTGGGAGAAACTTTCATTTGTAGGATGTGGAATCATCAGGCAAGTTCATGTGAACCTGTTTCACTCAAGCATAATCATATTAAGAAGGTTAACTGGGGATCAACCCAAAATTAAGATAAATGACATAGCCAGTACCTAATTTCCTAAATTAGAATGTGTGCACTTTAATGGTGACAGATTATGACTTAATGATTGTTATGCTCATAAATAGATTACAAGGTCAATATTACTGGTCTGGATCTACAGCCATCACAAACACAGAAAAGGACACGCTGCCTAACAGCCTGTTTTCTATAAGGAAAATGTTCCAATCAACCCCGACAAAGCAGGGCATGCTAATATTTATCCAGAGGGCAGAAAGTCACATTTGTTGTTGCACAGTGAAAATTCTATTGATTTCTGTCCAATTTTAAAAGTCTTTGTGAAAGACAATGTAACGATTTGGCTCCTGAAAATGATTTCAAAGAGACTCTAAAAGCAACTCCAATCACACAGCTATATTAGCGCAAACATAGGAATGAATATATGGACCCACTTAGGAATTATTAGTAAACAGTTCCCACTTAGGCATTATTAGTCGTTAGACCAAAGCTTAAGTCTTGCATTTTCTTCTTCTTTTTAAAAATAAATCATTTTATTGGGGGCTCCTACAGCTCTTAACACAACCCATCAATTGTATCAAGTACATTTGTGCATATGTTGCCATCATCACTTTCAAAACATTTTCTTTCTGCTTGAGCCCTTAGGATCAGTTCCTCTTTTTTCACTCCCTCCCCCATCCTCCCACTCTTGTGACCCTTTGATAAATTATAATTATTTTAATATTTTATACTGACTATTGTCTCCCTTCACCCATGTTTCTGCTGTTCATGCCCCTGGGGGTAGGCGGAGGTTGTATGTTGATCATTGCAATCGGTTCCTCCTTTCTCTTCCCCACTTTGCCCCTATCCTCATGGTATCACTACTCCAATTATTGTTCCTGAAGGATTTATCTGTCCTGAATTCTGTGTGTCGAGATCTCTTATCTGTGCCAGTGTACATGCTGCAGTCTATTTGATTTGTAAGGTAGAACTGGGGTCATGATAGTTGGGGGGAAGAAGCATTAAAGAACTAGAGGAATGTTGTGTTTCATCAGTGCTATACTTCATCTGGGCTGACTCGTCCCTTCCTTGTGACCCTTCTTCGAGAGGATGTCCAATTGTCTACTGATGAGCTTTGGGTCTCTATCCGACCCCCATCATTTGCATCAGTATAATTGTTTTGGGCCTTCTGATACTTGACATCCGATCCCGTAGACACCTCGTGACACACAGGCTGGTGTGCTTCTTCCATGTGGGCTCTATTGCTTCCCTGATAGATGGATGCTTGTTTAAATTTGAGCCTTTATGACCCCAGACACTTTGTCTTCTAATAACTGGGATCCATCAGCTTTCTTCACCACATTTGCTTATGTACCTGCTTTGTCTTCAGCGATCATGTTGGGAAGGTGAGCATCATAGAATGCCAGGTTATTAGAACATTCTTGCATTGAGGGAGAACTTAAGGAGAGGCCTAATGTCTGTCTGCTACCTTTATACTTAACATCTAAATATATGTACATAGACCTGTATCCCTATCATTATATATTAATATATTTACATATATACATGCTTATATTTATACCTTGATAAATGTCTTTTGCCTCCTAGTTCTCTCTTCTATTTCCTTTTACTTTCCTCTCACCTTCATTTGGCTCTCAGAACTTCCCCTGGGCTACATTGCACTTGATGAAACCCCACGAGGCATTCTACACCCTCCTTATTGATTTTAGATCTCTTACTTTTCTTGTCCCTGAGTTTGTTGGCTACCCCCTCCTTCCCCTACCCAACGCCCCCCAACCCATCGGTCCCATTGTTCTCTCTTTGGGATTTATCTTGCCTATCTTATATAGACATGAAAAAAAAAAAAGGGAAAAGGGGGCTATAAATAGCTCCAGGTCTGTCTGCTGACCCTTATGCATGTTTTCTAATCAGACTTGTCTGATGAGGGGCCAAGCCCTGACCTCCAAGTACGAAGTCACTTTTTGGGATTCCTCAGGGACTTTGTTGCTTTGCTTCCCTTGCTGCTCTGTTGTGCTCCCTTCGTGGTTGCCAGTCTTGCACTTGCTAATACATCGATTCAGTCATTCCAGGACTTACCTCGGGTCACTATGAGCAGGAATCAACTCAGTGGCAGTGCATTTTGGTTTATATATTATGGAAGCATATATGAGGGGACTTTGGAAAATTCTTGGAAAAATGGAATGAAAAGGTGATGTAACTCTTAGACAAATGTCTTGAAGCTCCCTCATATTTAACTTGCAGGTACCCAATACACCAACAGTGTTATGGAAAGAAAGCCAATTAATGTAAGCACAATCCAAATATGCACACATTTACAAACACACCCAGGAGGATGGATGATTGGTTCTGACTCAGCACCCTGTGTGCAACTTTACAAAACACAACTCAGTCCTGCTCTACCCTCACACCTGTTGCTAGGGGTAAGTCCAGTGTTGCAGTCACTGTGTTGGTCTATTTCATGTGAGGGTCTTCCTCTGTCGTTGCTCTTTGTGTTAGGCTGGCTTGATTACAGACACAAACTCAGTGACACTCATATATGTGTAAGAGAGAGCTTTTTAAAAAATAATTTTATTGGGGGCTCATACAACTCTTATCACAATCCATCCATCCATTGTATGTCAAACACATTTGTACATTTGTTGCCATCATCATTCTCAAAACATTTGCTTTCTACTTAAGCCCTTGGTTTCAGCTTCTCATTTCCCCCCCTCCCTTCCGGCTCCCCCCTCCCTCATGAACCCTTGATACTTCATAAATTGTTATTATTTTGTCATATCTTACACTGTCCAGCATCTCCCCCCTTCACCCACTTTTCTGTTGTCCGTCCCCCAGGGTGGGGGTGTTATGTAGATCCTTACATATTTCTTCTTCCATGTGGGCTTTATTACTTCTGAGCCAGATGGCTGCTTGTTTACCTTCAAGCCTTTAAGACCCCAGTTGCTATATCTTTTGATAGCTGGGCACCATCAGCTTTCTTCACCACATTTGGTTGTTCACCCTTTGTCTTCAGCGGTTTTTTTTTTTTGGGGGGGGGGGAACGTGAGCATCATAGGGTGCCAATTTAATAGAAGAAAGTATTCTTTCATTGAGGGAGTACTTGAGTGGAGGCCCAACTTCCATCTGCTACCTTAATACTAAACCTATAACTATATGCACATACCATAGATCTATTTCCCCATCCTCATGTATAAATATATTTGCATATGTACATGTCTTTATCTAGACCTCTATAAATGCCCTTTGCCTCCCAGCTCTTTCCTCTATTTCCTGTGACTTCCCTCCTGTCCCACTATGATGCTCAGTCCCCACCAGGGTTTCAGCAATTCCTTAGTTACATTACCTTGATCACGCCCTCCCAGGCCTCCCACCCGCTCCTCACCACCCATTTGGATCGCTTATTGTTTCTTTGATCCTTACATATTTCTACCCCACCTTCCCTCCACCCTCCTGGTATCGCCAGTCTCACCACTGGTCCTGAAGGGATCATCCTTCCTGGATTCTCTGTGTTTCCAGTTCCTATCTGTACCAGTGTACATCCTCTGGCCTAGCCTGATTTGTAAGGCAGAATTGGGATCATGATAGTGGGGGAGGAGAGAGCTTTTTTATCAAGAGCTAATTATATATCAAGAAGATATCCTAGCCCAGTCCAGATCAAGTCCATAAGTCTGTTAGTAGTCCATAAATCCCTCTTCAGACTCACGTAGCCACATGCAATGATGCAGAATGCAGGAAGATCATAGAGCAGTGGGTGCAAAGTCCTGTGCATGCAATGGTTGTTCCCTGATTGACTTGACAGCAGGAAAGTGAATCAGTGAGCAAGGTTCCCTCGACCCTCCTTCTGAGGAGGTCACACCCACAGGGAGGTATCATCGGGCTGTGACCTGATTGACAAAGCTAGACTGCACCCCTATACTTCAAGTTGCCATGAAATTATGTAACCATCACAGTCTTCTACTTTACCTCTACTTTACCAAGCATCATGTCCTTCTCCAGGGACTGTCCCTCCTGCTGATATGTTCACAGTATGTAAGATGAAGTCTCTCCATCTTTGCTTTTAAGGAGGAGCCTGGCTCTACTGTTTCCAAGACAGATTTGTTCATTCTTCTGGAAATCCAAACTATATTCAATATTCTTTGCCAATACCATTACTAAAGGAATCAATTATTTTTCAGTCTTCCTTCTTAACTGTCCAGCTTGCCCATGTATATGAGGCAATTAAAAATATTAGGCCTTGAGTCAGGTGCACCTTAGTTCTTAAGGTGAAAGCTTTGCTTTTGACACTTTAAAGAGGCATTTTGGAGCAGATTTGCTCAATGCAGTACATCATTTAATTTCTTGACTGTTGCTTCCATGGGTGTTGATTGTGGATCCAAGAATATTGAAATCTTTCACAATTTGAACCTTGTCTCTGATTATCATGATATTGTTTATTGGTCAGTTGTGAGGATTTTTATTTTCTTTATGCAGATGATGCATGGAAAGTCAGTTATTATAAGCATAATTCAAATATTTGCAAGTTTAGAAACATTCATAGACATTATTAGTTCTGACACATAACACCTAGTGTACAACTGAACAAAATATAGTAATCGCTGAACATTTGCTTGGTGAAAGTGAGAAAGACTTGAAGCACTTGTTGATGATGATCAAGGATTACAGCCTGCATTATGGATGACAACTCAATGTCAAGAAGATCAAAATCCTCACCACTGGACCAATATGTTCTTTTATGCAAAATGGAGAAATGATTGAAGTTGTCAAGGATTTTGTCTTTTGTGGATCTACATTCAATGCTCATTACAGCAAGAGTCAAGAGCTCAAAAAACAAATCCCATCGGGTAAATCTGCTACACAAGATCTCTTTAAAGTGTTGAACAGCAAGGTTTCTTTGAAGACTAAGGTGTAGCTGATCTAAGTCATGGTATTTTCAATTATGTAATTGAATAAGAAGAATTGATGCATTTGAATTATGGTGCTGGCAAATAATATTGAAAGTATCATGGCCTATGAAAAGAACAAACACAAACACATGTGTCTTGGAAGAAATACAATCAGAATACTCCCTAGAGGCAAGGGTGAAGTGAGACTTCATCTCACTTACTTTGGACTTGTTAACAGGAGAGACCAGTCTCTGGAGAAGGACATTATGCTTGCTAACACAGAAGGGCAGTGAAAAAGAGGAAAGGCCGTGACAAGATGGGTTGACAGAATGGCGGCCGCTAAGGGCTCAAACATAGGGTGGCGTAGGACCTAGCAGGGTTTCATTCTGTTGTACATAAGGTTGTCTTGAGTTGGACCTGACTCAATGACACCTAACAACAACAATAACACCACCTAAAATGGCGACTTTCAACTAATACTTTTAGAAACTGCGACTCTGTGTACTCCTTCCATCTTCTTTTGACGTTTCCTGCACCATTCCATTTTTTTGCCTGAGTTCTTGTTATTAGGTGACATCGAGTTGCTTCTCATAGGACTGAACATACAACCTTGTAGTTGTTTTACTTGAGCTCTTTGTCACAGCCATCATGTCAATTCATGTTGTTGAGGGTCTACTTTTCTGATGACCTCTCCTTTACCAAGCATGATGCCTTTTCCCAAGGATTGGTGCATCCTGGTAACACGTTGAAAGTATACGTGTCAAAGTCTTGCTATCCTCACTTGAATACAACGTGCTGGCTGTACTTCGTCCAAGACAGATTAGTTTGGTCTTTTGGTAATACGTGGTATGTTCAATATTCTTCGCAGACACTGTAATTCAAAGACACCAAGTCTTCAAACTTCCTTTTTCATTGTCCAGCTTTCATACGCACGAGGCGACTGAAAATACCATGGCTCAGGTCAGGGGCACCTTAGTCCTCCAAGGAGCAGCTTTCGTCTTTGATGCATTAAAAGAGTTCTTTTTTATTTCTTCACTGCACCTTCCGTGAGTGCTGATTGTGGATCCAAATAAAATATCCTTTACAACTTTGATCCTTTTTGCTGTTTATTGTGATGCGGTTTATTGCTCCAGTGGTAAGGGATTTTTCCGTTCTTACCATTACGTGTGATCCATTCTGATATCAGGCAGTGACCTTCGTCGGTAAATCCTTAAGTCCTCGTCACCTTCAGCAAGTCTGCCGGTGCCATCTGCGTATCACAGCCTTCCTTCAATCTCGATGCCATGTAGTGTCGTCCCTCTGGAAGTTAGGTTTCTGTCTTATATCTTACCTAAAATCTAAGAATGTTCTAAATGCCAAAAAGGACAAATATAGGCATTAAGCATAATGTAAAATAAAAAATGTATAAGAAAAATGAAAAAAAAAACTAAAGATAGGAAAGACCCTCAGAAAGGAAAGACCTGCTGTTATACCGAGAATCTCTCAGAACAGGACATGAAATGAGCCCCAGTGATTGAAAGGCTGTGGGATCCTAGCAGCCGGACAATTTCATGGAGGATAAGCAACCTTACATTCGTTTAGCCGAGTGTCTTCCATGTAGGTGTCCAGTGAGTGTGCCGAGAAGAACAAAGTGCAGTGAACTTTGGGTATTATAATGTTGAAACATCATTTTTCAGTTGCTCACAAATTGCCTGTGTGGAGTTCTAACCACCTTTCCATCATCAGCCTTTAAGGCAAATAGGTTCCCAAGTTTCCCATTTCTTCCTACTCAGTTTATTATGAAGTCCCCTGATCCCTGCAACCTCTCGGGCTATAACATTTTCTATTTTATTTATTTAAAACAGCGAGGATTACAATTTGATTTGCATTGTTGTTTGGTGCCATCAACTCAGTTCCGACTCATACCGATGCTATTTTCAGTGGAAAGCCACACTGCCCAGTCATGCGCCATCCTCAGGATAGCTGTGTTTTTGAGCTAATTTTCTAGTTAGTGTGTCAGTCCATCTCATCCATGGTCTTCCTCTTTTTGTTAGTTTGGGTTTACTAGAGAAACAAATTCATAGACACTCATATGTGTGTAATAGAGAACTTTATATCAAAGAGTAATTGTATATTAAGAAAACATCTCAGCCTAGTTCAGTCAAGTCCATAAGTCCGATATTAGTCCATATGTCCGATACCAGTCTATAAATTCCTCTTCAGACTCACCCAACACATGCAATGATGCTGAATGCAGGAAGCTCATATGCCAGTGGGTAGAAAGTCTTGTGGATCCAGTGGCAGTGAAAGCATCTCAGTGCTGGCGTGGGTTTCCACGTGACTCCTCTAGCTCCAGGGAGGGCTCTGGCTCTATCAGCATAGCTCCATGTGGCTTGTTAACAGGAGGAAAGTTTGTGTGTCCCACCTTCAGGAAGGAAGACAGGAGTTCCCAGAATCCTCAAAAGAAGGCCATGCCCACACAGAGGCCTCATTGGCTGTGACCTGATTGACAGGCGAGACTCCACCCCTTCACAAGTTGGCAAATTATGTAACTGCTACAACCGTCTATTTTAGTAAGCTTGATGTCTTTTTCCAGGGATTGGTCTCTTCTGATAACATGTCCAAAGTATGTGAGACAAAGTCTTGATATCCTTGCTTCCAAGTAGCATTCTGGTTGTACTTCTTCTAAGACAGGTTTATCTGTCTCTTTTGGCAGCTCACGGCACTTTCAGGATTCTGTACAGGCACTATGATTCAGGTGCAGGAATTCTTGTTTTCCTTATTCACCGTTTGGCATATAATGAAGCGTATGTATTGTCTGATGTGTATATGAGGATCTTTGGTTTAAGTCTTCTGAAATTATAAGCAAAATTGTATGTGATGGTTCTACTATGTGGCTTTTCTGGAGGAGTAAGCTCATAGTTTTTATTTACTTCTCAAAGGATCTTATGATATCTCCCCACAACCCAGTATTTCCCAGAGCAAATTGGTGGGATGGAGAAGTTCAGTTTTTGAATTATTGGCTATCAGAACACCCAGCCTTGCATATAAATAGCAATAATAATAGCGGACTTAAGATTACAATGACCTGGTAGCAGAGCAGGCTAAGTGATGGGCTGCTAACAGTAAAGCCAGCATTTCAAACACATCAGTTGCTCTGAGGGAAAAAGATGAACCTGAATTCTCATGTAAAGATGGGCAGTTTTAGAAGCTCAATGAGCAGATCTACTCTGTCCTGTAGGGATTCTGTCCCTATGCGTCAGAAGTGAGTGGATGGCTGTGGGTTTAGTGGGTATATGCCAAGGACAATCCCATAACAACACTGTAAAGTAGTGTGATCTTCATTTTACACGTGGAGAAATAGAGGCAATGCAATTAGGCCAAGATCACACAGCTAGCATGTGGTGGTGGTGGTGGGGGTGGTGGGAGCAGCAGCGGGGGCAGCTGAAAGTCCTAGCATACTAGTCTCAGAGGACCACAGGCAATAAGAGCCTATTTATGAGTAACAGGTTGCCTGCCTAGAGCAGTGGTTCTCAACTTTCCTAATGCCATGACCGTTTAATACAGTTCCTCAGGTTGTGGTGACCCTCCCCAACCATAACATTATTTTCGCTGCTACTTCATCACTGTCATTTTGCTGTTGTGAATCAGGCGACCCCTGTGAAAGGGTTGTTCAACCCCGAAAGGGGCCCCGACCCACAGGTTGAGAAGTGCTGGCCTAGAGGGTCCCTATGAGTAAGAGGTTACTCCTTTGTAAATTGGGAATAATAATAGTAGCCAGTGCTATTGTGAGGATTAAATGGGTAGGCATCTGCCTAATACACACTCAAATAGATGTTTTAAAAATACAAGATCTTGATTCTTACCCTGCTCTGTATTCCAGAAGGCTTTGGTACCTTTCATTGTAGAGGTACCAGTGCTATAAAGTGATTGTCTAAGCAAGTGTTGGGTTGAAATGTCAGAAATATTGGTCTCCACTCAATCAACACTTTGTGGTCTCCATTTCTCTCAATGTTGTATACCAATGTGGCATTCTATTCCACAGTTCAGTTGCTTATTTATTAGCATAAAACTTGTTTCATTAAAAGTTTTAGAGATCATTTTTTCTTTTGTTTTTATTTTGTTTCCAAATTACACAAGTCTGTAAGGACTTTTAGTTGAATGTGCCAGTTCTGCAGGTGCGTTCGTCCCATCATTTAAACTCACTCCCATGGAGTTAATTCCGGCTCATGGTGACCCTGTAGGGCAGAACAGAACTGTGCCTGGGGGTTTCGAGACAGTAGCTCTTTACAGGAGTAGAAAGTCTCGTCTTTCTCCCATGGAGCGGCTGGTGGTTTCGAATTGCTGACCTTGCTCACGGTTAGCAGCCCAACACATAACCTACTATGCCACCATGACTCC
This sequence comes from Tenrec ecaudatus, assembly GCF_050624435.1. Classification (NCBI taxonomy): domain Eukaryota; kingdom Metazoa; phylum Chordata; class Mammalia; order Afrosoricida; family Tenrecidae; genus Tenrec; species Tenrec ecaudatus. Next base: position 182,670,664 of record NC_134532.1, read on the forward strand.
TGAACCATCGTTTAAGCATTCTTGATTATTTGCTATCCTTAAAAATATTAAAAATATCATTGTATTGGGGGCTCGTACAACTCATCACAATCCATACATCCGTCCACTGTGTCAAGCACATTTGTTGCCCTCATCATTCTCAAAACATTGGCTTTCTACTTGAGCCCTTGGTATCAGCTCCTCATTGAAAAACATTAAAAAAAAAACAAACGTTTTGGCCTTATAGATGAGACTTGAATCTGTTCTGGGTGCAAGGATCTTTTACTGGTTCCATGACAGGTATTTCTTCCCTGGTTGAATGCTGATGGGGGTCTTTTCCTCATATGCATTATTTGCATTTTTGTCCTTATACTATTATGACTTTATCCTTACCACCTGAGTATGGTTTTGTTTTTTATTGTTTTCTGTTGGGTCTCCCAGGTGTGAAGCACAGGAGGAGTGGATGCATAATGATAATAACGGATACAAAAATACGGGGAATACAGCATGGGGGAGGATGATAAGGAGGGAAAGGGGATTTAAAAAAACCCTTTTTATTGTGAATTGGGTGAAGGTTTGGGATCATTGTTTTTCTAGGGTGATGCTTTAAAATTTTTTTTAATTTAAATTTTAATTATTTTTTAGATGCTTTTTTTTTTAATTTTAACAATTTATTGGGGCTCATACAATTCTTTTCACAGTTCATATATATACATACATCAATTGTATAAAGCACATCTGTACAGTCTTTGCCCTAATCATTTTTTTCTCTTTTCTTCTTTTACATTTTATTAGGGACTCATACAACTCTTACCACAATCCATACATATACATACATCAATTGTATAAAGCACATCCATACATTCCCTGCCCCAATCATTCTCAAGGCATTTGCTCTCCACTTAAGCCCCTTGCATCAGGTCCTCTTTTTTTTCCCCTCCTCCCTCCCCCTTCCCCCCTCCCTCATATGCCCTTGGTAATTTATACATCGTTGTTTTGTCATATCTTGCCCTATCCGGAGTCTCCCTTCCCCCCTTCTCTGCTGTCCCTCTCCCAGGGAAGAGGTCACATGTGGATCCTTGTAATCAGTTCCCCCTTTCCAACCCACTCACCCTCCACTCTCCCAGCATCGTCCCTCACACCCTTGGTCCTGAAGGTATCATCCACCCTGGATTCCCTGTACCTCCAACCCTCATATGCACCAGTGTACAGCCTCTGTCCTATCCAGCCCTGCAAGGTAGAATTCGGATCATGGTAGTTGGGGGGAGGAAGCATCCAGGATCCGGGGGAAAGCTGTGTTCTTCATCGATACTACCTCACACCCTAATTAACCCATCTCCTCTCCTAAACCCCTCTATGAGGGGATCTCCATTGGTCGACACTTGGGCCTTGGGTCTCCACTCTGCACTTCCCCCTTCATTTAATATGATATATATATACATATATATACATACATATATACATATACGCATATATACACATACATACACACACTTATATCTTTTTTTTTTTTTGCATGATGCCTTATACCTGGTCCCTTGGGCACCTCGTGATCGCACTGGCCGGTGTGCTTCTTCCATGTGGGCTTATTTGCTTCTGAGCTAGATGGCTGCTTGTTCACCTTCAAGCCTTTAAGACCCCAGACACTATCTCTTTTGATAGCCGGGCACCATCAGCTTTCTTCACCACATTTGCTTATGCACCCATTTGTCTTCAGCGATCCTATCATGGAGGTGTGCAGTCAATGAGTTAATTATTTTTTAGATGCTTTTTTTTAAAGAAAAAATTTCCATTGTGAATTAAGCTTACGTATCAGATCATCATTTTCACATTCAAAAACTTAAATAACTTATCAATGCTCCCAATGACTTTCCCTGTTGCCTCCTCCCTCATTTTTGCCCATCTTTCTCTGGTAGGATATAATTTTCCAAATTAGATCACCCAAATTAACACCATTCTATACACGAGCTTATTCCTTTCCACTTCCTACTTCCCCTTCCCACCTTTGGAAGGCATCAGTTGTTTTTTTTAAAGTGTAAAAACCTTTTCTTTCTTTCCAAATCTTTTAAAATAACAGTGGTCTCATACAATATTTGCACTTTGGTGAGAGACACACTACCCTCAGCATAATGTCCTCCTAATCCAGCCATTCACGAGGCATTCCAGCTTCATCCTTATTCTTTGACAATGGCGCATCTCTTTCATGCTTGGAGTTCACCCGCCACCCCCTGTGCTTTAGGGGTTTGGACAGTAGTACTGGCTGGAAATTAGGAGGTGTAGATTCCGAACTTGGTTTAGCTTTTGGAAGCGAGAGGAATAAAGATGGCCCTGTTAACTTGTTTGGGCATCCTCGTTCTCATTTATAAAATGGAGTAGGTGTCGGTGACTAACAGATTTTTACCAAAGTTCTTTTTGTTCTGAAATTATACAACCTAAAAAGTTGTCCTTTAGCTTTGGGAGGTGCAAGTGGTTAGTGTGCCTGGCTGCTAACCGAAGGGTTGGTGATTTATCCATCTCCAGGGGTCTCAGAAGAAACTTCACACATGTGAACAAAACCGGCCATGCGGGTACAGGTCTCTTCTGACACACTTGGAGTGCCACAAGTCAAAATCAGCTTGACAGGCTGGTTTCTGTCCAGTGCCATGTGTCTGTGTCTGACTCACGTCAGCAACCCCACATGCACAAAGGCATGGAATGCTACCTGCTCTTGAACCATCCCATAGTCAGATAGACACATAGGGCTCTGTGTCTGTCTTTCAGATTTCCAGACCTTTCTCGCTAGTCTTAGTCTAGTTGTGCTGTAGCTTGTTCGGCATTAAGGTGACACACAAGTCGCCGTGGACAGATGGGTGGTGACTGCACCAGGCACTTGAGTGCAGTGGTTAGGAATGAACAGCCTCCCACGTGGAGGGTGAGACTCCTATCAGGGAACTCCAGTGCCCCCAGTATTGGTTTACCCAGGCCCACTGCCATGAAGGCGATTCCAACCCACAGCGACCCTTATAGGGCCGAGTAGTACTACCTGTGTTGGCTTTCGAGGCTGTAAATCTCACAGGAGCAGGGAGCCTCCTCTTTCTCCCACAGAGTGGATTTGAATTGCTCACCTTGAGGTTGGTAGCCGAATGCATACAAACCCAAAGCGCCCTAAGATAGAGTACTGGTTTATCCTGGTGGTTTTCAAACAATGCTCTCCACGAGGGCTCTGGTGAAACGGCGACCCTCTGGTTTCAGGGCGTGATTTGCACGGCACTGTAAGCGCCTATCTGGGCGGTAATAAGAGATCCCACGCCCAGCGAGTGGGCGGGAGGCGCCTGCGCTGAGCGGCGCGTGGAAAACCAGCAGCCTCCGCGGCCCGGCTCAGAGCCCCGCCAAAAGCCGACGGCGCCCCATCCGGGGCGGGACCGGGCCGACGCGCACCGCCCGCCGCCGTCGCGGCGCGTCCGTGACGTCACCCGGGCGCCCGCGTCGCCGCCTGCGTCCGCTTCGCGGGAGAAGTTGTTGGCGCGAATGGGTCCCGAGCCGCGGTAACGGATCCCCGGCCTGCCGACCCACCTGCTGCCCGCCCGCCGGCGCGCGTCCCTCCCTGGGCCGCGATGGTGAGCCCCTGGGGAAGCTGCGCGCCCCGGCGGCCTGGGGGGCTTTGCCGGCTGCGGCGGACGGGGCACCCCGGGGTGGGGAGGCCGGCGGGGCGACCTGGGGGGTGCGCCCCGCGGGAGCGGCCCCACACCGGCACGGGCCACGCCACCCGGCCTTGCTGGACGCGCACGCCGGCCGCCGGCCGCACCTGGCCTTTCGGTGCTGCGCTGTTGTTTCCATGGGGGGGGGAGGGGGAGGACGGAAGTAGCGCGATTTGGGGGCGCAGCAGTGAAATTGTTTCTTGGCAGCGTTGCCCTGCCAGCTCGGTGCGAGGCCTGCCTGGAGTTGGCATTTCAAGCGTGGGCCGTGGACGGCAAAGAGCGTAACAAACTCCCCTTCGCTGTGAATAAGTTGTCCCTGTCTCCAACCTCCATCAGGACCCGGCTCCGGAGACACTCACCACTTGGCGAGTTTGAGACCAGGGCTCGGAGGGGATACTTTTCTTTGGTTGGATAGGTTCGCAGAAGTTGAGGGATAACACGATTTACCAGGGGAAAAAGCACAGCGGCTAGCCACATAGGTAATACGTTTGACAGCTGTCATCTCTTATCACCTGACTTTAGAATAACTGCAAGCAAAACGAAACACAGAACACTGCCCCATTCTATATGAAGAAGCGCTTAGATAGTAGGTGAATTCGTTACGCAGCACGCAAAGCAGGCGTTCATGGTGGTATGTAAATTGGTACATGCATTTGTGTGAACTATTTTAAATTTAAAGGACAAATGTAGATACTTTATTAAGCCAGAAGATGTGTAATACAGAGTCATAGTTTTGTCACTCATTCTGCAGCGTAGTTCTCAGAATGCCACCCATGGGGACAGGGGTTGGTGCCATATTGGGGATCTTGCTGCTTCCCCCCCCCCCCTTAAATCAAAGAAGGATAAAATGATGATGATCGCCATCCTGTGTCAAGCATCTGCTTCAGCCCAATATGGGAACTGTTTTACATGCCAGTTTTCATTCAGACCTATCAGTAGTGTAGCTTCGCAAATGGCAAAGGAAGCTTTGAGAGTTAAAAAACTCTTTGTTATACATGGTTGAACGAAAACGAGAACTGAGTTTTTAAAGCCACTACATAATACCGCCTCTCCAGAATGATCTATGGTCATGATTATGCCCTAGAGTACAAGCACCATGGGAGTGTGGAAAGTTGGTAAGATTTGGAGTCTTGAAGGTGATGTTTTGGTCTTGTTCTGCCGGTTAGTAGTTACATGATGTCAGGAAAAGTAAGTACCTTACCTTTAACCTTGTTAAGCGTCCTAGTTCCTTCCCTCCATAACGGGGGTCCAAAGCCCTGGTTGTCCTGTGAGATAAGTTCACCAGCCACCTCTTGGGAGCAGGATGACGGTGTCTGCTCCTGAAGCTCTGTACAGTCTCAGAAGCCCTGTACACAGTGCCTGTGAGTCAGAAAAGACTCCATGGAAGGGGTTATAAAAAGGGCTCTGAAAAAAAAAAAAAGGGCTCTGAAAGGGGATAGAGCAGGAAAATATTATAATAGCTGCCTTATGCAATCGTCTTGAGGATCAAAACAAGGTAATACTTGTTACATTTCCATTCCAATACCTGGAATGTGCTCAGCATTAGTTAGAAAACTACCAGTGATCTGTTTTTCTTTGTAGAAAGCAACCTCGTGTTTAAAGGGATGGCCTGATATTGCCAGTCTAGATAACCCCGATTTTCATACAAGGCTAGGCCGGTAAGGCCTGCTACCAGGGTGTCGGTTCTGACATGCCTGGGTTCAAACAAAGCCCCTTCAAACAGTCTCTGTGATCAGTGGACGGTGCAAACAAGCTCTCGCTGTACGTCTTGGACACACTAGGATGCAGATAAACAAAGAGTTCCATTCAAACAGTGGCTGTGAAGGGGATCTACTGGGCCACCTCAGTTCAAGGCGGAGAGGCCAGAAGGTTATGGTAGCTGTTTTTTGAAACTCCTAATGAGCAATCTCCAAGGACACAGGACAATCAGGGCAAACTAAGAAGTTTTAAGAAAAGGAAACACTACATTGGTGAGAAAAGGGCTAGGAGTTTTTTCCCATCGCAATCATATACTTTATCGCTCTTTCTTTGAGTGGAGCAAGGCTTGCCCCGTGCGCATTTCAATGGGAAACATCACTCCTACTTCACATCCCTTAATCTTGCTCCTTCAGACTTCTTTTGTTCCCCAAACTCAAAGAACATTGAAAAGAAACACGATTTGGATTTGTCCCCTGACGATGCTCAAACTGCCATTTTGGTGTGACATAAATGGAAGAGAGCAGGCTCCATTCTTCAGTGAAAGGTTAGAGATGGAAACAGGACCTTCAGAAGGACAGTGTTAGAGGAGCATATATTGACAGTAACCTCACATTTAATATTTTTGTTTAATAGAAATTTCTATGATTTTGGAGGAATACTTTTTGCTTTACCTTCAAATAAGCCACCTGTTGGTAATTCAAATACTTTAAATTTTGGTTCTTTTCTATTTGTTTAGCACTTCTGCTCACAGTGCAGATGAAAAATGAAATCTGTCTTTATAAGGAAATAGATTGATCAGTTTTTCAGTCTGTTAATGGGAAAATGTTCTATAGAGTAGATACAATTTTTGGATTATGTTAGTATTTAGCAAAATCCTAGACTGGCGTGCTATTTAATACATATCCGTTGAGCACTTGTGTGCTAGGTCTTTTATTGTGAGCTGAAGTAGAGCCAGCTCGTGATTCATGGCAACCCCTGCCTGCCTGGTGGAACCAAATGCTGCTTGTCTTCAACCTTGCCCATGGTTTAAGACCTTAAAGAGGATGGACCTGAGATGTGGTCCATTATAAAGGCCTTCGAGCTGCAGCTCCTAACGTGCTGTCTCTAATTCTGGACTCAGAATCTATGGCTGCAGTCCCATTGTTGAGAGTGTTCTCTCCGATACAAATGGATGGAATTCGCACTGCTGACTCACCGCAACACTGTAAGACAGGGTAGAACTGCCCCTGTGCGTTTCTTTCTTTTTACAAATCACTTTACTGGGGCTCTTACAGTTCTTATCACAATCCATACATCAGTTGTATCAAGCACACTGGTACATATGTTACTATCATCATTTTCAAAACATTTTGTTTCCACTTGAGCCCTTGGTATCAGCTGCTCTTTCCCCCCTCCCTTCACTGCTTCCCTCCTCATGAACCCTTGATAAATTTTAAGTTACTATTTTCATGTCTTACACTGCCTGCTGTGTCCCTTCACCCATGTTTCTGTTGGGTTGGGGTTATATGTCGATCATTGTGATTAGTTCCCCTCATAGTATCGCTATTCCCATTATTGTACCTGAGGGGTTTATCTGTCCTGGATCCCATCTGTCAAGAGCTCTTATCTGTACCAGTGTACATGCTCTGGTTTAGCCAGATTTGTAAGGTAGAACTGGGGTCATGACCATGTGGGGCAGAGGATTAAAGAACTGGGGAAATTTGTTTTGTCAGTGCTATACTGCACCCTGGCTGGCTCGTCCCTTCCTTGTAACCCTTCTGTAAGGGGGTGTCCAGTTGTCTACAAATGGGCTTTGGGTCTCTACTCCAACCCCTCATTTGCATCAATATGATTGTTTTGGGTCTTCTGACACCTGATCCCGTCAATACCTCATGATCACATAGGCTGGTGTGCTTCTTCCATGCGGGCTTTGTTGCTTCCCTGCTAGAAGGCTGATTGTTTAACTTCAAGCCTTTAAGACCCCAGACACTGTATCTTCTAATAGCCAGGCACCATCAGTCTTCTTCACCACATTTGTTTATGCACCCATTTTGACTTCAGTGATCATGTTGGGAAGGTGAGCATCACAGAATGCCAGGCTATTAGAGCAAAGTGTTCTTGCATTGAGGGAGGCCCAATGTCCATCTTCTGGCTCAATACTTAACATATTAATATAGACTAACTATATACGGGAGTAGAAAGTCTCATGTTTCTTCCTCAGAGTTAGCCCCCGCTCTTGTTTTTGCTGCTGGTATTGAGTCTGTCCATTGTCTCTTGCCAAAGATGCTATGTTTCGTTCCTATCTGTTCCACATGGGGAGGGCTGCATATATAATCACCGCTATGTCTTATGCTGAAAAAATATTTTCACTGTATTATAATTCTGGACTCTGTGCCTGTGGCTATTATTCCATTTTTAAAATAATTACATTTTTGAGAATGTTCTCTACTATACTAATAGAATTCTTAATCGCTCACTGTTAGGGAGTCGGTGATGACTCATAGCAACCCTATAAGACAGGGTAGAACTGCCCCTGTGGGTTTCGTTTGCCACTTTTAAAATGGATTGTTTATTTGTTCATTGTTGAGCTGTAAGAGTTCTTTATACATTCTAGGTAAGAGTTCTTTGTATATTCACATATGATTGCAACTTGATCCTTTCATTCTGTGAATGATCTTCTCTTTTTGATGGCATCCTTTGAAACAAAGTTTTAAATTTCGGTGAGTTCCAATAGATCCTTTCTTTTTGTTGCTCGAGAGCCCCATGGTGTAGTGGGCTGGCTGTACACTGAGCTGCTGTGTGCGTCTGGGTTCTCGAGACATGCATGCCAGTGACATCTGCATCAAGAGAGTGGTCATGCATGTGTAGACACAGGTCTGCTCTGGATCAAGTCTGAGGGTCAGCTGACACGGTGCCTGGAGGTGCCTCCTTAATGACGTGAATGGAGTCAAACTTTCCGGACCTTGATGTACTGTTGTGATAGACTCCAAAAATAGGAGACAGCTGTAAACATATTAATAATCAGAATGTAGAATATACAAACTGAATCACGGAAAGTTGGAAGTCACCAAACTTTGTTCATTGAAAATGTATACAGGCTGAAGATAAACAAGCGGCCATCTAGCTCAGAAGCAACAAAGCCCACACGGAAGAAGCATACCAGCCTGTGTGATCACGAGGTGCCAAAGGGATCAGTTATCAGGCATCAAAGAACAAAAAAATAATATAATTGAGTGCACACCTCCATGATAGGATCGCTGAGGAGAAACGGGTGCATAAGCAAATGTGATGAAGAAAGCTGATGGTGCCCGGCTATCAAAAGATACAGCATCTGGGGTGTTAAAGGCTTGAAGGTAAACAAGCGGCCATCGAGCTCAGAAGCAACAAAGCCCACATGGAAGAAGCACACCAGCCTGTGTGATCACGAGGTGTCGAAGGGATCAGGTATAAGGCATCATCAGAACAAAAAAATCTTACCATAGTGAATGAGTAGGGGAGTGCAGAGTGGAGACCCAAAGCCCATTTGTTGGCCACTGGAGATCCCCTTGTAGAGGGGTCTAGGGGAGGAAATGAGCCAGTCAAGGTGTGATGTAGTACCGATGAAAAATACAGCTTTCCTCTAGTTCCTAAATGCTTCCTCCCCACTCACTATCATGATCTGAAATCTACCTTGCAAGTCTGACTAGACAAGAGGATGTACACTGGTACAGATAGGAAATGGAAACAGGGAATCCAGGGTGGATGATACCTTCAGGACCAGTGGTGTGAGTGGTGATTCTGGGAGGGTAGAGGGTGAGTGGGTTGGAAAGAGGGAACCGATTACAAGGATCTACATGTGAACTCCTCCCTGGGGGACGGACAACAGAAAAGGGGGTGAAGGGAGATGTCGGACAGGGAAATATATGACAAAATAATAATTTATAAATTATCAAGGGCTCATGAAGGAGGGGGGAGAGGGGAGAGGGGAAAAATGAGGACCTGATTCCAAGGGCTTAAGTGGAGAGCAAATGTTTTGAGATTGATGAGGACAAGGAATGTACAGATGTGCTTTACACAATTGATATATATGGATTGTGATAAGAGTTGTATGAGCCCCTAATAAAATGATTAAAACAAAAAACAAAAAAACAAAACAAAGGAAATGTATATAGGCACTTATATTTGTATATTGTATAAAGGCACTATCTTTGTATATTGGACTTGTTTCCTAGAACCTTGCTGAACTCATTTAATAATTCTAGTGGTTTAGTCGTGTTTTTTTTGGTTGGTCTTGGTATTTTTCCTTTACTGAGTGGACATTTCAGGTAATTAAAAAAATATTTTTTATTTTTATTTCAGGTAATTTCTAAGCTTACCTTTTGCTTTCAAAGTATTATGACCTTAATATAATTTTAAATACTTTAAATATTTCATAACTTTTCTGTTACCACTAGTTACATTATTGTGTATTTTACTCAGATATCGAGCTTTGCAAGTTAATTTTCAAGATAAAATACTTTTATGTTTAGATTCATTTGTGAAGTGTATAGACTATAGTCAATTTCTACTTGGTGGACTGTGTAAAAATACTCAGTGGCAGTATTTACATTTCTCTATTAATCTCAAAATAGAGAAGAAAGCCAAACCAGGACATGTGGGCAACCACCGTGCAGAGCCCTGTAGCCCTTGTTTTGCATAACATCTTTGCGTGCTAGGAACACAGAGATACTTGTTTCTCTTCATATTTTTATATGTATTTTTATATGTATTTGATAGGCAAATATAACATTCATTGGTTGAACCCATCAGCGGTGGGGAAAAAATACCTGCCGCTGTTTGGCTATCCTTCAAGCCAAATATATATCAGCGTTTGTACTTTCACCTGAATCTAAGGTTAAGCTCACTGTGTGAGTTTGTTGCAAAGTCTTATTTTTCCTCCCTCTCTAATCCACTAATAGATTCATGACCAGCCAGACTAGGACACTTCTTGGTATAGATGAGGCACTCCCAAGTCGGTACTTGACTCATCTGGCCCTTTCTCTTGGCTTGTGTGCATTAGGATCACGCTGGGGTTTCCTGGTGGGCAGCACTTCTCATGGACAGACAGCATGGGGGCTGGTTTAGTTGCTGCTGAAGCGGGGAAGCGCAACACGTTTCTTTCTCTTTTCTGGGCAACATTTCAAAGTATATTCAAATTTCAAATCACGTTAGCCCTAGTTTTATGGGATTGTTAGGTAGATAAGGAGCCGGCGGGTGGGGGGGGGGCAGTGGTTAAAGCACCCGGCTGGCAAGGTTTTAACCCACAGACTGCTTCGTGGGAGCAAGGGCAGTCACTTCCGTAGAGATGACCGCTTTGGAAACCCCACGGGCAGCTCTGCCCTGTCCTAGAGGGTGCTTTGGAGTTGGAATCTACTCACAGGGCAGTGAGTGAATCACTGGGATTAAATGAGCTCATTTGAAAGTGTTCCCTGCCACTGAGCACACCCTATACAAAGGTTTGTCATGTAAGAAAAGCAGGGAGCCTGGTTAGGCAGCGGCAGTGAGGATGCAGGGGAGGACGGATAGCATTGGGCATCAGGCATGTCACATAGCTGGGCTGACGGGGGTGGGTGGGTGGGTGGGAGAGAGAACCAGCGGGTCGGTTGGGTGACTGGCCGGGCTGTGTAGTGAGGTCGGGGGCCACAGCTGGAGAGAAGCTGGAGGGTGGGCTCAGTTTTAGACAGATGTACCTTTGGGACACTGGGGTGGAGAAGGATCTGGCCGGCTAGACCGTTAGCCATGTTAATCCACCTGGTTGAGGAGCTGCTTTTTCTTTTGGCTCTGACCCTCTGCTGTAGCCAGCTTCATGATGCCTGTCCTTCTCCAGGGACAGGTCCCAAGTACATGAAATGTATTCTCTCACTTCTAAAACTTCCTCACCACCATTATAATTCAAATGCATCAATTCACAGTCCAGCTTTTGCATGCCTACGAGCCCTGGTGGAAACGTCAAAATGCTGAAATAAACCATTAAATCAGGGACAAGCCATTTAAAATGCTTCTGTAATCCTCAGACAAGGTGAACTCTTTTTTTTTAACTTAAATATTTGTTTGCATTTTCTGTTTAATTTTGACAGTGTTGGATTGTATGTTTGGATCAAGGTCCTGAAAGCTTTCAGTAAGATAGTATTTCATTGAGCTTATGTGATATTAAATACTCATGGTTTTAGAATCTTAACATCTCTTTCTTAACACAACTAAGAAGGGAAGTGGAGCCCTGCCCTGACTACTGGGGAGCTGGCCGTCGGGTCCCCTCTGAGGAAGTTACAGGTGGGGCAGACCAGATCTGCTCCACACTGTTTCCTTGCTGAGCATCCATTTGTCTGCTCTTATCTCCTTGCTTGTGCTCTGTTTCGTTTTCCAGTGACAGAAAAGTTGAGAGCGGAATTCTAGAGAGAGCTCCCTGAGAATAGGTTTTTATTTGCTTGTCTCAAGTGCCAGGGATAGTTCCTGGCCTGTAGAAGGCTATCAGTAAATGTTGAATGAGTGAAGGAAGTTGATGCAGGCTCTTAGAATTCTTCCTAGCTAGATCTTGTTATTGTTGAAAGATTCTGTGTTAGTCCGGGTGGACTAGAGAAACAAATTCATAGACGTTCATATGTGTAAGAGAGAGCTTTATAACAAAGAGTAATTGTATGTTGAGAAAGCATCCCAGCCCAGTCCAGATCAAGTCCGTAAGTCCGATGTTAGCCCATATGCCTGATACCAATCCATAAATTCCTGTTCAGACTCAAGCAACACATGCAATGACGCCTTTTGCAGGAAGGTCACAGGCCAGTGGCTGGAAAGTCTTGTGGATCCTGTGGTGGAAGCATGTCAATGTTGGCAGGGGTCTCCATGGGGCTCCTCGAACTTAAGGGCTCTAGCGTAGCTCCATGTGTCTTGTCAGCAGGAAGACGAAGCAGTCTGTGTATCTGGCCTCCAGTGAGCTGTTTTATCTCCTTGGTGCCTCCAAATGAGGTCATCACGTTGCGCCCTGATTGACAGGCTAGACTCCACCCCTCCCCAAATTGACACCAGATTATGTAACTACCACGGCTTTCTTTTTCTTTCCAGACCACCTTTCTATCTCATTTGCCAACACCTTCCTCTGAGAAATTCTTGAGGTCTGTGCTAGGCTTTTGCGGTATCAGAAACCTGGATCATATGTAGAGGTATTTGGCGGCTAACAAATGGTAGTTTGGCTGAAAACAAATTTCGAAGAAGAGGCAGTCCTCTACTAAAAGTGACAGGGTTTTTTTTTTTGGTTCAGCAGGACCATCATAGGAAAAGGGGACCATATTACAGGGTCAACTGCACAAGGCCCACTTTAAAAACTTACCTTAGGAATAGTTCACGTAAAGTGTTAATACCCTCTTTTAAAATCTCAAATCACTAAAAAGCAATAGGTAAAGTCATAGGAAAAATTAATCTCAATTAATATATAATCTTTGAAAACAAACCTATGTAGTATTTAATTGTACATAATTAAGAACTGCTCTTTCTGAGTCCAGGTATGAAGCTAGCAGCCTCGGGACTGGTCATTCATGTGTGTAGTGACTCTTAATTAAGCATGTAACTTTTCTGAGGTGCTGGCCACGGTATTTGGGATAGAGTGGTAGGATAGAGAAGGCGACTTCAGGGACCTTATCAAATTAAAATTCTATGGCTATAAAATGTATCGCCTACTAATCATCCTGAGCCTCAGTTCAGGTAATGCTGCTCTGGGAGGTCCAGAGTCTCTCTGGAGCGTGTGTCGATGTCCCTGGTACTCTCGTGGTCATGCGATTAGCTGTCTCGTTGTATAGTATATAATACTGAATACATTCATATTCTGTGTAAGTTTCTCTGCCAGGGAGCTGGCTTCATGGGGGGATTTTCCTCCGTGTGTACTAAGCCCCCATAATAGCAGTGCCTTTCCTGTCAGCCTTGTTGCTCGCTGACCTTATGACAGCCGACCGGCCCTGCTCTGTCCTCACAACTGATGTGATGTGCGGGCCCTTGTTGCAGCCACTGTGTCAATCCAGCTTACCAAGGGTCTTCTTTTTTCATGTCCTTCTACTTTACCAGCAGTTGGCCCCTCCTGATAAGGCATCCAAAGTACCTGAGCTGAAGTCTCACCATCTTTGTTTCTACTGTGCGTCCTGGATGGTTGTGCTCTTTTGAAGACAGGTTTGTGGGTTCATGGTATGTTTGTTATTCGTCACCACCGTCTTAATACAAAGACGCTCATTCTTCGGTCTTCCTGACGCACTGCCCAGCTTTCACGTGCGAATGAGATGATTGAAAAGGTCTCCGCCTGGTTAAGGCGCACTTGCATGGAATTCCCAGGCCCGAGGGTTTATAGGCCTCACACCGCATTACTCCCTCCAGTCGGTCTGACTCCTAGTGACCCTGTCGGGCAGACTAGGATCCCCGGAGGAGTTTAAGGGCGCGAATCACAAGCAGAAGGGTACATCTTTGCCCTGTGGAGCCACTGATGGGCCTCCTACCAAAGGCCTTTTGGTTCAGAGCGGATTGCTTTAACCACCGCACCACTAGAGTTCCTCCCAAGGTTTTTTTCCCCCCTAGCATTGATGTGGGTGAGCAGCTGTTTTCCCACATCCTTGCCAAATCCGGGCATTAGCAACCCTTTAAAACGTAGGATGCTAAATCCTCCTGTTTTCTTGACCCGTTTTGCCCTCTCTGCAGATTTGAAACCGGTAACCACCATTTGAATCTGCGCACTCCGACCACCGTCTTGATATTCGCCCCCTTGGGACCCTCCTGCACAGGGTCACTGAGAAGGCATCCACTCCGTGGCGGTCAGCTTTTTAAAGCCCCACCCCCTTCTCCCTCTCTATCTGTGTGTGTAAACACAACTGTTTGAAGAACCAAAAGTGAAACACTTATGCAAAACCTCCATTTCCTCCAGAAACAATACGGTTGTCACAGTCAGCCTCAAGCTGGCTTCTCACCAGCAAGTGAAAAGGAAGACCGTTTTATTCGTGCATTTCTTCTGCTGCACCTGCCATGCCGTCTCAGTTTAGCTGTCGGTCTGCAGTGTTGTCTTGACTTCGAGTTAATTAGCTGGTGACTTTTTGTATTAGGAGATTTACAAAAGAGGATAAAAAGCTAGAAGACTTATTCCCCCCCTACTCATTTACCGCTTTGTTTATTGTCTTAGCTAATAAGTTGAGTGTGTGTATGTGTTTACACAGCACATTTGTTTCGGGTTTGTGATGTCGTAAGAATGACAGTGAAAGTTACAAAGTGCTTTCACTGAGATTGTCCACGTTATCAGGAGGGACCAGCCTCCTGGAACAGGACATCATCGTGGTAGAGAAGAGGGTTGCAGTAGCAGTGAATTATTTTAAAAGTGACTCTTCTAGCCAAAGTCTCTAGTGCCCAGCAAATGACCTTTTCTGGCATGGGTCTGGTATGAAGGTCGGGGAAGGTACTGATAGGCTTCACCTGTGAGTCATTGTAAACAGGATTTCTGGAATGCCCTTCTGCTGTGTGTGTATAAAACAAACCCTCTGAGAAGCTAGAGGCAGGATCTCTACAACGAGAGCAGGAGTGGGGCACGTCTTCCGGGAGCCGTCGGGAGCAGGAGCAGAGCCAGGAGCCCGAGCACGAACAGGGCGCTGGGCTTCCTAACCCACAAAGCTAGTAAAACTGCATGCTAGGTGCCGGAGGCTGCCTCTGGCGGCTTACTGGAGAAGTTAGGCTTGCTAACCCGGCCCACGGAAGTGGCGCTCAGTGCCTTGAGGCTGAGCTTACTGCAGTGCGGTGCCTCTGGGCCCTTCAGTCAGGGCGCTGGGTTTGCTGATCCATAGGGCCTGAGCTGAAGGCCTTCCTGGTTGAGCCTTCCAGCAGAGTGGTATGTCCCTTTGGGCATTTATTAGCAGCCCTGAAAGAACTTTGTAACACTCTGATAAAAGGCAATTCTGAGCATTTCTTACTGGCATGCTCACTTGTTAACTTCCTTAATAAACCCCTTAATTATGAGTTCTGTGTAGCCATTGCAGTGAAGTAAAATAGAGCACATTAAGAGGACACAGGGCCAGTGAAAAAGGAATGCCCCTAAACAAGGTGGGTGGACAACAGTGGCTACAACTGTGGACTGGAACATAAGAACACTCATGAGGATGACCAGGGATGGCCAGTGTTTTGTTCTGTCTGAATGAACGTGGTGACACCTGCCACCACCCACCACCACCACCACCACCGCCGCCGTTAAAGCAGGTGTAAAGGATTGTAAAGGATTGAAAACTCAGGATCTATCATATTATCACAGATAGGAAGATGGTACAGTTGCTTCTTTTGTTCTCTGGAATTTCAAACCTCATTTCTTATTCTGTGCTCCTTAGACCCCTTTCTGTGAGCAAAGATAGTTGTGAAGAATATATTTCAGTGATATGAAGGGGCAATGGCTGAAATGGGGGAAAGGCAAGCCTGAATGAGGCAAAGCTGTGAAAAGTGTAATTCTCACAGGTATAGGTTCGATTAGTCTCACTTTCCCAGTGAGAAACCAGTTCAGATAAATTGCCTGCTGCAGTCATTCGGGCAGAAAGATTGAACCAAGACTTTTCTAAGTATCTTCTTTTCTCTGTATATTGCGGTTTCTTTAAAACTACTTTCTAAAAGGATAGAAGAGAGACTGTGCAAAGAATAAGAAAAGTGATGATTTTCATTGGTCACACTAACTGGTGTATTGGGCGGGGAGGGGGTATGGGAGAGGAGGGGCTGGGATGGAAGCAATGAGCAAGTAACGACAGGGACAGGACTAACAAGGGATCTAACTAGACAGCGAGGAGGGTGTAGTGTTCGAGGCCCTGTTTGCACAATTGAAATGTTTCTGAGAGGGGAACGGCAGGTAAACATCATAGTGGGGCAGGAGGAAAGAAAAAGGGGTAAGAAGAAAGTAAAAATTGTATCTATTGGTCTAAATGTAGATATGTATATGTGTAAATATATAAAGATGGGTGTATTTGTGTTTGTATATATATGTGTACACAATAAGGAAGCAGATGGACTTTGGGCCTCTAAATTATTTTTTTAATGATAAAGGAAAATGATTTTTAAAATCATATTATTGGGGGCTCATACAACTCTTATCACAATCCATACATACATCAGTTGTGTCAAGTACATTTGTATATTTGTTGTCTTCATCATTCTCAAAACATTTGCTTTCTACTGATGCCCTTGGCATCAGCTCCTCATTTTTTCTCCCTCCCCACTCCACCTTCTATTTAAATCTTATCTCAGTACAAGAACAGTTTGGTCTGATAATGTGGCCCTGTATGATACTCACCTTCTCTACAAAATCGCTGGAGACAAAGTGCACGTATAAGTAAATGTAGTGAAGAAAGTTAATGGTGCCCAACTATTAAAAGATGTAGCTTCTGGGGGTCTTAAGGTTTGAAGTTAAACAAGTGGCTACCTAGCAGGGAAGCTACAAAGCCTCCATGGAAGAAGCACACCAGCCTGTGTGATCATGAGCTATCAACGGGAAGAGGTGTCAGAAATTAAAAAACAATAAATCAAATTGACATGAAGGAGTGTAGAAAAAGTGGAGACCCCAAAACCACGTGTAAGATAATTGGACAGTCCCTCACAAAAGGGCCACATGGAAGGGATGCTATGTCCAGGGTTCAGGATAGCACTGGTGAAACACAAAACTAAGCTCTAGTTTCTTAATATTTCCTCTCCTTACTGTTATGATCTTAGTTCTACCTCATTAACCTTGTGAGACCTGTGCATGTTTATTCGCGTAATTAAGGTCATTTTGATGCATGAAATCCCAGATAGAGAAGCCCTTCAGAAATAGTAATGGGAGTAGTGATTCCCTAAGGGGAAGGGAGGAGGAGGTGGGGGGAGGGGGAACTGATAGTAGTGATGACTGTATAACCCCACACAAGGGGAATGAATAACAGAAATGTAGCTGAGAGGGATAGATTGGATGGTGTAAGATATGGAGGGATAGATGGGATGGTGTCAGATATGGAGGGATAGATGGGATGGTGTAATGTATATATAATAAGGGTTCCAGGAGGGTAGGGTAGGGGGAGGGAATATAGGGGAGCTGATATCAAAGAGTTCAAGAAGAAAGAAAATGTTTGAACCTGATGGTGGCAGCAATTGTACAATTATGTTTGGTCTAATTAAATTATAGACTGTAATAGCTCACAAAATGATTTTTTAAAAGTTTGAATAATTGAATTCTACAGTTTAACATGTAGAGAGGTAAAACATTTGAAGAAAAGGTTGTGAGGAGCATAGAAATATTTTCAGAATTTGGAAAAATTATATAAGGAAAAATAATTTCAGTTCTTAGTAAATAAGACCTTAAATCACGAGGGTTGCTCTTTTCTTAAGTGTCTCGTTGGCAAGGATTCTGTTCTTCATCCTCTGTCTTCCTCCCTTGCGGCGTCTGGGATGAGAGAGTAAACATGTGCTTGTAAGATTGAGACATACCGGTTAGCGCTTTCATTAACAACATTTCACCTATGTTTGTTCTGCTTTTGGCCAGATTCTGTGAAATGACATTGTTTTTACTTCAGCAAATTATTTCTGACTTGCATAATTTCCTCAATTATGCTTTACATATAAGAAGAATTTTTAAAAACCCTGCTACACACGGAAATGTTTTGCTATAGAGAAATTACTCAGGGTAATGGAAGAACCGTGTGTGTGTGTGTGTGTGTGTGTGTGTGTGTGAGAGAGAGAGAGAGAGAGAGAGAGAGAGATAGAGAGAGAGAAAGAGAAAGAAAACGGGTCTCTTTGAAACAAGCATCTGGTGCAGTTCATGTTGATGGATTTTCTTTGATTGTGTTTAGGACATCCGGAGGTTTTTTGGGGTGATACCAAGTGGGAAGAAGCTTGTGAAGGAGACAGTGAAGAAGAATGAGAAGACCAAGTCTGTTGAAACTTTCGAAACCAAGAAAGGAATCAAGGAAATCAAGGTCAGTTTTTTCAAATACAATTTTGAATTGTTTGAAAAGTTAAATAACCCAAGTTCCTAAATTTGTTCTGGTGAGAGCCTCGAACTCATACAGGTTTCCTCTCATTTAGCAGACAGGAATAAGAGGAAGAAAGTGATGACCATTGGTAATTACTACTGCTTACTAGGTCCATAGCTTGGTGTTTTCCTTTGTGTGGGTGGGGCCCTTTCTAATTGTTCAAACTCTGTGTTTATGCACAAAGCTTGCGCATAGAGGTTTGGCCTCTATTCTCAGGTAAATGGTCTTGGCCTTCTGAGGGTGGACAGTGGAAGAAAGCTGTCTTCTTCACCATCTCCTCTTTGGTCCCGAGAGAAGTTCAGAAGCAATGTCAGCCTGGGAACGGAGCAGTGGCCTCCGCAGTGTTTGACTTGGCCCTGTTTTCCTTCCTGTAAGACATCCACATCTTACAGCCCTCCAGTCCTGGGTACCAAACCCATCTTTTACCCCCCCCCACTGTCCTGTGTATTATCCACAGATAGTGAAGCTGCACATGTCAATGGAACCGTGTTGTTTTCAACAGAGTCAGGCCTCCTGTTTAACAGACTCCCCATCCGCTGAGGCTGCTGTTTAATATTCCGAGTAGGAATGGTCAGTTGGGCCCATGTAGATCTTAAAAAAGCATGCGTTTTAGGCAGCCTTTTCTTTCTCGTCAAGTTAAACTGTTACTCAGCTTTAAGGCTGTAAGGGAAATTTTGGGTCTAAGACCTAAAGATTATCTCAGGGCAGTAGTTTCAGGCCTCATCCAGCTTCCGTGGTGCCAGAAAGTCTAGAGTCCATAAGAATTTAAAAGTTGGTTCTGTCCTTTGCCCCTTCTATGGAATCTTGGATCAAAATGTTCAGTAGTGGTAGCCAGGCAGCATGCAGTTGTGCTGGTCTCATGGCGAGGAGGCAGCTGTTTATGGAAGTAATGAGCCACATATTCCCCATCTTTCTCCTATTTCTAACACTTCTGCTTTCGCTGTTGTTCCGAATGCTAGACACCAATTGTGCCTGGCATGGCCTCTGGCAAGCCTTTAAAACCCAGGCACTTCACACAGATCGAGGAGATAGGACAGAGTCACTGAACCATTTTTAGGCCAGTTAACTGGGATGTCCCATGAAACCGCTAACTAAACCTCCAAACCATGGAATACAATCCCATGAGGTGCATGGTTGTCCATAAGCAGATTGAGCCACTGTGTGTGCGCGTGTGTGATCGTTGTGAATATATTGCATAGTTTCGCCAATTCAACATTTTCCAGGTTGTTTAGGCAGGATGCTTTAGAAAAACAAGCCCGGGAGGGGTATATGTATAGAGATATCCATATCCAGAAAGTGGCTCCTAAAGATTTAGAAGCAGACGAGTCCAGGCAGGTTCTAAGTCCGCGAGTCAGCTGTTAGGCCGGAGACTTCTCCTGATTTGAGTAGCATTCCATGTATTCCATAGAATGTATATACCCTGCCTTATTTATCTGCTCATCTTTTGCCTAGTGTGATTAGTCCTATAAATGAACATTTGGGTAGAAGTCTTTTTTTTTCCTTCCTATTTGCAAAGTTTTTGGTTCCTTTCTATGACTGAGCATAGTTAGAATCGAGACTTAGAGTTCTTGTGTGTTTGCTAATTGTAACAGATCTATCAGGCCTGGTCTCCACTGAGTGCTTTTCTCTCGAGCCAGTGGGCCACATTTGCTTTTTCTTCGTATGTCTTGCCGCTTGACGTGTATGTTGGAAGTTGTGAGTGGTACAGTGGAGCGGCTGTGGGTTCAGTGACATTTCTCTGCTGAGTGTCAGTGTCTTCATTTTAACAGGCAGGTCACTGGGCTGAATTCAAACTCTTGTCTTTCCTGGGATAGAAAGTGTTAAGAATTATGTCTTCCAAAAAGAGACATTGAAACCCTAATCTCCAACACCTGTGAGTGACTGTTTGGGAGTAGGATTTTTAAAGATGTTATCAGTAAAGCAAACACGAGATTAT
Source organism: Tenrec ecaudatus (assembly GCF_050624435.1). Lineage (NCBI taxonomy): Eukaryota > Metazoa > Chordata > Mammalia > Afrosoricida > Tenrecidae > Tenrec > Tenrec ecaudatus. The sequence goes on from NC_134532.1 coordinate 182,690,937, forward strand.
AGTGAGTGATGTGCTTATGAAAGAGGAGACAGACACACAGAACAAGATGTACAATGGGGGTATGCTGCAGCTACAAGTCACGGCCCCTGACAGCGACCAGAATCGAGGAGAGAGAGGCAAGAACCCATGTCCCCTAGAGCCTGAGAGAGAGCATGGCTCCGCTGAATTCTGAAGTCTAGCTGCCAGGGCTGTGAGACTATACATTTTTGCTCTTTACAGCCACCCCCTTTGGGGTACCTTGTTTTGATGTCCCTGTGAACCCATACAGGCAGCAGTTGAAATATTCGATCAATTCTCTTTAACCTTAGCTGAGCACTCAAGAGTAGTTCTGTGCATATGGGGATGTAGTCCAAGTTCATAGGCAGAATCTGGGCTGCCTCCTCCTTTGTGGCTCTCTGCTTTCTGAAATGCTGCCTTTCCTCACTTTTGAGTTGTTGTTCTTAACTGATCCCCGGCCCAGGGAATGGTTTATGTGTGGAGTTCCATTTTCTTTTAAAAAAAATTATATTTTTGTTGACAAGAATGTACACAGTAGAGCACACATTGACGTAACGGTTTCTGCGTGAGCATTTGGTGACATTGACTGCATTCTGTGAGCCCTACTACCATCGTCCCCTTCCTCTTTTCAGTTGTGCCTCCCTGTACCTTCAGTTTCCTTTCCCTTCTTTTACAGCTGCGGGTGTCAGTTTGAGCCCCTGTAGATCTGCAAGGAGCTTAATGCTGTAGGCAGACCTCCTTTACTACTTAAACTATTGTGTGGTTCTGAGAGAAACTTCAGAGGATGCTTTGGCCTAAGGTTTAGGGGTGATCTCAGGGTGGTAGTGGTTACAGGGTTCGTCCAGCCTCCATGGCTGTAGAAAGTTGTGGAAGTCCAGGAGAATTTGAAATTCTGTTCTGCTTGTCCCCTCTTTTGATTGGGATTCTTGCATGAGACCTTTGATCAGAGCAGAGGCTGGGCACCGTGCAGTTCTTCTGATCTCAAGACCAAGGAAGGAGGTGGTTCTTGAAGCACTTAGATACCCTCTCTATTCCCTTATCCTAGTCCTGATTTACCGTCTTCACTTTTGCTCCTCCAAGTAAATCCATTTGGCCCATTTTCTTGGAACTTAACTTTTTGGAGGTTCATATATTCGGTTTTTGTGTTACAATTGATTATAATGGCTGTTTTCCTGTGAGATTTCTTGTATTTCGGGGATATTTTGAGCATGTTTAGAAAACCGTGTCTAGCTGGAAACCACAAACCAGCACCCTTTGCCTTGGCTTATTGGATTTTGCAACAGGTCTTGGCTAGTGGTGGGCCCCAAACTTCTAGCTCTTATTTCTGTCTCTAATGCTCATTTTCAGAGGGTCGTGGTAAAACTCTACTATAATCCTTTTTTCACTCCGATGCGGTTATTGTCTGGGCGATTCTTTAGCCTAATCAAGCGAGTATTGTGATTTGGGGCTGGATAATTACTTATTGTGGAGGATGGCCTTGTGCGTTGTAGGATGCTTAATGTCATTCTGGTCTCTAACCATGAGATACCAGTAGCATTCCCTTCCCCCTAGTTGTGACAACCAAACATGTCTCTCAACATCAACAAATACCTCCTGGGGGACAAGTACCTCCCCTGGTTGGAAACCACTAAGCCCAAAGCTAGTAAGGAAGAATAGGGTAAGTTATGTAGGCTTGTTGGTCTTCTAATTATGCTGTGATATTTATAGGTTAACAGCTCTTGCAAAGAGGATGACTTCAAACCGAAACAGCCAAACAAGAAAAAGAGGATCATCTATGATTCAGGTAATCTTTCTTCTGCAGAATTTGCAGTTTTACAGTGCTGTTACACCCCTTTGGACAGTGCTTCTTCATTGATGTGAGATACACACACCTCTGTTAATGGGTGCTTTGCAAAGAGGACTTTCTGCAGAAATAAAGTTGACACAAAGGTCGGTCTACTACAAGACTTTGATGAGAGCCTACCTCTGTTAGCATGCTAGAGCTTGTGCAGAGGGACACAGTGTGCAGAATGTCTCAAGACTCCTTTGACTTTGGTGTATTTATCTTAAAAAATATTCAGGTTCTCATATGTTTCTTGGAACTTGAACAATAATGCCTTAAAATATGAATTTTTTTTACCTTCTTTTTTTTTTAATTTGTTAACATTTTTAATTGTAGGATGCAGAAAATTCATACACTTGTGTGACCACAAAATTAAAAAGTGCATATATCTAAAAAATAAATGCTAATTACTTATTCCATAAAATATGAATTTTAAAGAAAACATCTTTTAATTTTCATACTTGATTGAAAGGTTTGGCTTTTTTTGTTACATCTGAAGGATAAACACAATTTTAAAGTGTTTTAATATGGTTTTCAGATAGGAAACACTTATTTCTGCTTTATGATACTTTAAAATAATGATAGAACTCAGCAAGTTCCAGGGAGGACCCTTCGCTCTGCACTTTATGGATCTTCAAGATCTGGACAGGGATTCAATGCTAATTAAATTTCTGATCCAGCTTTGGAAGTATTTGAGTGCTAACCCTGCAGTTCAAGCCCAATAGGAGCTTCCAGGAGAGAGGCACCCGATAAAGACGCAGAGATTCAGAAACCCCCCGTAGAGCTGCTGTGAACGGGAATGGACTCGGGGCTAGAGGGTGGGCTTATTGCCCGGAACTAAAGGAATTTTCAAGAGTGCACTCTGGAAGTGTCTGTCGTTTTCAAAGCTGTGGGAATTTAATTTAGAACAGCACGAGGCAGGCTTTGTAATTGTGTGCTGTCCAGGAAGAGGAAGGACCTCAGGTTTATGGAACACCAGCTCTGTCCCAGGTCCCGTGCCCAGCACTTGGTTCATATTTAAGTGCCCTTGGCAATTTGGCTGTGGCGGGCTCAAAGATGTCCATACCCCACTCCTGGAGCCTGCGACGATGATGGCATACGTGGCGGATAGGGAATTAAGATGGCAGGTGGAATTCAGGTTGCTAATCAGACAACCTTGTAATCGGGAAATAATTTTAGGTGTTTCAGATGGGCCCAGTGTCATCACAAGGGTCCTTAAAAGTGTCCGAGGGAGACAGAAGAAGAGAGCTTAAAGGTGGGAGGAGGCCAGAGGATCAGAGATGCAGCACGGCACACGAGTAGACGAGACCTACAAAACTTGAAAAGGACCTTGAGGAGCTGGTTCCCAGACTACTTTATGCTTTAAGAACAATATTTATTTTCACGGTTTTTCATTTTTTCATACAGATTCAGAACCAGAGGAGACAGTGCAGGTTAAAAATTCCAAGAGGCAACCCGGAAAGGTGCCATTGCCTTCTAAACGTGGTAAAATTCTGAGACAGGATCCTGTTACCTACGTTTCAGAAACAGGTAAGGGTAAGGGGACTTCAGTGACTGCATGTCTTAGGGAGATGTAGTGTGTAGGATCTTCTTGAGCGTCCGTTGTGTCTACATGGAATTGAATTTGTACTGCCTTTTTTGCTTTGCTGGATTGGATTTGTGGGGAAATCCACTGGAGCCATTCTTTTCTGTCCAGTCGAGTTGCTGTGCGTCCGAATTTACTTAATGTTAATTGGCAATGGTTTTGTTTTTGTTAAATCATTTTATTGGGGACCCGTACAACTCTTATCACAATCCATATATCCATCCATTGTGTGTAAAGCATATTTGTGGCCCTCATCATTCTCAAAACATTTGCTTTCTACTTGAGCCCTTGGTATCAGCTCCTCATTTTTCCCCTCCTTCCCTGCTTCCCCCTCCCTCATGACCCTTGATAATTTATAAATTATTATTATTTTGTCATATCTTACACTGTCCGACACCTCCGTTCCCTCGGGAGGAGGTTAGATGTAGATGTAGATCCTTGTAATCGGTTCCTCCTTTCTACCTTTCTACCTCACCTTCCCTCTACCCTCCTGGTATTGCCACTCTCACCACTGGCCCTCAAGGGATCATCCGTCCTGGATACCCTGTGTTTCCAGTTCCTATCTGTACCAGTATACATCCTGTGGTCTAGCCAGATTTGTAAGGTAGAATTGGAATCATGATAGTAGTGGGGGAGGAAGCATTTAAGAAATAGAGGAAAGTTGTATGTTTCATCGGTGCTATGCTGCACCCTCCTGACTGGCTCATCTCCTCCCTGTGACCCTTCTGTAAGGGAATGTCCAGTTGCCTATAGATGGGCTTTGGGTCTCCAATCTGAACTCCCCCTTATTCACAATGATAAGATTTTTTGTTTTCTGATGCCTGCTATCTGATCCCATTGACACCTCGTGATCACACAGGCTGGTGTGCTTTTCCATGTGGGCATTGTTGCTTCTGAGCTAGATGGCCACTTGTTTACCTTCAAGCCTTTAAAACTCCAGACACTATCTTTTGATAGCCGGGCACCATCAGCTTTCTTCACATTTGCTTATGCACACATTTGTTTTTAGCGATCATGTTGGAAAGATGAGCATCATGGAATGCCAATTTAATAGAAAGAAGTGTTCTTGCATTGAGGGAATACTTGAGTGGAGGCCCTATACCCATCTGCTACCTTAATACTAAACCTATAAATATGTGTACATAGATCATATATAAATCATAATATATAAATGTATTTACTATACGTACATGGATGGCAATGTTTTTGTTTTTGATTGTATGGAATCATTTGATGTACTGCCTTGAGACTTGGTTTGGTGTAGAACATTTAAAAAATATTAATATTTTTTATTTTAAGAGTAGTTGTAGGTTTAACAGGAGAATTATGAACTACATAGAGTTCCCATATTATGCCCCCTCCCCACACACAAACATTTCTCCTATCTTGCCCACCAATAAAACTGCATCAAGTCGACATTGTACATTTCAGCCCCTGTAGAAGATTCTGAGACTGCTCACTAGGGGCGCAGACAGCCTCGTCTTTCTCTGCTGAGCAGCTGTTGAGTTTCAAACACCTGACCTTGTGAATCAGCAGCACAGTGCCTAACCCACAGTGCCCCTGGGTTCCTTTAGTATTTGCATTGTATGGTACATTGGTTACCATTGGTTAACCAATGTTAGTGCATTTAGTAAACGTTAGAGATTGCTATTTGTGCTGTTCAGTTCTGTGGGTCGAGACAGGCGCACTGCCATTGTCTGCCATGACAGCATCATGCAGAAGGCTGGTTTAGGGTCCTTGTGCTGGCCCTGCTCAGCCTTCCCTCTCTCCCCTGCCCTGCCCTGCCCACCGCTGAGCTTACTGCCGCTGTTTGCCTTTTCCGGAGGCTCACCTGGGTGAACTCGAACAGACGATGGATTTTTTAATCAGCATTTTGTTCATGAGTAATTGGCCTTTTTCAACTTTAAAAATTTTGATCCTCTGGTCATTGCCAGCTGCTTAGGGCTTTTATCCCAAACTTGAATTTCTTTGTTTGTTTTGTAAGCAAGAGCTTCTTTTGATTTTTAATGCTGGCTGCTCATGGGAATCATTAAAATTCTGATGGCCAGGCCACAGCTCAGACCAGTTAAACATGGATATTTCTGTGGCATGGGCTTCAGACATCAGCATTTTCAAAGCTCCCCAGGCAGTTTCAGTGAGACGCTGGAGGGATTTAATTGGTGCACTGAGTTTAAGCTGTTTAATCTCAAGTCTTCTTCCTGTTAGTAGTTGTTCCATGCTCTTAATATTTCTTTCACACCTTCATGAATTTGATGACATCCAGATAACATCTTCTCTCTACTTGGTTTTGTTTCAGTAAAGACTTTACTTTTCCTTCTTAAAGTCTTGTTACAATTTAACAGTCTTTTCATATAGCATTGGTGTTCAGCATCTTTTTATTCTTTTTAAAAAAATTCATTGTGGTGAAATACATACGTGGTAAGTCACAAGTAATGCCATCAGAGTTTCAGTTCGTGCACGCATGGGCGTGGTCCAAAATAAAGTGTGTAAACATTGCTCTGTCGTCAGTGGGGCTGCAGACAAGCCCTCCCAGGAATACAGTTGTCTTAGTCTCCTTAGGGGCTTTCAATAAAAAGGTCCAATCAAAACATCGGCTTCTGAGGGAGTCTGCTGGGCCAGAAGATTGTGGCGGCGACTTGGGGGCCTCTGAGGGGTAACCTTGAGCTTCTCTCAAAGGACACAGGATGAGCACAGGGGCTTCAGGAAGAAGTTTTTAAGAAAACATTTGTGAAGAAAAGGCCAGGAATGTTGCTCAGAAGAATTAAAAACATTTTTTCTGACCTGCTAGTTCTTTAAGGGTAGGTAGCAAGGGCTGTCCTGTGAGAATTTCGTTGGAAAATCTAATCACATCAACTCTATACCTCTTAACTTGCTCACTGAGATTTTTAAAAAAAATTTCTAAAAGATAAAGAACATTTCCAAAGAATGGTATTTGTGCCCCTTGGGGATGCTCAGACAGCCATTTTGATATGGAATAATTGGAGAGCAGGGTTCTTTGGAGGGAAGGGTTAGGGATGGCAATACCATCGTCAGAACAGTGTGGGTCCAGATGGAAGATATGTTGAGAAACAGTAGCTTCACGCCTTGACACTTTTGTTTAAAGACATTTCCTACGATTTTGTGGCAATACTTTTTGACTTATAGAACGTTTTCCATTCCAACCATTTTAAAGGAATTTAATGACATGAAGAACTTCTCTTATAGGCAAGCTCTAAAGAAAATGTTACATACTAAGGAAGTGATGATCTAAATGTATAATAGTTATTCATATTTTTGACTTAGAAGCTTATCACAGATGTAACTGGATTCTGTTTTGTCTAGTGGCATAAGGATTCTAGTTTTATTAAAAAGGGGTGTGAGAGGCATTTAGATTTGTTTGATGAGTTTAGCAGGAAGAACAAGAGGCACTCAAAAGTGATTGCGAATAGGATTTCCTAAGTGGTTGTTTCCTAGTGTTCTATAAGGTGCTGCGTCCTGGGTGTGATATTGTCATCCTAGTTTGTGGTAAAGCCGTTTGCTTCCAGCACTGGGGAGCCCGAGAGGAGACGGTAACAGGAGTAGAATGTCAGCCGGGTTGTCGTTAACCTTCAGGCTCTCAGCGCCTGCCTGCCGACTGGGTTCCGGGGTTGGCAGGTGGGAAGGGGCTGTGAGCACTGGATACCTCACTGGTGTGTGCATGCCCAGGAGAACCTCGGGAACAGTGATTTTTGGCACCCTGCCACTGGTGTCGCTAATGAAGTAAGCAGCTGGTTTGAAGAGATAATTGCAAAAGCCACATCATTATCTGGACACAGCATTGTATAATTTACAGCCGACCAGCATTTCGTGAGTGTCGGTTTTGGGCCGGATTCTAAGTGCTGGGGCGGCCAAAGATGACCAAAGACTCAAGTGCTGGAGCAGTTGACCGAGGCAGCAGCCGTGAGGGAGAGGGCTCGATAGAGGGGCTAAGATCTGACCTGGCCTTGAACGATGAGTAGATGAATGTGTCAAGGTAAGGGATGGGGCTATTTGAGACACAGCGTCCAACATGACCTTGATGTGTTTATAGGGCGCTGAGGAGATTGCTTGCCCTCATGAGTAGCAGCAGCAGGAGGTAGGTGAAAACCCAGAGTAGGGAAGATATGGAAGCTCAGCCAATGAATTTAGACTTGACATAGCAGGCTAAAGGGAGGTTTTTGATTTTTTTAAGAGTTCTGAAATGAAAATATGTAAGGGGTAATTACTCAGGACTAGTATTTTGGTTGGTGGAGTGTTGAGAAGCTACCACTGGGGAGGCAGACTAGGAGCCGGTGATCTGGGGAGTAAAGTTGGCAATAGTAAGCGAGTGCTCAGTAAGCATTCTGCCAGATGGGTGGTAGGTAGGTTCAATTATTGGGTTGCTCCTATGAAGGATTACAGCCTCAGAGAACCCTGGGATGACAAGGCTACCCTGTTTCATTAGGTCGATGGGAGTTGAAATCGACTTGGTGGCATTGAGTTTTGAGTTATCTAAGTCTCATAGATTTATCCCTAATATTTCAGATAACGAGAGAGTTGATATCAACATGCTTATGATGTTTTCCTTTTAAATAATTGGTTCACTGAGAGAATTTACCTCTCATTTTGAAATGTTATTTATAAAGCCAAGGTTTCTGGAAATAGCAGGCACAGTGAAAATTTGCTTCCATGTGTGCACTGTCATTTGATAGCATGAACGTGCATGTGGTTGGTAGCTTGGTCAGTCCGTAGAGACTGAAACAGGAGAGGAGACCCTTGTATTGTGGGGCAACCTGGGACTAGAAGGTTGCTGTCTGCTTGGAGACTAGAGAAGGCTCGTTTCTTTTCTCAACAGCGGCGTGACTTGGGGCTCGCTAAGCCCCCCGTGTCTTTTCGTATGAAGCAGGGAGGGATATTGCTTGCATAGGCTGGCTGGGAAGGCGTCGTGGGAAGAGGCCCACGAAAGGGGGAGATTTAGTGCCTGACACCTATATGAGGTGGCTTCAAAAATACGTGTGAAAAAATCCATTGTCTTTTAATTCCCCCGCCCCCCTCTCCAGTTTTTGGGAGTCCCTCGCATTAATAGATAGTCCAAAGGGAAGCAAGGAGAAAAGGAAAGCAAAGGAAGTCCGCAGGGGAGGACATTGTGAGTGTTTTTTCTCCTAAAATATGTGCTGAAGCTGAGATGTTTCTCTAAGGGCAGTTGGCAGGTTGGCTCTTTTAAGCTTTTTGTTCTATTGCTAAATATCTGCTCAGGCACATTGTGCAAATGCACTCTTTCATTCAGAGGCCCCTGCTAGACCTGGGCGCCTTTGCAAAGGTTTGGATGCGTGGGAGGGAGGGGCAGTAGAGACAGTATGGTGATACGTCAGTTACGTAACTGAAGGTGGTGTGATCCGGCTTTCCAATGACACCTGGAAACGTCAAAGTCAGTGCAGACAGCCGTGACCTTCAACTGGAGATCAAGGCTGTCTCGTTATCTTGTGATTTTTAGGTACACACAAGGGTCAGGCGATGTGGGCTGTGAGCACAGACTCATTGTTTGTTTCAGAGGGAATTTCGGAGTGTCTCCCTCTTTTTCTGAAGAGCTGTCCAGTTTTCCAAGTGGAACTTTTATGTGCGCGAGCCACTGTTTGTGTCGCGCCGATGGGAAAGTGAACAACGAACTTCCCTTTGTTTTACTTTATTACTCTCTACTTTCGTGTTTCTAAAGGTAAAATTATAATTTGTCCATACAGGGTTATGAGAATATTCTTTTTACATACCAAATATGAAGGTTGAAATGTTTGTGATCCCTTTTAAGGCTGTAAATTATAATCTGAAATCGTGGCATTCATTCGTGGATATGCCACATCTTGCTAGAAAAATATCGTATGGCACAAACCAGTGCTAGAAGCCTGCCGATAATGGTAAAAGAAACAATTTCTGCTCCAGGATTCCATCTTCCATCATCTCTTTTATGTTTATCGCCACGCTGATTTAGAAAGCCAGCCTCTGGTTTCTGCTGCTAGTTATGTTACAGGCTAGCACTGACAGGTGCCGAAGAGCCTGGGCCATGGGCTGGAGTCGTTCTTACTGCCTGGGTTAAGCCTCTTCTTGCCGTTCCCGTGTCTTAGTTTTGCCCTGTATAAAATGGGGGCATGACCAGTGTCGACCGAGCGATGTGTATCAAGTGGGCTAATGCTTGTGAAGCGCGTACTGCAGGGAGCCACACATGGGAAGGGTTCAGTCGGCGTTGGCTTACTATTCTTGTGATACACTTAGCACCTGCCCTTAAAGATTGCGCTAAGGATCGTTTATTTTGCTGAGACCTCCCCTCTTCCATCTGACGGTGCAGTTGTGCTGCAGACCGTGGACTTGCCGCCCTGTTTTAGCCTGACTGTCCAGTGTGGTCACGGCTAGCCACGGGGGGCTCAGGAGTGCTTGAAAGACAGCTAACTGCCACTGTGAGGGTACTGACTGGACATAGTAAAATGAAAATTTTAATACAAGGAGATTCTCTATAATTTTCTAGTATTGATTACATGTCGGAATGATAATATTTTGGGTATATCAGCTGAGGTAAGATGTATTGTTAAAAACAGTTTACTTTTGAAAATGTGACTTAGTTTCTTTCTATTTAACAGGGCTGTTTTAGTGCAAGAGGGACTTAGGGACAAACCTAGGTGTCTAGAATTTTTGTTTATATTCTATTACACATCTTTTGGCTCCATTATTAGACAGTACAGATCTCTAGCCTGATCATTTAGCTCCATGGCAACTCTTTTTCATTATCACCTTGTTTGATTAAACCTTTTACCAGTATCTATTGATTGTTAAGTAATTTAACTTTTTTAATTTCCTAAGTTATAGGACAGGAAAAAATTACTTAGAAATACCTGTATAGCTAACCATCAACTCTAGTGAAATGTTCTTGTAGGTTGGTAAAAACCCAAACAGTTGTTGTGCTGCGCAAATATATTTACTTTGAGCTGTTTAATGAAGCGAGCGAGGCCTTGAGTTCTGTTTGGCAAAGCCGACCTTTCCTGGCGCTGTTTCATCAGGGGCTGCTGTTTGACCCAAAGTGGTGGGGGTTTCCCTGTCTGCACAGCTGTTTACTGGCCTCGCTGTGAGGCACATCGCTTCAGAAGCAGCGCTGCTCTTGAAGCTGTAATTATTTTATGTGTGTTAATAAATGGGGGGAAATTGAGGGATGTTGTGTTCTGTGGATAATCCTGCCATACCAGCAACTTGTGACTTGGGGAAACTAGTTGCAAAGATTTCTGGGGATGTGTGGAGAACATCCTCTCTTAGAACATTCTCTCTCAGGGACATGAGCAAGGCATAGCATTTCTTAGAAATAAGAGGCAATTTAAGGATTGTCTATTATTTCTTTGATTATACTTCTTCAAAAATTGTATTTATGCATTTAAATTCTGACTTAGTCTTTAGATGAGTGCTATTTTAAATTACTCAAGTAGCACACATGCACACTCACGTGGAAGCTTCAAAAAGTTAGTTGCAAATTTGTTATCTTTTCATTCCATTTTTCCATGAACTTCTTGAAGCCTGTATGTTTGTATGGCATGTATATAGATATGATGTATGTATGTCTATATACTGGTACATATGGAGCCCTGGTGGTGTAGTGGTTATGTGTTGTGCTTCTAACCACAAGGTACGCAGTTTGAAACCACCAGCCGCTCTGTGGGAGAAAGATGAGGTTTGCTCCTCCCTAGAGTTCTTCTTGGAAGCTCACAGGGGCAGAGCTGCCCTGCCCTCTAGCTGTTGCTGGGAGTGAGTGACAGCCATCGCTGTTGCGGTGGTTCTGACTTGTGGTGGCCCTTTACGACAGTCAGTGGCATTGCCCCAGAGGGTTTCCGAGGATGTCCATCCTGATAGAGGCAGACTGTCCCATCTTCCCCCAACTGCAGAGCTCTCTGTTAACCAAGTGTTTAACTACGAACCAGGCTTCCTGAATGGACTTTTCTAGGCCTCTGCCTGTATTTGTGTGTGTGTGTGTCGGGGGGGCAGGGGGACACCTTATTGTAAAATTCTGCAGCTTGCTTTTTAACAGCAACATGTCAGCTCCCCCTTCCTTCTTTCTCCTGCCCTCCTTTTTAGTCATATGTGAAAGCCCTCCAACTTACTCTTTTAAACGTCTTTGAAAACTCAATAGTATGGATTTAATGTTATTTTTTATTATTGTCTCTGGATTAGTTTATGCTTCCTTGATACATAATATGTTTAACTACCAACAAATGGACAATCCACAGTGGAGAACAGGATGCCTTATAAAAGGATTAGTGGAGGCCCATTGAGTAGAGGCAGGCTAAGCACTAGGAGGATTGTTTTTTTTGGAATGTCATCCCATTTATTCATACCACAGTCTATGGCTCTGATTAGAGTTTTTTTTTTTCCTTGCCCAGGTAGCTTTCTTCTTCTTTTTTAAAAACGTTTTATTAGGGACTCATACAACTCTTATCACAATCCATACATACATCAGTTGTATAAAGCAATCTGTACATTCTTTGTCCTCATCATTTTCAAAGCAATTGTTCTCCACTTAAACCCTTGGCATCAGGTCCTAGTTTTTCCCTCTCCTTCTCCTTCCCCCTCCGTCATGAGCCCTTGATAATTTATGTTATTATTTTGTCATATCTTTCCCTGTCTGACCTCTCCCCTCACCCCCTTTTCTGTTGTCCGTCCCCCAGGGAGGAGGTCACATGTAGATCCTTGTAACTGGTTTCCTCTTTCCAACCCACTCTCCCTCTACCCTCCCAATATCACCACTCACACCCCTGGTCCTGAAGGTATCATCTGCCCTGGACTCCCTGTGCCTCCAGCTCCTATCTGCACCGGTGTACAACCTCTGGTCTAGCCAGACTTGCAAGGTAGAATTCGGATCATGATAGTGGGGAGGGGGGCAGAGGAAGCATTTAGGAACTGGAGGAAAGCTGTGTTCTTCATCGGTGCTACATCACACCCTGACTCATCTCCCCGAGACCCCTCTGTGAGGGGATCTCCAGTGGCCGACAAATGGGCTTTGGGTCTACACTCTGCACTTCCTCCTTCATTCACTATGGTAAGATTGTTTTGGCGCTAGAAGGATTAGTATTTCTTGAGGTGAATTGGCAGCCGTCCTATGAATGCAGCTTGTCCTCCTGTACTGTGGAGGTGGGTGAACTTGGCGGTGTACATGGTTGCTGTGTTTGGCTGCTAAATGACATTGATGAGTCGATTTTACCCAGAGGAGCCTTCAAGAAGAAAAGCTTGTTGGATAAAAAAAAACCCAACAAAGCTTCTGAATACTTTTGGAAAACCCCATGGCATACAGTTCTGCCCGCCTCTTGCAGGGTCACCAAGAGTCGGAATCGAGAGCGGCTGCCTTGTTATTGTCGCCATCTTTTAAAATTGCTGCGTGGACCAGCTGGAGGCAGCCACTCCCTGTCTGGGCACAGCGGTTTGCTGAGACAGTACTTGGTTTTGGCTTTGCTGCTGCTGTTTTCTTCCCCTGTAGCGTTTTTAAAGACTTGTATACAACACATACTTATTAAGTCTCCTCTTTCATTTCCCATTTCTCAGATCTAGAAAAAGGCCTTTTGTCCCTGTTAAAAATTTCCTTCTGAAAGGATCAACCAACTCTCTTTATCTTATTAGATTTTAGGCAGGTCAAGATGTTTTATTTCTGGATTCTGTCATGTGCTGTTTCTAGATTTAATTTTGAATACGTTAGCAAAATTGCCTGTTGGTCTAGTGAGGACTACAGCAACACCGCAGAACCAGCAGACACGCTGTCCAGTTATGTGTGGCACTTGCATGGGACAAGTGTCCTGTGAAAGACACTTTTATGAAAAGTGTTTTATGAAGCAAAACTATCAAGTTGGTGACTTCGTTATCTAATGCTGCTGTAACAGAAATACAGCAAGAGGATGACATGACCAAACAACGTCTGACCCACAGATCCAAGAAGGCCCTGTCACGACTCATTCAAACTGGCTGCCATCGAGTTGATTCCGACTTGTTGTCAGGTGCCGTTGAAGTCCGTCCGACCCACCGGGACACCTCCGGTCCGCACCATCCTCCCTGCTGTTGCTCTTCTTGAGCCCGTGTTGCAGCTGCTGGGTCAGCCCCTCTCCTCGAGGGCTTCCTCTGGTTTTGCCTCCCCTCTGCTCCACCAGGCCTGATGTCCCTCTCCCGACAGCGTGCCCAAAGTGTGTAAGAAGAAGTCGGCCCTCTTTGCCGCTAAGGCCCACTCCTCCCGTACTTCTCACTCCTAGCAATCCTGCACGCCATTTCCGAGTTCGAGCGGCACCTTTATTCGAGTAGATAGCTTTCTTTTCTCCTACAGAACAGCCGGTGGGTTTGGACCTATGACCTTTTCATTAGCATTTTAACATTTACTTCACAGCACCACCCAAAACCAAACCAGGCTCATTGCTATCGAGTTGATGGTGACTCAGCAATCCTCTAGGTCAGTGGTTCTCAACCCTCCTCACGCCGCGACCCTTTCATACAGTTCCTCATGTGGTGGTGACCCAACCTTAACATGATTTTCGTCGCTACTGCATCACTGTCATGTTGCTACTGTGATGAGTCGGGCGACCCCTGTGAGAGGGTCGTTTGATCCCCCGAAAGGATCACGACCCACAGGTTGAGAGCTGCTGCTGTAGGGTCAAGTAGAAGTGCCCCCCCTTGAGTTCCTGTGACTGACCCTCTGGGAGTCAAAAGCCCTGGTTTCCTCCCGAGGAGCAGCTGGCTGTTTCGAACAATGTTTCTTGCGGTAAGCAGCCAACACATACCACCACGCTGCCCGGGCCCCTAATGGCCAACTGGAAGGTGGTGGAATTTGGGGTGGGGGTTACCCATCATTATACCCCTAGTGTGAACCCCACTTGGTCACGATGTAGCATTTTTTGATGATTTTGAGTTGTTTGCCAAAATTTTGTTGAAAATTTTTGCATGCATATTCTTGCGGGATACTGCCCTTTATGAATTTTCTCTTTTAAACGCGTCTGCCTGGCGGCGGGAGAAAGGTGTGACTGTCTGCTCTTGTAAAGATGGACAGTATTGGAAAGCCACAGTTTGCCCAGTTTCCCCCTTTTCTTTCTTTTTTAAAAAAGATAATTTTTTGGGGGGGGCTCATACAGCTCAACACAATCCATACATCCATCCATTGCGTCAAGTACATTTTTACATTTGTTGCCATCATCATTTTCAAAGCATTTTCTTTCTACGTGAGCCCGTGGTATCAGCTCACGTTTTCCCCTTCCTCATGAACCCTTGCTAATTTATAAATTATTATTATTTTGTCATGTCTTACACTGTCCTCTGTCTCCCTTCACTCACTTTCCTGCTGTCCGTTCCTCTGGGAGGGGGTTATATGTAGATCATAGTGATTGGTTCCCCTTTCTCCCCCACCTTCCCTTACCCTCCTGGTATCATTACTCTCATTATTGGTCCTAAGGGGTTTATCCGTATCCACGTTTCTTTTTCTATGCCATCTGGGGGAGATGATGGAGGAAGGGACATGAGACGTCAAATGCTTCCTTCTCTCCTGTATATTTGTTTCTGGCAGTTGAAGGCAGCTGAGGCTCCTGGTTCCAGTGGGAACTTACTGTATAGACTCGAGTATAAGCCGACCCAAATATCAGCCGAGGTACCTAATTTACCACAGAAACTGCATAAGAAACGTGCAGAACAACGGCTTGTGCACGAGCGCACAGGAGGCTCTCAGTGTCAGGAACTCGGCACCAGAGGTGGCCAGCATCATGTGGGAAGCAGCATCTTCCTCCCGGTGATTGTTGTTTACTTCCCGAGGCCTCATGCATTGCACGCATTACAGAGCAGATTTCCTCTTGTAAACCTTACTGTCTGTCTCTATTTGATTCTGAGAAGGGTCGCTGGCAGTGCGTCCCTAACAAGCTAGTGATCCTGAGTCCTCGAGGAAGAGGCTTTCTCACTGAGGTGTGTAGAATATCTGACTGCAGAGCTAGTGTGACTGTCGGTCTTGCGTTCACTTGGTCAGCACACCTCTCCTGAGCGCACGCCGGCGCGCACACGGACCTCTCACAGCCAAAGAGCAGCTTGGGGGTTGACCCAGATACCTTGTACAGGAACAGTCTCTAAACCAGGTTCCCTTTGTAGCGATGTGTTGTTGCTTTTCATCTCTAAACCAGATCTCTCCCTTGTGTACTCACGCCACTGCCTTGATTTCTTAGTGTTTTAGACCAAAGGAAACCCCCTACAAAAGTAGGATATTCAGGGATCCACTTGGAAAGGCCAAACTCTCACAGTGTGAGCTCAGAGTTCTAGCTCTATTTTCTTCTTGACTTATAAAGAAAAAGGTTTTTATTTGGGGAGGGAGGGAAAATGAGCGAATACTAGGGGCGCAAGTCGAAAGCAAATGTTTTCAGAATGATGAGGTAGACAAATGTACAAAAGTGCTGACACAGTGGATGGATGTGTGGATTGTGATAAGAGTTGCACAAGCCCCCAATAAAATGATTTAATTTTAAAAAAAGAAAAAAAGGTTTTTATAAGGACCTGTTCCTTATTTTCTTTTTTTATTTGTTACCTGTCTGTATCATTGACCAAACCAAGATCAAGACTAGCATAGTAGTCCACTCTCCCAGGTAGTTTTGTTGGATAAAGCAAGTTTACTTTGTTGTCTTAACCAGGTTTGTGGTTGGTTGTCTGTAAATAAAAATAAATGGTATTTTTTATGAGGAGACGCGTATCTGGGAGAGAAGTTCTGGGTGTTCCATTGCTCACGATTTCCAACCAGACCTCAGAAATTTGTCTCAAATGTACTCATTGCTTTTATTACGAGTTTCTGGGTAGGAGAGAACAGAAGTTGCCGTTGGCCTCTGATAAATCAGAAACAAATTTAGGCGCATGAGAAAGCGAAAGAGAGAGGGGGCGGGCAGGGAGACAGCCAGTCATCAGAAACAAATTTAGGCGCGTGAGAAAGCCAAGCGCGTGCACGTGCGTGCGTGTGTTTTAACCACCACAATGTCACTTGAAAGATTTCACTTCTACACAGTGGGTGGGTTACTAAACTTGGTTTTCTGCAAAGAACACTGGTTCAATAAATAGCTATGTGTTTTCCAGGCAGCTGGTGGTGGGGATTGCTGGGTGGCAGTGACCCTGTGTAAACAGAGAAACGCTGCCTGGCCCGCCCCGTCCGCAGCCACTGTGTCAGTCCTTCCTTGGCGCTGCCCTCTACTGTGTCCAGCATAGCGCGCTCCTCTAGGGCCTGGCCTCTCGAAAGTTGTGTAGTGCAACTCCTTATGCTTGCTTTATAAAATGCAGAAAGCTCACATTGGAAGGATTTCTAATTATCTTCACCCTTGATTCACCATCCTTGCCTCTAAAGACCATTCTGGCTACGCTTCTACCAAGACAGCCCATCCGGGGCTCTCCGTATTCTTTGCCAGCACCATTAATTCAAGCGCATCAATTCTTCTTTGGTCTTCCTTATTCAGCGTCCAATATTTACACGCACATGAGACAATTGAAAACATCATGGCTGGACTTCTAGATCCAAGACAATGTGTTTATTCTTCTGGCATTCCATGTGTATTTAATATTCTTAGCTAACACCATAATTCCATTTTTTTCATCTTCCTTCATGTGAGGAAATTGAAAATACATTCCATGGCTTGGGTCAGGTGCACCTTAGTCTTCAAGGTGCCGTCTTTGCTTTTTAGCTCTTTAAGAAATCGTTTGCAGCGACTTTACCCAGCACAACAGATATCCTTTGAGTTCTTAGGTGTTGCTTCCATGGCACAATACAATGAAGTC
The DNA here is from genome assembly GCF_050624435.1 of Tenrec ecaudatus. Taxonomy (NCBI): domain Eukaryota; kingdom Metazoa; phylum Chordata; class Mammalia; order Afrosoricida; family Tenrecidae; genus Tenrec; species Tenrec ecaudatus. Next base: position 182,708,102 of record NC_134532.1, read on the forward strand.
CTTGAGAACTCCAGTCTTTCTCGTTATACGTCCGCTTCCGAGGATTTCTGTTTCTTCTTTGTTGCGGTCTCATTGGCACTGAAGATTGTCGTCTGTGGTCTTCCTCAGCAAGTGCTTCAAGTCCTCTTTCCTTTCAGCAGGCCAGGGCTGTCATCTGCATCCTGCAGGTTTTGAAGGAGACGGCCTCCAACCTCGCTGTTTCACCCTCATGCACTCTAGCTCCTCGGAGTAGCTGCTTAGCACCCAGATGGCAAAGAGTGTGGAGGAGCGACAGAACTCTGGGGCACAGCCTTCCCGAGCTAAGTCACCCAGGAGGGCAGCGAGCCTCTCGAGACGCCTCACGCTCTGTCTGTAAGTTCAGCATGAGCACAGTTAAGTCTTTTGGATTTGCATTCTTTGTCAGCAATCCATAATTTGTTATGACCCACACAATTTTATGCTCATGCATCATCAATAGAACGCTTAAACATCTTTCTGGTATTTTCTGTTATCAGCAGAGATTCTTGTGACATCAGTAATGATAGCTTTCATTGCGTGTCCTTTTCTGAATCTGGCCTGAATTTCTTCTTTTTTTAAATCATTTTATTGGGGACTCATACAGCTCTTATCACAATGCATACATGCATCCAGTGTATCAAGCACATCTGTGGATTTGTTGCCATCATCATTTCCAAAACATTTGCTTTCTACTTGAGCCCTTGCTATCAGCTCCTCATTCCCCACCCCATCTCACCCTCTTGAACCCCTGATAATTTATAAATCATTATTTTTTCATGTCTTATACTGACCCATGTTTCTCTTCACCCACTTTTCTGTTGTCCATCTCCACAATGTAGATTACTGTGATCAGTTCCACCTTCCTCCCCCAACTTCCCCTTACCCTCCTGGTATCGATACTCTCATTGGTCCTACGGGGTTTACCTGTCGGGGATTCCCTGTGTTTCCAGGCCTTGTCTGTACCCATGTACATGCTCTGGTCTAGCCGCACTTGTAAAGTAGAATTGGGATCAAGATAGTGGTGGGGAAATTTGTATGTTTGTATGGGTTGTATGTTTGTTTGAAAGTTGTATGGGATCATGATAGAGGAAAGTTGTGTTTCATCGGTGCTATACTGCACCCTGACTGGTTCATCTCTTCCTTGTGACCCTTATGTAAGGGGATGTCCAATTGTCTACAAATGGGCTTTGAGTCTCCACTCTGCACACCCGCTCATTCTCAATGATATGACTTCTTTTCTTTGCCTGATACTTGATCCTATCGACACCTTGTGATCACATAGGCTGGTGTGCTTCTTCCATGTGGGCTTTGTTGTTTCTTAGCTTTATGGCCACTTGTTTGTCTTCAAGCCTTTAAGACCTCAGATACTATATCTTTTGATAGCCGGGTACCATCAGCTTTCTTTGTGTCAGGAAGGTGTGCGCATCATGGAATGCCAGGTTATTAGAACGAAGTGTTCTCGCATTGAGGGAGTACTTGAGTACAGGCCCAATGTCTGACCGCTACCTTGATACTTAACATATAAATATATGTACATAGATTTATGTCCCTATCATTATATAAAATTGTATTTTTATATGTACATGCGTGCATTTGGACCTTTATAAATCTGGCTTGAATCTCTGGTAGTTCTCTGTTGATGTCCTGTTATATATACAAGTAACATAGTTTTTTTCCTAAATAGAATTCCATTACATGGTTCCCTGACATAAAAGGCCTTTATGTCTTAAAAAGTGTCTGACTCTCCTGACCTTCAGCCTCACAGCTTTCCCCCTGCATTCCAGTCGAGCTGCCGTCCCAGCACTTGGTTTTAGTGTGACTAGTCTTGCCTAAGGTACCTTCATTTCAGGGCTCTGTTGAGGTGGTCAGTGGGGGGCTTTCTCTGACCTCTCATCACATCGAGCACTCTTTAGTTTTTTCACCCTGTTTTACTTGTTCTTTATAGTCTCCCAAAGCCAAAACCAAACACACTGCCATCGACTTGATTCCAACGCGTGACCCTTAGAACAGGATTAGCGCTGTCCCTGTGCGTTTCAGAGACTGTTTCCAGGAAAGTTCCAGCTTCCTCTGGAGGAGTGACTGGTGGATTTGAGCTGCTGACCTTGGAGATTGCATCCCAATGCTTAACCACTACACCACCGGGGGCTCCCCTTAGAGCATTTACAACTTGATAACTTATGTTCATCTATTTTCCGGACTCCACACTCCATGAGGACATTGATCTTTTCTGTCTTTATTCATCGAGGCATCCTCAGTTCTTGGATCAGTGCTTGGCATTAAATGGGTACTCAGCAAATATTTTTTGGCTACACACCTGAAACAATACATGTACTCTGAATAGTAATTGGATAGGGAATAATGTAAGTGGGCTGGGTTATTGGATTTGGAAGAAAATTAGGAATCCTTAGAATCTCATGGCTTTTTGCACTTTATAAAGCACGCATAAGTAGTTGCTCTGTACAGGTAGAATTGCTGTTTTATGAAGAAAAATTGGTTTATTTCAATTAAGATGAAGAAGATGATTCTAAGTGTAAAAAGACACCCTTTAAATGCAAAGAAAATGGAGGATCTGCGAAGAGTTATCTGGGACCGTCAAGCACGGAGAAGAGCGAAGAGAACACTAAGACTACAAGTAAGCCTTTGTCGCCAATGAAACTTACACCTACTTCAGTGCTTGAATACTTTGGAACTGGAAGTGTCCAAAGATCGGACAGGAAGATGGTGGCAAGCAAAAGAAAACAGGTGAGTGTCCGACGGGCTAGTACGAATGCTCGGCCTTTGAACCCCTTCACTGTGATGAAAGTCGATCATCGCATTTCATTAATGAAAACTGCTTCCCTTAGATTATGGAAAAGACATGGCTTCGTTTTGTGGATGAGGGTATTAGAATATTAGATCAGGAGAAGATGATTTAAATGATCAGGGAAAGTTCATACCTATTACAGTTGCGTACTCAGAATGCAAACTTACTTTACTATTGACCTCAGTTAAACAAAAGCAGACAATAAATTTGTTACCCAGCAAGGTCATGAATATATTCCTTCTAAATAATGCATAGCTAATGCTATACTTTTGTCTATTTTCATAGGTGGTGATTTTATCTCTTTCTGGCCAGTTAGGAAGCAGACATATAGATACTTCTAGTGAAAGTCACCCCTGATTCATCACAGTAGCAAAATGACAGTTGTGAAGTAGCAGCGAAAATAATGCTATGGTTGGGGGTCAACACAACATGAGGAACTGTTAAAGGGTCACGGCATGAGGAAGGTTGAGAACCACTGGTCTACAGTGTTTTTTTGTTTTGTTTTGTTTTCTTCCTTATTTCTGTAGGACATGCCAGTAGGATTCAGTGGGAGCCATCAGTGGGTAGGGTAGATACGCATTAGGAAATTGGATATGGTCAGGAAGTAACCGAGAGCATGACTTTCCGGCCAGTCATCCAATTACTCATGCACTTTTCTCTCAGTTTATTTAATCAGCTAGTCAAGAAAAAGCACCTTCTTTTTAGTTTAAGGTTTATGCTGATCTCGCTTCATTTTCATTGAAATACAGCCTCCACAGAACACAGGCGATTTCGGATTAAATGATGAAGCCATCGCTAAGCAGCTGCAGCTGGATGAAGATGCAGAGGTACTGACGGGTTTTGCTTGGGTGTCACCGACAACGTGAAACTGACTGCTTGTTGGTCTAGCCAGGCAAATCATCAAGCTGTTCTACTCTGGTTTTGAGGGACCCTCCTTGAAAGAGTTATGGGTGAAATAAGAAACATGACAATCCAAATTCATATGAAAGATAAATGATGAATGCAGGAGATATTTACTTAAGGACTTATTACTAGTTTTTTTTAATGAAAGGCTCCTTTGGCATATCTATAATAGTTTGATTTTCTTCTACTCTACACATACATTTTGGGCTATCTCATTCTCTGTATCTGCTCATGGCTCCTGATTTCACTCCAGTTAAGAGCGCTTTCTTGACTAGTAAGCCCATGCATTTATTTAACAAGTGTTGCTCATTTGTGGAGTATCTGACCCTATTCTGGGTGTTACAGAGTGCAGTTAAAATCAGTGGACGCCAGTTTGTTCTGAATCATGAGTGAGTGCCACTGGAGACTAGTGAAAGCTGTGTTGGGCTCATCAGTGGGGCTTTGAGTGTGTCATTTTAAGCAGAGAAGTTGGGAAGCCCCTCTGGGGAATGACATTGCAGTGTCAATTTCAGTGAGACAGTCAGCTCTTGACCGGGTGGCGTAGTGGGTTATGAGCAGCTCCCAGAGAGAAAGAGGAGGCTTTCTATTCCCATAAAGATAGAGAAACATTTAGAGTCCCAGAAACCCACAGGGGCCATGCTACTCTCCCCCGTAAGGCTTCGATGATTTAGAATTGACATGATGGTAATGAAGGTTCCCCCACTTCACGAGCAAGGTTTTCGTATTTTTAGCAATTAGATGTGCAGGTCAGTCTTGGTAAAGATATGCCGGTCAATTGAAAGCGTATTTATTGCATCTGTTGATCGTTCTGCATGGCGTGGATTAGTGCATCCTAAGGATGAGAAAGGCAGCCATGATCTCATCAGGATTATGCCAACTTTTTAGCCTTTTCTTTGAGATTGAGTCGCTACTGAGATAGTTCCTTCTGTTTAAATAACATAGGGAGGATTTTATTTGGAATGAAATCAGGCCCTTTCACTTAAGGGCATAAAGCCATTTTGTTTATAATGAGAACTATTTCCAGGGCCACGCCCTCTTCGGGAAGCCCTCCCCGTCCCTTTGGCTGACTGAGACTGTTTGGAAACAGCAGCAGGGTTACTAGCAGGTCTGCTCGGTGTGTGGCATTAGCATGTAAGGTGAACTGACAAGATGCCATCCAAATTGTTGTAAGTCAACTGGTGCCTTGAAATTAGTAATCGGCAAATATGAGTTTGCAAGTACTCCCTCGACGCAAGAACATTTTGTTCTAAGAAAGCTGATGGTGCCCGGTTATCAAGAGATATAACGTCTCGGGTCTTAAAGGCTTGAAGATAAACAAGCGGCCATCTAGCTGAGAAACAACAAAGCCCACCTGCAAGAAGCACACCAGCCTGTGTGATCATGAGGTGTTGATGGAATCAGGTATCAGGCATCAAACACCCAGAACAAAAGCAAATCTTATGTCAATGAGGGGGACTGCGGAGCGGAGATCCAAAGCCCATGTGTAGACAATTGGACATCCCCTTACAGAAGGGTTGTGGGGGGAAGATGAGCCAGTCAGGGTGCAGTATAGCACCGATGAAACATACAACTTTCCTCTAGTTCTTTAATGCTTCCTCCCCACCACGATCATGATCCCAATTCTGCCTTACAAATCTGGCTAGACCAGAGCATGTACACGAGTACAGACAAGGCCTGGGAACACTGGGAATCCAGGACAGATAAACCCTGAGAGTAGACATACCAAGAGGATAAGGGGAAGGTGGGGGAAGAAAGGGAGAACTGATCACAATGATCTACCTTTAACCCCACCCCAGGGGGGATGGACAACAGAAAAGTGGTGAAGGGAGACATCGGTTAGTGTAAGACATGAAAAAAAAAAAGATAAATTATCAAGGGTTCATGAGAAGGAAGAGTGGGGGAGGGGGAAATGAACTGATTACCAAGGGTTCAAGTAGAAAGAAAATGTTATAAAAATGATGACGGCAATATTTGTACAAATGCACTTGACACAATGGATGTATGTGTGGATTGTGGTAAGAGTTGGTTGAGCCCCCAATAAAATGATTTAAACAACAAAAGGAAAAGAAAATAGGAGATTGATGGCTACATTTGTAAATATCTTGCTGTTGTATGCAGAGAAATATATATAATTAAAAACAAAGTTCTTAGCTATGCTGTTCCTTTTGTGCCCTCTCGAAATCAGCTCTTTGTAGAGTTAAACAGAAGTCTGTAATTGTCGCATCAGGACCTTCAAGTTATAAATGACAAGAAATGACGGTCCGAATCAGCTGGGTTTATTTTTCGTGCCTGGGAAACTGGAAGTGTACACTCTGAAATGCAAACCCGTGACCCTTGTTCATGTGAAGTGGGGAGATATCCTGGAGCATGTTGAACAAAGCAACTTGTTCTGTTCGCAGTTCTTACATTTGGAGCGGCAGCTGCACGAGGACGAGGAGTTTGCCCGGACGTTGGCCATGCTGGACGAAGAACCCAAGGCCAGAAAGGTGGCTTTGTGTTGGGCCGTCTGCACTCTGGGCGGACGATCCACAGGAGGGCGCCTTTTCATGCCTGTGTATGCCAGGAATACTTCCTCCTGAGCCTGGCGAGAGGATTTCAAGTTAGAAAAATATTTTTTCAGGCAGCTCATTGAAAAATTTAACTCTACCTAAAAGATTGACAACCCAAAGAAATCAGAACCTTTCTTCCCAGGAGGAAGTGTACACTCTTTCTTCAGTCTCTGTAACAAAGGGGCTGTTCGCAGGTGCTTGTTCAGAGAGCAATGCTGACAGGATCGCCTAGGGCTCGCTGGCTTCAGTCCTTTAACGCTAGTTACTGCCTCCTTGAGGAAGCGATTTCTCATTGGTTAATTTTAAGATCTTTATGTTAACACAATTATGACTATATGGGGGGTGGTAAAGGCATCGAGCCTTTTTCCATCACTTTAATCGCAATAAGCTAGCCGTATTTTATTGAATCACTTTTTGTTCATAAAATAATGTCTGTAGCTGATAATTTAAAAAGCAGGGATTTGCAAACTCATATTCTACCAATGCCCAGGACGTAAGCAGGCAGTTGGGAGACCAGAGGAAGTGGTACAGAGACTTTGTGAGTTGAACGGCCGGGGGCTTCATTGACAGCATTTTGGTTATAATCATTTTTCGAAATACTGTAACACAGATTCTCGTTTCTGACATTTTTGAAAACTGGAGTTTTGAGGTAGCAGTGGAAAGAATGGATTATCTTTTGGGAAAATGCTCTCTCATTTTTCATTTGCCCTTTGGATTTTTAATTCTTTTGGGCTTGTATTTTAGTTCAAAAATTTTTAAATGAATCATTTTGTTGGGTGCTTTACAGATATTATAATAATCCATAATTCGGTTAGCTCAAGCCACCATCAGTTTCAAAACATTCTTTCTTCTTGAGCTCTTTGAAACCGGCTCCCCTGTATCCCCTCCCCTCCCCACCCTATTCCCCCCTGGAACCCTTATTATTATAGATTATTATTGATTTATTTTGGCCATTTCTTACATTTTAGTTTTGAAATGGAAAATAGTAACACATTTGAGAGTTGAGATGAATGAAGCAGAAAAAAAGTTGTTTACTGCCAGGTTTCCCAGATTGGGAAAAACTAGGATACATTTTCATAAAGACTTTTATACTCTTCGATCAGTTTCCTAATCTATAAAATGAAGTAAGACACATGGCTTTGTCTGTCCCAGGCAGTGTGGGAATGCATGGGGAAGAAGGGTTGTTAGTGTCCTGCTGGATTGGAAAGCAGCCTTCCATCTTAGAATTAAATTTAGTTTATGTGAACACATTTTGTGGTAAGAGTTTTTTCTATGATTTGTCACAATCGATCCTTTTTAAATCTAGACTCAAAAGGAGCCAGAAGAGAAAGAAATGTCTTCGTCTGTGCAAGTCAATTTAAGTAAAACAGAGAAACATAAGCATCCGCAGAAAGGTAATGTTGGCAGATGAGCGCGCGCCGGACCCTTTGTAACCTTGTGGAAACCTCCTACTCAACAGTTGCCTGCTGTTTTTAGGCTGACGTTTCATGGGGCGAGTATGACGTAGATGAGCTTGGAAGCCGTCTGCATACCAGCTGTTAGAGAATGCCCATCGGCCCTGGTGGTCGGAGAGCTGTCGTGTCTGAGGGTAGTTGCAGTTCGTGGACTATGGTCTAGTAAGACAAAGGGTTAGCTTATGACCAAGATCACCTGAGAGCTGGCTCGTACTTCCAGGCCATTGACGCCCTCCTGCTGGTGGTCAGTTTTCCTTCCTGGGGACCCTTACTCGGAGCCAGTGCTAGTGTAGGTGGTCTTAGTCCTGTGCATCCACCTGATCAGTCAGTCCCTTTAGGTCTCCAGACCTCAGGACTTGTGGTTTTCAGGCTATGTTAAAACGGAATCTTTATATGGCTCACTCTAGTCATTGTGTTTTCGTTGTAAATTTATCTGTGGTGTGAATTCCATGTTTCTAGATAGTTTACGTTAAACAATGAATAATTCATGTTAAAAATGCCAAACTCCTTACTTTGAACTGGCTCTACAAAGGATAAGTAATCTACAAACTTCTGGTCAACAATGTGCCATATAAGTCATAGAGCTGAAGTCATAACGTGTTAATGAAATCACTATATTAGCGTGTTTTGCTACTAAGATCACTGAAGAATGAAACAACAGAAAAATTGATAACAGGTATCATTTTCTGAAAAACGATCATCTTTCTTCCCTTTCAAACAGAACAACTCTCCAAAGACAGAAATAGCCACAGTCCTAAGAAACAAACTAAATGTGACGTTTCATCAGCACTTCCAAGAAATTCTCAGTCATCACCTCACAAAATAAAATCCTCTCCTTCAAAGGCCAGTTCGAAGCTGGCACTTTTGAAAAAACAAGAAGAGAGTTCTCATAAAGAAGCAGAGCCCACAGGCTCCAAAAGTACAGAACATGCGATTGAATTGAAAGGAGAGAGAAAAAGTCCTAAGAAAAACAAAAGTTCCCCAACTAAAAAAGAGGTAGCAACTTTTAGCATTTTGGAATGTTGTGTGAAACTGGGCTTGATTGTCTTCTCTTTTATTTCTAATTTTGTTATTCATTGTAGTACTTTGTCATAAGTCATCTTAGAAGCTGTTGAGAAATGCACATGATCACTATGGTTAAATCTTTAATATGGATCCCTAATGCAGACAGATGTTAGAAATGGCTGTAGTTACGTGGCCGAGTGAGCTAGGACTGGATTGCTATTATGTGTCACATGGTGTGCTCATACTTAGGAAGTGTAGGCCCTGCCCACAGCAACATGCGAGGTATTTACAGATGAAGAAACAGGCTGAAAGAATTTAAAAGCTCTTCTAGCATCAACCAACTAGCAAGGAAGTGACCAAGGCAGGTCCTCTACGGCCCCAAAGCAGGTGGTTCTGACCATGAACTCTGGAGCCAATTTTGAATCAAAGCCCTGGCATTGAGCAGGTGGGGACCATGGGCTAGATGCATGCCCTTTTTCTGATTGGTTTCCTCATGTGTGAAATGGGGATGAAAGTACCTAGTGACTTAGTAAACGAAGCCACTTAGCACAATAACGTGGTACATAGTAAGCTCTCTGTATGTGAGCTTTAGCTATTATCATTTAAAATAATGGTTAATTGGATTCATTTTCATTTGCTCCTTTTTGCTCTGGTAAAACAATGTTGAGCTCCTGAAATAATTTTCAAAGGAAAAACCAGTGGCATATGAAGTGCCTTTAATCAAAAGTTTTGTTTCCAAATAAATTTCAGATGCAAAAGCCCTCTTTGACTATAGCGCCATTCTATCTTCCTAACGAAAAGACCTCAGAGTGTTCCTTCAGGCGTCGGGGCATGTGGCGCTGCCCACTTACCTGCCCATCACCTCATCTCTCAGTGGAGAGCAGTGAACGGCTGGTGGCTCCATAATGCTTTTGTCTGGTCAGAGCTTACAAATACGCTTAGAGCAACAATTACCTTTTTGGTCTCAGATTTATCTTCACTAAATATTTACCTGGTGGATGAATGCTGTCCTGCAGGCAAACTAAGCTGGTAGCATTTTCAAAGGCTTGTCTGTGTTTACTAACGAAGAAGCAATCTTTTAATGACACTGTTGCTCTTCACCTGTTAATGAAGCTGGAATAGAATTACTCAACAGTTGCTTAAGCAGTTGGGGAACACCAGAATCGGTTTGATGAATTTAGTTGGCCGTGATCAACTCACAGGAATTCTGGCTTCATACATGGTATACATGGAAAGTTATAAGTTGTTTAGAATTCAAAATTAATTTTTCTTAGAATTAATGTTACAAATGAGTTAAGTGTCCCATTTTATTGTACATGGGATTCTTCTGCAAAGCTTGTTAAAAATAAGGTCTTCAGAGCTTTCAGTTCGGGCAGCTGTATTATAATAAGCTCTTGATGATTTGAATGCTCACTAACATTTGAGAACTACTTAACAATTATGATTTGGTTCTCAAGCAGCCCCCTGGAGAACGCTGATGATCAGGGGGGTGGGGGAGGGGCTGCAAAAACCGACATACTTAAACTTTACCCTGGATTCTGGCCTATAGTACAAAAATGTTCAATTGCCAGGGGTGCACCGAGTAATTTTTCTTCTGAAAAGTAGGTAGTCAGCCAAATACATTGGGGCATCAATGTTCTAGAACCTGCATTCTAGAGCCGTCGTCAAATGGTAACTCATGCTGCTTCACTCACTGGATGAACTAGCATAGCTGTCTTTCAGAGCTCTGGGGTGGGTGATTTATAAGTTAAAAAATAATATAAAATGGAAAAATAGAAGCGATGGATGAAAATCAAGGATGTTTCTCACACCTGAGTCATACCCTCTACCTCCGAATTAGAGACTAGGGGTGGGTTAAGGATGATGCCTAGTTTGACATTTCCCCAGAAAGTTCCAGATCCGAGAGAAACTGGAAGCGTGTTTGTTCTGTGAGATAAGGTGCTCTGAGGAATGCTTTGATTCTCAGCCTGGTGCTGCCACCGCCAGGGCCCCGCTGTTGGTGCTGTTAGGTGACCTTGGGTGGGTTTGACCTTGAGCGCAGCAGGAGGAGGCCCTGCCAGGCCCTGGGCCCGCCTGCCTCACAGTTGTTCATGTGCTGGAACCCAGTGTCGCAGCCCCGTGCCACAGGGCGGCAGCGTGGTGAGCACTCAAGCTCCTTTGTGGGAAAGATAATTTTCACTCCAGAATAAACATGGATCTATTATGGGATAGCATTAAACACGCATCTGAGTCCCTTTAGTAAGACTTGTTAATTTGCTCAGAGCTAGCAATGTGGCCTCTGCCTTCAGAGAGCGGAAAGGCTTGAACAGGGTCCATCCAGCCATCTCTGTGCTGGGGCCTCTGGCAGCCTGGAGTACCCGGAGCTAAGCGGCACTTGCTGCTGTGCATTGTTAACGTGCCATGGAATCTGCGTGACTGCTGTGTCCTTCCCCTCTCCCCAAGTCCACAAGTCCTGAAGATGCGGAGAAGAAGCGCGCTAATTACCAAGCTTATCGAAGCTACCTCAACCGAGAAGGCCCCAAGGCTCTGGGCTCCAAAGAGATACCCAAGGTAAGCGGCCCAGGAGTCCTAAGTCCCCGCGGCTCCGGGACGAGCAGCCTGTGGGGCTGTGTGTGTGTGCACTGAGAATGAGCGACTGCAAATGAACAAACAGCAGACAAGCCTCAGCCGCTCCCTCCTGGAGGACGAGGGGTGATTATTCACATCGGAGATGCTGTCCTTGAAATCATGAATGGGCCCAGATCAGGGGTCGGTATACTTTTGAGACAGAAGAGCCAATCCTGCCCCTCAACAACAATTTAAAAATTATTCAAGAGTCATAAATAGGTTTCACAAACAATGAAGCCACGATTATCTGAACAATATCCTTTAAAATTTCTCAATCTTACTTCAGACTCACGTGCACTCCCCAAAGCAGCCACATTTGGCGCCCTAGCTGCAGTGTGCTGACCCTTGGCCTGGACGGTAGTCAAAATAAAAAATAACAAAAATGACTTCTCAGAAATATTTCTTAATATTAAATTGCAGCATATTCTCGGAGCAACTGAAGCTCAGGTGCCAAATTGCTATTTTTATACGTTTTAGGGTTTTTTTTTAACCTAAAAATGCCTTAAAAATGTTTTATTTGCTTAACATGTATTTAAATTTCTAGTTGTTTATAGGATACTAGATGTTTTACAGATAGCAACTGAACACCATATACCAAGGGTCCTCAAACTTTTAAAATAGGGGGCCAGTTCACTGTCCCTCAGACCTGTGGGAGGGCTGGGCTATAGCTTAAAAAAACTGTGAACAAATTCCTGTGCACACTGCACATATCTTATTTTGAAGTGAGAAACAAACGGGGCTAAAACACCCGGCGGGCCGGGTAAATGTCCTCGGTGGGCCGCACGCATATGGCCGTGGGCTGTAGTTTGAGGACCCCTGCCTTATACCTTGATTGTGGGAAAGCTTTTCTTAAAGTCCGATTGAGAATTTTGTTATACCCTCTTACGATTCCAGTTGGTAGCTATGACTTGGTGTGTGTTGTGTGCTGTCTGTGATCTTGTCCTCCAGCACCTACTGGCCGAGTGTCCCTCTGGCTCCGAGAGTGACGACAGTGACAGACTCATGCTCTTTGCCCTTCTGGCGCTTGTCTTGGGTATGGAGGGCTTCCAGAAATGCCACGATGGATGGCTTTGGCAAACAAGCCGGCTCTCTCTGGGCTCGTTGTTGTTAGGTCGCACTGGATTGGTCCCGGCTCCTAGTGATCCTCTACCACAGAATGAAACGTCTCCACAACGGGGACTGTTGAGCCCGTTGCTGCCCTGCTGTGTCAGCCCATCTTGTTGAGGGCTTTCCCTTTGTCACTGTGCCTTCGCAGAGCTTGATGGTTCCTGGAACCGGTCCCTCCTGCTAACACACCCAGAGACCGTGGGTGAGCTCTTGCCCGCCTTGCTTCTGAGGAGCACGCCGACTCTGCCTGCCCCAGACTCTCCAGCAGTCCCTGGTACTTTCGCTAGTCTTCCCCAGCTGCACGATTCAGATGGTCAAGTGCATCAGGGCGTGGGTCAAGAGTAGGTTCGTCTTCAGAGTGACATCTTTGCCCGTTATCACTTTATAGAGGTCCTTTGCGGCAGGTTTTCCCAGTGCAACACATTATTTGATTTCTTAAAATCAGTTTATTGGGGGCTCATACAACTCATCACAATCCATACATACATTAGTTGTGTAAAGCACATTTGTACATTCTTTGCCCTCATCGTTCTCAAAACTTTTGCTCTCCACCTAAGCCCCTGGCCATTGTTTGATTTCTCGGCTGCTCCTGTCGTGAGTGTTGCTTGTAGATCCACGTATAATGAACTCCTGGACGGCTTCCGTTTCTCACAGAGGCTAGAAGGTCACAAATCAGGGTGCCGAATCTAGGGGGAGGCGTCTCTCTGGTGACTCCCTAGGGCAATGACTTTCAAACATCAGGAAAATAATATGAAGGATTGTACTAAGTGTTGCTAACGTTCATGTATGTGTGTTTTCCACGGTGGGTTTTATAACTCATTGACCCTTACCTGACATCCTAATTTCCTGGGATTTTATGTCTAGTGCTGCTTCTCCTCCCTCGAAATTTCCGGCAAAGTTTCATGCTGAGATTTTTTTTTATGATGTCACATGGGAAGACAACTTGGCGCAGTCTTGAAGCCAAGTGTTTTTATGGGAAACTGCTGTGTAATTTCCTCACTGTTGGACTGTGTGGCTTTCAGGGCGCCGACAATTGCTTGGAAGGCCTGACGTTTGTCATCACCGGAGTGCTGGAGTCCATTGAGCGCGAGGAGGCCAAGTCTCTAATTGAGCGCTACGGGGGGAAGGTGACCGGAAATGTCAGCAAGAAGACCAACTACCTGGTCATGGGCCGGGACAGTGGACAGTCCAAGAGTGATAAGGTGGGTCCTGCCGTGTTCTGAGCACAGCCAAATAGCTCGCTCACCGTGGCAGGTTCTGATAGGGCCTTTGCACAGAATTCAGGAGGAAAAGAGGTTAAAGAATCATTCCTGCCCTCCACCATTTTCTCTGCACGGAAGGGTTATTGGCTCTGACCACAGGGTTTTGGCTTTCCCGTCGAAAGCACAGCTCCTGTTTCCTTGACTCCCTCGGTGCGCACGCAGATTTAAGTCTCTCTCTGAAGACAGAAGCAAATACAGTTTACTTTTTAATTTTCTAGTTTGTCTCTACGTATGCCACTGTCAACTCTCCATTTGAGCTTTTTTTACGTCGAGCTCATAGGGGAAGACTCAGGTCTGTGGGCCAGGATTGTGTTCTGCATCCAGTCACAGGGCACCCAGCCAGCCATGGCGAAGAACGCCTCGAGTGTGCATGCTCCTCGTGGAGCAAGAAGCCCAGAGACTGGCAGTCCGAGGGATGATGCAGCAGCGCATCCTGCCATCCGATTATTTCTCACTCTAGCGTTATTGTCCCTGCTGCATTAGCTCCTTGCTGCTGCCTCGTGGTTGCCAGGCAGCTGCAGCTGTAGGCATTCAAGTCTGCTGGGCAGGCGGGAAGGGGGAGAAGAGGCAAGACGACATACTAGCTGCGCATTATTCTTTTGTTAGGAAGGCTAGAATTTTCCCTGTGGAACACCTGCTGAACAGTTCCACTGAGTTTTCATTGGCCAGAACTGGTCACGTGGCCATTTAGCCCTACCAGAGGCCCGAGGAGCTCAGAACCACCTCATGGCCACAACGCGTCTCTTGAGAATGGGCTATGTTGGGGCTCTGTTAGCAAGGAAGAAAGTGGGGGTGTCTGCTCTGTGAGGCGAGCCTGGAGAGTGAGCTGCCGCACCCTGTTTCTTGTCAGAGGAGAGCGAGGAAGTACAGGAAGCTACAAACAACAGTAACATAACCCTGGCCCCCCGCCCCCCGAATGTCCCTGTCATGTTCTTCCTGTGAGGGCATGCTAGTGGTGAATGTGCGTTTGTATTCCAGTAATTCAGTTGCCAAGGTTTTTTCCCTGCCCATGATTTAGGCCCTACCTATGATGTTTTTGTACAGAAAAGATGCAGTTTTAATGATGTGACTTTGTAATCAATAGGCAGCTGCTTTGGGAACAAAAATTATCGATGAAGATGGCTTATTGGATCTGATTCGCACTATGCCAGGCAAGAAGTCCAAGTACGAACTCGCCGTTGAGGCCGAGGTTTGTATGTCACGAGCTGCTTTATTGACATGGGGCTTCGCGTGAGTTCTTGGGCTCTTGGCTGACGGGTCACTTCTTCACTCACAGGCAAGCGCGCCCTTGTCACTTCCTGCTGAGTCCAGGACTCTGCTCCACAGGGTCGCTCGTCTTTGGTTTGCTTTTGACCTTTTCAGAGGAATGTGAGAATAGTCATAGCCCGAACTGAGCTTTGCACATTTTCAATATATTTATTTATTATTAAAAAAATCATTTTATTGGGGACTCATACAACTCTTATCACAATCCATCCATCCATCCATTGTGTCAAGCACATTTGTACATTTGTTGCAACCATCATTCTCAAACATTTGCTTTTTACTCGAGCCCTTGGTATCAGCTCCTCATTTCCCCCCCTCCTTCCCAGCTCCCTACGCCCTCATGCACCCTTGGTAATTTATAAATTATTATTTTGTCATATCTTACAGTGCCCAATGTCTCCCTTTACCCACTTTTCTGTTGTCCGTCCCCCAGGGAGGAGGTCACATATAGATCCCTGTAATCAGTTCCCCCTTTGAATCCCACCCTCCTGGTATCGCCACTCACACCCCTGGTCCTGAGGGCTTGATCTGTCCTGGATTCCCAGATTTCCTGTCTTACTGGATTGGCTTATTGCCTATGAGTCCTTGAAAAGATCCACGGTGGTTTTGTCGGCCTTGTCAGGTAGGACTGCATCAGGACCTTCACAGCTGTGCCCGACTCAGCCCCCAGCAACTCTAGCAAGCAGGAGAATTGTACTGGTGCTGATAACTGCATTGGTGGGGGCTGGGGCCGGAGTCGAATGTTTTCAGGGCCTCCCCCTGTCTGTCTGTTTCTCCCGTGTTCTCCGTGCCCGCCACACGCAGGCCTTCTCCACGTGCAGGACGCAGGGTGCAGGCATCCCAGGACTCCTGTCTAACTCGGCTCTTGAGGGGAGAAGTTCCCGCCGCTTACTCCTGGTAGAGAAATCCTGGGGGAGGATTTGGACTGCCCCTTCCCCCAGTGTTCTCTAGGGTTGCCAGCTTACATAATCGCAGTGCAGTTACTAAAACCAGGAAAGGAGTACTAGTGTGTTAACTGCACATTCCACTAGACCATCTGGTTCCCCTAATGCCCTATCTCTGTGCTCAGAGCCGATCCAGGATCCCAGCCTGCATTTCGTTGTGTCTGAGTCTCCGAGTCTTCTCCAGGCTGGGACAGTGCCTCAGCCTGTCCTGTTTGTTTATGATCCCGACCCTGGCCAGGTTGTAGGTTCTCTCTCAGTTTGGATTTGTTTGCTATTTTCTCGTGATTCCAAAACCGAACTCACTGCCACAGAGCTGGTGCAGACTCTTAGCCATCCCGTGGGACAGGGAGGAGCTGCCCCGGGGGGTTTTCACAACTCTCAACGGTTGACAGCAGTAGAAAGCCTCGTCTTTAAAAAAAAGAAAATCACTTTATTGGGGGCTCTTACAGATCTTATAACATTCCATACATCACTGTGTCAA
Organism: Tenrec ecaudatus; assembly: GCF_050624435.1. Lineage (NCBI taxonomy): Eukaryota > Metazoa > Chordata > Mammalia > Afrosoricida > Tenrecidae > Tenrec > Tenrec ecaudatus. The sequence continues at coordinate 182,724,480 of NC_134532.1, forward strand.
GCATATCAAGTGTATCTGTTGCCATCATCATTTCCCAAACATTTTCTACTTGAGCCCTTGGTATAAGCTTCTCCCCCCCCCCCCCCCCCCCCCCCCCCCCGTGAGTCCTTGCTCCTAATATGCTATTAGCCTCATCTTTTCCTTGCAGAGCGACTGGTAGTTTCAGCTGCTGACCTTGTGGTTCGCGGCCCAACGTGTAACTAGAGAGAAGGGAGCATTCCTGGCAGGAATACCACAGATGTGGCGTTTGTCACGTACTGGGTGCTCATGAAGTCGGTCTGTCGTCTCTTGGCGATGCTTGTTGGTTTCTCCATCGGGAAGTGACCAGGTTTCCCTTTGTGGACCGATTGCTGTCCTAGGGGAGAGACCTTCACATCCCACCCGTTGCTTTTGGGATCCACCGGTCGAGAGAGACTCCTTAAAAGACCCAAACTGTTGCCACGGAGTGGATTCCGGCTTAGAGCCTGCAGGCCAGTGTAGAATTGCCCCTGTGGATTTCTGAGAATTAACCTTTAATGAGAGCAGAAAGCTTCGACTTTCTCCCTCAGTGAGGCCAGTGGATATGAACTGCTGACCTTGTAGTTTGTACCGCAGCCCCTTGTGTAACTCATGATACCTCCAGGGTTTCTACAGAGACAAGAGCTTTGGGTTTTTTTGGACAATAGCTTTTAATTAAAATTTTAATTTTTTAAAAATAAAAGTGCAACATTATCCACATTCTGTAGGCATCAGTCTTTTAAAGTCTATGCAGTGGTTTTTCGTAGACGCGCAAGGTTGTGCAAATCACCATTCTACCTCCAGAATATTTGTCTCGCTGCCGAGAATGAAAGCCTGTTCCGATGAGCAGTGCCTCTTCCTGCCCCCTGCCCCCGGGACCCGGCACCAGCTTCTCTGACGTCTCTCCATATGTCTGCCTGTCCTGGGCGTTTCAGGTGCGGCCTTTGCGCCGGGCCGGCCTCATTGGCGTTACGCTTCCAGGTTCACCCCGGTGTAGCTTGGGCACTGCTTCTCACCGTGTGCGGCAGACTGCCGCCAACACTTTGTGCCTCCACTTGCCCACTTGTCAGTTGGTGGGCGTTGGCGTTGTTTCCACTTTTTGGTTACTAGGGTGCTGTCAGGAACACTCGGCTGGGGGGAAGATGTTCAGAGTTGGAGCCTCACAAACCAGGGCTGCCCTCCGCTGCCCTGGGCGTCACTGGGAGTCAGAAGCGACTGGACTGCAGTGAATTTTTTTTTTTTTTTTGGCAGTGAATTTTTTGAGAGGAATGTTGTGTTCAAGTTTTGTGGAGAAATAACTTTGGGTTTGTTCTTAAGCCATAGACTTTTTTTCTCACTTAAATTGCACATGGGTGCATGTTGGGCGGATGTTTTGCTAATTATAAAAAGACAAATGTGAGGTGGCAGTTTTCAGGCCGCAGGGCCCTCGAGACCAGGCGTCTGCATATCAGAATGTTTTCCAGGGCGGGTGTAGCAGGTGGCAATGGCGTCTGTCTCACCAGGGTTTGTTTTCTCTCACTTTTTCAATTTTTAAGATGAAGAAAGAAAAGGCCAAATTGGAAAGAACCCCCACCAAAATCACCCAGGGAAAAAGGAAAATTAGCCCAAACACGAAGGAATCGGAGTCTAAAAAGAGTAAGCCGACTCCCCAGAAGGAGAGCTCCGCAAGCTCGGTAAGGAAGGGAGCCGGGGGGTCTCGGAGAGACCTGGACTCGGAGGGGCTGCAGCCGGGGCCGGAGGAGACACGCGCTGGCGGCGGGGCTCGGAATCGGGCTGAAGACAGCAGTGGACACAGAGTGGAAAGTCTGCTCTGGGTGGACAAGTATAAGCCCACCTCGCTCAAGACCATCATCGGGCAGCAGGGTGACCAGAGCTGTGCCAACAAACTGCTCCGCTGGCTCCGGAACTGGCACCAGAGGCCGTCGGAGGACAAGAAACACGGTGATTTTACAGCTTCTCTCGTTTGGCTGTGGGTCTGTGGACATGTCGCTGCTGGGGTGCACACAGGCGAGGGGTCTCAGAGTCGCCTCACTGCCTGCAGGTGCCGAGGGAATAAAGCCCAGTCGGGCAGCTCAGAGTCCCGGGCAGCCTGCAGACGGGCAGCGAGCGTGCATTGCGTGTGGTGCTCTTACAGGCTAAGTGGAGGGTGCGGGTGAGAGCTAGGCCCTGCCCGTGCAGGAGGACGGGCGAAAGATGGCCTGCTGAACAGTCACCGCCCCAAACAAAACCAGAACCAACCCGCTGCCTGGCGGGGTTTCCCACTCGCAGCCATCCTCTGCAGCAGTGGCTCTCCACCTTCCTGAGGCCGCGACCCTTTCTTACAATTCCTCAACCGTTAAATCATATTCGTTGCTACTTCATAACTGTAATTTTGCTACTGTCATGAATCGGGCGACCCCTGTGAAAGGGCCGTTTGACCTCTAAAGGGGCCTCGACCCACAGGTTGAGAGCCGCAGCCATAGAGGGTTTCTGAGGCTGGAACTCTCCGCAGACCCCGTGTTAGCAGGGCTCCTTACTTCTGCTAAGCCAAACTTGGAGTTTCCGAACTTATTCACGAAGCCGTTGTCACGGGAAAGGAGCATCATGTCCGCAGTATCATTTGCGTTAGTCGTGTTTTCTTAAGCTTCGGCAACAACCCGAGCGCCCTGGGAGGGCTGTTGTGTGAGAAGTAACCAGGTGGAGCCCGGCGTCGCTGGGAGTTCCCGAGGCAGTGACCGGCTTGCCCTGGTGGTTAGCAGCTCAACCCGTAGCCACTGGCTCCAGAAGGGCTGCCAGCCACACCGGCCGCTCAGCAGCAGGAAGATGGGGCTCTGCCCCGTAAATGGCACTGTCTCGGAAACTCACAGGGTCGCCGAGTCGGCATCAGCTTGATGGCAGTGAGGTGTTGTCCCTGAGCACTGGCAACTCAAACCCACTGCCCTTGAGCTGACCCTGACTCTGACTCGAAGACCCTACTGGGTCAGCCGCCTCTGTGAGGTTTCCGTGCTGTCAGCCTTTCTCTGTCCCACAGAGCAGTTGGCGTGTTCGAATTGCTAACACGTAGCACCCCGAGGCGCCCGAGACATGGGCCAACGATGCCCGTTTGCTTCATTTACAAGTTGGGTCAGACAGTGTAATGCCAACAGGGTGAACTTGAGTTTCTTTGAGCTTTCCCAAATCATTACAAGTGGGGACGAGCGCTTCGGTTGCCTGGAGCTGGTGTTCTGACTCAGGTGACCCGATGACCGCAGGTTTAAGCCCCTCTGTCACGTGAGTGTGTGTGGAGCAGCTCTCTGTGTGCCAAGCACCCGAGGGGTGAGGGAGGGCGAAGGCTGTAGAGGTGAACTGAGCAAGGTGCTTGCGGGCACATTGCCTGCGGGTCGTTGTTTCTTTTCGGTCACGTAGCTGACTGCTGACATGTCCTGAGGGGAGCACGCTCATCCTCCCCAGGCCCAGGTGGTCGTTTCCCTCCTCGGACCAAAGGAGACCGACACAAGGGCCACGTCCCTTCCACAGCGTGCCCAGCTGGCCCTCCTTGGTAGAGTTTGGATTGGACCTGGCAGACTGCTTGCTGGCCTGAGTTTTGTCAGAAAGGAAGCTCTTAAAAATATGTTGGATTAAATCAGAATTTTTAAGTTAGGTTTTTGTTTCATTTTATGAATTTGAGTCGGGTAAGGTAAGGTGTGGAATTTCACAGGATGCTCACAAACTGATGCTTATAGGTGCTGGGAAATAAATAGTCTGAAATGTTAGAACCACACTGGAGGGCTGCTCCCAACGCTCAGGTTCTGCACCGCTGTTCCTACTGTCGCTGAATTTGCGTGCGGTGACCCGGGTTAACTGTCGGACACACCTTTCGTCTCGCAGCACGCTTCGGGAAATCTGCCGGCAAGGATGATGGCTCCAGTTTTAAGGCGGCTTTGCTCTCCGGCCCTCCAGGCGTTGGCAAAACAACCACAGCTTCTCTGGTTTGCCAGGTGGGTGTCATGTGCCACTGGAAAGCTTACTGGGGGTGGGGGCACCCACGTGTAGGGGATTCTTACATTGTAACCCGATGACGGGTACTTTTAAGGGCAATCAGGCCTTTAGAGTTTGCTTTAGTTCCGGTAGCATTGATAATCTTAATCCTTTAAAAATCCTTTTAAAGTAATAATTACAGCTTGTATGAGGGGGCTTCAAAAAGCTTATGGGAAAATGGAATTCAGCTAATGGAGAATTTCCATGGATTTTTGAAGCCATTCCTAGTTTTTAAATCGCTTATAAAGAGATAGATGCGCTACAGGACTACTATGGCACAGATGTCTGTCCGTCCACCCTTCCGCAGCGTTGGGTGGGCCTGTGTGTTCGTGCGTGTTAGGTAGGTGGATGCAATCAGTGCATTAACGACACTGGCTGTTGCCATCACAGTTATAACCCATGGCCCTCTCCTCCGACTCCTGTTCTCCCCTGGGTTTCGGAGCGGGTGGGGCAGGGCAGAGGCGTGCTGGTTTGCACGGTGATGGTAATGGGCTCCTGCCCTTTGACTAGGAATTGGGGTACAGCTATGTGGAGCTGAACGCAAGTGACACTCGGAGCAAGAGCAGTTTGAAGGAGATGGTTGCCGAGTCGCTGAATAATACCAGCATCAAGGGCTTTTACTCAAGTATGTGGCATTTTGAATTGTGTTCCTTGTTTCTCTGGGGAAATAAGTAATTGAGATGGCCAGCAAACACTGCTGTGTGCCAGGCACCCCCTCTATTCTGGGGCAAAAGGGAGAACCCGAGAGAGCAAGAAAGACGTCAGGCATGGCGGTCTCTAGGAATGTGATGCCCAGTGCAGTTACCTATGTAGACGCTTTGCCTATAATGACGGGGCTCACAGGTGAGGTTTACTATGGAGTGGGGATAAAAAGCGCCTTAATGGGACTGTGCTGAAGGGGTCGTTCTGTTTGGGGCGCGGGCAGAAGCTGCTGGCACGAGGGCGTTGTGAAGGCCACAAACCCGCGTGAGTGGGAGAGGCCGCTCAGGCAGAGGTTGCGCAGAGGCGTGGAAGCGGTGGGAACGGGCTCGCCATCCGGATCGGCGCTGTGGGTGTGCGTGGCCGGGCTGTTTGGGGCAAAGAGGAGGCCCCACGACGGCGTCCACAGCGCGTGCCCGGAGCCTGGGTGCGCGCATGGCCACCAGGACCCTGGGGCTTTTAGCGGCAAGACTCGCCATATAAAGGAGCCGCTTGGGACCAGCTGGAGCCCGGCTGGAGGGGCGGAAGGGGTCCCGGCCTGGGACACGCACCCTGGGGTTAGCTAGTGGCCACTCGGGCCTGCGCACACTGACGGGTACAGGACGGATGGAAGCCTCCTAATACTGTCGTAAGCAGATGGCGACTAAACACGATGCTATGTGCAAAATAAAGGGTGAATCAGGGTGGTTTATTTAATGTGATATTCATCACCCGTGGATAACGAGCAAATTGCTTAAACATGGTAAAGAACAGGGCTAAGGTGGGCCGCTTCACGTGCACATGTTTGTAATGTATCTGTTAGAAGCGGCTGCTAATGACCACGTGAGCGTCTGGCATTGTGTGTGTGTGTGTGTGTGTGTGTGCGTGTGCGCGCGCGCGTGCCGGGTGGTGCACAGACCACGCTGCCCCCTGCACAGTGCCCACGGGCGTTGGGTAGAGCTGCAGTCTGCACCACGATCAGAGTCTGTTTCCCTCCCAGCCCACGCTGGGGCAGGTGGCGCCAGGCCCCGGCACGCACTCATCATGGACGAAGTGGACGGCATGGCCGGCAGCGAGGACCGGGGCGGAATCCAGGTAAGGCGGCCGTGCCCCATGGTCCTGCTCAGGGGCGGGCTCCCTCCGAGAGGGACCCGGGATGTGGTGCTGAGCAGGTTCTCAACCCCTGGAATGCGTTTCAAGGCATTCTGTTGTCGGGCGAGTAACCAGGTTTGTGTTGCGTATTTGACTTTCAGGAGTTGATTGGCCTGATAAAGCAGACAAAGATCCCCATTATTTGTATGTGCAACGATAGGAATCACCCTAAGATTCGCTCTTTGGTTCACTATTGTTTGGATCTTCGTTTCCAAAGACCTCGGCTGGAGCAAATTAAGGTATGCTGATTGGACATCTTCATCTTCGTCAAATTATCCTATGCATACAGGGGTCAGATTTTTGCAGTCTCTGGATGTGGGTTTTACAATCTATTAAAGACATTCCCCTTTGTCATTTTCAGGGTGCTATGATGTCTATTGCATTTAAAGAAGGTTTAAAAATCCCTCCCCCAGCTATGAACGAAATAATCTTGGGGGCCAATCAGGATATCAGACAGGTATATGAACTATATGTGACGTCTCTGGGCGTGATGGCTGCGGAAGGGAATATTCTCCATGTGGACACGGTCGCGACTTATTTGTGCTTCTTGTAGGTTTTACACAATCTGAGTATGTGGTGTGCACAGAGTAAGGCACTGTCCTATGACCAGGCCAAGGCCGATGCCAGTAGAGCCAGAAAGGATATTAAGCTGGTAAGAGAAACACCCATGTCTCGGTTACGGACTTCCCCAGAGTGCTCCTTGCTGCGTAGGTTATAACGTAATAGAAGTAGTCTTTATATTGCCCCCCCCCCCCCAAGAACCCCTGGATCGCTCGACCAGCTGCTCAGAGTTTCCAATTCAAATGAGCTTTTCTTCAAGGGCTGTCAATGTGTACCGTAAATAACGAGAGAGGGTTAAGTTTTAGTTAGATTTGTGCTTCATTGTTATGAAAGGACTTCCCCAGGGTCTCTTAGGTCCAGGTTTCATCCATTGAGTACTCTAGATTATTGAGTATTTTGGAATTGTTTTAAATAATAACCTCTCTGAAACTAGCAGTCTATTTATTTTAAAGATTTCTGTGTTACATTTGCGGGTGTGTGTCTTGGTGGTACCGCGGACTAGGCATTAAGCTGTTAACCTCAAAGCCTGCAGTTCAAACCCACCAGCTACTCCTCGTAAGAAATAACGAGACTAGTCACTCGTAAAGAGTCACAGTCGCAAGTTCTGTAAGGGTCACTCTGAGTCGAACCCAGCTCCGTGCCAGTGGATTTGGTTTTCGTTTGTTTGCTGTTCCGTTTCATTGGTCCTTTGTCAGACCTGATTTCAGCTAGAGCCTTGATGAGTAAGTGGGTATTTTGTTTCTCGGTGACCTGTTTTTAGGGTCCATTTGATGTCGCCCGGAAAGTGTTTGTAGCTGGAGAGGAGACGGCTCACCTGTCCCTTGTGGACAAATCGGATCTCTTTTTTCATGATTACTCCATCGCGCCGCTCTTTGTCCAGGAGAACTATGTACATGTCAAGCCCAAAGCCGCAGGGTGAGCATCCGGGGTGGGGAGGGGCAGGACGACTGCTTCCCCGCCCAGCACCCTGAGTGGGTGGGGGTGGAGAGCAACGGAGTCCACATGGGTCCTATCTTGCAGGGGCGACATGAAGAAGCACTTGATGCTGTTGAGCAGAGCGGCAGACAGCATATGCGACGGCGACCTAGTGGACAGCCAGATCCGAAGTAAACAGAACTGGAGCCTTCTTCCCACACAGGTACGCGCAGGGGCCCACCTTGAAGCTTTGGTTGCAGGAGACCCAAACTAGACGCTGTTTCTCATCGAAAGCTCCGCAGATCTCAGATCGAGGTCTGCCTCCTGTGCTACCGAGGCCATTGGTTGGGGACTCGAGCACTGTTGTCTCTCTCTGAGCACAAGCGCACTTCTCCGGAGTTGGGAAAGTACATGTGTGGGAGTGCCTGTGGGGCAGTAGGATGCCCGTCAGGAGTTTCATTTGCTGTTGGCCCGAAGACTCCTTCGTGGGTTTTGCCGCTGCTCTCTCAGACAGTTGGACGACGGAGTGTGGCAGCCTTTTATAATGAAGAATGCTCTTCGCTGAGCTTTGGTCCCGTACACCGAATCATGGGCCTCAGAAAGGAGCGTGCGGCTCCCAGGAGGCCCGCCTTTCTCTCCACGCTGCCCACACATCGGGTGTGCGGACCCCACCACAGAAACGAAGGCATTCTGGGTGTAACTTTTGTTTTAGAAGTATTTGTTTTCAATGCAACTAATAATTATGCCTTTGAGAGTTTATCCTAAAGAAGTAATTTAAAATATATAAAAACCATGATTCAAATAGTTCCTAAAGCAAAATGATAAGGCTGGAGGCGTGAAGCCCGAACGTTCGAGCGGGAAGCTGTGGAAGAACAAAACCCGGCCGAGAAGGGAGACACCATCGGTTGCAGTAGCAAGCGTACGAAAGCGGGGAGGCTGCACCCGTCTAAGCAGGAAGCTCTCGGGGCCTGCAGAGCCGAGGCGGTCCCCCCTGCCCCGGGTGCGCAGAGTAATTCCGACTTTAAGAAAAGCGACAACTCCGCGCGCAGAGAGATCTAAGGATGCTTTCCTTTTCTCGGGAGCCACTTTAGTTGATTTCCTGATTATTAGATTTTCCATGCTTGGATCCACCTGCGATAGCCGGAGTCGTGTTTAAAGACAGTGGTCTCCCTTACTCCGATTCTCTCCTGTGACATCACTGACGGGTTGGGGAGGCGTTTCTTGCAGGCTTCGGGGAGCTGTGTGGGCACCTGGCACAGTGTCGTTTGGTTTTGTACAAGCGGCTGGGAAGCAATTTGTACTGACCTCTAAGTGCTGTACTATGCCTGCTTTCCCCGCAGGCCATTTATGCCAGCGTTCTTCCTGGAGAGCTCATGAGGGGGTACATGACTCAGTTTCCCACCTTCCCAAGCTGGCTGGGGAAGAACTCGTCTACGGCCCGGCACGATCGTGTGGTTCAGGACCTAGCATTGCACATGAGTCTCAGGTAAGCGGTGTTGCCCATCTCTGGCGGTTGTGTCCCTGCCATGTGTTAGCTTATATCCGAGAAGGGGAGTGTGAGTCAGGGGATGTTTCCGTTTGGGTTGTAACGCTAACTGGATATGTGGCCTGGGGAGAGCCTTACGTGCTCTTAGCCGATGTTTCAACGTCTGTAACCAGGATGACACTTGCGATTCCCTTAGCCAGATAGTGAATGTGTCATAACTTTAATATGTAAAGCGGTTCCTGTCTGAGGTGGTACCGTTAGTTATTCATGGTACGAATACTCTGCTCAGCTGCTAACGGAGTGGTTACCGCTTCGACCCCACCAGCTGCCTGTGGGAGGACGGCGGATGTGGTCGCCTGCTTCCTTAAAGATCTCAGCCCTGGAAACCCCAGAGGGACGTCCTGTGCTGTCTATGGGGTTGCTGTGATTGAATTGACCCGTTGGCAGTGGGTTTATTACTGTACCTTTTACTAGTAGGAATAGCTTTGTAGCTTCTGAATAAAATTTAAAAAAATCATTTTATTAGGGCTCATACAACTCTTTAATTATTTTAATCATTTTACTAGGGCTCATACAACTCATCACATTTGTACATTCATTGCCCTCATCAGTCTCAAAATATTTGCTCTCCACTTAAGCCCCTGGCATCAGCGCCTCATTTTTGCCCCTCCCTCCCCGCTCCCCCATCCCTCATGAACCCTGGCTCTCTGGTAGACTTGTAGGAATGCTTCTTCAAACTGCCTACAGCTAATTTCACTATAGAATTAACCTACCACTCTATCCTCCTGTGGCTTCCCTCACGGGAGTGACCCAGAAGGCTGGTGGGTTGCCTGCTTTGGTGTTGCGGAGGTTGGACAGGAGGTTCCTGCAGTAGCTTGGAACGTTGATGAGTGCTGGTAAGCTGCCTTGGGCCATGTGAGGCACTAAGGTAGCCGGGAGGAAGTTCCCTCTGTCACGTGGGAAAACAGGAATATGGGAGCTCCCCCAGCCACACAGGCAGGAATTTCCTGGTAAGAAGTTGGGCGGAGTATACCCTGGTGGAGGTTGGCAGGGCTTTTCTAAGCCTCGGGCTAGCTGCACAGGGTGGAGCTCACCTAGCTGGGTGTGGCGCAGGGGTAAAAGCCCTAGGCCAAATGGAGTGGTCTGGAGGTCCACAGTGGAGTATGAGAGAACAGGAAAGAGACAGGAGAAAACAAAATTAGAAAGTAAGCCCTCTGAGACTGTGGGGGTATAGAGAGAAGAGAGGGAAACAAGTAACAATGTAGCTGAGCCCCATCCCTGCCAGTGGAGCTGCAGGGATTTAGTCCCTGCCCCAAAGCAGGCAGCCGCAAGCTGTGGCTGTGTTGAGTTTAAGCCCCTGCGCTGGCTCCACCTGAGAAAGTGGCGGGGCTAAGGTCAAAGCCTAGCCGGCCTCCACGGTGGCAAGCCCCAAACCCCCAGCCCCTCAAAACCCCATGGGTCTGTGCCTACTTATCTTTACGTTGCTCCTCCTGCGATCCAGCAGTGTTGACTTTCCCTCTAAGTAACTCCTGGGCTGATTTCTGCTGAGTCCCTCTGGTATGTCACTTCTGAGTAATTTTATAGGGAAAAACATATACTAGTTAAAAAACAACAACAAAATCCCTAAGTTTTACCTGTCCTGGGAGGCTGGTTATTTGGGATCGTTGATACAGTATAGCATGTAACAGGAAAGATACAGAATTGAAAACCACTGCTCTTGATGTGTGAGGATATTCACAATACTTATGTTTAGTACATACGCTACTGTTTAAATTTAGACACTTAGGAAGTGGCATGCAGGTAAATATATGTTACTTTAGGGTTTCATTTTAACCCTGAAGGACCTACCTGCCAATCTTCTTTCCCCTTCTGGTCCCTGAAGGGGTGCTAACATTCCACCCCGGTACACCCGGAGCTCTGGGGACAGCTGAACCCTGCACACTCTCTTCTGTTCTTGTACAGCTCTGTTTCCACACACTACCTCTTTTCTAGGATGCAGCCTTTCTTTTTTGCCAGCCTTACCTTCTTTTCCTGCTGCTGCCATAACATGATGACAGACAGTGGCTGTCCCTTACCTCTTACCTGTCCTTCAGCCGCAGGTCTCACTGGCTGCCTGTGCTCTTCCTGGTGTCTGCCTTTGTCCTTATCATTTTATGCTGACCTCCCCCTTGGTGGCACAGTAGCTACACATTGGGCTGCAATCTGCAAGGTCTTCTGTTTGAAACCACCTCCTCAGGAGAAAGATGGAGCTTTCTACTCCTGAAGCAGTCATGGTCTCAGTTCTACCCTGTCCTACAGGGTCACTATGAGTTGGCATCAACTCAGTGGCACTGAGATTAGTTTTGATTTCCCCCCTTATAATACATTGTCTTTCCTTTCATCCACTCTGGTGCACTCGCTAGTGAAGGAGCTTGGTGTCACGGTGGGTTTAAGTGTTGGGCTTTTAACTGCAAGGTTGGCCGCTCAGACCTACCAGCTGCTCCGCAGGTGAAGATGAAGCAGTCTGACTTGTAAACACGTGGAGTCCTGGAAACCCTCAGGACCGGTTCTGTTCTGCCTTGAGGGTCACCATGAGTGGACACGGACTCAGTGGTAGTTTGGTACTTGGATAGCCTGTCATTCGAGATGGAGGGGGGAGGGCGCATGGGGGCTAGGCAGTGGGCTGCTCCCTGCCGGATTGGCGGTTCAAACCCTCACCCATTTTTCAGGAGAAAGATAAGGCTGGCTGTGAGTCAAGGACTGTAAATAATAAAACCCAAGATTAAAGAGGCAGTTGTGTTAGCACTTAAACTCTGTGCACCCAGTTTGCAGAAGGCTCTGCATGGCAGTGGGAGTCCAAAATCCACTTGCCGAGTCTCCATGTGGATTTAGCTTCCATTGAATCCCCTCAGACCACTGACCAGGAATCGCCTGCTCTTGCCCTCTGATCTGCATTGGAAAGTGGATTACTGTAGATAGAGTTAGGTTAAAATTTAACATATTATCATTTGCTTGCTGTAGAAGGTAGTTCTACCTATCAATTACGACCACGTGATCAATTGCAAAAGCGAGGCTTGTAATTGTCAATGTATTTTCTTTGTATGTGATTATTGCATATATTTCCTTTGTTCAAGTATATCAGATATAATTTGACTCTGTGTTTTCATTTACATGATTGATGATAAGTATAAGTGTGATTTCATTAATATCTGGAACTTATATAAGTATGTATGGGTAAAGAATTGTGTACAGGTGCCAGGTTGGCAAGGGGTGGATTGCTATAGTTTATTGTGTCAGCCTGGCCGATAAACACAAGTAGGATTAACTGAAGGGCAGAGGGATAAATGGCTTGCTTGTTCTGTGCCTCAGTTTAAAGGGGTACACTACCTGTGGGATGCCTAGCCTGTGGACTGTGTCGCTGTAAGGTGAGGTCCCTTCAAGCCCACACGATTGATGTTCATCTCTGGAGCTGGGGACCGACAGTTGATGACAGTTGGGGACCTGCCTTGCTGTTTGCTGCCTGGATATATATAGCCCAGCTCTCTCTACAGAAGGGGACTGGCAACTGGCAGCTCTCAAGCCTTAAAGGACTGCTAGTGTCTCACTGCTTTATGATTTAACTGTTAATTTCTTATATTATCTATCTGTATATAATTTAACGGTTCATTTCTTGAATTATATATCTATCTTTATAAATATATTTATATATAATTACTAGCAATCTGGTTTGTCTCTCTAGAGAACCCTGTCCAATACACTTGCCCTTTTGACCCATTTTTAATTTGTTCTAGTTTCTATTTTTACTTTCTCTTGTATTGAGGTGTTTTTTTTGAAAAGTAATATATTTATCACTTACGATTGGCAGATGCACGTCAATAAATTATTTTCTCAGTGCTTGGGGAAAAAAAATGAAACATTAAAGTGAAACTGTTTTCAACACCAAAGCATCACCGGGGGCCTGTGGACCAGAGCCAGGTTCATGGGGCCACCTTGCTTTTCAGAGAATCAGGGAAGGAGGAACCATCTCTTTCCACATTTTTGGGAATAGCTTTGCGGCTTTCAGCTGCAGAGCCTGGTCCCTGCAGCGTGAAGCTTCAGAAAGTCTCATGGGCGCCTTGGTTAGGGCGAGATCATGACCAGAGGTGAGAAGGCTTCTCTGGAGTGCCTAGTGGGCAAAGCTGAACCAGGACGAGATGAGACCAGCAGAGAGGATGCTACTGAGATGCTTAGCAAGGAGACCTCTCCTGGACCGGCTTCCTCACCTGCTTGTCTGTGGGTGACCCTTAGTGGAACAGGGACCACCCGAAAGCAGCAGCAGTCAGTGTAATCTGCATGTGGATATTTTTCCCATCAGTTTCTAGAATCTGGAGACTGACCCCCGGAGGACCCCTGACTGAACATAGGTTGTGTCCATTGTGTGTCAATGATCAATGAGGGTATTTGGCTGACAGTCCCAGCCTGATTGGAAGATAGGGCTAGGTTGTTATGCAGGAAGCGGGGCCCTTGACTAGGACAGGCTTATCCAGACGATCACACTGGAGTTGGTTATCCGGGCTCCACAGTGGCCGGCCCAGAACTGTGTGTCCCAGCCACGGTGTTCGAAAAACACATAGCGGACGCCCATCTCCAAGTTGAAGAGGTGGGTGACCTGAAAGCAGGCATGGTTGTTCCACTGCTCAGTGGGATTGGGGTAGCAAAGAATTCCCCCGTGGTAACTTGGGTGGCACCCCACAGCTGGACAATCAGTTTACACTGACAGCCATAGTCATGTCAGGCTCCCTACCAGTCAGACGACAGTCTCAGTGCGGTCGCTAGCCAGCAGTCTGGCCAGAGCCCTCTTTTCAGCTTCATGGCCTGCCGCTAGTGGTACCAGCTGAAGGAAGTCACAAAGCAGGTCTGCGCCCGGCGGGTGGGGGGCCGGACCTTGGGGTCCTGTTTTCTTCCACCACCCAGCCGTCCCCACCATGATCCACCGCCCATTTCAGGCCTTCCTGGCCACAGGGATTGTGGATGAGGTTGCCCTCCATGGGGCAGCGCAGGCAGAAGTGGGCCAGCATGCCGGCGGTAGGTGGCTGCAGCCCATGGCCAGGAGCATGTGGCCGGTGGCGCTGCAGTCATGGTCACGGGCTGGCACCTGCAGCCACAGGGCCTGCCCTTGCACCAGCGTGGCTCACCAGGTGGCCGCTCCGCAGCAGCAGCTTGGGCAGCAGGTGGCTCAGGTCCAGCGCCGTCTTGGGTGGCCGATGCGTCCATGGTCCCCGGCCGGCCCTGCGGCCGTGTTGAGGTTTTTTTATGTGTCTTACTTTGTTGGGTTTTGGGTATGATTTTCATTATAAAATATACAGGATAGCTAAATCTGTAGGGTCAGTCCCTAGATTAATAGTGCCTGAGTGTTAGGGCAGGGAGCGTGAAGGAAGTGGGGAGCTCATCATGGTACCAGAATGACGAGCAGGATCTGAAAGGGATTGTGGTGGTGACACCATGACTCTCTTTAATACAGTTAAACCATTGAGTCGTATGGGACGTGAGTTATATGTCAGTACACCTGTTACATATTAAAACATCCTACAAGGCCGTCTGCTCTTGTAAAGACCGACCATCTCGGTCCTTGAGTCAGCGTCGACTTGAGAGAGGGGGATAGGGTGGGGTGTGTGTGTAGGTGTAGCCAGGTACCCTGCTGCCCTCTCACCTGGTAAATTCAGAGTGCCTCGTTCTGTGAAGATCTTTTCGGCGCTCTCTATGGTAGTTGTCTTTCCCATTATTTGCCTTTTTGTGATTGACTCCTTTCACCGAGCCTCACGTCTGCCAGGTCCGTCCTTGTTGTGAGGCGCTCCACTCATTGTTCTTTCATGTGGCGGCGTCTTCTGCCGTGGGTGCGTCATGGGGTGCTTATTCATTCCCTCCGGTTGCTTCTACCTTTTTGCCGTTGTGAACAGCGCTACAGTGATTCTGGGTGTGCACACACCTGTGGGTGTGGATCTTTTCTGTAGGGCACATTCCGCCCAGAGTCGATTGCTGGGTCATGCGGTATTTCTATTTCCAGCTGTGTAAGCCGTCAGGGCCAAACTCTCTTCCACAGCGGCGGTGCCATTTCACGGCCCTGCCAGCAGTCTGAGGCTGGCTCCAGCATTTGTTCTTTCTTTTGGCTTTTCTGCTCGTGCAGTATCAGGTGACAGCTGAGTGCTTTCATCTGGAGCTCCACATTTTCTTGTGTTTGTGGGCTTCCTGCATCACTTGTCTAGTGCCGTGTCACTCTGGGTCCTCTGCCTGCTGTTCACTGGATTATCTGTGATTCACCACGAATAACTCCGCACTAGGACTTGACGGCCCATTCTGTTTTGCTTTAAGAACGCACTCCAGCAGAGTGACCGTCAACATGGACTACTTGTCGCACATGAGGGATGCCCTTGTCCAGCCCTTGGCCTCGCACGGGGCGGGCGGCGTGCAGGCTGTGGTTGCCCTCATGGACGCATACTACCTGACCAAAGACGACTTTGACAGTATCATGGAGCTCAGCAGCTGGGGAGGCAGAGCCAGTCCGTTCTCCAAGCTGGACCCCAAGGTAAGTAAATGGTGGCACCTTCTGGCTCTCGGGGTCATTACCAGGGTTCTCCTAGGAGGCCTCACAAAGGTCGTTTCTCCCCCAGCCCGTGCTTCCAAAGACGCGATCTGAAGAACAGTCAGCAGGGCGGATTTTGGGATTTGTCTCTTCCATTTGTATTTTTCTGTTTTATGCTGCGTGTAAAAACGAGAAATTCAAGGAACACATGGAAGTATGCTCCTGGGAAGGACAGCAAGCAGAGTGGTGTGCAGTGGGGCTGAGTAGCAGGGCTGTGGATGCAGTCTCGATTCTAACTGGACAGTCAGTCTCCTGTAAGGATGTGTCATGCACTTCTTGGCATGTGCACGAACAAGCTCAAGTGATCAACAGGGGATGTTTCCTAGCGATTGCCTTGCTCTTGTGCCTGGTGATTCGGTCCCGCTTGGAAGATGTGTCTGACTGGCTTTTTCTCGAATGATGGCCAGACCTAGTGGTTGTCAGTTGATTCTCACACCAGGCAGCCATTCTTAGAAATCATAGACTAAATCTAGAATCAAGTTCAGAAGCTTTGGAGGTATTTATGAAGCTTGAAGTCAAGGTTTTTAAAGTGTTCTTAGTATTTTGAACTAACTACTAATTCTGCCGGTGAAAAACCTGTGTGTCGTGAACTTTGTTCATTTGTGGGTTCACTCACGTTGCTGATCCTTTGTGTAAGTGTGGTGGACAGCACCAAACGACGACTCACAGCGCCCCTACCCACATACCTTTTCTTTTTTTTGGGGGGGGGGGGCAGAGGGCTCTGCCTAGAGGTTGTAAATATGGATTCTTTTCCTGAGTCCTGGACCTTAGAAAATGTACACACACAAATGCAAATACACACGCTAAAAACTTAGCAATGTCAAGGGAGACCAGGCTTTCTGCTCCTATAAACACCTAGTCTTAGAAGCCCACAGCCCTCGAGGGTCACTAGGAATCAGCAGCGAGTTGTACTGGGTTTCTGGGGAGCCCAGGCAGCTCAGTGGGTGACACTGGGGCAGCTTCAGCCCACTCGTTACTCTGAGGGAGGATGAGATGAGGCGCTCCGCGCCGGAAAGATTTACAGCCTGGAAAAACCCCGGGAGCAGTTCACTGTCCTTTAGAACCTTCACAGGGTCACCGTGCAGTGGGTTCAGTCCAGTGGCAGGAGGCTCGGTTTGGTTCGAGTCTCTCAAAGTCTTTTGATGCACATACAGGGTCAGAAGATTTTCTCTGCTCCGCTCATGTAGGTCAAAGCTGCGTTCACCAGAGCGTACAACAAGGAATGCCACCTGACCCCCTATTCCCTTCTGGCCGTGAAGACCACTAGACGCAGCACAGGTCCGGCACTGGACTCTGAATCCAGCGAGGAGTTCAACGAAGAGGAATCTCCGTCTGAGGAGAAAGGCGCAGACAGCGTGGAGACGGATGCTATGGTCAAGGTAGGGTCTCAGGCTACATGCGGAAGCTGGAGACTCTCTTCAAACGAGGAAGCCTTTTCCTGCACTAAGTTGGCTTCTGAATACTAGTACTTGTGTAGTAGCGAGCAGAGTCAGTTGGAAATCGTTTCTTTTGTTCGTTACAGTGTAGGGAGGAGAAGTTAATGATTTCATTATTCTGTAAACAGCCAGAAAAGAGGTCATTTGTGTAATAGAGACTGCACCACTTGGATTTGGTACATCCTTTTGTACAGATAACGTTTCCACAGCATAATCAAGGAAAACATTTTAATGAATTCATTCACCTCTCTCTTATTCGTCTTTTGGTGTGACCATTGAGATGCCTGTAGCTGCTCCTCAGAGCCAAACATCTTTGTCAGGAGAGAGGGAAGCCCAGTGTGATCAGCTCACTGCATCACTGGCTGATGCCGAGGGATTGCATCTGTGCCCTGCTCTGTCCCTGGCCGGGGGGGGGGGGGGGTGCGGGGAGGGAGGAGGGCTCCTCCTCAGATGCTTTTCTCTTGTGGGCACAGCGGGTCCCCTGCCAGGTGGAGCCCTGGCCTCACCCCACATGTTAGGTGGGCTTCTCTCACCCTTTCCTACCCCCTCTGAGATCTCTGATCTGAAACTTGAGCGGGGAGGAAGCCACTCTTCACGTACACATCGCCCGTCTATAACTCATGTCCTGCGTCGTTTGTCTTTCGTATACTTCCCTGTGGTTGTCTGTTCAAACTCATCGGAGACTCAAGGGAGAAAGACAAGCCTGTCTCTTCCATAAAGATCGGCAGTCTAGGAACGCCTGCACGGGGCCACTGTGAATTGGAATGACTTGATGCAGTGGGGCTGGTTGGCTTTGTGGGGGTGGCAAGGAGGTTGAATATCCTAAGCCCAGGGAACTATTTACATGGGGAAAGCCTATTTTTGCTCTTGATTCTAACTTTGCAGTTGTTCCTTCTTTTATTACTGATTTGGGGGTACTGCTATCTTCTAATGGCTACAACTAGCCAATATGCACAACCACTGCTTGACAGTAACCCCCCTGCTTGACAGTAACCCCCCTGCTTGACAGTACCCCCCGGGCATCTGTAGTCCACGGTGCGTGCGCTGGGCAGCCCGGCGCGATGACGGTGGAGGTAACGTGCTCACGCATAAACACGGCCAGGGAGTAACGTGCGTGCCTGCTTCTTCCCCCACAGAGAAAGACCAAGCCTGCGTCAAGGCCTTCAAGACCCGAAAAAGATAAGGAGGCCAGGAAAGGAAAAGGAAAAGGTTCGAAGAAATGAGGTTTCCACACGACTGGGCCACTTTTTACTCACCCTGCTGACCTGGCTCACTGGTTAGAGAAAGCAGTGCTTTTTCCAGAAGGACCGTGATTGGACAGGAACGGATTGACCGGCGGCCTGCTGGGAAGGCGGCGATGAAGCAGCCAGAAGGCTAATGCCCGCCTCTCATAGAGGCCTCTCAGTGGCCTTGTAGCATGAAAACGACTGGGAGGGGAGGCCGTCTAGTGAGCAACGACCTGCCTTGGGACAGTGGTACTTTGTAGGCTTAAAATTTTATACTGGTAGCCTTCTTAGTACCCAACATGGTTTTTTTTTTGTTTCTTTTAAAGGTTGCTATGTGGTGAAAATATGTAAATAAATCATAACGAAAAACATTCACCACTTAGAACTGGGTATTCTTTGTACATTACCAACAATCTTGCAGGGTACAGATTGGGAATAAAGCTGCTCCATGTGGTCCATGTACCAGTTCCTAAGGCTGTCATGTTGCACAGTACACTGTGATGCTTGTCTTACTATCCTTGCTGCTGTGCGAGGCATCACTGGCAGCGGAAGAGCTGGACTCTCTCCATTCCCTCTACTGCAGGGCAAAGGCTCGGGAAGGGTCAGACTGGTCTCTCTGCCGCCCTCACGCCCCACGGTAAGAGCAAAGACTAATCTAGAGACTGGGGGGTGGGGGTGATGTGAGCACATGGTAGGGGAGGAGCACTGCTGGGGGGGTGGGCGAGATGAACACTGGTCTCTCTAGTTCTTTGTCTGGCCTGTGCTAGATTCCACAGACCCTACTGGAACCTGGCTGTTCCTGTGAGCACTGGTTGAGCAGCCCTGAGACGGAGGAACTGGTCTAGAATTAGGTGCCCCGGTGATTTTTAATCTTCTCAACAAACCATCAGAGTAGCTCTGGGGAGTATGTTCTCATGGAGTGTAAAACAGGGTGCTGTTCCCGGCCTTTAAAGAATGTACAGTCTTATGTAGGAGAGGGTACATAGTGCTGTTGAGACACCTGAAGTCTATTTACTAGCGTGGAAAACGTCACGTAGATTCAGCATAGGAATGAGCTAGCCATCTCTGTTAAAACACAGCCGCAATGAGAAGTTCCCTGGCGGAAGGACGGTTGCCTTACGGGCTTGGATACACCAGTCGTGCCTGCTGAGTTGCCCTGGATGGTGTCATTTACTGGCTCATTATGAGCTCGTTTTTAATGACAAAAGCTTTCAACACAAGACTGGCTTAATCTACGTGTAAGAGTTTAGCGTGGTAAATATGCTGTCTTGTGAGGAGGTGACAACACGGCTCCGCTTGATTTCCCTTCGCGGCATGAGCCCGAGGGCTGGGGGGGTAGGGAAGAGTTGGCACTGGAGCAGCTTGGATCCCGGGTGGCGACTGGAGTAGCCACTCACTCATCACCACCCATCACACGTGAGCATCTGGAGATGACCTGAACCTGTTGAATCGCTCCCCTCTCTCGGTGCGCAGGACCCTTTGCACGTCTCAGCCAGCAGCTGGCTGGGCAGCTTCCTCACTGTCACTGGAAAGTCATAGCGTGAGGGCCCCAGGCCTCTGACACGAGCCGAGTGCCCCCGGCTCTTTCTTCTGTCCCGCTATCCTAGAGCATGCAGTGTAGCGAAGCGCCAAGGATGAGCTCCCGGTTTCATTTCTTACAAATACTGGTTTCAGTGATTTTTAGTGTGTTGAGTCTAGCTGTGATCTGTGTCACTTCCTTCAGCCTGACCCGTGCTGGTGCCTGTGTGTTCCTGACGTCCCCAGGGTGCAGCCTTTCTTGGTTTTCTATGTCTCTAGACCCAGGAAGGCAACAGAAACATCTAGTCAGCACTTTTAGTTTATAGGAGAGTTTAAAATAGAAAAGTTGTCACAAAGCTAAATATTTACAGTTATATCATCGGCTATTAACAGTGCGGAGCACAGACTCCGGAAGACTGGAGAGGGAATGTACAAAGTGCAGCAAACAGATGGAGCATCACCGCCTGCTGGCCACCCTTCCGAGGGGGGACGCGCGGTCCCCGTGGTTTACTTTTCGGTGTCCAGGAAAGGCCACCTCCAAATCCATTCAGGGTGGAAACGGCCTCCCAGGAAAAACGCTCGTTTCTCAGGAACGCATCCCTAGAGAGGACACAACATGTGGTTTAGAGAGGGCCCAGGAAACAAGTAGCGTTCCGTACGGGGAAGTAAACTACAACGTGTTCGCCCTCATTTCTGACATGTGGAGCGGGAGCAATTATGGCTCAAGTGTACAGTCGGTATTGGCGTCCAGTTCTGCCCTTGCCACTGACCAAGGCTGTGTGGACAAGTGGATGAGCTGTTAATTCTTACGATAATTACCACCTCATGCTCAAGTACTCAGCAACCTGGAGAGAAGCCAACTTCCTGACATTAAACTGTAGCTCTAAAAAGAGAGTCTGAACAACGGCTTCAGCCATTACCCCCGTCTTAAGAAGACACTTGACTACAGACTTGAGAAATTTCAGTCCGTGACGCACTGCGAGGAGCGACGATGCTTCCGTGGTCTAGGAAACGGAAGGTTTGTAAGGCGATTTTTAAGGCAGAGGTAATGTTTGGAGAGATTTTGTGGATTATTAAAAATACAAGCAAGGGGCCATTTATTTGCAGTGGCATAGCTACAGATGAATTGATACATGGGTATAAAATTCTGGACAAAATATAACGTCTCAAAGTCAGTGGAGGGCAAATGGGCAGACGGGAAAGCTTTGAGCGAGGTGCCCGCATCCATGCTTCCTCCTGAGCGCAAGCTCCGGCGTCGCCCTGGTGAGAGCGGCTGGACTGTGCAGGCGTCTGTCTCACGGAGAGCCGCCGTCAGCTCTGCATAAAAATGCCACTCAAGCCCCCACGCCCCTGCCTGAAAGAGACTGCATCAAGCAGCAGGGGCGTTCTGGTCCTGGCCTTGACCCTGACTAAGACAGGCGAATGAACTTTTTAAAAATATAAATCACTTTATTGGGGCTCTTACAGCTCTCAGCACAATCCATACAGCCATTGTATCAAGCACATTTATACACAGGTTGCCATCATTTCCAAAACATTTTTTCACTGGAGCTCTCTTTTTCCCCCTCCCTCCCTCCCTGTCATGAACTCTTGATAAATTAAAATTTTTTATTTAGATATCTAACACCTTTTGCTGTCTCCCTTCACCCACGTTTCTGTTGTTCGTCCCCTTGTGGGGAGGTTGTACATCAATCATTGCGATCAGTTCCCCGTCTCCCCCACCGTCCCCCATCATCATGGTATCTCTCGCTACTCTCATTATTGGTCCTGAGGGGTTCTCTCTCTTACCTGGTCTGGGTGGCTTTGTAAGGAAGAACTGAGGAGGAAGCATTAAAGAACTAGAGGAAGGTTGTGGTGTTTTGTTGGTGCTCTACTGCACCCTGGCTGACTCATCCCTTCCTTGTCACCCTTCTGTGAGGGGGATGTCCAATTGGCTACAGTTGGGCTTTGGGTCTCCAAACGAACTTGTAATTCTTAGTGAGGAGAAGGGGGATAACCACTTGTGTTTGCAGCAAAACGCATGACTGAAAAACAACCTGGTCCTTCTGTCTTTTAGAACCCAAGTTAACATTCTAGAAAGGAAAACAGTAGAGAATGTCTACATCTCTTCCATAATGTCTAGTTTGACGTTACTAAATAAATAAAAGTGGGGGTGGGGTGGGAGGATGATACAGGAAACTAGTATGCATGGTCCAGACAAAAAACATTTGAAATAAAAATGTCCAGATGTGCTTTACACAAGTGATGTATGTATGGATTGTGATAAGAGTTGTATGAGTCCCTAATAAAATGTTTTTTAAAAAATCCTGAGATGACCTAGATGTTCAAAGAACCAAGCCTTTGAGCAGCTATTTTCATTGCTCAAGGAGTTAACAGAAAATGGGTCAGAGGAATGCACAGCGTTCTCAGCAAAGAAATGGAAATGAATTTCAGAACTGAGAAGCATTGAGTCTATCAATGTTTTCACTTAGGAGTATCAAGGAATGGGAACACACAGTGAAGTATCCAACGTGCTGAGAAACATGAAGATGAGCTCCCTTTGGTGACTTCCGGCTCTCCGACGGACATGCGACCAGAGAGGGACAAGTGCAGGGGAGCGACAACCTCCGGCTGTGGCCTCACAATAGAGACAGAAAAGCTGCCAGCCCGGGATTCCATAACCAGTGACGTTTCCCTCCACAAACGAGAACATGAGACTGGCCAGCGTCACTACACTGCAGGAACTGTTAGAGGCTGACAGGAAATACCACCTATGGAAACAGACGCAGGCAAGCAGAACACAGAAAGGCCATGCGAGTGAGTACAAAACAATCTTGAAAAGGGATAGGGTTTAGCACATTCCGATAAATATTTCACAGCATAAAAGGACAGGAGAAAAGACTGGGCAGCTGATAAGGAAAAGCAGGGAGGCTTCCCAAGATCTAACTGGATCGCAACCCAGGAGTGGGGGGGGGGGGGGGGGAGCACAGCTCAAGATCCCTCATGGAAATGGATGCAAATCAAGTGCATACCCATGACCATGTCCCTCAGATAAAAACTGATTTTAACATTCAAAAATCACTGTAGCCCCAAGTCACCTTCAGGGTGGGAGTGAACCTCACCCCATCTCACTGTTTCCATCCCCACAGTAGATGGCTCCTAAGGGGAACAAGAAGGAAGGTAGGTACACCTTAAATAATCAACCACCAAGGTCCACAGGGCAGCATTTCCGGCCACGCCACAGTTGGGAAGGATAGAGATAAGGATGGAAGCGGGAGACATGGAGGAAGTGCACTATGGGAACTGAAATCCACGAGACAAACTCCATGACTTGTTAAATGGAAAACAGATCAGTTGCCTATCTTCTCTCAACCAATGCAAAAAGCATTGACAATATTTAACCAGCAACCTGGCATCAGAAACTAGGGACTTAGTCCAGTTGACATAGCGCCTCTCTGAAAACCCTAAAGGTAAACATCACACTGACAATGACATACTGAAGCTGGGAGGCCACTTCCCCACACGTGAGCAGCGCTTTGCTGCCGAGTCTCACGGGCAGTCCAGGAAGGGACGGGAGACATTGAACCGGGAGCCCTCGGGCGGCACTGCTGACAGGCAGGTAGGTAGTGGGGCAGCTGTGGCCAACGAGAGACTGCTTCCCGTGCGGTGTGGCCACGTGACCACAGGGATTGTTTCAGTCATTCTGTTGAGACCACGGGCAGCAGCATGTTTGGGGACACTGGGCAACTTCTCACCCTCCCATCTGAGCTGCTGCTGCCTCACTAACAGACTCCCTGCCTTCTGCGTTTCTCATTCTAATGTTCTGAAGTGCTGTGGGCAAGGCAGACGCTCTACTCATGTCACGAAATACTGCTTCTTTTCACTAACTGCCTCCAGTTGTGATGGACTGACTATACCGAAGTCCCTGTGGGCTAACGGCATGTGTCCTAGATTAGGTTCTGTGATGCAGCTTGGCCAGAGAACATTACCAAGGAGACAGTGGGAACCTGCAGCGTTCTGCATTTCTCAGGGGTCTGTCGGCAAATGGTTACCTAATGTATAAAGCATGTCGACTCTGCTACACAATTTAAAGCGACGGGCTCTCTGAAGGGGACCCCGGCCCTCAGGAGGGGCCAGGCCCACTTACCTGCCTGGGTCACCACTCACTGCTCCACCTCTGTTTGCAGGTACTGGGTAGAATTCATGATTTTTTTCAGGTGAGAAAAGTTTAATCTCTCGGAACACATAGGACACGTGTTTTCAGTGTTCAACAGCCTGTGGGGGTGAGAGAGGGCAGAATAAATTAAATCTACTATACTCCCTAGCTTGGGCTGCTTAAACATGAAAAACAACTACTTCCTGTCTCTGCTCTGGTATGCAATTTAAGAATTAGTCATATTCAGGGTCCTGCAAGAGGCCCTTTAAAGAGAATGCGCTCTACGGTCAGCCGGTTCCGTCAAGCAGCTCATTGAGGGATCTTTCTAACTAATACAGATTTAAAATAAAAGCAGCTCAATTGGAAGTGCGTTTTTTCAGGAGCTGTGCGATGGAGCGAAATGATACTTACATCTTAAATTCAGAGTACAGAGCCGGGAAGTCACAGTGCGGGCACACGGTCCAGTCGTCTTTCAGCATATGTCGGCCCTGGAAAGAACACGGGGGGGAGAACAAGCGTCTCTCAGAACCCCCGACCCTTCCTCATTCACAACGACTGGATTCCACCCCACATCTATCGGGCTTTGGAATCGCAGAATCCTGCTCTTTCCACAGGTGGGAGATAACGGGGGAGGGGAGCGAGCATCAAAAGAGCCAGAGAGACATTTGACCAGACCCATGTTTGAAGGAGAATCTCCCCATGAGAGATACCACGGTCTGAATTTATTTTCCTTTAAACTCAAACTTAGAGTCATGACTGGATCAATAGCCTCGTTATTTGTCTGCTTTTATTCTGCATAAGTTTCATTGGTATTGAATTCACAAATACATCAAAAAGAGTTGTACAATCAGTTTCAGAAGGGTTCTTTTTAATGACCTTTTTTAAGAAAAGGTCAACTCACCGATCCTGTAGGACAGACTAGAACCGCTCCCTCGGACTCCCGAGGCTGGAAGCCTTTAGGGGAGCAGAGAGCCTCCGCCTCCTCCCTCGGAGCAGCTGGTGGGTTTCGGCTGCTGACCTTGCCATGACCCGTCCACCTAGCAACCCAACAACGGATTCTCTGTGGGGTTTGTGGGACTGCAGCGGAGACACTTACTGTTGCGATGCAATATGGAATGTTGTTCTTACATCCTGGGCAGAGGAGCTCACACTCCGGGAGCATAAATTCACAGAACGGACATGGGGTCGTGGCCTCTTCTGTCTCTGATGTATCAGGTCTCCTGTGAGGAGGGATCGATCACAAGGTCCTTTCAGGCAACGACACGTCAGCAGGGAAAGGGCATGGTGTGGACACCAGTTACGTGCTACCCCTGCTTCTCCATAGCTGGGCTCCGACTAGCAGCGGCCCCGCCCGGCTCCAGAGGAACCAGGAGTGGGTGCTTTGTGGGCTGTGCTTTGGGGTGGGTAGAGGTCACAGCAGTATAAGTGGCAGAAAACATTGGGGGTCCTTGCAAAAGGGGTGAGTGGAACCCGGTCTCCCCTTTCTCCTGTTGTGTAACCAAAGCAGGCAGGGCTGTCGGGTGGTGTCGTAAAGGACTTTCTGTAACACTGGGCATGTAGGAATTCTATGCTGTCTAATTCTGTGTCCACAGGCCACGTGCAGCTGTTGAGCACTTGAGGTCTTGCTCACGTGGTTCAGAAACTGACGATCAGTTTCTCAAACTTTTAATTCATGAAATGGAGGTAGCCAGGTGTGGCTAGCAGACCAGGGGCTGGATGGCCAGCAGTTAGTCCCTCTGCTTAGGGAGAGGAGAGGCCGAGCGTGTCTTCCAGGCCAGACTCGGTCCCCTGTGGCGCCAGGCTATGGGCACGAGCTACTTACCTCTCTCCCCTTGTCCTGCTCCCTGAGGGCGGGCGTGTGCCATCTGAGGGATTTTGCTGTGAAGGTGCTTAGTCCTCTGCGTAGAACACAGGGAAGAATGTTCCACGTAGCTCCAGCCAGTTTGCCACCACGAGGATTGGCGCTGCTCACCTAACAACGCGGTGGCACTTGTGCCCACGTGCTCTCACTGCTGCTGTGGTCACCTCCCTCGGCTGAAGTCTGGGTCAAGATTTGGGTTCATTGGGGGCCCCTAGAACTAATGTTCTTGTTCGCCGCTGCTGTGCAGTTGGTCTGACCCACAGCCACGCCGTGAGCAATCGAAGGAAACATTTCCTGGTCCTGTGTCAACTGCACGGCTCTGTTTCAAGGAGGCAGCTCTTTCCAGCCCGACGCGCGTCTCTTCTGGCGTGACATCAGCCACGTTCCACTGCTGCTCATCAGGTTTGCACTGGCTGATTGGTCCTCAGTAGGTTGCCAGGCCCTCCTTCCTAGTCTGAGTCGGCACACTCCCCCGAAACTTGTCCGGCATGGATAACCCATCTGCTACTTGAGCACCAGGAGCACCGCTTCCGGCGTCACAGCGGCAACTCTTGTCAGCACAGCATGACGGGTTGGTGGGTGGCAGTCGATCAGCACCCAAATGTACTTTTCCTGCTGTAAACGCAAATGCTCCTTTTCACAACTTTCTTTGAGAATGGAGCTGCTTACGGCTTCTGAGGTGAGGACGTGCCCATGTGCCCCTGGAGCGGCATGAAGTTTGGAAAGGCACTCTCCAAGGGCGCTGCTCGTGCTGAGGAACCTTCAGTTGATGGCTCCCTTGGTAGCTGATGTCGTCTTGCGGCCCATCAGTCTTTACTGCTTCCTCCTCGGCAGATCTTGGTTTTGCTCACAGTGCGCTTTGCAGCTGGCAGCATGGGGCCAAATAAGCACTGGCGGGTGAGGCGGAAGCCCCGGGCAGGGTGTCATCCCTGAACCAGGCAGCCGGGTCCTTCTGACCTTCCTACCTTATGCTTCCTTCCGCTTTGTGTGGGGAAGTGCTGCCTGAGGTGGGCTTGGGGCTTGGAACCACGGGGAGACCTGCATGTTTCCGAGGGCAACTCTGGGATGCCCTGCACCGGGCTGCAATGCCCTGTTGTAGGAGCAGGAAGCCCCTGCTGGGCTCTCGGCTGCTGGTAGCTGAGGACCATGGCCCTATCGTTAGCCTGCACATTAGCAGCTGCATTTGGAAACCCGCCCTGGGCACGTGGGCGCAGGTCAGAGAGACGGTGGCGGTGGCCTACCTGACCATTGCCTCGATCTTCTTTTTGTACTTGGCGTTGATCTTGTTGCGGTACTCGGGCCTCATGAGCATAGCTGCAAAGCTGAAAGCCGAGTTCTTCAGGCCGGCTCGGTGGCACTCAATCACGGTCGACGTCAGGATCGGCACGATGTCTGCGGGACAAACACAAGAGCAGACACAGCAGTGATGTCCCCTGTCTTCAGTGACACCAGCATGACACTGTCCCTGGCTCGGGAAGGACACAAGATCAAGCTCTGAACTTTGCTTTTTTGTAGGAAAGACCCAGAAACAACCTGATTACTTACAAAACGGAACAGAAGCGGACTCAAGCCAACACTTGGGAAAATGTCTTTCCTGCGGTTGGGCGTTGAGCTCTGCCTTACAGAAAACTAGCCCTGCACACGCCCGAGACACACTGCATCTGCCAGGCTGGCAGGGCGAGCCAAACCAACCGCTCCGGGCACCAACCTCTCTGAGCGCATCTAATTATTTCCTCGGCACATACCCCACAGTTGAATTACAGTCCCAAGAACAGGACCTTATCTACCACACTCAAAGTGTCAACCTTCTTTCTAGAAAGGCCGCCCCAGTTTCCATCAACCTGCCAGCAGCCGGGTGCCTGCTTTCCTTGTTGCTCTCGTTGCCGGCATGACACACGAATTACTTTAAAGAGCTTTTCAGACTGAAAAACGTAAACACATGCATGCCTTCGTAGGACGGGCTGAGAAACCAAGGCACACAGGCCAAATCCCGCCCAGGATTGTGACTGGCCTGAGCCAAAAGTGGTTTGTATTCCGTTCACTGGTTGAACAACACAAGCAGAGCCAGCACGGTATTTTAGGACATCTGAAAGTGACATGGAATTCCCATGTCAGTGCCCATAAAGAAAGTTCATGCGACGACAGCAGGGTTGGGTGGCTGTGACAGGGACCGTGTGGCTCCCAAACCCGAAGACATTTCCCATCTGGCCTTTCCTTAGGTGCTGCCACAAGATGCGGCCACATCTCGTCACTGGAGAGAGTGCCAGTGACATAGTTTGGGTCTTTGCTTCCAGAGCAGTGGACCCTTTTCCGAGGCAACAACTGCCCCGTGCTTGTGCTTGTTGAGAACAGAGGCAGACTTGCTGATTCGGCGCACGCATTCCTTCACATCTCCCTCCCCTGCGTGCTCGCCTTGAGGGAGCAGGGAAGAAGAGAATACAGTCCCCCGCGTGCAGACAAGAGCTGGGACGTCCTTAGAGAGCGTATGTGAGCCCGGCCCTTGGCTGGCCTTGGACATGGGTGGGATTTCCCACCGTGCCCCGAGTGACTGCAAGAGGCTAGCAGTGTCAGTACGAACAACGTGCTATATGCTGGGCACCCGCTTTCCTCCTGGGAGTCAGGAAGTTTGATGGCTACCCAGGTGACCCATCCCCAAGAGCAACCGTGGGCCCCGAGTGTCTAACGAACTCCCCCGGCAGACTGAGCTTCTCGTGAGGGGTCGCGGGAGTCTGGTGTCCTGGGTGGCAGCGCGGGGAGACGCTCTCGGAAGCTGGTGGCTGGCCTCATGCCTCTTCCCAATGCTCCTTTCGCCCTGCCATCGGTCTAGCCGCGACTGCACCTAGATGCTGAGTTCTGTCAGTGCTTCTTGTGAAGCAGCACCCCTGGGAGGTCACAGGGCTGGAGCGTCGGAGAAATCAACTGACGCGGCAGCTCACAGCCGTGGCCGGAAGGAAGCTCGTGACCATCGAGCTGACCGCGGCTACAGTCAAGAAGCCCGGAGGTTGGGCTCCTCTCCAGCAGTACTTACGTGATGGGAATTTGCTAATGTTGTTGGCCACTCGAATGAGCATCCGTGCACCTTTCATATGATCTCCATTTTTAACATGAATCTGAAATAGACAATACATTTTACTCTTCTCAGAGACTAAGGTTTCATCTGCAACCGCTCCATATAAAAGAAGTCAATTCATGACCAGCACTGGGCCACCTGAAAACTACGGCTCTTTCTGGGCTTTCTCCCACCGTCCCTCCTCCAGCCGCTGCTGCCCACCACCCTCGGATCGCTCCACTACCTGCTTAGATTTGCTTTCTTTAAAAAATCATTTTATTGGGCGTCCGTCCGTCCATCCAATTTTCAAAACATTGTCTTCCTATTTGAGCTCTGCTTTTGTTTTTTTGAAAAGACCATCTGACAAGTGTTCACACTGTGGAGCATGTCTCACCAGCCATTACTAGGGGACAAATCAGACCAAACCGATCAAGCGGTCGTGGGATGTTCCGAAAGCCGAGCTACTCGGGAGTTACCGG
Organism: Tenrec ecaudatus; assembly: GCF_050624435.1. NCBI lineage: Eukaryota > Metazoa > Chordata > Mammalia > Afrosoricida > Tenrecidae > Tenrec > Tenrec ecaudatus. Next base: position 182,753,567 of record NC_134532.1, read on the forward strand.
GCGAACGAGAGAGGGCGTAGTGAAGCTGTCAGGCGTGCTGCACTGCCTGGTGCATGCAGACGGAGGGTACAGCGGGCGGAGGGGCTTGAGCCTCCACAGGAAGGCTGGGCTCTGTGGGGCACTGAAGAGAAGATGCAGCTGGGAAGCTGGCAGGGGCCAGGTGTGAAAACTAATTGTAGACACGGGTGGAGCTGAGGTCATGGGCAAAGGCCCAGGGGAAGGAGAGAAGTGGATGGACAAGAGTGAAAGGTGAAGAGTCTTGGTGAGTGTGGAATAACTCCCAGGTTTCAGGTCCGAACAAACGAACAATGTTATCATTTACTGAGCATGCGACACAATCAAGCAATGTTACCTGCATCTGAAAGAAGGGGAGTGGCTGAGTCTGGCTCTCAGCGCTGCCCAACTCAGCTAACCACACCCATTAAATGTCTAAGGCTCAGAACCCCACAGGGGTTTCCAAGACTGTAAGCAGATAGCCTGGCCTCATCGCTCCTGTAGAGCAGCCGGTGGATTTGAACTGCCGACCTTGTGGTTAACAGCCATGTTAGCCTATCTTGCCACTGGGGCTCCTTAGGTGATGATTAGGATTTCTGTAATTCACATCATGACGATCTTTGTGTGCTAAAAGCTGAATGGGCTGGTTTGAGAACCAACTTAGTATTAATAAGGGAAGATGCATTTTGGGGAAATATTTAACTTGGGTTTCAACTGTATCTTTACATAGACGTGTATGTGCCTACTGGCACATGCAGTGCTTGGGTTAAACGTCCTACTCTGGATAACTTACCCTTGCCCTTTAATGTTACAAAATGTGCCCTCACGTTGAAATCATTGACCCAACCCTCACCACAATCACCTTAACTTGCTGCCCCGGCAGCTCTTAAAGCCCCGAGGAGCCTTGAAGACTTTTCTTGCACTCAACCTCCCCCTAAAGCCAAATAACCCATTGCTACTGAGTGGATTCGGACTCACCGCGGCCCCCAGGAGGGTTCTGAGTCTAAATCCTTATGGGAGCAGGGAGCTCCCCACCCCACCCCACCCCACCCCACCCTTCTGGTGAGCAGCTCATGGGTTTGGACTGCTGACCTTGAGTTTTGCAGCCCAACACTCAGCAACACGGCACCAGGGCTCCGCGCCCGCACTAAAGCCAGGCTAACTAAGAGCCGTATTCGCCTGTGCGGACTTATCTACGCACATGTGACTCAAAGGCACATTTGGAAACGGACCTCGTTTGTAACTAACCCAGGGGCTCCCGTGCGCATACACATAGGAGGGGGCTTCACAGACTCCATGGGAAAATTCTAATGTCTTTCATTCCACTTTTCTCCATGACCTTTTGAAGCATCCTTGTATGTGAATATGCACATACGTAGAAGGACTTGATATCAGTGCTCTACTTTGCTTCTGTTAGGAATTCCTGACTGAAAAATACATGAAGAAGTGCATGTATATGTAATTTTAGAAGTATAACAGTTTGTAATAGGCTGTGTCTGGGCGATGAACTTAAAGGTTGAATGAATTTTGCTTTATACTTTTCTATATTCTCTAGACTTGGTGCAGGTGTATTAATTTTACATTCAGAAGAAAAACAGTATTAAAAAGTGGATAAAACCCAAACTCATTGCCAGAGTCAGTGCCGACTCATGACAACGCTGTAGGGCAGGGTAGAAGTCACTGTAGGCTCCCGAGGCCGTAAGTCTTTAAAGGCGAAAAAGCCTCCTCTGTCGCTTGTGGAGAGGCTAGACGGGCTGGTGGGTTCAAACTGCTGATCTTGTGGTTAGCAGCCCAATGCATAACCCACTGTGTGTTCTGCATCTTTGTTTAATCATATAACAACCCGGAGGTCCAGGAAAGCTCTCTAGCCCTGTGCAGAGGTGTGTGGGGGAAGTCTCGGTGAGTGCCCGACCCACCTGGCAGGTATCCACAGGGCAAGCACACCTGGCAGGTGTCCGCAGGGCACACGTGGGGCCTTACCTTGACTAGGATGTAACTGTGCAGGATCATGAGGTTGGTGGCCATCTCCGAGGGGATTTTGATTTTCTGGGATTTCAGCTCTATGTACATGCTGAAGAGGACGTCATGTGCATTCCGATAGTTCCCTGGGAAGAAGGAAGTCAGGTGACATCATTACAGAGCACGTAGCCTGAGAACTGTCTGAGGACCTTCACGGTACACGTGGATTTTGTGATTGTCATCTCTGCCATCGAGTCAATGCTGACTCACAGCGACTCCCTGTGGGTTTCTGAGACCATCGCTGCTGTCAGGTGTAGAAAGCCCAGTCATGGAGACGTGATTCGCATAACTTCATCTCTTTTCATTTACAAAGTTGGCAGTTTTTCTTGCTTTCATGGCTGGCCTGGCCCCATGGCCCGACACAGTGCTGTAAGATGAGCCCCTCAGGGGCACTGAGCCAGGCCCGGGGAGGGGTTGGCACGGGGCTGCCGCAGTGGGCTCACACATAGCCCCGCTTGTGAAGATGGCGCAGAGGATGGACGGAATTCTGAGCCGTTCACGCAGCATAGCCACACGTCAGAGCCGACGCCGTGGCACCCCAGGCCCGTCCAGCCCCACAAGGGGGATGCGGTGTCATCTCAGACCCCTCACTTTTCCTCGGGTGCCCACCTACCCCAGCGTCATCAGGTTCTCCTGACTTGTCAGCGTCAGCCTCCCTTCCCACCCCGGCTACCATGGAAGCCACTCATGGTCTCCCTCCTCGGCGGGCAGAATCCCAAGGGGCTTCCAAAAGTTTGTGGCAAAGAGAATTTTCCTTGGAATTTTTTGAAGCCCCCCTCGTTCTTGTAAAAACCTCAAGCTAGCGGTCCTATCTCTGCATAAAATCCTCCTAAAACCCTCCAAAGACCTAGGGCTCAGAAGTGAATTCCTGAGCAGAAGACTCAAAGCCCTTCAGGGCCAGCCTCTGTTTACCTTTCCAGCCTCATCTTTGCTCCAGTCCTGCCAAACATGGTAGCACCTCTGCCCGCAACACTGCCCTCTTCCCGATGGCGGTGGTTACTCTCACAGCACCCTGTCTCCCCCAGCTGCTAGCTCATCCCCGTCCTCCCACCTCTCCATCCTGCGCTCCTTTTCCAGTTCCAAGCGGGAGGGTCCCCTGTGTTGGGGAGGAGCTGAGCCCCGAGGGGTCGGGAGGCTGAGTCTGGAACCGGACCACCGGCCTTTGCCCCCCGAGTGCTCGGGGTGAACTCCAGGGCCAGTGCTCAGGGACTGTCTGTACCGACCAGGGCGCGGGTGCTCTCCAGCAGATCTCTCTAGCACATGGCGCTCTGTATTGCAGGAACCCTGGGGGCGCAGTGGGTTACGCCTTGGGATGCCAAGGTCAGCAGTTCAGATTCACCAGCTGCTCCTCTGGAGTGTGTACATGAACAGACCCTTTTGGAGACTGATAAAGCAGTTCCTGTACACTGCAAAGAACTAGGCTGATGATAACCACATAATTATCTTCCTTAGATTGCTGAGTTGGGAAGCGGGAGGCTGAGGGCTGGAGAGGCTAGGGAAGTCACTGCCCAGACAGTGCCAACCAAAGGGCTTCCGTATGCCCCGTGACGGATGGTTTCACCTCTGGAAGAAATGGAGAGGCCAGCATTCCTGGAGTCTCCTGGCTCCAGCAAACCTAGACTAGCAACTGGGCCCTCTCCTGAGCAGAGAGGTGTGGGGGCTTGCTGCTACTACTGCTTGGGTAGAAAAGCACGAATCCCAGGGACTCACCTGAAGACTGCTCCTCCCGGGCAATGATAATGGCAGTGCGGGCAGCTTCCCGGTATTGTTTCAGAGCCATGTACAAGCGGAACAGGTACTTGGCATCCTGCAGACAAGCCCGGAGAGAAACATCACTTTTTTCATTAGCGGAAGGGAGCGACACCTGAGATGCTGCATTTCAGTCACACTCACGTTCCCCCGCCAGCACAAGCCGCCGCCGTTTTTAACCTCCAGGAAGAAAGCATTCGCTTACTCATCAAGCACTCAGCCCGAGTTGAAGGTGCACCAGGCTTTCGTTTCTTGAGAAATAACTCATTTCAGCCCTCAGCGCAATCCTTGAGCGTAGACGTATTTCATAAAGGCGAGACTTGAAACTCCAGAGCAGAGCAGAGCCTCAGGAGGAACCAAGCAAGTGTGGTTTCTGGGCCTGGGTCCCTAATCCCCCTCTACAGAGGGCGTCTCACGGGCTTGCCAAGAGAGGGAACGTGTGGTTCTCCACCATGTTCCAACTGGACACACTTCCACAAGGTTCTACATCTTTATGAATTCCCTCGGGTCTGTAACGTTTGCCTTGGCAGCTGGCCTGTTCCCATTCCGATCCCCCTACTGCTCGACTATGTACGCCGGGTACTTGTTTTCCATCATCAGGAGGAGCAGTTGTGACCTTGGCAGGCTGGCTTAGCCTTCTCCAAGGCGTCTGCCTTTCACATCAGCAAAGGAAACGGACAGTGGGACGCTCCTACCTTCTCCAAACAGCGGCGTGAGCTCCTTCCTAAGGGGACGTCCTTGGTCAGCAAACTCGGGTCACGGGGAGAGGAAACTCGGGATCCCCGTGGTGTGTGACCAAGAGGAGGGGTTGCCTCAGGGAACAATAGCTTCCGACTGCGAAAATACCTTCCCACAAATTAGCGCTACTGTGTGTTTCTAGAGACGCTCTCTTGTGCGTCATAGGTGTTCAGACAGGCCCTTTCTACATTCGTCTTCGTTGGTGGTGGTCTGATGGCTGTGGGACTCTTGAGACGACCCCCGAAGTGTTTCCTGGTTGTCACTCTGATAGCAGCCCAGCACCAGGCCTGGGGCTTCCGGGGTGGGGCTGGGTGGGTCTGGACCTCTCCAACTCTTTGGTTGCCAGCCCAAAGGCAAACCATTTGTGCCAGCAGGGACCTTGGCATCGAATCGATTTTTTGTTAATGAGCATGACTTTGTTAACTGGAAGAAGTACGGCCAGAAGGCTCCTCAGAGGCGAGGCTGGTGAGAGTTTGTCTGCTGTACTTTGGACGTGCTGTCAGAGAGACCCATCCTTGGAGGAGGACGTCGTGCTGGGTACAGTGGAGGGGCAGACAAAGAGGAAGGCCCTCGGCAAGATGGCTTGACACAGTGGCTGAAATAACGGGCTCAAACCTAAGAATCGCTGTGAGGATGGGCAGCGTTTCCTTCGCTGTGGGTTGGGGCCAGGTGGATGGCACCCAACGACCACGACATGTGTGAACACTGACGAAAGCTCAGGCAGTTGGGATCAGTATGGACCGAGTTAGGCAGGTCCACTGCTAGTTCTTATCCCGAGGATAAATCAGACTGGCACTTGAGAAACACCGCGGATGGCGGAGCCTTCTCTAGAAGGGGCTGTTTGCTAGGCGGCAATGCTGATGGCGAGGAGTGGATGCGCCCAGCAGCCTCTGACGCTCAGGCTGCTCTCAGCCACAAACATGCCACCCCCACCCCGTGACCAAAAGCCACAACCGGGGAAACCACAACCGGGAGACCCAAAGCCCTGGTACCTTCGGCATGCCATCACTCTCCCCCATGAGGTGGTCAATCAGTTGACTGGTCAGCAGCTCATCTTTGGCCTGGCCAACCTGTTTAATAAGAAAGAAAAGAATAAATCAGCATCTTGACACCAGTAAGAGGGAGGCGAAAGCAGTCTTCTACTGAGGAAACAGGGCAAAATAAACACACACACACGTATAAAGGTACAGTACCTGTGCACACGCACACCCCCCTATACCTACAGCCATTATCTCTCTCTAACATGTCTGAAACATGATATAAACTCAGGTCTTCCTTCTGTCTGTGGAGTCTCCATTGATCAGAATTCAACCTCAGAATCTAGAGCTTGTCTCAAAATAAACTGTATTTTTTCACCCATGTAGAAAATATGCTTGTTGGCTGTGGTGTTGAAGACGTGAGATACTCGACTGCAACCACGCAGCCTCAGCTTGAGGCACAGGACCCGGCCATCCATGACCACAAGCTGCCGCTTCCATGCCTGGGCTCGGGGAGACACAAAGGCGCAGGCCTCGGGCGAAAAGGAGGAGAGTGTTACAGGCCTGGAGCCCGAGAACAGCAGGCTGTGGGAAATGGGGGTTTGGGCTCTGGAGGGAAAGCTAGAGTTGTGAACCATCTCCTTAAAGGTGAGAGGCCAAGCCACTGGAGTATTATGGATGTTGATCAGGAGGGGAAAAAAGCACAGTCCTGTGTTGCAGGAAAGAAAAGTCCCAGTTTCGGTAGTAAGAACGGAATTATGGGAGAGGAATTCAGGGGGAGACATTGGGGATTTACGGGCAAAAGGAAAAGGGCCTTGTATCTGCAATAGATGGTCCCGAATAGAGTGGGGGAATTGTGTAGAGTAGACCTCAAATTCCCAAAAAACAAAAACAGACTTGAAGGGAAAAGACCAGAAGACCTCAGAGACCATCACCCTTAGGTGCTCTTTTACATTCAGAACTGGACCCGCTTCTGTGGGGTCATCTTTCAGCCAAATTTCCAGAGTGGCTCATGAAAGTGAGCCCTGTCCCTTGGGAGTACCGTCGTCATTGTTGTTGTTGGGTGCTGTGGAGTTGGGGCTGGCTCACGGAGACCCTATGGTCACAGAGCATGGCCCAGCCCTGCACCCGCCTCACAGTGGGTCTGTTTGAACCCTCCGTGGCACCACTGGGCTTACCCTGTTGCCGATCTCTCTACCAAGCACCAGGTCAACGTATGTGAGACAGTCTCACCATCCTTGCTTCTCAGCCTTCAAGCAGTACTTCTAGGAGGGAGCAGATTTATTTGTTCTACTGGCAGTGAGTGTATTCAGTACACAACCCTAAGGCACCCGTTCTTTTTCGGCCTTCTCTCTTCACGGTGTGGCTTTCCCAGGCATAGAGGTGACGGAAAACACCATGGCCTGGTCCTCCAGGTGACAGCGCTGCTCTTAAACACCTTACAGAGGCCTCACGTAGCAGAGCTGTCTGATGTAACATACTGTTTGTCTTGCCTGCAGCCCCCATGGGTGGTGCTTGGGGCCTGGGTGAAATGAGAGCTTTGACCCTCAAACTTTTCGCATATATCCTGATGGTCTAGTCGTGAAGATGTCCGTTTTCTTTTCGTGGAGGTAGAATCCACGTTGAAGGCTGTAGTCCTTGCTCTTCATCAGTAAGCGCTTCAAATCCTCTTCATTGCCAACGATCAAAGCAATGAGTCTTCTTTCATGTGAGGCCACATCCTTTCCCAGAGTCCAGCTTCTAGGAAACAGATGGAATGCGTGTGGTGGGAGGACACAGCCCGGATGAACTCCTTTTCTGATTTTAAACTAGGTAGTTTGCTCTCTTTGAACAACTGCCTCTTGGTTTGGGTGCAAGTTCCACATGAGTATGTTTACGCCTTCTGGAACTTCCATTCTTTGCAGTTTTATCACTACTTTGTGATGATCCACACAGTCAAACGCCCTTATATAGTTAATAAACTCAAGTAAATATCTTTTTGATAATCTCATATTTCACCAAGATCAATCTGATATCAGCAATGAAATACTTCATCTCACATCTTCTTCTGAAGCCAACTTGAGTTTCCGGCAACTCTCTGCTGATATAGTACTATAGATGTTTTTTTAGTTATCATTAGTTACCGTCAGCAACATTTTGTTTATGCGTGATATTAATAATAGTGTTTGGTAATTTCTGCATTCTGGTGGTTCTACTAAATAATGATCTAGACATGGCTGGACCCAGTGGCTGCGACAACGGGCTCAGGCACAGGAACCACTGTGATGCTGGCGCAGGACCGGGCCGTGTTCCCTTCTGTTGCCTAGGGTCGCTCTGGGCTGGTGCCTCACAACAACATGAGACCAGGCGGCCAGTAGTTACAGCAGAGAGGAGGGCAGGGGAGAGCGAGGGAAGCTAACGTAATGGACATTGAACCACAGAACGGAAACAACGGGAATGACAATCTGAGAAACGTGGTCAACCACACGGAACCATAAACGAATTATGAAATGGGAGCATCATTTTGGCTAGGTAAGCTTGTACCAAAAAAAAAAAAAAAAGGTCTGGTGTCTATTACAAAGAGGGGAGCTGAGTATAACTGAACAATTGTGAGGCCGGCGCAGGACTGGGCAGAGTTTAACTCTTGTACACAGGGACCTCTGAGTGGGGACCTAACACCACCCCCACCACCATGGCAGTAGCCTGCGCCATATAGAGTTAAACGGGCCACTTGCTTTCCCTCTCCTCTGTGCCTTCATTCCTCATTCCTTAAATCTCAGCAAGAACACCTCGCCGGCCTGCCTGTCCATCCTTCAAACTCTCACAAAGCATTCAAGACGCACTCAACTGCCACTTCCTTAAGAAGCCTTTCCAGAACCATCCTCTGGTGAAACTCCATCTTCCTGAGAATTCCGAAAACTACTTTTGACCTCCTTGACCACAACAGTCAACTCCTTCCCAATAAAAGCTCCTTAAGATCAAGGCCCCTCTTTCCCTCGACCACAGTAGCGTATGTAGTGCCCCATGGGCACTCAAGAAAGTATCCGTTGAATCAAACGCTCCCAGCTCCATGCAAACACTGTGGGCGATACAACTTTCCCTTTCAGCCTCCCATTTTCTTCTTTCCTTTCGCCCTGGAGACCCTGCAGGCGGTGGGGGTGGGGTAGACTGAGATTTGCGGGGTTTTTTCTTTCTTTCTTTCTTTCTTTCTTTCTTTCTTTCTTTCTTTCTTTCTTTCTTTCTTCAATCTGTACACTCTTTTAACTTGATTATTCAAAACTAAAACATAGGCCTTTTCATTGTTTGATGAATTCACTCTTAATTATCTTCCAAAGACCCACTCTTCATCCACCCTGCCTCCATTCTTCCCAGCTCAGGGTTCTAAGACTCCGATCTGGGATCTGGCGTGAAAGCGAGGAAATGGCTCCTCGTTGGGAACCACTGATAGGGACGGACAGCTGAGACCGACCTGGAGGAATATAATCGACATGGTTAGAAGGAAAACTTTGATTTTATTCCTAGCTCTATAGCTTTCTCTCTGTGTCTTCTGGGATGTCAGGTTCCTCCGGAGTCGGATAAGGGAGGTTAGCCTGGGCTGTGTCCGAGGAGAGCTAAGATTCTGAACTTGAAGGCACTTAGGGATCAATAGCGAAGGCAGTAGGGAGCCACTGAAGCTGCAGAATACAATGCTTGCAACTCAACTTAGGACCAACGATCCCAGTAATGAAGTTCAGCGTGGACTTGTCAAGTAATCTCGAGAACAGACGACATGCTCCTGGTCTCAGTGAAATACGGCATTATAGAGAACAGAGCAGGGAGAAGCAGATTCTGTGGTATCAGAAAACAGCAGTGGACGGGGACACTGTGATTATAAGGGGCAGCTATCGTTTTGTAAGATCTATGCATCCAATTCTTCTGAGGTTCTATTAAGACCACCGTGTCTTCAAGGACCCTACCTCCATGGCCACACATCTCGGGCTGAAGTTAGGAATAGACTCAGCCTGACCAGTCGCGCTATTCCATGCCTGTGACCATGAGCTGCTGGCTCCTGGAATGGACAAGCAACAGGTCAGCCATTACGGACTATAGGAACGGAGTCCCTGTCTCTTTCTGGTAGGAAGGATGAAAGATGTAAAATTGGGAGCTGCTGGCAGCTTAATTCTGGCTTCCTGGGGAAGTAGGTAATAGAAAACATTGTGGGTATGCAGAGAAAAGCAAAGAATAAAAGACTATTTTTACAATAGCCTTTTGTGAGTAGCTGGAGAATAATTTCCATTCCTTAGTAATTCTACTACACTTTCAACATTGATAATTTTTAGAAAACTGACTAATTTTTATGTCACAATAGATCTGTTAACATTCTCACAGAAAAAAAACCCTAAAACAGTGAGGGGACTTCAGAACATGTGTATTACGAAAAATCTAAAGGAACTTCAGTATTTCTAACACCAAAATGAACTCGTACTAACTTGTGACAACATGTGTGGACATGATCCGCTCTGAGGCACTGAGAAGGCTAAGTCATCAGTCTGAGATGAATCTCTTCAGAGCAACATGAATGCTGCTGATATGGACGCGAGCACAAACATGCAATTCACGGACGCTAGAGTGGAAGAATGGTGATATCATGCATGCCGACAGCCATGTTTCTGGGACAATGCCCCAAAGAAGTCAGCAGAATTCAAGTGGATCGTTGGGTTTAAGAAGGTGCAGGGCGGTGTTGAAGACGGAGCCGCAGGGGCACGGCGTCCATGTCCATCTGAAGGAAAATCTCAGCAGAAACAAGAGCCCGAATTTCAGACATCTCAGTGGGTGCAACTGAGAGAACGCTGGCCGGAAAATTACAGGTAAGCACATTTTGATTGCTGGGCGATGACAGCGCTACACCCAAATTAGCTGCAGGCAAGAGCAGACCTTTCCCTGGAAAGGTTAACCAGGTGGGATCAAGATCCTGAAGACAAGGCACGACCAGCGCCATGGCTACCAGCAGCGATCACGGCACCGTGTTTGGAGGCGACTTTCTGAAGAGCCAAAGAACAATAACATCTACTTATTGTGAGAGTGTTTTGAGACAGGTGGGCAAAGCGTTAGCAGAAAAACACCCAGGAAAGCTTCATCAGAGAGTCCTTCACCACAATAATGCTAGAGTTTTGATGGGAAATCATTAAAACTCTCCACTGAGTCAGCTCCGACTCACAGCAACTCTCAGGGCAGGGTAGAACTGTGTCCCAATCTTGAAAGATGCGTCCCGGTGCACTGTCAGGCGAGCGCTAGACTTGCTAAGCTCAAGGCTGCCCACCATCACCCTTCGGGAGAACGAGGCTGTCTGCTCCTGTAAGATGGGTTTGCCCCGGAAACCCTACACAGGGTCACTGTGAGTTGGAACAGACTCAATGGCAGTGGATGCTGGGAATTTTTAGAAAACTTTAAAGACCACCTATTTTTCCTTAGTTAACAGTATAAAAAAACTGCATTTGCACGCTGGTTAAAGTCCCTGGACCCTTAGCTGTTTGGAATGGACTAAATGGCTGGTATCATTACTTACAGAAGTGTCTAGAACTTCACAGAGCTTAATGTTGAGAAAAAAATTCAGTTTTATCTTTTGATTCCATTTTTCTACAGGCTCTTTGAAATGCCCTTGTATCAGACAAAGGACTTGTATTCAGACAATATAATGAAATCCTAAAATTTGCAAGAATAAGATGGGTTGGCTCAATTAAACAAACAAACAAACAAACAGGAAAAAGAATAAATGAGGATATTCAAATGGTCAACAGACATATAATCAACAGATCATTATCACCAATCATTGGTAAAATGCAAATTAAACCATAGTAAGAGACCACATTACAACTTGCTGTTGTGGGTTCAGTGACCTGAGGCACAGCAGAAGGCAACCCTGCCCAGCCCTGCAGCATTCTCACCATCGCCCCTCCACAATAGTGAGGAAAACACAAAGATGAGGGACTATAACTCTTCCATTGCTGGGGGAGGAAAAAATGGATGACTGCTAAAAATCCATCCTAGAAACCAATAATTCCACTCCTGGGCTTATTACATATTTATTATTGATATATTAAATTGATAAAATTTAATATGGAAAATGATATTATTATAAAGTTTTATTGATAAAATTGTTTATTCGGGACTGAGTATCTAAAAAAACTGAGTGTGCGTATCTATCAAAAGGCACGGGCTCGAATGTTTATGGCAGCTTCATTTACAACAGGCCCAAACTGGAGCCCTGGCAGCACTGTCAAGTACGCTGCTAACTGCAAGGCTGGTGCTTCAAACCCACCCACCGTTATAAGGGAGAAAGACGAGGCTTTAAAGATTTACAGTCGTAACCCTTTTCCAGGAGTGGTTGGTTTCAAACCACCGACCTTGTGGATAGCAGTCCAACCACTGTGCCATAGGGCTCCTTGAATAGAAGAGGTGTGAGGTCCATTATGGAGCTGCCATAGGATGGACGACTACTGATGGCAACTAACAAAATACTTTGGGTTTCCATACTCTACTGTATGCAAGGGGCCCTGGTGACTGGGCTAACTGCAAGGTCAGCAGTTCAAAACCACCAACTGCTCCTTTACTCCCGTAAAGTTACAGGGCTGAAACTATAGGGTTGTTTTGAGTTGGCATTGACTAGTTGGCAGGGAGTCTGGAGTTCAGTTTGTTTTAAAATAGCCCAGTGAAACCAGAAGCTAAGATGGGGTACAAACAAGACTGACCATGAGCTGATCACCTGTTGAAGTTATAAGGGGGCACATGGGAACCTATCTTACTATTTGCTCTGCTTTTTAACATGTTTGGAAGTTTCCCTGAAGAGTTTACTTACAGTTTCAATGGCCATTTCTATTGCCATGTTATCTTCTGAGCTTGGGCATTTCAGGAAGTGTTTAAGTGCCTGGAATGAGAATTGTATAGCAATTAAGCATTTTTAGACTGCTTCCATGATTTCACATATACACAGTGTTATTACAGTTTTTCTGGGAAAATCATCTCAACTAGGGCCTTGCTCAGTGCTGGGCACTGAGAGTATGTGTTTAAAAGGCTGCATGTAATTCAAAAACGGAGAGGGTCCAGTTAATGTCCTCAAGAACTCATTTCTGATCTCGGATAAAATGCCAATGAAAACCAGGTCCTCTCGCAGCAGGAAGATTTCATCATATTCACTCACCAGACAGTTTCGATTATGTCGGGGGGCTGCCCTAGAGTGATGGAGGACAGCTGGAAGCATGAGATGTGGCCCCTCTCTTGTAGTGCTTGTTTTGGTTTTGTTAATAATATCTGATTGTTTCAGTCATAAGTTTATACAGCAAATTAGCCTCCTCTTTCAACAATTTTTTTACAAACTCTTCTGTCACTGGCTACAATGTTCATGATGTGGCTGCATTTTCATGACCTCCATTCAGTTTGTTCCGTTTTCAAAGATAAAGCTTCCCTTCCCCTCTCTGACTTCTCATCCTTGTTCTGGGGTTAATGTTGACTGCTTGGTAGGAAGTAGTTGATGATTTAAGGGAGTACACTGCTCAGGGGTGTTAACTGCTGATTGTATATAAGCCACACTGTCATTTGGCTAAAAAGTGACCTCAGAAATAACTTATTTCCAACTCCAAAGGTTATCTTAGGGCAATAGTCTTGGGGCTCCCCTAATCTCTTTTGGCCTTAGTAGGTCTGCCCTTTCTTAGAAACTTAAATCCCTAAGTTTAAGATGTGGCAGGCACCATCTGGTTATTCTGGTCTCAGGCTAGAAGAGCAGGCTATGGTGCATGTGGACCACTCAGTCCTGCAGACTATTTCTTCTTGGAGTCTCTTATCTTAGATGACTGCTCCCAAGCTTTTAAGGCCCCAGACATTACTCACCACACTAGGATGTAGAACATCTTTTTGTGTTTTATACAGTCTAGGAACTAATTATTTTAAGACATAAATGTCTAATTCCTAAACATCACATCAATGAAGAAATGTAAAGTTATAAAAGACTCAAAGACAAATGGGAAGTGGAGCCAGAGTCCTGGTGTTCTAATGATTATGAGTTGGGCTGATAATCACCAGGTCAGCACTTCGAGACCACCAGCTGCTCCAGAGGAGACAGATGAGGCTTTCCACTCCCACAGAGCGAGCGACAGCCTCAGAATCCCACAGGGCCAGTTCTACCCTGCCCGATAGGGTCTCCGTGAGTCAGAATCACTCGAGGGAAATGGTTTTGGGTCTGAAGAAATAAAGATTATGCTGTATGGGAATGAACCATGGTGTTTTGGAAGACAAAGAACTTGAAGGATGCACATGTCTGTGGTAGGTGAAGAAAGTGCAGAGGGGTTGAGATATTGGAATTAAGATGGGTAAAGGCCTGGCAGTAGTGCGGGTTCTTTGGTGGAAACAGCTAGATTTCAGACTGAGGAGTCAGGCTGGTTGGTCCAGTGGGTGAGAATTCTGAGCATCAGCTAAGGGGCTTAGACTTTGTGTGAGGCCAGAATCCTGATGTTCATACATAGACATATTTTCTCTGGCTAATGTGGTACTGTGAAAATATCTGGGCTCACATTTTGAAACTGGAGGGCCCATATTTCTGTACCTCTTTAAACATCTTGTGATCTGGCCATACCCAAACCCATTGGCATTGAGTCGACTCCGAGGCTGCCAAGCTTCACAGAAGTACGGTGCCCAATCTCCCTCCTGCAGAGCAGACGTCAAACACTGGCCTTTCAGTGCTTAACTCGCTGTGCTCCGAGGGTCCCCATCATCTGGCAATATTGGGCTCAGATTCCAGAATTCCAGCTGTGTACTGGAGGTGAGTGGTGGCTGGCCCCTTCAGGCAAGTGATGTCCCTGCCCTGTCACATCACGGAGCACAGCTTCACCTGGGAGTATCACCAATTTGGATCCCTGTTTTGGACAATGTAGCTATGCTTTTTAGCAATGACGACAAACACAATACTGGGAACTAAATGAAGGACGAGTAGCCATGGGAGTCTAAAGCCCAGGGAGATCGGGGCGTGACTGTGATATCCTAAGGTGGGGGGGGGGGACGGGGCTTGGACTCGGTGAATGGCAGTCAGAAGGAAAAGAGACTGTGCAGAAAGTAGAAATGGCTGTGGAGGGGAGAGGGCGAAATCAAAGTTGACCCTGATGTCAAGTGCAGCGGTCTGGGAGCAGAGGGGATTTTTCAAACATTGCCCACCACCAGTCCGGTGGTGTCCAAGTTTTGTTTTCTTAGCAAATACTAACTCGGGAATACTGGCCGCACAGCAAGAAGAACTTTCCGGCCTGAAAATGTCTTTTTTCCCCTTCAAAGTGTAAGGCGATGCTCTGGTAGTCTTCATTCGCTGTGTCTTCAGAACCTACAAGAGAAGTCCATCGAGGAAGTCATCCTGGAGGGGAACTCGCTGACTTTTATTCTATCCTAAAAACACGGGGATCTAAAACCAGGCAATTGAGGATTTTAAGAAGGCAAATGTTATTATCCGTGTCTGTTTCCGTCATGAAACACATCCATCCTAATTGTTCCCAATGATTACCTCTCTGCCACCTTCCTTTCATCCTTTTTCCCTTCCGTTCTAAGCAACGATCCGGAGAGGAAAATAGGGGCCTTTTCTGAGACCTCGAGTGACCTTTATCTGTCCTTCACAGTCTCAATTTCATTTCCTAGAACGGCGGCAGCAACTGTCTACAACCTCAACCATGGCCTGCCTAGAGTTAAGGAGCAGAAGCAAAGCTTAAAGACCACTATGCACAGGTAACCCAGCCTCCTGCTTCCCTCAGCAGTGTGTGCTTTAGACCATTCTGTTGCTACGTGCTGCGGCGTGGATTCTGGCTCCTGGTGGGCCCGTGTGTGAGGCGTGGAACTGCTCCATTGGGTGGTCAGGGCTGTGACCTTTCAGAAGCAGTTGGCCGGGCCTGTCTCCCAAGATGCCTCTGGACTGGTGTGAACTGCCGGCCTTTCAGGCAGTCAGCGCTTCCTCAGTGATGCAGCCCAGGGGCAGGTTTAAACAATAGGTCTGTGTGCATTTGTCAGCTGGGAAGACAGTGGATATTCAACTGGCCAATGGATGCCATTTGCAGCTATTATTGTTTCTTTTTAAGCTTTTTGTTTTGGGGCTTCAGCGTAGTACACAGAGGAAGAAGGCCCCTAAAGCTGCCGAGTTCCAGTTCATTGGTAATATCTGCCCATATGTGGGAGGCCCTGTGGCACAGAGAAGCCTTGTGCCAATAGCTCTGGGCCTGCTGTCCAAGGCAACTCTGGCATTTATAAAAGTGAGTTGTGCAAGGTAGTCAGGTCCGTGTATTTTGGGGGAGGGCTCTTTTTAAGGATAAGCTCTATGCTCATGAACACAGAAAAGTGTAAATACTTTAGTGCCAGGAGGCTTTGTGATATTAGGAACGAAATGCCATCTGTCGGGTTAGAGGCTGACAGTTCCCGTATCAGTTGTATCCACCCCTCTCATTTTGCTCTGCTTCTTTATCTTCTCCAATGATCCAATGACTTCCCAAGCTGTAAATGGTGCCTTTCCCCAGTTCTCCCTGTGAAGATGGAAAAACCAATGCTTTCTCCTGACTCCTAGCAATTCCTAGGGTCACTCTGTGAAGTTTTAAAAAGACCACAGAACAGGATGGCATGCACAGGCCACAAGATGGAAACCGCTGCTGAGAATAATAAACCCGGGAAGGAAACCTGCAACAGGCCTTCCCGGTTTACAAAGTTCTCATTTGGAGCCTTCAAATTCTTTAAAAGCCACAACATGATCACTCTCCATCAAATTAGTTAATATTTAGTATTATCATTAATTTATAACTCTATTTTTAAGATTTAAGAACACATATATGTTTTTAAAAAATGATCTTGCAATACAGCCTCTGACAGCCATCCAAAAATTGAAAATGGTCCTTATATTATCACCTACCTTTAAGGTGATGGTAACAAACTACTAACTAACTAACCAACCAGTTGCTGTCAAGTCGATTCTGATTCACAGCAAACCCTTGCGTTCACCGGATCTTCCTCCCAAGGCGACTCTCAAGCCCCCAACCTTTCAGTTGGTAGGTTGGCTGTTCATACCCCATAAGGGACACCAGGAGGAAAGGAGGGCCTTGAAATCCAGCAAGTAGCGTACATCTGTGTCTATCTATACCGATACACATGCATGTGCTACGGGGCTTCAAAACGTTTGTGGAAAACGGAGTTACAGGATAAAGGCGTTTCCCCACAAACTTTCCGAGGCTACGCGGTATACAGGTGTGTGCGAGTGCGTGAATGGGATGGGTGGGTGTGCTTCTAACAGCGGATATCAATCTGCTCGGTAGGTCATAACAGCCAGAGGAGCTGTGGTGAAGAGCATTGGGAGCCGCTAGGGAAGCCAGTGGCCTTTACCAATAATGTCTGCGTAGATCTCCATTTTGTTGTGCTGCTGAGCCAGGGTGAAGGCTTCATGGTTACACTTGGACAGGACAAGAAACTGAATGGCGGACCCGTAGTCGCCTAGCTGCAGGAAAAACCTATGACAAAGAACTGTGATTAGTTTGCGTGCTATTTAAAATTCATTTGTGACTTAGAAAATTAAATATTTTTCAAACAGGAGAAACCATGCACGCATAAAAAGATTTTTCGGTAAACTGCCGTTCTACGTTATACACCTGTACTTGAAAAGCACAATCTCTTCATGCTGTCCACCACAACTTTTGCTATTAACGATCTCACTCAAAAACTCACTGCCACTGAGTCGATGCCGACTCACAGTGACCCTGGAGGGCAGAGTAGAAATGCCCCGTGACTTTCCAAGGCTGTCACTGTTTCTGGGAGCAGAAAGCCTCATTTTCCTTCCACAGACTGGCTGGTAGGTTTGAACTCTTGACCCCATGGTTAGTGTGGCCCAAAGGGGGACCATATGCCACCAGGGCTCCCGTGTCAACATCTAGGCCTAGGAACACAAAAGAGTAACTATTCCTTTCACATTGATTTCTTGGACGAGGGAGGGGAAGGGGACACTTTCTTGGACGGGGAGTTTGGGGAGAACACAACTGTGAGTGCATCCAGTTACCTGGCCACCATTTTGGCTCCGTCCAGAGACTGGGTCTCTCGCACGATGCTGACGGCTTTCTCGGGATGGTTGAGGTGGTCCAGGTAGATGCGGATGACACTGGTCCACTGCTTTGCATTCTCATAAGCCACAACAGCTTCTTTGTATCTGCAAGAAATACTTGGGTTTAGACAAACTTTCTTTCTTTTTATTTTTCATTTTATTGGGGGCTCTTACAGCTCTTGCCACAATTCACACATATATCCCTTGTGTCAGGCACATCTGTGCATATGTTGCCATCATCACTTTCAAAACATTTGCTTTCTACTTGAGCCCTTGGTATCAGCTCATTTTCTCCTCCTCCCTCCCCCATGAACCCTCGATAATTTATTAATGATTATTTTTCTCATGTCTTACACCGATCGCTTAGTTAAATTTTCTTATTAATGCGGCCATATTTAACAGAGGGAGGTGGGGGAAACAACGATTTGGAATACATTTCTAATTTATTGATGGCATTTGCTTATTTTCTTGAAAAATAAAGTACCAGAAATCATAACACCGAAGTCTGTGTTCTGTTTGGGAGTTGGGTAAAGTAACAGTTTTGTAATACTAGGAGGATCTGAAAAGCAGGACGAGCTTGTCAAACACACAGCCTTCTTCACCATCTAGCGCCACAGTGCTACCGTAGGTCCTCTAGATGGCGCTCAAGACCTCTTCTCGGCCAGTCCCCACCACGCCTGCCCTTCCCAGCCCACAGCGCATGGAGTGCCAACTCCATTTCCTTAGGTTACCGGGCTAAAACCAACACAGATTCATTGTCATCTAGTTGATGCCAGCTCAGAGTGATCCTACAGCACAGGACAGAGCTGCCCCTGTGGGTTTCCGAGACTGTAACTCTTCATGGGAGTGGAAAGCTCCGTCTTTCTCCCACGGAGTGGCTGTTGGTTTTGAACTGCTGACCTTGCAGTTAGCAGCCCAATGTGTCACCGCTGTGCCACCTCTACTTTAGAAAGGCGGAGGATAATAACCGTTCAGAATCTTTTAAAACATCATTACCAAGTGACTTCCAAAAACTTAGAGGAAGTTCCTCTGCTATTGGTTACATGTATGTAACAAGTGCATTTTGGCTCCACATACATTTTCCCCAATATGGTCGCTTATGATAGATTGTTACTTGGTGGAGTAGTGGAACATTGGGCTTCTAGCCACAAGGTCATTGGTTTGAAACCATCAGCTGCTCCGTGGGAGAAAAAAGGGGCTTTCTATTCCCATAAAGAGTTACAGTCTTACTGGGGCAGTTCTACCCTGCCTATAGGGTCACTACGACTCAGAATTGACTCAATAGCAGTGAGTTCCGTTTAAATTGTGACTTGAGTTGAATTCCTTTCGTAAGGTAAAACTTTTTTCCACATTTATTTGATAGTTGCAGATTCTCGTGTGGGACTTGCCCTTGATCCATTTCTCTTTTAGGGCTTTGACTTCCTTGCATTACTTTGTAGGAGCCCTTTGTAAAGTGAGGACAGTAACTAGCTACCGCTAGATTTAATACTACGTGTGGCTCACAGAGTGCAGCCAGACGTGTGGATCTGTGCACATTCCTCGTTTTTTCCATCTGCACCGCTGAGTTACCCTCCTTGATAAAATCATTACTGCAGTGGCCTGCCAAATTACATCAAAACCTCAACTTTCCACGGCTAACCCTCAGATGGAGAGAGGGGTCTCCACGGAAACATGTGAGGGAGGGGCTGAGGTAGAGGACGGACAGCATGTGTGGTCAGGTTGAGCAGGGGAGCGTGCGCTCTCTGCTTTGTCGTTTTCCTGTTGTCAGCTGCCAGCAAGTTGATTCTGACCCATAGCAACCCACTGTGACAGAGCAGCACTGCCTCGGAGGGCGTCTCAGGCTATGGCCTTTATGGGAACAGTCAGGCCTTTCTCTGGAGCAGCAGCTGAACTGCAAACCTTCTGGTTGGCCACCAAGCGTGTAACCGCTGTGCGCCAGGACTCTTGGCCTTACTGAGCCAAACCCTCTGCCCTCAGGTGATTCCGATGCCCCTCAACCTTACCCAGGCTTCTCAGGCAGTCAGTCGTGAGAGGAGCAGAAAACCTCATCTTTCTCCTCGGGGGTGACAGCGGGTCTAACTGCCCACCTTGGGACAGCCAACGTTCACCCAGTGGCGTGCGTCACCAGGGCTTGCAAACAGCAATGGCTATTATCATTTTTAAAATTTTAATACATCATTTTATTGGGGGCTCTTACAGCTCGTATAACTAGCCATACATCAATTATATCAAGCACATTTGTACATATGTTGCTATCATTTCCAAAATATTTTCTTTCTACTTGAGCCCTCGGTATCAGCTCCTCTTTTTTCCCCTCCCTCCCTTGCTAATTCATAAATTATTTTAATTTTCATATTTTACAGCATCTGGTGTTTCCTTTCACTCACCTTTCTGTTGTGCATCCCCCACAGGGGGAGGAGGGTTGTACAGCGATCACTGAAATTGGTTCCTCCTTTCTCCCCCTTCTCTCGTCACCTTTCCCCTACTCTCATGTTATCACTACTCTCATTATTGGTCCTGAGGGTTTATCTGTCCTGGATTCTGTGTGCTGAGAACTCTTATCTGTGCCAGTGTACATGCTCTGGTCTAGCTGGATTTGTCAGGTAGAACTGAGGTCACAAGAGGGGGGGGGGAGGAAGTATTAAAGAACTAGAGGAATGTTGTGTTTCGTTGGTGCTATCCTGCACCCTGGCTGGCTTGTCCCTTCCTTGTGACCCTTCTATGAGGAGATGTCCAATTGTCTCAGGTGAGCTTTGAGTCCCTTGTTTGCATCAATATGATTGCTTGTTTTGGGTCTTCTGATGCCTGATACCTGATCCCATCAACACATCATGATCACACAGGTTCGGATGCTTTTTCCATGTGGACCAATGGCTATTTAAAAAAACTGGCCTTACTTTTAAATTTGGATACATTGGTGAGCCTGTACAAACCTTCCATCCGCTTCCTTGGCTTTGGCATATTGCAAGTGAATCTTCGGAGAGGAGACATGAGGCAGAAGTTCACCAACTTTTACCCTAGACAGACAGGTGCAGAGAAGAGCGTCAACCCCACGCCCACTCCACAAGCAGCATTCTTCCGCCCAAAGTCACCCCCACCCTTGCTCCCCGCTGGGTAGCAGCAGATTGGGTTGTTGTTTCAACGGACCCCTAGGCCCATGAGTGGGAATGAAGATCGGCTACTAAACCAGGCTTTGAGTCCTCTCCCTGGGGGTGTCTCTGACCGGGGATTTCCGACAGAAACCAGGTGAATGTGGTCTTATTTTTTTAAAAACGTTACGAACATGAACTCATGTGAGAAGGAACAAGGGGAGAGCAGGCCCAGTTAGGGGCTGGACTGTGCAGGCGGGAGCAGCAGTGAACTAGGCAGTGAGGCATCCCCAGCAGCCACATTATTTCCCGAGCTGCCTTGAAGTAAACGGTAGCAGATTCTTACCAGTTCTTGCAGCGGATGTACACGGATGCGGCTTTGTCATAGTACAGACCTTTTTCATACAGTTGTGCTGCTTCTGAAAATTGCTGAGGTTAAAATAAGATGGTTGAAATACACCAGGCGCTGTGTACCCGAGCACGCGGCGTGCTGACCCGAGAAAGGAGTACCTTCATAGTCTCCAGGATGGCGCCACAGTCTCGTTTCAGGACCCTGCTGGGGTGTCTCAGGGCTTGGTTAACTCCTCGCCGTATGTCTCCCATCCTAATGGACATCTGGGCGACACCAGCCAGACACACCTCATCGTGTTCCTGTAAGTGGAAAGCACATTCTAACCATTCCGAGCTTAAGGAGCTGTGGGTGCATATGTTTCATAACAAACATTGCCGTCGAGTCGATTCTGACTCTTGGCAACCCTTGTCCACAGAGAGCGACAGTTCCCCAGGCTTCCCAGGGCTGTCACTCTGTGGGAGCAGAGAGCCTCATCATTCTTCCCTGGAGCGGCTGGCGGGCTCAAACAGCTGCCTTTGCAGTTAGCAGCACATGACCCACAACTCCATCCTCGCATTTCATACCGAACAAATGCTTTCGATCTGAAATTAGTTTAAGGAATAGAGTTTACTTTCAGCCATCTTTCTAGCACGTCCCAGGATTTTGAAAATATACTCAACATTTAAAAACAAAGTAGTTGTTACAAAGTTTGATTGTTTGTCTTCAAGATCCCGATCTTTGATGTTCAAGACCAAACTTTGACTACCCTTGTGGCGTTAGGGGGCAAGCGTTGGGCTGCTAACTGCAGGGCTGGTGGTTCAAAACTACCAGCAGTCCTGAAGGAGAAAGACGAGGCAGGCTGCTCTGGTAAGATTCACACTCTTGGAAACCCTGTAGAGGGCTGTATGCCTTGATATGGACTCTTGCTATAAAGGTGTATAAAATAAGCAATTCAATTGATATGCAGCATTTATTCTATAAAAATATTAAATAAAAAGTTCGATCAAATTGGAGACTAGTGGACATATTTAGACTTTTAAACAGTTTTTTTCAGAATTGCTTAGTTTATTAAAGATAATACTGATAACTAAGGAAATGTTCAAATAAGTAATCCATACTAGTAAGAAAGCAAAATAGGAAGGCACTCAATGACGGGTGGACAGCATTGCTGCACCACTGGGCTCCAAGTGGAGGGTGGTGCGGGACCGGGCAGTACGTCACTTCTGTTGGACATCGCAGAGCTACGAGCAGGAGCTCACTCAGAAGCACCTAACAACAACTAGAAAAATGTCATCTCTGATTACATATTATCCAAAGCAGCCTGTCCAGCCGAGGTTTCTGTAATGATACAAGTATTCTATGGCGTCTCTGTCTGAGATGGTAGCTAATGGAGAACTTGAAATATGGCTATTGTCATTTTAAAATTGAATTTGAAATCATTTCATTTAGATCATTAAAAGAATAGAGGCAGATGTGTCTAATGATTGCTGTATTCAAGACCAAAGATAAAAGATGAACTACATGGATGTAGCCAAACAAAGAAAATACCAAAAGCTCAAGGGCAAAATGAGCAAAAGCTATGAGGGAACTTCAAAATGTTTGTGAAAAAATGAAATTAAAACATGATTAAATTTCTCACAAATTTTTAAAGTCCCTTCTTATGTTTAGGCAATTCTTGCACATTAAAAAATACATACAATTGGGCAACAAATAGCGAAAATCACGCCCACCTTCAGTAATGGGCAAATTGGTAAGGATAAAATAGTGGATAACACTCAGTGTTGGTGAGAATGTGGGAGGAATGATACTCTCTCTATTACTGATGGGCGAACTACTACACTTCTTGTTTGTAAAACAATTGAGCATCATCAGCTATTAAAAGCACACGTTACAGCCTTGAAATCTCACCAAGATAAGAATATAGCCTTCAGAAGCAGTTACTCAGGTAGCTAATGATATACATACTAGGTAGAATATTTATTATAGATAGTTGATAACAGGGAAAACCTAAAAAAAAAACCCAGTAACAATCTTAATTCAGTAAGAGAGTGGATGGGAAAAAAAAGGGTATGACCATCCAGAAATGGGACACTGACACTTTTAAAAGTAGGGAACGAGCTTATCTATTGACTTGGCAAGATTGTGGGAAAGACCATGTGCTACTCTATACAGAGTGGGCACTCAGATGGGCAATTCCGTTCCTAGGGAAGATCCGTACAGCATGCTTGCACGAGACTCTGAATGGAAATATGCCTAAAACATCAACCGTGTGGCCATTAGGGTGTGGCTGGAGGAGAGGGTGTGGACTCTCCCTGGCCATGTTGTGTAGTCTTCAGATTGTTAAAATAGACTACAATGAGTTTGTATTACTCTTGTAATAAAAATGCTAAAGAGAAAAGATAAATATTTTCAACCTTTACAAGGTATCACCCAACTTAGAACCCAAGTTTCATGATACAATGTAGCTTACTGAGTTAAAATTTGGGGAGAGGGTAAAGTATCCACTTTCTAGGTTGATCTTAGAAGAATTCAACATGGCCGATGGCAGGCTAGAAGGGGCTCTTATGAACTGGGAACGCCAAAGTGGTTTCCAAGGGGAAAAGGGGGAAAAAGCCTTATGAAAATCATAGTTATCATTAGGAATAAAAAATCTTCCAACCTGGATGAGAAACTCACAGTTAAAAATGCACTAGAAGACAAATTGTTCTCAAACTGACAAAAACAGTGTCATCTTCAGTTGTTAAGAGTTTAAAGTTGCTCATAAACTGAAAGGGGCTCACCTACTAACCAGTGAACAATTACAATGCAAAAAAGATGGTGCTTTTAAAAATGGAAATGAAGTAAACCCATGCAGGATGATTATGTACATCTTACCTTTATTCAAACTTACCTTATTATCACCTGTTATCCCTTTCTCATAATGAGTCAAAGCATTTACATAATCACCCCTGCAAGAAAAATCAAGAGTGAATTTTCATACATATGTAGATAATTTATTTATGCAGACAAGATGTAAGATCATCTTTGCCACTACGTTGCTTCAGCTCACAAAAGATGTGACATCCGCGACACACCGTGGGCATCTCATGTCAGAGTGTGGCCCGCTGTTACTCTGCTACTGGGAAAAAGTTTCCAAGCCAGACCATACTAGACTGTAAGGCATTTCCTTTGGGTAAGCCAGATATTTTTGGAATCGGCATTAAGTTTATGGGCTACTTTGGTTATTTTCTTCAGGGCACTAAATGGCAACGGTGACCATAAAAGCGAATGCCTTTGCCAAAAAAATGTCCTGCCATCAAGCCTATTGCAACATTTAGGTCGAGTAGAACCGCCTCTGTGGGTTTCTGAGACTGTCACTTCTGACAGGACGGGAAGGTCTCATTTTTCTCCTGTGCAGCGGCTGATCGGTTCGAACGCCTGACCATTGGCTAGCAGCCAATGCATAACCACTGTGTTACTGGGGATCCTTTGGCAGTGATCCAATATTTAGAAACACAATGTATATTGAGAAACTCTGAGTTGCTGTTGACTAAGTGAGGATAATACTGAGAGGTCTTGCTCTTACTCTGATAACAAGAATTACTTTCAAGTAAAAACATGATTGCCATCACAGATGTTAACAAGGTTCTGTACATTGAGAAAGTACACTTATTATCTCAACTTATTTTCATTATTTGGGATAATTCGGTCAGTGATTTGCCTAATGTCTTTTATGAGAGCCTTCATCCTCTGAGAAACCATCTCTTGCAGAATAAATTACTCAGTTCTGGAAAGAGTAATACTGGGGACCTATCTTGTTTCCACCATTTACCAGCTGAGACAAGGTCCTCGGCCTCTGTGGATGTAAACAGGCTTTACTGGAACTGAGAGTGTTCTGCTATTACCAAACTTTTGTTTGGTGAACCCAGGACAACACAGTCACAGTGGTCCTGAATGGAAATCCCTACTGTGCTGGACTCAGTGTAATTGGATTAGATGTCTCCTGACAACAGGAAAGAGTCCCTCCTTCCAAAGTCTTGGGTTTTCTGTGGCAACGAGCTCAATTAGGAACTGCTAGGCTATGCTTCTGGAGCTCACGCTTTATTTTTATGGCACTTCAGCACACTCATTTCATGATTGTTTTACTTTGGAACTCTCCCATGGATCCAATTCATTCCCCTAATCCCAGACCAGAGAGTGAAATCCTTCCCAGATTTAGCAGTTTGCGCCTCCTTCAATCTCATCAAGGGCTTGGATGCAGAATGAAACAGATTGCAGGAATTGAGGGCAGACCTAGTGCCTTCAAGGCCAAAGTCAGCAGCTGGTGGCTGCTGGGAGACCTAAATTGGTTACCATCCTAGCAAAGGCCAGGATGTGTGCCTAGATCAGGGTCCAGGAGTCAGCAGACAACGGCAGAAAAGCTCTGGAATTGGTAGCTCCATTGGCTCCATCATCAAGTGTTCAGCAGGAAGGGCAGAAAGCAACAAAACAGGGCTCTTAATCGGCCTCCTGTTCAGAATTTGTTTCAAGAGCTTCAATTCCCGTGAAAATCAGACTTCAGGATGGGTTGAGTGTGTACTGGGGCTTCAAAAAGTTCATGAAAAAAAAAAAAAGGAAAGCTAATGGGATTTTCCCACCAACTTTTTGAAGTCTCCTAGCATCTGTGCTGACCTGGGATATGATGGGTCAGCTCTCTGGTCTTTTCAACATAGGGGTTTTGTCTCCGAGATCCAATCACCCCCAGGATGAGTGGAGACGGAAGAGACATTGGGCCTTGTCACTTGTATTGTGTACTCCGTGATCCTAACTTGCCCTTTGTAGCCTCTGGGCTTACTTTGTGAGGGCAAAAATACGGCTAATTTAAATCAAGGTTGATTAAGAAAAAGCGAAATCTCCAAACAATTGTTACTTTTAGAGTGCAAAAACCCAAAATGAGGTAGTCTGGTTAGAAATGAAAGAGTTATTTTGATAAAATTAGATAGAATAATTTCTACAAGTAGAATTTGTGCACCAATGTTCTCATTAAATCTAAAGTCAACATGAAAAGATGGAATTATACAAAAGTATGCTTTAAAAAAAGGGGAAACATTAAAACCATATTATCTTTGTTTAAAGATTATTCCCCATCCCTGATCTCGCTATTTTGACATTGGAATGTGTTTGATATTGAAATGGAACAGCCGTCAAAAAGAAGTTCTCTGGTGGTCGGACAGAGAAGACCAGAGTGCAGTTGTACTTGCAGAGACACATGTAGACTTATTATCTCTGTTGGTATGCTGCCTGGTAATGCAAGACTGGGTCCCCAAACAGCGACTCCAGTGGACTAGTGGACCACACTCTGAGACCAGAAGAGTTAGAGGGTGCCCAGTAATCTCTACCAACTGCTCTGAAAAAGATCACACTAGCAGGTCCTCGATAGACTGGGAGAAAAGTGTAGACTAAAACTCAAAACAATGACCACACACACAGGTCAGATAGACTGGTGGGACCCCAGACTAAATGTCTAAAAGTCTAAAACTGAGCTTACTTCCATGAGAGAATAGTCAACCATTTAAAATCAAAAGGGCAGCATTTGCCCCAGGACTGAGTGCAGAGGGCTAGAAAGGGCAGAGGAAGGGAAACCATAAACACGAGGAGGAAGGGGGTGGTGCGTGGAGGGCAGGATCGCCATGGGTGAGCTGAATCCGGAAATGAGTGTGAACTGTTGAATGGAAGACTGTGATCTGCTCCTAAACCTGCACCTAATTCGCAATAAAAAGTCAACAAACAAACCAAACCCCTGGTCTCTAAATATCTCTAAAATTAGATTCTCATGTGGTGTTGAGATAAAAATTGATATCTACTGCAATTAATCATACTAGGAAATTCTTAATCTCTCAGGCTAGATTGTAGAATTAGGTAGGAGTGATTTGAGAAGCCTATTCACTGATCATAAAGGATTATTTCTTAGGCAGTGGATATCCCTCTGTGAAAAGATTCTGGCTTGACTTCCAACACTAACTGTCTAGTTTCTACTCCACGTGCAATTCAACTCTAAAAAGAAAGAGTGATACTTTTAAGCAGCTAGAAGGTGGATCCTAAACCCCGGTGCTTTCCACGGCATCTTGAAATTACACTGCAAAGCCTCAAAGTGTTAACAGAGCCGAGGAAAAGCAGAGCACTATTAAAAGCAATATTATAAATTTACTATTGATTGATAGTTCAAAATACATATTATGAAAAACAGCGTGACACCCCGACACTATGCCCAAATCCTGACAGACACATGTGATTCAGAACAACATGGAGACTCTAAAGCAGTGGTTCTCAACCTGTGGGCCAAGTCCCCTTAGGGGTCGAATGACCCTTTCACAGGGGTTGCCTGATTCATAATAGCAGCAAAATTACAGTTGTGAAGTAGCATTGATAATAATGTTATGGTTGGGTGGGGGTCACCATGACATGAGGAACAGTATTACAGGGCACGGCATGAGGAAGGTTAAGAACCACTGCTCTAAGGGAAAAATGCTTAGGAGAGAACTTAGATTTTTTGATGCTGAAAATAAAAGTTAGTAAACATATAGGTCGGACAACACTGATGAGATGTATGTTTAATATACATCTCTTTGCTTTTGCTGAAAGGCAATTATCGAATCAATGGAGGACCTGATAATTAAAGGCAGTTTAAAATCACAGATAGATAGTACTTAGTCCTCATTGAAACCTGTAAAAGTGAGACTTACGTGAATTCAAGTTGAATAGCATATTCTTTGGATATAAATGGTATCTGGTCTGGGGCCAAACGCTTTGCTAACTGCAAAGCACTGTCCCAGTGTTGTAAGTCCCTTCTCATCTGTTAGGAAGAAAGAGGCCTTCATTTAAAATGAGCAATGCGTTTGTAAAGCATCAGTTTTAACAAACATGATTACAAGAAACGTCTTGCTTCAATAATAAAATGCAATCTTGGCAGTGATAGGATAATAACATGCACTTTCAAGGGGGGGGGGCTATATTCCTCAGCAGAGAGAACGCTGATCCTTGGGGTGGGGGTGCACAAATAAGTCTTCCTTCCTATGATGGCTTGCAGCCCTCCAAAGCTTTATCTTACCTGGCTAGATATGATTCTTTATGGCTTGATTTTTCTCAATAGAGGGAGAGGAAATAGGTTAATTTAAAATTAATCAATCAACTTTCATTTATGTTTTCCCAACACAGAGGTGGTGATTAAAAGAGGTGTGAGAAACACAGTACTGCAGGGTTTGGGGTTACTGTCTGAGACCATCTGAAGCTTGCTATCACCAAAAGAGGCAACCCCACCACCACTGAGTCGGTTCTGACTCCCAGTGGCCTGAGAGGACAGAGCAGAACTGCCTCGCGGGGGCTATGGAAGCAGAGAGCCACCTCTTTCTTCCCTGAAACGGCTGGTCACTATGAAGCTCTGACCTTTTGATTAGCAACTGAGTGCTTCCTTACTGTGCTACCAGGGCTTAGGATGAGTAATGAAAAGCAAAACAAAAATGGCCTTATCTGGAGCCTGTAAGGCAAAAAAGAGAGCTGCCCCATGGGATTCCGGTACCGTCCGTGTTTTCCCATGGAGCGTTAGTGCTTTCACACTGCTGATCTGGTGGCTCACAGCCCGCATGTAACCACCACACCACGCGGGCTCCTAGACACACAACTATGCTTGAGTTCACAAGTATGGCCTTATTACACCACCACCGACGCCCAGGAGACCTACAGAAGCCGATGCAAAAGCCTCTCTACATGCCACCAAATCGGAAATATAGGTCACTTGTCTTTCTTCTGCTTCCAGCGACCTTTCTGCGTCTGGCACAGCACTCCAATATAAACTACCCACTAGAGAATCTTGAAGTCCTTTTCTTACTTTAGGCCTACTCGCTAGAAAGCCACGAAGAACAAACATTTTAGGGGCTAACATCTTTGAGCACTGTTCTTCGGCATTAGCTTCCGTACTTTTTTTTTTCCTTTTAAAAATAATTTTACTGGGGGCTTGTACAACCCTTACCACAATCCGAACATCCATCCATGTGTCACGCACATTTCTACAATTGTTGCCATCATCATTCTCAAAACATTTGCTTTCTACTTGAGTTGTTGCTATCAGCTCATTTTCCTCCCTCCCCCCGAACCCTTGATAATTTATAAATTATTATTATTTTGTCACGTCTTACACTGTCTGATATCTCCCTCCACCCACTTTTCTGTTGTCCGTCCCCCAGGAGGGGATTATATGCAGATCCTTGTGTTTGGTTCTCCCTTTTTACCCCACCTTCCCCTTTCCCTCCTGGTATCACTACTCTCATTATTGGTCCTGAGGGGTTTATCTGTCCTGGATTCCCTGTGTTTCCAGTTCCTGTCTATACCAGTGTACATCCTCTTGTCTAGTTGGATTTGTAAGGTATAATTGGGCTCATGATCGTGGGGGAGGAACATTAAAGAACTGGAAGAAAGTTGTATGTTTCATTGGTGCTATACTACACCCAGACTGGCTCGTCTCCTCCCTGCAACCCTTCTGTAAAGGGATGTCCAGTTGCCTACGGATACGTTTTGGGTCTCTACTCCAACTCCCCCTCATTCACAATGATTTTTTGGTCTGGGTCTTTGATGTCTGATACCTTAACCCATCAACACCTTGTGATCATACAGGCTGGTGTGCTTTATCCATGTGGACTTTGTTTCTCAGCTAGATGGCCACTTGTTTATCTTCAAGCATTTAAGAACCCAGATGCTCTATCTTTTGATAGCTGGGCACCATCAGCTTTCTTCACCACATTTGCTATGCACCCACTTTGTCTTCAACAATTGTGTTGGGAAGGTGAGCATCATGGAATGCCAATTTAATAGAACGAAGTGTTCTTGTATTGAGGGAGTACTTGAGTAGAAGCCCAATGTCCATCTGCTACCTTAACACTAAACCTATAAATATATGCACATAGATCTATTTTTCCATCATCATATATAAATATATTTACATATGCACACGCCTATATTTAGACCCCTATAAATGCCCCTTGTCTTCTGTTTCTTTCCTCTATTTCCGTTTACTTTCCTCTTGTCCCACTATCATGCTCAGCCTTTGAGTTTCAGTAATTCCCCTTGGTTACATTGTCTTGATCAAGCCCTACCAGGCTTCCTACACCCTCCTTGCCAACGATTTTGGATCACTTGTTGTTCCCTTGTCCCTGGGTTTGTTAATACCCACTTCCTTTCCTCCACCTCCTCCCATGTCACCCTGGAACCGTCCTGTTGTTTTTTCCTCCAGATTGTTTATCCTGTCTATCTTATCTAGATAGACCCACAGAGATAACAATATGCACAAAAAATAATACAGAGCAAAACAAAGCAACAAAAGAAAACAACAACAACAAACCAATGACACACAAAAAAAGAAAAGCCTGTAAACAGTTCAAGGTCTATTTGTTGACCTTTAGGAGTGTTTTCCGGTCAAAAAACAAAAAACACTCACTGCCATTGCGCTGATTCCATCTCATTATGACCCTAGCTAGGTTTCCAAGGCTGTAAATCTTCAGAGGAACAAACAGCCTCATCTCTCTCCTGCAGAGCAGCTCGTGGGTTTGAAGGGTGGACCTTGCAGCTAGCAGTCCAATGGTAGCCTGACAGCACCATACAGCTTACTCTGTAAGAGAGGGCCTTTTCCTAGCCCCATTTCAGATGCAGAAATGGAGGCAACAGAGGCTGCGTTTTGTACCTGGGGTTGACAAGCTTGTACGAAGCAGACCTAGGCAGCTGGGCTCTACTCTGACCTCTTTGCCGGGTGAACTCGCATGAGTTGTCAGAGAAGGTAAAAGGAACGACAGGGGCCAGTCACCTGTCCATTCGGAAGCCACGGGCTCAAACCTCACACGAATCTCTTACTACACGGCCAGGGTCCAGAGCCCAGTGCTGAGAGCTACGAGGATGTCTTTGTCCTCAGCCCTGGAGCCGTGGGCCTACTTCAGTGAGCACCAACTCAAGGGTGCTCACTGGACGCAGACAGCCACGTCTCAAGGGTGAAACCTTCTCAGGTGTTCCCAGTGGTGTCACAGAATACCAGCACACGTATCCAAGTTTTCTTCAGTTTAGTTCACTTGGAATTCAGAAATTAAAACTTGCCGTAGTTCTGAAATTAGTAGCAAAAACATTTCAAACCCACCCCCCTCTAATTGTAGAAATGCTGGTTTGAAGCAGAATAATCTCAATCAAGACAACAGCTACCATTTGTGTGTCTTTGTGCTATCAATCAGGCAGAGTGCTAAAAGATCTAATATCTAATATCAGTTTAGGTCCCCGTAACAACTCTGTGGGTAGATGTTGATACCATCCCTTTAAAGAAGTGGGTCTTGGGCTCAGAAGTATTAAATCACTTGTCTGAGGTTACACAGGAGCCCTGGTGGCATAGTGGTTACTCACTGGGCTGCTAAGCGTAAGGTCAGCAGTTCAAGACCACCAGCTGATCCAAGGGAGGAAGACAGGGCCTTCTCCTTCCATAAAGAGTTGCAGTCTCAGAAACTCAGAGGGGCAGTTCTACTCTGTCCTGCAGGGCCCTATACGTCAGAATCGACTCGATGGCCCTGAGTATGGTTTGGTTTAGTTGAGCTTACACAAAGCTGAGATTGAAACCCAGTTGGGGTTATGCTTTTGGCTGCTAACCACAAGGTTGGTAGTTTAAACACAGCAGCTCTGTGCAAGACAGATGAAGCTTTCTGTTCCCATCATGATTTAGCGCCTCAGAAATCCACAAGGACAGCTCTACCCCGTCTTCCAGGCTCGCAAGGGCAGGGAGTGCTTTGGAGTTTGGTGTTTGACTCTACAAGGAGGCTGGTGACAGGGTGGGGTTACCAGTTAGGCTGCTAACGGCAGGGTGGATGGTTCAAACCCATCACTCGTCAGTGGGGACCCTGGTGGCTCAGTGAGTTACATGTTGGTCAGCTGATTTATGGGAGCACGATAAGGTCCGCTGCTTCGTTCAAGACTTGCAGCCTCAGAAAGCCTCGGGAGCAGTTCTAGGCTGTCTTGGCGGCTGGCTGTGAGTCCGAATGGACTCGATGGCAGTGAGATTGGTGCTCCTGGGGTCAACTGTAAGTCCCTGTTCTTAGTCACGACCCCCCGTTGCCCCGTCTCCTTCCTTCTCTGTCCTGGGACTCACGACTTCCCTCCATCCGGCTCTCCCTCCAGCAACACTCCCCTCTGGCAAAATGAGCGGGGCCCACCGCTCCCTCGCCTGCCTCTAGAAGCCCAGGGGAGCAAGAGGAGAAGGTGCCTCGGTTTTCCCATCTTGAACCCAGCATTCACAGGGGGTTGTTGTGAGGGTGAAATGAATTCATATATCTGTCCCATGCTCAGAACAGAGCTGGCACACAGTGGTATTCAAGAAATGCTGGCTCCTGCTGTACAGCTCCGTAAGGGACAAAATCTATTCTTTTTGGGTGCATTTTGATTTTTAATTTATTTGGTCATAGCAGAAGACTATGGCTCTCATGCCTCCACAGAACACAGAATGCAAAGAGTATTTTTGAATCGAGTGACTAGTCAGGGGCTCACAGAGCTGAACTGCATTCGGGGCTGAGAGGCAGTGGGCAGCGAGTCAGCAGCATACACTGCTGGGACATGGGAACTATACCAAAGGTTTGAATCCCTTTGCAGGTGCTTCATCCCATCTTTATCTGCGGCCGTACCTCCAGGGCAGCCATGGGGCAGCTGGACGCCAGGTACAGGTCCTGAGCCAGGTTGAAATCATTAGTAAACATGGCAAGATGTCCTGCCAAAAGGTTGTGGTCCTCTATGCCCTGAAAGTCAAAGCATTTTTCTTTATTATTTTAACCTGTGCATCACATCATTCCAAATCCGATCACGCCAAGCAGAACTGTACAACTGCTGCCATCATCAGTTTCCTTTTCTACACGGGCTCCTTGACATCTTCTCCCCTTCACCACACCCCCGCCCCCAAACCCTGATTCTGCTTGCTGTCTCTATCGGCTCATCAATCCTGAGTTTCATTTATCGAAAAACATATACAGCTTCAAGAGGGTGCCAAAGCATTCTTGATGAGATGAAACACCAGGTTAGATTTTTTAAATTTTATTTTAAAGACGTTCAGTAGGAAGTGGCAGTATTCAATCGATTCACATGTCTGAACTGGGTAAGAACCACCACAGAAATATAAAAATATTTGAACAAGCGGTATTTAAATCTGAGCTGAAGATTCTCATAAAATGCCACGTACCTTTATTTGGTCCAGGGACATCACTATGCCAACATTCCCAATGGCCCGATACACTCGGATCGCAAACTCCACTTCCATGTGATGCAGACAGGCTTTGGCCAACTCATTCCAGGCAGCATGGTCATTCAGGATCCTGCACATCTCCCAGGCATCCGGAAATCTACACAGCACACACACTCAGTCGGATAGCTCTGCATTGCCACCCGTTAGGCAAATCCAGGTGACATAGAATTGAATATCACGCCCTAGGTGCACTATGCAAAACCTTTCTCAATGTGTCCTTTTAATTTGTATGTTATGAAAATAATACACTTATTTGTATTGATAAAAGTTTCCCTTGACTTTCCTTGATTAATCTGAATCTACTCTCTGGAATTCCTCCTCTCAGAACTCTCACAATTTAAAACAATAAACATTTTACTGCGGGCTCATACGGCTCTTATAACATTCCACACATCCACTGTATCAAGCACATTTGTACATAGGATTGCCATCATCATTTTCTAAACATTCACTTTCTATTTGAGCCCTTGGTAACTCTCAGGATTTTGAGAGATGACAGGATTAATGGTTCAGTCATTGATTTGTTTTAGTTAATTCCTAGACAGAACTTCTTTTTGAGTGCAATCTAATTAAGCTGGCTGCCACTGTTACTTGACGTGGAGTAGATTCTGACTCTGGAGACCGTCTGTGCAGAGTAGAAGCACAGCACATGGCCAGGATTTCCAGGCTACCACCTTCTGAGGGCACACGCCTTAATTCTGGAGTGCCCCTCAGTGGGTTTTAACCATCAACGTTCTGGGACTCTAGTCTTGGTCACGTTAGACATTTAAAATAGAGGTGAGCAAACAGGGGCCCACTGGCCAAATCCAGTCACTGCCTCTTGTTATAAATAGAGACCTAGTGGAAGCCAGTCGTCTCCAGTCGGGTCCCTAGGTGTTGTCTATGGTGGCTTTTATGGTACAACAGCAGAGCAGGGTACAGCCATGTGTCCCACCAAGCCTGAAATACTTACATCTGGCCCATTTCAGACGTTTGCCTACCTCTGGTTTTAAAAATGGAGAAAAAGCTCATTAATTTCCGCCCCCCCCCCTTCTTTCAGGCAATGCATTGCACCCATCCACTCCTCTATGCTTCTATCTACCAGCACACATTTGTTGAGATCTCCTGTGTGTCGGGGACTGAGCTTGGGAGCAAGACACAGAGATAAAGGCACGCTGCACTGCCTCTGAGGAAGTCCTGATGGGGAAGGGAAAGAAGCAGAAGCAGGAGATCGTTTAGCAGCGGCTTGAACACAATATGGGAGGTAACCGAGCAATTGCACGGTGTGACTCTACTGTTAAGTGCCTGCCTTGGATTCTCTCATGGAAGTACCCCAACACTACATGGAGTTATCCCTCTACACTCCATGCTATTATAAGTCGCCCTGCAAGGCAGGAAACTAAGGCCGAGGGACCTGAAAAGTCACAAAGCTGTTGAGTGGGATTATTACTCTGGCCCTGAGGCAACTTATCAGTAAGGCTCCCCATCTCTAGCCTGCCAGTGGTGGCGCTGGAGTCTGGGAAGGCTTCCTGGAGGAGAGGAGGCCACCACTGACTGGTGGACAATGAAGAGTTACTACATTCACAGTTAGTGGAAGCGCATTCCAAGGAGAGGGAACACGTGCCAACGCAGAGGAGGATGGAACAAATCTGGAACTCTGGTCATCGTGCAGCAGAGAGGAAGTCAAGCAGGGGCGACAGGTAAGGACAGCAGTAAGCCAACCAGTATGTCTGGAGCACCATGCTCAGGTCCAAGGGTGGGAGTTTTTCCAAAGGCAGTAAGAAGTCACCAAAAGATCTTCATGGGGCAGCAAGAGCATCAGATTAAAAAATTCAAGAGTGGGTGGAGAACAGATCAGAAGGTCATGAAGCAATGGAAGAGGAAGCAGGAAGGGGGTAGCTACAGTCTTCCAAGCGAGAGGTAGTGAGTGAGGGTCTGTGATGGCAGGAGAAAGCAAATGGAGAAAAGGACCTGATATGTGTATGTGTGCATATGCACATGTGATTACGGTAAGCACACACACCGGACATGGGAAGAATAGGGACCTGGGGGAAGATGGGGAGTTCAGTTTTAGACAGGGCTTCTTTGAGGAGCTCAAAATGGTCAAAAACAAACCAACCAACCAACCCAAGGCCAACTCCACTGGCATCAAGTCAATTCTGACTCACAGCGACCTATAGGACAGAGTAGGACTGTTCCATAGGATTTCCCATCTTTACACAAACACTCAACTTTGTCCAGGGGGAACCTGGCAGATTGGGAGTCTGCACTTCAATTAGCCCCCAAACTCCTAATCCACGACATCACAAGTCTACGGTAGAAACACAGAGTTGGCATCAGCCCCACGTGGATGGCACTGAAGCTATGTGAGTAGAGCTGAGCCAGGAAGAATTAGAATGAAAAGAGAGCTCATGAGATGCTGATGAACTGTGACCTCCCAAAGACGGCAGACCATCAGACCCACAGAGAACTCAAAGGGACCCCAAGAGGTAAGAGAAAGCACAAAAGGGGAAGTCCCAAGCAAGGCAAGCTCCAATGTTATGATGATGAAATCAAGGTATGGTTGAAAGAACTACACAATGATTGAGCTATCTGGGTTCTTCTACCAGGAGCCCTAGCAGTGGGTGTAGTGCTACAGGTTGAGCTGCTTGCCACCAGGTCAGCAGTTTGAAACCACCAGCCACTCTGTGGGAGAAAGATGAGGCTTTCTACTCCTGTAAAGAGTTATAGTCTGGGACACCCACGGGGCAGTTCTACCATCTCCCAGAGGGTTGCTATGAGTCAGAATCTACTTGGTAGCATGCATTTGCAGGGTTTTTTTGGGGGGTGAGGGCAGTTCTTACAATCCTTTTTGATCTGAAGGACTTTTGTTGTAATACACCACCAACAATGGCTGACAGGGATTTCCTTTAGAATTATGTGCACATCCATATCCAAGAGCTTCTCTGAGCCTCTGGACAATCTAAACCAAGGAGCTTTCTAGGTGCCCAAGTACAGCCGGACAAAACGAGATACACGCGGCTACCCGCAGCTAGTTTCCTGGGATTTGCCCTTGGCCTTTAAAGCCCTACCTTTTCAGCATTAGCGCCTGCGTCAGCATCTGCCTGAGCTCCTCCGGCCCCACGTCTTTCAGAGAGTTGCGGAAACTGTGGGTGCTGAGGAAGATGTTGTTGACTTTCCCACTCTGCGTCTGGCACGTCAGCTCTCCGTTATACAGCAGCAGAGGTTTATGAGAGAAGGGGACTTTGGTGCCACCGGCCAAAATGACCTTGGAGCCTAAATTGTAAAACACACATCTTAGCGCTGATGGCCAGTACTCAGCGGCACAAACACCACACAGGCCTGTGTTCACTTCACTGCACCAGAGGCTTGTTTACCAAAAAAAGCACCCCCCCGCCCCAGAGGGATGAAGTACCTACCTTGGATAGCATCCTTGTGAAAGACGTATGTGTACACCTTATCATCATCGTATGCAACAAACACACCTTTGTCCATTGGCCAGTTGTCCCAGAGAACACCTTTAATTGTTGGTGAAAAATCGGGAATTTCATAAGTAGCATCATTAACCTACGAGAGAGGACGTGAAGATGTGTCCCGCATCTGTGTTTAAATCGTTGTCATCTGCTTTGGCAGCAGTCTGTGCCCGGTGTCCAGGGGGGTCGGCCTAGTTCACCAGCCCCTGTCTACCCCAGCCTTCACACTCCTGTCACAGTGGAAAGGAGGAAACTTTCATTTCCTATTCGAACCCTAGCAACGCAAACCTGCTGCCACTGAGTGGATTCCAACTCCTGAGCCACAGGACAGAGCAGAACTGTGCCCGGAGCTTCCATGACTGCAGCTCTTCACGTGAGCAGACAGCCTCGCCTTTCTCCCAAGAAGCTGCCAGTGGTTTCAAACTGCTGGCCTTGCGGCTCGCAGCCCTACTCCGAACCACTGTGCCACACGGCTCCCACTGTCTTAGCCTAGGTCTGGCTTCCCAATGGAAACCGTACTCCATGGAAACCAAAGGTTTCACCCAGCACTTGGGGAATTGGTAGGGAAGCCACAAGTCTAGGTGCAAAGCTTCGGGTTACGAAACAAAAGGTGAACATATTCGTGATGACAGATTTAAATCGCGACACACCTGTGTCTAGAAAAGTTTCAGTAATACTGAACACAGAGCATTTAAACATAACTTCACTTGAATTTAAATAAATTCCCTTAGGCATATTTGATTCCAAAGGCGTCTTCACAATATATATTCCAATAAACGCAGTGTCCTGTCTAGCAAGTGAATCCATGTAGGCAGTGGAAAACAATCCACCCTCTTGTTGTGGATTCAGAAAGGCAGTGAGGCTTGTAGATCCTGGGTGGATGGCTTGGAAATACCTGCCTCCTCCCACTCTACTTTCCTCTTATATAAGAACAAAATATCAAATTTCCCCAAATAGTAATCCAAGTTATAGGGCAGTATTGTTCAATTGGTAGCCCCTGGCACTCATTGCTGCAATGTGCCTGTCCAATGTGAGATGCGCACTTGCAAAGTACACATTAGGTTTCAACAACTTAGTATGATAAAAAATGTAAAAACCTCGCTAACAATATTTTAGTATTGATCACATGTTGGAATACTAACATTGAAAGAAAACAGAATTATAATGAATTCTACCTGTTTCTTTTAAAAATGGGACTAGTCAACACTATAAAGTTAACCAACCAACCCAAAACAACCCAAACCACTGCCATCGAGTCAATTCTGACCCACGGTGGCCCTGGAGGACAAGGCAGAGCTCCTCTACAGTTTTGGGGCTGTACATCTTTAGGGGAGTCGGCAGCCTGATCTTCCCCCAAGGAGTTGGCTAATGGGTTTGAACCACTGGCTTTGCAGTAAGCAGCCCAAGGCTTAGCTACTGGACAGTGCTGCTCATCAGGTATGACGCCAATCACTTTTACACACTCTTGTGCTGCTGCTAGGGTTTTGCATGCTCTTGTTGCTGTTATTAGGGGCCATCGACTTAATTTTCCATCAAGTACAGCGACAGCAGAACTGCCCCACAGGGTTTCGTGGGCTGCCACCTTTTCAGTGCCCAGCCAAGAGACTGAATTTCTAACCTCACGTCTCAAAGACAGATACGACAGTTCCCATCCTAATCTGGCAGATGAAGAGATTGAGGCAAGGAGGAATTTCCCCCAAGCCACACAGCTGACAGGCCGGAGAGCTGGGATTTGAACCTAGGCTGCTTGGTGCCGGAGCTCACGTTTGGAACCACAGTGCTATATGACTCTCACTTTGTACACGAGGGACGAGCACACCAAAGCCACTGGACTGGAGGCAAGACAAGAAGGCACAACCCGCAGACACCACGCATTAGCTCATTAGTTTTCACACATCCATCCTACAAGGCCGGATCTCCATTTGACAGATGGGGAAACTGCGAGTGCCATCCATCTGAGTTTACAGATAGATGTGCGCCAGGTTGATACGGCGTTCCTCAGGGCAGGCAGTACCACCCCGGGGTGCAGGAACCATCCAGGGGCGGGTGGCAAAAGCAGAAACCTACTGGATGGTGGGCTTTAGCACCAAAGTGCCAGGGAGAGGGTGCGGCGTGGGGAAGACAATAGCACCAAAGTGCCAGGGAGAGGGTGCGGAGTGGGGAAGGCAATAGCACAAAGTGCCAGGGAGAGGGTGCGGAGTGAGGAAGGCAATAGCACGAAGTGCCAGGGAGAGGGTGCAGAGTGGGGAGACAATAGCACAAAGTGCCAGGGAGAGGGTGCGGGGTGGGGAAGGCAATAGTATGAAGTGCCAGGGAGAGGGTGCAGAGTGGGGGAGACAATAGCACAAAGTGCCAGGGAGAGGGTGCAGAGTGGGGAAGACAATAGCATGAAGTGCCAGGGAGAGGGTGCGGAGTGGGGAAGACAATAGCACGAAGTGCCAGGGAGAGGGTGCAGAGTGGGGGAGACAATAGCACAAAGTGCCAGGGAGAGGGTGCGGAGTGGGGAAGACAATAGCATGAAGTGCCAGGGGGCCACTGAGTACTTTTTTCTTCTGAAAAGTGGCCGGTGTTTGGAAACCTGTTTTAGGTACCGTCATGTGGGTTCCGGCTCAGTGACCCGACGCACAACAGAAGGACACACTGCCCAGTCCTGCGCCGTCCTCCCAATTGTTCTTACGCCTGGGGCCATCGGTGCAGCCACTGTGTCCAGCCACTGTGTCAAGGGCCTGCCTCCTTTCACAGTGCATTTACTTTACCAAACATGATGTCCTTCTCCAGGGACTGGTGTCTCCTGACATGTCTCAGGTAGATGGGGCAGAGTCTCCCCATCCTTGGCTCCAAGGAGCATTGGGGCTGTACTTCTAGGATAGATTTATTTTTTGGCACTCCATCCTACTTTCAGTACTCTCCACCAGCACCATAACTCAAGTGCACCAACTCTTCTTCAGTCTTCCTGAGACAATGTCCGACTTTCCCATGCATAGGAGGCAACTGAATAGACCATGGCTTAGGTCTGGCGCACTTCAGTCCTCAATGTCACGTCCTTGCTTTTCAACACTTCAAAGAGGTCTTGTGCAGCAGACATACCTAATGAAATGCCTCATTTTTGTCAGTTGTCTGCTGATTCCATGAGCACTGACTGTGGATCCAAGTAGGATGAAATCCTTCATAACTTCCATCTTTTCTCTTTTGGGGACCCATGGTTTACATCACTCATATCATTCGTTGGCTGTGTGGCCTTGGACAAGTGCAGGGGCAGTGAATTACTTAATGTGGCTCTTCTAGCCAAAGTCTCTGCTGCTCCCACCAAACAACATTTTACCGTTTGGGTCTGGGTAAGAAGGTAGTTGGAAGACACTGACAGGATTCACCTGTGAGTAATTGTTAACAGGATCCACTGGCTTGCCATCCTGCTGCATACAAAATGAGCCTTCTGAGATGTAGGAGAGAGGATTTTACTAACAGTAAGAGGTAGGAGTGGAGCATGTTCCTGCCCAATAAACCTGTTGGGTTCACCAGACAGCTGTGACAGCAGAGGCACAGCAGCGGAATGAGGAGTCGGAGCATGAGACAGAGCGGTGGCCTTCCTTCCCAGCCTGCAGAGCAAGTAAAGCTTTGAGGTAGGAAAGCTTGCGTGCGGGGTGACTTGGGGCACTTAACCTGGGGAGCTGGGTTTGCTGATCCAAAGAGGTAGAGCTGAATGCTTTCAAGTTGTGGTTTGCTGGAGTAGAGAGCCTCTGAGCAATTAATTGGGGATGCTGGATTGATGACCCATGGAGGGGGAGCTGAGGGCCTTCAGGTTGAGGCTCATAGCAGCGTGGGCATGCCCTTTGGGCATTTGTCAGCAGCCCTGAAAGAACTTTGTAACTGTTCTGAGTAAACAACTGTATCCTGAGCTTCTCACCTTCATTACAACCTGTTAACTTTCTTCTAAGCCTTTTACTCATGCACATAATCTGTGGGTTCTGTGTGGCAGTGCCACAAATTATTGAACTCAGTAACCGGAAAAGTAGTGTTGTGAATGACAAGAAGAAGTTACTGATCTCTATGCCTTAGATTCTTTGTTTGCTACATGGAAACAATGTGTGTTACTTACCTCTGGGATTGCTGTATGGATTAGGAGATCACTTTAACATACAGAAAGCGAATTCAGCACAAAGCCTTACTCGTTATTGTTACTACCCCCAATAACTCTGATCTATCTGTGTGGCTTTAAAATCCAGGCCCTTAACTATTAGACTACAGCTTCTGGAGCATTACATGCTGATGAACTTACTATACTATATCCCAAGTTATCCTTTGGGGAGTTTGGGGAGTAGCAGGGTAGAAGATTGATTGACGAAGACATAATCAAGAAAAGAGCTCATTTTTCCCAACTCAAATCTACAAAATGACTAATTTTTCTTAGAATGCACACAGTGAGAAAAGTCTGTGTCCATTTGAAGAATTACAAGTGAATGTGAGAATTTTCAAGACTAGTTATAATATTTGAAAAAGTAGTGCTACTATTTTGAGACAGTGTTTCTCTACAACTTGTTTTAAAATTGAGTGGAAATTAAGCTACAATAGTAACACACTATGACTGGCCAGATTTTTTTAAAAACAAAATAAAACACAGCATGCTGGTCCCAAAGAACTCAGAGCAGCTGCCTCTTGCTCTTCAAGCTGGCCTCAGGCACATGCTCTCTGAGCCCTGCCCTGCCCAGTACGTACACACACACACACACACACACACACACACGTTACAGTGAAGTGGGTTTCAGCACTAGGTCGGAGGAGAGCTAATCCATAAGGCTGTGATCTTGATGGAAGCAGACTGCCCCATCGTGCTCCACTGGAGTGGCTGGTGGGTTTGAACCACTGAGTGACCATTCAGTTAGCAGCCAAGCTTAACCGCTGCGCCACCAAAGATCCTTAGGTCTGGCCTACGCCACCGAGAGCTATCAATCAGCTCTTACTTGGAGCAAAAACAAGCATCCATCCTCACAGGGAAAAGGCAAGCCTGTTCTCTCACACAGTTTTGTCTGCACTTTGTCTTCTGAACACTTCACTGGGTTGGGAAAGGGAGTGGAGATAAACAGTAAGAAGTTTTAAATCCTGGAGCTGTAGGGGCTTCAAAGTGAGGCAAAAAAAAAAATCCCACTGTAATCAAGCCAATTCCAACTCAGAGACTGTAAATCTGTACAGGAACAGCCAGCCTCATCTTCCTCCTGCAGAGCAGCTGGTGGGATTGAATCTCACAGTCAGCAGTTCAATGTTTATTCCACAAAGAAGGGAAGAACAGGACTTCAGTTAACATCTGCCAAAAGAGCTACCTTGTGCCTGCTGAGATATTTGGGGAAATTACCTTACTGAAACCGAACTCGAATCCCATGGGGGAAGTATAGTAGCCTCTTTTGGTGGTGGTGTGGTTACTTGTTAGCAGGTGGAAACCTCCAGCCACCCCGTGGGATAGACAGGGGCTCTCTGCTCCCATCCACAGTGATAGTTCTACCCTGTTCTGAAGGGTTGCTAGTTGTCAGTCACAAATGAGTTTTGGTATCAAGGAAATAAGTGTACAAGGAAAACGGCGAAATGGCCAGGGTACAATTTACCCCCCCCCACACAGGTTCAGCCCCGCTTTGACTTGATTTATACTCCTACCCTCTTGCCTATGCAGCCTAGGCAGCAGCTTACACCTGCCTGTGCCCTCACAGCAGGAAACAACAGAGATCTGATTAGCACTCGGGGTAGAAAGCTCTGTAGGATTGAACTTCAATTATAGAGGGAATTCAAGGTCATCTTTATAATTATCTCATGCTTCCTCAAATTTCTTGATATGGTCTTGTAACTAATTCATTCGCAAACATGGTAACAAAGTACAAAAGTCCCTTCCACTGTTGAAAAGAAAACCCTTTATATATGATATATATTTTAAAACCTTATATTGCATTAAAATTGTTTTTAAAAATGTTTTCCCCTTAACTTACTGGACAATAGACAAATCCTTCACTCTTTTCATCAATGAAAACCAATCTTGTCCCATTTGGATCAGGAAAAATCTTTTTCACCCCAAAAGGATGTCGATAGTCGTTTACAAATTGCCAGTCTTCAATGTAGAAATACTGAATGACACCAGCCTGGAAAACAGTCATCAGGGAAGTATGAGAGATGGTCAAGAAACCACTTCCAGTATTTAAGTCCAAGATACTTACCTTCCTAATTTTAAGAGAAATGCTATACATTAAGGACAAGCCTAAAATGACTAGTAGACATGAAAAGTAAATAACCCCCTCAAACAGGCAAAATGGCAATGTACATGCAATGTAGCAGTCTGCTAATTCTAATGTTCTTAATCATATCAAAACATACTTGAATATTCTTTTTAAAATCATTTTATTGGGAGCTCATACAATTCTTATCACAATCCATCCATCCATCCATCCATCCATCCATCCATCCATCCATCCATCCACTGTGTCAAGCACATTTGTACATTTGTTGTTCTCCCTCCCTGCTCTCCCACCCACTCATGAACCCTTGATAATTTATAAATTATTATTATTTTGTCATATCTTACACTGTCCTATGTCTCCCTTCACCCACTTTTCTGTTGTCCACCCCCCAGGGAAGAGGGAGGTTAAACATAATTGAGTTTTAAACTTTCTAAGTGGTAGTTAAACTTTCTAGTACTTAAATGTAAATTTTAAATTGTCATTTGAGTTATTTTGGTTAGCTAATAAGACAATTCATTTTAAAAATAAAAATCACATAATAAAATAAATTGGATTTTTCTATTAGCATTAACACATAGATAGCAAAATATAATATACAACACCATTTGTGATCATGAAAAACAAAGGAATATGACGGTACAAATAAAAAACATGTACAGGACTTATACATTGAAAATACATAAAAATGACGAAAAAATCAAAGAAGGTCTAAATTAATGGAGAAGGTAGTTCATGTTTTATAAGAGTCAACATAGTAATTCATGTTAATTCTCCCCAAATTAATAGGTTTAATACAATTCCCACCCAAATCACAAGATTTATTTTTATGTTTAAGACAAGATTAGTCCAAAATTTACCCAGAAAGGCAAAGGAAGAGAAAAGCTGAAGCAATTTTGATTAAAAAATAAAAAGAAGAATAAATTGAAAGAAAAACAAAAGGAACACTAAGTTGTAAATTTAAAAAAACATGTACAGGACATGTATGTTAAATTACAAAAAGCTGATGAAACTGAAGGTTTAAATAAATGAAGAATCCTATTTGATTTTAAAACTTTTTATATAGCTACAGTAACCAAGCATAGGAGCAATTGTGAGGACCAGGCAGTGTTTTCATTCTGTAGTGTACATGGTAGCTATGGGTCGGAAATTATTTGATGGTACCTAACCATAATCATCTCCCTCCCACCACCTCCCACCACCACCAAGGTAACCAAGACCCGTAGTTGGTGGTAGAAAGA
Source organism: Tenrec ecaudatus (assembly GCF_050624435.1). NCBI lineage: Eukaryota > Metazoa > Chordata > Mammalia > Afrosoricida > Tenrecidae > Tenrec > Tenrec ecaudatus. The sequence continues at coordinate 182,797,689 of NC_134532.1, forward strand.
TAGACACACAAATCAAAAGAAGAGAACTGAGAAGCAGGTCCAAATATTCCCAAGGGATTTTTAAGTTGTTTGTACTTTAAAGAAAAAAAGTTTCACAGTTTACTTATTTAGTGTACAAGTAAATGGTTTTTAATATATTTACAGAGCTGGGAAACATCACTACCATCAATTTAAAACATTTTCTTTTCTCTAGATTTTCTTTTTCTGGACATTTAATACCAATAGAATCATACAATCTGGGGCCCAATCTAGGTGGCTTCCTTATTGCACTTAGCATGTGTGAACATTTTAGCATGTGTCGGTACTTCATTTCTTTTTATTACCAAGTAGTTCCACAGAACAGATAAACTGTACTTTATGCATCCATTCACTGAGGGGCGGGCAGTGGGCTGTTTGGAACAATACTACCACGAGTGTGAATGCACACATTTCAGTGTGGACCTGGTTTCGTGTCTCTGGTGGGTATATTCCGCATTGTGGAATCGCTGGGTCATATAGTAACTCTATGCCATGTTCTGAGGACTGCCAAGCAGTCTAAGTGGTGGCTCCATTTTACATTCCTGCCAGAATTGTATGCCGCTCCAGTTTCTCTACGTGGTCACCAGCACTCACTGTCATCTTAGCCCTTCATGTGGGCGCGAAGGCTTCTGTCTCTCAGAAAATAAACACTTATGTTCGCACAACAACCTGTAACGTTGATAGCACCTTTCTGTGGAATAGCCCCAAACATGGAAATAATCTGAGTGCTCTTCGGATGGATGACTGAAGCAAAATGTGCACAAACTGCTGAATGTAAAACTGATGATCTACTCTGTAAACCTTCTACCTTACAAATCTGGCTAGACCAGAGGATGTACACTGGTACAGATAGGAACTGGAAACGCAGGGAATCCAGGACAGATGACCCCTTCAGGACCAGTGCTCAGAGTAGCGATACCGGGAGGGTGGAAGGAGGGTAGGTGGAAAGGGAGAATTGATTACAGGGATCTACATATAACCTCCTCCCTGGGGGACGGACAACAGAAAAGTGGGTGAAGGAAGATGTCGGACAGTATAAGATATGACAAAATAATAATTTATAAATTATCAAGGGTCCATGAGGGAGAAGGGAACGGGGAGGGAGGGGAGAAAATGAGCTGATGCCAGGAGCTTAAGTGGAGAGCAAATGTTTTGAGAATGATGAGGATAATAAATTTATAAATGTGCTTTACACAATTGATGTATGTATGGATTGTGATAAGAGTTGTATGAGCCCCTAATAAAATGATTTTAAAAATACTCATAAATAATTTATTCTAATACTTTTATGAAGAAATCTAGGAAGTGAAATTCATTTTCATGCCTAATGTAATATTTAAAATAATGTAATTAATATAAAAAACAGGTGATCTATCTGAAAATATTGGGAATATATTTTTTCTTTTTAAAAAAAGCATTTATTAAAAATGTCTTCTTGACCCTCTTGAAAGTAATTGAGAATCATTGCTGAGTGGCTAGAAAATAAAAACTGAAGTGGATCGGATTCTTTAGCAACAGAGAAGTTTGTTTCACACAAAATAAAAAGTGAATCCCCAAGAGACTTTGTTTATGTGAATTATATCCATTGGTAGTTACCATCTTAGAGTTCACAAAATTTTTATTTTTTAATCTAGAAGTAACTATAAATAAATCATGTGCTCATATATCATATTTTAGAATAAATAGCTCTATCTCTTTTAATGAGAAGAATGGCATTGCTTTATATTTTTGCATATCTAGCTTAACAGAAGACAGCCGGATTATCATGTCTATTTCACTCACGAAGCCTCTGAAAAACTCTACAGTAGAAAGCAAATGTGTTGAGTATGATGATGGCAACAAATGTACAAATGTGCTTGACACAATGGATGGATGGGTGGATTGTGATAAGAGTTGTATGAGCTCCCAATAAAATGATTTAAAAAAAGAGTTCAAAAAGAGAAAGCGACTTCCCAGTCTGGATCAGAGGCAGATACATACATCGGTACCATATATGAGGAAATCGCTAGTTAAGGCATGGCACAAAATCCGACACTTCTCATCCACTGCTGGGAAAAGCCGAGTCTCCCGTTCTTCTTGAGTGTCCAAAATTTCACTTTCTATCTAAAATGAAGAGAAAAAAACGTCAGTTCAGAGACGTAAGGTCATTTTCTGTTACTGGAGTATATCTGTTTGCAATACCAACCAGGGTGTCTTGTTCTCGAGTCCCATTACAACATTCAGACTTAAAGGCCTGCCCAGAAGGATCGCACAGAGCAGCTTGAAGGCAGAGCAGCATCGGCCATTCCTCTCTAGTGGGAACAGTCTTCGTGCCGGGCTATGGACCTGCATAGGAGCTAATCTTTTTGGCTTCCCAAGTAGAAAGAACTGAGGAACTAATGTGGGACATGCTTTAGTTTACAAGTCCCACTCTTTGTAAGCACCATGAACGCTTGAGCAACCTATAAAGAATAGTTTCTAGGAGTCCCATGGGTGACATTCCTAAGAATCAACACATTCAGGGACAGCCAAAGAAATGGGGCCCCACCCCATATTTACAGCGCATCTCCAGCACCTTTCAGATATCATCTCCCTATCGGGGTCCTGTTTGTCATACGCCATGTTGCCAATAACGCAGGTGACACTTTATTCGATTTCCTTGAGGAACAACTTGCTGCTCCCCAGTCAAAACTGACTCAGAGTGATGCTGTAGGACGGGGTACAACTGCCCCTGTGAGTTTCCGAGACCCTACTATTTATGGGAGGAGAATGCCCATCTGTCTCCCTCGGAGCCCTTGGGAGTCTCAAACTCCTTGAAGAAGAGGGCTGGGAACTGAAAGAACATTTGATTCTTACACAGAAGGGAAGAGTTTTGCTAATCCTTCACCACACCTGGCTTTCTAGTCTGCAGTTGCTGGTTGGCCAAAGTTCTTGGTGATTAGACATGAAGCTCTCTGTCATTATTTATGAACGCAACAAGCCACTGTTGCTGTTGTTAGTTGCTGCAGGATTTATTTTGACTCCCAACGAGCCCACATGGCAGACTGCACATTTCCCAGAGGGTGCCGCCACCGTGAGTGGGTTCCAGTCACCAGCCATTTGGCTAGCAGTCGAGTGCTCAGTCATTTGTACCATCCAGCCCGCCCCCCCAGCAGACCCTGAGGACATAAAAGTTTGACTCACCAAATGCAACTGGACTTTGCCCTCACAAAGCGCAGCAGCATAGTCAGAGTGCAGGCAGATACTGGCCACTGTGCCCAAGTACTCCACATCCTTCAATTTTTTCACAGCTGTAGGTTTAAAAAACGATGTGTGAATATTAAACTATCTAAGTAAAGATTTGCACATTTTCTTAAAATGTGTGCTTCTGCAAGGATAATCTGACTTTTCTTTATTTTCACCAGCTGAGAAAAGTCTCAGTTGCTCTATATAATTTGCTTTCAGGTATTCCATCATGGCATCGCTGGCTTTGGGCTAAGGAGCCCGGGTGGTGTAGTGGGTTACGAGTTGGGCTGCTAAGTGCAAGGTCAGCAGTTCGAAACCACCAGGTGCTCCAAGGGAGAAAGATGAAACCTCCTTCCATTAAGATTTGCAGTCTCAGAAACCCAAGGGCGCAGTTCTACTCTGTCACACTAGAGTCCCTAGGAGTCGTGAGGGTGTTTTCTTTTTCTGTCATCAAGCTGATTGACTCACAGTGACTCTCATCAGACAGTAGCACTGCCCCTGTAGGTTTCCCAGGAGCAAACAGCCTCATCTTTCTCCTGAGGAGCAGCTGGTGGCTTTCAACTGCCAATGTGTAGCTCATTACATCACCAAAGCTCCTCTCACAATGCTATATAAAATAATTAAAAAAATAAAATCATAGGCAAAAAAGTAAAAGTTCAGCCTTACGGACAAGAAGCTTAATAGCGTTCTCTAATTAGCCGACTCATTCTCAAGCTTGCTCTCATCCTGACAGATGTGTGCCCCCAGTGGAGGATGCAGAGAAACCCTGGTAATGCCGTGGTTAAGTACTCAGTCGCTAACTGAAGAAGGCTGCCAGCTGGAATCTGCCAGACGCTTCTAGGAGAAAGTCTTCTTTCTGAAAGACTTCATCTTGGAAACACCATGGGGCCGTTCTACTGTGTCTTACCGGGTTGCTCTAAATTGGCATGGATGGGACGGCAGTGGATTTAGGGAACAGAGCAAGGAGGGAGAAGGAAAGAGCAAGGATGCCTTCCTATGCTAACAGTCAATGTTCAAAGAGTAATTAGGGGACAAAGGGACCAAGAGTTATTAGGCACCTACCTTATTTAGGAGCATCTTAACATAGGCGCCCGGGTTGGGCTGCTAACTACAACATCAGCAGTTTGAAACCACCAGCTGCTCAGAGGAAGAAAGTTGAGACTTTCTACTCCTGTAAAGAGTTAGTCTCAGAAACTCACACAGACTCTGTCCTATAGGGTCACTATGAGTTGGCACTGACTCGATGGCAGTGAGTAACACAGTTGTGCAAAGTGAGACCACACTTTATTTCATTTAATCTTCATCACAATGCTTGGAAATTGGAAATATCCACAAAAGAGAACTCTCCAATCATTTAGCTCACAGACGTAGAGGTGGGCTTTGAATCCAGGCGACCTCTAATTCTAACGCTCATATGCTATCCACTAAGCTACACAGCCTTCACTACAAAGATGGAGAAAAAACCTTTTCCAAATGATGCAAATTATTTACAAGTTTCACAAAACCCTTAGGCAAAATGATGTCTGCACCAAAACGAAGACTTTCCCTAACCATAATTCAAGTTTCCTGGTCTTAAAAATAATGCCCGTTGCTTCCCAAGTAACGACAGACAGAGAATGGTAAGGTAAGGAAACAACTGGAATTAGACTTGCCCTTCTCTCCAAGGACGTAAAACCAAGCTCGGTTATTCATTCCCGCCGCCAGATGGTAGAGACCGACGGCTACAAAGTTGGGTTCCACGTCCACAGAAACTGTGATTGGCAGCTCCTAGAACACAGGAAAGAACAGCAGTACGTCAGAGGCTACACGTGTGTCGACTGGATCCCACAGTGAAACCACAATGGCAGAACTTCCTACTCCTTCAACGTGGTTAGCCACAGTGACCTCCAGGAGGGAGGTGAGGTAAGCAACCCTCGTGCTGCAGGCGTCCCCGAGGATGGGAAGCTTGGTCAGGAACACGTAGAGTGAGCCCCTCTGGGTGGACAATGCCAGCAACTGACCATCGTCTGTCCAGGCCAATGTGTCCAACCCTGAAGGGATTGACAAGAGACACGATTATCCAACAGGAAAACCACCGCAGGAAAGCATGCAAATGCTGCCGTTTAAGCCAGCACAGGGATAAACTCCTCAAAGGTGGTCTTCAGTACACAGTGTTAACAGTATTTTTTTACTAGTAAAAAGGAGCCCTGGTGACGGAGTGGTTACAAGCTGAGATGCGAAAGGCCAGCAGTTCAATACTACCCGCCGCTGCGAGGGTGGAAGGCAGGGCTTTTTAGTCCCGTGTAGTTACAATCTTGGGAACGCACAGGGAACTCTGCCCTATGCTATGGGGTCATTATGAGTCAGCAGCGACCCGGTGGCCGCGAGAGATTGGTAAAGGCATCGAGGAAAGCCAAATGACGAAGCACTAACAAGGTGCACATTTTACCATTAGAATTAGGATGGAGTTTTATCATTCTGCATCGACTGGATGGCAGTGAGATTTTTTTTCTTTTAAAAATCATTTTATTGGGGGCTTGTATAACTCTTATCACAATCCATACATATATTCATTGTGTCGAGCACATTTGTACATTTGCTGCCATCATCATTCTCAAAACATTTTCTTTCAACTTGAGTCCTTGGTATCAGGTCATTTCCCCCCTCCCTCCCTGTGCCCCCTCCCCTCATGAACCCTTGATAATTTATAAATTATTTTGTCATGTCTTACACTGTCCAAATACCTCTCTTCAGCCACTTTTCTGTTGTCCACCCCCCAGGGAAAGGGTTCTATGTAGATTCTTGTGATCGGTTCACCCTCTCTACCCCATCTTCCCCTTACCCTGCTGGTTTCATTACTCTCATTATTGGTCCTGAGGGGTTCCTCTGCCCTGGACTCCCTGTGTTTCCAGTTCCTATCTGTACCAGGGTACATGCTCTGGTCCAGCGGGATTTATGAGGTAGAACTGGGATCATGATAGTGGGAGAACTAGAGGAAAGTTGTATGTTTCATTGGTGCCATGCTGCATTTTGATTGGCTCACCTCCTCCCCGTGACCCTTCTGTAAGGGGATGTCAACACATGGCCAGCCCCACTATGAGACATGACGTTCCTCACTGACCCACAGCCCCACAGGGGACAACACCGGAGACACAGTGAGGGAACAGCACCCGATTGTAACCTGCCACACCGAGGCAAAACATTAAGGGGGTGCAACAGAACAGCAAGGGAAATGGAGTGGTGAGGTCTACAGGGAATGCTGAAGGTGGGCTTTGGGGCCAGGGCATGGTTCCCCAACAGACTGGACTGGAAAACATTCCTAAAGGCCAACAAACAATCCTTGAACTAACTACAAGCTTTTCTTTCTTGTGTTTTGTTTTGCTTTTGTCATTGGTTTCTTGTTGTTGTTTTGTTGTGTATTGTTGCTTGGTTGTACTCTGTCTTGTTTTTTGTGCATGTTATTATCTCCGCAGATCTGTCCAAATAAGATAGGCTGGATGAACAATTGGAGGAGAAAACAATGTGACCGGTAGTTCTGTGGGGACATGGGAGATGGGGTGGTGGGGGGAAAAGTGGTGCTGTTAATAAACCCAGGGACAAGGGAACAAGAAGCAATCCAAATCAGTGGTGAGGAGAGTGTGGGAGGCCTGGTAGGGAGGGCATGATCAAGGGTAATGTAACTAAGAGGAATTGCTGAAACCCTGGTGGGGATGGAGCATGATAATGGGACAGGAGGGAAGTCAAAGGAAATAGAGGAAAGAGCTGGAAGGCAGAGGGCATTTATAGAGGTCTAGATATGTACATATGTAACTATATTTATACATGAGGATGGGGAAATAGAGCTATGTGCATATATTTATAGGGTTAGTATTAAGGTAGCAGAGGGACATTGGACCTCCACTCAAGTACTCCCTCAATGCAAGAACACTTTCTTCTATTAAATTGGCATTCTATGATGCTCACCTTCCTGACACAGCCACTGAAGTCAAAGTGGGTGAACAACTAAATGTGATGAAGAAAGCTGATGGTGCCCGGCTATCAAAAGATATAGTGTTTAGGGTCTTAAAGGCTTGAAGGTAAACTAGTGGCCATCTGGCTCAGAAGCAATAGAGCCCACATGGAAGAAGCACACCAGCCTGTGTGACCACAAGGTGCTGAAGGGATCAGTTATCAGGCATCAAAGAACGAAAAAATCATATCATTGTGTGCTCACCTCCCCGATACAACCACTGAAGACAAATGGGTGCATCAGCAAATGTGGTGAAGAAAGCTGATGGTGCCTGGCTATCAAGTATCAGGCATCATCAGAACAAAAAATCTTACCATAGTGAATGAGTGGGGGAGTGTGGAGTGGAGACCCAAAGCCCCTTTGTAGGCCACTGGACATCCCCATACAGAAGGGTCTTGGGGAGGAGACGTGACAGGGTACGATGTAGCAACGATGAAAAATACAACTTTCCTCTAGTTCCTAAATGCTTCCTTCCCCACCTCTCACTGTCTTGATTCGAATCCTATCTTGCAAGTTTGGCTAGACCAGAGGAGGTACACTGGTATAGATGGGAACTGGAAACACAGGGAATCCAGGGTGAATGATCCCCTCAGGACCAGTGGTGTGAGTGGCAATACTGGGAGGGTAGAGGGAGGGTGGGTTGGAAAGGGGGAACCTATTTCAAGGATCTACATGTGACCTCCTCCCTGGGGGACAGACAACAGAGAAGTGGGTGAAGGGAGACGTGGGACCGACCAAGATATGACAAAATAATAATTTATAAATTATCAAGGGTTCATGAGGGAGGGAGGAGTGGGGGGAGTGGGGGTAAAATGAAGAGCTGATGCCAGGGGCTTGGGTGCAGAGCAAATGTTTTGAGAATGATGCAGGCAATGAGTGTACAAATGTGCTTTACACAACTGATGTATGTATGGATTGTGATAGGAGTTGTATGAGCCCCTAATAAAATGATTTTAAAAAAGGGGATGTCCAGTTGCCTACAGATGGGCTTTGCGTCTGCACTCCGCACTCCCCTCATTCACAATGATATGATTGGCTGTTGAGATTTTGTTGCTCTTTTTGAATCATTCTAGTCATATAACATGACAACATAAATACTAAAACGGGGCTGTCATATCAGTCTATGGAAGGATATTAATGAGTTTCATCTTACAATGAATATAAGTCAAATTATAAATGCAACAGTACTTTCTGAAATTAGAATGATAAAGTATCAATCTGCTCTAGAGAAAGCAATACCTTTATTTTCATCATCCAGGTTGATGATAGCATACATGTCTTTTAATTCTGCCAGGTCATGGATCTTAATGCTGAAAAATGGATACAAATATATTAAACATTAACTGGAAGGAAAACTCTTTAAGTTCACAAAATCAATAGAGCAGGTCAGTAGTCTCGAAAATGGACCGTGCAAGATGATCTTCGGGGTTAAAATGAGAAAGTATAAACATTTTACTTTTAACTTTTCCAGGTATAAAGTATATCTTAAAAGTATGTTTTTTAAACATTTTGAAACTATGATACTGGTACAAGTACTAATAAATATCCAAATTAATTAATACATGATAAGAAACTATGAGAAAATGCCAAATGATTTAATTCATGATGTTGAGAAAAAGAATTCTTTGTAAAAAAATTACACTCATCAGGCAACATACCCCTAAAAATGAATTCTGAGTTACTTAAAAATGCAAAAGAAAACTATACAAAAGCTAGGAGAACTATGTGTGACTAGTTTAGTGATCTTCAGCTATTAAGGCATTTTCTGTTTCAGATGTTATCAACCTTCCATTCCTGGGGAAAAGTCTTATGTGGTCATGATTTAGAATCCTTTTTTAAATAAGGTCAGCTTCCATTTGCGAGTCATTGTTTTGTATCTATATTCATGGGTGATTTGGGGCTGTAGTTTTCTTTTCGGTAGAGAGATAATACCAACTCCCCAGTAGTGCTCTTCCTTAATCCGATCTGTTTAGAGGGATTTCTTTCTGTATGTACGTTATCTTGTGTTGCCAAAGAATATCGAAAGGACGGCCAGAAGAACAAACTAACCTGTCTTGGAAGAAGTAGAGCCAGAATGCTCCTTAGAGGCAAGGATGGTGAGACTTTGTCTCATGTACTTTGGACATGTTCTCAGGAGAGACCAGTCCCTGAAAAGGACAGCACGCTTGGTAAAATCAGCAAAACTGAGGATGATTGTCAACAAGCTGGGCTGACCCAGTGGCTGAAACAATGGGCTCAAGCACAACAATTGTGAGGATGGAGTGGGGTCCTGTAGAGCTTTGTTCTGGGTTACTGTGAATAGGAACCGACTCAATGGCACCTAACACAGCAACTTATAGGACAAAACTAACCCCGCTAAGCCATCTCAGTTTGCTAATACTAGAGCTTTCCTGTATTTACATTTTATCATCTTTTAAATTGTTCTTCCTTGGAGAGTTATGCATGCTCAGTTTAATCCTCTGACGTACAGCTTCATGAAGGCTAGCATCTTGAAGAACAGTTTGAGCAGGAAAACATTCTCCAGAGTTAGAGCAATGCTAATAATTGTGGACAGGACAGGTTTCTTTGCACTGTTTTTTCCACCCAGAGTTCCTCCAAATAGAAAAAAATGAAGGAGTGCTAAAAAGTGAGGGATTAATGCGACACAATTATTGGGAAGAATAGGGTTAATGCAAATGAAAACTGACACATGTGGGAATAGTTGTACCGTTGCTTTCTCTTTTCCTTCTTTCCTACTGTTTTCCACTTACAGGTTTCTCGTTGTTTTCTTAATTGAACCTTTAATTGTGAGAACATTATAGGCCCACAGTTAGTGAGAGTCTATGGGCGCTTGACGCAGTTTTACTCACTGATATTTTAAAATCCCAGTGCAATACTTGAAAAATTGGATATTGACATCACATGTCCACAGTTTTGCTTGGCTGTGTGTATGTGTGTGTATTTAGGTCTATGCAATTGATTCACATGTGAAATTCATGTATCCATGGTCTTAAGACCAAGGGAGTGAGTCAGTTCCTTAAATGTGCTACAGGTGAGTTTGATAATTGCATGTGTCATTTTTTAATCGTTTTATTGGGGGCTCATACAACTCTTATCACAATCCATACATACATCAATCGTGTAAAGCACATTTGAACATTCATTGCCCTCATCATTTGCTCTCCACTTAAGCCCCTGGTATCAGGTCCTCATTTTCCCCCTCCCTCCCCGCTGCCCACTCCCTCATGAACCCTTGATAATTTATAAATTATTTTGTCATGTCTTGCTCTGTCTGACGTCTCCCGCATGTTTCATTTTTAAAGAACTGCCAAACTATTTTCCACAGCAGCTCTACCTTCTACTTTCCCAACAACAGTGTTTGAGCGATCCAGCTTCTCTGCATCCTCACCAACCTTTTGCTGCTACATTCTGTTATTTTAGTCACTCTCCTACAAGGTATGCAGTCAATCATGGTGGTTCAATTTGCATTTCCCTTGTGGCCACTGACCTCATTCATCCATCAGTTTGTCTTACTATGATGGCTGTATATTGCTGTAATGCTGGAAGCTAAGCCACTGGCATTTCAACTACCAAGAGGGTCACTCAAGGTGAACAGGTTCCAGGAGAGCTTTAAGACTAGCAAGAAGGAATAGGCTGCTATCTTTTAGGAACTGGCCACTGAAAACCTTATGAATATAGCAGAGGAATACTAACAGACACAGTGCTGGAAGATGACTCCTTCATGTTGGAATACAACTGGGGAGGAGCTGCCACCTCAAAGTAGGGCTGACCATAGGGCCTGGCTGGAACATAGCTTTCCATCTATGGAACACAACTCAAAATGAGAACCGCTGCAAATAGTCATTAATAACTTGAATGTAGAATGTATTGAATTGTGGATCTAGGAAAATTAGAAGTCATCAAAAATGAAATGGAATGCGTAAAGATTGATATCCTAGGCATCAGTGAGCTGAAATAGATTGCATCAGTCCTTTTGAGGTGGACACCACAGGGTTTATTGAACTGGAAAGACAAATTCAAGAGCTATGTGTCTGTATAGGATATCTGCCCACCTATGAGGGAGACTAGTCAATACAGCTATTATTCAAATTTGCACACCAACCACTAAGGTTGGTGATAAAGAAATCAAAGAATTCTACCAAGTTCTTCAGTTTGAAATCGATCACGCATGCAATCAAAATGCATCGACAATTACTAGTTTCTGCAATGCCAACGTTGGAAGCAGAAGTATCAGTAGTTGGGAAATATGGCCTTGGTGATAGAAATGAAGCTGAAAAATCACATGATAGAATTTTGTAAGACAAACAACTTATTCAAAACAAATATAGAATCGACGTTTTTTTCTACACGAATGACATCTAGTGTTAACAAGAATACTGAAAGTTCCGTGGACTGCTAGAGGACTAAGTAATCTGTCTTGGAAGTAGTACAGCCAGAGTGCTCCTTAGAGGCAATGTTGGCAAGGCCTTGTTCTTACATCTTTGGCTACGTTGTCAGGAGAGACCAGTCCCTGGAGAAGGACCTCATGCTTAGTAAAGTAGGGGTAGCAAGGGAGGCAGGCCCTCAGCAAGATGATTGACTGCGTAGCTGCAACAAGGGGCTCAAGCATGGGAACAATTGTCAGGATGGCGCAGCACCAAGCTTGGGTGCTGGTGTACCTAGGTTGGTTACAGGTCAGAACTGACTCAACAGCACCTATGACAACAACATAACGTGTGCGCGTGTGTTCAGGAGAGACTAGTCCAGGAAAAGGGCATCGTGCTTGGTAGAGGTCAGCTAAAAAGAGAAAGATCCTCAAGGAGAAAAGTTGACACAGCGGCTGCGACAATGTGAGAATGGCGCAGGATGAAGCAGTGTTTTGTTCAACATAGGAAGAGCTGAAATGGACTTGAAGGCAGGATGACCAAGGAGGAGCCGCTGCCTGTTGCAAACAGCTAACACTTCCCTCCTAATGGACTGGTTGGTGGTTCAAGTCTACACAGCGGTGTCTCAGAAGACAGGCCTGATAGATCTCGTGCCAAAAAGGCACCTGAAGAGGTCTGAAAACCTGAGGGAGCACAGCGCTACTCTGGCACACGTGAGGCCGTGTAAACAGGACTGACGGCAACTTGTTTGGGACAAAGGTTAATCACGTCGCGTACTTCATATAGTTGCCTTTGGTGCAGGTGCCTTCAAAGAGTTCATGGAGAAAGTCACAGTTAAAGATAATGTGATTTTCCTCAAGAGCTTTTGCAAGTCCCTCATATATTTCTTTTGGTCAAATGTATATTCCTCAAAAATGTCTTTTGCCCATTTTCTAATTGGATTGTTTGCTTGTTTTTTAAATCTGGTGAATTTTGAGAGTCCTTTATATATTCTAGATACAAGTCCCTTTGTTAGATATGTGGTCTATAAATATCCCTCCCCAGGCTGTGGCTTGCCTTCCCATGCACTAAAAGATCTTTTTCATTTTGACAAAATTTCTAATTGTGACATCTAACTTATTGACTTTTTTTCTCTTATTGGATTGCTCTATGGGGGCCAAGTCTGAGACTTCTGCCTTGCTCAAATTACTGGATTAACTGCTCTTCTTGTTTGTGTATAGGTATCAATTTATCACACACGACATTGCGTTTGAGGATAGATCCTGAAAGGTTCTTTTTAGTGTAGAATACATTGTTCCTCTGCATTTTGTTTTTCCTGGCATACTGAAAAGGAGCCTGGGGGCAAGGTGATTAAGTATTTGGTCAGTAACCAAAAAGGTCAGTAGATGGAATCCACCAGCTACTCTGAGGGATAACGATTTCACAGTCTGCTTAAAGATTTCAGCATTGAAAACCCTATGGGTCAGTCCACCTTCATAGAGGTTTTATGAGCTGGAAATGACTTGCTGGCAACAAGTTTGTTTTTAGTGTGGGGGGAGGGCTGGAAGGGGCACAGATCATATGACTGCTGTATTAAAAATATCAATGCCAGTCCATTCAGCTCACACCTGGAATATAAGTTTTCAAGTATTCTATTTCATTTTTGACAACTTCTAATTTTCCTTGGTTTGTACTTCATAAATTCCATATTCCAGTTACAGATGGCTGTTTGCAGCTGTTATTTTTCATTTGGAGTCACATCATATCAGCAAATGAAGGTCTTGAAGTATTTATTCCATTCACATTATTAAAATCATATTAAAGTCATCAAATGGCTTCTAATCTGCAGGAGCTATCTTCAGAGACTCTCTGTACAGTTTTCACTGGCTAATATTCAGCAGTAGTTCATCAGGCCTTTCTTCCTGCTCCAGCTTAGTCTTGAAATGCTGCTGAAATCTGTTCCCCATGGGTGACCCTGCAGGTATTTGATATACTGGTGGCACAGTATTATGGCAACACGCAAGCTACATTATGACAAATAGTCTCCAATTAGTGTTGCCAAGTTGTCTACTTCTCCCTTCAATTCTGTCACTTTTACCTCAATTAATATGGGACTCTGTTGTTTGGTGCATATACATCTGGGATTATTATATCCTCTTAGTGAATTGACACTTTAATAACATCTTTTTATACCTCTTGATTTTCTTTGCTCTGAAGTATTGTGACATCAATGCTTGCTTTTGATTAGCATTTGTATGGTTTCTCTTTTATTCTGATCTAGTTCTATCATTCTACTTGAAACAAGTTTCTTGTAGACAAGATATAATTAAGTCACTTACAAACATCTATTTAACAGCCTAATAACTTGTCATTTATGTTGGATATCATTGATTGGTATGTTTGGATTTAAGTCAACAGTTTTATTATTTGATTTCTGTTTATCCCTCAGTTTGTCCCTTTTTCTCTTTCCTTTTAGCTTACTTGAAAATTTTTAAGCGTTCCATTTCATTTTTACCTATTATCAGAGTGCTCCTTAGAGGCAAGGATGGCAAGACATCATCTTACATACTTTGCAGATATGGTCAGGAGGGACCAGTCCCTGGAGAAGGGCATTATGCTTGATAAAGTGGAGGGGCAGTTCAAAAGAAGAGGGCTATCAACTAGATGGATTGATGCCGTGGCTGCATCAATGGGCTCGGGCATGGGAATAATCGTGAGGATGGCACAGGAATACACATACACACACACACACACACACACACAAATATATTTTTAATCATTTAGTGGTTATTCTAGGAATTACAACATATAATTTTTCACAGCCTACTTAGAATCAATATTTTACCACTTAATACAGAATATAAAAATAGTATTCCTTGTAACACTTTTGCCTGATCCTCTTTATATTGTGGTTGTCTTACACACTACATCTCCACACACTGAACATCCTATCAGTTATCATTTTTGCTTCAACTATCACATGTAAAATCTTAAAGAAGAACAGTGTATTTCATTTACACAGATATTTACAACCTTCATTGTTCTTCCCTCATGCTTGATGTCCCAACATTCCTTCAGGCTATCAGTTACCTTCTGTACAAAGAACTTCTTTTTGCATTCTTTACAAATACACCCTCAAGGATGAGCCTAGGAGTTCACAAATTCTGGTTGTCTTCTCCACTCTGCCTGCTACTATGTACTTTTCAGAATGCTTACACAGCAGCTCCACAGTCTGCCAGGTTTGTAGCTATATTCAGTGGGAGAGACAGAGTGGAGTAAATTTACTGGATACCTTTGACTGCTAAAAGCAAGGGTCAAAGAGTCCCAGAAATTTTCAACCCAAACCTGTTAGACGAGTATAGGAAAGTGTGCTTGCTAGATTCCTATTAGCTACCCAAGTCTTTTTGAATCTCTTGCTAGTGTTCTCTATTAAACTTTCTCATGAATGTTGTTGTTGTTAGGTGCCATGGAATCGGTTGTACATAGCAACCCTATGAACAACAAAACAAAACACCGTCCAGTTCTGCACCATCCTCACAACTGTTCCGATGTGTGAACCCATTGTCACAATCACCGTGTCAATCCATCTTGTCTAGAGTCTTCACCGTTTTCACACACCCTCTACTTTACCAATCAGGACATCCTTCTCCAGGGACTAGTCTCTCCTGACACATCAAAGTACATGAGACAAAGTCTTGCCATCCGTGTCAATAAGAAGCATTATGGCTGTACTTCTCCCCAGATTTGTTTGTTCTTTTGGTAGTCCATTGTACTTTCAGTATTCTTCTCCAGCTCGATAATCCAAATGCATCAGTCTTCATTATTCAATGTACAACTTTCACATGCATACGAGGCAAGTGAAAATACCATTTGTACTTGAGCCAGGGGCACATTAGTCTGCAAAGTAACCTCTCTGCTTTTCAACTCTCTAAAGAGGTCTTATGCAGTAGATTTACCTCATGCAACATGTCCTGATCTCTGGACTGTTGCTTCCCTGAGCATTGATTGTGGATTTGAGCAGGGTAAATCCTTGACAACTTCAATCTTTTCTCCATTTATGATGATGTTACATATTGGTCCAGTTTTAAGGATTTGGGTCTTCTTTACACTGAGTTGTAATCCATACTATAATCCTTAAATTCTACCAACATGTGCTTCAAGTCCTACCTCTCAGCAAGCAAGGTTGTGTCATCTGCTGATAGAAGGTTGTTATTAAGTCTTGCCCCATTCCTGATGCCACATTCTTCTTCATATAATCTAGCTTCTCTGATGACTTGCTCAGCAGACAGATTAAGTACGGTGATGGATACAACCCCGGCACACACCTTCCCTGATTTTAAGCCATGCAGTATTCCCTTGTTCTGTTCACACAACTGCCTCTTGATCCATGTACAACTTCTTCATGAGCATAATGAAGTGTTTGGGAATTGCCATTCTTCTCAAGGTTATCCATAGTTGTTATGGTAAATACAGATGAATAACTTGGTATAGTCAATAAACACAAGTAAACATCTTTCTGGCATTCTCTGCTTTCAAACGAGATCCATCTGACAACAGTAATGATACCCTTGTTCCACATCCTCTTCTGAATTTAGCCTGAACCTTTCGCAGTTCCCTATCAAGGTACTGCTGAGACCTTCGTTGTGATCCTCAGCAAAATTTTACTTGCACGAGATAACAATAATATTGTGCTATAACTTGACCATTCCAGTGTCGCCTTTCCTTGAAATGGGTGCAAATATGGATCTCTTCCAGTCAGTCTGCCAAGTAGCTGTCTTCCAAATTTCCTGGAATAATTGCTTACAGAGCTTCATGAGCTGTTGAAACCTTTCAATTGGTATTCCATTAATTCCTGGAGCCTTGTTTTGGGGTAGTGCTTTCAGTCCGTTTGGGCGTCTTCCTTCAGTACCACTGGTTCTTGCTCGTATGCTGCCTCCTGAACTGACAGACTGCTGACTAGTTCATCAGGTGCAGTGACTCTGTGCATTCTTTCCATCATCTTTTGAAGATTCCTGCATCATTCAGTATTTTGCTCTTAGAATCCTTCAGTATTGCAACTTGATGTTTAGTTATTTCCACTTAAGATAATGCTGAACATTTTCTTCTTCCTTGGTTTTCTAAGTCTAGGTCTTTGCACATTTCATAACAATATTTGGCTTTGTCTTCTTGAGCTGTCTTTTGACTTTTCTGTTCAGCCCTTTGACTTTGTTTTTTCATTTGCTTTTGCTGCTCTACATTCAAGAGCAAGTTTCAGAATCTTTTCTGACACCAAGGCTGATCTTTTTCTTTCTTTTGTCTTTTTAATGACCTTTTGCTTTCTTCATGTATGATGTTCTTGATGTCCTCCCACAGCTCACCAGGTCTTCTGTCATTAATGTTCAATGCAGTTGTTGAGATGTTCTTGAAATTTGGGTGGGATAGACTTAAAGTTGTGTTTTGGCTCTTGTGGGTTTGTTTTCGTTTTCTTCAGCTCTACCTGAACTTACATCTGAGCAATTTATGATCTATTCTACAGTGATCCCTGGCCTTGTTTTAGCTGCTGATATTGAGCTTCTCCATCTTCTGTTACCATGAGTGTAGCCGACTTGATTCCATGTAGAGAAGAGAAGTCTGTGTTTTTGAAGAGGTATTTACTATGAACAAGTCATTGATCTTGTAAAATTCGACATGCGAGCTACAACTTCACTTCTATCACCAGACCACATTTCAGCTTCTCTGATGACTTGCTCAGCATACAGATTGTTTTCTTTCTTGTTTCCAACTTTGCATTAGACAGTAATTGTAAATGCCTCTTGATTGCATATTTAGTCAATTTTAGACATAAAACATTGGTAGATTCTTCAATTTCAGCATCACTAGCTTTATTGGTTATTGCATAAATTTGAATAAAAGTTGTATTGGTCAGAATTCCTTGAATGAAGATAGATATAGTCCAGTCACAGAGAATATTGTACTTCATGAAAGATCTTGAAATGTCCTTTTTGATGATGAAGGCAACACCATTCCTCTTGAATCTGTCATTCCCATCACAGTAAGCCATATGAGATTTTGATTCAAAATGGCCAATACTAGTCCATTTCAGCTCACTAGTGCCTAGGACGTCAATCTTTAGGTGTTCCATTTCCTTTTTGACAACTTCCCATTTTTCTAGCTTCATACTTTGGCGCTCAAGTTCAAATTATAAGTATATTTTTGCAGCTGTTTCTTCTTGTTTTGAGTAGTTCCCTATCAGAAAATAAAGGCTTTACTCTCATAGGCTTTACTCCATTCCCATCAGTCAGACCCCCACCACTTTGAGAAAGCAGCTTTTCCTCAGTTAAATGTTGGGTGCCTTTGGATCTGAGGGGTTCATCTTACCATCTCTGACATTGTTCTGATTTATTCATTAGGTCTTTAGTATCTAACAATTTCTCAAAGTTATGCATAGGGTTGTCAGTGGCTGATTCCTCTGAAGTGGACAGTTGATTCCTTCTTCATCGTCTGTTCTGAGTCTGGAAGCTCTGCTGAAACCTGTTCACTTTGGGAGACCCTGCTGGCACTTGAAATACCAGTGACATGGCTTCCAGCATCACAGCAACACACAAGCACCAGTCTGACAAACTGGCAGATAAGTGATAGTATGATATTTGAGCATTCCATCGGGTCAGATATCCCATCAACATCTGGCTATCACTCACCAGTTATCTCCACATGTTGCAGCTTTGTTAAGGGTCTGTGATACTGCAACACTGGTTAGGCTATCTTTATGGTCACAAGTCTGAAATACTTCTTTGCCAATCTCTTGTGTGTGAGTAGAAATCACCAAAAGAGTTCCGCGTGAAAAGCCAATCATGATGTAGCCATCACCATACCTGTAGTAACAAAGGCAACGATATAGTACAAAGGAAGATTAACTGTAAATGACACTATGGTAAATTAGTATATTAAATTAATGAATTACAGAATTAGTATATTAAATTAATGAATTACAGAATATGATTTATTAAGGGCTTAATGTGTTGACAGACAATATGCCAAGGAGTGTAACATACTATGGTACAGACTGTAATCCAGAAAATGTTATATATAGGATAGAATGCTTCAGGAAAAAAATTAAACACATATTTTACAACCACACACACATCTACATATATATTTTTAGTATGGATATATTTTTTGATGATTTAAAACAAAATTTATTAGGGGTTCATACAACTCTTATCACAATCCACACATACATCAATTGTGTAAAACACATTTGTACATTCATTGCCCTCATCATTCTCAAAACATCTGCTTTCCACCCAAGCCCCTGGCATCAGCTCCTCATTTTTCCCCTCCCTCCCTGCTCCCTACTCCCTCATGAACACTTGATAATTTACAAATTATTATTTTGCCATAACTTGCACTGTCCGACGTCTCCCTTCACCCACTTTTCTGTTGCCCGTTCCCCAGGGAGGAGGTCACATGTAGATCCCTGTAATCGGTTCCCCCTTTCCAACCCACCCTCCCTCCACCCTCCCAGCTGATGATTTTTTTGTACATACCAAGTATAGCAGACAATGGTGCCATAACCCTGCTGAAATTCTAAACTAACGGGGTCATCTGGGT
This sequence comes from Tenrec ecaudatus, assembly GCF_050624435.1. Classification (NCBI taxonomy): domain Eukaryota; kingdom Metazoa; phylum Chordata; class Mammalia; order Afrosoricida; family Tenrecidae; genus Tenrec; species Tenrec ecaudatus. The sequence continues at coordinate 182,816,832 of NC_134532.1, forward strand.
CATTCAGATTAAAAAGAAATAGCATTTTCTTGCCAACCACCACACTTATCTGCCAGAGAAGGTGAAGAGAAATCAGAATAAATTATTCAGTACTTAATGAAAAGACCAATAACAAAATCCCAAACAGCTGAACCTAATTTCTGGAAACAGTAAGCCAAGGTTAACACTATGTCTATGGACATTTCTTATATACCTATCTCTAAGGTTACGTGTCAAATTGACATATGAACAAAACCACACATGGTCTTTAGAAAACAACTTGTTTTATTTTTAAACAACATAATTATACACTACTAACTTAAAAATGAAACCATGTGATACTATATATTTATGTAAGTTTTATAATATTTAACATACAACATTTGAGATATTGGGGTCGTGAATCTTAAGGGTCACTTCGGTCGGTCAGTATGACACTCTGCTGCACTGTTTGTCTTTACATTTGAGATTTACTTTCTAAGAATTTTCTGACTATGTTTATGTTTATTAGTAATGCTTTCATGAATAAATCTGTTTACTGGGATTAATATTCAATTTACATTCGCCTCAAATTGACGCACTTCCATAGAGAGAAGTATATCACAGAGGATTTTGAAATTAGAAGGCTTAGAAGAAAATTAATTTGGATTGATGTTTGTCTCATTAAATGGATAACAGCCAGAACACATGATAGGAGTTAAATGTAAATGGTTTCCGTACATTGCATTGACGAAGTCGAAATGCATCAAAATGACATGACCTGTAAACCTAATGTTAAACGTGATATACACCCACCCTTCAATTATTGACAGGTCGTTATGAGACAAAAAAAAGGAAGATCACATCAGATTACAAAATGGAAGATGACTACATCATTACAAAGCAGCCAAACCACTGAGAATCGGCCCAGCCAAGCTGAGAGATAACCTTAACCATCACAGCCAGTTACACTCCCACCTCACACCTCGACGTTCATGACTGCCAGGTGTATGGTGTGAATGTCCAAGAGAGCTGGAGAGTACATTTTTCACTATTATAAGTGTGAAATGTTAGATAGTAAGGGGGTGTGATTAGTAAGCATATCTAAAGAAACACTGTAATTAATAAGACAACTAGGTGGCAGTCAGTAGATGCTGATTACAACCATATTCCAGTAAGGGTCCTGGAAGGAGCCCTAGTAACACAATGATTAAGCTCTCGGCTGCTATCAGAAAGGCTGATGATTCAAACCCACCAGCTTCTGCAGGGGAGACTAAAGATGTGGTCTTATACAAATCCCAACTTAGGGAAACCCTATGAAGCAGCTCTACTCTGTGCCATAGGGTCACTGTGAGTCAGAATCTACTGGAGGGCACACTACATCAAGAGTCCCTGCCTTTACACATCTCCAATATAGCTTTTGGAATATACGAAGATACTTCTGTGGAATTGCTTTTATAAATTCTTTTTAGCTTTCGTTAGAGTACTGTGTCATATAGAAATGTAAGTAACACAGGTATGCTGCAATGTAACTCAGGTTATTCGGAGCACGATGCTTCCATTCAGAGGCCTTTTACTTTGGGGCCATCTGAGATTCTATGGCTATCCCTCCAGTGGTTTGATCTAATGTGGCTTTTAATAGCATCACTGTTTTCAAAGGTCACTCGCACATTAGTTGTCAGTGTGACTACACTAGTGTCCCTCTGGCACTCACACAAGTCAACATTTCCTCTCCTTTCCAGTTGCCGCCAAGTCGACTCCCACTCAATGGCAATGCAGATGTGAAATTTATATGGACTTCAACATGGAAAAATACAGTGGGGAAAAACGCATCCAAGTATTAAAAGTGCATATAAATATTAAAAGCAGAAACCGCTTGGGAGCTCGATTGGGCACATCTGATCAAGTGAAAATAAGAGATCATTTACAGATCAATACTTCTATACTCCCACCGGTTTTTTTAGTTTTGCTATCACGGGAATGAGAACAGCAATGCCAAGTGCAATAGGAAGCAGTCCACACCTGCTGTTAGCAACAGCAAAAACAACTTGTGGACCCGAAAGACTGGGCTCGGCATTGATTTAGTAAGTGACAGATCTAACTTATTTATCACTATAGATTCTGAGCCATCCTAGAAAAGAAAATAATCCAAATAACCTCAATAATCTAACTGTCTTAATGGAGAATTCTTACTGTGCTTTCAGTCGCGGCAGATCGTTCATCAGTCTTCATCAGGGAAAACTGCATGTTGCTGGGCTCTGCCCTCACCTGTGTCTGCAGGGGTTACAACATTTACCACAGAAAATGTCAGTACTACTCAAAGCAACCGACAAATCCAAACCAAGTCTGACCCCATCCCAGCTCCAGTCTACAGAGAAATGGAGAAACTATTACTAACTTGACTAAGAGAGGCAAGAGAATCAGGATAAGCAAAGAAGAACAAAATAGGAAGCCTCTCACTACCAGCCTCTAAGCCTATTACATAGCCTCAGTAGTCAGAACAGCCTGGTGCTGTTAGTGGCAGGTACACAGAGCAATGGGACAGAACAGAAAGTCCAGAAGTAAATTCATTCCCCTACAGACAACTGCTCTTTGACAAATGGCCACACAGCATTCAATATGAAAGAGCTACTGTTCAAGAACGTTCTATTGTTGAGTCAATGTTGCTTCCTAGTAACCCCTCAGTGGGTTTCCAAGACTAACTGTTGATAGGAGTAGAAAACCCAGGCTTTCTCCTGAGGAGGCGCTGGTGGTTTTGAACTGCTGAACATGCAGATACAGCCCAACACATAACCACTGCACCACCAGGGCTCCTTAGAACCCCTATAATGTTGGGTCTCTGTTAAAGGTTAACCTATATCTTGCCTAATTAGAGTCAGCTTTACTTCTCAGAGATTTGATCCCCCAACTATATGACTTGAAAGCTATATCATAAAATTTGACAATCATATATTCTGTTTTATAATGATGAGTTTTACCTTCCTGAGACTAAGTGCCTATAGCAGACCTGGCTACAATGGTCCCCCGTGATCACTACCTACTGGTGATTCCCTACGGTAATCTCTCCCCTGCTCCCTTGTACATGCACTGACCTAATAACTATTAAGTAAGGGAATAAGCCAAAAGTGATTTTGAGATTAAATTACAAATTAAGCTAGAATCAGAGAGATCTGTGTAACAAGGAACTGTCATCTAGTCTGGTTTCTAGTTCATAGCCAGTGATCAGGTGATGCCCTCAGTTCAGCAATGGGTATGGAAGAACTGTTACCAACCATGTGTGTCGCAGATTTTCCCCAGTCAAGTCTCCAAATGAGACTGCAGCTAACCAGCATGTTTGTAGCCTTGTAAGATCCTGAGGCAGAGCCATTCAGACCTGGTTCCCTCACTAACAAACACTGGGAACAAACATTCTAGATGTTGGGGTAATTTCTTATGCAGCAACTGATAACTATCACCGGCTACATTCCATCGTCTTATATGGTGCATTGCATAGTGCCCACACAAGTACCAAGTCCGCAAACTGTGCTAACTAGTCTTGCTCTGGGGATACTAGATCACAGTGACACGTTTTGCAGTGATGAAATCGCATAGCTACGGCAACACAATTTCCCTTAAGAAGGGAGAGTCAGAAGATATAATCAATCCTAGAAAATCTAAGCAGTAGTAAAATTTAATGCTAAAAATTAAATGTAAGGATTACTTTGGAAGCAATGTAACAGATTGGTTAATCTTTAAAATCAGGCAGACTTGTCTGAGTCCAGAGTCTAGCATTAATTAACATTTGTCTTAAAAATATGCACATTAAAGTTCTTCCACAGTCTACTGTATGACAACCACATGGAACCGATAACCCATGCACACCAGACAAACAGAAATGTACAAAGCAGAATATTAGGAGAAAATGTTCTTATTAAAGACAAATACCTTTATAAATAAGGCAAGTTTTCAATGTTTAGAGTATGAAGTGATTATAAATCTGCCTTTGGGCTATTTTTTAATTTTACAGCTTAGTTTGATTGGCAAAGTCTTTATTGGATGGGGGAAAGTCCATTTGAATACATTGGAACCAGGAGAAGCTAGCATATTACCTGTCTTATTGTGTCACCTTCCTGGTTACTAACTGTAATCATTTTATCTTCACCACCCAATGCAAGTAGATTTTCTGCATTCCAGCATCCACATGTGATTCTCTTAGTATGCTTTCCTGAAAAAAAGAGATGACTTTCTTACAGACACATGGTTTTCTCAAAAAATAAAAACAAAAACATATAATGAAAGATCTGTGCTGTTCACTTGTAAGATAATTGGACAGTCCCTCATGGAAGGGCCACATGGAAGGGATGATATATCCAGAGTGCAGTATAGCACTGATGAAACACCTAACTATCCTCTAGTTTTCTAATATTTCCTCCCCCTACTATTATGGTCTTGGTTTTACCTCATTAATTTTGTTAGACATTTGTATGTTCATTTGGATAATTAAGATCATTCGATGCATGAAATCCAAAATAAACCTTTCAGAAACAGTAATGGGCGGAATGACTCCTTGAGGGGATGGGAAGAATTGGGGGAGGGGAACTGATAGCAATGTTGTCTGTGTAACCCCACTGGAGGGAATGAGTAACAGAATGGTAGGTGAACAGATGCGTTGGGTGGTGCAAGATATGGCAAATAATAATATATAATAATAAGGATTCCTGGGGTTAGGGTAGGGGAGGGCTGGGGAAGGAGGGGAGCTGATATCGAAGAGTTCAAGAAGAAAGAAAATGGTTTGAAACTGATGGTGGCAGCAATTGTATAATTATGCTTGATCTAATTGAATTACGGATTGTTATAATATCTGTAAGAGCTCCCAATAAAGTGATAAAAAAAATCTGTGCTGTCAACCCAATGTTTGGATAATATACCATGGAATTAAATAGACAAGGAATTTATGATGTCTGCAAAGCCATTGGCATTCAAGCAACCTTACTGAAAACAGTTGTCAATCAAGATAAAGATGTACAAGGGCAACACTGCTTTTAAACTTGTGTACCTAGGAGCCCAAGCCCTAACATTAAACACACAACGATATTACACTTGTGGCTAAGTTCTGTTTGTTCAGCATATAACCAAACCCTGTACGACGATGTTTTATGAGAAGTAAACCTCAAATCTTTGTACCTCTGTGGTATGGTAGACTGTTGACATGAGCAGATTTGATATTCATAGTTTTTGACTACTCATGTATAACTAAAGCCATGTAATGGTTTTTAATAATAGTCCATAAAACTTACTGCCATCACGTCAATTCTGACTCATAAGGAGCCTATAGGACAAAGCAGAAATTCTGCAAGAGTTACCAATGCTGTAAGCTTTTTTTTTGTCCAGAGAGGAGAAAAAAATTTTATATATATATATTGGGGGGGAGGAAAATATTTTATTCTCTCTCTTCCCACTTGTTCCCATGCTGTGTGCCCTACCCCATCTCCTCCCCTCCAACACTTTGCTTGTCCTTTCCCTACATGGAGATGCGGAAGCTGGGGAGGAGGCAGGGTCCCTGGGAGCCTGGCTGGGACACAAGATGAGGGGATGGATCTGGGGAGTGGGCCAGGTAGGTTTCTCAACAAGAGGAAGCCTGGGTGGCTCCTGTGTTCCTTCCTGTAGGCAGCAGACTCGGGCGCTCTGCCACTGTCAGCCAGGGCATGTGAGTGAATCGTGGGGCATGCGGAGGCCTATTGTATGGGGCAGGTCCAAACTTCCTTCTCCTGGAGCCCTTATGCCTCATCTTTTTCCTTGGAAACAACCAGTGGGTTTAAACCAGTGGGTTCAATGCTTAACTCACAGTGACACCAGGGTTCCTTGTGGTACGCTTGTGAGACTGGTGTTAGGAGCTGAGTCACTTAGCTAGTGAAGGACACCAGGAAACCACTTTGACCTGGGCAGTTTCGCTGAGCAGCTCAGCCAGTGTAAAAGCTGTGTATTTGGGGGGAAAGCATAGGCTTGATTTGTGAAGGTGCTGGGTTAGATCAAACCCTCAAGAGTCCCAAGGTTAATGCTGTCAATGAGATGCAAGGTGCAGACATTCTGGGGCCAGGCTGCCAAGAGTTGAATCTTGGGTCGACCGCTTAACTTTGGGGATGTTAACTTAAATTTCTTGTCCTTAGCGGTCTCATCTATAAATGTGGACAATAGTATAGCCCCACCTCAGAGCTGAGGATCAAGTCCGCTAAAGTCCTTAGACAATGTAAAAGAAGTAGTATAAAAGTGTTGGCTATTTTCACGGCTACTGAGAGCAGAGAACAGGTTCATTTCATTCTTCCTATTCCTACAGGACTTATTAAAGTACCTACGTAATAAGTAGTTATTAAGTAAGCAAACTCTGAGGCAGGAGTGTGACTGGTATGTTAGAGGATTGGTAAGGTGGGTAGTGTGGGCAGCAGCCAAGGAAATCAAGAGAGATGATTGTGAGAGAAGAGATTACAAGGCCCCAACCATACAGAGCTTTGGCTTTGACTCTGAGTGAGCTTGAGAGCCAATGAAGAGTTGGCAACGAGATTTCAGGAGTCAGGTGGGAGAAGCTTGAGGCCCATTTGCCCTGGTGGTAGCAGCAGAGGTGGTGAGAAGAGGCTGGATTTTGAGGATGGTAGAGCTAACAAGATTTTCTGACAAATTAGATCTAGAGGGTATACGAGAGAGAGAAGAGTCAAAAATGATGCCAACGTTTGGCCTGAAGATCGAGAAGGACAGAGAGAGGGAAGGCTTTGGTTGAAGGAAGGGTTGGCTATTTAAACGTGCTATATCTCCTAGGCATCTGATCGAAGACAGTGAGTAAACAGTTCAGTGTGTGAGCCTAGAATGTGGAAGAGAGGTCTGGACTAGAGAGGTGTATTTGCTAGTGGTCAGGTAGAGGTGGTATTTCAAATCAGCAAACCCGAGCAATAAGTGAAAGGTGTATCCAGAGAAGAAGCTGGAGACAGAAGAGAGTTTGCTGAGGATAGATAGAAAGATGCATCAGGAGTGAGTGCCTGAAAAGATAGGCTGTTTTTCCTTTGTCACAGCCACTGAGGCTACACCAACTCACAGCGACCCTGTTGGATAGAAAAGAGCTGCCCCTGTGAGTTTCTTAGACTATCTTTACAGGAGTAGAAAGCCCCGTCTTTCTCCCTTGGATTGGTGTGTGGTTTCAAACTGCTGACCTTGTGGTTAGCAGCCCAACACATAACCATTATGCCACCAGTGCTCCTTACTCACTGCCACTGAGTCAATGCTGACCCTTTCGGGCAGGGTAGAACTGCCTTGGGGAGTTAATAAGAATGCTGATGAGAGCAGAAAGCTCCATCTCTCTCCTACCAAGTGACTTGTGCTTTCGAACTGCTAACCTTGTGTATTGCAGCTCAGTGTGTAACCACTATACCACCAGAGCTCCTAAGGGCTCCTTTGGGAAGTGGAAAAAAGAACACAAAGACACCAAAGAGAAAGTATTTTCTAGATTCAAACAGGAGAAGAAGATCTGTTGGTTTCCCCTACCTCCTGTGTACTTCCAAGGCCCTTTTGCTTCCAGTGACCTGAACTCAAGATTAGTTTTAACGTAAATGATGATAATATTAATGTTAACATAATTCATAAAATATCATATGCTTTCTTTGACTGTTCTGGGTATATTACTATATTAACTCATCTAATGATTAGTCACTGTTAATGAGCTGTTAATGAAAAATGGATCATGTGGTTGGGGGACAAGTGTTATTTGATCAAATAGCAGTAACTGAAATTCATGGCTCTCTAACCTGTGCAAAGCAAGAAGAACCTGTGTGTGGTCTAGTTAAGGAAACAAATCAGTATGACCTAAAACAGATAAGAAATGACTGTCAAGTGCTAGCAGAACATGCTACCACGTGGCTGCTATGGGAAATGGCCTGGTTTGGTGTGAGGAAATTGAAAGGCAAAAAGAGATGAACCACCAATCACAGCCAACTCTGAGAGGCAGCTATAGCTTACGCTAAAAGATCTTAGATAATGTAATTATCCTGAATTTTTCAGATGTTTTACTCAGTAAGGACGGCTCTGAACCAAATCAATATTCACTTTAAAAACAGGATGGCTTCAAAAAGTTCATGGGAAAAATGAAATTGAAAAATAAGGAAAATTTTGTGGAGGTCTTTTGGTATGACAATAAGGGGACCTGCTGATGCTACAGCTTAGGTGTTGGGCTGCTAACCTCAAAGGAAGCCCATTAGGCTGTCTGCTCTCAAAGACTAACAGTCGCAGAAACTAGAGAGTCAGTCACTATGAGTAGTGGGTGGGTATATGACAAGGAATCCCTGGGTGCTTCAAATGGTTAAGCATTTTGGCTAATAGCCAAAAGTTTGGCGATTCAAATCAACCCACAGGCACCTCAGACAACAAGCCTGATGACTAGCTCCTGTGAGTCAGAATCGACTCACCTATAGCTAACAACATGCGTGAGCTGATGGGTTATGCCTGCAGATGAAATGAGAAAGAGAAAATGCCTACTGAAGTCCAATAGACAAATGATTTCACATGGTGAAAGAGATTTATGTAACTACAAAATTTTTAGTCTAATATTTCAAATGAGCTAATGGTGTTACTATTTAGATGTAGCACTAAAGATTAGTGTTTATACCACAGAGCATATCCATGTGAAATTAATTTGAGATTTTTACATGCTCTTAATGGAAAGGCACATTTGCAAGTAGTCTGGGGTGCCATTATCTCCGGAGTTCAACCCTTCGTAAGCAGTGAGTTATGCTTTTGTTGGCCACCTGAATGTCATAAAATCCCCCAGCTCGATCATTCACCAGCATAATGCTACAGTAATTACTAGAATCATTACTGTGTTTTCTGGTTATTGGGTGTGCGGATGCTCAATGCCCAGAGGTTCAGAGCGTGAACAGACGGAAGCAAGGTCAAACGAGGACTCGATCACAGTCAGCCTCTGTGTTTACCCTGGGGAAATATAACCCATACTCCACATCTAGGTTAAATTGGTGTTTAGAGAATGAGGAGCCTAGGAATGTAGACATACTCTTTCCAAACAGTCACTGAACGTTTGAGTCCACATCCTAATGTGCTGACATCACATGGGCTATTCTTTGTCTAGGGGCAGGAGATGATGAGGAAGGAAAAGATGGACCACATGCCTTTAATATACGGATGCTAAGAGGCTAACCTTAAAGCCACCTACTGTATGTACCCAGGAAAAGTCTTGGTAAGCAATAAGAGGGACCTGCTTGTTTAGCCAGATGTAAGACTGGGCAGGGAGGGGGCCATAGTATAAAATTTTCTGTGCAAAATGAGCGAAACCTGAGGCGTAGAAACTACATTTGAATAAAGCTTCTTTAGCAATGCTCCCAGCTACAACTTACCAAGAACAGGAATCTTTCGAGACGTCTGTCGATTATAAATAAGCAAATTTCCTTTAACGGTGCCAACAGCCAGAACACTGCCGACTTTTGACCAAAGGAGGAAGGACATTTGATCCCTGCAACGTGAAGAGATAAATGACTGCACAATTCACAATTGTAACCTCTAAGTCGTCCTTTAAAATAGTCCTTTGGGAGTAATTTTAACACCTTCTTAGAATTAAGAAATAATGAAAACTTCATGCTTTAGGACAACGACTAAGCGCTAAGGACATTTTGGAAAGGCTACATGATGATCTTCAGGTCAGCCAGGCTTAAAATATGAATAGGTAGTGAGTATGAACTTCAATTCCATCACAATGGATCTTCCAATGCACGAGACGACCCATGATATCTAAAACCAATTGCTATCGAGTCAACTGCAACTGATGACCCCCCACCCCTACCCCCGAGGGTCAGAGGATGAGCAGGGGCTGGTCTCCCAGAAGCAGATCCTTAGGCCTTTCTCCCAAGATATCTCTGGGTGGGCACCAATGCTCAGCTTTCAGTTAGTAGCCAGGTGTGTTAACCACGTGTAGCAAATCAGAATTCCTCTGGCTATCTAATTTGCCTACTAACAACAATTGTAGTTCTCAATTTGGTTAAAATCTTAATGGTGTTGAAACCTCATGCTCTTACAAAGAAAACAAAACAAGTAGGGTCCACTCAGCGAGATACTAAATTATAGATAGAATTTGGGAATCTATGACCTTCAAAAAGCCATCTTTCCCAGACACTCCACTATTTAAAGTAGCCCCAAAGTAGGTGGAAGGCACATTTGTCACCATCAAGTTTTGTGTGCACTCCAGACTCTGAGTTTGAGCTTTTGGATGGTTTCCTACCAAAGGAATTCCTTGCTGTGCAGCTCATTCCACATACTGAGGAGAAAGAAAAGCACAATGGATCTTGAACCTGGGATCTCAAAATGTGATTCCACGGCCAGCAACATCAGCATCACCTGTGAGCTTGTTAGAAAGGCCAACTTTTTAAGCCCCCAGCCCTACAAGAATGGGAAACTCGGTGTGAGTTCCAACGATGTTTTAATGAGTGTTCCAGGTAACTCTGAGGCTCCGAAGCTTGGAGAACCACTGATAGGCCATGCTTTTCACAAATCAGGGCTGCAATCAGGAATCTCGAGGTCAGTGAACAAAGGGCAAAAGAATAAGCTTACAGGGGCACCCTCTAGCTAAGTTAGAGCAGGATAGGAGTATCAAAAAGAACATATTTAATTGAAACAAATTTGCCAAAGGCCATAAAACCATGATGATACTTGAAAAAAATTAATATAAGGAGTTGTAACTAAAAGTGCATATAAGAAAATTCTGTAATTAAAACTTAATTTTAGTAAGCAAGGGAAATTAATATATCAGGTTTCTTCGACTAAGAATAAATGGTAGATGTGTGTGTCTTTGTTTAATTAGGTGTGGCAGTCATGAAAGGTATAGCTCAGATCTCTGACAGGGAGAATGTTATGGACCAAGCCTGGGTCCAGTCAACCCACCGCTAGTATTTCCCACATATATTTTTGGACTTTTTAATTGTATAAATTACATTTCACTTAAAAAAAGCAAAGCAAAACTCACTGCCACAGAGTCCATGCTGACTCACAGTGATCCTTAGGGCAGGGGAGGACTTCATCAGTGCTGCTGTCAATATAATGTAAGTCTGAATGGGAGGAGAGAGCCTCTACGAGCCTCTGCTAGTGTAAGAGATTACACGTTGGGCTGCTAACCACAGAGTCAGAAGTTCAAAACTGCTCCTCAGGAAAAGGATGAGGCTTTCTACTTCCCTTAAAGATTTAAAATCTCAGAAACCCACTGGGGCAGTTCTACTCTGCCCTACAGGGTATCTGATGAGTGGGAATCGACTCTGTGGGCAGTGAGCTTGGTTTGGTCTTTGTATTTCACAATTGTAACATTTTAAATCTAATCAATTGACTCGTTTTAGTAGAACAATCATGTAGAATAAAAGAAATGGCATAAGACAACTGCTCATTTATATATGTCTTGTAAAAGAATGTACTAAGTACAGTTAGCATCAACTCTGCAACTCCTCGTGTTTATATGTAAAGGCTTCCAAAATCTAAAATAAGTTAGCCTTACCTCATGCCGCTGTCTAGCTGGCTGGTCTTGTTTGTGTTGGCATCCCATAGGTAGATGCCACTAGACTGCTCAGCAATCACTGCTAGGATATCTCCATCTTTATCCCAATCCATAGCAACACAGTTACTTTCCAAAAAAGAGAGCAGAACATCACTACACATTTTTTTAAGTAGAGAAAAGAAAAAATACTAACACATTTGTAATTTTTGACAACAATAAGGCCACTAAATTTATTTTGAAAAATATTTTTATTGGCAAATCTTTTTTTTTTGGGGGGGGGGATCTTTATTTGAATAAGTTAAAAAAAAACTTTTTAAATGTGAGAATGTGCCTGGACAAAATAATGGAGTTACTTCCATTATTTTATTCTTCTTCCAACTGTTAAAATTTGTTTGGAGGCCTCAGTTTTCTATAATACTCTTAAGGTTTGGAGACTATGGGAGAAGGAAGCTTTCCGATTGTTGATAGGACTATCTGTCCTTTGAAAATTGAGTACATAGCAACCCTTTATCTGGAGAGTCTTTGTCAGTAAAATTCAACTACTATGACCAAACAAAATAATTCAGAATTAAGTAGGCGATACTGTTAAAATTAAACTAATTTTTTAAAAAGATAACAAAAGTTTGAAAACTTTTTATTTACTTCCGTACTTACCCAGGTAAGTTAATTTCACTTCTTTTTTGACCATGGCGATCAAAAATTTTCACAATATGATCCGCTCTAAAAGTAATCAGAACCCAAAGATCCAATTAAAATGTTACGTTCTTTCATCACACATCTTGATAACCATGTACAAAACCCAGCCACCACCCAAGTGTTTTCACTGTTCACCCTTGATAGTTTCCTCACTTATATTTAGTTATTGTTTAACAATTACTTATCAGAGGAAAGGTTCTACAAGCTGCGATACCAACGGAGGTGAACATACTTCTTTTCCCACCACACAGCTATGTCACAAAAACTGATAACCGAATCAGAGGGTACAGTCATACAGGCACACATTCACCAAGAGACAGGATTAGCTACTTAAAACATTCATTGGTTTCTTACCCTGCTACTGCAAGGTAGTTTCCTGATGTTTTTTGCCAGGTGAACTGTATTGGTGTGCCAAGCAATGTCTTTTCTAGTAGTAAGAAAACACGCTAAAAAAGAAAAACACAATTTTTAGATTTTCCAAAAATACACAACAGATGTTCTCTATCATAAAATGATGCTGTCTCTAAAGTGAAGCACAGACATATATATATAAACCATACATACGGGTATGGATTTTGATCTTGCACTCAACTCTAGGCCAGTCTAAAAACAATTAGTTCTTATGACATGGCCCTACTTGATACTCACCCTCCTGAAGAGATCACTGAAGATATTGGTGCTATACCAAAGTGTGGTGAGGAAACCAGATAGTGCTGGGAAAGAATAGTGTCTGGGATCTTTAAGGCTTGTCTAAAAACAAGTAGGCATCTAAGTGAGGTGTCAACTAAGTCCACGTGGAAGAAGCACACCAGCCTGTATGATCCATGGATTGTAAATAATATAAATCTGAAGGAGGAAACTGTGTCAGAACTTAAATGATAAACACTTGGCTTAAGGTTTTGGATGAGTGGAAGCCCAAAATCTCTCTGCGGAGTCCCCACATGGATTAAGCCTCTGGTTAATCCTCTCTGAATAGCCTTGCTATCAGAGCATTGTAAAGTTGATTATGGCAGATGTGGTCAGGTTAGAATGTAACGCCTTCTTTGATCTCCCTTTTTGGCCCATTTTAAAGTTGTTTCAGTTTTTAATATTTTCTGCTTTCATTTTGATTACAGGTTTTCCCCGTTTTGCTTTTTGTCATTGTTAAATTGTTGGGGTTGTTTGCTCCTTGTTGGTGTTTTGTATGATTTTTCTGCATATGAAATCCAGGACAGGTAAACCTATAGAGGCAGGAACCGGATTAATAATTACCGAGGAGCGTGGCAGAGGAGCGTGAGGGGAAATAAGGAGCTAACAACAAGGAGTATGAGAAGAAATGTTCTGAAATTGTGGTGCTGACTGCATAATCCCACATAATTTGTTAGGTTGCATGTTCTGTGACCTATATGCCAATAAAACTATTTTTAAAAGAGTTTATTAGAAAATAAAGCTAAATCATCATCATGAAACTAGTAGGATTCGGGATGTTAGAGTTGATCCGAAAGAAATCACCAAGATAGCAAATAAAACTACTAATCAAGCAACTAACCTAACCAAAGCATACAATCGGGTTGGTACAGGATGGATCCCATGATTTGTTGTTGTTACTTGCCATCAAGTCAGTTCTGGCCCACAGCGATGCTATGTACAAAAGAATCAAACAATGTCTGGTTCTGTGTTATTCGCACAATGTACAGCTGAGCCCCTGGTAGCAGCCACTGGGCTAATCCATCTCATTGAGGGTCTTCCTCTTTGTAGATCACCCTGCACTCTCTCTAGCTATAGACTACGTAACATTTTTCACTATGACTGTTTCTGAATGCCAATGTTATTTATAAAAATATAGTATGTAGAAGTTAAGGATTAAAATAAGCAGTCCTGTTGGCAAAGTGGTTACACATTAGACTAATCTCAAGGTCAGTAGTTCAAAACTACCAGCTGCTCCTATGGAGAAAGAGGAAGCTTTCTACTCCTATAGAGATCGACAGTCTCAGAAACCCACAGGGGGCAATTCTACAGTTTTATAGGGTCACTATGGGTTGAAATTAACTCAATGGCAATGAGGTTCTTTCTTTTTTTTTTTTAAAGGATTAAAATAAACTTGAATTTAGTTAAATATTTGACTTTTTAACAGTGAGATGTAACTTTCATCAGTTACCAAGGACTTAAAAAATTTCGATTTCACAAAACTGTTTTGTTAAACAAATCTTAATCCTGAAGCAAATACATTAAGTTTATATTTCTTTGAGGCAGTGGTTCTCACCCTTCCAAATGCCGTGACACTTTAATATAGTTCCTCATGTTGTGGTGATCCCCCCAGCCATAAGATTAATTTCGTTGCTACTTCATCACTGTCATTTTGCTACTGTTATGAATCGGGTGACCCATGTCAAAGGGTCGTTTGACCCCCAAAGGGGTCATGGACACACAGGTTGGAAACTGCTGCTTTGAGGAGTCCCTGGGTAGTATAAATGGTTAAGGACTTGCAGTGCAGTCAACTAGCCACTTAGTCTTCTAGCCACTTAGGTTTTGCTATTCTTTTTTTTAATATACTGTATATACTCAATTATAAGTCAACCCGAATATCAGCCAAGGCACCTTAATTTTACCACAAAAACTGCATTAAAAATGTGCCAAAAAACTCGGCTTATATATGAGTATATATGGTATATACTATTTTTTGTCTTTTATCTTTTTTACTTAGTCTTTAGTTTTCTTTTTTAGTTTGTTAAGTCATGATTCTATTTATTTGAAATTATCCCAGTTTGTTGAATAGTATCTAGGGTTTTTTTTTCTTTGAATTATTTTTTGGGGGCTCGCATAGCTCTTGTCACAATCCATGCATACCATTGTGTCAAGCACATTTGTACATATGTTGCCATCATCATTTTCAAAAAACTTTCTACATGAGCCCTTGTTTCAGCTTCTTTTTTTCCCCTCCCCACCTTTGCACACTCATGAACCCTTGATAACTTATAACGTTTTCTTTTTCATGTCTTACACTGACCGCTGTCTCCCTTCACCCACTCTTCTGTTGTCCACGTCCCCCTGGTTAGAGGTTATATGCAGATCATTGTGATCAATTCCCTTTCCCCCCACCTTCCCCTTCCCCTCCTGGTATTGCTAACTCTCATCATTGGTCCTGAGGAGTTTATCCGTCCTGGATTCCCTGTGTTGTGAGCTCTTATCTGTACCAGTGTACATGCTCTGGTCTAGCAGGATTTGTAAGGTAGAATTGAGGTCATGTTAGTCAGGGGGAGGAAGCATGAAATAACTAGAGGAAAATTGTATGTTTCATTGGTACTACACTGCACTCTGACTGGCTCGTCTCTTCCTTGTGACCCTTTTGTAAGGGGATGTCCAATTATCTACAGATGGGCTTTGGGTTTCTACACTGCACTTCCCCTAATTCACATTGATATGATTTTTGTTCTGGATCTTTGATGCCTGATACCTGATCCCATCAACACGTCAGGATCACACAGGCTGGTGTGCTCAAATGACTTTTCCTTATTCAATCTGGCTATGAAGGCAGGGGAAGACACTGATAGTTTACATGATATAGCTGTGAGTGATTGCCATTCTACTGGGTGAAAGGTGAGCCATCCCAGAAGCAGAGGGGTTGGATCTTACTACCAGCAGGAGCCAAAAGTAGAGCATGTCTTCTGAAAATCCTGGCCCAGTGAGCCTCCTGGACCCAGGAGACAGCTTTGACACCAGAGGAGAGAGTAGAACCAGGAGTCAGAGCATGAACCAGAGTGGTGGACTGCTAAGCCCACTGAACAAATAAGGCTGGGTGCTTTTGGACAGCAGGCTGGTCTCTGGGCACTTAATTAGGAGACCTGAATTTCTTGACCCACGAACCTGGGGCTGAGCGCCTGCAGGAGAGTAGCATGCCCTTTGGGCATTTATTAGAAGCTCTAAAAGAGTTTTGTAACATGTACTAACTGAATAACTGTGAGGCTTACCTGAATTATAACCTGTTGACATCCAAAATAAACCACATAATGATGAGAATTGTGTGTGTGTGGCCATTACAATGATTTATATAACCCAGCAGAAACGTAGAGTGGCATGGGACACAGAGCGCCAGTTAAACACTACAAAAGGTCGGCAGGTTGAGGCACCAAAGAAGAGAGACCTGGCAATCTGCTTTAGAAAGGTCATACACAGTCATGAAGACTACGCAGGGCCATTCTACTCTGCAACACGTGAGAACCAATGAGCTGTAATTAGCTATACCACAATTGTTTACTTCTTTGAAAAAATTTTTTTCTTTTACTCATTGGTAATACTTATTTAATGTTTAGTTTTGCCTATTGGATGGACAGGATATAAATTGGGGGGGAAAAGTCACTTTTTTTTTTAAAAGTTTTCATCTTGAATGAAATGACTTTGGGAAGAACATACATTTCCATGACACCAACACTACAGTTTTTGGAGTCACAGTTAGATAGAATTATATCCATACCATAATTAATATGAATACCAACATCTCTAGCCTTTCATTTTTGTTACAAGGCAAACAAAATCAAGAAAGCAACCATCAAGCAGAAGAGACCCATAGCGTCAGACAAGGCAAATCCCAGGATAGCACGAGAACAGCGGCTACTTCCGCGAAGAGTTTCTGACATAACCAATGATGAGGCTGCCAAAGACGGTTCCAATACCAGCACCAGAACCAGCCACTCCTACTGTTGCAGGACCTGCACCAATAAATTTGGCAGCAGTATCAATGGGAAACTCCCTTCGGGTCAGTGTAGACACACCTGCCTGGGCCCCATTAAACACCGCTGAGCTAGCCTCTGGTCGATATAACACTGATACAGAAATTGGTCTGTATGCAACTCTGGATCCTGCTCGGATCAGAGCGGGGGTGCAGGCGAACATCTTTAAGAGTCTTCTGTGAGGCACAACTGGAGGACTCGGATGACAAGGCGGCGTGAGCTCCTCTCCCGCTTCCTTGCTTTCCCGGAGCCACCAACAGCAGTTCTAGAACTCTGGTCTCCAATATGGTAGCCACAAGCTACAATAGAAACATTTCCATTGGTATTCCATCAATCCCTGGAATCTTGTTTTTGACTAATGTTTTCTGTGCAGCTTAGACATCTTCCTTCAGTACCATTGGTCTTGCAAATATGCTACTTCTTGAAATAGTTGAATGAGCTGTAAGAACCCCCAATAAAATTAATTAAAATTTTTTTAAAACTAAAATGGTTAAATGTCAACTAGTTCTTTTGGTACATTGACTATGTATTCTTTCCATTTTCTTTGAATCTTTGCATTGTTCAGTATTTTGCCCATAGAATCTTTCAGTATTGCAACTCAAGATTTGAATTTGATCTTTAGTTCTTTCAGTTTAAGATACGTTAAGCATGTCCTTCCTGTTCGGTTTTCTAACTCTGAATCTTTGTACATTTCATTATAATACTTTATCTTCCAGTTACCCTTTTGAAAATTTCTCTTCAGCTGTTTGACTTCATCATTTCTTCCGTTTGCCTTAGCTACTCTATGATTAAAAGCAAATTTCAGAGTCTCTTCTGAATCCACTTTATTTTCTTTTGTCTTTTTAGTGACCTTTTGCTTTCTCCATGTATGATGTTCTTGTTGTCACACCACATAGCTCATCTGTCATTGGGCTTCAATGCATGAAATCTGTTCTTGAGATGTTCATGAAATTCTGGTGGGATACACTCAAGGTTGCATTTTGGATCTCATGAACTTCTAATTTTCTTCAGTTTCAATTTGAAATGACATATGAGCAATTGATAGTTTGTTCCACACACAGTCTCTCGTCTGGTTTTAGCTGCTGATATTGAGTTTTTCCATTGTCTCTTCCCACAGGTGTAGTCAATTTAATTTCTGTGCATTCCATCTGGAGAATTCCATGTGCATAGTTGCCTTTATTGTTGTTGAAAAAGGTATTTGTGATGAAGTCACTGGTCTTTTAAAAAAAAATTATTGGGGGCTCTTATCACAACCCATCCATCCATTGTGTTAAGCACATTTGTATATATGTTGCCATCATCATTTTCAAAATATTTTCTTGCTGCTTGAGCCCTTGGTATCAGCTCATTTCTCCCCCTCCCCCACTTTCCCTCCCTCATGATCCCTTGCTAATTATAATTTTTTTCATGTCTTACACCAACCACTGTCTCCCTTCACCCACTTTTCTGCTGTTCGTCCCCCTGGATGGGGAAGGTTAGATGTTGATCATTGTGACTGGTTCCCCCTTTCCATCCCCACCTTCTCCTTACCCTCTTGGTATCGCTACTCTCATTATTGGTCCTGAGGAGTTTACTGTCCTGGATTCCTTGTGCTTCCAGCTCTTATCTGGACCAGTGTACATGCTCTGACCTAGCCAGATTTGTAAGGTAGAATTGGAGTTATGAATGTTGGTGGTAGGGGTGGAGAAAGGGGGAAACATTAAAGAACTAGAGGAAAGTTGTATGGTTCATCGGTGTTATACTGCACCCTGACTGGCTCATCCCTTCCTTGTGACCCTTCTCTAAGGGGATGCCCAGTTGTCTACAGATGGACTTTGGGTCTCCACTCAGTAAGTTACTGGTCTTAAAAAGTTCTATCTACCTTCATTTCTATCATCAAAACCATATTTTCCAACTACTGTTCCTTCCTCTATTTCCAGTTTTTGTCTTCTAATCACCAATAATTATAATGCATTTTGACTATATGACCAATTTCCAATGGAAGACATTGGTCAGATTCTTCAATTTCTGCAGTGCATCACTAGCTAGTGACTGGTACATAAATGTGAGTAATGTACTGAATGGATTTCCCTGAATGTAGATAGCTATTATCCTACCACAGACAGCATTGTACTTCAAGAGATAGATCTCGAAATGTCCTTTTTGAGGATGCGTGCAATGCCATTGTTCTTGATTGTGTCATTCCTGACGTAGTAAGCCATATGATCTTCTCATCCAAAATGGCCAAGACAAGTCAATTTCAGCTGCTACCTAGACTACCAACCCTTATGTATTCCACTTCATTTATAACAACTTCCAACTTTCCTAGATTAATACTTCATACATTCCAAGTTGATTATTAATCAAAGGCGCTATTTCTTCTCAGTTTGAGTCATGCTCCATCAGTAAATGAAGGTCCTGAAGGCTTTACTCCTGTAAAACCTCGATTCACATCATTATAGTCGACTCTACTTTGAGAGGGCCGCTCTTCCTCAGTCATATTTCAGTGCCTTCTGACCTGAGGGGCTCGTCTTCTAGCACCATCTCTGACAAGGTTCTGCTTCTACTCATGAGATTTTTAGTATCTAATGATTCCTTCCTTCCTACGTAATCTGTTCTTAGGCTGGAAAGTCTGCTGAAACCTGTTAACTTGGGGCGAACTTGCTGGTGTTTGAAATACGAGTGATGTAACTTCCAGCATCACACAAACCACCACTGTACGACAAAATGACAGACAAGTGGTGAATTCAGTTAAATTTCACTTGTATTTACTTTTAAAAAAATGATACGCTTCACAAATTTACGTGTCATCCTTGGGCACAGACCATGCTAATATTCTCTGTATTGTTCCAATTTTAGTATATGTGCTGCCAAAGCAAGTGCTCTTTAAATTTTTTTAATTAAAAATTATATCGGCTTTCATTATATACTTATTTAAAGAGGAACATAGAACTCAGTGAGAAATTTTAGATCTCAGTATTATTAAGATGTCTCTATCATAAGCATATGAAGTTTAGACTACAGATCTGACTTTGAATAGCAACACAAAATCAAACACTAATCAATGAACATTTCATATGCTAAAAATGAAATCCATCATTAAATCTCTACCCAAACCAAACTGACTGCCATCGAGTGGGTCCTGACTCAGTGACCTTATAGGACAGAGTAGAACTGCCCCTGTGGGTTTCCAAGACTGTAACTCTTTACGGGAGTAGAAATCACTATCTCCTATGGAGCAGCTAGTGGTTTGAATTGCTAACCTTGTTAGCAGCCCAACGCATAACCACTGTGTTCCGGGGCTCCCTATACAAGTGCACGACTATACCCAGGTTTTATGTGGCATGGAGACATGCTTGAAGTTTATTTTAAAAAATCTTTCTTTTGAAAATTTTACAAAAACGTATGACTCCCTGGCTCTGAAATTTGAGCTTCATTAATTAGTTTTGTTACCAATGAGCCTCTGGCTTCCACTGCATGTATAATTTTTCTTCGGGGAAGCTAATACCAACTATAGAAACCCTAACAGGTCAGACAAAAATCTTTGGGGACGCACACCTCATTCTCAATTTTCTCCCACACAGGATTTAACAATCTAGCACTTAACCCACTGCACCACCAGGGCTCCATGCTCCCGATCTATTGCATAGGACTAAGCACCAGCTTCACAACCAGTCAAGAACAGATTTAAAGTTTGCTGCCTCTTGTTGCAGAATTCCCAACTATAAAACAGCAATCATACATCACTTGAAGAACTTCTTAAAGTTGAGCAGTGCTTTAAAAATGTGAGTTGTGAATATCCAAGTTTGTCTGTTCCAATCCCCACACTAACAGCTAGGAGAAAGCATTAGGGTGGATCCAAGTAACTTCAAATTCGACCTTTTCCTCCCTGTGCCAGGTCCTGGCAGGATGGCATGGCTTAGGGACAGGGGAGGGGTGAATGAGCTACAACCAGTGACCTTTGAAGAAGTCCAAGGCTAGAAACGGCGTGCGCCGACTGAGGACCAGGTGCAGGGAAGTGAGGAAGAACTAGGAGTGCGGTGCCGAGGTCTACGTGAACCGTGTACACTCGCCAGCGGAGCATGGGGCAATGAGCCAGTCACAGGCAATTCCATTTGAGACTATTCTTTCAAGGTCTTGAAGTAAGGCGCCGAGCATCCGCGCGGCTTGCAAAGGTTTTGCTGCAAGAAGAGAGGCAGCTCTCGACACCCTATCGAGCCAACTTCACCGCGACCCTCCAAACGCATTCACGACTCGATCTTTCCTCCGTGCGAAGTTTGGGGGTCCCTTCAGAGCCAGTCAACTCATTTCCCAAGTTCCCTCTTCCCACACAGCTCCCATCCCGATCGCGGGCCCCAAAGATGAGGCCTCCGTCTGCTTGGCGTCTCCTCCTTTTTCCTTTCTTTTCCTTTCACTTCACCTCCGCCCTCCGCTCCCTAGTCACCCCGCTCGCCTCCCAACTCCGCACCCACTCGGGAGAACGGAAGCGGGCACGGACGCCGTCCTGAAAGCGAGGCTAGGCCGACCGAAGGGAAGGCCAGGGGTCGCCACTTCCTGCCCCATCCCTCCCGGGATTTTTAAGTTATTTACCTTCATCTCAAAGCTCGAGCGGCCGCGCGACTCAGTGAGTGCGCAAGTGCACTCGGTCTCCACAGAGAGGGCTGCCGCGTTCCTGTCACCCAGGAGACCGCGGGAGCACCCTCCAATCAGAAGGCGCCGTCTGAAGGGCGGAGCCTTGCCGGGCCTGGTTGTGTGTGAGGCTCTCCGCAGAGGGCGGGAGGCGGGGATTAGGGCTACGTGATAGACGGCGGCTCCCAGGCTGGGCTCTGATTGGGTGAGCCTCAGGGACCCGCCCTCCCAGGGCGGGCTCTATGAGCGTGGAAGCGGCGCCGGCGTGCGTTCCAGGTCGTCGTGCGTGAGAAGCTGAGGAGGCTCCATGGCTAGCGCAGTAGTTTGGGAAAGAGAAGGCTGAAAGGAGGTGGAAAGTGGCTAATGAGCCAAGTCCACTTAAAAGCCCACGCTTAGACCTTTGGACGAACGCTCCTATCATGTCTGTGTTTCCCCGAGTTTCTGGGCTACAAGGGAGGGGGGATGTGAAAGGTAGCTTTCTTTTTACAAGGCCTAGCTCGGTGGCCAGGCTTTGTGAATAGGTTTTCCCCACCTGGCGGTCGAAGGGGGTCAAAGTGAAGTAGCTAGCGGGAAAAGCTGGCTCTAGCCTATGGCCGGGCAGCTTTCCCCCAAGTATTATGCTGTCTGTAATATTTATGCTTCGCTATTTCGAATATGAAAATGCATCTTTGCTAAATCTTGAAGTACTGACATTAGCTACCTTTTCCATTTTTCAACATCAGGAATGTGATTTGCTTAGAGGAAACCAAGTGGGTAATTTAAAATCAGTGATGGCTGTTGTCGGATTCTCCGTGGCTTGGAGTTTTCATTTAGGTTACCTCTTTGAGTTTTACTGAACGGACCCATTCGGTGGACACGGAAGCTGAGGGCACATCTCTTCTGGGTGGAGGATATGCTTATTTTCATTTTTACATATTTAGTTTTACAGGGAGATCTGCATGTTAAAATGGAGATGTTGTTACTAGGTGATTGAAGTAGAGAAATGCTAGAGAAGTGAAATTCGGGATGTGTTCACTTAGGTAACATTTAAAGCACAGTGGATGGAAGACATTCTATGTAGAGGGAAAATTCTTTTAGAAAGCTGAAAACCAGGACAGTGTGAAGCTGGACAAACCAGGGGAAAGCTGTTCAAGAGCTTCAAAGCAGAACATATTCTTTGAAAAAAAAAACCAAACGATTGGATGAGGGTAGGAGAAATTAATATAATGTGAAAGGGTTAAGATTCGATACCACAAGTTGAATTAAATCAATTTATATTGGCTTCCTGAATGGTACCACCTGAACAGTAATTCTTGCAGAATCTAACAGCCACAAAAACCTTAGGTTTGGGGTGTTTAGGGTTTTTTGGAGGGCTTTAAGTTTTTGTTTTATGATAATGGCTTTAAGATTAAATTTGAAAAGAACTTTTAATTTGTATTTTCTTAATTAAAAGATCATTGTATTGGGGGTTCTTACAGCTCTTATAACAATTCATCAATTGTATCAAGCATATTTGTACATATGTTGCCATCATTATTTTCTACACATTACTTTCTATTTGAGCCCTTGATATCAGCTCCTCATTTTCCCCTCCCTCCCCTCCTACACCCCTTGCGAACCCTTGATAAATTATTTTCATATCTTACACGGACCGCTGTCTTCCTTCCCCATGGTTTCTGTTGTTCATCCCCCTGGAGTGGGGTGCGTGGTTATGTGTCCATCACTGCTATAGGTTTCCCATTGTCTCCCCTCCTCTCCCCACCTTACCCCTATCCTCCTGGTATTGCTACTCCCATTCCTGCTCCTGGATTCCCTATGTCATGAGCACTTATCTCTTATCTGCACCTGTGTACATGCACCAGTCTAGCCTGAATTGAAAGGCAGGACTGGGATCATGATAGTGGGGAGTGAGGAAACTTTAAGGAACCAGAGGAATATTGTGTTTCATCAGTGTTATACTGCACCCTGGTTGACTTATCCATTCCTTGTTACCCTTCTGTGAGGGGATGTCCCATTGTCCACAGATGGGTTTTGAGTCTCTGCTCCGACCCCCTTCATTCTCAACAATATGGTTTTGTTTGTTTGTTTGTTTTGGGTCTTCTGAGGCCTGTTATCAGGTCCCGTCCACACCTCATGATCGCTTCCATGTGGACTTTGTTGCTTCTCTGCTAGATGGCCGCTTGTTTAACTTCAAGCCTTTAGGACTCCACACGCTATATCTTTTGATATCTGGGTACCATCAGCTTTCTTCATCACATTTGCTTATGCACTCGTTTTGTCAGCAATTGTGCCAGGAGGGTGAGCATCACCGAATGTCAGGTTGTTAGAACAAAATATCTTGCATCAAGGCAGGACTTGAGCAGAGGCCCAAAGTCTATACACTACCTCAGTGTATTGCCATATAAATACATAGGCCAATACCTCTATTTTTATGAATTAATGTACATATGTACACACCTATGTTTATCTCTCTAACTACAGATTTGCTTCCTAGATCTCTCCTTTTACCTTCCTCCTGCCCCACTACCATGCTCACCCTTCTTCTGTCTCTTAGTAATTCCTCTTAGCTAGACTGCTGTTGCTCCAATACCCCCAGGGTTTCTAAGTCCTTCTCATTGTTTATTTTAATTCCCTAGTTGTTCTCCTATATATATATAGCGTTGTTTGCTCACCTCTCCCTTCCCCCACGTCCCTCCAGAACTGTTGGTTTCTCCTCGAGCTTGCTTCCCATGCCTATCTTATTAGGCATGAACAGAAAGAAAAGAAGAACACAAAGAAAACCAGATTGAATGAAAAGAGGGAGAGGATAACAACTAGGGAAAGAAAGCATGCGTAATTCCAGGTCTGTCCACTGACTGTATTGACTGTTTCCCCACTGGTCCTGGGGGAATTCTGAGAACTGCTCCTCCTAGTGTGAAGTCTATTTTGGGACCTCCTCAGGGGCTTTGTGTCTTGGCTTTGCTCCCATTGCTGATCCATTATGTTCTCTTCTTGGTTTGCCCTGTTGTGAGGGCTTCAGACTGGGCTAACTCCTTGTCATGTGTCCCCAGTATTATCCTCTGTTGTGGTATGCTCCAGTGAGGGGACATCATGTCTCGAGCTGTTGTGGGCCTTTCAGTCCTCTCTGTGCCTTAGCAAGCTCCATGCAGGGACATCAGCCTCCGGGTTTAGTGTGCCCATATGGGGTCTAGACTCTCTTTTTGCTTCTTGGTTTGCTTCCATGTGGGCATGGCAGGCCAGCCCCTCTCCCCAACCTGTAGGTTTAGTGTTGTCCTCTGTAGCACATACTTCTAGGGAGGAGGTCATTTTGGCTTTGATTGGGGTCATCCCGGTAGCCTACTCTTCATGAGTTGCTCCATGTGGTTATGTTGCCTTCAAGGTTTGGTGCACATGATGGGGTCGGCATGCACACTCCCAATTCTGTGGAGAAATAACCAATACTCTCCCTGGGTGGGTTAATGCCTTGTTCCCCCAGTGCCATCGTCTGCCCGTTTTCCCCGCTTCTCACTCCATCTCCTTCCTTTCCCCTTCTTTATGTTGGCATAACATGTACATCCTTGAGTTTGGTCTGTCCCCCCACCCGACTGCCTGTACCTCAACCCATATATTGTGAGATAAGTGGCTTTTCTTCGATATCTTCTGTGCTGATTATACTTACCTTGGGGGACTTTTGCTGTACTTGTCCTTTTGTGATTGGCTAGCTTTGCTTAGCATAATTTCCTCCAACTTTTCCCATGAGATGATGTGCTTCGTGTGTATGTTCCAGAATTTTCTAATCCAGTTGTCTATCGATTGAAATTTAGGTTATTTCAAATTCTTTGGGATTATGAATTGTGCCACAGTAAACTGGAGCACAGACGACTGGTCGTGGTCTGTTTTTTCCATCTTCTGGGTATATTCCCAGTAGACGATAGCTGGGTTTCAGGATAACTCAATTTCCATTTGCTTTAAATATTGCCACTTCGCTTTCCACATAGGCTACATGTATCTATATGACCGCCAGCAGCGAAAGAGAGTTCCTATTTCGCCACATCCACTCCAACATTTGTTGTACTTTGATTTTCTGATTTTTGGGCTATACTCAAGGATCTTAGGTGGTTTTAATCTGCATTTCTCTGACGGCTAATGATCACAGGCATTTTCTTTCTTTTTTTTTTTCCCACAGGCATTTTCTCATATGTTTATTGGCCATTCCGTAGTGAAAGTTCTGTTCAGGTGTTTTCCCCGCTTCCTCAGGGGGTTAACTGTTTTCTTCTTCTTGCAGACTACACAGGTATTATAGACTTTAGTAATAAGCCCTTTGTGTTTCATTGCTAAAAATCCTCTCTCGGTCTGTGGGTTTTCTTGTTACTCTCTTGGTGGAGTCTTTCGAAGCACACAGGTGTTTTATCCTTAGTATATCCCACTTGCCGATTTCAGGTTCATGTGTGTGCGCACGCATATGTGTACCCTTCCTTATTGCAGTTATCCTATGTATTTCCTGAGCCAAGGTTCTTTGGTTTGTCCTGATTCCTTCGTTGATGGTCTTGATAGCTTGGGATTTTACTTCTAGGTCTGTGATCCACCTTGAGTTTGTTCTTGTGCATGGCGTGAGGTAAACATCTCATTTCATTTTTCTACAGGTGGATATCCATTGTTTCCAGCGCCACTTGTTAAAGAGGGAATCCACCTTCCACTTGATTCTTTGTCGAAGATCAGTTGTCTATAAGCTAATGGTTTTATTTCTGGGTTTTCTGTTCTTTTCCACTGGCCTGAGTATCTGTCATTATTCCGGTGCCATCTGTTTTGACCAATGTGACTGTGTAGTAGGTATTAAAGTCAGGTAAAGTGACTTTGTCCTTCTTCTTGAGGAGTTCTCTGCTAATTCTGGGCTTCATTCCCCATATGAAATTGGTAGTCAGTTTTTCCAATTCTTTGAAGAAGGTTGTTGGTATTTGAATCGGGATAGCATTAAATTTATATAGTGCCTTGGGTTATGTTGACATCTTTATGATATTTAGTTTTCTGATCCACGAGCATGGGATATTCTTCCATTTGTGGAGGTTGCTTTTGGTTTCTTATAGTAGGTCCTACAATTTTCCTTGTATAAGTCTTTTGATTAAGTATATCCCTAGATATACCCATTTGTTCTTGGCTATTGTGAAGGGTACTGCCTTCTTGATTTCCTCTTCCATGGTCTTGTCTGATGTATATAGCAAACCAATAGACTTGTTTGTTGATATTGTATCTTGCCACTCTTCCATATTCTTCTGTTGCTGTCAGTACTCCTATTGTGGAGTTTTGGGGATTTTCAATGTATATAATCATGTCATCTGCAAATAGCGATAGTTTCACCTCCTCCTCTCCCATTTGGATACCTTTAATGTCCTTCCACTGTCATATGTTTTAACTAGGACCTCCAGTACAATGTTGAATAGAAGTGGGGACATAAGGTAACCAGATTTTAACATTGGTAAAGCGGGACACCATTGATAAAACTCATATCCTGGCAAAATAGCCACATGCCAGTCAAAAACCGTATACCCTAACTTGGATTAATTTGTAGAGGATCAGTGTCAGCTCTTACCTGAATGCTAGAATTCTCCTGTGAAGCCGTCTGGTCCAGGAGCTTTGTTTGTTGGTAGTTTATTGATAACTATATCTGTTTATTCTGCTATGAGTCTGTTGAGGTTCTTGGCCTTTATGTGGGATAATCCAGGGAGGGATTGTTTTTCCAAGTATTTGTCCATGTCTTCCACATTGTTGAATTCATTGGAGTACAAACTTTCTTAGTACTTTGTGATTATCCTTCACATTTTGTTGGGCTTTTTTATGATTTCCCTTGCTTCATTTTTTCCCCTGGCTATTGGTGTTTGCTCCTTCCTTTCTTTGGTTAGGCTTGCCAGCAGTTTGCTGATTCTGTTGATGCTATCAGGGAACTAGCTTTTTGCTGCATTGATTTTTTGCATTGTTCTCTTGTCTTCCCACTCATTTAACTCTGCCCTGATTTTTATTATTTCTTTTCTTTTGCTATTGGAGGGGTCATTCTGTTGACCCTGTTCTAGTTGCTGGAGGTTTAGTGATAGCGTATCATTCATAAGTCTCTCTTCCTTTAACATGTGTTCATTTATTGCTATCAGACTTCTTGTCATAGCTGCTTTTGTTGTATCCCACAGGTTTTGGTACGTTATATTCTCATTCTCATTAGTGTCTAGAAACTTCTTAATTTTCTCTCTAATCTGGGCCAGTACCCATTCGTGTTGCAGAAGATCATTATCCATCCTCCAATTGTTTTCCCTTGTTTTTCTGGTGGTCCTTTTATTGATCTCTAGCTTTAATTTATGACAGGGTGATCTAAGAGGGACATCCAAATGCAAAAAAATTCACCTACCTTTATTGATCTCCAGCTTTATGGCATGGTGATCCAATAAATACATTTTGAGTAATCTCTAAGTGATTGATTTTACTCAGGCTTGACTTGTGTCCCAGTATGTGGTCTATTTTCAAAAATGAGCCACCTGCACTTGAAAAGAATGTGATTTTTTTTTTTTTTTGCATTTGGATGGGAAGCTCTATAAATGTCTATCAGGTCCAGTTGCCTAATTGTAGTGTTTAGCTCTGTAGCCTCCTTGCTGAGTTCTTTCCCAGTGATCTATCTTTCTCTGATAGCAGTGTATTAGTCACCTACTATGATTGTTGAAACTGTGATTTCTTTTTTTCATCTTTTGAATAGTTTGACAAATTTCGTGGTCTCTCGTTTGGCACGTATATATTTATTATGCCTACTGGTTCATGGTTGACTGATCCTGTGAGCATTATATAGTGCCCTTCCTTGTCTCTTATTATAGCTTGTACCTTAAGGTCAATTTTGGTGAAGATTAGGATCTCAATCCCAGTTTTTTAGTCTATTTTTGTCTATGAGTTTAAGATGTGTCTCTTGCAGCAACAGATTGATGGGTTATGTTTTCTGAGTCAGGCTGCTAACCTTTGTCTTTTAATGGACGGGTGGAGGCCATTGACATTCAGAGTTATAACCATCTGTGGATTCATTGCTGCCATCTCATATCTTTTGTATTGAGTATTTTCCTATTTCCCTTCATATCAGTGTGTTGTTTTGGGTGTGAGGCTTCATTCTTGCCTTGTTTTCCCTCTGAGGCCATGTTATTTTGGTAATTTCTTTAGGCACATTGGCTTCTGGGTGGAGTTGATGGTCTCCTCCTTGTGCTTGGTGGATGTTGGTCTTCTGACTATAGTGAGTCAGCAAGGATTTTCTTCAGGATTGGGTGCCTTATGGCATATTCTTTGAATTTTCCCTTGTCCTGGAAGATTCTTATCTTGCCATTTATCTTAATAAATAGCTTGACTGTGCAGAGGATTCTCAGCCTGGCATTTTTTTCTTTCAGCTCAAGGAAGATGTTACTCAATTCTGTCATCCTCTTCCTGGTATCTGCTGATTGATCTGAGCATATTCTTACCTGAGCATCATTGTATGTGACTGCTGTTACTGTCTCTTACTGCTCTTAATATTTTCTCTTTTTCCTCGAAATTGGATAATTTAACTATTATGTGTCATGGTGAGTTCTAGCTAGAGTTTAGTTTAATTGGTGTTCTCTCTGTGTCCTGTATGAGTGTCAGATTCTAATTCATTAAGGTGGGGAATTTTGCTTCCAGAAATTCTTTCATTAATTTGCCATTGACTTTGTTGCATTGTGTTCTGGTAGACAATTTGAATATTGTTCCTCTTCATAGCATCTGTCATTGCTCTCAGGTTTTCCTCTACCTCTTTGATTCTTTTCTTTGACTTTATTTCCCATTTGTTGAAGTCTGCCTGATTGCCCTTGTACAATTGCTGGTACGATTCGCTGCTTCTTCTAATCTGTTGGTGAGGTCTGTGATCTTGTGTTGTTCTTCTGTTACTTCATCCATTAGTTCTTGTATTTCCCTTTGATATGTGGACTTCATCCCCTCTAACATGGACGTAAGATCCTCTATTATCGCATTCTTATTTTGCTTTGCTTCCCTCATATCCTGTATTACTCCAAACAACATTCTGAAGGTTTCTTTTAGTGGTAGATCCACATCTGATTCTTCTGAGTGCCATTAAGTTTACAACTTTCTCCCCTGTTGCATTTTGTTTTCTTGTAGAGGGTGTTGAGGTATGTTGTTGTTTGGGTGTCATTTTGGAAGAACTTGGCGCCATGTTTCTGTGAGACCAAGGGACCCTGAGCTCTTTTACTGTGTGACTGCTAAGAGTGTTTTTGAGAACTACCTCTGGCATACTATAGTGGTGGGTTGGTCTGCTGTGTAGGCAGGGTGCTGTGGCAACCCAGTGTCAGGTGGCAGTGGGGGACCTCAGGGTCTGGGCTGACGCTGGTGACAGTAGGTATTCCCCTGGCCAGTTGGGGCAGGGCTCCAATAAGGCACGGGACTGGTTTGGACTGTCAGATCACAATTTTCAGCCTTTTAAAGACACTCTGTGGAGCCCCAAACTGGTAGAGTCCATTTTTTTTTGCCTTGGGCTGTGGCTATCAACACCTGTTGGCTTTCCCCGTTTTGTTATGTTAAAATCCTAGGCTATGCTCTGGAGATTAGCTGTCTGGGTAATCTGGTTATGTTAATGTTATGCTAATGGTAAAGTTCTGCAGGCTTACATTCAAAGTTATACAGAGGACCACAGCCTAGAATCAAAAGTGTTTTGCTTTTTTGATTTTAAAATTTGTTTCATTTTTATCAGGAGCTTGTGGAGTGCCATGGAATCATGGCTGTGCCTTGTGGTCCCCTGGGAAAGGGGGATCAGCTTAGCGGAGTGGGTTTGGTCGACTGGATCTGAATTTGCTCCCAGGTGCACTGCTGTGTCACTCCTGGCTCTATCTGGTTGTGCTCTGGGGAATTTCATTCTGTCACAGGTAAATATCCCAGTGGCTCTTCAATTGCTTCACCTTACTGTCTAATTATCTATCATTACCCACATTGCCAAGCATGGAGCTAGGAGAGGCAGAAAGGGGCTGGCCAATTTAGTCATTCCATTCCTGGCTGGGGAAGGGAGTTGAAATGCCCTACACTGAAGGTTCAGGGTGGATAGCAGCAAGGGGAGCTCTGGTGTGAGGTTGTGTGGCTAGCTTTTGGAGGCTCTGTGCAAGCCTGGAATTATAACCACTTTTAGACAGCAGCATGAGGAAATCACTACTCACTGCGGGTCTAGGGCACAGGAAGGGATGGCAGACGCCATCCTGCTGGACCTGGCAAGGAGTTCACAGAGCCCACAGGCAGACGCAATGAACTTAGAGCATTTCAGCAAGTTCTGAAATCACTTCATGGGTGAAATTCAAAGGGAGTGGTCTGAACCAGACCCTAATACACTGAATCTATTTTAAGCACCCAATATTAGCCTCCTTACTTCTTAGCTTTCTGGTCTAACAGCAGGGATGCTGGGCCAGTGATTCTACCCAGATACCATCTTGACTCCTCTCTCCGGTTTTTAAGGATTGAATTAAAATGTAGAATAAAAAATAATAGCCCCTCCAAATTTTTCAATTGAGTTATCACACTTAGCCATAGCAGACAATTATTTATTAAGACTTTAATTTGAAAACCCTGAGCAAGAAAATTCACACTTCCTTGGCTTTTTATATAGTTGAGTGCCAAACTCTGTATTCATATTCAACCCATCCTTCCAATCACTCACTTAAGGGTCCCTACCCCACCACTGAATGTAAAACATTGTTGTGGTAGTTACTTAATCTGGTGTCAACTTGAGACTATTAAGAGTGAAAGGTTGGAGTTTAACCTGTCAATCAGGTTGCTGCTTGATGACCTCATTTAGAGGCATTACAGAGATAAATAGCTCACTGGAGGCCAAACCCACACTCAATCCCTGAAAGACATTTATGTTGAAAAACCACATGGAGCTACACTGATGGAGCCAGAGCCCTGGAGTTGAAGGAACCACGTGAGACCCATGTCAGCACGGAGATGCTTCTACCACTACTGGATCCACAGGAATTCCCACCCACCGACCTGTGTTCTTCCTGCATTTGGCGGGCATCATTGCATGTGTTGCATGAGTCTGAAGAGGAATTTATAGACTGGTGTAGGATAGAGGGACTAATATCAGACTTATGGACATGAGCTGGCCTGAGCTGGCATATTTTCTTAATATTACTCCTTTATAGAAATAAAATTACTATTTTATACAAAGCTCTTTATTATACACATATGAGTGTCTATAGATTTGTTTCTCTAGAGTACCCAAACTAACACAATTGTGTATTTGCTTATCAGTATATTTGGTAAGTAGACAAGTGAGTGTTTCCAGTGCTTAAACTTGTTGAAACATTTCAATAGGTATTCCATCAATTCTTGGAAAGTTGTTTCTGTCTGAGGCCGTCATTTCAGCTTAGACTTCCTCCTTCAGTACCATTGGTTGTTGCTCATATTCCATCTGTTAAAATGGGTGCATTTGGGTTAGGTTTTTGTTATTTTGATACAGTGACCATGTATTCTTTCCATCTTTTAATGCTTCCTGCATAATCAGTATTTTCCCATAGAATCTTTCAATATTACAACTCAAAACTTGATTTTTCTTTTCTTGAATTCGTTCAGTTTAAGTATTCTGGGCTTGTTCTACCTTGCTTGTTCTTCCTTTTTTGGTTTTCTAACTCTAAGTTCTTTACACCTTTCATTTGATATTTTACTTTGTTTTCTATGCCAAGAAATTTCAAAGACCGCTACCTGGCTAACTGACTAGAAGAAATCTATATTTGTACCTATTCCAAAGAAAGGTGACCCAACAGAATTCTCATATTATAGAACAGTATCATTAATATTACATGTAAGTAAAACTTTTCTGAAGATCATCCAGCAACAGTGGAAGCAGTACATTGACAGGGAGCTGCCAACGATTCAGGCCAGATGCTGATGTCAGATGGATCTTGACTGAGAGCTGAGAATTCTGGAAAGATGTTTCTGTACATTTTATTGGCTATACCAAGGCATCCAGCGTTGTGGATCATAGCAAACTATGAATAGCCTTGAGAAGAATGGGGATTCTAGAACACTTCATTGTGCTCATGCGGAACCTGTGCATGTATCAAGAGGCATTTTTGGGAACAGAAGAAGGAAAATTCTATGTTTAAAATCAGGAAATGAGAATTGTATCCTCTCATTATACTTATTCGATCTGTATGCTGAGCAAAGCCTCAGAGAAACTGGATTATATGAACAAGAATGTAGCCTCAGAATTGGAGGAAGGCTTATTTACAACCTATGATATGATATGCAGATGACACAACCTTGCTTGCTGAAAGTGAGGAGGACTTGAAGCACTAGCTTTACTAAATGTAAAGAAAACCAGAATCCCCACAACTGGACTGGTAGGTAACATTGTGATAAATGGAGAAAAGATTGAAGTTGTCAGGATTTTGTCTACAAGGATTTGGATCTACAGTCAATGCCAGTGGAAGTAGCAGTCAAGCAATCAAATGTCTCATTGCATTGGGTAACTGCAGCACAAAACCTCTTTTACATGTTGAAAAGCAAAAATGTTACTTTGAAGACTAAGGTGTGCTTGACTGAAGCCATGATATTTTCAACTGCCTCCTATGCATCTGAAAGTTGGACAATGAATAAGGACTAAAGAAGAAAGGATGTAATTGACTTGTGGCGCTGGTGAAAACTTTGAAAGTACCATGGGCTGCCAAAAGAATAAACAAATCTGGCTAGGAAGAAATACAGTCATAATGCTCATTAGAAGCAAGTATGGCAAGACTTTATCTTACATACTTTGAACATGTTGTCTGGAGAAACTAGCCCCTGCAAAGGACATCATGCTTGGTAAAATAGAAGGGCAGCAAGAAAGAAGACGTTCAACAAGATGGATTGACACTGTGGCTGCACCAGTAGGCTCAAACATAGGAACAATTGTAAAGATGGCACAGGCCCTGGCAGTGTTTTATTCTGTTATGTAGAGGATTTCTATGGGTTGGCACTAACTTGACTACACCTAACATGTTTGATAAAGTAGAGAATCAGCACACACAAAAAAAAGAAGAACAAAAGAAACTCAGGATAGATTGTCATTATTGGCCACAATAGTGGAGTCATGCATCCCAATGATCATGGTCATGAAGATAGCACAGGACCAGGAAATGCTTTGGTCTATTATAGATACAGTCAAAGGCAAATAACAACAACTTTTGTTTGTATTGTGAATATTCATATACCATTAACAAGACATTTCCATTTTGAATAGTGTTCATGTGAACAGTTCAATGATAATTATGTTCATCATGTTGCAACAATAACATGTTTTATTAGGAGAGTTTCTGCTCCAAAATATTAAGAGAATCTGTAATACTGCTCACCCCCCCACCCACCGCCACACACAAAAGATCAGAAAATATAACTATTGTTCCATATCCCATGAAGGGCATGAGTCATTCTGTATTGTTGGGAAGGCGCAGGTGGATTTTTAGAGTGCTATGATCTTTAGAAGGATTCTGACAGCAATGTGGGATCTATTTGTTGGGAATGACAGTGGACAAGGGAAATAGAAGGCCAGGAGTGGGCCCAACAAGTCTTCACAAGATGAGGAAATGAAACTGGGAGTCCAATGATGCCAAGGTGGCTTGAAAAGCACCAGAAATCTGCTGAGGGTGCCTGTGGTGAAGTAAAATCACTTTGTATGGCTCTTCTGTCCATGTCTTTGTAAATCTCACAAAATGACTGGGTGGGACTATGTAAATTGGGTGTATTTTTATTAGTAGAAAGGAATAGTCAATTTTTCATTCCACTAAGTACATGTAAGCCATCTAGAAGCAGGAAGAAAGAATGTCATGACCTTTAAGAAAAAGAGCAACCAGTGAAACACATGTGAGATCCCTGTCTAAAGTGGAGGGAGCAGCAGCTCTTTATTCCAGTATCACTGCTGAGGAATAGCCACTTCTTCCTATCCATTTCAAGAAGATAGCCCACATAAACACATCCATGTCAGTGCCAGTTTCCCTGCCTAACCTTGCCCCTGAAGCCTCCTCCATGTCTACAGACAGATTCTGTCTAGCATTGGCATGCATGTACAAATGGCCCCATCTTTTATCTTTTGCCTTCTTGGTTTTTTTGTACTTCAGGAGGGCATCTGAGTACTAGCTCTTTGTTCTTCAGGCCCTGACTGTGTTATCTGTGGATTGCCCATGATGACTCACGCACATGGCTGCCAGTTGATGGTGGCTGTTGACTGGAGCCCACCTGATATTATTGGCCAGGGTATTAACTTGTGGCCTTTCATGTGAGAACCTTCAATAACATGGCAGTTGCATTCTGGCAAGGAGCATCCAAGAGTAAATGTTCCAAAATGGAGAAATTGGAATCTTCCAACTGGAAGGGCATCCTTTTTGTTATAACTAACTGGCTAATAGATTATTAGGTCCAGCTCTGATTCAGGGGGAAGAGAAAATATATACTCCATATCTTTTAAAAATATTTTTCTTGTTGACAGTAAACACAACAGAACATATACTATTTTAACAATTTCTTTGTGAGGAATTCAGTGACATTGATTATATTCTTCAAGTTGCATAACTTTTTGCCTTCTTGGTTTATTTGTACTTCAGGAGGGCATCTGAGTACTAGCTCTTTGTTCTGCAGGCCCTGACTGTGTTATCTGTGGGATTGCCCACGATGACTCACTCACATGGCTCACTCACCCCCTTCCCCAAATTGTAAAAATTTTGTGGTAGTTACATCATCTGGTGTCAATTTGAGACTTGAAAGGATTAAGAGTGAAGGGTTGGAGTCTAGCCTGTCAATGGGGTCATTGCCAATAAGGCCTCTTTATGGACATGGCCTTCTGAGGATTCTGGGAACTGCTGGATTTCCTCCTTGGAAGTGGGAGAGACTCTCAGCTCACTCCCTTGGAGACACTCTACTGACAAGACACATGGCCCTACATCCTGGGAGCTGGAGAAGCCACACGGAGCTACCCTGAAGAACCAGACCCCTGGAGTCAGAGAAGCCATGTAGAGACCCTTACCAGAGCTGAGATGCTTACAATGCCACTGGATCAAGAAGACTTTCAACTTACTGGCCTGTGATCTTTCTGCATTTTGCGTCAATGCATGTGTTTCGTGAGTCTGAGAGGACTTTATAGATTGTTATCGGCCTTATGGGCTAATATTACTTGATATGGACTAAGCTGAGATTTTTTTAAACATTCAATTGCTCTTTTATATAAACCTCTTTCTTATACACATATGAGAGTGCCCATGAATTAGTTTCTTTAGTCTACCCAGACTAACATAAAGTTTGTGAAAAATTCCATTATCTTTTCATTCTATTTTCCACAAAATTTTTTGAAGATCCCTCATATAAACACTCTACTCGAAATTTCCTATCTAATCTTTCAAGTTACTCTTGTCTATATGGTCATATGTAAATATTCCTAAACGAACACAATACTCATGCCACACATTCTTTACTAGTTCAGCTAAACTATTGTTTGGTTTTAAGAAGCCTCCAGTGGATATTTTTGTTTAAGGTTTAAAGATTATGTAAAGGCAATGGTTTCAGAGATTCATTCAGCCAGCCTCCATGGTCCCATAAGGTATGAATACTACAGGAATTTGAAAATTTTTACTCCATTTGTTCCCTTTTGATCAGGATGTTTTGGTTGAACCTTTGATCAAACTGTTCAGTAATGGTAACTAGGCACCATTTTTCTGGGGAGATAGTTGTTAAGTGGAGGTCATGAGCCACACATTCCATTTCTTCTTCTTATTCCTCACTCTCCTTCCTCTATTCCAGGTGAATAGAGGTCATTGTTGTACCTTAAATGGGTGCTTGCAAGCTATGAAGACCCAGGCACTACACAATGAACTTGGAGGTTGAACAAGAACACTAAACATGATATTAAGCCAATTAACTCAATATGCTCTGAAATCAAGTCTCCAAAAATATGCCACTTAGATACAGGAAGCTTATAAGAACTTACGGTCATCAAGGAATTTATGCTCATCATTATTCACCAAAAGTGTTACCAGAATCAGACATAGAGCATGATGTAACCAGTTTTTTTTTTTAACACATTATTACTATTTTAGCCTGGGTTCTCTAGAGAAGCAGAAACAGTAAACCATATATGTATATGTACAGAGAAATTTATATGAAGAAAATGACTCACACAGTTGTAGAATCAAGCAAATTTGGGCAAGTTCCAAGGCCATGGATCAAATGTTAGGCTAGAAGCTTCCAAACCCAAGCTAATCAACACAAGATCTGCAGGAAGATGCCAAGGTTACCTATGCAGGTAAGGTGGCAGGCTGTTGGCAACTCCCAGGTTAGGCAGAT
The DNA here is from genome assembly GCF_050624435.1 of Tenrec ecaudatus. Taxonomy (NCBI): domain Eukaryota; kingdom Metazoa; phylum Chordata; class Mammalia; order Afrosoricida; family Tenrecidae; genus Tenrec; species Tenrec ecaudatus. The sequence continues at coordinate 182,853,603 of NC_134532.1, forward strand.
AATATGGCAGGCCACCAGCCTAAAGTCAACAAACTGGAGGGCAGAGGATGAGTCAGTGGCAGGAACCAGACCCAGCGAAAAGCAAACAAATTTTTCCACAACATCCACTTAATATTAGAAGCAGGCCACACCCCTGAAGAAAATTCCTTTGGATTGATTGAATCAGGGCTGTGAAATAAGACTTTTATCTCACCTAAATTTTCTTACAACTGTTTGCAGCATATCCCATTATGTAAGTAATCGCATTGTGATCACATCTTGGGGAGTTACTAGCTCTTAACTGCTAGACCACTGCAAGTCCTGGCTCAGCCAAGTTGGCACCGAACTTCAGTTATCACAATTAGCAATGGCTTCCTTCAGCTTGCAAACAGATTTTGAATATATAATTTATATATTTTAAAAATTCAGATCACTTTTTCTTTGAAACCAAAAGCCAAACTCACTGCTGTGGAGTCAATACTGACTCACCACAATCTTCTGTGGGTTTCCAAGACAGTAGCTGTTTCTGAGAATAGAAAGCCCAGTCTTTCTCCAGAGGAGCTGCTGGTGTATTTGAACTACCAACCACATGGATTGCAGTTCAAGCTTAATTAAAAATGAATCATAAAATTGCTGTGTGAAAAAAAAAGATTTGAGCATAAACAGTATAGAATACGTGCATGGGTTTTCAACGAAGAATTAATAAAGCCAATGGTTTTACTGTGCATAGTACTTTTTTTAAGTGTAAAAAATAGCCTTTTAAAGTACAGATTTCATTGGCAATTACAGATCTGACATTTGCAGTTTCAGCTATTTGTAAATGGCCCCATGGAAAATTACAATTTGCTGAGCTTTTTATTTACTTCATAAGCCTTGATGCCTCAAAACTGGTGTGTGTGATTAAGTCATGTCCCACCAGCAGCTCCGAGGGAAGAAGACTAGACTTTCTACTCCTATAAATCATTACCGTTTCGGAAACCCACAGGGGGTGGCTATGAGTCAGGATTGACGGCATGGCAATGAGTTTGGGTTTTATTGGTAGTAAGAAGCAGGCTCAGTTTTCTGTCAATCCTTTGCAACTCTTTGGAATCAGTCTTAATTAATTTGTCACCAGATGCATAAAAGTGATTTAAAATAGTTTCTTTGTAGGAAATAATCTTTAAGTCAAAAAAAAGAAAACCACAATACAACTTTATGGATCAGAGTGGAAATGTGATTCAGTAGGAAGCCAGAAACCAGTGTAATTGTTTATACATTCATGAATATGAAAGCTAATGACATCTTTGAAGTGTCTGCCAGTAATGCCAACAATCTAATGTACTGTATTCTTGACTTTGGGCTGGGCTGGGGGGCTGGTTGTGGAATATTGTAACTTGATGAGGAGTTTTCAGGAAACAATTGACATCAACTTGAAAATGAGGTGGAATGACTAAATTGGGAATGTTAATGGGAGACTGTTTATTAAGTCAATAAACATCTGTTCAATTTATATGCACTATACTAGGTACAGATACTAAAGGGCACTATAATCTTCAAGAAGCTATAGCATTGTACAGATAATAAGAAAAATATATAAATCAAACAGGACTAAGATTTCTGGCTTGTACACCTGAGGGGGTAGTTAGGATTTATATGGCTCGATAGAAAAGGTGCCATTAAAGAAGAATATCAATTCAGCATGCTGAATAATAAAAGATTCATGAGACATCAACTTGGAGATAACTAAGTTGGAAGTAGGTCTCAGGAGAGGTCAGAGCTAGAAATGTTGAATTGCTGGCATATAATAATTGGCAATTGAAGTCATAAGATTGAAAAAAACACACAAACATTTCCCAGGGAGCATGAAAAGGGAGAAAAGAGTACTTGCTTGGTGTGATTTTGGAAAAGATTGTTATTTGTCATTTTTCTCTTACAGTTTGATAACAGATATAGAACAACTAATTTGCTAGAGGAATCTAGACTTCACTTAAGCTGGGACAGTTTTGAATGGGAATGTAAGAGGCTTAGTTGCTGGAAGTTGGCTAGTTACTTAAGTTTCAGGAGACTGCTTCAAAGATAAACACAAGAAAACCTAAAGGCAAAGAGCCGAGATGGGAAAGAATAGTACAGGTGGAATAAGAATGTGACAGATGCTGAATATTGTTAGAAGTAGTTGGAGCCAATGAGAGTTCTACGTCAGATGGCATGTTCCATTCTTGTGAAACAGATAATGCTACATTTTACATTTCATAAGGTTTTCAGCAGTCAATTTTTAAGGAAAGAAGGAGATTACCAGGTCCTTCTTCCTAGTAGTCTGCCTCCTCTGGAAGCACCTTTGAAACCTGACCTTCATGGGCAGCCTGCTTATATTTTAAATACCAGTGGCAGGGCTTTCAGCATCATGGCAGCATGGAAGCCACCACAATATGACAAGATGACAGATGAGTGGTCATCAAATGCCTTAAGCTGGGCTTTATAGGAAAGCAAACCCAGTGAAGTGTATACCAAGGGGACTCCAAAAGGTTCATCACATAGAAAATGAAATGAAAGATAATGGAATTTTCAAAAAAATACCCATGTATATATTTATCACAAGGAAATGGCTCATGCATGTATTTGTAGAGACTGGCATATCCCAAGTCAGGTGTCAGGCTGGAGGTTTCTCCTGACTCATGCTGCTGCAAGGGCTGACAAACCCTAGATGAGCAAGCAGTAAGGCAGGCTACTGGCTCAAGTTCTCAGAACTGGAAGTCAGATGACATTTAATGTATCTTACAAGTACAGCTGAGTATTCCTTAGAAGCCAGGGTCATGAAACTTTGTCACATGTACTTTGCATAGTTTATCAAGAGGGCCCAGTCCCTGCAGAAGGACATCAAGTGGAGGCTTAGCAAACACAAGGAAGACCTTTAATGAGAAGGATTGGCAAAGTAATTGCAACAACTGACTCAAACTTAGCAATGTTATTGGGGATGACCCAGGAATGAGCAGTGTTTTGTTTGTGCTGTATGTACAGAGGGTTGGTATGAGTCAGTTCAGACTTGACAACACCTAACAACACATTTTGTACTTAGATTTCTGAGCTGAATATAGAGGTAATTTAGTCTGTACACTAAAACAGAGAGGAGATAAATTGTCAATAAGTTTTAAAATTGGGTGATGGATTCATGGGAAATTGTATGATTTATATCTACTTTATATATTTTGAAAGTTTCTATTTTAAAAAGGTATTTTGAAAAATAATGGTTCAAATGAACTTAACATTTCTTGAACACACATCTAGTGCCTTGCTTTGCTAGAGTTGAGTGATGAGGATTCAGAACATGCTGTTTATAGGTCCGAATTAATTACCTAACTGTGTAGGGTTAGTGCTATGATGGACATATAGAGGCTGTGTCCCGAGCAAGGAGCACGTTTGTGAGGGTACTCAAAGGGGATTAGGGAAATAGTCCTGTGGTACAGGACATGGGTTGGGTGCTGAAGAATGAGTAAGATGTGGGTAGGCTGAAAAGCGATTAGAATGGGACAGAGAGGAGCTCCCTAAACAAACCACAGTGATATGAAAGTTCTGGCACTTTTGAAGGCGGACACCTTTTCTAATATGCTGGCACATTGGCTCTGGGTCTGGAAAAACCTCGAATGCCAAGCCAAGGAGTGGGAAATAACTTCAATTTAAAATTAAGAATAGAATGAATGGACAAGAAACTAGAGATAGACTATTAGGGAGCCAAAACAACAACAAAAACACCCCTCTGTTGAAGCCAACTCATATAGGGTAGACCTGCCCCAGTGGGTAGAAAGCCCATATTTCTCCCACAGAGCAGCTGGTGCTTTCAAACCGAGGACCTTGAAGTTAGTAGCCCAACATGTAACCACTATGCCACCATGGCTCCTAGGAAGTTCATATTGCTCCCCACCCTCCAAGCAAAACAGAAAACCCACACTGCCATCAAGTCAATGCTGACTCATGGCTACAGTTTCGGACAGGGCACGATTGTCTGTGTGGGTCTCCGAGACTGTTTATGGGCGGAGCACCCAGGCTTCCTCCATCAGAGGATTGGTGCTTTCAGCTGTGAACCTGGCAGATAGAAGCCCAGAGTGTGGCCCCTAAGCCACCAGGGCTCCTGAGGACGCTCATAGAAACCGCTTAAAGGAGCGCTGATTAAACTAAAGCCTTTCACAGAGTATTGGCAGTGGTAGTGGGATGGTAGGGAAGTTTTGTTTAAGATAAAAAGAGTGTACAGAGCTTCTAAGATTCACCTGGTATTTACCAACTAGATTAAGCCTATAGGATGATATATTTAATATTAGCACTGTTAGCATAACCAATGCTTTTGTTTCAGAGTGGTTTCTATAGGAAAACGCAGTAGAGAAGCTGCCAGATGGTAAAAAGAATGGATATTATGTTGAATTGGTTGACCCTTCCTATAGCCCTGCCGTGTTTCTCACCAGCTGCCTTTGCAGGCTTCTCAGTGGTCTTTGCATAGCATGCAGCTTTGCTCTAAGGCAAGGTCTATGTTAGAATCAAATGCTCTTCTCCCCCAATACTGCTGAACAAACTTGAGAGTTTTCATTTTGTAAAAGAAGACTGCAGTTATTAAAATAATCGTGTAACAAAAATTGATTTCCCATCTTAGCTTCTGTAGCCAGAGATACACTTGAGACCATTTTTTCAAGTTATTTTGTGTAGCAATATTTGAGGGGTTTTTGACAAGAATCAGATATAATATAAAATGTGTTAGTGTTAAAAATTATATGCTCTGCATGAGTAAATAACAGACACACGGAAAACAGTATCTACAAGAACTAGCTTGCATTCTTAAAAATGTCCAGGGCAACAAGCTGCACAAGACTGAGGGGTCTCTTCCATGTTAACAAAACCTAAAAAGATGTAACCACTTGATTGGATGGTATGTGGGTCCCGCCGAACCTCTGTTGGCTGCACAAGAAAGGAGACTCCAGCTCCACACCAGCCAAGCCTACTTCCTATGAGACAAGTTCAGACATGCCTCTACCCTCCAACTTCCTGTGACCTAGTCTGGCACCAACCACGCTTCCCATGACACGTTACTTCTTTTGGGGGTTCCATTATCCGTTGCCATGGCCACACAGGACTCACACACAATACCCATGATTATGGGGGTTTATTAAGGAAATTAACAGGTCCACAGATCAAGATCAGAAGACATTAAGGGCATAGTCATTTTTCCTGTAGCAATGCCTCTTGTCAACCATGCCAGGAAGAAAATACCTCTCTGTGTGGCCTTTAGTCTCTCAGCCACGTGGCCTCAAGGCCTCTGCCCTGCTCTGTTAGCGCTGACACATGCCCACAGGGAACCCCACTCTGCAAGCAAGCCTCCTGCCTGAAGATGCATCTTGACTCATTCTGTGGGCTGGGAAGCCTGTCTCATCTCTCTACTGCTGCCTATCCACATACACCTGGCACTTCTTTCTTGGTGGTTGTGGGGTTCTCTCCTCCAAATTCTGAAGTGATTCATTTTAGAAGCAATGGAGTGAAAAACTGACAAATTCAAGAGGAATGGCATCACAATGACTGTAAAAAAAAATCCCACATGAAAGAAGCACACCAGCTGGTGCAATCATGAGATGTCATTGGGACTGGGTGATGGACATCCGAAGATTCATAACAAACAACAAACAAACAAAAACGCATTGTTGAGAACGAGGGGGGTTGGAGCAGAGAACCAAAGCCCATCTGTAGACAATGGAGCAACTCTCCCACAGAGGAGTCACAGGGAAGGGATGAGTCAACCAGAGTGCAGTAGAGCACCGATGAAACAATATTTCTCTGGTTCCTTGAGGCTTCCTCACCCCCCACTGTCATGACCCCAGTGCTGCTGCTCACTCTGGACTGGGCCAGAGCAGGTACACAGGGATAGCTAAGAGATAAAGCTCACGACACACAGAATCCAGGAACAGGAATGGGAATAGCAATACCAAAATATTAGTGGAATGGGGTAACAGATCATAATTATTGGCACATAACCACACACCCCACTCCAGGGGGAAGAACAACAGAAACCATGGGGGAAGGGAGACAGTGGTCTGTGTGAGAGATGAAATGGATAATTTATAATCTATCAAGGGGCCATGGGGGTATGGAGGGAGGAGGAAGGGGAAAAAGAGCTGATACCAAGGGCTCAATAGAAAGTAACTGTCTAGAAAAGAATGATGGCAACACATGTACAAATATGCCTGATACAATTGAATAAATCACTGTTTTCATATTTCACACCATCCACTGTCTCCCTTTACCCATGTTTCTGTTGTTGATCCCCCTGGGATGAGGTGTGTATGTGTGTTATATGTTGACACCCCCCCCGCCGCTTCCTGCTACATTCATGGTATTGCTGTTCCCATTACTCTTCCTAGGGGGGTTATCTGTACTGGATTCCATGTGTCAAGAGCGCCCATCTGTACCAGTGTACATGCTCCTATCTGGCTAGGTTTGTAAGGCAGAACTGGGTTCATGATAGTGGGGGTGGGAAGGAAGCATTAAATAACTAAAGGAATGTTGTGTTTTGTTGGTGTCATACTGCACCATGGCTGACTCATCCCTTCCTTGTGATCCTTCTGTGAGGGGATGTCCAGTTGTCTATAGATGGGCTTTGGGTCTCCACGTTGAGTCTCCACTCTGACACCACTCATTCATGTCGGTCTGATTGTTTTGGGTCTTCTAATGACTGATACCTGATCCTGTTGACACCTTGTGATCATACAGGCTGGTGGGCTTCTATGTGGGCTTTGTTGCTTCCCTGCTAGATGGTCGCTTGTTTAACTTCAAGATTTTAAGACCCCAGACACTATCTTTAGCAGGACACCATCATCAGCTTTCTTCACCACATTTGCTTATGCACCCATTTTGTCTTTACCTTGGGAAGGTGAGCATCACAGAATGCCAGGTTATTAGAACAAAGTGTTCTTGTATTGAGGAAGTGCTTGAGTGGAGGCCCAATGTCTGTCTGATTCCTTAATACTTAACGTATGAACATATGTATATAGACCTATCATATTAATATATTTACATATGTACATGCCTATATTTATACCGCTATAAATGTCTTTTTCCTCCTAGTTCTTTTCTCTGTTTCCTTTTACTTTCCTCTTGTTCCACTATCACATTCGACCTTCATTCAGCTCTCAGTAATTCCTCTTAGCTACATTGCCCTTGATTGAACCCCACCAGGAATTCTATGCTCTCCTCACCATTGATTTTAGATCTCTTATTGTTCCCTTGTCCCTAGGTTTGTTGGCTCCCCCTTCCCTCTCCCCCATCTCCCCCTGTTTCCTGTGACCCTCCACCCCCACCCCCGGAACCTTGGGTCCCGTTGTTTTTTCCTGGGAATTGTTAACTTGCCTATCTTATATAGATAGGCATGAAAAAAGAAGGGGAAGAAAACAAGAGCCTATAAATACTTCGAGGTCTGCCTGCTGATCCTTATATATGTTTTCCAATCAAGTCTGATGAGGTGCCAAGCACTGCCCTCTGACTATGAAGTCTATTTTTAGGATTCTTTGGGGACTTAGTTGCTTTGCTCCCCTTTCTGCTCTGTTATGCTCTGGTGTGGGGGTGTCAGACTGGGCACAATTCCCGTACTGTGTCTGTCTCCAGTGCTTTTCCCTGCAGCCCTGTGGGTCAGTGAGGGGATGTCATGTCTTGTGGAGGTACCAGCCCTATGGTCCTCTTTGTGCCTTGGCTGCTTGGGGCGTGGTGGGCCAGGTTGAAGTCCACTCTCTCTTTCTTTCCATATTCGCTTGCTCCTGTGTGGTGTGGGCAGACCGGCCACTCTCCCTGAGCTGTATCTTCACTGCTGTCCTCTGTAGTGCATTCTTTTGGGGAGGGGATCGAAGCTGGGATTGGGGCCAGCCCCACAGACCTCTGTTAGTTTGCTGCTTCATGCCGGTGTGTTGCCATCAAGGCTTGGTCTACCAGGTTGAGGTCTGGGCCTTCACTCCCTTTCTGTGGAGACATAAACAATACCCTGCTGGTAGGTGGGTTAGTGTCCTATGCCCCCACTATCCATGTCCTTTCTTTTTTTTTTCCTTTTCCCCTTCTTTTTAGTTGGCTGTCATATGCATACTGAGTTGGATCTGACTCCTGCCAGAGTGCTTGGGCCTCACCCTGGGAATTTATGCATTTAGTGGCTTTCCCCCCATGTCTTTGTGTTTTTTAAGCTCACCTCAGTGGACTCGTGTTGTACATGTTCTTTTGTGTTTGGTTTATTTCACTTAGCATGATTTCCTCCAAGTCTTCCCATGCAACAATTTGCTTATGTGATCATCCCTGCTTTTTAGGGATGTGTAGTACTCCATTTTATGTATGCACCAGAGTTTTAAAATCCATTCGTTCATTGATGGAAATTTATTTGTTTCCACAAATACCTTTTTTTCAACAACAACTAGCAACCACAGATATGGATCTCACCAGATGGAATACACAAGAATCAAATTGATTACCCCTGCAGGAAGAAACAACTGAGAAGCTCAATATTAGCAGTCAAAATGAAGCCAGGGGCCAACTGTGGAACAGACCAATTGCTCATATATAAATTCAGTTTGAAGTTTAATAAAATTAAAATATATCTACTTGAGTCTAAATATGACCTTGAGTATATGCCACCTAATTTTAGATAACACCTCACAGACAGATTTGACACATTGAATGCTGTGACATTTAAGATTTATGTCAATTTGACGTCCAAGGTTCTCAGTAGTTTGGCAGTAATCCTCCATGATGTGATATAACACCATGCAATGAGCTCCACAATGGGGTCCATGTTAGACAGGGTTCTCTAGAGAAACAAAACTAGGACACTAATAATTTTATATATATTTCTATAGATAGATAACATAAGAAATAAACAGTTAATCTATAAAACAATACAAATGGCTCAGTACGAATACACTGGCAGCCCTTCAAGTCTTAAAGGCCGCCGGGTAGTCTTCTGTAGAGTCATTCAGGCTATCCGGGCACAGGCAGCAAACAGCAAGGTAGGACACCAACAGTCAGTCAGATGACAGGATCCAATAGGCCCCAGCTCAAGAGATGTATATTCCAGTAGTGTGGCTAAGCAGGTCTTGAAGGAACCTCAAATTACAGTGACACAGTCCACGGGTTAGGTGTCCCATGGGTAGTGTAGCTTGCAAATTGAGGCACAGAACAGACAAGGCAGCTACACACTAGTCCGATGATCAAAGAGTAAGAGACAAGAAAGGTGAGCCTCACCAAGCCATTTATCTCTCCACCCTTCCATTAATCCCACATGTGTTCATTGGCCATGTTGGCACAATAAACCTACCTATCACAGGATCTAATTCCGATCAACTCTGAGCAGCCAGCCGTTGTGGTGCAGTGCAGTCCTCTTGTTTGGATCACAGCCTTGATATAATTGGAAGAGAGACTCCTGGTATGTGGCCTGCTCCTTTTAATCAGATTTTATGGAAAAGCTTATTCTGCTAAATCTGGATCCTCAACCTCCTGCCATATTGCCTGCTGATGGCACCAGCAAGCCACCAACCTCGGATTCATTTGACTTTACATCCACCAGCATGTGGCCTTCTTGTTTTGTTTCCTGCTTCCTAGTTTGTAAGCTGCCGTAGCTACAGGAGTCAGGAGTCAGAAGAACCCTTCAGCTGAGGCACAGATTTGGACCAGACTGAACTAATTGTGTGAGCCCTTTGTGGACACTTATTTCTTTCAATGTACATACACTTTTAAGTGTCACTGGCTTTGCTTTTCCCAGCCTGATGAGCTGTGGGATGACATCAAGAACATCTTCAAGAAAGCAAAAACGCACTACAAAGACAAGAGAGAAAGGTCAAAGTGGGCATGAAAGACAATCTGAAACTTGCTCTTGAATGTGGAGTAGCTGAAGCAAATTGGACAAATGATGAAGTAAAAGATCTAGATAGAAAATTCCAAAGGACAGTTGGAGATGATAAGGTAAAGTATTATCATGAAATGGACGAAGACCTGGATTTAGAAAGCCAAAGGGGAAGATCACATTCAGCATATCTTGAAATGAAAGAACTGAAGGGAAAAACTCAGATCTTGAGTTGCAATAGAGAAGAATTCCACAGGGTAAAGCATTGACTGATGCAGGAAGCCTAAAAGGGAGGCGGAAGGGTTATACAGTATCACTGTGCCAAAAAGAACTGGTCAGCCATTTCAAGAGGTAGCAGATGATCGAGCACAACTGATACTAGAAGTCCAAGTAGAAGGCAGCAGCAAAAAGCAAGTGTCCAGGAATTGTCAGCATACCAATCGAAGTGTTTCCACAAGCTGATGAAGTACTAGAAGCACTCACTAGTCTATGCCAAGCAGTTTGGAAGCCGTGGCCAAATGTGCCCACTGTAAAGACAGGGGTTCTAACAAGAGGTACGGATTATTGAACAGTATCATTAATATCACAAGCAAACTAAATTGGCCAGAGATAATTCAACAACAGCTATAGCAGGACATTTACAGGGAGCTGTCAGAAATCCTACCAGGATTCAGCAGAGGATGCAGCAGGAGGGATATCACTGCTAATGTCAGATGGATCTCAGCAGAGAATACCACTAAGACATAGGCAGGCTTCTGCTCCGGCCTCTCATGCAGAGGGGTAGCGAGCCAGCCTAACTGCCATGAATCATATCTCACTTCTGTTATATACACATCTTAAGAACCACCTTCAAAGAGGAGACTTCACCTCAGCGAGGGTCACTCCTTCCAGAAGGGGAGAAAGGGAGAAGAGCTCCGTCCATTTCACACCACATAGCATTGGGGAAAGTTCGCACCAAGTTAACAAACCCTCCCACGGGAATGAGAAGGCACCTCCCTGGAGAGTCGAGTCAAGCTGAGGGGAGCACGTCAGTTTCCAAGGAGGCCTTGGTGCTCCTCTTGGTGGGTCAATGGGGTGGGGCAGCTTCACCTTGGAAAGGGACTCTCCACAGGGATAGTACAGAACCCAAGGGGAGAAGCAGCCCGGAACTGTGTTCCTGGTTGGTCAATTTTGACCTGGTCTCTATTAAGCCCTTGGTGACCCAGGCCCTGTGCTATGAACGAGGGTGACCTTGGATTCTGTCCTTTTGGGGAGCATGACATCCCTTATGAACCAAACCAGAAGTCCTTGATGTGGAAACCTCACTAAATGAATTGGGACTTACCTCAGACTTACCTGTAGCCCTTAAACGTAGACTAGGACTCCATGGCATGAGAAGAAACAGATGACTGCCATTCTGGAGCTGTGGATTTGCTCATCACTAGTCCCTGGGTTGGATGGCTTCCTTTGTGGGTGCCCAATGAAGGGTGTCCCACAACCACCCTGTATTTGCCATTTTGACGCCCTCATTGCTTTACCCAGGACATGTATTAATCTGGTGGGTAGGTTTATGCCTTTTGCGAATGAATGTTATTGGAAATTTCCCCTATCACCAACCCCTATGGTCAATGTCAACAGAGTATCTGACCATGCATCTACTTGTAAGATTACAGTTATTGCAGGATAGTGCACATAACAGTATTTACTTCTGTTGCCTTGAACTCTTGCTAACCTTCCAAGATAGAAAATATTAAAAACAAATTTTTGTGACCCAGATAACTAATTAAAAAATTATTCTGTAATGATTCCAGATATTGCTGGACAACAGTTTATCCTGCTTGTTTTTTGTGACCTTACAACATTCTAGGCAGAACAGAAGAGTGGGGCATGGTCCTGGGTACTTCAGGGAAGAAAATAATTTTTCATAGCACATTTTAATTAAAAGATGGGTTAGGGTTAAAAACAAAAAAATTTAAAATATGGACGAAACAATATTTTCTTTAAAAACATTTTATTGGGGCTCATACAACTCTTATCATAATCCATATATACATCCATTGTGTCAAGCACATTTATACATTTGTTGCCATCATCATTCTCAGAACATTTGCTTTCTACTTGAGCCCTTGGTAACAGCTCCTCATTTTTTCTCTTCCCTCCCCACTCCCCCTCTTGAATCCTTGATAATTTATAAATTATTATTTTGTCATGTCTTGCACTGTCTGGTGTCTCCCTTCACCCACTTTTCTGTTGTCTGTCCCCCAGGGAGGGGGTTGGGTTATATGTAGAGCCTTGTAATCGGTTCCCCCTTTCTACCTCACCCTCCCTCCACCCTCCCGGTATAGCCACTCTCACCACTGGTCCTGAAGGGGTCATCTGTCCTGGATTCCCTGTGTCTCCAGTTCCTATCTGTACCAGTGTACAGCCTCTAGTCTAGCCAGATTTGTAAGGTAGACTTGGGATCATGATAGTGTGGGGGTGGGGAAGCATTTAAGAATTAGAGAAAAGTTGTATGTGAAACAGTATTTTCAAAGATAATTATTGTGAGAAGATAATAGAATCACAGGTATGAATGATTCAACAATACACAGGCTTCAGATCGAGTTCCCACTAGCTCTCGACACCTTCTTAAGGCAAGAAATAATGACGAAGAAGAAAATGAGGGAGATGCAGTGATTAATACAGGTTAGAAGTACTGGTATTTTTTGAATGAGAGGAGATTGGAGATTTCTATCTGAATGTCTTCTGCCAGGAGATCTAATAGGAACTAGAGCATTCAGCATAAATTAACTGGTTCCCAGTTCTCTTGATTTAAATTTTTCAATGTAAACTTAAAAAGCTCTCCATGTTCTCACTTCCTTGTTCTGCTTGCCTTTGTCCCTATCCTCTGTGCTGTAGTTTCCTGAACAATAAGTTCCTGTCCCCTCTCACCTTAGCTCATCACTAGCAAACCAAGTTAATAGACACATCACTGTAAACTAATACAATGATAATTTCAAAGATTCCAGAGTTTCTGCCCGTGGCTTCGATTCACTTTTGCCCCTCTTACCCAGAAGGAAGAATTTACTCCTAAGATTATCCTAAAAGGAAGAATTGGGAAACTGAATTGTGTCGCCTTCATTTGCTTCAGTTTTGCAACATCACAAATATACAGGGTCAGTGGAGCAATATGTGGAGAAGCTGTCGATCGAAGTTCAAAGAACCGATGTTCAGTTGTCAACAATCACTTAATTGTAGCTTGGTTTCAACTCTCGAGTCCCTGAAGGTCCACATGGTTAACACGCTCAGCTGCTGACCAACAGGAGTCTTGAGCTCACCCAGAGGGGCCTCAGAGAAAGGCTTGGGGATCTACTTCCAACATTTCAAACACGCAAAAACTTACCATTAGGTGGTGGGATAAGTTTTTCAATACCAAAAAAAAAAAAAGAAAAAAGATCTGATCTGTAAAACCGTACACAATTCACAATTAAAAGCTTTTTTAAAAGTTAGTTCAGTTAAAAGTTCCCCCCATCTTTTTTTGAACATTGGAAAGTCAGTTGCCACAGTGACAGCCTATCACATGGACTACCTTGAATTTCACGTAAAGACACTCATGTACAAAGCCACACTACAACCATAAAAATTGAGAAATTAACAAAACATTCAAAAAACAAAGCAAAAGAAACTCAACAAACAAATGGTTTCCTGCCATTGAGTTCATTGCAACAGAGACTATAAATCAGGAGTCCTCAAACTTTTTAAATGGGGCCAATTCACTGTCCTTCAGACCCGTTGGAGGGCCGGACTATAGTTTAAAAAAAACTATGAACAAATTCCTATGCACACTGCACATATCTTTTTTTGAAGTAAAAAAACAAAAGGGGGAAAAACACCCAGCAGGCTGGATAAATGTACTCGGTGGGGCGAATGTGGCCTGTGAGCCATAGTTTGAGGACCCCTGCCAGAGAGCCTCATTGTTCTCCCACACAGCTACTGGTGGTTTTCAACACCAGCCTTGCAGTTAGCAGTCCAAAGTCCAACTACGGTGCCACTGTGGCTCCTTTGCTAGCGTCTAATTCATAGACCCATTCGAGTTTTTAAAAATTATCGGGGGCTCGTACAACTCTTATCACAATCTATACTTACAGCCATTGTGTCAAGCACATTTGTACATTTGTTTCCCTCAGCATTATCAAAACATTTGCTTTCTACTTGAGCCCTTGGTATCAGCTTCCCATTTGTTTTCCCCAATCAAGTCTTAACAGCTCTATGTCGTTCATAGCAAAGGATTCAGTTCAGAATCATGCATCATCTGAATCTTTCTTTAGTCTTCAATCTGAAACAGTTCTTCAGTCTTTCCTTAAATTGACCTTGACATGTTTGAAAACCCCAGTCCAGTTATTTTATAGAATATCCTTCAATTTGGATTTATCTGATATTTTCTCATGATTAGCATCAGGTTACCCAGCTTAAAAACATATATATATATATATGTATTTTATTGCTGTTGAGAATATACATATCAAAACATATTATCTGCTAGGCTTCTGACCTTTATATCTTATCATTAATATCACATGCAAGTAAAGTTTTGCTGAAGATAATTCAACAATGGTTGCAGGAGTACATAGACAGGGAGCTGCCAGAAATGCAAGACAGATTCAGAATCCAACACCTTTTGCATGCACGATCCAGTGACATTGATTAAGTTCTCCAATTGTGCAATCATTTTCACCATCCTCTTCTGAATTGTCCCTAAGATTCCTGGCTCATGTTTCAAATCGCTGCTGTAAGTTTTGATCCCACATAGTTCTTGAAAGATCAGAATGCTTCAAGCAGGCATTCTTTGCTAGTTAAGCTAAACTGTTGCTTAAAAAAACTGCAGGAAATATTTCTGATGTACAGTTTTAAATTGATCTCAAGGCAATAGCTTGGGGCTGCATTCAGCCCTTCATGTCTCTAGAGTTCATGAGAATTTGAAATCTGAAACATTTCCTCCAAAGTTATGAATCTTTGCCAGGAATTGCAGAGGGATGGTGCTGTGCCCTTCTCGCTGTATTATATCAGATGGTACAATATTTCTAGTTGTCTCATTAGTGATAATGATCACTTTGATCACTTGATTAGGATGTATCTGTCTGCTGAGTTACTGAACAGTAAAGTTGATTTTTGTAATTTTGTAACTAATAAGTATTTTGTGGGGAGGGCCTTTGAAACTATGAAGACATCTAGGTTTTCAATAAATATTTAAATGATGTTTATATATGGGTGGCTTCCTATTTTATTTGGTAGTTATAATTCATTAATATAATTTATTTTTATGCTGTCTCTGATTGTCAAGTAGATGCGCATCCAAGTTAGTGCCTTTGCTATGTCTCGATCATTCTTTGAATAGAAATCCATTTTCTAGTACAATGAGATGTTCCTGATTCATCCTGCCTTTTCCCTCCCCCAAATCTGGAATCACCCATCTCTCCAAGAAGTTCTGGTTCCTTTTAATGAAACTTGTAACTAGAAAGTAAGATCTGGGCATGGGCAAGATGTGTGATCTTTGTTAATCTCAGTGGACAGAGTGGGATAATATCTATTTATCCACATATCTATATTTCTCCATATCTATCTATCTATCTATCTATCTATCTATCTATCTATCTATCTATCTATCTATCTATCTATCTATCTATCTATCTACCTACCTACCTACCTACCTACCTACCTACCTACCTACCTATCTATCTATCTATCTTACAGGAAGAGCCCTGGTGGTAGAGTGGGTTAAGTGTTGGACTGCTAATGGAAAAGCCAGTGGTTCAAACCCACTGAGATAAAGTTTATCGTGCTAACCTGGTCAATGAACACATGTGGGGTTAATTGAAGGTCAGAGAGATAAATGGCTCGGTGAGCTTCACCTTTCTAGTTCTCGGGTCTCTTGCTTTGTGATGGTTGACCAGGGTGCAGCTGCTTTAGCCAGTTCTCTGCTTCAACTGGCCAGGCTCACTTCCTATAAGACATTCCTGAGAAGAAGCCACATGGACCTGTCTCGATGCAGCCCTGGGTGCTGGAGCAGCCATGTGGAGACCCCTGCCAGAGCTGAGATGTTTACACGTTCACTGATTCGGCTTTCCTCCTGCAGCCGGTGTCATTGTGTGTGTTTATGAGATGAAGGAGGACTTTGTGGATTGGTGTCAGACAAATTGGCTAATGTTGGACTTGTGGGCTTGGGCAGCACTAGGTTGTGATGTTTTCTTGATGTGCACTTACCCTTTATATAAAACTGTCTCTTATACATGAGTTTCTGTGAACTTGTTTCTCTAATTTACCCAGACTAACACACCCACCAACTGCTCCTCAGGAGAAAGATGAGGTTGTCTGCTCCCATAAAGATGTACAGTTTCAGCAACCCTATGGGCACTTTTGCACTTTCCTCTAGGGTTCCTGTGAGTGGGAACTGACTCAATAGCCATGAGTTTTTAAGGGTACCTTAAAAAGCTCATGGGTCAAAGTCCACTAGCTTTCAATTCAATTTTCCCACAAACTTCTTGAGGCCCCCCTGTGCATGTGTATGTACACATAGTTACATCAGTGAAATGCAAGGCTCTGGGAATTGAATACCAACAGAAAAGTTTCAACAAGCTGATGAAGTCCTGGAAGCACTCACTAGTCAATGTCAAGAAAACTCGATGACAACTATCTGGCCAACTGCCTTGAAGAGATCCATATTTGTGCCCATTCCCAAGAAAGGTGACCCAACAGATTGCAGAAATTATTAAACAATATCATTAATACAATATGCAAGTAACATTTTGCTGAAGATAATTTGACAATGATTACAATAGTACACAGGGAGGGAGCTGCCAGAAGTTCAAGCCAGATTCAGGAAAGCAGAGAGCACGTTGCTGACATCAGATGGATTTTGGCTGAAAGCAGAATACCATGGAGATGTTTTCTTGTGTTTTATTGACTCTGCAAAGGCACTCAACTGGGTCAATCATACCAAACTATGGATGACATTGGGAAGAATGGGAATTCCAGAACACTTCATTGTGCTCATTTGGATCAAGAGGTAGCCATGAACAGAACTAAAGGAAGATTGCCTAGTTTAAAATCAGGAAGGGTGTGGTCCAAGATTTTATCTTTTCATAGTATTTATTCAATTTGTATGCTGAGCAAATAGTCTTGAGAAGCTGGATTATATTAAGAGAAGGTGGCATCAGGATTGGAGGAAGGCTTATCAACAGCCTGTGATATGCAGATGATACAACCCTGCTTGCTGAAAGCAAGAAGGACTTGCAGCGGTTGCTCATGAAGGTCAAGGACTTCAGTATGGATTGCAATTCAATGTAAAGAAGACCCAAATCCTCACAACTAGACCAACGACAACATCATGATAAATGGAGAAAAGACTGAAATCATGAAGGCTTTCGTCTGGCTTGGATTCACAATCAATACTCATGGAAACCGCAGTCAGGAAATCAAATGACTAATCTGCTTCACAAGATATCTTTGAAGTGTGGAGAACCAAATATGTCACTTAAGGACCAAGGTATTCCTGGCTGGCCTAAGCCCTGATATTTTCAATCACCTCCTATGCATGTGAAAGTTGGACAATGAATAAGGAAGACTAAAGAAGAATTGATGTATTCTAATGTGCTGGCAAAAAATATATATTGAAATTACCTTGAACTGCTAGAAGAACAAACAAATCTGTGCCTTTGTAGAAGTACAGCCAGAACTCTGCTCAGAAGTACTGATGAGGCTTTATCTGACGGACGTATGATCAGGGGAGACCAGGTCCTGGAAAAGGACATGTGTAGTAGAGGATCCCCGAAGAAGAGGAAGAACGTCAACGAGATGGCTTGACCCAGTGACTGCAACACTGTCTCAAACGTAACAATTTTGAGACGGGCACAGGACTGGGCAGTGTTTCGTTCTGTAGAACTCAGAAACTGACTCGACAGTACCTAACAAGTGAGAAGAGAGACGTTATGCTTTCCAATGGCGCAAAGGTAAAAACACCGGCCATTGGAAAACGAATGCTATAGGAAAAAAATTAAAAACAAAAAACTCGTCTACAGTCCCTTTAAAATCATACAATCGAATTCAGAACAATGGGGCCCAGGGAACAAAACAGGGGCTTTTTCTGTGATGGCTCTCAATCCACAAGAAAAAACTCTTTCTTAACAGAGAAACCTGCCCAATTTGTGGTTGATGGTGGGACCACCGTATGTGCTATGAACCTCGTCTGGTTCTGACAGCCTCTGCCCTAGAGTGCTAAACCCTCCAACATAGTCAGGGAAACCAACCAAGAACATACACTGATGCATTCCTAACCTATTCTACGTCTTTTGGTCTTACTGAAGATTTAGATCTTTTTTGGTTTGTTTCTCGGTTCTGATACCTTGTCACTCTGTTATCCAAACAGAATTGCAAAGTATAATTAAATGAAAGGGGGAAATATTATTGAGGAATTGATCAATGTCACTATCTTGCTGGGTATAAAACGAACCATCTGAGAAGCAGGAAGAACCAGGAGTGGAACACATTCTTTGGACTCTGAGATACCTGAGTATTGAATCTCTTTAATCCAGAGACAGAAACTTACAGCTATATGTTCTCATAAAGATTGGAAACCATACATAGCAGTTCTACTTTGTCCCGTATGGTCACTGAGTCATAATTGACTGACTGGCCGTGGGTTTCAGTTTGTTTTGTTTATGTAGGTACTAATATCATCACTAGCCCTTATTATTTGCCCTGGCAAAATTATTTTACTTTTTATTTTTAAAAGTTTTATTGCCATATCAGTCACATATATGATTTAACTATTTAATCACATGTGCAATTATCACCACAATCAATTTCAGGACATTTTATTCTCACATTCTTTGTTGTTAGCTCTTCATTTCTCCCCACCATGTCCTCAAGTAACCATTAATCTAGTTACTGCCCCATAGATCCACCTATTCCAGATTTCATACACAGAATACAAAAACAAGAAACAAAACCAACAATAATGATAAAATACAGCAGAGCAAAATCTCAATAAAAAAGAAGACAGAAAATATTAAAAGCAGAAACAACTTTAAAATGGGTCAAAGGGGAGATTAAATAAGATGCTAGATTTTATCTTGACTATATTTGCCATATTCAATTTGCAAGGCTCTCTGTCTGATAACAAGGCTATTCACATGCCTAGACTGTAGTCGGAGGGGACTCACCAAAGGCGTAATCCATCCGGGGAGCCTGCAAGTCGATTTTGGGCTTCCACTGTCATCCATAGCTTTCTGCAAAGCAGGGGTTCATAATTTCAGCTTTAATGCCATTCCCTCCTTAGGATGAGTTATATTTTTGCAATTTTTGGATCACAAAGGCTGGTGCACTTCTTCCAGGGGGACTTAGTTGACACATCATTTAGAGGCTGTTTATTGCAAGACAAGCCTTTAAGACCCAGGCCTTATTCTTTCTGATAGCGGGGCACGATCTGGTTTCTTCGCCAGATTTTGCTATAGCATCCATGTCTTCAGTGACCTCTTCATGCGGTTGAATATCGAGTAGGGACATGTCATAGAACTAATTGTTCTTAGATTGGGGCTAGAATTAAGTGAGATTCTAAAATCCATGCAAATTTCTGTTACACACACACACACACACACACATCTGAGGGGGTGCCCTCAAAATACCAGAATTTTTTCTGAGCTACGTATTAAAAAAAAAAATTTTTTTTATAAAACAACCTCATTGCTTTGAAAATGATTAGGTAAAAGGATGTAGAGGTGTGCTTTATACAATTGATGTATGTATATGTATGGAGTGTGATAAGAGTTGTATGAGTCCCTAATAAAATGTTTTCTAAAAAAACAACTTTATTGCTTTCTTTAAAAAATACTTTTATTGGGGCTCTTACATCTCTTATCACAATCCATACATTCCTCCAGTGTGTCAAGCATATTTGCACATATTCTGCCATCATCATTTTCAAAGCATTCTCTTCCCACTTGAGCCTCTGATATCAGCTTCCCATTTCTTCCCCTCCCTCCCCCTACTGTCTTTCCTCACAAACCCTTGATAAGTTATAGGTTATTTTTTCTGTATCTTACATCGTCCTCCATCACCCCTGACCCACTTTTCTGTTATCCATCCCCCTGGGAGGGGCTTTTAGTTTGATCCTTGTGATCAATTCCCCTTTTCTCCCCCAACCCTCTTCTAATCGTCCTGGTATCTCTACTCTCCTTGTTGGCCCTGAGAGGTTTATATATCCTGGATTCTCTGTGTTGTGGTCTCTAATCTGTAGCAGTGTGCATGCTCTGGTCTAATATAATTTGTAAGGTAAAATTGAGGTAATGATAGTGGGGCGAAGGAAGCACCAAAGAGTTAGAGGAAAGTTGTGTGTTTCATCAGTGCTATACTGCACCCTGACTGACTCATCTCTTCTCTGTGACTCCTCTGTGAGAGGATGTCCAATTTTCTACAGATGGGCATTGAGTCTCCACTCCATAATGCTCCCCCACCCCCAATTCACCTTGGGTATGGGTTTATTCTGGGTCTTAGATGCCTGATACCTGATCCCATAGACACCTCATGATCACACAGGCTGGTGTGCTTCTTCCATGTGGGCTTTGTTGCTTCTCAGCTAGATGACTGTTTATTTACCTTCAAGCCTTTAAGATCCCAGACACTATATCTTTTGATAGCTGGGCAACATTAGCTTTTTCTTTTTTAACATTAGCTTTTTCATCACATTTGCTTATACACACATTTGTCTTCAGCGATTGTATCAGGGAGGTGAGCACACAATGATCTTTTTGTTCTTTGATGCCTGATAACTGATCCCTTCAGCACCTTGTGATCATACAGGCTGGTGTGCTTCTTCCATGTGGGCTTTATTGCTTCTGAGCTAGATGGCCGCTTGTTTACCTTCAAGCCTTAAAGACACCAGATGCTATATCTTTAGATAACCAGGCTCCATCAGCTTTCTTCACCACATTTGCTTATGCACCCACGTTGTCTTCAGCAATTATGTCGGGAAGGTGAGCATCATGGAATACCACTTTAATAGAAGAAAGTATTCTTGCATTGAGGGAGTACTTGAGTGAAGGCCCAATGTCCATCTTCTACCTTAATACTAGACCTATAAATATATGTACATAGATCTATTTCCATCTTCATATATAAATATATTTACATATGTACATGACTTTATTGAGACCTCTATAAATGCCGTTTGCTTCCTAGCTCTTTCCTCTATTTCCTTTGACTTTCCTCTTGTCCCACTATCATGCTCAACCTTCATTTGGGCTTCCATAATTCCTCTCGGTTACATTACCCTTGGTTGCACCCTACCAGGCCTCCTACACCCTCCTCACCACCGATTTGGATCACTTGTTGTTCCCCTGTCCCTGGGTTTGTTAATATCACTTCCTTTACCCCTACTCCCCATCACCCATGTGTGCTATAGCTTTTGATAGCCGGGAACCATCAGCTTTCTTCACTGCATTTGCTTATGCACCCATATTGTTGGGATGGTGAGCATCACAAAATGCCAGATTGTTAGAACAAAGTGTTTTTGTGTTAAGGGAGTACTAGAGTTGAGGCCCAATAGCCATCTGCAACCTTAATTCTTAACACATACATATGAGTACATGGTTCTATTCCATATATGTGTAAATATATTTACATACATACATGCCTGTATTTAGGCCTATACAAATTTCCTTTGCCTCCTGGTTCTTTCCTTTATTTCCTTTTTAATTTTCTCTTGTCCCATCAGCATGTTTGGCCTTCATTCCGGTTTAGTAATTCCTCGCTGCTACATTGTCCAATTGATTAAGCCCCACTAGGCATCCTACGACCTCCTTCCATTGATTTTAGTTCACTTGTTCCCATGTCCTTGGGTTGGTTCTCCCCACCACCCCGCTTCCTTTCTCCCACCTCCCTGTCTCCTGAACCCCCAGGAAACATTGGTCCTGTTCTTGTCATCTCCAAATTGTTTATCCCACCTATCTTATATAGATAGACATGCAGATACATTAATAAGTGCAAAAACCAGGCAAAGCCAAATAAAACAACAAAGGAAGTCAAAACCAACAAAACAATAACAGCAACCATTGAAAACAAGAACAAAATAACAATAACAAAAAGAAAGCCACTGGCAAAAATGGAAAAGCCTATAAATAGTTCAAGGTCTGTTTGTTGGCCTTTAGAGTGTTTTCCAGTCGAGTGTGAGAGGGTGTCACACTCTGCCTCCAAAGTCTATTTTTGGTATTTCCCATGGGCTTCATCATTCGGCTCCCACTGATGATCTGCTGCATGCCCCCCGTGTCTCGCCCCCGTGTAATGCGCCAGACTATGCACTATTCCCACACTATCTCTCCAGTGCTGTCCCCCGCAGCATCATGGTTCAGTGAGGGACGCCATGTCTCATGGTGGGGCAAGTCCTAAGATCCTCCTCTGAGCAGGAACATCATCCTCCAGGCTTGGTGGGCCAGGATGTCCTCTCCCCCCTCTCTATCCCTTTGTGTTTCTCCCGTGTGCTCTAATCTGACATGCCCCTCTCCCCAAGCTTTAGCCCCAGTGCTGTCCTCTGAAGTGCATTTCTTCTGAGGGGTGGCAGGTGTCCACATATTTGGGATTGGGGCCGGCCCCGCAGACCTCTCTATTGGTTCCCTGGTACATGCCAGTATGTTGTATTCATGTCTTGGTGCATTGGGTTGAAGCCTGGTCTCTCTCCTTCTCCTGTGGAAATATAAATAACACCCTCCCCTTGGGTGTACTAGTGCCCTGCTTCCCAACACCCATGTCATTTTTTCCTCTCTCTTTCTACCTCTTATTTAGTTGGCTGCCATATGTATCCCTGGATTGGGCTTGGCCCCTGCCATAGTTACTGAACCTCACCCCAGGAATGTATGTATGTAGTAGCTTTTCCCTATGCCACATTTGTTTGTTTTTAAGCTTACCTCAGTGGACTCATGTACTTGTCCTTTTGTGCTTGACTTACTTGAATTAGCGTGATTTCCTCCAGTTCTTCCCATGCGGCGATGTGCTTCATGCGTTCATTGCTGCATTTTTGGGATGCGTAGTACTTCATTGTATGCATGTACCACAGTTTTTTGATCCATTCGTCTGTTGATGGAAAGTTGAGTTATTTCCAACACCTTGCAATTGTGAACTATGCTGCGATGAACATTGGAGCACAGATGTCTGGCCATGGTTTGTTTCTTGCCTCTTCTGGGTATATGCTCAGTAGGGTGGTTGCTGGGTCATATGGTTGCTCAATCTCCATCTGTTTTAGATATCGCCAAATCGATTTCCATAATGACTGTACATACCTACAGGTCCACCAGCAGCGGATGAGAGTTCCTATCTACCCACAACCTCCCCACCCTCCCAACACTTGTTACTTTCTGGCTTATTGCATTGGGCCATCTTTGAGGGTGTTAGGTGGTATCTCATAGTTGTTTTGATTTGCATTTCTCTTATGGCTAATGATCGGGAACATTTTCTCATATGTTTATTGGCCATTCAGATTTCTGCCCCTGTGAAACTTCTGTTCAGGTCCTTTGCCCACCTCCTCAGTGGGCAATTAGTTTTTTTCTTATTGTAAGCTTGCAAAGTACTATAAATTTTAGTAATAAGGCCTTTGTGTGATGTGTCATTGCTAAAGATGTTTTCCCAGTCTGTGGGCTCTCTTATTACTCTCTTGGTAATGTCTTTCGATGTGCACAGGTGATTTATCTTCAGTATATCCCACTTGTCAATTTGTGACTCCTCTGTATTTGTATCCTTCCCTATTTCTGATACCCTATGTATTCCCTGTGCTAAGGTTCTCAGATTTTCCTAATTCCCTCATTAATGGTCCTAATTATTTGGGGTTTTACCTCAAGGTCTGTGATCCACCTTGAGTTTATTCTTGTGCATTGAGTGAGGTAAGGGTTTTGCTTAATTTTTCTGCAGGTAGATATCCATTTTTTCCACCACCATTTATTGAAGAGGGCACCCGCTTTCCATTTGATATTTTTTTTTGGTCCTTATCAAAGATCAGTTGCCTGTATGCTGACATTTTTATTTTGGGGTCTTCATTCTATTCCATTGGTCTGAATATCTGTCGTTATACCAGTAGCACACTGTTTTGACAACTGTGGCCGTATAGTAGGTGCTAAAGTCAGGTAGAGCAAGCCCTCCCACTGTGTCCCTCTTGAGGAGTTCTGTGCTAATTTGGGCCTCTTCTCTCACCATATGAAGTTGATAATCAGTTTTTCCAATTCTTTGAAGAAGGATGATGGTATTCTTATTGAGATAGCATTAAATTTATGTAGTGCCTTGGGCAGAACTGACATCTTTACTATGTGTCTTCCGATTCACTAGCATGGCATATTTTTCCATTTGTTGGGATCACTCTTGGTTTCTTGTAATAGTGTTGTATAGTTTTCCTCATACAAATTTTGTTTTTTTAGTCAGGTATATCCCTAGATATTTCAGTTTGTGCTTAGCTATTGTAAAGAGTACCACCTTTTGAATTGCCCCTCTGGGATTTTGTCTGATGTGTATAGCAGTCCGATAGACTTCTGCTTGTCAATCTCATTTCCTGCCACTCTGCCATATTCCTCTATTGCTTCCTCTTATCACTTTAAAGAAATCTCCATGACACTCAATACATTTGTCAAATCTGCAATTCAATTCTTGGAAACATTTTTCAAACTCATCATTTGGATGGCTGACAGCACCTGTCTGGTTTTTTCTTCACCTCTTCTACGTGGTACGATCACTGTCCTTTCATGTATTTCTGTATTTGTGGAAACAAAATGAAGTCGCATGGAGCAAGACCAGGTGAGTAAGGTGCATGGGACAAGAGAGGCATGCTGGGTGTTTCTTTTTGCCCCAAAATGGCACACTGATATGGCTGCATGAGCAGGTACATGGTTTTGTGGTGGCAAAACCAGGCTCCCATCTGCCACAAACCAGGTCTTTTTTTCGGTCACACACTGTTATGCAATCTTTTCAGAGCCTTTAAATAGAAAGCTTGATTAACAGTTGGAGCTGGTGGAATGAACTCCAAATGTACTATCCCCTATACATAAAAAAAAAAACTTGAGCTTTAGGTTTTTTGGATACCACTCGTGTATGTATTTCACATTGGAGACATCATCATTTTATGATAGAGAACATTAAAAATCAATGCCTCGGGGCCTAAGATAATTCTATTGATAGTGTCATTAATTTAGCCAATGATATATAGTTAAAACATTGTTGAGAAGACGAAATTATACGAGTGTATGTTGGCTTTTCAGACCCCAGTACATGAATTGTTGTCTTGTACAGATTACACTCTTCATGACTGGACACTATTTATCTGAACAAAGGGGACTGGCGATAGGGTAATACTTTCAATAACATTCCTTCACAAAGGCAGAACCATGCTTACCAGACTTGGACATAAGGAAGCCAAGAAGACATTAAGATAGTAAATAGATGGTGGTTCAAGGCCACCAGTGATTGGGCACCCTCAAAGCAAGGGATCTGAACCAAAGTCCAATGACCACCAATTCCATCACTTTGGGATAGCAGTCATCTGCTTCTTCACACATAGGGCATTTCAGCCTTTAAATCAACGAAGTATGTCATTTCCTCAAATTTGCTACAGGTGAGTTTGAAGTAAATTCACTTAGTGGGATTTCCACATTGAATCCTTTTGGTGTGGGCCTATGAAAGATGTTGTGCATCCCAAAAGGATAGAGCCCCAAATCCTAGAAGTCTATGGCACATGACTTGTCACCAAGGGTCACCAAGGACTTGACAGAAACTAGGTCAAAAGTGTCCAATTAGGAATATTGTACCAGGCATATTCATTATTAAGCATTTCCCCCATGGGAGATTTCTCCACCTGGTTTACTCATCTACAGAATTGTAATTGCCCCTCTGCGACACTTGTGCCCCCCTCCTCCCATCTGGCCTGGAATTTCCAGTAAAGTTTGGTAGGAGTGTTTGTTGATTTGGGGTGGCCGCAGCACAACATTGTATGGCAGCAACTGAATGGTCTTCTCCCTCTCCCCTCAAGTTGAGCACTGACCCCAGCTGAGGTCTTCTCTGTCAAGTGGTTTTTAAAGATGCACATATAAAGTGGGTGCTATAGGGTTCATGAGCACTAGGTTGGAGACTGTGGTAGGTAGATAATTTCATGTCAACTTGACATAAAAGTTCAGGGGTGGAGTCTAGTCTGTCAATCCGGTCACAGCCCGGTGGTGTCTCTTTGTGGGCGTGACTGTCTCATAAGGAGGGCCCTGGGAGCCTCCCCGCTCTCTCTCCCCCTTCACCTTCCTGGGGGGGTGAGCCTTGATGAACCTGCACGAGCCCTCTGATGTGGCTACCGGTGTTGGATGCACACACCTCTGCACCCAACCAGCCTGTGACCTTCCTGCATTTTGGATCAGTGCATGTGGCTGCAGGAGTTTGAAGAGGGTTATGGACTAGTGTCAGACTGATGGACTTGAGTCGGACGGGATGGATGCTTTCCTGTTGTATAATCAGTTCTTGAAACAAACTCTCCCTCACACATCTGTGCCAGTGGAGTTGTTTCTCTAGACATGCTTGCCTACCACAGACTGAATTTGAAGATGATATGGCCTGAGAGCAGAAGCCTGCCTTCTCAGTGGCTGTCTTTGTAACGGTGGCCTCATACAACCTTCGTCCTGTTGTGACGGACAGCTGACATCCAGACTTGGAATTTGCCCACCTCTCTAACTGTGTGAGTCCTTTCCTGGCTATCAGCTTCTCTCCAGAGAGCACCTATACACTTTACTGCTTTTGCTTCTCTAGAAAACCCTGCCTAACCCCGCAGGGTTCGATAAGTCATGGTAAATCAATGGTTGATCTTTGATGTTTCTTCCGTCTCTTCTCTTTGCAGCCCTCGTCGTACCTAGTGTCTTCTGACCATTTTCTCTTTCTGAATTCAAAATGGTCTACCTATCCACACATAGAACAATGGCTCAGAATGAATCTTGTGTTAAAATAATGGTGAGTTTTGATTATTTATAATATATGTGCATTTATATTAGGATTATGGTTAAATAATATCGGTTGGATAGCCAATGATGGTTCAATGGCTACTCAATAATGACTGTAATTAATGGAATATTCAAGGAACTCAAGTTATCATGACTACACTATGTTTAAAAACTAGTCATCTAGTTTAATTTATATTTTTATATGAAATTCTCCTCAGAAAAGGCCTATTGTCACATCTTATGATAGTATAAAACATTCTCCCTGAAAGTGGAATGAGAGTGATTAAAAAGCTCATTTTCTTTATAGTTGTTCATCTTTAGAAATCAATAATATGGGATACTCTGGGATACAGTGAACAGTTCAAATGAGACACCAGTGGCGAATATGTGTGGGAGGAGAGGCCCCCCCCCTTAGGGTCTCTGGAGCGACAGTGTCAAAGAGCTGTCTCAGTGGAAGCAGCAGGAACAGCTGGGCTGGGAGAAAGAAAATGCTGGATTTTAAATCTGGCAAAAGCTGACCTACTTATCAGCCTGACTGTGTTAGAAGCTCAGAAGCAGAGCTGCAGACAACTGGGGAGTGTGGCGGGAACTCCTTTACGCTTTTCAGAAACCTTCTGATCAATGGGTCATCCAGCGACACAGTGGGGAGATTAAAACCTTACACAGAGACAGAACATAAAACCGAGGAAGAGAAAGAAGGTTAGTTCCGTCTGTTTTGTAGCCCCTGCATCACTGGGCATAATGCCACCCACCCAGGCTCTAAGGGACTCTCACTAATGATATGTTGAATATAAACATGGAATAGACCTCATCTTGGAAATCACCTTAGAGGTACTGGCGTTTACAGCATCATAGAACATAAAGAACCCCTGACATTTCCTTGTTCACATATTGGTGGGGGGCTGGCGTGGGGAGCGGGGAGGAAGTGGGGAGCAGGCATGTGCCCCGTTGGAAAGTGAGGAATGGTTCTGGCATGGAGAAAAGGTTCAATTCAATCCCTTTAATCTGTATGGGCCTCTGCAAACTACAGATGGTCGTAACGACTGCCAACAAAATGCAATCTGCAGACAGGCTCCCATATATTCCGTCTACCTGTTCTTCCCTTCCGACCTGGGGGACCCTGAGGCTAGGAAGAGCCTTGGCATGTTAAATCCTCACTCCCTTTCTAGGAGCTGCCTGCTGTCCTCACTGCTGGCTCCCTGGTGGCAGAGCACAGAACCTGGCATGCGGTAGATTCTCAATCAGAGTCACTGAGGAAATGAATAGAGGATGTCAGTACTTCAATGTCAGCAGAGTAACACAGCCTCAGACTCCTGCAAACGTATTCCTCTTTGTTGTATCTCATATTGAATTGTTGCCCACGAATCTGTTTTGTCTGGCTATTCGAACAAACGTTCTGGAGTTCTTCAAGCGATTCCAAGACTGCAACTTCCAGGAAAGTTTGCTTAGAACGTTGGCCCAAGTGTCTGTTGATTTGGGGCAGCCTTAGCACAATGTCATATAACAGCACAGAATACACGAGATTCACATGCGTCACACTTGTTCAGGCCAAGGGAAGCTGTGAAATAAATGCCATCCTTTCTGAGATCTTAGGACTAAGGATGGAGGCTCAGGTGGGAGAGGTTGGTGTTTTCTGCTAAACTTACAAAAGCGACTTGGGACCCAGATGGCTTTAAATTTCCATGGCACTTGATTTTCTTATTCTGATTGAAACATACAATTAATAGAATGTTACATGAGATTTTATAATACAATCCCAACACATTTAAATATCAGCTTATTGTTCCTAGCGGTTAAGATTTTCAGTATCTGGCAATGTTCCATTGATATTCATAAGGTTTTCAATGGATAATTCCTTGGAAGTGGACAGCCTACTCCCTAAAAGGACTTTATGTTTGCTGAAGTAAAATGGCAGGAAAAAAGAGGAAAGCCTTTGAGGGGAGAGAATGACATTGTGGCTACAAGAATAGGCTCAAACAATTTTGAGGATGGCTCAGGTCGAGCAGTGTATTATTGTTCTGTTGTATCCTGTGTCGCTATGATTTGGAACCAACTTGACAGTACCTAGCAACAGGGGTTACAGAGCTCTGGTGGCGTAGTGGTTTACACATTGGTCTGCTGAGTACAAGGCCAGTGGTTCAAACCCACCGGCCACTCAGATGTGGAAAGATGAAACTTTCTGTTCCTGTAAAGCTTACAGTCTTGGAAACCCCCAGGAGCAACCCAACTTTGTCCTATAGGGCCGTCAGTTGGAAATGACTCGCAGCTATGAGTCTGAGTTTTGGTTTGGCAAGGATTAAAATATAATCAACAACTCAAAATATTGTCAACAATTTATGGAAACTTAATGTGTGGGGAAAGCACGCGGTCTATTAGGTACTGGGGAAGAGTTTCCTGTATGTCACTGTTTCTCACTCTCTGAGACTGAAATGAAGATCTAAAGAGTCCTTCTGCCCGGCG
The DNA here is from genome assembly GCF_050624435.1 of Tenrec ecaudatus. Taxonomy (NCBI): domain Eukaryota; kingdom Metazoa; phylum Chordata; class Mammalia; order Afrosoricida; family Tenrecidae; genus Tenrec; species Tenrec ecaudatus. The sequence continues at coordinate 182,882,820 of NC_134532.1, forward strand.
TGGAGGAGGGAACCAGTGGAGAGGTCTGGGAGGCTGGCCCCAGCACCATAAATTAAGTGGATTTCTGCCCCTCCCCCGAAAAGAATTTGTTCCAAAGGACGACATTGACTCTGCAGCTCCGGGAGATGGACATATCTGATCAGAGCACACGGGAGCAGACGAAGGAGCAGGAGGAGAGAGTGGAGCACAGCCTGGCCCACCAGGCTGTGATGATGATGTTCCTGAGTAGAGCAGCCAGTCCACAGAGAGAACAACATGGCTGGCCCTACTATGAGACATGATGCCCCTCAGTGACTAAGGGCGATACAGGGGACAGCACCGGAGACACAGTGTGGGAATTGCACCTGACCTGATCCCACCACACCGAGGCAAATCACTGGGGGAGTGCAGCGGAACAGCAAGGGAATGGAGTGGCAAGGTCCCCAGGGAATGCTGAAAGTGGACTTTGGGGCCAGGGCGTGGGGCCCCAACAGACTAGATTGGAAAACGCTCCTAAGGGCCAGCAAACGATCCCTGAACTAACTACAAGCTTTTCTCTTGTGAACTGTTTTATTCTGTTCTTTGTCAGTGGTTTGTTTTTGTTGTTTTGTTGTCTGGTTGTATACTGTTGCTTTGTTTTCCTCTGTCTTGTTTTCGTGCATGTTAGTGACTCCACAGGTCTGTCAGAATAGGACAGGCTGGATGAACTATCTGGAGGAAAAACAACGGGACCGACAGTTCCAGGGGGACTTGGGGTGGGGGGGTATGGGGGGTAAGGAAGTGGTGTTAACAAACCCAGGGACAAGGGAAAAACATGGGGCCCCAAATGGTAGAGAAGGGGGAGTGGCAGGCATGGTGGGAAATGATCAAGGGTAAGGTTGCTTAGAGAAGAGGTATACTCTAGCCCAGGTGGCGATGAAGCATGGTAGTAGGGCAGGAGGAAAGTCAAGGGAGATGGAGGAAAGAGCTAGGAGTCAAAGGGCATTCATGGAGGTCTAGACAAAGACATGTACATGCAAATATATATAGGAGGATGGGGAAATAGATCTATGTGTCTATATTTATAGGTCAAGTGTTAAGGTGGCAGAAGGACCTTGGGCCTCTACTCAAACACTCCCTCAATGCATGAATACCTTCTTTTATTAAATTGGAACTCTATGATGCTCACTCTCCCGACACAACGGCTGGAGCCAAAGTGGGTGAACATGTAAATGTGGTGAAGAAAGCTGATGGTGCCCGGCTATCAAAAGTGATAGTGACTGGGGTCTTAAAGGCTTGAAGATAAACAAGCGGCCATCTAGCTCAGAAGCAACAAAGTCCACATGGAAGAACACACCAGCCTGTGTGATCGAGTGGTCCCAAAGGGATCAGTTACCAGGCATCAAAGAACAAAAAATCATATCATTGACTGCACACCTCCATGATAGGATCGCTGAAGACAAATGGGTGCATAAGCAAATGTGGTGAAGAAAGCTGATGGTGCCCGGCTATCAAAAGAGATAGTGTCTGGGGTCTTAAAGGCTTGAAGGTGAACAAGCGGCCATCAAGCTAAGAAGCAAAAAAGCCCACATGGAAGAAGCACACCGGCCAGTGCGATCACGAGGTGCCAAGGGACCAGGTATAAGGCATCATGCAAAAAAAAAAAACAAAAAAAAAGATATGTGTGTGTATGTATGTGTATATATGTGTATATGTATATGTATATATATACCATATTAAATGAAGGGGGAAGTGCAGAGTGGAGACCCAAGGCCCAAGTGTCGGCCAATGGAGATCCCCTCATAGAGGAGTTTAGGAGAGGAGATGGGTTAATTAGGGTGCGAGGTAGTACCGATGAAGAACACAGCTTTCCCCCAGATCCTGGATGCTTCCTCCCCCCAACTACCATGATACGAATTCTACCTTGCAGGCCTGGATAGGACAGAGGCTGTACACTGGTACATATGAGGGCTGGAGGTACAGGGAATCCAGGGTGGATGATACCTTCAGGACCAAGGGTGTGAGGCACGATGCTGGGAGAGTGGAGGGTGAGTGGGTTGGAAAGGGGGAACTGATTACAAGGATCCACATGTGACCTCTTCCCTGGGAGAGGGGCAGCAGAGAAGGGGGGAAGGGAGACTCCGGATAGGGCAAGATATGACAAAATAACGAGGTATAAATTACCAAGGGCACATGAGGGAGGGGGGAAAGGGGAGGGAGGGGAAAAAAAAAAAGAGGACCTGATGCAAGGGGCTTAAGTGGAGAGCAAATGCCTTGAGAATGATTGGGGCAGGGAATGTATGGATGTGCTTTATACAATTGATGTATGTATATGTATGGATGGTGATAAGAGTTGTATGAGTCCCTAATAAAAGGTAAAAAAAGAAAAGGGGAGAAAAAAATGATTAGGGCAAAGACTGTACAGATGTGCTTTATACAATTGATGTATGTATATGTATGAACTGTGATAAGAATTGTATGAGCCCCTAATAAATTGTTAAAATGAAAAAAAAAGAATTGTACAAGCCCCCAATAAAATGATTAAAAAAATAAAATAAAGAGTCCTTCTGTTGTTTTAAACATTTTAAATTTATTAGCAAATTAAACTTTTGGGAGGATAAGTTTATCAAATTCTATTTCTATTGATGTGCATAGAATGCTTATTGTTATGACATTTAAACAACAATTTGGAATGTCCTTATAGGAACCCTGGTGGAGCAATGGTGAAGTGCTTGGTTGTAAACCAAAAGGCAGTTCAGCCCACCAGTGATTCTGGAGATAATGAAATGGGTGGATATAATAGCTACAAATTGGGCTCAAACATAATGATTTGAGGACAATGTAGGACCGGTGGTGTTCATTCTGTTGTGCATAGGGTCACTATGAGAGGAAACAACATGGTAGTACCTAACACCAAGTATTACAATCCATGAGTATAGATGCATTTCTACTATTCTGGTTCTTTAATTTCTTTTGGCAATATTTTATTGTTTTCAGTGTATAAATAGTATACCTCTTTGGCTAAATTTATTCCTAAGTATTTTATTCTTTGTGATGCTATTTAAATGTAGTTGATTTCTTAGTTTTCTCCTCAGATTATTTTTTACTATATGGACATCTGCATGCACTGTTTTTTGTGTGTTTTATGTCTTGCCATCTTATTGAATCTGTTGTACTGTGGTGGCTTGTGTGTTGCTATGACACTGAAAGCTATGTCACTGGTATTTCAATAACAGCAGGATCACCAAATAGACTACAAAAAAGGAATAGGTTGTCCACTTCTGAGCAATTAGCCACTGAGAGCACTATGAATCGCAGGAAAGCAATGTCAGATATAGTGTCAGAAATGAGACCCTCTGGTTGGAAGGCACTCAAAGTCTAACTGAAGAAGCGCTGCCTTCTCAAAGCAGCCTGCTGTAATGATGCGATGGAAACAGGTCTTCCGGACCTTCATTTGTGGGGAGGCACACCTCAAAATGAGAAGGACCAGCTGCAAACATCTTTAACAGTTGGAACCTGGAATGCGTAAAGTATGACTCTAGGAAAATTGGAAGTCGTCAAAAATGAAACTCAATGTATATAGCTGGATATCCTAGATATTAGTGAGCTGAAATGGACTGGCATTGCCCATTTTGAATGAGACCACACTACGGTTTATTATGCCGAGAATGACACCTTCAAAAAGAATGGCATCACATTCAGTCAGAAAGGCTCTTAGAGATCTATTGTGAAGTACAATGTGCTGTGTGACAGTATTATCGCTATCCCCATTCAAGGAAATCAGTCAATACAATTATCGTATATACTCGAGTATAAGCTGGGTTTTTCAGCACATTTTTGATGCAGTTTTGTGGTAAAATTAGGTGCCTTGGCAGGTATTTGGGTTGGCTTATACTCAAGTATATACAGTATTATTCAAATTTATGTAATAACCATGAAAGCCAGCGATGAAGAAATTGGAGAATTCTACCAACTCCTTCAGTTTGTAATCAATCAAATATGCAATCGAGGCATTGATTATTAAGGGCCATTGAAATGCAAAAGTAGAACACAGAGAGGAAGGGAAGGAGCTGGAAAAACAAAGAAGCAAAAAGTTGATGACAGAGCTAGCGCTAGAGACTGCCCGACAGCATGTGCAAGATGGAAGATTTCCTCATCACAACTGCCTTTTTCATCAACCGCACTTGTGCATTTCTCAGACAGAATGTACAAAAGTCAGAGTGACACCATCTAGGGGATGAGATGATGGAGAAGCTCAATACCAGCAGCTAAAACAAGGCCAGGGGCCAACTGTGGGACAGAACATCAACTGCATGTTGAAGTTCAGATTGAAGCTGAAGAAAATTAAAACAAGTCCATGTGGGCCCAAATGTGCTTTTGAGTGGATCCCATCTGAATTTTGAGAACATCTCAAGAACAGATTTGAGGTAATGAACAATAATTGACAGAAGAGCTAATGAACTGTGGGATACTAAGGACATCACACATGAAGAAAGCAAAAGGTCATTAAGACAGCAAGGAAAAAAGATCCAAGTGATGTCAGAAGAGACTTTGAAACTTGCTCTTCAGCGTGGAGTACCTAGGAGGCGAACAGAAAAATTCAAAGGGTAGCTCAAGAAGACAAAGTATTATAAAGAAATATGCAGAGACCTAGGGTTAGAAATAAAAAAAGGCAAAACATACTCAGCATATCTTAAACTGAAAGAACTAAAAAAAAAAAAGCAAGCCCTGAGTTGCAATATTGAAAGAGACTCTATGGGGGAAAATATTGAATGACGAAGGAAGCATCAAAAAAAAGATGGAAAGAATGCACATTGTACCAAAAAGAACTAGTCAACAGTTACCCATTTCAAGAGCTAGTGTATGATCAGTGGTACTGAAGACATTAGCCTGACATAGGCTCCAGGAATAGACAGAATACCACTCAAAATGCTTCAACAAGCCATGAAGTGCTGAAAGTACTCACTCACCTATGCCAAGGAATCTGGAAGACAGCTACCGGGCTGATTGACTAGACGAGATCCATCTTTATACCTATTCCAAAGAAGGTAACCCAACAGAATGTTCAAATTATAGAACAAGATCATTGATATCACATGCAAGTAAAATTTTGCTCAAGATCATTTAAGAAAGGACACGGACGGGGAGTTACTAGAAATTCAGGCCAGATTCGGAAGAGGGGGTGAAACAAGGGATATAATTGCTGGTATCAGATGGATCTTGCTGAAAGCAGAGAATACTAGAAAGATGATTACTTGTGTTTTACTGACTATGTCAAAGCATTTGACTGTGTGGATCATGGTAAACTAAGGGTAACCTTGAGAAGAATGGGAATTCCAGGATGCTTCATTATGCTTATAAAGAACCTGTACATGGACCAAGAGGCAGTTGTGGGAACAGAACAAAGGAATAATACTGTTTAGTTTAAAGTCAGGAAAGGTGTGTCAGGTTTGTATTCTCTCACCATACTTATTCAATCTGTATATTCAGCAAATAATCTGAGAAGTTGGACCGTATGAAGAATGTGGCATCGAGTTTGATGAAGGCTTACTAACAACCTTCAAAATGCAGATGATAGAACCTTACTTGCTGAAAATGAGGACTTGAGGCATTTGCTGATGAAGGTCAGGGAATGTAGCCTTCAACGTGGATTACAAATTAAAAGAAAACAAAATATAAACAATTGGACTCATAGGTAACATCATGATAAATGCAGAAAAGATTGAAGTTGTCAAAGATTTTGTCTTGCTTGGATCCATAATCAATGCTCATGGAAGCAGCAGTCAAGTGATCGAGCGACTCACTGCTCTAGCTAAATCTGCTGCACAAGATTTCTTCAGAGTACTGGAAAGCGAGAGTATCACTTTGAGAACTAAGGTGCACCAGACCCAAACAGTGGCATTTCAATCTCCTCATATGCATGTGAAAGTTGGACATTGAATAAGGAAGACAAAAGAATAATGCATCTGAATTATGGTGCCGGCAAATAATATTGAAAGTGCTGTGGACTGCCAGAAGAATTCATGAATGTGTTTGGAAGTAGAGCTACAATGTTTCTTAGATGTGAGGGCTTTTTCTCACATGCTTTGGACTAGGTCCTGGAAGACATCATGCATGGAGTGGTAGTTACATAATTTCATGTCAACTTGATAAATAAGTGTAGGGGTGGAGGCTAGCCTGTCAATCAGGTCACAGCCTGATGATGACTCCTTATGGGTGTGGCCTTCTCATGAGGATTCTGGGAACTTCCTCTCTGCTTCACCTTCCTGTAGAAGAACCACATCAGAAGAGCTGGAGAAGCCATGTGGAGACCTGCGCCATTGCTGAGATGCTTCTACTGCCATTGGACCCACAAGACTTTGTCGCCGCCGGCCTGTGATCTTCCTGCATCATTGCACGTGGCTTCTTGAGTCTGAAGAAAGATTTATGGACTAGTATTGGATTTATGGATTAATATTGGACTTATGGATTTGATCGGGCCTAGGCTGGGATGTTTTCTTAATATACAATTATTCTTAGATATAAAGCTCTTTCTTATACATGTGTCCCTGGATTTGTTTCTCTAGTCAACCTAACACACTTGGTAAAGCGGGGGGACACCCTGGATGAGATAGAGTGACAGTAGCTGAAACAATGGGCTCTGATGTAACAGTGGGTTAGGCAGTGTTTAGTTCTGTTTAACATTGGGTCGCTATGAGTCACAAATGACTTGACTGATCCTAGTAGCAGCGCAGTATTTTTTTTTGAGATTCGTTAGAATTTTCTATGTATAGAATCATTTATGTGAAAATAGATATAATTTCGTTTCTTCCTTTCCAACTGGAGTACTTTTTCCTTCCTACTACTTGTTGCCTAACTTCTTTGACTAGACTAGAATTGCCAGCACAATGTTGAACAGCAATGGTAAAAGGGAGCACACGTGTTTTATTCCTGATCTTATGGGGAAAACTTTCAATCTTTCATCATGAAGTATGACATGAGCTGTGGGTGTTTCATGAGTGCCTGTATCAGATTGAGGAGGTTTCCTGTTGTTGGAGTGGCTGCTGGTTTTGAACTGTGGACTCTGTCGATTGTAGCCCAATGCATAGCCACTATTGCACCGGGGATCCTTCTCAGTAAGCAGGCTGCTATTAAGAATCAAGACAGCAATGGTGGGTAATGGATCCAAGGAAGTGTTTTATTTTTCTTGATTATAAAATCTTTGACTAGGGGAATGGTGACTGCCTGCCTTGGCTAATGTTCTTCACTAGAAGAGAAATAGATCTTTTTACTTGATGCAAGAGAACAGGTCTTCTTGCCTATAATACTCCAAGGAAGACTATCAGGGTTGAAAATCAAGGGAGCTGGCTGTTGCTTAGATGCCTCCTCTTAATGAAGAAGGCCGCCAGAGTGGGGAATTCATTTCTGTCCTTTATGGTGTTTTCCAGCCTTCGTGGGCACCAAGGAGGGAGAGAGGGTGATGACTGTTCAAAGGGATGGGCACAGGGCAGTACGTCCACTCAGGAGCAGGGCCAGGCAACCACCACGAGATGATGCTATGTTGACATGTGAGCTCTCGAAATCTTGGCTTTTTTATAACTTCATCTCTTCTTTCCCTTCCATCTAAATCCATAAATATACTCCATAGCTAACCTCTTAGCCAGAAAAACACGTGAAATGAAATAATTCACTTATTCCATAGATTTATATATAACAAGTATGAGGACTTAGAGATATGTTCATCTTTGTAAATATGTAAAGTATCAATATATTGAATCATATGCTAATATTTCATATATTTATATATCAGTTACCAACACCATTAATCTTTTAGTGGCTGTAAAGTAAAAGGAATTACAGAGGGGTTTGGGGTCTAGAAGTATTCTGTTTCTTTGGATCCAACGCAGAAATAGCTCATGGACATTCAAAAGAAGTTGATTTTGTTTTAATGTTGAAAGAAAGCAACGGAAACAAAGGCTCTCCTGATAGAAAAGTGAAAAATACATTAACTACAACGTTCTATTTTAAAAGATGGGCATTTAGTTTGTACTCATTTTATATAATAAGTTAATGGCATATCTTACAAGATTATCACAAAATGTTACTGTCCTGTGCATTTTTCAAACAATAAATAATTCACTGACAGTATTAACATTCACATATGTAATTAGAGTTTACAAATGTACAAAACTTTGGGTAACAAACATTTTAAACTTATTTTGTCAACATTCAATAAGCCCAATCCCCCAAATAGTTTGAGTACAAACAAGCACAAAGGGCCACTGTGACAAACACAAGAAACTAGGGTAGGGGTGGGGCAAATGCAGGCTTGAGGATGCAAGGAGGTCTAAGTAGTCCTGTCCATGTAAAAAGTAATAGTATTTTTCATGATATAAAGAAAACAAATCTTCATAATTAAAAGCTAAGTAGATGAAAGAACATTATACAGTATATATCATTTATTTTCTCTACATATATTTGCATATATGTAATGTAAAGTACAGCATATATTTGCATATAATGTAATGTAAAGCACAGCGCTTCAATTTAGGAATAACATCTAGTTCTTGGCAAGTCTCCATGACATGGAATGAATATTTAATAGTTCCCAAAGATTGTGTCAAGTTTTTATTTGGTCATTATTCTTTTAACGTTTTAATGTTTTTCTTTCCTTATGGGACGGAACCAATTTTAGAAATAAAATCTACAACCAGGGGACACACACACAAAATGCACCTGTTTTAGAAAATGTCAAGCAGTAGAGTCTTTAGAATGTCATTAAAATAGCGCTTGTGGTTAAATAATCAAGGAAACAAGCAAAATGTACTACAACTAATGTATGATAAATGCATGTATGAGAAAAAAGTTATGAGGCACAACCTTAGAAGTTTTAACTAGTGAGTTGCATTTTAATAAAAGAATCTGGATAATGTGAGTAAAAATGTTTGGCTAAGAAAAAATGAAGCTCCCAGGAAGCACGGTGTGATGCTTCAGAGTAGTGCCTTTGGCCTCATTTTCTGTCAGGCACAGATGCTCACAGCCCACCAGATGCAGTTTTGATTTACTTAGAAGACCAAAAGTATTTCATTCTAGTTTACACCTCTTTCTCATGGGTTAGCATCTTTACTCTGCGATCAGCGACTTGGTGTCCAGGAATGTAGCAGTCAATGTAGTAGAAAGGTATCCACTGAGCGCAGAACAACTGCATTAGATTCATAAAAGAGGAGAACAGCTTCACTTAGGGGATTATAGTTTTACAGTCACCACACAAGCCCCAGCTCTTCCCAGGCACAGGGGAGCGACCTGAAACAAAAGCAATAGGGTTTGTAGGTTAAAGAAAAGCCCACTCTCCCACAGTACCCGGTAAAATTCTGAAATCATTCGGTGCCTGTTGACAGAGAGCTGCTATTCCCAAACCCCGGGGCACCAGTCCTACTGTTGGCTCCGTTCCTCCCCCTTCATATAGAAGACCAACTATAAACTATAGACACTGAGCTATAAAAAACTATAGGGAAGGTTTTAAAGGGAACTTTAGAGCAAAGCAAGAGTCTTTGGATTTGACCGAAGAGAATTTAAATGCTATTACTTGGTGGTGGGGATTGAGGTTACCAATACAAATTAAAGAAGGTTGCTTTGTACTTATGTATGTGGGTGTGCAAGTAGTCCTGATGTTGTACTGGGTTATGAGTTAGGCTGCTAACCACAAGGTTGTCAGTATGAAACCACCAGAGAAAGAGGAGGCGTTCTACTCCCACAAAGATTTACAGCCTTGGAAATCCACAGAAGCAGTTTGACTGTTTGATAGGGCCGCTGTGAGTCAGAATTGACTCAATGGGAGACAGTTTTTTTTTTTACATGGAAGTATGTAATAAAATGTGGATGTCAAAGTAACTCCCTGATCAGTGAGACCCCCCACTCCCAAACGCATGAATTTTGAGCACACATCGAGACTGCATGTATATGAGAATTCTCCATCTGTTGTTTGATCCCTGTTGCAGTTTCATAAACAACCCATGTATTTTAAACCCCCTCTATTTACAGTGTTCTTGGAGTAGCCTCTACATATAGAATATTTACAGTATTCTTGGAGTAGCCTCTACATAATTTAAGACAAAAGTCTTTTCAATTAAGCAAAATTTTTTTCAAAATCCCTAATATACCGGTTCTCCAAAACTATGAACAGTTGAGGTTGCCAAGACAACCAGCTAGAAAGTTGAGTGTGGAAAATTTATTAAATGCACTACTGTAGTTATCTCCTGGTTTGGATCAAGGCTGGTAGTGCATGGGTGGGAACCATAAATTTCGTGTACCCTTTGTGTGACAATGTACACAAAATAGTTATGTAGTTACAGATTTGCAATATAGGTAAGAGTGATTCAATAGAAGATTCTAATTGTCTATGAAATCAAGACTTAAAAACTAGTCAGTAGATTTCCTTATAACTAGCATAAGGGATTAAGTCAAATAAATCTCAGGAAAGGTTCTCTCACTCTATGTTCCCTGGTGGCCATTCCCCACTGTTTCTGATACGGAGGGAGGCTGATGGTCGATAATCACATCATCTCCAGTGAAATCTCTTAGAATGTATTCCAAAATGCGCTAAAACTCTCAATCTTACTCTTTATTTCCTGCACCAACTGATCTCACTTTTTAAAAGAAACAGATCAAGGTCACACAATGTCAATTTCCTCCCTCTGGTGGCATGGCTATGCATTGGGCTGCTAACCACAAGGTCAGCAGTTTGAAACCACCAGCTACTCCCATGGAGCAAGAAGAAGCTTCTACTCCCGCAGAGTGAGTCTTAGAAACCCAAAGGACCCTGTTCTACAGGGTCATTATGATGGGAGTCGGAAAGGACGCGATGACAGTGAGTTTTCACTTAAAGACTTTCTATACCTGTCTACCTGCCCACTCTCACCTTTTCCTCCATCCTTGGAAGAAAAACTCTTGCTCCTAAAGGTGAGAAGTCAGTTTCTCCTTTCTGTTTCATGACTTTCTCCCAAGTAGGGGTCCTACAGTTCTACTATTTTCAAGTAAAACTGGAATCTCTCCCTACCCTCTTATTGCAAAAACAAAGAACAAACAAAAACACAAACCCCACAAGAACAAAACACACACACAGAAACCAAACCAAATCATAAACACTACTTCAACCACTAACAACGTCACCACTGATTTGTTAATGTGCCTTCTAGCCAGTTATTTACCAGGGTCTCTGATTCCACACCTTGGATTGTGGGAAAATAGTAGTACCTGGATTATTGAGTTTCAGATAAAGTCTTTAATGTAAAATGCTTAGAATATAGCCTGGTATATAAAATATACTTAATAAATATTAGCTTTCTATCATCAATTAAAAATTGCCTGCCCCTCAGTACTGCTCACTCTTATTCTTCCCTTTATTGGTCAACTCTGGTCAGTGCCTTCTGCTTCTACCACATTCACAAAAGTCCATCCAACAACCTCGCAAATGAGTAACCATCTTCATTATTCATTAGGATTTCATTCAAAGTACTTCTCCTCCCTTTACATGCTCTATTTTCTTCTAAGGAACTCTCTGATCATGCCTTTGCTATTTTCGTCACAAGTTGCCCCTTGTAATAGGAGCCCTGGTGGCCTAGTGGGTTACAAGTTGGGCTGCTAAATACAAGGTCAGCAGTTCAAACCCATTAGCTGCTCCTCAGGAGACGGATGAGGCTTTCTGTTCCTGTAAAGATGACAGTCCCTGAAACTCGAAGGGGCAGTTCTATTCTGCCTAACAGGGTTGCCATGAGGCAGCACTGACTTGATGGCAGTGAGTGAACTTCTAACACAGCAGTAAATGTGAGCACATGAACAAAGCACTGAAGAAACTCAAAGTACCAAACCGAGGACCACTGAATTGGTTCCAAGTCACAGGGACACATTTGGAGCTCTGTGACTGTAAAGCCCTGCAGGGGCTCACTGCCGAGTGTTTAACCTACCACACCACCAGGCTTCTCTCCAGCACTGGCAGAACCCTCAAGCCCGCCCTTCTTTCCTCCTCTCTGATGAACGCAGCACCTCAAGCATTACGAGGAAGCAGTCTTCTCGTTGCTGTCCTTTCCCAGCGGCCACTGCTGCCTGCCTGACCTGAACTGACTCTGTCCTCCACGGCTAGCACACTGAGCTTTCTCTCCCCACTATGTGGGCTTAGCGAAAAGTCTCGCTGGATCCTCAACACCAAACTCTTTGGCTTGACCTTCACAGACCTCTCTCTGTCCTTGCCCTCCCACTCTCGCCACACCCATAACAATTCCTACCCTTTTAAACCATGGATTTTTATAATCAACCATCAATCCCAAATACATATTTCATACTTCGGCTCCAGTGGCATTATTTTATGTTTCTTCTCACCCCCTCTCCCCCTTCACCATCTACTGAAATTGAGTCAATTCTGTAAATCCCACTCCATTCACTGAAGCCCTCCCAACTCTTTCTCTCTCTGATAGCCTGTACCACTCACTACTTACAGTGTTGGGCATTTAACAGGAAAAAGTCAACCAAGCCCACTGCTGTCAGGCGGAGTCTGATTCACGGGGACCAGATGGCACAGAGCAGAACTTCCCCACCGGGTTTTGAAGCTGTACATCCTTGCTGGAGCAGAGCAGCACATCTTTCTCCTAGGGAGCAGCTGGTGGCTTTGAACCATCAACCTTTAGGTTACATGCTGAGTACTTAACCACTGCACCACCAGGGCCCCCATCACTAAATACCAACCACTTCTTGTACATGCCGTATTTTACCCACTGAAGTAGCAGTTCACGTTCTTCTAAGCTGTGTTTTCTTGGTAGGGCCCAGAATTGCTCCTTCTGTGGAGAACCATGACGCAAACATTTACTGTCTGCCGCTGATGTTCCAGATTCTGAATCTGGTGTAACAGGCACAAGATGACTGATTCTGCTCTTGGAGATGATGGAAACATAAATCTCAAAAGATCATTCTTTAGAATTGCTAGAGCCATTCTAGAAATAGACCAGGTCAGAATGCTTTTTGTTAATGAGTCTGCCAGGATAAGATTTTTTACTTGTCAATATAATTTTGGATTGTCTTCTTTATTTACTCTCATCACTCCCATCAAGCAGATTTCAACTCAGAGAGATCGTATAGGGCAGGGGTTCTAAGACTGTAATTGTTAGAAGAGTTGAAAGCCCCATCCTGCTCCCATCGTCTTTATTAGGTTCATTAAGCGTGAGCCAGAAATGGGACCTGTTCTCACCCAACAGGAGGCTGAGTCTTTAAAATTTTGGTTCATGTGTGGGAAAGTGGCTCAAAATTTCTGACTACTCTCCTTCTTTCCACAATCTCCTTTCTTTATTGTCCTCTTGTTGTCCTATAAGCAGCTCTGTTGGTGCTGTGGGTTAGGTGTTGGACTGCTGTGAGGTTGGTGGTTCAAGCCTACTAGCTGCTCTGAGGAGAAAGATGTGGCTGTCTGCTTCCCAAAAGATTTAGTCTCTAAAACCCTACATAGGGTCGCTGTGAGTTGAGCTCGACTTGATGGCCGTGGGCTCTGTAGGTCCATAAACCCAATCAGTGCTAGCATAGCTCACCAATTCCCAGCAAACAAATGGTGGCAGCTCCACTAATGTCTCTTGAGTATTAACTTATATGTATTTCCAAGTAATTTGGGATTTCAGTTATGTTATACTGACATTCCCTTGTACATTCTCATATTTAGTTAAGAATTTACTTTCTAATAGGAGTATTTTGTCACATATTTCCATTTGGAAAATACTGAGCCAATCTGTTTGACTAAAGTAACTGTTTTAACATTTTGTTTGAAATGATGGAAAATACAATCCATTTTATTGAATGTAAAAATGGAAAGTGAACATGTCATACCTGGGCCCACTCATTTGTTTGAGGATCATAAGCCTCCACAGTATTAAGATAAGTCTGTCCATCGTACCCGCCAACGGCATACAGTTTATCACCAAGCAAGCAGACGCCCACCGCATCTCTGCTGATGCTCATAGAGGCCACTGCAGTCCACATATCTGTTTTAGGATCATATCTGCAAGAAAAATTATGAGTTGGAGCTATTGTCCTCAAAGTATATTATGTAACAGTAAATTTGCTCTTTAAGTCTATCTTTTGTCTTGCTGTTTATTAAGTAAGAGTACATCAACATATTTTAGAGAAAAAATACCAGTATTTTCCTGAATGCTTTTAACTTACAGGGTTACAGATTCATTTAGCAGATGCACCCCACTTAAACTACTTAAAGGGGCTCAATATGGAAAAGAACTTGAAGGCTTTGGGTTGTGTTATGGGTGGAACTGTAGCCCCTGTAAAAGATATGCTCAAGCCCTAGCCTCTGCCCAGTGCTATGGCCTGGATTGGGGAAAAGGGTTTTTCTTGGCAAATGTTATCTGTTAACCAAATCCTAAGTGGAGTAGGCTTTTGATTGGTGTTATATAAAACAAGGACAGAGACAGAAATAGTTACACAGAGAGGACAGGGTGTGGGGAAGCATGTAAGGATCTGTCGACAAGCAAGGGAATACCAAGGATTGTTGGCAGCCCCCAGACACTGGGGAAATCAGAGAGTAATTTTTTCTCTCCTGAAGTCCTGAGGAAGAATCAATATGGCTGAGCCCCTGATCTGGTCTTCCAGCTTTCCAAATTGTTTTCAAGGCCGTCTATTGTAGGACTTTATGGCAGCCCTATGACACGAAGGCAGATGGCCTACTCGAAACCTGAAACTATGTCTGGTAACATACATGCTGGTCCTTGTGGCTTCCCATCTCTGACCATTTTGGTTCGTTTCATGATGTATGCACATGAGAACTGCCCAAAGCTGTGTATCCAGGGGCAGAAGTGAAGATTCTCTACAGTGATTCTCATACCTCTCATATAGGCGGGCAACTGTCCACTGGGTGCAGTACTAGAGTGAGCCGGTTGTTTATGGGGCAAAGTGTTTAAAAAGACTTCTCTAGTTCCTAAATTGCAGGATGTAACCCATACAGTCTGAATTATTCTCTTCCCAATAAAGGTGAAGTGCAACATTGCTAACTTTCCTGCTTTCGGAAAATACAACTGCATTTTCTTATTAGTTCATAGAAGGAGCTCATTATCATCAGCTAAGTTTGACCTCCTTATCCAGTCACACTAATCCTGAAAGGTCCAATCATGTCAACTCACTCACTTCCTAAATTCTTAAGGCCTCAAGACCCTACCTGATGTGCTTCACTGCCCAGAGTCCCCCCACATCTCTTTCTGGCCACTCTCTTCTTAACTCTTTGTTTTCCAGCCACAATGGTCTCTTTCAGGTTCTCAAAAGAACCATCTCCTTGACTCCGGATAGAGCAAGATATGACAAAATAACGACGTACAAATTATAAAGGGCACATGAGGGAGGGGAGAGCGGGGAGGGAGGGGTAAAAAAAAGAGGACCTGATGCAAAGGGCTTAAGTGGAGAGCAAATGCTTTGAGAATGATTGGGGCGGGGAATGTATGGATGTACTTTATACAATTGATGTATGTATATGTATGGATTGTGATAAGAGTTGTATGAGTCCCTAATAAAATGTAAAAAAAGGAAAGGAAAAAAAAAGAAAGAAAATGATTAGGGCAAAGGATGTACAGATGTGCTTTATACAATTGATGTATGTATATGTATGGACTGTGATAAGAGTTGTATGAGCCCCTAATAAAACGTTAAAAAAAAAGAACCATCTCCTTTTTGGCTTTATACAGGATCTTTTATTCTTGGAAACGGTCTTTGTCTTCCAACTTTTCCTTCGTTTTACTTTTAAAGGCAACCACCTTCTGGCAGTATATCCTTAAGCCCCCAAGTCTTTCAAAATTGTCAACCCCACCCCTCTCTTTGAGCCACTTATCACAATTCCACACGAATTCTGCGTCTCTGCTGGTAAATTGCAACCCTCATAGAACAGCGATAATGTCTTTCCTGCTCCCCCTCCCGTCAGCCAGAGAGAGAAGAAAAATGGGCTCAACAACATTCTTGGGCATTGGAACCACTTATATTTCTTGGACAGTTATTCAAATAGCTCCTTATTTTAAATACTGGTAATTAAAGGGGAAAGCTAAGCTTTTATCCTGTAAGCTAGAATGGAGGGCTAGAAAAACTACTAAACACTATGTGGTAGAGTAAGTAAAACTGTATTTTAAAATAACTCCAGGCTTCATGTTGACAGGGGAGCCCTACTTTACAGTTCCTGCTAATGAATATAAAAAGAAAGACAATTAGAGAAGTACAGTTTTTCAAACCCTAGTAAAAATCTGGATCCAGGCAAGGATGATCAACCTGTATCAAAATGATTGGGTGAGAGAGAATGAGATATTCATGTAGTGCCCAGGCAGCAACACATAGACCACTTTCTAGTTATAAAAGGAAAAAGTCATCAGGATGCATTTGCCCCGTTGTACTGTCACCACCCATCATTCGTGTTCAGTCTTTGCAGGGCTAGAGGGGGGCATGCCAAATATGTCTCCTGATGTGAGGCACCCTGAAGCATGCAGTGCCATACATGACAGGTACTAGCCCAAACATAACCTTCTGACCCAGCCAGTATTGAGACAGAACTTCTAGGGGCTAAGGGGTCACAGATGTCATGACACGGGAGGTACCAGACACCTCCAGAAAGCACAGGACATGGGGCAAGAAGGCTGGCCGAGTCTTTTGAGCCAGTCAGTGTGGTAAAACATTGGCCTGCGTTAGAGGAAAAAGCCGCTGGAAGAGTGTACCAGTCCAGTGCAGTATGTGGTGTGGATTAAAGAATGCTGTGAATTGGTGACAGGGGCCACTTGGGTCCATTGGGATGGTAGTATGTATGTTCTGTGTATCAGATGCGTTTTTCCTTCTATTCCTCCTGCTGCTACAGTTCTTAATTTTGTTATTTGCACTCCACGTCTAGATGCTGACATTTTCCATACCTGCACTTCTTCTATGGAGACTCACATGTACTTCTGGCTCTAAAGACTCTTAAACTTCAGCCGAAACCTTTGCTCTGCACTCCAGACTCGTGCATTCAACTCCCTACCAGTTCTTATTAAGTGGCACCACCTCTACCTAATTTCTTGAGCTTAAAGGACCTCTATCATTCTTCACATCAAATTAGCCAGCAAGTTCTATTGCCTCTACCTCTTACATCCAACCAGATGATTCAATCAATTCTAAGAGCAGGTTTCAGTAGTCAGTAACATGGTAAGATAACAATGTAAGCAGGCAGTGGGGAGACAGATTGCGGGATGCCCAGAGCAGACAACCCAATATTTGCAAACCTCCTGGAAAACAGCCTTGCTTGTAGGGAATTCTCAAGAAACAGCTATTCATTTGTCTGGAAGTGACAGGGCCCTCTATTTGTGTGTCTGGTTGTTGTTATGTGTCTGTGACTGGGCGTTACCTCTCCACACAGTCTGAGAGCCTGGAAGTCAAGTTGGAGGCAGGAGCATCGTGCCCACCAATAGCATAGAGCAGCCCATTCCAGGTAGTCACTCCCACGCCGCCTCTCCTTTTGGACATCTGTGCACACAGTGTCCACTTATTGGTATGCGGATCAAAACACTCCACTGATTTGAGGCAAGAGCTTCCATCGCGGCCACCAACTGCATAAAGTCTATAAAAAGAACAAATGAAATGACCAATAAGTTATAGGATTTTTATTATGATTAAGATAAAGATCTCTACTTACTGCCTTTCATCAAGTCTAAGACACTAATGATTACAAGACACTGTCAATTTATATGATATTGTGCAAGAAGATATGCTACCAACTAAATGATACAAGTACGTGTCACGTCACAGTTTACATGTATGAGCATATACACACAGAAACACGTACATATATTCCAAAGTCCAAACTCACTGCCAGGGAGTAGATTATTCTGGGTTTCTAAGTCTTTACATCTTCATGAGAATAGGCGGTCTCATCTTTCTCCCACAGAGCTACTGATAGGTTTGAATTTCGGACCTAGTGGTAAGCAGGTCGGTGGGTAGCCCACTGCATCACCAGGGTTCCATGTAGGTGTGTGTGGTGTGTGTTTGTAGTGAAACCCCTAAGAGCCAGAACCTGATGGACTGCAGTATTTTCCATTTCAATGGTGTGGCCTTACCCTATCATTATATAGAGTAAATATATCATTCATATAGAGTGAACATTTGAATCTTCCCTCGGACCAACCTCTGCCTTGTAAGATTCTGGCTTTCAAAGTTTCTCCCACACAAGGTGGCTTTAAAATGTTCATAGAAAAATGTGAATGAAAATTTCTACAAAAATCATGGAAAACTTTATTCAATAAAAATATCAAAATGAAAAAAAATCAAAATGTGGGCTCGTGAGGGAGGGGGGAGCAGGAAGGGAAGGAAAAAAAAGAGGATCTGATGCAAAGGGCTTAAGTGGAGAGCAAATGCTTTGAAAATGATTAGGGCAAAGAATGTACGGATGTGCTTTATACAATTGATTTATGTATATGTATGGATTGTGATAAGAGTTGTATGAGCCCCTAATAAAATGTAAAAAATTAAAATATATATCAAAATATGAAGCTATTGTTTGTTTTTTTATACTTGTAGAATTTTTTTTCATTTTGTAATTTTATTTCTTTATTCATTTTTTTACATTTTATTAGGGGCTTATACAACTCTTATCACAATCCATACATATACATACATCAATTGTATGAAGCATATCCGTACATTCTTTGCCCTAATCATTTTCAAAGCATTTGCTCTCCACTTAAGCCCTTTGCATCAGATCATCTTTTATTTTCCCCTCCCTCATGAGCCCTTGATAATTTATAGATTGTTATTTTGTCATATCTTGCCCTATCCGGAGTCTCCCTTCCCCCCTTCTCTGCCGTCCGTCTCCCAGGGAGGAGGTCACATGTGGATCCTTGTAATTGGTTCCCCTTTCCAGCCACTCACCCTCTACTCTCCCAGTATCACCCCTCACACCCCTGGTCCTGAAGGTATCGTCCACCCTGGATTCCCTGTGCCTCCAGCTCCCATATGCACCAGTGTACAACCTCTGCCCTATCCAGTCCTGCAATGTAGAATTCGGATCATGGTAGTTGGGGGAAGCATCCAGGATCTGGGGGAAAGCTGTGTTCTTCATCGGTACTACATTGCACCCTGACTGACCCATCTCCTCTCCTAAACCCCTCTGTGAGGGGATCTCCAGTGGCTGACAAATGGGCTTTGGGTCTCCACTCTGCACTTCCCCCTTCATTCACTATGGTATATATATATATATGTATATATATATTTTTTTGCATGATGCCTTATACCTGGTCCCTTTGGCACCTCGTGATCTCACAGGCTGGTGTGCTTCTTCCATGTGGGCTTTGTTGCTTCTGAGCTAGATGGCCGCTTGTTCACCTTTCATCCTTTTAGACCCCAGACACTATCTCTTTTGATAGCTGGGCACCATCGAAGCTATTGTTTTACAGCAGGTCTGTACCCCTGTATAGGCCGTTTCCATCTCTAATCCTTCCCTGAGGAAGTTCTTCATCCCTTGATTTTTATGTCAAAATGTTAATTCTGGCATCCTTGAGGGCCTCAAACTGTGTTCCTTTTCCATGTTCTTTGTGTTTAGAGAACCAAAAGAAGTCTGCAGGGGCAAGATCGGGGTGTAGGGTGCATGGGTGAGGTTTCTCAGCAACACTGTCATTGAAGAAGCCTTTTCTACTCTCGAAGAATGAGCAGACACCTTGCCGAGAATGATCAAATTCCCTTGGTGTAACATTCCTAGCCTTGTTCTCACCAAGGCAGTTTTCGTTTTTCTTTAAACACTTTCCTAATAATCTCCCTTATGATTGTCCTAGGCCCTTCGGGGAGATGTATCAAGATGACCCCTTTAGAGTGCCCCCAAAAGGGGTCCCTGAGCTGCCCACTGTGCTTTGAACGTAGCTGGCCAAGTAGACTCCCTTAGAAGCCACTGTTGTGAGTGGGCCGTTTTTCTGAAGGCACCCAAGTGAGACGAAAACAAGTATGTGATTGAGAGGACTAGTCTGTAGCTCTCCATCCACCAATCAGAGGCACGTGTGTAAACAAGTGTGGTCTGACACTGACTTGTGCGTGTATGAACTGGAACCCTGGTAGCTCTTACACTGTGTGCATGTGCGTGCATCTACCATACCATGTAGCACTTTCGTATAAACAAGAGGCACTGGAAGACGATGTCAGCTATTTCACAGCTGCCATCTGTTTGATAGCAACTGAAAGTCAGCATTCATTTTAAGCCATATCCCAATTTTAGAGATGTTAAATTGTATCTTAGAATAGATAGAATATGGTACGTGAATATACTATAGCTTAAAAAAGTCTAAACTAGGAGTTTGTTGTGAAGGAAAGAAACAAATCTTCTCTGATTACCTCTCACAGGTTAGGCACTTTACATGTCCATTATTTAATTTATTCATCATAGCAATGCTTTGAGAAGGCTGTTGTAGTCCTGTTTCATAGGTGACGAAAGTAGGGCTCACAGAGATTTAAAGGCTTGCCAAAGGTCACCCAATAAACAGTGGAGCATGGTTGTCGGTCGTGGTTGTCGGTCGTAAAGAGCAGTTGTAGTCCATAGTAATCTAGTCGATATATGTGATGGTGAAAGGGGACTAAAAGGATAACTCAAAATAATAGCAGGATTGGGCTCAAATCCCAGTCTGGGGAGTTCCACAGTTCTTCATCAGAGTAGTAAATCGGTAGGTCTGCTGTCTTTCATGCTTTGAATTTTGTCTGTACCTTTCTCCTACTCTTCAAGGACCTTCTAGTGAAGTTCTAATTAAAGAAGGTGACTGCACTAGCTGGTGCCATCTAGCTCTTTGGGTCCTACGGAGCAAAGGCTGCAGTGTAAGCAGTCCATTAGTCCTTTGGATTATTTTCTTGAATCTTTGATTTTCTTCATGCTTGTTTTTTCCCTCCATATGTGGAGAGGAATTGCAAATAGATGGTCAAACTGGTTCTTAGATAGCAAGATGGCCATGTTTTAAGCAATAGTTTATGTCGGTAGCAAGAGTTTGCTCTAAACGGAACCTATATTAACACATGGAAACTGGAGCTGGCTATGCTGCACACATTCTGGACAGTAGAACTGCTGAGGAGAGTAAGTCTTAGGAAGAATGGAGAAGGGAGAGGTGATCAGGAAGGTTTTCCATAGGTGATTTTTGAATAAGTCTCAAAAAATGACCAGGTTTGGCACATAGGAAAGTGGACCTTGATCTTCCATGAGTCAGGGCCCCAAGTCCTCTGCTCTCAGCAAGCAAGATCGTGCCATCTGTATATGGCAGTTTGTTAACGAGCCTTTCTACAATCCCGATCCCTCGTTCTTCTTATAGTCCAGCTTCTCAGATCACGTGCGCGGTCTACAGCTTGAGCGAGTATGGGGAAAGGACCCCACCCTTGAAGCACACCTTTCTTGATTTTAAACCGCCCAGTCCCCTTTGTTCTGTTTGAATGACTGCCTCTAGGTCTACGGATGGCTTATGACCACTGTGTTAGTCTGGGTGGACTAGAGAAACAAATCTAGGGAGACTCATATATGTATAAGAAAGAGCTTTATATCTAAGAGCAATTGTACATTAAGAAAACATGCTAGCATAGTCCAGATCAAGTCCTTAAGTCTGATATTACCCCATATGTCAATAGTAGTCTATAAATTCTTCTTTAGATTCATGCAGTTAAGCAATGATGCTGAATGCAGGAAGATCACAGACCAGTGGCAGGGAAGTCTTGTGGATCCAGTGGTGTTGTAAGCATCTCAGCGCTGGTGTGGGTCTTCACATGGCTCCTTCAGTTCCAAGGCTCTGGTTGTATCAGTGTAGCTCCATGTGGCTTGTCAGCAGGAAGATGAAGCAGAGAGTCTATATGTACCTGGCCTCTAATGAGCTATTTATTTCCGTGGTGCCTCCAAATGAGGTCATCAAGCTGCAAGCTGATTGACAGGCCAGACTCCATCCTTTCATAAGTTGACACTAGATTGTGTAACTGCCACAACTACAATGAAGTGTTCTGGAATTTCCATTCTTTGCAATGTTATTTATAATTTGTAATGCTACCCATAGTTGAATGCCTCTGTATAGTCAGTAAAAGTCAGCCAAACCTCTTTCTGGTAGTTAGTCTCTGCTTCCAGATAAGACCTTTCTGATGTCAGCCAGGATGTCCTTCTGTCCAGATCTTATGAGTATGGTTTGAATTTTTATTTTCAGAGACTCAAGAAATTATATGTTAGCTAGGTTAAACCCTGAAATCTTTACTGCTCATTAGAAAGCAAGGCAAATAACAAAGCAAATCATTTCAATGTCCTGAAGTCCAGGCTACCAGATGCCTGAAAAGCAGTAGAGGTCTATTATATTTTTGTCCTCTATTCAAAATACTGGTGAACAAGATGTGCCATTGTGTATATTGTCAAGTGAGCTAACCCTAAATATTTAAACCAAAGGGTTTAGTTGTTTTCCATTTGCTAGGTTCTTTGGCGGCTGCTTCTGCTATCATGGAGGAAAGAGACACAGTGATGTGCTTTGCAGTGATTTCTTCAGGTCAAACAGTATGGTGGGCAAGGGTGTGGGTATCATGACATTTCCTAAATGAGTTTAATTTCTTATCACTTATAATAGTGCTAAGAATTATAAAAAGTAATTAACTAATACTTAACACAAGCCTACTGCCACTGAATTGATTCTGATTAATAGCAACCTTATGTAGGTTCTCCTAAAATCTAGACCTTAGGTCATAAAATACAGAAATGTTCATAATACTTGCGTTTTTCTAATTTGTCTCATAGTAATGAATAACATAATTCTAAAACTATTTTTCCTATTGACATTTTAGCCAGATTCTTTCTTTCTGGAACTAGTGATAGAGCATTTTAAGTGAGCAAAGATAAACAACAGATTTTATTTAGTAGCCATATAAAGCTTTACTCTCTGAGACAGGCTGACCAAAGATCTGTATGAAGTGTCTGAGTGACCATGAGCTACTGCTGATGGCTCTAGTCAAACCTGTTTTCTCTAGGTAGAGCAGGTACGAGGCAAGAGAGCCCTTCTTTTAAAGTCCCATCTAGCTTTCACCCTTTCATTACAGAAGAAAAGAAGTACAAGTAAAGAAACAGCAGTAGAAGATATAGAATTACTTAAGGAACACAGAGGGAGAAGCCATATTATTTAAAAGTCCATATACCTTTAAAGGTATAAAATACACTCGCTTTTTACTGGACACTTATTAATATTAAATATTTACATAATATTTCTGCACTCAAACTGGTAAGTAGAAGCTTATAACCTCTTGCCACGGAGTCAATTCTGACTCAAAGCCACTCTTTTAACTACTTATATTTAGAACTACTATAAAAATAAAGACTAATGATTTAAAAAATTCCTTTACATCACTCTTAAATGGCTTCTCATGATTTACAGTATGTCTTTAACTTAGAAATGATACCACTTCATACATTTGGTTTATTGTGTTTTTGAAGGACCTGAGAATCCTTCCTTACTTTCCACTGAGGACTGCCACACCTACGGTGCTCCTGGGGGTGGACATAGTGGCAACAAAGTTCCACTGGCGAGCCTGCGGGTCCCATCTTTCCACCGTGTTCAGATAGCTCCAGCCATCGTGCCCTCCTACTGCATACATGGGACCTTCCAATACAGCCACACCTGCATGGAGACAGTTTAGAAATCATGGGTTAGCTACTGCTAAGTCATAAAGAGCATATTTTAATTGGAATATAAGAACAATGAACCTTAAAAATGCAAGTGTAATGAGCAAAAACTTATGATGTGGCTACATGCCTTCCTCGCTGTTCTTGTGTGTGTGTAAGGGGGAAGAGGGTGTTCCACGGGGGGTGGTGGTGGTGAGAAGTGGCAGCAAATTTCTTGCTTTCAAGGGTGTAGAGGCATAGCTGAGGTCCAGACGTGTGTTCAAGTGTAAATCTCAGACTCTGACAAAATCCAATTAAAGAGAGCTTTATTGAGAAAGAAAAGCAACTAGAGCTGGGGAGGCAGCAAATTGTACAGGGCAAGATCAGCTGCTATATTGAGGCATGGAGTGACAAGGGCTTATAAAGGCAAAAAGCACAGGCAGCTGGGTTCCATTGGTAGGCAAAGGAACCATCAGGAAACTGAAGGACTAGTCAGAAGCAGACGCAGGCCAAGTCTGTGGAGGTCTATTATAGCTGTGTGGTCAGACAAAGGTTAGTTCAGGTGGTGGAGCTGGGTGTTTTTCTGAGAATCGGCCAACCACCAAACTTTGTGGGTATAGCTGTTTCCTGGGGGACATGAAGATAATCTAGTAGCACATGATTAGAAAAGGGTCACGATGGAATCACTCGTGTTACCTTTGCAAGAGTCCAAAGCTTGTTTCCGATTAATCCCTTTATCACATGGTCAGTTTTTTCTTACATTGTAAATTTTAATTGAAAACATGTACCAGCTCAACCGCTGGTACACGCTTCACATTGGGCCCTCCTTTTCTGAGTTGCTCATCTCCCATTCACACAACCTCACTGTCTCTTATGTTTCTATCTTATCTTTCATTGATGTTGTCAATTGGATCCCACAGAGTTTGTAAAAGGGCATAATGCCAAAGCGAGCGTCTGTCACTAGTTTAACCACTATTTGGTTTTCAGAAGACTTCAGGGGGTGTTTTTTGCTCTAAAGATTAAAGATGATCACAGGGCAATGGTTTTACAGGTTCATATCACTTCCAGGGCTCCACAGATTCTGGAGCCCACGAGAACATAAAACTGTCTATTGTTACACTTTTGATCAGGATTCTCTTGTAGAATCTTTGATTAAAATGTCCAGTAATGGTAGTCAAGTACCACCCAGTTCTGGTCTCATGGCAAAGGAGGCAGCTGTCCACAGAGACAATTTACTACATATTCCATTTCTTCCTTTCCCGACTTTCCTTCTTCCTCTATTGCTCCATATGGGCAGAAACCAGTTGAGCCTTGGGCGGTCACCTGCAAACTTTGAAGATGCCAGGCCCTATCTAGTTCCATAGGAACTAGGAGGTAGATCTGAAGCCATAAGTCGCTTTTAAAATGGCAGGAGATGCATATATTACCATTAATACATTTTCCACATATTACCATTATTTCATATTTTTCAAGGAACCCTGGTGGTATCGTGGTTACTTGTTGGGCTGATAACCACAAGGCCAGCAGTTTGAAACCACCCGCTGCTCCAAAGGAGAAAGACTGGACTTTCTACTCCTGTTAAGGAGTTACAGTCTCAGAAACTCACAGGGGCAGTTCTACACTGTCCTACAGGGTTGCTATGAGTTGACATCGACTGAGTTAATATATTTTTCAATAAATTTAGATTTAAAATATTTTTGAAATTTATTCCCCTTTCCAATTAATCTAAAATTCAATAAAATGAAATTTTACTCTACTTAATTTGCTATCACAATCCAATACTGCGATCCATCACCAAGGAACTAAGACAAAATTGTCCGTTTACTCAACAAATATCTATTGGGTTTCTACTAAGGGGCAAGCACTCAAGAGAACAAAACAGATAAGAGTTCTGGCTTCACTTACTATTTTTGAAGCCCTGTAACTGCCACCATCTGAAGGAGTCTGGTCTCACCTGACAGGTCACTGAAGACACGTGGCCTCGTGGTGCATGCTAGCCATATGCCTAGCACCATACATGTAAGGTGATCGTAGAACCAGGCCCTGTCCACTGACCACCGATTAATGACAAACCTAGCAGAAATCAGTCAAGGCAGCCCAGTCTGTAAGAACCCCCAAATGGCCCACAGATTCATGAGTTAAATGAATGGTTGTTTAAAGCCACTACAGCGTAGGGCAGTCGTTTCTAGCAAAAGTTAGCTGATCCTCATACATTTCAAGCTTCCATCTAGTTTTGTCTCCCTTTCTTCACGCTCATCAAACAGTTCTTTTATTTCATTAAGAAAAGTCACTTGGTACAAGATTTCTAGTCTCTTCTACCCATCTCACATGTGCGATAGCTCCTCATCTCTGCATACCTACAGGGCAGAGAGCAAGGCACCAAACAGATGCTGAATGCCTGCCTGCCCAGTGAGTATGGAAAGACAGAAAAGCATCTTTAAATTCTCGGTGTGCTTTCAACATTTTTTCTGGTCATCACTCATTTCCGCTTAAAAACCAGGGGTAAAAGATGAAAACACCAACATTAAAGATTTCAAAATCAGCATTTCAATGAAGTCAGATAACACTACTTATCAACAGAGGACACACATAAAGGGGGCTTCAGAAATCTCATGGAAAAACCTCATTATCTTTTCATTCGTTTTCCAGGAACTTGTGAAGCCCCTTATGTCTGAGTGGTTTGTGAGATCACCATGCTGCCTAAAGTCCTGTAGTACTCGCGTCTTTCCTTGTACTGGCTGCTGCCACACTGCCCATGCTCTAGCTGGTAAGGAACGCACGGTGCTGTGGACGCACGCCTGCATGCAACGCTGGGAACCAGCCTGCAGAGGGGCACTTACCAAGGCCATGCCTGTGTGTGGACATAGGAGGCATCACGCTCCACGTTTTCGTTTTGGGGTTGTAGCACTCCACTGTATTCAAGGTCTTCAGTCCGTCTCTGCCTCCAACCACATACAGTTTGTCGTCTAACACGGCAACACCGAACTGCAGTCGCCTCCCGTTCATATTTGCAACAGGAGTCCACATATTGGTTCGAAGATCGTACTTTTCAATGCTTGTTGCTCCTTAACAGTAACATGGAAATTACATAAATACAAATATCACCACGACCGAGTATTGTGTGAAATCGTATGAACAAAATTATAATTTTACCAGCACTGAGACTAACACTTGTATTATATTCCAGCAAGGTGCTGTATGATCTGGCCCTGCCCAGGGCTTTAACCTGATGGCTTGTTATTCTCCCAGGCACATGCCCCAGGCTTCATAGGTTCAGTCAAGTGGGTAAGGAAGGTGTGTCAAAGAAGGCTGAGAAGCAGCAGCCAGAAATAAGAGAAAAGCAGTGTCACGGAGGCCAAGAGAAAACTTTCCAAGCTGGCCAGACCTGCTAACAAAGAGATCCAGGAAGATGAAGACAACAGTATGGCGTTGTTGATGACTTTAGGGAGTGGACTTGTAGTGAGGGCGAAATTGTTGTTTGGGGTGGCTGAATTCTTACCTTTCATGCAGAAGACCTGGGTTCAATTCCCAGCCAGTGTACCTCATGAGGCGTAGCTACCACGTATCTGTCAGTGGCGCTTGAATGTTGCTAAGATGCTGAGTTTAAGGGGAATTTCTACACTTGGAAAAGGACTTGGTGGTCTACTTCCACAACATTAGCCAACGAGAACTTTATGGATCACAACAGTCTGATCAGCAATGGAGACGGCAGCAGACCAGTCAGCATGTAAGTCCATTGTACGTGAGGTGGCTGGGAGTCAGGGTCTGACTGGAGGGCCTCTAGCCGCAGCAGCATCCTTACTGGGGTGGTTGAGACGTGCTTGGGCGTGAGGAAAAGAGACAATGGGCACAAGTGACTCTAAGACATTTGACTACAAGAGGGCTGAGAAAGATAGGAATCACTAGAAGCAAAAAAGTGAGTTACAGGAAAGCATTTGTTTAAGTGCAAATATGTGTATTTTGGGAATTTTGAGTATAGGCATTATAGCAAGTTACTGCTGAGAGACCGTTTTTAAAAGAATGGAGAGATTTCATGAACGATAGAAAACACTTTTATTATGAATTAGGTGAAGGGTTACAGAGCAGATCAACAGTCTTGCATTCAATAATGCATGCACATTTTGTCTGAACTCGCCAATGTGTCACCACTTACTCTGATTTCTCCCGGGCCCTCCCCCTTTTGTAACCCTTGGAACTTTTGTGTTTGGTTAAATGCGGCCCATTTAATCTTACTGGTTAAATATTCTAGCACACGGTGAATTCGGTTACAGATCCATCTGAAGGGTAACTAAGGGGCACAGTTTTAGGGGTTTTACCTGTTTCTTTCCAACTAGTAAGCCTGGTCTCATTTATGATTTAGAGTTTGGTTCCACATTTTTCTCCCCCTCTACCCAAGACCTTCTAATGCAACAGTTCCTAACCTGTGGGTCGCAACCCCTTTGGGGGGTTGAACGACCCTTTCCCAGGGGTCGCCCGATTCATAACAGTAGCAAAATTACAGTTATGAAGTAGCAACGAAAATGACTTTATGGTTGGGGTTCACCACAATATGAGGAACTGTCTGAAAGGGTCGCGGCATGAGGAAGGTTGAGCACCACTGTTCTAATGTGATCCTTTTCAGGGTAGTTGGTAGTGATAGCTGGGCACGATCTAGTTTTTCTGGTCTCAGATGTAAAGACTGATGTTTGTATGGTTCATCACACCAATGGTCCCATGTATCTTTCAGTTTTCATCACTGTTCTTTCCTCCAGAAGAGAAGAAACTTTACATGAACCTTAGATGGCTGCTCGTGAGGTGTTGAGATCCTAGCTACTACTCACCCAAACAGGATGTCGAACATTGTCTTGGCGACCTGTTATGCCAATAGACTTTGTTGTCCCTGAGTCTATGGTCCTGATCCCTGAGTCCCAGTGACTCATTCCTTTGAGGAGTTTGGTCATATTATAACTTTGTTTAGGAACTATTTGGAACTATTGCTTTTTCTTTATGAGTCCAGTGGAAGTTAAAACATCAACATTACCATCAACAACAAAACCCCACCACCTCACTATGAATAATTTATTTAGAGTTCAGTTCTCTTCTAAACTTCTAACATAACATCTAATTAGTGCTATGCTTGTAGAATTACTTTTCCTTGATAAGGATAAAGTAGGTTTTAACAAGTAGGTCATCAGAGTACTAGTATTACTATTTCCTAAATCTAAAAATAGATTATTATGGGTATAGAATATTATATTTTCTCATATGCTATTTACAAACAAAACCCAAACTCGCTGCCATCGAGTGACCTTATAAGTCAGAGTAGAAATGCCCCTGTGGGGAACAGAAAGCCCCAACTTTCTTCCACAATGGCTGGTGGTTTTGAACTGCTGACCTTGCAGTTAGTAGCCTAATGCATAAACATTATGCTACCATAGTTTGTATTATTTTCTACACTGGATACTTTATAAATCTGTAAGTTATTTGGGGATCGTCTTAGTTCTCTGGTGCTATTATAGCAGCAGTACTACAAGTGGATGACTGCAGCAAATGGAAATTTATTCTCTCATAGTCTAGGGGACCAGCAGTCCAAATTCAGAGAGCCAGTTCTAGGGGAAGGCCTTTTATGTCAGTTTATTTCAAGTCCTTAGAAATCTACACGTGTTTTGCTATTGATCTTTTCCTGGGTCTAAGAGGTTCTCAGCACAAGGATCCTTGGTCCAAAGAATGTATTCTCTTTGCTTGGTGGTAGTCAGGCCCCCCAACTCTATCTCTTGTCAGATAAAAGGCCCTGGGTCATAGCCTAGGGAAACTCCCTTTACCTAGAATTAGGGATATAATACGAGTAAGGGTCTTACTCTAATCTTACAACTGACTGAACAATTTTATCAGATCACATTATAGGAGTTAATTACTTCATTACATAACATCAAATTACATCAAAATGTAACTGCCAAACCAGTGAGAATCCTGTGCTTAGCCAGGTTGATACATACTTTAGGGGAGGAAAGCACAATTCAATCTATTACAAGACAGTAGATACAAAGTTGTTTTCCACCCCTGTATTTTTCATAGTACAAAAATTAGTGCAATGTTCAAAACTATTTTTTAATCTGAATAATCTTCTTTTTTGCTATAGTAAATGATCAAATTATTTGATGTAATATTATATTTAATGTATCACCCTAAATTTGATCTTAAAAGCTTCTTTCTTCTATCAAATGTACACTAATGATAATCATGTCTCCTCACTAATGGATATAGACAATGTTTTTCATTTGGATTTTAGGTTATTTCTTTTAGATCTCATTCATTACAAAGTATCATGGTATTATTACAACTAAAAGTCATTTTGATAATTTCAAGCATAACTCTTAAGATATAAAAATCTTAAATCTCAAGTGCAATTAAAAAAACAACAACCAAATATCTCAAAATCACAAAACCCCAATAACTGGAAATTCTATGTAGGAAGCTTAGGACTTCCTTAATTTGTGTTGAAAAATAAACCTTGAAAAATTAAGCACAAATAGATTTTCACAGTTCCTCAGTGGCTGATAAGAACCATCACCAACTTACTTGTTGGGCCTTATTCTGAACAGAAAGGTTCCTTGCTTACATCGGGCTGCTACCAGAAAGCTCAGCAGTTTGAACCCACTAACCCTTGTTCTGTGGGAAAAGACGTAGCAGTTTCCTTCTGTACAGATTTATTACAGCTTCAGATTCCACAGGGGTGTTCTGAGTCAGAAGCGGCTTGGTGGGAGTGGGTTTGGTTTGGTTTTAGGAGTATGGAACAGAAGACGTCTTGGTGGCACTGTGCTGATGCGAGAAACGTGACGATCCAGATCCCGCAGCTGCTCTACTTGAGAAAGAGATGGCAATCTGCTTCCGTGAAAATCCACCGCCTTGGAAACCCTGCAGGCTGTTAGGGTAGCTATGAGCCCAACGGAACAGCAAAGGATTTTGTTTTGGTTTTTACTTTTTATTGTGATTTGAGTGAAGGTTTAGAGAACAAATTGGTTTCCATTTAACGATAATACAGGTTCAGTTTCAGATGAATGGATTTTGTACTAAGTGATAAAAAAGGATGTTTAGGTGGTGCTGTTGGTACTCAACTGCTAAGCTAAAGGCTGGTTTGACCCCACCTACACTACTGTGAAGGAAAAGGTCTGGCGATCTGCTTCCATGAAGATCACAGCAAAGAAAGCTTGATAGAGACGTTCTGCTGTAACACATGGGGTCGCCATGAGTAAGAATCAACGGTGGGAACTCACAACCACGTACTGAGCTGACACAGAAAGAAAGGGGCCAAGAGCTCAGTGATCAAACCAAGCCACCAGTCCACTAGTGCAAATGGCTCTTCTTCTATAAACAGTGGACAGAATTAAGGGCAATAAAGCTTCCATGTGGTAGAAGATCAGAATGTTCTATTATTAATATTTCCGAAGACTCAGAAATAAAGCTGGTTACAGAGCAAGGGCCATATTATAAAGATCCTGAAAACCTGAGAGAAGAATTTACACCTGACATACTAAGAAGTAATGGCATGATACGTGAAGCATTAAGGATGTGTACTGTCATCTCCAGAGTCAGAACGCTGTGTTCGAATGCTGATCTATGACTTATTAGTAATGTGACCTTGGGAACTACTAAGTCTTTCTATCCTCATCTGTGCGAAAGGGCAGTAACACTCGACTTTTCAGCTGTTATGAAGATGAAACAAAATGATCTAGATCCAGCACCTAGCAGAATGGCGTACACCTATTAACAACACGACAAATGCTACCTCCTTGAATCAAAAAGATGAAGACATGTACAATGAACCCATAGGGTAGAAGGCCTAGCAGCTGGAAGCAGAACATTCAGTGAGAGGAGACACTTAGCACAAGTCCCTGATGTGGGTAATGTGGGACATGTGAGAAGAACACCATGGAGGTTAATGGGGCAGGAACTGGAGGAGTGAGGGGCGAAGTGAGGTCAGCTAGCTAGCTAGCCAGATGTCAGGGATTAGAGAGTATAGGTTCTAGAAATTCAGAGGAAGGGAGATCAGTGTGTATTGAAAGAGAACACACAGAAACCTCTTTAGCATCATACCTGCAGAAGGCCCTATGTCTCATGCTAGGCGCTCTAATTGTTACTATTAGTAAGGACAGTTACAAGAATGGTTCCCAGACACTCTTGAGCTAGAGTTCCTAAACCTTCCCACTGACTATTTCATTTCTCTGTATATGTATGCATCCCTTAGACCCCTTCATACAACATCCCATCACATGTATGTCTGTGATTTCATAGTTGGATTTGTTTAAGGGCAAAAACTCTCTTTTTTATTTCCTTCAAATGGTTTTTTAAACCCTGAACCCCTAGATGAGCAGTGAGTTGCCAATCTCCACAGAGCCTCTTCCTCCGCTGCCTCCTGACTTCATTTACTGCCACAGCAGCTGTGAGACCTTCCATCCCAGTGCAGTGCCTGCCAAGGCTCCTCTGGGCTGGGGCACTGGCAGCTCTGGGATTTGGGTGGGCTCTGCACATGGTCAGGAAGAGGCTGTACCAAGAAGGTGGGAGCAAAGGCTCCAGGGCCACTTCTGTGTGCCAAGTCCTGATGTGCTACCAGCTCAGTCCCTGCCCTACCCCAGTGCTCCCCTGACAAGGTTGGTATCCTGTATTCGGGGGATTCAGCGCCTAAGTTTTCTTCAGAGGGCTCCCATAAGGCTTTCCTATAAAATAGGCTTTATGATCACTTAACTATGGGTTGTATAAGGCCTGCTGCATGTAATATGGTGTTCACACAACGTCCAATTGCATTATCCTATTTCACAGAATGTACCATCATTAAATGACACATGTATACATATGAATATTTTCAGAAGTATTTAAGAGTGGTAAAACTTACAGACATGACTTCCATGGCCCCTATATACTTCCGTTTATATTCTCCAAAACAAGAAATTCTCCCATAATACAATTATGAAAATCTGTACGATATCATTGATACAATGCTAATATCTAAGCTACATACAAAATTTATTTGCATTACGATAAATGTCCAGTTATGTCTTTATAGCAAAAGATAATCCAAGACCATGAATTATAGCCGGCTGTTTTGTTTCTCTAGTGTTCTTTAATCTCCCATACTTCTTGAATCTTTTTGGATTTCATGTTACTGGGCAATTCTGCAGCCTGTAAACCTGGATGCTTTCCCTAGTGAAGAAGTTCCATTACATACCCGTGGTCTGTGTTACTGATTGTGCTCAGCGAACGCCAGCAGAGGCAGTGCTGCCCGCACTTGTGGCAATTTTAACTCTGGCCCATTGGTTAAGCCAGCCTTCTCCACTGTAAAATTACTATTCGAGCCCCTGTAACAAGTGAACACATGGTGGGGTGATTGTTTGAGACCAAATATCCAATTCTCTTCTAATGTTCACCCAGTAGGCTCAGTATCCACGGATGATTTTTAACTCAATCAATGGTTATTATGATAGTTGTTAAATGGTGGTTTTTCTAATCCCACACTTCACCTACATTTATGGTTGATATGCTATTGTATGGAAGAGCTTTCCCTTCGTTCGTTGTAACGCTGTGTATGTACTTACAAATGTACTGCTTCAAGAGGGTACCACTTTTACCGTTTATTTTGATGTTCATCTAATCTCAGATTTGGAGAGTGGTGGCTCTTACTTGCTCTGCTTGCTGTTTCCTGCTGGCTTATCTTCATCATGCTTGGAGGACTTCCTTTCTCTCGGGCATTACAAGATGTTCCAGGCTTACTTAATACTTTCTCGGCCCCAGTCCCGGCACCAGTCACTTCTTCAACAGGCACTTTGATCAGACACGTTACTTTTGAGAATTATTTTTTCCCTTCCCCCAAATAAAAATTCTTTCGATACCTTTTGTTGAGTCCATTCCTCCAACTGCAAATAATGTACCAACAGTTGACTTCCGAGGTTTGGTTCGAGGACTTTGTAACATGGGCCGCCTCTCTGGTAATAAATGGTATTTCATTGCTTCCATAATGAGTTTCTGACATTCTATATCATCCCGAAAAAGTGCATTGTTTTCCATGTCTGCCAGGAACTAGAAAAGAATAGGGCATATGTTCAGTGAATGACTAAGGAAAAGTAAGTGAAAATAATCAATGAAAGATTCGTGTGTGAGCACCTCTCTTTAACCCAGGCATGCAAGATTTACAAAGTGCACATTTATGTTTCACTAAGAAACCAAAGTGGAGAGGGGAGAGGGACAAATGATAACACTCTAAACTCTTGGGGTGTTTTTCTCTGGAGAGAGAGTCTGAAGGCTAGTGTTCATTTTTCCCCTTTTGAACTCAGCTCACTCTCACTGCCATCAAGTCCATCTTGGCTCACAGCAGTCTTACAGGACAGGGTAGAATTGCCACTGTGGATTGCTGAGGCTGAGACTCTTTAAGGGAGTAGAAAGCCTTGTCTCTCTTCCACAGAGCGGCTGGTAGTTTCAAACTGCTGGCCTTGTGGTTAGCAGCCCAACATGTAACCACTAAGCCACCAGGGCTCCTTCTTCCTTCATACATTCCTACACACATATGCAATACCAAAACCAGGCTCATTTTGAAAACGACTTTCCTATATTTTCCACAACAAGGTATTTACTTTTTACTAGAAAGACTGGATTGAGTAAGAGTACCTGTAAGTCCCAGCAGACTAACAGGAGGATATTGACTTCACTTCTCTAAACAATGCTCCAACAGTAACAAAACAACACCTAGAGGGCAAGTGCTGATGATATGGAAAGACTCAAAATCCCTGGTCTTCACTTAGTCTAATTTCCCACTTAAGCAACTTCATATAAATGCACAACTATGGCCACACCCTTTGCAATTTGGTTTCATTTAGAGTACAAATTCATCAGCAGTTCATACCCATTTCCTTTCGTGGAATTACCGGCAGTCTCCACAATGTGACAGCACTCTTCCCACTCCCTCCCTGCTTCCCATTTCCCTTTGTCCTTCTTTCTGTCCCCTCCTGTCTTCTGTGTCTTGTCCCTGGGCACAGACTGCTCTTTTGGTTTCATAAGGTTGCTTGTTACTCTCTGGGGTTACTGCTTACCTTGCTGGGCTGAAAGCAGATTCTCTGCACTGAGTTCAGTTCCAGGTTTGTAGTAGGGGGTTGAAGGACAAAGACGCAGGTAACACACTCTACTTTTTACAAAAGGAAAATCTTATGCTGTTTTTGACTGCTTGATGTTCTATCATTCCTCATCACTCTTACTCCCCTCGGTGCCATAAGAACAGCAGAGCATGTATTCTTTCATGGTTTTCCCCATATTTTCAGATTTGTATGCTGATATGTTTTCTCTTTTACTCATTAATCATTAGTTATTTTGCTTCATTTTCCCATTTTACTCAACAATAAGCCAAAATAACAAACTTCCTGATAATTAATAGCGTTTCTACAAGCCAGGGTAGAATTGGCCTTGTGAATTGCCAAGACTTCATGGGATTAGAAAGCCCTGGTTTTCTCCATAATATCTCATGAAAATGCCTATGAATCATCTATGAAAGGTGTAGTTCTGATTTCTCCTTTTAAAGAACTAAAGATGCCATCGTGTAAATGTACTACCATTTTTCAACCATTTTCTTATTATGGACATTTGTTTCAATAAATAAATTCACACACATTCATTCATAACTCAAATACACATATCTGTACATTTCCCCAAACCAAACTCATTGCCGTTGAATCACAGCATCCTGGTATCTAAATGTGCATATACACTTGCATGTTTTTGGTACTATTACCAAGTTTTGTACACATGCCCTTATGTACTGATTTTACCTCTGTGGGGTAGACTTTTGGGATTTGAACTGATCCCAAGGCTTAAACACTGCACACCAAGGCTGCTTATATATCTCATTATGAAGAGTTTAAAATTTTTCATTTTAGACTTAGAGGCCATAGGAAGACTTTTCCCTATCTGGGATTAAATTTGAATAATGGAATCACCTACTGTTGACAAACTGTAGATTATTAAGGAGAATGCCCCAGTTATTAAAAATGAAATTTCCTTCTGGATGGAAAGGATGAAACTCCAAAGCAATTAAATTCACATTAAGTTTTCTTTTAAACATCAATAATGAGTTTCTTTTTTTTTTACATTAGGGCTCATACACCTCTTATCACAATCCATACATATACATACATCAATTGTATAAAGCACATCCATACATTCGTTGAATAATGAGTTTCTTAACAAATGTTTTTACAAAGAACATGGAAATTCTACGTAAAGCTTAATAAAGTAGGTTATGTTGTGGTGTAACTGGCAACTCTAGTGACTGTCATGTAAAGCGTTAGTGTTGCTCAAAATAAATGGCTATTTGTGAAAATATCAAGATTATATAGAAAACATTTCAGGACAAAGAAAAAAAGTCCCAAGTGGAGCATAACCCAAAATATCCACCTTTAATCATGAACATTCTGTAGATAGTTTAATTTTTTCTTATATTCAACTATTAAAATGTAGCTAATAACAATCAAAGGAAATTTAAAACCCAAATATCCACTGTTAAACAGGCCCGACATGTTTAAATGTTTCACTTTACTAAAGCTTGGGCAGTGTCGTCAGGATGTTCCCTCCACTCTCCTTTGAGTGGAGGAGGGACATGATTTCTTGACCACGAAACAGAGAGGAATCATGGTGATGCTTCTAGAATCTGGTGACTGGTGAGGTGAAACAGAGTGGCATGACGGTTCTCTATGAACAGGAAGCTATGCCTTGCTCAATGGGCTTCCCCTGCTTCACATGCAGTGAGGTTTATGAACACACAAGACCCTGAGGTCATGGAGAACTTCCTTTTATGGGAGTGACTGGGAAGAGCAGGTTGATATTCCACAGAGCTGCTAACTCTACCGTCTAAATACTGCGAACGGTGGCTGAATGTGGGGAATGTGGATATAACGAGCAAAGACCCTGTGTCCCTCTATCAGTGTACCATCTTTTATACTTCTTGGTTGTTAAAAATGACAAGCAGTGATACCGTCCACAGTTCTAAAAGCATACGTTTATGTTTTGACAATGGAAGAGAAGGAAGACTTTCCAGAAAACTCAAAATGCAAACCCAGTTATTGAGTCGATTCCAACTCACAGCAACCCTATGGGAACATGTAGAACTGATCCTGTGTGTTTCTAAGACCGCAACTCTTAACAGGAGTAGAAACACTCGTCTTTCTTCCTCGCTAGCAAAAGCCACTATAAAAAATAGTTTGTGGCATTTGGAAACCAAGCAAAGAATGCTCCAGGCACAAAAGCCAAATTAAGACAAAAGTTTCAGGACCTATGCCAGAGTGTAAATCTGGCATTAATTATCCTATAATTTTTCTATGCACCCAAAACATAGTCATAATTGCTATGGAAATCATGAATGAATATGCATTTAGTTGGCTCATTTAGATTAATCTTAATGTTTATATTACTTCTGCTATATATAATTACTTTAGGATTTCCTAAATAAATGTGAAAAAATAAAGTCTTGGGAGACTAACTAATAACTATAATATGCAATATAATATATTACCTAGCATACTGACAATCTATATTTTCTAACTATCTGGGACTAATTATATTTAAGTATAGACATGAAAAAGGCAGAAGAAAATACAGCGATTATTTCAAGTATCAGATGAGTTAAATGGAAGTTACTATCATTACAAAAATTATTCCAGAAAGCTCTATAACTACAAAAAGTAATGCTCTCATATACTCGTAAATTTTGGGTAAAAATAGAACCCCCTCCTCAGCCCTATATAGGGTTTCCAAAGTTGTGCATCTTTATGGGAGCAGACAGCCTCCTCTTCCTCCCTGGAGCAGCTGGTGGGTTTGAACCCCTAACCTCCTGATGGGCAGCCCAACATGGAACCACCACGCCATCAGGGCTCCTTCTCCTTTATCACAAAGAATGGCAAATTAGTAAAAGAAAGCATTTAGAAAACAAGGGAAAATCTTCAATTTGTATATATTTTTTTTAGCTTTTCATTATTTTTACAATTTGTATATTTTAATTTTCACATACATTATCTGAGTATTTCTCTAAAACTGTTCTCCAAAAGACTACTTCATGTAAAAAAGTAGACTGAATTATTTATGAATTCTATAGATTAAAATATATATTATAGTATCGAAATTTTTAAATGGAAAGAATATTAAAGGTAATTTTATATTTCTAAATTTTAGTAGAAAATAATTATGAGATCTGAAAAAAGAATCATAAAAACCAAGGTATATGTAATAGAATATATTAAGAAGATTAATAATTCATATATCAAGGAAACTATACTACATATATAGTAAACCAGACTTTTTAACAAAAGGTTTAAGTATCAAAAATGTTAGAAGAAAGTACATATGTTTCCGAACACTTAATTGTGTTCATACAGAACCCATCTACAGACCAAGAGGCAGTCATCCAAATAGCACAAGGAGATACAGCATGGTTTAAAATCAGGACAGGTATGTGTCAGGGTGGTCTTGTTTCACTAGATTTATTCAACCTGTATGCTGAACAAGTAACTCACAAAGCTGGACTATATATATAAAAAAAAGCTCAGCATCAAGATTGGTAGAAGTCTCCGTAACAACCTGTGACATGCAGATGACACAACCTTGCTGGCTGAAAGCCAAGATGACTTGATGCACTTGTTAATGAAAATCAAGTACCATAGCCTTCTGTACAGATTACAAAGCAATGTAAGAAAAACATAACCTCCATAATAAAACCAATAGACAGCACCACATGAAAGAGAAAATCCTGAAGTTGTCAGGATTTCATTTTTCTTGGATCCACAATCCATTCTCTGAGTTAGAGTAGTCAAGAAGTTTAATACATTGGGGAAATCTGGTATGCAAGACCTGATCTACACATGTTACAGACACCAACCGAAGACTCAAGATACGGTGTTCTCAAAGGCCTCACAGTGAAAAGGGACAAGGAATAAGCACGGACACAGCGACTGCAACAAGGGCTCAAACATGATTGTGAGGATAGTGCAGAACACGGGGTCACTATGATCAGCACCTACCAATAACAACATATGTGCTAGCTATTTTTACCCACTTGCTTTTTTTTAAAACGTTTTAGTAGGGGCTCATACAACTCTTACCACAATCCTTACATACATCAACTGTGCAAAGCACCCTTGTACATTCATTGCCCTCATCATTTTCAAAGCATTTGCTCTCCACTTAAGCCCTTTGCATCAGGTCCTCTTTTTTTCCCCTCCCTCCCCACTACCCCCTTCCTCATGAGCCCTTGATAATTTATAAATTATTATCGTGTCATATCTTGCCCTGTCCGATGTCTCCCTTCACCCCCTTTTCTGTTGTCTGTCCCCAGGGAGTAGGTCACATGTAGATCCTTGTAATCGGTTCCCTCTTACCATCCCACTCTCTCTTTACCCTCCCAGTATCGCCCCTCACACCCCTGGTCCTGAAGGTATCATCCACCCTGGATTCCCTGTGCCTCCAGCTCCTATCTGCACCAGTGTACATCCTCTGCTCTATCCAGACTTGCAAGGTAGAATTCGGATCATGATAGTGGGGGTGGGGTGGAGGAAGCATTTAGGAACTACAGGAAAGCTGTATTCTTCATCGGTGCTACATTGCACCCTCACTGACTCATCTCCTCCCCTAGACCCCTATGCAAGGGGATCTCCAGTGGCCGACAAGTGGGCTTTGGGTCTCCACTCTGCATTTCCCCCGTCATTCACTACGGTAAGATTTTTTGTTCTGATGAAGCCTTACACCTGATCCCTTCGACACATCGTGATCACACAGGCTGGTGTGCTTCTTCCATGTGAGCTTTGTTGCTTCTGAGCTAGATGGCCGCTTGCTTACCTTCAAGTCTTTAAGACCCCAGACTCTATATCTTTTGATAGCTGGGCACCATCAGCTTTGTTCACCACATTTGATTATTTACCCGCTTTGTCTCTACCCACTTTCTTTAAAATTTGATTAGTTTGGAATAGTTTCAAGTAAAATAAAGTAAAAATGACACACACTTGTCTTCTGGGTAATTCATAATTAAAAAAACACATTAAAATGATCATTTGGTAGAGGATTATTTAAGGATCTTCGGTGCAAATCACTATAATAAAACAATTAGACACTTCCCTTGTTGTTGTTAGATGCCACTGAATGGGCCTCAGACTCAGAGTGACCCAATCAAAATGGAAGGAAATGGTGCCTGGTCCTGTGCCATCCCCAAGTTCAGTTGTGGATCAGTGATCCACTGACTGATCTTCAGAATTAGATCACCTGAGTTGCCATTGATTCATGCAGTGAATCATTCCTATAAAACTCCCAAAGGAAAAACCTCACTGATATTGAATTGACTCAAAGTGACCACGTAGGGAATGGTAGGCTTGTCCCCATGCACTTTCAAGACTTAACTCTGACGGAGGAGAAAGCCAGGTCTTTCTCTTGTCACTCCTATAAACTCATATAATATTCCATCTTTGGAGAAGGGAAGTCTTTCTTAAAAATCATCTCATTAAGCATCAGCATTGATTTTTATAAGATAACTTTCATTAGGGATTAATGCACAGTCTCAAGGACAATACAAACTATATAGCATTCACGGCCCTTTAAAACAACAACCAAAAAGATCTGACCTTTTGCAGTAACAGCTAATTCTTACTAAGCTTTGGAGTTCAAGGTCTCAAGGTAAAGAGTGGTTGCCTACACAGGGGGCACTTAAAAAATTGCAGTCATAATTATGAAAAGAATAAACTAGGCATGTAACTTATGTTATGACTGATTACCTTTGTTGCAATGAATATAATTTTAAACAGTGTAATAATGATAATAATATCATCAGTATTTGCAGAACATTATACTTCACAGGACATTTCTCTGATCCTCATAATAACCCTGTGAGAAAAAAAATGCTTTCTCTCTATTTGACAGATAAAGAAATTGAGGTGTGTGAATACAGCAAATCACAGAGACAGAATGATCATGTCTTATTTGTCTGTAGATCACCAGAATCGAGCATCTAGTGAATACTTAATAAGCATGTGGCACAAAAATTCTGATTCCTAAAGGCCAATATTCCTTTTACTATCAGCTTTACTAATTTTCCTTCAATTTTCAGGATAGTTTTGTAGCTGAATCCAAATTACTAACCCAAATCGACAAAGTTACTTAACTAAGGTAATTTAGATGCTCCAACATTCTTGGTTGAGAACTAGCCTTTTTTTGTGTGTCTCCCATTCTCTCCACACATGTGATACAAGGAAAATACTTTGTTAAGTACAATAGGCAAAGAGAAAAATAAAGCCATAGATAAGTACATATTAAGGCAATTAGCATGAAGTGAATACTCAAATGTTGTTAAAAGTGTGACACTAATTTTGGATAATCAAAAATGGTTTACCTGTGGTGCAAGAAGTGGGAGCCTAATATAAGCCAAAAGTTTACTGAGATCTTTCCGTCTCTGTTCCAAGTCATGGCGAACCCAAGTCAGAAGTGCGTTCAGTATTGTTTCCTCGTTGGGAATGTTCATGTCATCACTGGCCAAGAGCTTTGAAATTTCACTGGCTGGTAATAATACAAATTCCTGGTTCCTAATTACTTCCATGAAATGTTCCTAGAGGAAATAATAGCAAAGAAACAGTGTTCTTCCTTCTGGCCATCACAGTTTTTTACAGAGAATGAAAGCATTTTGGAATTTGATGCCAAAACACAATTTATACTGCATTACTGCTTCCTAGGAGAGAGAGTAAAAAACATTTAAAATGCAATTATATTGTTAAGTCTTTTGCTTTTATATAAGTAGAATTAAAGTATTGTATCACTTACTACATTTTAAAAGGGATTCGGGACACAGATATTGCTTTGCACAAGTTAGGGATAGTTTTGGCCAGTTTCAAAGGAAGATAGAAAACTTCATTAGACATTGAGAGGCAAAATCACCTCAGCAGCTACTGGCCAACAATGGAGCTAAGCAGCGGTGAACCTTGAAGTAATCTCTCATCATGAACTGGCCTCCAAGATGGCTAGATTTCCTGGGATCGTTCTGGGTGTCTTCTCCTTATGGTTATTCTATAACCAAACCGACCTTAATGTTCTCTGAAAGGCCAACAGCAATTTAGGGCTGTTTTGAGAATGTTTACCTTGTCTAATCTGATTTATACACAGAGCACTTCCGGTCCCCTGGGGAAAAGTACCAAAGCACAAAGGTGGACTGGGGTTCCAGGATCTTACACTGAGGATTACTCTGTTCTGACCAGAATCAACTCCCCGTTACCTGAGGGTGGAGACAAAATGCCCTAAGTTTGAAACAAAGGTTTTTATAGTAGGCCATTATAGTACATAATCTGAAGAGAGAGAAAACTTAACTCTCTAGTATAAAGTTTTAAAT
Organism: Tenrec ecaudatus; assembly: GCF_050624435.1. Lineage (NCBI taxonomy): Eukaryota > Metazoa > Chordata > Mammalia > Afrosoricida > Tenrecidae > Tenrec > Tenrec ecaudatus. Next base: position 182,924,741 of record NC_134532.1, read on the forward strand.
CCTGATACATAAGATACAAAGGGGCTTCAAAAGTTGTGTTAAAATAGAATGAAAAGGTAATAGAATTTCTCCATGAATTTTTTGAAGTTCCCCATTTTCGTTATAGCTATAACATAAATGCAAGTGCTAGGCATACTGGTTCTGTTTACTTTTTAATCATTTTATTGGGGCCTCATACAACTCTTATCACAATCCATGCATCCATCGTGTCAAGTACATTTGTTGCCATCATCTTTCTCAAAACATGTTTTTCTACTTGAGCCATTATCAGCGCATTTTTTCTCCTTCCCCCCCCTAACCTCCCTCCCTCACGAAACCTTGATAATTTATAAATTATTATTTTTTCATGTCTTACACTGTCTGATGTGTTCCTTCACCCACTTTTCTGTTGTCCGTCCCCCAGGGAGGGGGTTATATGTAGATCCTTGTGATTAGTTTCCCCTTTCTCTCCCACCTTCCCCTTTCCCTCCTGGTATTGTTACTCTCATTGGTCCTGAGGGGTTTATCTGTCCTGGACTCCCTGTGTTTCCAGCTCTTATCTGTACCAGTGTACATCCTCTGGTCTAGCCGAATTTGTAAGGTAGAATTGGGATTATGATAGTGAGAGGATGGGGGGCGTGGGGGCATTAAAGAACTAGAAGAAAGTTGTATATTTCATCAGTACTATACTGCACCTTGACTGGCTCGTCTCCTCTCTGGCATCCTGGTTCTTAATGCTTTTCTTAAAATTTCTAATGTACTATCATTGTCTCAGTGTGCCGAGTTTTAGTAAATTGCTGTTAGGCCCAGAACCATCAATAACTATCCTCTATATTAAAACAGTAATTATATTTTATATACAGCCTGCTGTCACCCAAGTTAACTACTGATCTAATATATATCCACTGGATTGACATTCCTTTCAGCCGAGAGTCTAAAGAGGAAAACCATACATGAATAATTAATTATATCCAATTGCTTCAATTCATCATGATTTATTAAAGATGCCCAAATGAACCTATTTTAAATGACTGATTATCATTTTCAAAATATATTTTAATAAAATCTCAATGCTGGAATGGCTTCAAACAAATTGTTCCACTCATTGGTATACTGGCATTATGATGATTTGGAAATAATACACAGCAGGAGCCATAAATGTTGAAGCTCTCAATCCAGTTAGCCCACTTGTAGTTTCACCCTTAATAAGTAATCTGCAAGGGGGAGAAATATGACTGCATACAGATGTTTCTATTACTAGCTAAAGGACCCGTGGTGGCACTGTTGGGTGGCGTTGGACTGCTAAACACAGCTGGCGATTCAAACCCACCCGCTGCTCCTCGGGAGAAACAAGAGGCTGTCTGCTTGACAGTCCTGGAAAGCTTACAGAGGGTATGTATAGCAGATAATATAATCAAGATATTTATATAATGTTAATATAATTAATATCCAGACTCTGAAATGAAATACCATCAATGAGAAAAAGGCTGTTAAGTAAGCATTTTCTCTGATTGCTTACTGATGTATATAATTTAGAATAATTCCCTTTTATTCCAATGTATTTCATATTAAGATAGAGCTTTTCAACAATTTATCAAAATTCTACTTAGTGCAAGGTTAACAAAAGTTCTTTTCAAGAGAGTTATCTTGATTTTGAAGCAGCTATTTTGGCAGAATGAAATATTTTTATAAGTTTTCTAGGTCTAGAGTAAACAATTTAAAAGTGAATTGTCATATGTTCTATAAATCATCCATAATGTCACTAATTAGTTTCTATAATATCACCAGTCTTAATTTTCTAAGATTAAATGACTGGCTCCAGGAAGTCACACTGGCAGTCATCCTAAGAAGACAAGTTTCCACACCCTGGATCACAAGAAGGGATTCCTCATTCTTTCAAACTGGTATTCATCACGTAGGATCACGTAGGAACATCCCAAGTACATGCACCATTTACTGCTTGTAGAATTGATTTTCCCGGCATGGGATTGTTCTTACTTCATATTTTAAATCCATTTGATGAAAGAAACAGGTATCATGCTACCAAACACTTGATAACATAATGCCCTTTCCCCTTTGAAATCGTTTTTAAGCAAATGAAATTACTGAGGGATTTATTTTAAATTGAAGGTTGAATTTTCCTATACATTTTCATTCAGTTCCCATAGCAACAATTCAAACCAGACATCTGTCTCTAAATTACTTATTGTTATTAGAATTCAATTTTATGTCTCTGCTGAAGCTGAGTAACATCAAATAATGGTCTTGAGGGGATAAAAAAGATCTACAACAACTAATTGGCTATAAAAATAGCTTTTAAAACATCCAGCTAATTTAAATTTAATTTATGTCTAATCCTTAAAGCAGCAATTATGTCTCTACTGTAAACAACAAGAGTGACCTAAATGCATATAAATGTTTTTAAGTGAATAAAAATCCTTTGTAAGAAACAGATATTACTTAAATCATGAACTAATTATTAAGGGGGTAGATCCGGCTTTACTTTATAGTGATTTTAATATAGAAAAAGGAGCCCTGGTGGCATCGTGGGTTGCAAGTTGGGCTGCTAACTGCAAGGTCAGCAGTTTGAATCTCCCAGCTGCGCTACGGGGAAAAGATAGGGCTTTCTGCTCCCGCACAGACTGATGGGCTCGGAAACCAAATTGGCAGTTAGAATGCAAGTCGGAAGCAACTCAATGGCAGTTGAATTTGGTTTCAGGGTGGTGCAGGAAGAATTTGAAATTGCAAGTGGAAGTTTAAAATAAAAAAATGTGCACAGAGGATCAAAGCTGGGAGGGTGGGGGAACTTTTGAAAGAAAATGGCTATACCAAGATTGGCGAACTCTTGGTAGGCAGACAATCAAGGTCCTGCTTCAGCAACACCCTATATCCTGTATTAAGATTATATGTTTTGGCAGCAAGTGGGTGATGAGACACTCTGTTTCATTTTGTTTATGACTGTTCATCGTAGGGTGTATCTCAAAGGTGCTATGCCATTGGGGGTCCCACTGTGGAAGTTGTGATATTTTTTCTGGTTTTCGATAAATGAAACCTAGGATTGATGAGTATATAGCAGGGGTCCTCAAACTTTTTAAACAGGGGGCCAGTTCACAGTCCCTCAGACCGTTGGAGGGCCGGACTATAGTTTGAAAACAGAACAAAACTGTGAGCAAATTCCTATGCACACTGCACATATTTTATTTTGAAGTAAAAAAAAAAACAAACGGGGCAGAAACACCCGGTGGGCTGGGTAAATGTCCTACGTGGGCAGCATGTGGTTGTGGGCTGTAGTTTGAGGACCCCTGGTACATAGGGACAACAAATAGAACAAGGGTACTGGGGGTGGGAGTACAAGGCAGTAGGGAGGTAAAAGGGAGATGATATCAAGGTTAAAGTATGTTGGGAAACTGATTATGGAAGCAACTGTCCAATTGTGTGACGAGACTGAACTATGCAATGAGCCCAAGATTCATTTGTGGAACTACACAGGAAATCCATTTCCACAGAACTCCCTCTATCTACAACTGAGGAGGAGGGGGAGAAAGTGGTTACTAAACTGAGAGAGTTTTGGACAGATGAGTATAGAAGATCAAAGGCATAAATCTGACTTGAACAATTAAAATGTTGCCAGTAGACCCTCCCTCTGCTGCACGCTGCACCTGATCTGGTTTCCTAAGTTGTCTGTATCTTTGATTTGTATTGTTCTGTTTGGGTTCTGCTTGTCCACATTAGGATATATCTCAGAGGCGTCACGTCATTGCAGGGCACCATCTTGAAGTTGTGCTATATGTTTTTTATTTTTCGATAAATGAAACCCAGGATTAATGAACCTACAGTGACAGCAAGTAGAATAAGAGTTTCGGGGAGAAGGGTTCAGTGGTGTTTGCGTGTGTGGGGAATGAATTTTTTTAAGGGAATCGATAACAAGGAGTTCATGTAGAAAAACAATTTTTGGAAACTGATGGAGTGGTACAATTCTGCTTGACACGATTGAACTATGCAATGATACGATATATACTTATTAATAAAAGTAAGTTAAAGGAGAAGAATTAATATAAAAGATGTTAACTTAATACTTTACGAGGTATGCACAGTATTGTCCTACAGCACAATCTGTGTTCTCACCTGAGGTCATGAGGTAATCATAAGTTAGAAATATTCCTGAGAAGTGATTACACCTCAGGGAGGACAAAAACCATGACAAAGATTGTGCTTTTTGTATAAGTGCTTTAGGTCACTCATGAAATTCCTCTTGTTAAATAAATGTGTAATTATTTTCATGTCTTACACTGACCAATGTTTCCCTTCACCCACTTTTCTGTTGTTCATCTCCCAGGGAGGGGGTTTTACGTAGGTCACTGAGATCAGTTTCCCCTTTCTCCCCCCACCTTCTCCTTCCCCTCCTGGTATCGCTACTCTCATTATTGGTCCTGAGGGGTTTATGTGTCCTGGATTCCCTGAGTTTCCAACTCTTACCTGTATCAGTGTACATCCTCTGGTCTAGCTGGATTTGTAAGGTAGAATTAGGACCATGATAGTGGGGGGAGGAAGCATTAAATAATTTATAAATTATCAAGTGTTTGTGAGGGAGGGGGAGGGAGGTGAAAGTGAGGAGTTGATACCAAGGGCTCAAGTAGAAAGAAAATGTTTTGGAAATGATGATGGCAACAAATGTACAAATGTGCTTCATACAATGGATGTATGTATGGATTGTGATAAGAATTGTATGAGCCCCCAATAAACGGATTTTTAAAAAAAGAGAGCTGTAAGAGGCCCCAATAAAATGATCTTAAAAATAAATAAATAAAAACAAAAATTTTCCAAATAAAATAAATGTATATAATGACAACAATGAAAGTGATTCCACGGTAAGATCTGTCTCATGTACTTTGGACATGCTCATGCTGAAAGACCACCAATCCCTGGAGGAAGACATCATACTTGGTAAAGCGGAGGAGCAGGAAAACAGAGGGCCCTTAACATGGCAGAATGACACAGTGGTTACAACAATGGGCTCAAACGTAACAAAATACCGTGAGGATGGCGCAGGCCCAGGTAGTATTTTGCACTGCTGGGCACAGGGTCGCTGTGAGTTAGAACCAACTTGATGGTATCCACAACTTCTGTCAACTTACACACGCTTCCAGGTTAGGAGGCAGGCAGAAGTCGCTTGCTAATAGCTGTAGATTATCTATTCTTATCACATTTCCAAACTCTGTTTTCTCTAATGAAAGCTCCATAGGAACTGTTAAGCCTTTCACAGCTATACTAACTCAATGGAAGGGTTGAGGGATGAGAAATAAAGTGGAGGGGTAAAAATTGTGTTGAACATGAGTAGTAAAGATAATTTATACATGTATGGGAATGTTCACATTCTTTTGTATCTCAGAAATTGGGTTGACCGAGCAATGTTCTATTCTGTTGGGCACGGGGTCACTACGAGTTGGAACCGATTCCATGGTACAACAATTAAAGCATTTCAAGCATAGGTTCCCAAATTTATTTGGGAAATTTAAAAAAAAAAAAGATTCAGCATTCCCCTGGCAAGGAAAATCTTTTGTACTATAGCCCATAATCCAGGATAAAGTGTAAGTAACTCTTTTTGCAGCCCTCCTGGGCTGTTCCAATGCCAACTCCCCACGGGGCAGTATCACCCACTTTGGGGAGTACTGATTTAAAGCAACAGTCTTCAATCATTGCTTAATATCTGGAAGATCCAACTGCTGAAGTGTGGCAGTTGGGTAGTCCTTAAAACTCCACCTCCCCTCTCTTCTTTGTGCACCCTGGTGTTAAGACCACGGAAACTCATCCTAACAAAATAAAATGTCTTTCATGTGTCCAATTTTAGCATTATCCTAGATCTATGTCTCTTAATGTTCATGTTTTTGAGCCAGAACCCTTCATATGAATTATTTTTAATGTATAATTTTACATATAATGAACATACATCATATTAAGCCCACAAAAATCAGATGTATCTCCTTTAATAAAAAAAACCTTCCCTTTCATCCTTCTATCTTGTGTATTAGAATTGTACCAACATATCACAACCAATTTCCATCAGCAAACCTATGAACATTTATAAACTTCACACATATGCTATGGAGTAAAATGTTTAGAGAAGCCCTACATCAAAAAGCAGCTCAGCAAACCTTGAATAGAACCAGTCCTACGCCATTGTACCTTCCTAGTGACTATAATACGGTAGGGCTTGACATAAATCCAGTGAAACTATTGTTGCTAGCTGACATCACATCAGTTTCCAACTCACCAAGGCTCTTACGGAGAATAGAATGAAATCTTACAGGGTCCTGTGCTATTCTGGCAGTTCCTGCCGGGCTCAAACACCCACTGTTTGGGCCCACACTCGCAGCCAATCCATTTGGTTGAGGGGCTTCCTCTGTATCACTCGCCCTCCACTTTACCAAGCATGCTGTCCTTCTCCAGGGACTAGTCTCTCCTGATAAGATATCCAAAGCACGTGAGATGAAGTCTTATCATCCTTACTTCTAAACATAAACTTCCTGGTTATACTTTTTCTAAGACAATTAATTTGTTCTTCTGGCAGTTCATGGTAATATTTAACATTCTTCACCAACACCATAGGTCCAATACCCTTGGGATAGTCCTGCCCCACCCCCTCCAAAAAAAGCTCCCCTGGGCAGAGCTTTCCTAGTACTCATCCCCCCACCCCCACCCCGCTAGGCGAGCACTGAGCACTCATCCTGAGTTGGTGCCCCAGTGATGTCGCCTTGGAAGGTTCTCTCCGGTCAGTGGCTTTCTTCATATAAGCAGCTTCACTCCAACAGTGATATTTTTCGTCGAATTAAGAGAACAGATTGTGGCTGAGAATTTTTTTTTCCTGCTCAGGAAAAATGCTGCAGAAACTGTTGTGATGTTGAACATAGCTTACAAGGACAGCGCTATGGGAAAAACTCAAGTACATGTGGTTTTCTTGTTTCAAAAAAGGTGAAATATTCACTGATGACAAACCTCGTTCTGGAGGTCCGTCAACTTCCCATATGGATGAAAATGTTGACGCTTAGTGCATTTGGAGTTCATTCCACCAGGTCAGACTGTCAATCAAGCTATTTAGAGGTTCTGAAAAGAATGCATACTAGTGTGTGACAAAAAAGGCCTGGTTTGTGGCAGACGGGGGACTGGTTTTGTCATCACGACAGTGCATCTGCTCACGCAGCCATCTCAGCAGGCAATTTTTGGCAAAACCCAGCATGCCTCTCGTGCCCTGCACAGCTTACTCATCTGCTCTCACTCTGGGCAACTTCTTGTTGCTTCTGCAGATGCAGAGGGCATGGAAGGACAGATTTGACACCATAGAAGAGGTGAAGAAAAAACCAAGGGAGGTGCTGTCAGCTATCCAAACAAATGAGTTTGAACAATGTTTCCAAGAATGGAATTGCAGATTTGACAAATGTATTAAGTGTCATGGAGAGTACTTTGAAGGTGATAAGGTTGGTTTTGTAAAAAAAAAAAAAAAAATTACATAGCTTTGAAAAAAAATTCAATTTTTCTGGCGGGGGTACCTCCTTGTACATAAATTTGTCTTTGGTTTTTCTTATTCATTGTCTAGTTTTCACATGCATATGAGATACCTTGGCTTGCGATAGATAGGCACATCTTTATCTGCAAGGTGACATTTTTGCTCTTTTTCTTTAAAGTTTTTTTTTCTTTCTTTGCAGCATATTAGCTCAATGTAGTATGTATTTTGATTCCTTCACTGCAGCTTGCATGGGCCTTGCTTATGGATCCTGGACAACTTCAATATTTTCTCTTGCATTTATCAGGTCTTGTTTACTGGTCCAGCTGTAAGAACGCTTGTTTATGCCGCAGTGTGATCCACACTGATCTATCTCAGTAAGTGCTTCAGGTTCTCTTTACATTCTGTAGGCAAGCTTGTATCTGTTTCATGTGCATGTCACAGGCTGTTTGAGCCTTCTTCCAATCCTGATTGTCATGTTCTTCTTCATATACTCTAGCTTAAGAGAAATAGTACTTGGGGTTTTGGGCTGATAATTCAATGAAAATATGAAGTAGAAAGAATTGTCTTCCTAATGTTTGTAAATACCTAATATTTGTAAATAACATTTAAAACACTTTTTAAAAATCAAATTCTGTTTTCTCTAATGAAAGATCCCTAAAGTAATGCCAATTCTTTCATACACGTTCAACTCAATGGGAAAGTGGAGGATGGGGAGGGATGAAAAAAGAAGCCAGACAGTGCACCTGAACTTCAAGGTAGATGGAAAACATTGAAAAACAGCAATCTATAGGAAGGCCTGCAAGAATAAAGGACAATACGCCACAAGAACAAACCCACTCCCAATGACTCACAATGACCCCAGAAGACAGGACATTTCCAAGGCTGGCCTTTCTTCCAAAGGATAATATGACAAAGAGTATATGGCTTTCTGCCTTAAAACAAAACAAAATCAAAACATACCATAGTATAATTGTGAGCCACTTTATGCAAATCTGTGCAACCTTGTGCATCAGCAAAAGATCGAATCCCAAGGCAGTTGGATGGGTGAAGCTGTTTCATTAAAAACTTACAGCATGCTTCTACAACTTGGGAAAGCTGAAGAAGGCAAGCTGTGGATAGCAGGCACTCAATATTGTCTTCTTTTAATTCAAGGCGGCCTGAAGAATAAAAAGAAATGTCATTAGCTGGATAATTATAACGGCCTTAGCTTACAAAATAACAGGTGCTACCAGCAGTGTTTCTAAGATCCCGTTACACGCGTTCCAGGTCCAGATGGTTACAGACATTTAAAAAAGAACAAAATGTACTAACTGTGAAAGGGGGGGCAGGGATCAGTAGCTCATCACAACTTCTATTAAAATAAAAAGTAGCTTATCAGAATGTTTAAATGATACAATAATTAGTCACTTAAGTCTACTATACATAACTTCCAAGATTTAAATGAAGCCATTTTAAAACATTGTTGTTATCTAATTATTATGTTAACATTTTAAAATGCCACTCAAACATTTAATTATTATAACCAATGACAAAACTTTAATACCTGTGCAGGTATCACCAAGAGTAAGGATTATAATAGATAAATTAACTGTTAGCCATAGCATGCAATATTCATTGCAGAAATCTCAACTTTAACAATAGAACATAAATCTGAAAGGGTTACAAATTTATGTTTACAGACTTAGTACCTGTGTATGCATACTGAATCAAGGACCATAGTGAATTTGGTTCTACACCTTCCATTTTTATTTCTTCTTGTCTCGCTTCTCTGACATCATTAGTAAACATGGCAGCAAAATAGTCTGACACAGAGGAGAGCACCAATCTGAGAACACATTAGGAGGAGGAAAAAAATCTCTCAATGACCACATTCAAGTTAATGTTCATTAATAAAAACTGTCTTTAAAAAAACATGTTACCTGTAGAAAATGCATGATACCAGGAAATGCTGTTTAAGTATGACAAATTGCCTTAAGCTCTATTTCCTTCCTTGGAATAATAAATTACCATCACAGAAACTTTTCTGCTGAGGTAAATTATTTACCCACACTACTCAACTATCACTCTCTAAACGCCAGAAAAAAAGTTACAAGCATACAGCATTAAATCAACTCTACAAAGGGGAAAATAACACAAAGGTTTTTTTCTGCTTATAGTTATTTTTTAACCTAAATTATTTCTTTTAAGTTTAATCACAGAAGTAGGTAATATATGGGAGACATGTGAGAATGACTTTAGCAGATTAATACTTTAAATTTAATGGTTACTTTATATTATTAGATATCACATTTTATTTTTGTTAAAAACTTTATTACAGAAGTGCTGTAAAAGTCCCGTATATACTCGTGTATAGGCCGAGTCTTTCAGCACCAAAAATGTGCTGAAAAACTGGGGTTCGGCTTATACACGGGTCAGTGGTACCCCAGCGAGCACCTGTTGTTATCTCGCGGGTGATTGCTGTTTCTCCGCTGACACTGCAGGGCTTTGGATGTTTGTTTACTCACATCTAACCAATCAGAGCCGTCCTATGACATGTATCTTTGAATAAGTCTTTTAAAGACCGTGTGCGAAGGATGGGGCATGAATGGATGTCATCTGGTCAAGTCTGACTAACAAAAGGAGGAAATCTCATGAAGCCTGACATAGAGTTAATAGCAAAGTGGGTTCGAGATGCATGGGAAGACATTCCAGAAGACATGGTGCGACATGCCTTCCAGAAATGTAGTATGAGTAATGCTATAGATGGCAGTGAAGGCTGCGCTTTGTATGAAAATGACAGTTGGTGGTTCTGCAGCTCATTGCATAACTAGCAACAGATGTTGATGACTTGATTCCAGTTATCCTGGAGGGGAGAATGTGGATGTGTAGCCGCAGGACTTCACTCTTAGTTCTAACTTTTTAACCTTTTCATCTTTTAATCTGCAGCTCCTTTTATATCTCAAATTACAATTTGGAAATGCCAAATATTTCTGTAGACTCCTTTATGTAAGCTATATTTGAAGCATTCTTTCAAATCTTTGCCCCCGACACTGCAGTACCAAGACCACGAGACACAGCAGAGAAGCAGCACTGAGACCATGTGGCAGAGCAGAGAAGTAGCACTGAGACTGTGTGGCAGAGCAGTGGGCTTTCTGGCCCACAGAACAAGGCAGGGGTCAAGGGACCATGTGGGTGAGGAGCCGAGGGCCGGAGAGCGATGCCTGCCAGCACGATTGACAGGGGGCAGTAAAAACAGACGAACTGTATCCTTAGCATTTTGTAAGCTGTTAGTGTCCCTAATAAATCCCACAATCTGAGTATTTCAGTGAGTCCTGTGTGGCCATTGTAATGAATGATCAAACCCAGCTGAGAAGTAGAGTGCTTTGGGAGTGATTCTGGCTGGTGTCAGAACAAGGATCGTGGTACGTCTCACCTCTTCCTTGTGCCCGTCAGCCGTGGGTGATGTGAAGGTGGATTCTCCTCTCTACTGAAGTCAGATATGTCCTCTGTGCCATTTGCTTCAATGACTCTTTGGGGTTCATTTAATATGCAAAATTTCATATGACCATTTTCTTTGTTTACAGAAATTGCCCGTGATTAAATATTCAATCAAAATAATTCACTAGAATGTGTTGCCTCAACATAGCGAGCTACCAGACTGCCAAGGAAATACATCACACATATAGAAACTTAGAAATCAAAGCAATTACCTATGAGCTGGAATTCTGCGATCACCAGCGACCAGAATTACATCACACAGCTGCTTATGTCGCAGGTAGTTTTCCATCTTTTTGAATGTCTGCTCAGCATGATTAAGGGCCTGGAAAAATTCATCTGATGAACAAGGCTCCATAGTATGGCAGGATGATAATGTCTGGCTACTATTAGAAGTCCTGAAAAAAAAGTGGAAACACATCTTTTAAAATAGGACTGACATTAAAAAGGATGCTTGTTATCAAGGCCCTTTAAATACATGCAATAGAAGCAATCAACATTAATGTCTAAGCATTCATATTTTTGTCTTTTCCAGTGAGTGATGGCTAAAGTGTGCCTTGTGAACACTGTGAGTCAATGTGGCCTCTAGCTGCTAATTAACAGCTACCTTATCTTATTTGAGGTCTCTCATCTAGTCAACACCTTATCTTTGCTGAAAAAAAGCCAGCCTATAATCATGTTGATAGCCCTATCTTCTAATATTATATTTAAGGGCAGAAGAGATTGTTCTAGCCTTTCAAGGTAGGAAGCAGAGTAAGCGATTTTGGAAATGTAAATCCAAACCATCCTTTACTTAAAAAGTGGTTTATGATAAAGAATTCGTTTATAGAGTAATTGTTTGAATATAAACATTTGGTCATAAAACATATAAAATATTTGATTCTCTAACCAATCTTCAAAAGCCGAGCTAACCTACAATTAATATCACAGGCTAAAGCAATACAATGGCCTGATAAAGGAGTCTACAGAAATATTTGGCATTTCCAAATTACAATTTGAGGTGTAAAAGGAGCTGCGGATTAAAAGATGAAAAGGTTAAAAAGTTAGAACTAAGAGTGAAGTCCTGCGGCTACACATCCACATTCTCCCCTCCAGGATAACTGGAATCAAGTCATCAACATCTGTTGCCTAGTTATGCAATCAGCTGCAGAACCACCAACTGTGCAATAACCTGGCTCTCATTTCTCATCAGATTTACTGGTAGGAATATTAGGAATCTGACAAATGCTTTCTTAAATCAATCCTCACTAGACCTTAGAGCATTAGAAAAACTGTCTTATCAAAACAAGAAAAAGGAAAGTTGCCAGGTCTGTAATTATAAAGCAACTAACGTGAAGTCAAGGGAGATTAAATGTCTAGCCAAGATTGCCAAGAAGGAATGACTGGCATTTGCGATTTATTCATGACATGGCGGTGGTAGAAACTGTTGTGTTCATCTTCTTCTTCTGGTAATAGGGCTGCAAGTTCAGCAGTTTGAACCCGACAGCCACTCTGTGGGAGAAAGATGAGGCAATCTCTTCCTATAAATATTTACAGCATCACAAACCCAAAGAGGCAGTTCTACTCTGTCCCCTAAGGTCGCTAACCAATGACAGTTGGTTTTTGTAATGTAGCTAGACTACAATCCTAGCTTCTTCTGCAGACAAGGATAATCTTAGAATGAAAACAAACTCTAGGTGAAGTGGCTAAAAGCCCATAAGCCTTTCCCTAAGCACTGATTGGATGGAGAGGAATGAGGATTTTGAAGAAGGAAGCCCTAGTTCTATCTGTGAAAGGTCATTCAAGCAAGAAGACCATCTAGACAATACACACCAGAAAGCTTATGATGAACTAGGGTTTCCCTGTTTCAGAAGTGAGCATTACCTTCACTCAGAAACAGTCCTCCTTCTTTCCTCCCAGGAGCCCTGGTGGTGCAATGGGCCAGACGTTGTGCTGCTAACTGCAAGGTCAGCTGTTCCAATGAGTCGGAATGGACTCAATGGCAGTTGATGTGGTTAGAGCTTGATGTCTTCCCAGTTGAACATGTTTTTAGGACTATACAAATATGTACACTAAAAAAAATGACCTCTGAGGATAATTGCCAATAATGACAGTAGAGGCAAAATGTATATGATCTAGAAGAAGTATGTGGTTCACTGAAAATATTATCAAAGTAATGACGTATTTAGGATCCTTACTCTAAGAACTACACACAATAATATATAATTATGTTATTTACATAAACAAATGAAAATTAGATACTATTTTTAAATCTAGGAGAAAGCATAGTATAAGCAAAAGCAAATAATGGTGGGTAGTTACATAATCTGTCAACTTGCATAGGGGTGGAGTCTAGCTATCAATCAGGTCATAGTCAATGAGGCCTCTGTGTGGGCATGACTTTCTCCTGAGGATTCTGGGAACTCCTATGTTTCTCCCTGGAGGTGGGACACACACTCTCCCGTGAGACCTTGCTGATGACAAGACACATGGAGCTACGCTAGAGCTCTGAAGCTGGAGGAGACACACGGAGATTCACACCAGCGCTGAGATGCTCACACCACCATTGGATCCACAAGACTTTTCCACCACTGACCTGTGATCTTCATGCATTTGGCGTCATTGCAAGTGTCTCATGAGTCTGAAGAGGACTTTATAGATTGGTATGGGACATATAGGCTAATATTGAACCTCCGAACTTGAACTGGACTGGGCTGGGATGTTTTTTCTCAATATTCAATTGCTCTTGTATATAAAACTCTTTCTTATACATGAATATCATAAATTTATTTCTCTAGTCAACCCAGACTAACACAGTGGGTTTGATTAAAAACAATTTAGAGATTTAAAACATTTTTCAATAAAGCTAACTTTACATCATTGTGAAATTGCTAACAATTAAGAGTATCAGTGATCTAAGAATAGGAGAAAATCAGACTGTTTTATTTTCATAGTTACACATATTATTTCAAGAACAAGATGAGGTAAACAAACCTTATCCTTGTAAAGGTAAAAGAGCACATTTCTTAGGTTAATATGGCTTCTATCACATTATTGATACTTCATATTAATTTTTCATAGTGACTCCAAGGTGAGCTATTTGAATGTTCTTTTGTGTGATGAGCTAGCATCACCCAATGAAACAGAACTTTCTAATAGCGGCATCAGTAAGTTTTTGAATGTTGAGAAAAAACAGCTTCACATTACTGTTTCATTAAGTATTCTACACTCTTGTAGCAATACTTTTTAATGTAAACTACATTTCTTGAAAGAGTTTAAATAAACTGGAATACTTCATGTCAACAAGCAAAATGGTAAAAGCATCAAAGTTGTTTAAATACATCCACAGTGACAAAAAGCCAACTTATGCTTCTAATATAACACTTCAAACTTCTGTATTTGTTTTCAAGGGCTTAACCGCCATCACAGGTTAAAGTGAACTTATTTCAATGTGACAATGAATTCGCTGAGATACTAGGTACAGCAACCACTTCCTGGCTCTAAATGCAGGATGAAAAAAAGTGCAGGCTCCTGCTTTGTAGCCTATTGAAGCAAAGCCATCCCTTCAGTGTGAAGGAGGAGCAGAGCTAGTCAGCGGACTTCAAAAGCTGCACAACTTTCTTTCACCTCTTTTGTGCTTTTGGGGGGAGGGTTTTGTACACACATTTTTAATAACTCAAGAATTCACTACACATCCATACAACCACAGAACCTAAGGCATTAAGACAATTATCTACAGCAACTCTCCCTCTGGAAGGGAACTGTACAAATCATTTGCTTCAACAACCATGCTTTGAAAATGAGGAAATTTGAGGCCAATAGGGCCGAAGTGAGCAGCCATGGACACACAAGCAATAGGTGACAAAAGTGGGATCAGGAGACACAGAGTGTTGTTCAAAACCAGCCACAGAGAGATGGGGATCCTTGCCTGCCTCTACCCTGAGGCAAAAAGGCTAACCATATGAAAGGTGGGTGAGGGTACAAGAAAAATGAGGAAGATTCAGCAGAAAGAAAAAAACAATGAAAAATCTGGGACAAAAGTCTGCTTGCTGTTCGGTGACTATCCTTCAGCTTGGTATGAGCGAGTGAGTCTTCAGTTTCCAAGGTGCAGAGACTACATTTCTTGGTCTCTGGCTAATCAAATGGTTCTTAATATTCTGGCTCTGCATAACTTAAAAAGTTACCACTTCCTTCATCAATTATGTGCTTTTATGTAGGAGAATGAACTGGAGAGATGTATCATTGGGATTTAAGAGCATTTACAAAGGTTCTAGTCCTAACTGTTCAATATGGTAGTTACTAGCCTCATGGAGCTATTTTAACATACTTTAAAAAATTTAAGCCCCGAAATAGTTCTTGAGTTTACTACATTTCAAGTGCTCAACAGCCCGATGGGGCTGTTATTGTTGTTAAGAGACACTGAGTCAGCTCCAACTCATAGCAACCACATGTGCAACAGTACAAAACACTACTTGCCCTACACCATCTTCTCAGTTGTTCTGCTTGAGCCTATTGTTGCAGCCTGTGTCAATCTCATCAGTGTTCTTTTTTGATGACCTTCATGATGTCTCTTATGATAATGTGTCCAAAGTATGTGAGACAGTCTTGCCATCCTCACCCCTAAGGAGCATTTTTGGTGTACTTTTGACAGATTTGTATTTCTTCTAGTTGTGCATGGTACTTTCAATAACCTGTATCAACACCATAATTCAAATGTATCGATTTTTCTATGGTCTTATTCATTGTCCAAATTTCACATGCACATGAAGCAATTAAAAATATGGCTGGGATCCATCCAGTACACTTTTAGTCCTCATAATGACATCTTTGCTTTTTAATACTTTATAGAGGTCTTTTGCAGCAGATTAAACCAACGCAATATGTCCTTTGGATTTCTTAATGGCTTCTTGTCTATCGATGTCTATCAATGTAAAATAAAGCACAAGTAAAGATCTTTCTGGTATTCTCCGCCTCAGTAAAGATTTATCCTTTGTTCCACATCATCTGCTATACCCAGCTTGAAATTCTAGCAGCTCCCTGTACATTTACTACTGCAACCATTTTAAAATTACCTTCAGCAAAATTCTACTTGCATGTGATATGAATATTGGTCAATAATTTCTGCCTTCCTTCGGGTCACTTTACTTTGGAATGAGTACAAATAGGATCACTTCCAGTTAGTTTACCAGGTATCTGTCCTACTAGTTACCTGGTATAAACTGCTGAATGCTTCCAGTTCTGCATCAATTTGTTGAGACACTGCAATTGGTATTCCATCAATTCCTGTAGCCTTGTTTTTCACTAATGCCTTTACTGCAGTTTGGTCTTCCTTCAGTACCATCAATTTTTAATCATATGCTACCTCCTGAAATAGTTGAATGACAACCAATTTTTTTTTTGGTATAGTGACTGTAGAATTTCGTATTTTCTTTTGATGGTGCCTGTATCATTCAATATTGCCCATAGAATCCTTCAATATTACAACTCATGGATTTAATTTTTTTTCTTCAGTTCTTTCAGCCTGAGGTATATTGTTCTTCTCTCTTGGGGTTTTCTAACTCCAAGGCTTTGTGTGTTTTATTATAATGTTTTAATGTCTTCATCAGCTGCCTGTGGAAATTTTCTGTTCAGCTTTTCTTTAATCATTTCTTCCATTAGCTTTAGCTATTCTACATTCCACAGCAAATTTCAGTCTTTCTGCCAACCTCTTTGCCTTTTTCTCCTTTTCCTGTCTTTTAAAGGACCTTTTACTTTTTTCATGCCTGATATCTTCCCACAACTTGTCTGATCTTTGTTAATTGGTACTCAATGCATCATATCTGTTCATAAGAAATCATTTAAAAATCATTTTAATTTTCTTCAGCCATATTTTCCAAATACTGTACTTCCTGTTTCCACCTTTTGCATTCCCACTACAAGTAATTATCACTGCACCTTGATTACAATTTCATACTGATGAAGGTGGTAGAGTTCTTCAATTTCTTCATCACTAGCTTGAGTGGCTGGTGCATAAATTTGAATAACAGTTTTATTAAATTAACTTCCTTGTAGGTGTACAGATATTCTATTACAGACAGCACTGTACTTTAAGACAGCTCTTGAAATGCTCTTTTTGATGATGAATGCAATGCCACTTCGCTTTGTCATTCCAGGTATAGAAAACAATACGACTGTTCAATCCAAAGTGACCAATACCAGTTCCTTTCAGCTCATTAATATGCCTAGGATGTCAATCTTTATGCATTCCATTTCATTTTGACAACTTACCCTTCCCTAAGACTCACACTTCATATATCCCATGTTCTGGTGTGTGCAGCTGCTGCTTCTCGCTCTAGTCAGGCCCCTCCAGTCAAGGTCCATGCACATACTGTGAGGAGGCAGCTCTTCTCGGGGGTATTGTGCAAGCCTCCGACTTGAGGGGCTTATCTTCCAGCCCTACGGCAGACAACGTTCCGCTCTTACTCCTAAGGTGGTCAGTGGCTCATTCCACAGAAGTAAATTGCCTATTCCTTCTCTCTAGTTTGTTCATAGTTTGGAAGCTCCATGAAATCTGTTCTCTCTGAGTGACCCTGCTCGCAGTACTTTAAATACTGGTGGGATAGCTTCCAGCATCACAGCACACACAGGCGACTACAGTACAATCAACTGGTAGCTGAGTGAGGGCTAGTGGCCACCACACTGGGATGCATAGACATGGAGCATTTCTATCGTTGCAAAAAGTTCTTCTGCACAGCGCTGCTAGTCCAGTCTGTCCAACACACTGTGTATTTCACTCTGCCACTCACTGTGTATTCCTCTGGACAAGGGAAGCCTCGTTTTCTTCAATAGCAAAGCACGGATAAAGTAGCACATAGTACTTTCTTTCAAAGGATTCCCTTAGTAAAGATTATTAAATAATGGATACTTTCATACAAACAAAGAAAGAATAAGCCAAACCACACTATCACTGAGTAAATGCCAACTCACAGTGACCCTATATCAGCGGTTCTCATCCTTCCTAATGCTGCGACCCTTTAATACAGTTCCTCATGTTGTGGTGACCCCGTATGTGAGCATATCTGCATGTGGACGGACCCGCCTGGAGACGAATAGAGGAGTGGTGTCTTGGTTCCTAAGATAATTGGAAATATGGTCTTCGGCAACCCTTTTAAAAAGGTCGTTTGACCCCCAAAAGGGTTGCAACCCACAGATTGAGAACCACTGCCCTATCTGAAGTTTCCAAGATGGTAAATCTCTAGGGGAGCAGATAGCCACATCTTTCTCCCAGTGAGGGGCTAGTAGATTTGAACTACCAACTTTGCGATCAGTGCCTAACACACAGTACTACCCGCAAACCAGAGTAAGTGTACCATCAAGGAAAACTACTGTTTGTAGAATCTTGTTTTTCACAGGGCAATGGGATTTTAATCTATTTTTTGTCTTTATGTATTGTTTTTTGTTTATTCATTTGGTTGGCTGGCTGATTGTCTTTTTAAAAGATGAAATGCAACATTCTCAGTTTGTACAACTAAACATCATACTTTCTCTTTTAAAAGACCTTTGGTAAATCCAGCAGACATCCTAATCCATAATACAAATGTCTGGAAATAGTCTATTTCTGGAGGGTTTAAAATATATTTCCTTGTGATTTCTATTTGTTGTTTTATATGATAACAGAAGAAACATGCCCAACACCTCTACCTATTTTTATTTATATGCGGCTCAGATGGTAAATCATATTTGAAGGAATTGCATGAGCTAATCCAAATCTTCTTTTATATTACTTTCACTGCAATGAGTGCGTGTATGATATGTGGATTAAATGCCATTAAAACTGTTTTTAAAAAGTGCAGAGGGTTAGGTGTTGGGCTGCAAAGTCAAGGTCACTGGTTCAAATCTACCAGCCAGGGAAGAAAGGTGAGGCTATCTGCCCCCTAAGGATCTGCTGTCTTGGAAACCCTTTATGGGGTTACCATGTGTCAGAGTCAACTTGATGGCAGTGGGTGTTTGGGTTTCACTATAATTAAGTAGGCATTGCTGAATATGCCCATGATACAGAAAAAAATCATTTCCTAGATTATGTTTCTATGTCATAGGCAATAAACCACAGGTAAGATAAATGTCTAAAGATAGGAAAGAGTCAATTATTAAACGGAGTCAAGTCCCCACCTATTTACAGAGCAACTCCTAAGGCGCAGCACTGCTCAGTTGTTAGAAACTACAGGGGGCAAAGAAATGATTCTACCGTGCAGGGATTTGAAGCTTGAAGAATCCGATTTCATAAACTAGAAAAAAATGGAAGAGCCAACACAAAACAGCACTGCAAATCTTTGAAATTCCTCAGCTAATACACACACGTGCGTGCACACGCACACATGCACCAGTGTAACTTTTTCATTATAAATGCCTCAGATGTTTTCACTTTCATCACCAGAAGTTGTATTAGGCTTTTGTAACAAAGTAATTTTTCAAAAGAAAATTTTAAACTCACTTCACAAAAATTACATTATAAACAATGATGAGTAGGAAGCCAAGAGCTGCCTGAAACACTGAATAGCCTATTTGGCTCAACTCCCAAGGTAAGTGATTTACTCCTTGCCACCTGCCGCTTTGCTTGTGGCGTTCAGAATTCATGTCTTAGCAGTATGGTAAATTACTGTGCCATGAATCCTTGGGCATCTTTTACAAATATTTAAAACTATAAATGTAACATAAAAATAGAAATTGCTTAGTATAGGCTGGTAGTCTCTAAATCTTTTGATGAATACTCTCTTCGGTGTCCTTTTAAGTACATGTCCAAATACATGGATGTTTACTGATGTATAAAAGATATATAAGTACTACTGTACAAATGCTATTTGTATTAGAAAACTTGGACAAAAGTAGAGAACACAATAAAGTATAAACAGAGGTGCAACACCCAATGGATCATCTTAGGCACGCCCCAACTAGAGGTCAGTCGTTACTAGACTATAGACAGGGAGAGATCTGTGTGGACTAGTTTTTGGAAATGTAGCTTGGAGCAGGTAAGGTTTGCAATCTACGTTGGTGTTTCGATAGGCAAGGAAGAGGAGGAAGAAGGAGCTTGGGGTAGAGGTGGGATACGGAGAGGACAAGGCAGCTGGATAAAGAGGAATGACAAGAGCCAAGGAAAAAGAATATCTTTACCCTGGTCCTCCTCTAGACCAGTATTTTTTGGTTTGGAAATGTATGTTTTCCCCTCTGGTAGTGAGGGCAGAATATCTAAGGTGAAGCAAGTTAGATGTTGTTTATTAAGAGCCATGCTTTCTTACAGAGTAGTACGTGGCAATACGGACGTTAATGGCACTCTCATACAATGCTAGTAAGAATGAAATAGATGTAATGTTCCTGAAAAGCCTCTGAGAATACAAATCAAAAATCCTAAAAATATGTATGCCCCGAGGACTTTATTCAGAGGAAACCTCATCTCTTTGCACAGAGCTTTAGCTAAAGGGAGGGTTTAATCACAGGATGGTTGTACAAGAAAAAAAAGCGAGAAACAAAAACAAACAAACAAAATAAAACCAAACCCAAAAAATATCCAAAACGGATTAAATAAACAAAGACACATCCATCTATGGGAGCATGATATAGCCGTTTAATAATATAGAGGTGGGAATTTAATAACAAGGAAACCTGTTTTCGTGGACATTTTGTTTTTGTCTTTTTTATAGAAAAGAACCCTTCTTTACCTTCTGGGAGACCACACATTGTCCACACAGTGCATGTGGTTTGGGCAGAATGGCCTAAGGGGAGTAAGGGGCTGAGCCCTGGCCAGTAAGAGTGCCACATGATCCAAACAAGGCCAACCAGAGCCCACGGGAAGATGTTTTTGGAAAAAGTAATGCTTCTTCTACTGGGGTTGTTAGGTGATGGAATGCAAACATTAACAGCTGCTCGTGGCTTTTTCGCTACTGTACTGAAGTTGTGCCTGAGATAATGTCATTGCAAAAGAAATCAGAATCTAAAAAGAGAAAATTGATTTTGGTGTTATATGAGTACCCAGCTCTAGCTATGTCTAGTTAGGCTGCCTTCCCAGGGCTTCTTACTGACATAAATGAAGACATTTCTAATTTTTGTTAGTTAGTTTTAGTTAGGTTTTGGCAATTACAACCACACTCTCAAGTTAAATGGCAAAATTATTTGGCTCTGTGTATGTGAATGTACAGGGGTTTCAAAAAATTGGTGGAAAATGGAACTAAAACATTATGGATTTTTCCCACTTACAACCTCTTGTATATGTGGGGTATGTGTGTTTCATTGTTTTATGCTTAAATATATCTAATTCTGAAAACTTCAAACCTTGTCATACAGTTCCAAATGGAACAACTATAGAATAGTGAGGTTGGGAGCAGCAGGCAGCATATAGACAGGTTCTTCTGCCCTGAAAAGGTCCGTTGTGCCCTTGTAGTACCTGTCTTTTCCCCCACGCTGGTTCTCCAGGTGTCCCAGAAATTCTAGGAACTAATACGTTTGAAATAAATCCCTATTCTGTTTAAATCTGCCAGTCAACTTCAGCTTCTTAAAACCAAGAATGCTTACTGGCACGGTATACAAACCACCCTCAAAATAGTAACTATCAATAATTTGAGGAGTGTCTCGTAAATATTCTCTGTGCATTACAAGATATTTTACACATGCACTGTTTATCTGAGGAGAGGTCCTATATCTTTTGCTACAGAATGCACTATAGTTTATCCTTCCTAGATACAAGAAAATCATAGTTAAACTTCTTTGCCATCCCTGACAGTTTTTTCCTATGGAAATGAAGAGGATTTTAATTTCAATCTGTGCCAGAGTGACAGTGTAAAGAAAGCTCAGGAAAACAAAAAACAAAACAAAAAAGACAGTCCTTGCAGGAAGGTGACATTATGAAGTTAACCTTGCTGGAAGAGGAAGAGGCCTTAATTGCCTTCAAGATGAATGGAAGGGTGGTAAACCAACTGCCCAACGAATAGAAAAGGTCAAGCTATCTGGAGTTTATCAGAGAGTGGTACAGTCATCAGTCAGATGGGTCTGGAGACTGTACCTATATCCCAGCCAGGCTTGGCAGCCTCCAGAACCAGGATAAGAGAATTAAACGGGCTGTTCTGAATAAATAATGGCTGGTGTGAGGTGCCACCAAGTTCATCCTAACTTCCTTGATATGCAGCAGACCCAACATAAGAGAAGGAAACCCTGCCTGGTCTGAGCTCGCCTCACAACTGAGCCTATCATTGCAGCCATTTTTCAATCCATCTCACTGATGGTCTTCCTTGTTGTCCATATTAGTTCAAGATGAAACCTGCAATTGAAAGAATCTCAACTCACAGCCATCCAGTGGATTCTAACTCACTGAGACCCTATAGCAACCCTAGCCCTTCTTATTCATATGTAGGTACTAGACTGTTGTGATAAGAGCATGAAATCCAGATCTTAAGTGTTTGGATCCAAAATATTGTGATTTTCAATTGTCAAAGCTAAAAAACAGAGATAAGACATGTTGATGATATAGACTTTGATACGATGTGATTAAAATAGCAATTTACTTCTCTGATCTTCTTCTCAAAGCCCAGACTAAGCATGAGAAAAACTTCAAACACCTGACCAGTAGTACCCAAATTGTCAAATTCACAAACAAACAAGAGGAGGAACATTTGAGAAACTGAAAGAGGAAGCTAAGGAAACACACTGACGAAAGGTGACGGGGTCAGAGGGCAGGAAAACAGCATCAGGCGGAAACTTAGGAAATCCAACTAAACCATGGGAGTTAGTCCACTGTACTGTCCCAATACTGGTTCATTAGTTATAATAACTATACTATGTTAACCTAAGATGCTAACAATCGGAGACACTTCATGTGAGGGATACAGGCACTCTACTATCTTTTCAATTGTTCTAAAATTTTTTAACTGTCCTAAGAAATAAATTTTTTTAAATACATTTTTAAAAACCTTCTAACCTCGAGCCAACTACATAGCCTTTCTGTGGCTCATTTACCTCACCTGTACATTTGAGTGATAATAGCAACTTAGTGCAATTTTTGTATATGTGAAGACTAAATTAGTTCTTAGAATAATGCCTGACAGAAGTACACAAATAAGTAAAGTACACAAATAAATATTAGCTATTATTATTCTGCTATTATTACCAGCTATTAAATATTCTGAATATTTGTAAAGTTCAGTAATATTTTATGTAAATTAAGATATTAGAAGTAATTTAATATATAAAATACTAACATGAAACTTTATATAGAAATTTTGAAATAATGAAATCCTAAAATGAAAAATTAAACTCACTGCCATCAACTTGATTCTGACTTGTCAAGAGTGACAATTTCAAAGCTGGTCAGGTGAAGGGTAGCGCATTTATACTATTGGCACCAGGTGGGCCCTAACATATACATCCTGAGCTAAGGTTTTTAGTAACTCAGCACTCATACAAAAGATAACTACTTGGTTACTTAGGGTATAAAATTCCTCATGGGGGTAATAAAACAAACTTTACATTTGAATACCAAAATGATTTGGATGACTCCTATGGAGATAAGATGGCTAGGTTACCAAAGTTAAAAGATGAAAAACTTTTCTCTCATATGAGTAGGTAGGGGCAGAAATTACCAGAAGTTTAAGGCTCAAGCATATGTTTCCTCTAGCTCAGGGGGGCTGGCAAACTCTTGAGATAGTAGAGTCTATCTTACCCTTCATAACAATTTAAAAATCATTCAAGAGCCATAAATATATTTTTACAAACAAATGAAATCACCATTATCTGAATGATATCCTTTAAATTAAAAAAAATGAGACCAGGATAGTTTTATTTTCATTTTAAATTTTGTATCAGAGAAACATGTACATACTGAAAGAGCCAGTTTGCTGGTCCCTGCTCTAGCTGGGTGACTAGTGGTTCGAACTGCTGTTCTTGCAGTTAGTAGCTCAGTGCATAATCCACTATGCCACTAGTGCCCCTCTAGCTAGACTACAACTGATGAAACATGTTTTACCAACACATGATGTCTTTTAGAGCCAATGGAACGCTGTGCAGATATATCATGGGTGTTATTATTCTGAGTATGCAAAACCACTCTGCTGACTTTCCCTTTTGTAACGCCACAAAATTCCAGTCTTTGTGAGATCTCTGGAAATATTGTGATTGCTTAAAATTTTAATACCTCAGGATATCATTTTTTCCATTATGCATTTCCTATTTTAAGATATCAAACTAGAATATATTAAATAACATGCTTATATATTTTTTTATTATTTGCAAATACATAAGAAAGCAAACTGTTTCCAAGTTATATACAAAATTTGATAAATGTCCATGTAACTTCTTTTGACATTAACAGTGATAAGCTTTGATTTGTTTACAATAGGAGGGCAACTGCCAAGAGACTGCTCACTTAATCAAAATGCTGAGGGCAAACGGATGCATCCAATGGCAGAGATCAAAGATTTGGCAGGGAGCCAGAGATTTAAATGAAGATGTGAGAATTAGATATATTTAATCTCAAAAAATAAAAAAAGAACATATACAAAAGTGACATTTCTAAAATCCAGAATGTCTGCTTTTCTTTTTACGTAAGATGTTAAGACCAAATTTCAAACTTTGACACTGAGAATATTAAATTGCCTTGACATATTTCCTATAACTAAGAGGCACAGTAGTTCTACCTATGGTTATGCCGCTAGCCAGTACAAAACCATAGCCTCTCCGAAGAGAAAGGCTTTTTACTCCCTTAAAGAATGACAGTTCTGAAGCCCACAGGGGCAGTTCTACCCTGTCCCATATGGTTGCCATGTGTCCAAATTGAGTCGATGACAATGTGTTTGGTTTTGAGTATGGAATAAGGAAGTGTCCATTTTATATTGTTAAAGAATGCACTGAATTGTCAGTTAAAACGAAAATAAGTTTTCATAACTATCTCACTAAGATGACATTTTAGCCGATACTAACGAGTAAACTAATTTACTTTCAGTAGTACAGTGGGCAAGTGCTCAGTCGCTAATGGAAAGGTCGGTGGTTGAACCCTGCCAGCTGCTCCGAGGGAGACAGATGTGCAGCGGCCGTCGGTTTCAGTAAAGATGAAGTCCTAAGAAATCTATGGGACTATTCTACTTCATCTTCTAGGCTCGCTAGGAGTGGGAATTGAGACTTGGGTTTTAATCATAAGCCAAGCAAGCTACCTTTGTTGTAAAGAGATAAATGATGATGACCAAGAGCTCTAATATCATACCTATATATAAATTTTACATCACACGTGTGTAGTTGCTCCAAGTGGGAAGTCCATGTTAAGACTGTCACAACCTCTGCTGAGAAATGTGTTCTAATTTTAGTAAAGAACGTTAAAATACTCTGAATACATTGCATTTTCAAGGAAATACAATTTCAAGTGGTTTTTCAAATGGAAACGTTTGGTGTCTCATAAAAGGGTAATTCACAAACCTTTTACTTTATTCTCTTTATGCAAAAAGTATCCTATAAATAACGTACAAAACAACAAAACCTCATTAACTCAACTCATCTGCCAGTTAAAATTATTGATTTCTATCCCAAGAATATAAAATCATGAGTAATTTTTACAAAATTTAGTTAACTGTTTCATCAGTTGTAGTCTAGCTAAAGGGGCACTAGTGGCATAGTGGATTATGCACTGAGCTACTAACTGCAAGAACAGCAGTTCGAACCACCAGTCACCCAGCTAGAGCAGGGACCAGCAAACTGGCTCTTTCAGTATGTACATGTTTCTCTGATACAAAATTTAAAATGAAAATAAAACTATCCTGGTCTCATTTTTTTAAAAGGATAAATTAAATCTATCTATGTAAAGATATTCTCCTCCCTCTCTTACACAAATGATTACAGATGTTATCATTTAACATGGACTCATTTTATCCCCATTCCCTATAATGCCTAAATCAATAACACACAACTGACAAACTATAAGGGTTACCAAACCCTGTAAAATTTAAAAAGAATCCAGTAGTGGAGCTAGATAAATTACTCATACCTTGTAATATTTAGAAATACCTATTTTCAAGGGAAGATGAATCAGAAAGCTGACTGTCCAGCTGTACCTTGTTACATAATGAGTTACAGTTTAAGCTAATAAAACCCATTTCAAAGATAAAGTCAGATTCCAGGGATAAAGTCATTATGAAATTATCAATTTTTTTTTTCCTCTTCAGTCTCCTCTAACTCATTTCCCTTCTTGTTGACCTCTGGATGGGCTCCTTTCACCCTCTGCTCACATCTAGACACTTTACGTTCCTTTAAACACTCCTGAAGGAATGTCCTTCAGCTGCCCAAAGAGCACAAATCTCAGTGATAATGAGAGTAACATGGATTAGTAGCTCTCATCTCAGAAAGAGACATGCTACTGTATGTATTCTCTGTATTAGAGCGGAGAGCTGCAACAGAGACAGGACAAAGAAAATAACCATGAAAAAATATTATTGATAATGACAATAAAGAGATACTGACAACTACAATGTGTACCTTCCTGTAAAACCTTTAATTTTCATTAAAATTAAAAGAGAACTTTGTAATCTTTGGCAAATTAAAATACCACGAAATTATGTACTATAGAATTATCTTCTGTAGTTTTGCTAGGACTATAGAAGGTAAAAAGAATTAGACAAACCTGAGGCAATGATGCATAAAATTGAAACTATAAATTATCACCAAAGGAAAGCCATTCCTATATTTGGAACACGCGGCATTTCAAAATGAATGCTATCTGTTGTCTTTATAATTTTATATGATTAATATTCCATCAGCTTAAAAAATCCTAGCAAAAGTACCACATGTTAGACCAAGATATTGTAAGTGCATGTAGGTATATGTATGTAAATATAATTGGAGATGTAAGATAATAAGTACTAAATTATTTTAAACATTATAGTTATAGAGAACTACCCCCCACCCCACCCCGCCCCCAATCCCATTTCTAGCCATAATAAAATAATCAACCTGCATGAACTGGAATCAGATTCATTTTCTTCTTCACTAGTGCCATCCTCCACTTCTGGTCTATCCAGCCAGTGTGCACCGCCACAATCTTCTGATGTAAACTCAAATGCAGGGACTTCTGAGGTGGATGCCATTGGCCAAGAAGGTGAATTCTGAAAATCCAGTTGGCTGGACCTTTGGTAACCAATTGAAGCCAGAGGCAATTGTAGGCTACATGGATCTAAAAACTTTCTCC
This sequence comes from Tenrec ecaudatus, assembly GCF_050624435.1. Lineage (NCBI taxonomy): Eukaryota > Metazoa > Chordata > Mammalia > Afrosoricida > Tenrecidae > Tenrec > Tenrec ecaudatus. The sequence goes on from NC_134532.1 coordinate 182,951,863, forward strand.
CTCCGTTTGCTCCAGTCTGTCCTCGATGCCAAAATTCTCCCTGCTGGCTGTCAACTGCAGAATTAGGAGATGATGCTTGATGGCCAAACCACCTCCATCTGATTTTCAAAATCTGCTTCACATCAAACTCTTTACGAGAACCAGACATCCTCAGAGAAACCGAGTGATCGTCTAGGCAACGGGCAAAAGGCACTGCACACAGATTTGTGCATCCAACCAAGACAAGAGAAGTATATGCCCTGCTGTGCACAACAAACAGATTTAAAAGAAAATCAATCACATTCACATATATATCTACATTCACTTTATACCAATACATTACATTATAAAGAACAAAGGACAATGAATAAAGATGACACACAGTGGAACATTCCGTTCAATCAGAGCAAACTCTCATCCACCTATCCTGAAGCAGCCAGACCACTTTGCTTGCTCTGCCTTCCCACACTGACCAGTAGCTCCACAAACACTGACAGCATTCACTGAGGTCCTTTCAAATGCAGAACACCACCCCCTTTTCTTAAACCACAAATGAGGAGACAGAAAGCACTATCCCCAGCTCTACCTCCATCTCCACCGCTTACTACATTAACTCTTTTATTGCTGAAAGAAGGCATTCATTTCAGAATCTTTTTCTTTTGTACTTAAAAAGCACTTAAAAACAAAAATGTTGTACTTTTTACGTGATTGCCTAGAGGAGCATCATACAACAGTTTTTAAAAGCCTTCTCTGATGAGCCGAGTATGGTGATTTTCAAGCTGTGTACTCTGTGGAGGGAAGGGGAGGAGGAAGGACGACTCAAAGTGGGGGCTCCAGATTGGAGTGGATCTGATTCATAGTTAGATCTTGGATAAGACTTCATTTGAACCAAGACTAATAGGAAGATTACAGAGAAGAAAAAAAAAGTTTGAAAATGACAAAGAATCAAATTGTGACAGTATTTACGCTTTTTCAAAGGAAGAACCTTCAGAAGTCAATACCACTCTATAGTTATGACACGACTTTGAGTAGGAGAGTGTGGCTCAAGGTTGGCAGCAAGGACTAGGATGGGACAAGTATGGAGTCTCCAAGTGCCCACTTGGTGCCCTCTATTTTTAGCAAAATGTAACAATGATCTGAACGTGGTTACAGTGAAGGCAGATTGAGAAAGCGAATAAAAATCAAGCAAATATATATTTTTAAAATACTAAGTTATTGTGAGCAAGCACTCTACTAGGTACTGTGGGGAAGTAGGAAAATATGCAGCATGCTCTTGAAAGAGAATAAAGCCTGGTTAGTGAAACATAAATATATTGGTAAATTACATATCAAGAACAACACATTGTAACAACATTAAATGGTATATTAAGACACAATGTTACAATATTAAATCAGTGTTACCATATTAAAACATTGTAACATACAAATATAGAATTTTGAGTTTTCAAGGTACTTAACATATATCATAACAAATAATTTCACTCAAAAAGCAATGCCTAAATCAGACCATCAAAAAAAAGAAAAAAGTTGCTTCACTTAGAAAAACACAGTGAAGCATGTACTTTAACTTTACATAGCTCTTCAGAACAAAAATTATATAGAGGACAAAAAGAATAAGAGGCATGAAATTCCATGTACAATTTTGTGCTAAATACTGTGGTAGAAACCAAAAATACTTAGAAGACAAAAGGGCTATCAGGGTGATGATGTGGGCCATTTTCATTAGGGAGAAAGGGCTTCTAAGAATAGTAAGTTGTTGAGACAGAATGATAAAGGATTTTATAAAGTAAGAAAGATATTAATAAAAGCAGGCAGTGAGCAAATTAACAATGAAGGAGGGGGAAGCAGTAGTCTGATTAGCCAGCTAAGCATACCTAATTAATTTTAAGGAGTTCTAAGAGATAAAGTTGGATGGCTAGGGTGAGATAAAATGCCTAGAGCAGAGGTGTAAAGACTAGCAGACAATATTAAATGGGCTGTTGAAGGGCAATGTTTCAGAAAATTAATTTGGCAGCAGGATGCAGGATAAATTAGAAAATGAAAGGGCATCTCCCCCTCCCTTCTCACCTCCACCAGACTCCTACCAACATCCTTCAAAGCCTACTCTATTATCTATTTCTAACTCTTTTCCACACACATCACTTTGTCAGTCAAGACAAAGTATACATCCTATTACACTTTCTTCTTGTATTGATGTTTGCATCCCAGTGTCTGTGGCGTTAAAATCCCACCATAGTTTAGGTATTTAACCGGTTGTCACTGAGTTGACTCATTGTGATTCTGTGAGGAGGGCTTCAATAAGTTCATGGGAAAATACAATTAAAGATAGTGGAATTTTTCCATGAACTTTTCGAAGCCACCTCATAGGAGTGTCAGGTGAGAACTGTGATCCATAGGACTTTCAATAGCTGGTTTTTCTTTCCAGAAGTAGATCACCAGACCTTTCTTTTCAAGGAGTCACTGGGTAAACTTGAACTTTCTTCCTTTCAGTTAGTAGCCAAGCACATTAAGGTTTGCACAACTCAGAGACTCCCACCCTTGAAAGGCTTACCCGATTCACCTAGCCCTGAGGGTCCCCACAGTGGTCGCTTTAAGGTTACCCATCTCCTGGGAAGGATTTTGGAACTGCAGGGGCAGGGGAGGTTATGTGTTGTCATAACCAGAGTGCTAACGGCAGTGGTGGTAAATATCTTGCAATACATGATACATAACCACCCACTGAAGAACTATTACTGCAATAGCCCACAATGATCTTCCCATCACTCTCTTCATTTGAATAAATATTTACTGAGTACCTATATATGCAAGGCACCACAAAGGAATGAAATATGAACCACAAACAGATCTTACTCGTAAGAAGTTTTAAAGTTGACACTTTGGCAGGGAAAAAAAAAGGATAATTAAGTGTACAGCATACAAAAGAAAATACGTTAATATTTTATATAATTTAAAGCTATATATGCAACCTATTAAGAGTACAGATCAGAGAGACTGGTTACAATGTGCTAGCTCCAACAGCTAAAAAGTTATATTAATTGTGATTAACCTTTCATAAAAGGCCACTAGAGGCCAGACATGTGCCAGTACAATACAGACAAGTCTAGAGCCTTCAGGAGACATCACTGTTAAACCATGCTCTAGCACCAAGTGGACACAAGGACCCTTTCACCAGTGTTGAGACATAAACTTCAGAGTAGCGCCAGTCCTAAGTAGTCAAGAAATGCAGGTGACAGATAGGCCACTGAAATAAGCTGCTTGGTTTTGAAGGAATACCAGGATCTTTGGTTGACAAAGGCCAAGTAGCAGCACTTAATCCCTGCTGGCACGATGATGGGCTTAGTTACATGCGCCTAAATACAAATAAACTCCTTTTCACAAAAGTCAGTCAAAAAACACTGCTACTTGAGTTCCAGTACTGGTATGCTCAAAACAAAAACCCACTGCCCTTGAGTCAATTCTGACTCATATTGACCCTATACAGGGTATCTGAGACTGTATATCTTGACAGGAGAGGACAGTCTTGTGTTTCGCCCATGGTGTGGCTGGTGATTTGAACCACTGATCTTGCAGTTAGTGATCCAACACCTAATCTACTATGCCACCAGGGCTCCTTAGTTCACACACACATAGGTTTATCAGAAACATGTTCAAACTATCAGTGGATGCCTGCAGACAAGTTCTCTCAGTTAAGACTCTTAGTTTTGAACCCCTGGCTATGGCAAAGAGACACCTGATTGGTGGTGGTGCTCTTATAAAAAAAAAAGACTCTTAGTTTTGTTACTCCCAAACTCTACAGACTCATTGTCATGAAGTCAATTCTAACCCATAGTCACCTTGTTAAGACACAGAACTCTCCCTGTGGATTGAAAGCTTTGTCTTTCTCCTGCAAAGAGGCTAGTGGTTTCAAACTGTTGACCTTGTGCCCAAGACAGAACCCACTACAGCACCAGGGCTCCTTTAGTCTCATTATGGTGCCTTGGGAAAAAGTTCCAGTCAACACAGTGGCTTCCAAGGGGATCTGCTGGGCCAGTTAAATTCAAGGTCATGGCAGAAGGTTATGGATGGTTTCTTGAAATTCCAAAGGAATAATCTTCATAGATTTTCCTCAAAGGATGATCACAGGGGCTTACTATGAAGATATTTTAAGAAAATTAGATACTGCAATAGTGAGAAAAAGGTCAGGAAATCAGAGGAATTTTGTTCCTTTCATGACAATGAATCTGATTATTCTCTAAGGGCAGAAAAGGGTTGCTTCCAGAGTTGTCTTCAGAGTCTAACACCATCCACTCTACAGCCCCAGTCTTGCCTGTTCACACTTCTTTAAGCTCTCAAAACTCAAAGAACACATACAAGGATTTAAGTCCTTGGAGGATAACTTACTGTTCTGAAAAGGTATAAACCTAGAGTGCAGTCTTTAGGGAAGGGCTAGAGAGATGAAAACACTGTCTGATGCCACGACCCTTTCATACAGTTCCTCATGTTGTGGTGACCCCCCAACCATCAAATTATTTTCGTAGCTACTTCATCACTGTAATTTTGCTACTGTTATGAATCGGGTAACCCCTGTGAAAAGGTCATTCAACTCACAAAGGGGTCACGACCTACAGGCTGAGAACTGCTGTTATAGACCTAGATGGAAGACATGCCAAGAAACTATAGCCTCACAATTTGATATTTTTGTTTAATCAAGGTTCCTATGATTTTACAGCAAAACTTTTGCCTTACCTTTGGTAAGGCAATTCCTACTCGTTCTTGTTGTTAAGTGCCAATGAGTCACATACAACAGAACAAAACACTGCCTGGTCCTGCAACATCCCACAATTGTTTCTATGCTTGAGCTCAGTTACAGCCACTGTGTCCATTGTCTCATTGAGAGCCTTCCTCTCTTTCTCTGCCACTCTAATTTACCGAGCATGATGTCCTTCTCCAAGGACTGGTCTCTCCTGACATATCCAAAATATGTAGGGCAAAGTCTCAGTGTTCTTGGCTCTAAAGGTGCACTCTGGTCGCGTTTCTTTCAAGACACAACACAACTGTTTATTCGTTTGGCAATCCATGGTATTTTCAACAGTTTTCACCCAAACCACAAATGTATTGAGTCTTCTTTGGTCTTCCTCAGATTCAATGTCTAATCTTCTCATGCATATGAGGCAAATGAAAATACTATAGCTTGTATCAAGTGCATCTTAGTTCTCCAACGGTCAATTTGTCCTGGATTCTGCATGTTGTTGAGAGCTCTTATCTGTACCAGTATAAATGCTCTGGTCTAGCTAGATAGTGGGAAAAGGAAGCATGATATTGGGGGGAAGGAAGCATTAAAGAACTAGAGAAATGTTGTGTGTTTTGTCTGTGTTACCGAACCCTGACTGACCCTTCTGTGAGGGGATGTCCAATTTTCCAATTGTTTACAAATGGGCATTGGGTCTCCACTCTGACCCTCCTCATTCACATTGGCATGATTGTTTTTAATCTTCTGATGCCTGATACCTGATCCTCTCAACACCTTGTGATCACACAGGCTGGTGTGCCTCTTCCATGTGGGCTTTGTTGCTTCCCTGCTAGATGGTTTTTTGTTTAAATTCAAGCCTTTAAGGCCCCAGATGCTATATCTTTTAATACCAGGGCACCACCATCAGCTTTCTTCACCACATTTGCTTATGCACCCACTTTGTCTTCAGTAATTGTGTTGGGAAGGTGGCTATCATACAGTGCTACATTACTAGAACAAACGGTTCTTGTACTGAGGTAAGATTTAGTCTATTTGTTTTCTTGTTGCATTTACATATATATAAACAAATATACCTGTATTTACATGTTTACATATACACATATATCTTTACTTTTTCTTCTTCTTTCCTCTTTTCTTTTTTTCTTCCTGCTCCACTGTCATGACTACACATCATTCACCTCTCAGATACAATTTGATGGATCAAACATGACCAGAAAAGCTACACCCTCCTTACCATCAATTTTAGAATCCTTACTATTCCCCTGTTCCTCTCCCCCACCTCATTATTGGCTCACCCATCACCTCCCCGTCTCTTCCGCTCCCATGGCCTCAGGAACCATCAGTCCAGTCGCCATCTTTGTACGATAGCCTATCCTGCCTATCTTTATACTTTTTCTTCTTTCAGCAACTTTTATTGAATAAAATAAATGGACTGTACCCCTAAGTCTATATTGTTCTAATGAGTACTTCTTAGGAGAATTATGATAAAGTAAAAAGATATATTAAATATCATTTTGTTAAATTATCAAACTGGTCTTCATGGACTATATAAGTAGAATATCCCTCATCACTCTCTATGCCTGACTCTCTTAATTTTTTCATAGCACTTTTCCACTTGATTGATTTGACTATATGATAATGTGCTATTGTCTTCCCCTTGACAAAGTACGTTTCAGTCAGTTTTATTTTGGTTCCTCATTGTAATTCCAGCTTACAACAGTACCTGGTGGGTAGTAGGTGCTCAATAAATACATCTTTAGTGGCAGAATCCAATAATTATCTGACTAAAAAGTATGTCTATAGTGTAACTTTAGGATGAGTCCTGGTGGCATAGTGATTACAGATTGGGCTGCTAACTGCAAGATCACTAGTTCAAAACTACCAAACACTCAATAGGAAAAAGATGATTGGGTTTTCTAGTCTTGTAAAGAGTTACAGTTTCAGAAACTCACAGGGGCAGTTCTACCCTGTCCTATACGGTTGCAATAAGTAGGAATTTACTCATATGGCAATGATTTTTAGTTTTATTCATTATAAAGAATCTGATATTTTAAAAATATTAGAGAAAGGTTTACTTGTGGTAATAAATTTTTTTCTGTATTTTCTTATCACATTATCCTATCAACTTCTTGTTTTTATTTCATCCTTCATATATAAAATTCAATCACTTTGAAATCCAAGGATTAAATAGCAGATGTCATATCAAATTGATACAAAAATTTATTCAAACTCATAAAATTATGTTCTGTACCTTTCTTTTAATATCCTTGCTTTCCATCAAGGTAAATTTGATACACAAAAGCCCAGACACTCTTTAAAACATATAATGTTAAATGTCAATTATAAATCTAATTTTCAAAATGTAATCAAGGGATCTAAAAGTAATTTCTGCTTAAAATGGGGTCAAGTGTTAGTTTGTGAATTTAAATGATGGTGTGTTTTATAATTAGTGTTCACTCTTATACCTCTCTGGGTTCTAATATACATTGCAATGGTTACAGAGAACTTACAAACAAAATTCAGGATTAAAGGGTTTATTAAGTAAGTCAACAAGTTGTAATGCCAGTGAGAAATGCTCAGGGTTGAGATGTTTATCACGACATGTTACATAGTTCTTTCAAGTCTGCTAATAAATGCCCCAAGCCTCATCCAGAAAGCATTAAGCTTTAGCTCTGTGGGTCAGCAAACCGAGAGTGCCCAGAGGCACCCTACTCCAAAGCCAGCCTCCTGTACAAAAGCCTTCAGTTTTACTTCTCCATGGGTTGTGAAGTCCACCACTTTGCTCCATGTTCTGGCTTCTGGTACGGCTGCAGCTCCTCTGATGCTAACAGTTGTCATCTGGATCCAAGAGGTTCACTGCATAGGGATCTTGGGTCCAGAGGAGGTGGTCCATTCCTGGCTTTTGCTGGTTAATGAGATCCCTGATCCTGCTTCTCAGAGGCTTCATTTTATTCACAGTGGATGGAATCTCAGGGAATCCTGTTCAAAATTATTCATAAGTGAGTCCTATCTTCTTCACATTTTCTTACCAAACCCATGGAGGGAAAGTCATTCATTTGGTGGGAGTAAGACACTTTGGCTAGTTGAGCCACATTAAATAATCCACTGCTCCTGCAGAGGAGACTACTTACTTGGCATTACAAGAGAAACTTTGACTTGTCATTGGAGGAGCGGCAGATGAGATCATGTCAACAGTGGCTTTTAAAGCTACAACTTCACTTAATTTAAATCACAATTAAGCAGGAACTAAGTGATATGGGTAGTCACCATTATGCAAACCTCACAAAGATTTTTAGAAAATATTTGTTTTAGACTAATAAATATTGATCACTCTAATCCTGTAGTCTTCAGTGAATCATATACATTGCATTAAAACACATCAAGAACACATTGTATTGTTCTTGTTCTGGTGTTCTGCAAGCAGAGGGTGGGGTTCCTGTTCTGGTATTCATTCCACGTGGTTTTTGTGCACAGTACTGAACTTCTATGTGGTTCCCGTGAGGCCTTACATGCTTTCCAGAAATTGCATGTACCTTTTGGGATTGTACTACCTGAAACTTCCCTTTCCCTCACAAAAGTCACTTGGATTACAAAAGTACTTCTTCTGCTGTATTAATTCTTTCAGTGTTTTGAAGCTGGAACCGAGGTTTACCACTCCCCAGAAACCTAACATATTTGGCTCCGCAACTTGAATAAAACCTCTGGACTCCACCTTTGAATATAGCTGAACTCGTGATCTTCTTCTGACTGATTGCCAAGATGGCCTCTCGAGATGGCAAACCAAGAAGGGAGCCTAACGGATCATCAATGGGAGCAAAGCAAAGACACAAACCCCCTGAGCAGCCCCCCTATATAGACTTCAGTCTAGGAGGGGCAGTTCCCGGAATGCCCCGGGACTGATAGGGAGGCAGTCATAAAGGTCAGCGGACAGACCCGGAATTATCTATGCTTTTTAAGAGCTTGTGTGTGTGTGTGTGTTTTCTTTTTTGTTTTTTTTTTGTTTCTCTTTTATTCAATCTTTTGTTTTCTTTTTGTCTTGTCTCTGTTATTGTTGTTTTGCCTACCTTTATAAGATAGACATGGGAAGCAAGTCCAAGGAGAAAGCAAGGGACCAACTGTTCCAGAGGGACTTGTAGGAGGAGGGGGAAAGGAGCAGGGAGAAAACAACACCATAGACAGGGGAACAACTAGGGAATTAAAAGCAACAACAAAGAGGATGTAGAGATCCTGGTGGTGTTGGAGCAACAGCAATCTAGCTGAGAGGAATTAGTAAGAGGTGAGTGTGGTGGGTGGAAGGAAGGTAAAAGGAAACAGAGGAAAGATGTAGTAAGAAAAGCTATGGATAGAGGAATAAACATAGGTGTGCTCCTGTGAATACATTAATTCATGAAAATAGAGGAACTGGTCTATGTACATATATTTATATGGCAATAAACTGAGGTAGTGGATAGATTTTGGGTCTCTGCTCAAGCCCTCCCTCAATGCAAGAGCACTTTATTCTAACAACTTGGCATTCTGTGATACTCACCCTCCCTAAACGATCGATCAAAATAAGTGCATAAGCAAATGTAGTGAAGAAAGCTGATGGTGCCCGGCTATCAAAAGATATAGTGTCCAAAAAAAAAAAAAAGATATAGTGTCTGGGGTCTTAAAGGCTTGAAGTTAAACAAGCAGCCATGGAAGAAGCCTGTGCGATCATGAGCTGTTGACAGAATCAGGTAACAGGCACCAGAAGACCCAAAACAAACCAAAAAAAAAACATAGTGTTGAGAACATGGGGAGTCACAGCAGAGACCCAAAATCCATTTGTAGACAATAGGACATCCCTTCATAGAAGGGTCACAAGGAAGGGGCGAGTCAACCAGGGTACAGTGTAGCACCAATGAAATACACATTATTCCTCTGGTTCTTTGAGGCTTCCTCGTCCTCCACTATCATGACCCCAGTCCTGCCTTTTAGTTCTGGCTAGACTGCAGCATGTATACTGGTACAGATAAGAGCTCTTATCCAGTTTAGACAAACCCCTCAGGAACAGAAATGGGAGTAGCAGTACTAGGAGGGTAGGGGGAAGGTTGGGGGGTAGGGTGAGAGGAAGGGGGAACCAATTGCAATGATTGACACATAATACCACCCCCTGGGGGTATAATGAACAGAAAAGTAGGTGAAGGGAGACAGTGGTTAGTGTAAGATATGAAAACAGTATTAATTTATATTTTATCAAGGGGTCAAGAGGGTGGGAAGGGGGTAGGGAAAAAAGAGGAGCTGATACCAAAGGGCTCAAACAGAAAGCAAATGTTTAGAAAGTAATGATGGCAACATATATACAAATATGCTTGATACAATGGATGTATGGAATGTTATAAGAGCTGTAAGAGCCCCTAATAAAATGATTTTTTTAAATAAATAAAAATAATAAAACCCACATTTTATTTAGTGGCATTCATGTTGGTGATTAAGAACTAAGTTCTGTCCCTGGTCTTGGCTCTGTAACTAATTTAGTATCCTATTTTACAGAGTTTTTCACCCACTATACAAACCTGAATTGTATCACATTATTTTGAAGATGCCTCTAGCATTTGGGAATTTCAGGATACTTTAAAATTTGGTCTTCTCGCAGAATTTGCTTTGTTTTAAAAATGGAATGCTAATTCAAAATCATTTAAATTTCTCTAACTTAAAAAAATATGATAGCAGAAAATGAGTTAATCATTTACCCAGGTTAAAAGATATCAGGAAAACCATGTACTTTTAATATTGACTTTAATTCTAGAAAAAATACCAAATACCTCTTCTTCAACCATATAAAAATCTAACATTGTAAGTATTAAAAAAAGAGAAAATTTGTGTTCTTGCAAATTAATTGTTGTTGCAAATGTCCTTAATAGATTTGGAAGGGAACAGAAAGATGAGAAAATAAACTATAAAACAATATGTAGATCCCTAAATTACATTCTGAAAAATGTATAAGTAATTGACACATCATCTATTTTAACAAGTCTGAGCTGTACCTGTAGTGTAACCAGAAAATCAGTGCAAGGGTTACTATATCCCTAATAACTTATATGTGATATTTATTGTTGTTAGGTGCCACTGAGTTGGTTGTAACTCATATGACCCCACATACGAAACAATGAAACACTGCCCAGTCCCATTTTATCGGGGGCTTGTACAACTCTTATCACAATCCATATATCCATCTACTGTATCAAGCACATGTGTACATTGGTTGCCATCATCAATCTCAAAACATTTGCTTTCTAGCCAGTATCACTTTTATGGAACATTCTGGCTATATTTATTCCACGATGGATTTATAGTTTTTTCTGGCATTCTACACTACTTTTGATATTCTCTGTCAACACCCAAATGCACCAATTCTTCTTCAGGCTTCCCTCTTCATCGTCCAACTTCCATATGCCTGGGAGGTGATAGAAAACGCCATACCATGGCACTTTCAGTAAGTTGTACAGTTTGTGGGAATCGGATATTTACTGAACTCAACTCAAAGAATGAATGAGTAAATGAGTGCCACACATCTTGACTTGAAAGGTCTTAAAAATCTAGTTGAAGAAGGCTTTGAATGAGACTTGCTGAATCACCAAGGAGTTTAGTGTTGACTTCACTTGAGCGGTAACGAGGTTCTGATTGAGGCTTTAGAAGCACACCTCAAGAAGATGGCTAGGACAACTGTGAAGAATGAGCTGGTGAGGAGAGGTATCATCAGTAAAGAAAGCGATGTAAAGGCTCTTCAGGTGAGAGAAACACATGGTTTAAATTTGACTGACAGCATGGGATCTGAAAGGTGGATGGATGCAACGATCTTGCAGGGTGTGTGAGGCAAAGCGAGAGAAGGAAGTGAAAGACGACAGCACTTTCAAGCCTGAGTGACTGAAAGAAGAGTAACATTAACAGAAATGAGAGTTTCAGAAGGATTGAGTGCAGCGCTAGACAAATTTCATTTTAATTATAAATGAGGGTAAGTAATAAAAATCTTGCTACTAGGGTTCCGGTTCATACATACATGGGCTTACTCCAAACAAAAGATGCTTAACTATGTCGCTCTGTAATGCACTTTTCTTAGTTCCATTATGCTGCCCTCAAAAGAAAAAAAAAGTGACCTATCAAAATACTGGCTTTAAAGGGGGATCTGATGAGGCAGTTAGGTCCCTGGAAAAGTAGTTCAGAAGGTAATAGCATATGCTTCTGGGGATTCCAACGTGGTCATCTTGATAAATTTTCTCAAAGGACAGAGGAGACTCACAAGGGCTTATAAAGAAGTTCTAAGAAGACTGAGAACTGCTGTAGTGAGAGAGAGGCCAACCATGTTTTTCCCTCACAACTAGGTCCTTGCTCATTCTTCCAGGGTAGCAAGGGCTGCCCTATGAACATTTTTGTTGGGAAACGTTGCATCATCCACCTTACAGTCCTGATCTTGCCACTTCAGACTTCTTTTTGTTCCCCAAACTTAAAGAAAATTAAAAAGGAACAGTATTTAAGGCAGTGGTTCTCAATCTTCCTAATGCTGTGACCCTTTCATAGAGTTCCTCACATTGTGGTGAACCCCTAACCATAAAATTATTTTTGTTGCACACTTCATAACTGTAATTTTGCTACTGTTATGAATTGGGCAACCCCTGTGAAAGGGTCATTCCACCCCCAAAGAGGTCGCAACCCACAGGCTGGGAACCGCTGCTCTATGGGATAGGGTATGGAACTGCTCTCTGAATTTCCAAGACGGTACTGTTTATGGAAGTAAAAGCCTCATATTTCCTCTGGGGAGCAGTTGGTAGTTTCGAACTGCTGACCTTGCAGATTACAGTTCAATGTGTAACAACAACATTTAACAGACTCCTTTTCATATATCACCCAAACAACTTATTCAGACAGTTCATTCATTTTGTTGAAATTATTAATTGAATGTCTGCCTTTAGTAGACTGTAAACTCTATGAAGGGTTTACAGAAATAACTAGGGTTTTTGAGACACTCAAAATGCAGAAACGTACATTTAATTTTTTTAACGTACATTTAATTTATGAACAGCAAAACAGCAGGACAAAAATACACAGAGGCATGTGTTGATTGCTAAGAGATTTGACAAAGGTCAAAGAGGTTATTTCCAGACAAGCTGGGCCTTTATGGGTAGTAAAAGTACCCACTCTTAAAATGAAAAGGACCCCAGTGGCAAAGTAATTAAAGCACTTGGCTAACAACCCAAAAGTTGGCAGCACGAACACACCACAGGGCTCTGTGGGAGAAAGATGAGATAGTCAATAGATAGTATAGAATCACTCTGAATCAGAATTGACTCCAAGGTCATCCTTTTGGGTATAAATGAAATCTGTAGTTGGTTCGTTCAATGGCAATTATAAATATATGTACATTCTCTTACACATTTGAACTTGAGCATATAAAAGCAAGTGTATTCACAAAGGTTTCCCATAGAGTTAATGCCGTATGATACAGGTCCCCTACTGGAGTTGGGTTCTCTCTGTTACATAAATTTAGATGAAACATCTAAATACAGAGAGGATATAAAAAACACTTCTGGAGGAATATAAATCCAAATGCACTAGACCAGTAGTCAGTCTGTGATGAGATAAAGAATTTGTGCCAGAATGTGAATTAGCACACTGAAGTTTTACCCTGAAAATAACATCCACAGGACCCAACAGTGTATGGCCTGAGGTAGTTGGTTTCCATTCTGGTGGGAGTGCTTTATTTCCTCATGGACCATGGACAAATGGTCGGCAGACCCACTGCTGAGCAAAGTCTCAGGCACTTTGAAGAGCCCTTCTTTCAATGTTGATGACTCGCCCCTAGTCTTTTACAGTTACCTGGCCTGTACCCAATTTGACAGCAAAATTTAATAACTCACTTTTCTTGAGGCTTTACAATGTATTCAACTTAATTTTCATGGAAAGACTTCTCTTAATACATTCATTACTATTTTTTAATTACTAGAACAAGTCTAATGTTAAAAAGAGGCTTGGGAACAAACACCACCTTTGGTTAGTTTCCAACTCAGTAGGAACAAGATGTCACTGGTCTTCTACAGAGCATCCACTGAGCCTTGGACTGTGTTGGCGCTGCTCTGTCAGTCCCCATTTACAGAAGGGACAGAAGAAATCGGCGTAAAGTAATAAGGAGGATGAGAGGCTGTTCGGCTCAAGAGTACTTCTGCTGTGTTTCTCCCACATTATCACTTTAAAGTGGTAGCCTAAGTGCCTATGTCAATAGCTAAGTCACTCACCAACTAATGATGTAATTTAAGCAACTCACTTCGCCTCCCTACTCTTGTTTCCTCTCCAGTGAAATGGGATTAAAGTAAATAGTGCCAGCAAGTCTAGATCTAACAGCAGTTACAATTTGTGAAGTACCTAACTATGCATAAGATGTAAAATACTTTATATTGAATAAGATATTCCACTGTCATAAAACTCCAATAAACAGGGGTCTTACACAACCCCTTTACAGGTGGACACTAACCAACCCAAAACCAAATTCACTGTTATACAGTTGATTCAACTCAGAGCAACCCTATAGGGCAGGGTAAAACCATCCTTGTGAGTTTCTAAGACTGTAACTCTTCACAGGAGTAGAAAGCCCAGCCTCTCAGATCACAGCCCAATTTGTAACCGCTATGCCACAGGGCTCCGTGGTGGACAATAAAGATAGGTCCATTGTGTCAGGTACCGTCAAGTCGGTTCCAGCTCATAGCTGACCTTAGGTGTGACAGAGGGAAACACTGCTTGAGCCTGTGCCATCTTCATACCTGTTGCTATGTGTGAGCCCACTGTAGCAATGATCCTTCAGGCACGTTTAAAGCCGAACTTCATGTATCTCGTTGAGCCCAGTGTTAAATTTGAATCCAGGTTTGACTCTAAAGACCAGGTGCTTTTAAGTGCACCACACCAGCTTACTTTCAAAACATTCTCGTGTACTACTCAGGCAGGTAAAACAGGTATTATCACAGATGAGAAAGCAGTTTCAGAATATGGCTGCCTTGGACAAGATTAGATCTCTAGTAAATGTATGGCACTGAGTCTACTCCAACTCATAGCAACCTTGTATAGGGGTTCTCAGGCTGTAATCTTAGAGACAACCCCGTCTTGCTCTGAGGAGATGCGTGGTGGGTTTGAGCCTGGACTTTGAGATGAGCAGCTCACCTGCTAACGCAGTGACAAGACTTGACTAAATTAAATGCAAGTAGGGTGATAACAGAGAAAGAGCACAAAGCTCTTAACCTCACTCCCATGCATCAATGTACTGTAACTGAGGTGATCATACTTGTAGTTAAATGCCAAAGTGGATTTACACACCAAATGCAAGTGTCTCATGGATTTCCCTCCATTTGGTTCCCTCCATTCTGCCACTATTTCTTTTATGGAGAAGCGCTGGCCCACAGGAATATCAACAATACTTTTTAACTCTTCAACTGTTTTCCTCACTGCCATGGAGTCGATTCCAACTGGGTCCTAGGCAGTAAGTCTTTACAGGAACTGAAAGCCTCATCTTTCTTCTAAGGAGTAACTGGTGGTTTTGAACTGCAGACTTTGTGGTTAGCAGTCCAATTCACAACCCACAACTCAGGGATCCTCTCAACTGCTTATCGGTATTTATATTTGGTAGTAAAACAAATGACTTAAAAAAATTTTTTTATTGTCATTTGGGCAAAATGGTTTTCCATTGAATTGACATTTTGTTTTGTGACACTGATCTCAATCCCTGCAAAACCTCCCACTTCCCGTTCCCTCTCTTTTCCCCATTCCTCTCTCTTTTTTCCTACCTTAAAATTATAGATTAGGTGCGGGGAGGGGTTACATGTCAGACTATCAACTCTGCAATTAGTGGTTCAAACCACTTAGTGACCCCAGCCCACAATGTTATCCCCCTTCCGCCTCCCCTTTTTCTTCTCCCTCTTACAGACCTCTGTCTGCCTTTTCCTCCATGTCTTCCCCCGTCAACCTTCTAGTGCACTGCTTCATCCTCCCAATGTTGCCTATCCTCCCTTTGGGACCTTCAAAGTCTGTTTCCTTCGGTATGCCAATCTGTGTCTTGGTTCTTATCCTTAATAGCAGTGGTCGCATACAATTGTTGTCTGTTGTGACCAACTTCACAAAGCATAATGTTCGCCAGGACCCTCCATATCATGGAGTAAGTCGAGGTTTCATCATGGATTTTTAGTGAGGCTTATTATTCTGTGCATATGTACCAAAGCTCCTTTATCCATTCTTCTACTGATGAACATTTGGGCTGCTTCCAATTTCTTGCTCTCGTCAACAGTGCTGCAATGAACATGGGAGTGCACACATCTGTTCATATTATGGCTCTTATTTCTTTAGGGTATGAAGAACTATTGCTGGATCACATGGAATTTCTATTCCCAGTTCTTTGAGGTAGCATTGTACTATTTTCCACAATGGTTGTACAATTTACAGTCCCACCAGCAGTGTATCAGCGTTCCAATCTCTGCAGTCTCTCCAGCACATTTTCTGGTTTTTGTATTTTTTTAAACTTGGCCTGTCATTGTCAGTGTAATATATCTATCTCATCATTGTTTTGATTTGCATCTCATGGATGGCTACTGATAATGAACATTTTTCATGTTATTCTGGATGTTATTTTAGGTGAACTATCTGTGTATGTCCTTTGCCCACTCTTCAATTGGGTTATTTTCATTTTTGTTATTGAGGAATTGCAGTTTTCTGTAGATTTGAAAGATGAGCCCCCTGTCCTGTATATCATTGCTAAAGATTTTTCCACCAGTCCACGAGTTTTTTTTTACACTTTTGATGCACAGAGTGTTTTATTTTTAGTAGGTATCGGTCATCTATTTTGTTGTCTACTGTGTATGCTGCCTTCATTATATTTGATGGGATGCCTATGCCCTGTAACAGGGCCCTTAAATTTATCCCTATTTTTTTCATTGACCATCTTTATAGATCTGGGATTTACAATCAGGTTTTTTAGCCATTTTGAGCTCATTTTTAATGCAAAGGTGAGGTGTAGGTCCTGAGAAAACTCAGGGCTAGTAGTCGGAAATCTTCAGCTGCTCCATGGCAGAAAGATGAGGCTTTCTACTCCTATAGCGAATTACAGCCTCGGGAAACCCACAGGGGCAGTTCTACCTTGTCCTACAGAGTCACTATGAGTGAGACTTAACATGATAACAGTTTGGGTGTTTTTGGGTTAAATGTATACTGGGCTTTAACACTTCTGTGTGTAAATAAATAAAAAACAAAATAATTTTTTTAGTTGTGTGTGAATTAGGTGAGGATTTACAACTCAGATGATCAGTTTTGTATTTGATAATTCATACACATTTTGTGGTAGCTCATTAAATACAATGCTCTCAATGTCCATCACGTATCCTACTCCTTGTTTCTTCCTCCTTCTCAAATCTTCGGAACTTTGGCCTTGGGTACATGCTGTCCCCTTTGGCTCTTAAGTGGTTAATTATTCTACTGCAGGGGTGAGCTCAGTTCTAGACCTGAAGGGTAAGGCCCAGAGTCTTTTTATGACCAGTAAGCCTCGTCTCTTTTATAATTTTGACTTTTGTTCCCCATTCTCTCCCACTTTATGAAAACACAAACAGCTTAAACTCACTACCATCGAGTCAATGCAGACTCCTATTGACCCCCTGTGGGATTCCGAGACTGCAACTGTTTTCAGGAGTAGAAAGCCCAGTCTTTCTCCTTCAGAGCCACTGTATTCAAGACCTTTTAATGCGATCCTTAGCAGCACAGTCAGTAGTGGTAGCTGGGTACCATCTAGATTTTCCGGTCTCAGGATCATGAAGACTGATGTTTGCATGATCCATTAGTTCATTGGACTAATTATTCCTATAAAATCTTTTTTTAAAAGCTTGTTTACAAAAGAACTATAATGACTATAGCATGATGGTACCAAAATCTTGGGTTACTTTAATGCCCTCTGATTTGGTGGGTGAAATGATTTGCCACCCGCTCCTTACATGTTATAAATATGGAGATATATTTGCTGTGACAGAGCAACTGTAATACCACCAAGATGACAGGGAATGGCTCCTATCTGATGTTAAGTATGTAGGTGCTAAGACACCGAAGGAGTTTTTCCATCAAGGTGAATGGCAATGTAGACAATAAAAGTGGAAGCAAAATATTTATAAAACCTTTTCCCCTATCTGTATTTAACCTTCAGTTAACTCTTAAGCTTTGTTCCCCTTGAAACCTGATATAAGTTGATATATCAACGTGCTACTAGGCAATTTTACTTACACAAAAAATGATCCCCTACCCTAGTAAATTGTATCTGGACTTGGAGGAACTATAAATGCACGAGAAATACCTGATAAGGAAGCCAAAGCTAACTTTCTTGACTGATAGGTCTCTTGTAACTGGCATGTCCCAGCCTATGGAGTGGTATGAGACAGTTGCTCCTATGGCACAAGAGGCTTTTAAGTTGAGTGGCTCCTACCCATCTGAAGTGAGTTTCCTCCCTTGCACCTAAGCTGGCACTTGGATCTCTCTCCCGGATGGCTCTACAAACTGCATGGGCTGCAAAAGGGATGACTCCCACTGATGAGGACCATTGGATGCTGCCTGGCTGACAAGCTGTGGCTCTTGTCTCGTATCCTTCTGAGGAGACCATCTATGGTAGTTCTGTGAGTCTGAACATTTAGCTGAACAGCAGAAGATCCCTTCATGTACCTACTAAGAGGATAAGAACATCTTAAAGGGATAGTCCAGATCTCCCTCAATCTGGAGCCCAAGTCTTTTCTCTTTTGGTTTATCTTTTTAGCCCAACGTATAAGGGGCTTCAAAAATATTTGTGAAACTAACAGAATTAAGAGATAAGGGATCCCCCACCCCAAATGTTTTGTTGTTCGTATATCCTGATAAATCCCACCTAATATCATACATAGCTTCCACTCACCTTCTTCTATTACTACAGTATTCTTTTTCTGAGAATCCCTGTTCCTGGTCACATATGGAACCTCTCCATGGCTCACTGCCTCAGTCGTTTGCTGGCAGTTTTCAACCAATAAGAAAGGAGGTATTACACACATAGAACATGCAATGGAGCTATGCTAGAGAAGTTCAGTACATAAAGCTTACGAAGAAAGAAAAAATCATGAAATTTATTAAGAATAAAAGTATGTTTTGATGGTGGGATATGGCAATAGCATCTTAAAATGTTCAATATTCAAATAAGATAGTGTTTAGGAGACCAAACTGGATGAGAGGCAAACAAAGAGCAAGGTTATTTCTTCCTGCGTCATTAGCCTCAGAAGCAAGGAGCCTTACACAGGATCAGGATGGGAGGCAGGTGACATGCAAGAACGAGACTATCAGAGGGTGAAAGGATTAATGAAGGATTACAGTGAGGATGAGCCTTGCCAGGGTCCAGGAGGAGGCATTACCTGCTACAAGTCAGCCCCATCTCTACTTTCTTACCCTGATATTGTCATCAGTCTGTCCCACTAGAAGGTTTAAACTCATGCTAATTGTGCAGCAGAATGTTCTATGGCATCTCAAGATGCAGGCTCCTAGAACTGCCTCCTCCTCAATCACCAAGCTCCCACAAACAGTACAGGAGCCCGTCAGCAACCCTAACTTGTCATGCTGAGAGGCCAACTCTAGTATTTCCAGGCCTAACTGTGGCTAACCTCTGAGTATTACCCAAGATGTGGCCCTTAGGAAAATCCAGATCTTTTGGAACGATTAAAGGCTCGTTACTTTTCTTCAAGTGTGTGAGCTCTTGAGGTTAGAACACCCATTTAACTGCAAATGAGAAAACGTCATTAGAGAAAAAACTTAAGTAGATGTAGAAAGAGATTTTGGCAAGAAATTCTAAAGACCTGGAGAGACGGAAAGAAGCCCTGGCCCCTGACTTTCTATTATTGATCGGGCGACCATTGCCTCCTTAGGCCACCCCCCTACCCCCGCCAAACAAGCAAAACAACAAAAAAAGATCAAACTTACTGCCATTAAGTTGATTCCAACTCACAAAAACCCTGTAGGACAGAGAACCACCCCTGTGGATGTCCAAGACTGTCGATCTTCGAGGGAGTAAAAAGCCTCTTATTTCTCCCATAAACCAGCTGGTAGTTTCAAATCGCTAACCTTGGTGTCAGCAGCCCAGTAGAGTCTAAAACTAGGAAGCACTTCTTGCCCTTAGGCACTGTGACATTGATCTACATTCCTCTTTCATTAAACACTCATTTGCTTAAGCTAGTTTTAAGTAAATTCCTGTAATTGGTTATGCTATGATAACAAAAGGCATGTGCATGCATGTGTATACAAACACACACTTGGGTTTTATCCTGTAGGAAATTTCTGTTACTGTTGTTTCCTTAAGGAGAAAATGAAAGAGAGAACTCAAATACAGCCATTTTCTACTATGGTTGTATACTCCCCATTTATCTTTGTATCCTCATAGGCCCCCACTGTGCCTGATACACATCATATCTAAGTGTTTACTGAATGGCAATTACATTAAAAAAGAATGACATTCACTTGGCCAAAATAGTACATCTAATTGTTCTGTTTGAAGAAGCATTTCATTTCCAATTAGTGTAAGATGTTCTTTTCAATTCTCATCAGCCTAGTTCTATGACTAAACACAAGATACATTCACAAAGAAATATTGTGTTCAGCTTTCCAAAGAGAAGACTGAAAACCATAATTTGGATTTGACTTATTCAGGTTGTGTGATAACGCCTAGCACCACAAAGGCCACTGGGTGGAGTTGCCAGTAAAAGTATTCACAGACTAATCCATCTCTCCTCCACTGGGGTACATGGTAGTGCTGCCTTTCCCCACCTGCTTAAAGTGGGGTGTGGCACTATAACTAGTTTGGCTACTGAAATGACAGTGGAAGTTACACACGACACTTCACGTGCTGGGCCTTGAACTAGAATGTGCATCCATCAGACCCCCTTCCTTGACCTGTCCACTGAGGGAGCATGTGTCCAACTACAACCTCTGACAGCATGAGCCTCCAAGGGAACACCAGGCAGAGCTCTACTGCTGAGCCTGGCTGCAGATGTAAACCTGGTGTTTTAAAATGCTACAATGTGGGCGTCTTTTGTTACCATAGCATAACTGATCCTGCCTGATGTAATTAGAAAATCTTTTTCTCATAAGTGGAGTGGACACAATGAATAGCTTGGTCCTCAATATAGCTGCAGAATGATCACATGGCTTAAGCTATTTTCATATAGAAATCTCCTTCATTATCCATACTCTTTCTGCAAATTTTTTAATGAATCCTTCATTCGCTCAACTTTTATTTCTTAGGTTCTGAAACTGAGAAACCAAAAATATTTGGGTTGGATGATTGCAGGGAAGATGAATTATTTAATATGGTTCTTCTAGCCAAAGTCTCTAACTCCCACCAATCAAGGTTTCCCTGCATGGGTCTGGTATGAAGGTGGGGGAAGAAACTGATAAGACTTCACCTGTGAGTAACAGGGAAAAGGATTCCCTGGAGTGCCATCCTGCTGTGTATAAAATGAGAAGCTTGAGAAGGGATCTCATTACCAGCAAGAGCAAAGAGTGGGAGCACGTTCACCGGACCTGAGACTCCGGAGCAGTGAACCTCTTGGATCCAAAAGACACCTATACACATCAGAGGAGCAGGAGTCAGAGCAGGAACAGAGGAGTGAACTTCCCAACCCACGGGGCAAGCAAAGTTGAATGCTTTTGTGCAAGAGGCTGGCTTGTGGACTGGGGTGCCTCTGAGCACTCAACTGGGGAAGCTGGGCTTGCTAACCCACAGAAGTGAAGCCTTTTTGACTTGAGACTTACTGAAGCGGGGAGCCTCTGGGCACTGAATTCAGGAAGCTGGGTTTGCTAACCCAAGAGTTTGAAGTACATGCCTTCGGGTTGAGGCTTCCAGCAAAGTATGTTCCTTTGGACAGCCCTAAAAGAACTTTGTAACATATCCTGATAAACAGCTCAACCCTGAGATTTCTCAGTAGCACGGTAACTTGTTAACTTCCTTCATAAAATCTTTAACCATGACTTTTGTCTGTGAGTTCTGTGTATCCCTTGTCATGGATACTAGAATCCAGAGAGGTAAAATAGAGAACACTAAACAAGACAACATAATCATGCCCTCCAAACTCTTGCCATTGTACTCAGGAATGGAACACATGTAGATAGTGAAGGACACCAGATACATTGCACTTACACACTATAGCTGTACATCTACTACACAGCACCTATAGACTCCTAGTATTTATCCATTAACAAGCTGTTCACTGTCTTCATTCAAATCTTACAAATGAGGAACCAGATTGAGAGGGTCAGAAGCTGGCTAGCAATAACCCTGCATATTCACAGTACAATCCCAGATTCTCTGCTTCCAAATCCCATGCTCTTTCCAGCATGTCCTATAGTGTCTCTGAGAGGCTTTTTTACAACCACAGAGTTGGATGACTTAAACTTGCATAATCCTAGTTAGTGTAATTCAAGACACTGAGTACCATGAAAAACAGAAGAGAGAGAAACCCTAGAGATTATTTGGTCTAATGTTGCAACATGTAAGATGAATTGCAAGAATGCTGGGGAAAAGTCACTTTCCTTTGATCTACAGTATATTAAAGTTCTGACTTTGATTATATTCACTTTGGCCCTTGCCAGATTGTCTCCCTTCAAACTCTTCTCTAGCTCTGAAAAACAGAAAGTACCCATGAAGAATGGCCTGAAGGGTATGCAATCGATCCATCCCTGTAGGCTCAGTTATTCTCCATTTGTGTTCCACAGCCAAATAAACTTGGCAAAGCTCACAAACTGAGTGTTACACTTTTTAAAATAAAAGTAAACGAGCACTACTATATTAAACTTCCAAGACACTCTCTGGTAAAAGACTACTGAAATCTGTCCGACCCAGCATCCTCACCCTCACTTGAGCTCAAATTCCTTTTTTCAGAAAACAAACTATTGAGTCACATTTCTGAGAACACAGTTTGGGACTTTTCTAGGTGATCCTAAATGTTATGAATGGATTGAAGTAAAATTTCTGAGAATTCATCTTTAGAATTTTAGCACTGCTTTATGTTAAAGAACACTGAAGAAATAGTCTCAGATTCATTAATTTCTACTGGGATAGTTTAAAGATGCTGTCAATTGCATCACATAGTTCCCTTTTTCTTAAGGCCCATGAGAATCTGTATCTCTCAGGTCTCATTACAAGAAAATGCTCTGCTTGCCAGAAGAACGGTTTTGTTTTGTTTTTTTTTTAACTTAGAATTAAAAACACACTGAAACTTACTTTGCCTCTCCCCCCTACCCCTCTTCCCTTTTTTTTCCTGGCTTCTAGGAAGTCCAGAGCCAAAACTGTGACTCACCTCTAGTACAAGATCCTATTTTAAAAAATTTTTTTATTGGGGGCTCTTACAGATCTTATAACAATCCATACATACATCCATTGTGTCAAGCACATTTGTAGATATGTTGCCATCATTTCCAAAACATTTTCTTTCTACTTGAGCCCTTGGTATCAGATCATTTTTCCCTCCCTCCCTTGGTAATTTATAAATTATTCTTTCATGTCTTACACCGACCACTACCTCCCTTCATCCGCTTTTCTGTTGTTCGTTCCCAAGGAAGGGGCTTACATGTCTATCACTGTGATCAGTTTCCTCCCCCCCCAACCCTAACCCTTACTCTCCTGGTATTGCTACTCTCATTATTGGTCCTGAGGGGTTTATCTGTACTAGATTCCCTGTGTTGCAAGCTCTTATCTATACCAGTGTACATGCTGGCATCTAGCTGGATTTGTAAGGTAGAATTGGGGTCATGAGAGTTGGGGGGTGGGGGTGGGGGAGAGATTAAAGAACTAGAGGAAAGTTGTATGTGTCTTTTTTAAAATCATTTTATTGGGGGCTCGTACAATTCTTACCACAATCCATACATACATCCATTCTGTCAAGCACATCTGTGCATTTGCTGCCCTTGCTATATTGCAGACTGACTGGCTCGTCTCTTCCTTGTGACCCTTCTATAAGGGGAGATGTCCAATTGTCTAAAGATGGACTTTGGGTCTCCACTCTGCCCTCCCCCTAATTCATATCAATATGATTTTTTGTTTTGTTTTGTGTCTTTGATGCCTGATACCTGATCCCATTGACACCCCATGATCACACAGGCTAGTGTGCTTCTTCCATGTGAGCTTTGTGGCTTCTCAGCGGCTTGTTTATCTTCAGTCCTTTAAGACCCCAGATGCTATGTCTTTTGATAATGGGCACCATTAGCTTTCTTGACCACATTTGCTTATGCACCCGCTTTGTCTTTAGCAATCGTGTCAGGGAAGGTGAGCATAACAGAATTCCGGGTTATTAGAACAAAGTGTTCTTGCATTGAGGGAGTTCTTGAGTGGAGGTCCAATGTCCATCTGTTGCCTTAACACTTAACAACTAAATATATGTACATAGATTTCCCTATCATTATATATAAATATATTTACATATGCATATGCCTGTATTTAGACTTCTATAAATGTCCTTTGCCTCCTAGTTCTTTCCTCTATTTCCTTTTACTTTCCTCTTGCCCCACCATCATCATGTTCGGCCTTCATTTGGGTTTCAGTAATTCCTCTTGGCTACATTGCCCTTGATCAAACAACACCAGGCATCCTACACCCTCCTCGCCATCGATTTTAGGTTGCTTGTTGCTTCCTTGTCCCTAAGTTTGTTGACATACCACTTCCTTTCTCCTGGCCTCCCCCTCTCCTGTGTACCCCGGAATTGTCAGACCCATTGTTTTCTAGTCTGGATTGTTTACCCGCCTATCTTATCTAGATAGACAGGTAGACACAATAATAAGCACAAACACAAGACAAACAAAACAACAAAGTAAACCAAAACAAAAAAACACCACCACCCAACAACAAAAGAAAAGCCTATTAATAGTTCCAGGTCTGTTTGGTGACCTTTATGAGTGTTTGGTGACCTTTATGAGTTTTTTTCTGGTTAAGTTTGATGGGGTGCCACGCTATAAGATTTTGTCACATCTGTTTGGTATTGCCATATCCTTTGACTTGTCTTTTTTGTATGTTTTGCTCTGTGTAAGGACCCTGGTGACATAGTGGGTTAGGCACTGGGATGCTAACAGCAAGGTCAGCAGCAAAACCTACCAGCTATTCCCCGAGATAAAAATGAGGCTTTCAGCTCCTGTAAAGGGTTACAGCCCTAAAAATCCTAGGAAGCAGTACTATAGAGTCAGACCTGTTTCATGAGCCAGCAGTGCCTTCATGGCCGTCGGTTCGGTTTTAGTTGTCTGTTTCCTGCTATCAACCATCTTATCAGTTCATTTTACCTTTTCCCTCCCCCTATTACCTCAAACTATCCGAACATTCATGTTTGCGTTAAAGTATTCACATAAGTCATGACAAACTAAAAGATCATCCGCATTAATAGTGAAGTCAAATCTGTAAACACTTAAAACCAGATTGGGGGTGGTGGTGGTGGTGGTAAAATCATTACTGCTTTCTGTCATCCAAAAGGAAAGACTTACTGAACTTTTTTTCTCAGAGAAAGGAGAATTAATATTTATAGAGCAACTACTAACTGCAAGATATTTTAGTGAATAAACAACAGCTCATTTTTAAAAGCAAGAAGCAAGGTCATTTGCATATGCATAATCCCTAGAGAGATGCACAAGAAATGGGTAAGACTGAGTTTTGGGGGGCTCCAGCGGGGTGGAGGGGGCGATTCTGTATAATCTTGAGGAGTGGCGATGGCACAGTAGGTAAAGCACTGCACCCCACCGACCGCTCTGCCCTAGAAAGATGAGGCCATTAGCTTCGGTAGATTCCAGCTTTGGACGCCCTATCGGGCAGTCCCGCAGCTTGGTGATTAGGGGGAGGGGGGGCGCTTCATGGCAATGATTCTTCGGTACCTCGAATGGTGTGGCTGTGTCATCTATCCAAAACTAGTTTTAAAAAGCGAACGAAGCGCTAACCAAGTGATCGTCGATATTTTACTCTTCGTCTCGGGAAACTTTTCTCCTTCTCTGATCCCAAGGTAGGCACGGAAGCTTCCACGGGAAAGTTTATGGCAGGCACGCGGGATCTCGTGATGGCCAAGTCCCCTTTCCGTTTCTCCACACTCGGGCGGGGGTGGGTGGGTGAGGCAATTAATTCTTAAAACTTAAGACTTAGGTTATTAGGTTATGACAGCCAGCGAGGGAGGGAGGGGGGGTGGTAAATCACCCGGAGCGGCTTCCAAGCTCTTTGACCAGACAGGACTTGCAAGCAGCCCGGCTGCACGCCCTTCAAACTTTACACTACTTCAGGGCGGCGCGGGGAGGCCGGGCCCGGGTTCGAGCCCCGGGCGCGCACGCTGCGCCCCGTCCGGCCCCCGCCCCGCACGACGGAGCCTCCGAGCCGCCCGCCGAGGGGCTCGGCGCTGGGCCCGGAGACGCGCGGGCGGCCGCGCGGGGGGTGGGGGGCCGGGGCCGGTCGCGCGGCGCCGCCGCCCCGACGCCGAGGAGAAAGTCGCACTTACCGCGTCGGGCTCCGGCGGCCACCGGGGGTCACGGCGGGGCGGGGCGGCCAGGCGGCCGCGGCAGGGCCGGCGGGGGCGGGGGGGCAGCGGGCCGGAGAACGGGACGCCGGGCTCCTCGGGCGCCCCCAACCCCTTCCCGGCAGCCTCACCCCCGGGGCCGGCCGGCCCGCAGCGGGCCACTCCCCCTCCGTGTGGCTGCACCGGGGCGCGGGGCGCTCACTCCGGGGGCAGCCCTGAAGGGGGCGAGCGGCCGGCCGACTGAGGGGGCCGGGCCCGGCTCGCCCGTCAGTCACGGCGCGGCGCGAGTGGCCGCCCGCCCCGCCCTTTCCCGCAGGCCCCGCCCCTCCCTTTCCCGCAGGCCCCGCCCCGCCCCCTCCCGCAGGCCCCGCCCCCTCCCCGCGGGGCCGCGTGCTCCCGGGCCGCCGCTGCTGCCTGGGCCGCTGCCGGGGACACGCTCTTGGCGTTCCTTCTCGGAGTACTGTGCTCGCAGACGGCCGGGCCGGCGGGCCCGGGGAGCGGGGAGAGAAAGGGGCCGAGGGCTGGGCGGGGTTTGGGGGAGGAGGGGGCTGGGCGCGGCGGACCTGACAAAGATTCCGTTTGTTCCCGGCCCCCAGAAACTGGGATGGGAGAATTCCTGGGGGTGGAAGTTTAAGAAGAGGTCCCTCTGCCGGCCTGGAAGGCGATTAGAGAAGCCAGCCTGTGATTTTGACTCTGGAGAGCGAGGGCTGTGGTGTCCTAGAGCTTTGAGGGAGCCGGCCTCGCCTGCAACCCCCCGCCCCCTGCCATCCTTTCCTGGCAGGAATCTCTTCGTTACGGTGCCCCAGATAGTGTGTGCCCCAGCAGTAAACCCTCAACACTGCAGTGGCATCATGGAAATAGGACAAAAGGAGGCTTCCCACATGCAAAGACGCTCAACTCCTACTATATGCTGTGTGCTGAGAATAGGAATTTATGGAGCACCTACCTGCCCAATAGGAGCCCTGATGGCGCCATGGGTTAAGCGCAGGCCTGTTCGGCCACCAGCAGAAGAAAGATGTAGCCCCCCTACTTCCCTAAAACGGACAGCTTTGTAAATCCTACGGGGCAGTTAAAACTCAGCACCTTACGGTTCTAACCATCAAGCCGACAGAGGGTTTTTGTTGTTTTTAAACCAAGTCCACTGCCATCCAGTGGATTCTGACCCACGGGCCCCTATATAGGCTTTCCAGGCTGAAAGTCTTTATGGGAACAATAGCATCAACGGTCTCCCATGGAGCAGCTGGTGGGTTAGAACCACCGACCTCACAGACGCTTCATCCACAGTGCCACCAGAGATCCTTTGTGGTTTTTGGGAATCTGATGACTACTAACCTAAAGAGCTCTCCATAAACTCATCACGCTTGAGCAGGGCATCTGCCCTCGTGGAGTTCGGGGGTGGGGCAGGGAGGGGGCAAGGAAGAGGGGCTTTCATTCTTGGTTTTAGACTGATGTGCAAGGGGTTCACTTCATTTTGGTTTTGAAAGCAACTTTTACATGCCTTTATTTTCAGACTTGGTGTTGCTACTCTCAACTAGGCATCTGATTGACTGTGGTTGTTCCCCTGTAAAATCACGCTCGCCCAGGAAATCTTGTAGTATGTCTTCAGAATGAACACCCAATGGTAGCGGGTGGTTCCGCAGGCGGATGTGCAAGTTATTAGCAGATTGACATTGTGGCAGCTGCGGAGAAGGCTGGGAGATCTGTTTAGGGATGTGTGGTTCACCCACTCCACCCCTCCCTTCCCACTCCCCTGGGAAAGTGACTAGAAAAAGCAACAAAAAAAAACACTGAAGCCAATTTGTGAACTGCTAGTTCAAAGGGAAGCAAATGTTACAATCAGAAAGGAGAAGCCTTCCAAATTCCACCCCTGAAGACCTCACCCACAACCCCCCCCCCTGGCTCACACTCTTTTCAGAACTGCAGATCACAGGCTCACAGATAAAACTTACTTCAGTAGTGTTGTCCATTAAGTAAAAAAATAAAATAAAATTTGCGTAAACCAAAGCCTGGACTTTGGGAATTTAAGCACTTCTTTCCAGCCCTCATTTTCTTCACAATGTTAACATTTGTGCATATTAACAGCAAATAATATTCTGCTCATAGTCACCATCCCCCCCAACACACACACGCACACACACACATACACACACGCACGCACACACACACACACATACATACACACACATACACACACACACAACAGTTTTTTACTGTTCACTGTTGGAGTTTTTACTCCATCTTTAAGTCCATAATAAAAGATCCAGAAGCATCACTATTCCAGTCAAAAGTTGAATCCCAGTATAAAAAATAGGAATTCCCAGACACCATGTCCTTTTGTTCCTAACACATGAAATGCATTGTTCTATCCTGAGATTTTTTCATTTGTTTTACTAATCTGTGTTTTCAGCTAATTTGTTCCACTACTCCAATTGAAAAAAACAAACAAAACAAAACGCTGCCATGGAGTTACTGCTGACTCATAGTGACCCCCGCCCCCTTTGGCTTCCAGATTAACTAACTATGGGAATAGAAAGCCCAGCCCTTTTCCCTCTGAGCGGCTAATGGTTTCAAACTGCCTACTAGGCATAGTTGCGACATCACCGCGGCTCCTACCCCCATAAAAGCCAGTCAAATAAAGCATGCCTGCATGATGTGATTTCCCGCTGCATCTCGCTGCGCTCCTCCACGCGGGCCTCTGGTTCTGCAGACACACTTGCCTGTTCAACCTTCGGTGTCCCTCTGACTGGAAGATTTGGGGCTATTCTGGTCATATGTCTGGCTGAATGTGTGGATGAATGGTCCTGTTCCCGACCACTCGGTAAACCTGCACCCCCCCCCCACCACTGTGAGCAATATACCTCAAACTGGTCCATCTTCAGGGATTAAGGAAACAAAAGACCTGTGAATCTGCCCTGCTGGTAGAAACTTTACAAAAAAAACGAGGCAGGGCTGAGGGCTGTCAACCTCCTAAGACTCAACCAATGAGGAACTCAATTAGGAACGCACAAACTAGGACCTATGTACTGCTCGGCGAAACCATTGTTGGGCCTGCCAGCTCGTTTTGTCTTCTAAGGCTTGGGTCCTTGATTTTGCAAAATTGACTAATAATGCCTCTCTTTAAAAAGTGGGTACAGATTAGGTTTCTTAAGTGTTGGTCAATAACTTCATATGGAATAAGGTGGTCGCCCTATTCTCCCTCTGGAGACCCATCAGTGGACGGTACAAGTTGGGGGGTTAGCCAAGAAGAACTGAGACAGTATCAAGATGTGGGCAGTGTTCTCTCACCCACTAGACTTTATCCTCACATTTCTTCGCATTTGGCACTGCCTGATGTTGGAGCCCTAACGGCACAGTGGTTATGTATTCAGCTGCTACCACAAGGTCAACACTCTGCAGCCACTAGGCATACCTAGGGAGAAAGATGGGGCTCTCGACACCTGTAAAAGGTTACAGTCTTGAAAACTCACAGAGGCAGTTTTACCCTCTCCTACAGGATCACCATGACTTGGCATTGACCCAATGGTGGTGAGCTTGCTTTTTGGAGAGTGGGATATCATATACTGTTGAGTTGTTCTGACTCATAAAAAGGCATATAACAGAGTAGAACTGTCCCATTAGGGTTGCCTAGGCTATAATCTTTATGGTATTTTCAATCACATGCAAAAGCTGGACAATGAATGAGGAAGACTGAAAAACTATGCCTTTGAATTAGGGTGCTAGTGAAGAATAGCCCGCCAGAAGAACAAACACATTTGTCTTAGAAGAAGTACAGCCAGAATGCTCCTTAGAAGCAAGGATAGTGATGCTAGGTAGCTAGATCAGGGACAAGGGGGTTGACCCTCCCATGCCTGCAAAGGCCCCCATAAAGGAGGTTGAGAAGAAATCAGGCAACCATTATGAACACTCTAACTGAGCATGCTCAAATTCAAGAGCCCAGCCAGGTGGGAGGCACTCGTGGGTGGCCCAAACTAGGCCCGGGTCCATGACATCACCCAGATGGACTTCACATAGCCAGTGGGGTCAACCAATACCACGTCTCCCCCAGCCAAGGGGTGGGCCAGAATAAAGGCAGGAGGCATGTTCTGGAACTTCCTCTTAGGTTCTTTTACCCTGCTCCTGGACAGAGGCAAGTCGGAGGGTGGAGGTGCACATGGGCTGCTGCCTGGGTGTGCCCCCAGGGGGTGCTCTGGAGCCCAATGCTTCTGCTGAGGGTTTACTCAGGGCCCACAGACTCTTGCCCCCCTGATGCTCTTGTCCCCACTCATGTCTCGCACCCCCTCTGACCTCAGCCCTCAGTCCTCTTGCCCTCCCTCAGTCCCTGGGATCCCTCCCCCATTTCCACGAGGTTGCTCGTGACCAGTTGTGAGCCCCAGCGCAGTTTCCTCGCGGCTCTGCACACTTCCCTGAAATAGCGTGTACCCTTGCGAGACTGTAAAACCTGAAACTTGTCCTGTCCTTCATAAAAACCCCCACTTGGATCACAAAACAGGCTTTGATGTTAATTCTTTCATCATCCGAAGCCAAGAATTGAGGTATTACCCACTCGAGAAACCTTACAGCGAGACTCGGCCACCTATGCTTTGGATACATTGTCAGGAGCGATCAGTCATTGGAGAAGAACACCATGCTTGGTAAAGCAGCGGAGCAACAAGAAAGACAAAGGACCTGCAATCAGATGGATCAGCCCAGTGGTTGCAACCAGAGGCTCAAAGATAGCCCCTGTTGTGAAGAGGGTGTAGGACGAGGCCGTGTTTCCTTATGTCATCCATGGGGTTGCTGTGAGCCCAAACTGACTCATTGGCACCCAGCAACCACCTTTATGGGGCCCGATTGCCCACTCTGTCTCCTAGGGAGCTACTAGGTAGCTTTCAGCCACCAAGTTTTCATGAACTGCCAACTGCTTAGCTGTTAGATCTCCTTACCTACCCCTGTTAAAATGTACACGTGGTTAGAGCAGAAGCCTGTGCACACAGCTCAGTGTTCCATCCCCTGGGTCTATTATTTACTGCTACCTGTCACATAGGACACCGTGGCTGCAACAGTGAGCTCAGGCATAAGAACAATTGTGAGGATGGCACATTCTGTGGTAGGGGGGTCTCCGTGAGACCCCACAAACAGAATCTACACATAATTGGCGCCTAACAACAACATCTGTCACATAGTAGAGACACACTATTTTTAAAACTAGAGAATGACTGTACATAGGACAACTCTTTTTTTGTTGCAATGGACAAAGGCGTTTCATATAGCATATAAATAGAGTCATCAAAAGTAGATTAATAAGAAGGTCTAAAATTCAGCCTGGTTTTATCCAATTTAAATTAGAATTTGAAAAGGCTGTTTTTATCTTTCTCATTCTGGCAATAGTAAGGAACAGGTTTTAAAGAAGTAGTTACAGCTAAGAATCTATGCTGAGGTCTTACCACTTCAGCATAACAAATCCATAAATTCATAAGGTAATGATAGATTACTTCAATAAATTCTGTTAAGGTCTTAGTATTTTTCCTTAAGATAAAACATCCTATCAGTGATCAGAAGTGGAATAGTTCAGCCTATCATTTTATTATTCCACTGATAACTTGGTAGATGGTGCCAATATGATGTCCTTTATGTGTGCTCAGATAAATTTAATCGACAATAATCATTATACAAATGTTATCGATGTTTTAATCTGGGTAAAGTGTAGAGCTGATAGATAACAGAATTTATCCCTAGTCTGTGGATCCCCTTAGCAAAGAAATGATTACTTTTCATTTCCTGCTCTGACTATGTGGGAAATGGGGGCTGAAAAACCAAGACTTAAACTATTATTATATATGGTATGTAAATTAAAAGTCTGAAACCTCGGAATGAGATGGAGGTGCAGAATTATCTAAAATTTTAAGATATTTCTGCTAGCCAAGTTTTGACATATAAGAGCCTCCTATTAAAATGCATGGTTATATAAGGTATGGCAAGATCACACCCCTGCATGGAGATCCTCCAGGTAAGGAAAGGCAGGTGACCAAGTAAACCCTCCTTAATCCCGTGAAATTCACCTCACATTCTTATTCCACTTTCTCTTGATTCCTCAGGATAATCTGTTTTCCTTTTTAACTTTCCCTAATAGAACCCTGTGGTAGTTACATAGTTTCATGCCAACTTGATAAAAAAAGTTTAGGGGTGGAGTCTAGCCTGTCAATCAAGTCACAGTCGGATGATGCCTCCTGGTGGGCATGGCCTTCTAATGACAGATGGGGACTTCCTCTCTTTCTCCCTGGAATCAGACCACACACTCTCTCTCTGTTTGCGCCAACCTGTTGACAAGCCAGGTGGAGCCAAGCTGAGACCAGCAAGAGCCCTGGAGATGCTTCAACTGCCAAGGGATCTGTTAGGTAGCTTAGCCTAGGGATTGGGAAGTCCATTGACGCATGCCCAGGAGAGCCAGCATAGGACAAAGCTGGATTTTCCCACCGGTGGGCATGGATGGGCGTTACACCTGGAGCAGCCCACCTGGGCCAGCTGATTGCAATTCAGTCAATGGGAGCGACCTGGGGTCATTCACCACGCCTCCCCCGGGAATCCTCGAAAAGGCAGGAACCGGGAGGGAGAGGGGGCTTGTCTTGTCTTGGCTGGTCTTTCGGAGGAAAACTTGGGAGAGAGATCTTTGCGTGACCCTGAACAGTCTCTGCCAGGCCACAAGGTCAAAAGGAATCCTATGGGTGCCACGTAAAACCTGAAGCTTCTTTTAACTCCCATTAAATTCACTTGGATCACGAGCCAGGCTTCAGCATGAATTGGTTCTCGTGCGGAGCCAAGGACCGAGGTTGGAATTTAGCCAGGAGAGAGAGACCTTACAGATCCACAAGACTTTGCACCCACTGGCCTGTCATTTTCCTGCATTTTGCATCCCTGCATGTGCTGTGTGGGTCTGAAGAAGGAGTTGTGAACTAGTGTTGGACTTATGGGCCTGATCTGGACTTGGCTTGGATGTTTTCTTAATATATAATTATTCTCTGATACAGAGCTCTTTCTTGTACATATAGGAGTGTCTCTAGATTTGTTTCTCTAGTCAACCTAGTCTAACATACACCCAAAGCTGTGTTTCCTTTACCACAACCAAGGTAATCTATTGTTGTTGTTAGCTGCCATCAAGGGGATTCCAACCCATAGCAACCCTATGCACAACAGAACAAAACACTGCCCAGTCCTGTACCACCCTTACCATTGTTCTGGGCCTGAGCCCAGGTTGCAACCACTATGTCCGCCCAGCTCCTTGAGGCCCTTCCTCTCTTCTGCTGCCCCTCCAGCATGGTGTCCTTCTCCAGGCACTGGTTTCTTCTGGCAATGTGTCCAAGGTGTGTAACATAGAGTCTCTCCATCCTTGCCTCTAAGGATCACTGTGACCTTACTTCTTCCAAGACAGATTGGCTTGTCCTTTTATCAGTCCATGTCCTTTCCATGTTCTTCTCCAGCACACAGTACACATGCATCCATTCTTCTTCGGTCTTTCGTATTCAAGGTAATCTAGAATTTTCCAAAATGAATGAAGGGGAGTTAAGATGAAATTATCATGGAACATATAAACAACAGCAATAACGTCTCTCATTTGTTCCACTACTACTCGATAGTTTCTACCCTCAGAGCGAGCTTCCACACCCACAGGGCAGGTCTACATTTACAGGCAATCTGCTTCATTTCCTTCCCCACTGGGCCCCTTTCTCAGACCCACTCAGGGTGCGTTGCTGTCTTTGACGTGGGAGCCATCTAGCTTGTTCCACTCAGGGTTCCTGTCACAAGTACATGGCCCTTCCCAGTCACTGTCTCCCGTCCTTCCTATCTCAGAGCGACCTCTGTGAGTTTCCCGGGCGGGAGTCGAAAACCTTGTCTTTCTCCCAGTCACCTGGCACTTCTGCTTCATTCTCACGTCTGGTCGGAAGGCTAGGGCTCAGTGACAATACAATCTCAAACTGTCGTGATTGACCGCTTGTAGGAGCCCCTTCTTCAGTCAAAACTCACACCTTCCATGCACATGAGGAAAGGTCATTACAAACCCACTGCTGGGTCAGGCACTCAGGCAAGACCTGCTGGCACACAGCGCTGGGGCAAGCACAAGGAATGTACATTCTCTCATGCACACATTTCCATTCACCATTTCATAAGTAGGCCTGTTAAAATCAGGCCACGTTTTGACTGGGGGTGGGGGGGTGGGATGGAGGTGGGGGGAAGGGTTTTGTACAGCAGGCTTGAAACACCCTCCTTCCAGCCTCCCTAACCTTTAAAAAGTACAAGCCTAATTGTTTTCATCCCAATATCCTGCTTACACATGCTTTAAGAACTGTCTTTGCCTTCAAGGTAAAGGCCAAACACCTTGGCACGGTTGGCAGGTCTTTCACAGTCTAACCCTGTCTCCCTCGCCAGCTGTGGGTCCACTCTGAGCAATTCAGTTTCCAGAACACACAATTTGGCTTCTAGAATATACAATCTCCCCCACAGTGATGCTTTTCCTTTCAGTTTCAATCTCCGCTGGCCTGTCTTTCAAGTTTCAGCTCCCAGGGTCATCTCTTCTTGGGGTCTCACCCTGGACCTTCTGAACTCTGCTCTCACCGCCCCTGTTCGCCCTGTATCCTAGCAGTTGCCTGACAGGCTTTAAACCTTGGTTTCCTGGCCTCTCTCCTGAGTAGCTGAAAGGGCTTCAATGAGAGACACTCATAAATAATTGCTGAATGAATGAAAAGTCTCTGTGCCTATGAAGCTCTGAATAAAAGCAACTTACTAGAGCATGATCATATCTCTCTGTCTTATAACATACACCGGCGGGACCTTTCCTTTAGCCTATAGTGTTCTGCCACCAGTTTCAAGGAGCCCTCGTAGCATAGTGCTTATGCGTTGGGCTGCTCGCTGCAAGGCCAGCAGTTTGAAATGTCAGCCGCTCTACTTTCATGAAAAGTTAGAAACAGCGGCAGCTATATACCCTGCCCTACAGGGTGGCTGTGAGTCGGCATGGACTTGATGGCAGTGAGTTTGCTTCTGGTCTTTTACTAAAAGTTTCAGGGTTTTAAAAAATAAGATCCATAATAGAAGGTTCTACAAAATTTCAAGGTCAAAGAAATGAATACAAAGTTCTTATATTTATTTCCATGCATTAAATAAACGAAACCTTCCAGCTTCTCAACCTACTTCTTTATGGCACTTAAAAGAAATGTTGCAAGACTTCTGGTTGTGACTGGATTCTCATGAGCTAAATATTGACATAGGACATATCTTTGTCTTTAATACATTTTTTTCCAAATTCACTGTCTACCAGACAGGACCCCAACCTGACACCTATCACACAACTTGAAATGTGACCTCTGCTTTATATTTTCAGAGAATAATTTCATAGTTAGTTAACTAAGCCAGACTGAGGGAAAAAGTGGCTTTGTGGTTGAAGAAATGGCACGGGGGCACATTGGATCTGCTCTGGCTGCACATGGGTGAAAGAGAATCCAATGCCATGTTGCCCAAGGATGATTCCTACGAGGCAAAGGTCAGGCATGGCTTCCCCCTCCAACCTTCTTCACCCTGTTTGAACACCAGCCTCCCCTCCCACAGCACTCTGTTTCGCTGCTGGGTTCAGTCATCCATCGCACTGGCCACTCAGGACTCAGACAATCCTCACATTTACAAGGGTTTATTAGGGAAGTCAATGGACTCCCACAGGTCAGGATCAGAAAACATTAAGGATAGTCATGAGTCCTCTTCTTGATCATGCCAACAGTCCCATCATCTCGCCAGTCCTCAGCCATGTGACCCCTTGGCCTCTGCCTTGTTCTGTGGGTCAGGAAGCCCACCACTCTGTGTCAAGGTCTTGGCACTTCACTGTTAGGTCATCTTTCTTGATAGTTGAGGGATTCCTCTACTCCTGCTTCTGAGATGGCTCACTTTTATACCCAGTGGAGTGGCAAAACTAACCAATCCCCGGGATTTCATGAATACTATTTGCATGGTCTCATCCAATCATTTGGTGGGCATTGCAAAGACTCACTAGAAGAGTCATACTGTGTTAGTCCAGGTTAAGTCTATAAATCCAATATTAGCCCATATGTTCGTTACCAGTCTATAAATTCTTTGTTAGACTCACGCAGCACATGCAATGACGCTGAATGCAGGAAGAAAGATCACAGGCCAGTGGGTGAAAATCTTGTGGATCCAGTGGCAGTGGAAGCATCTCAGCATTGGCAGGGGTCTCCATGTGGCTCCTCAGCTCCCGGGATCTAGCATAGCTCAATATGTCTTCTCAACAGGAATGTCTCACAGGGAGTGTCTGTGTGTCCTGCCTCCAGTGAGCCATTTTATCTCTTTAGCACCTCCAAATGAGGTCATCAAGTTGTGACTTGATGGACAGGTTAAACTCCACCACTTCACTCTTAAGTCTCAAATTGACAATAGATGATATTACTACTACACATACTAAGTAGTTTCCTTTTACTTCAGGGGCTGGATTCCCCCCTCCCATGTGTGAGACATGGATTTGATTCCTGGTCAAAGCATTTCATGTCCAGTAACCACCTGTCAGTGGAGTCTTGGGTATCACTATGAGGCTGAACAGATGTCTGCAGGGCTTTTATTTAGGCTCTGCCAGGAGCCCTGGTGGCAGGATGGTTATGCATTAGGCTGCTAACCGCAAGGTCAGCAGTTCAAAACCACCAGCCACTCCTCAGGAGACAGGGCTTTCTATTGCCATAAACAGTTATCGTCTCAGAAACCCACAGGGGCAGTTTTACTCTGTCATTATATGGTTGGTATGAATTGGCATCAATTCAAAGGCTGTGGGTTTTGTTTTTTTTTAATCTAGAATGTAGAGCCAGGCAGACTAAGAAGAAAGGCCTTATGATCCACTCCCCAAAGCCAGTTCATGAAGGAAGACCTCTGGATCACACATCCATCCACATCCACAACCAGTCAAGGGCACGGCAGAGGAGGGGGCAGCATGTTGCTTTATTGTGCATGACGGCTCTGACCGCAACAGGTTGCCAGGTTAGGCATTTAGGTTTGTTATTGCGCTGATGGTTGGCTCTTAGAAAATCCCCCTCAGCGACATTGCATGGACAGCAGGAGAGGCCTGTAGCGCACGCCACACTGTGTTTCTGGCTGTCGTGCAGAGAAAGGACAAAGAGTCAGAGAGGTAAAGTTCTTATCCATCATTATGCGTCCTCCTCTCCCACGCTGTCCATCCTTTCAGAAGCCCGCATCCTTTGCAATCACCCTTGCATTCTTCAGTCGGGGACTATAGTTCGCACAGAATTCTTGGGGAACAGATCTGGCTGAGTAACTGGCGGCTGACCAGCTCATCGAGAGACCAACACAGTGGACCGGGAGGAGGCGTGCACCGTTCACACGCAGAGACACCCGCAGGGCAGATGGTCTGAGCCAGACATTGGGAACTGGACGAACACCAGTTCTTCTTGACCCTCCTGCTCGCTGGTCCTCCCCTCCACCTGCCAGCCTCAGGAAAATCAAGAAGTGTCTTCCCACCTTCGGAAGTGGTGGCTGGTGGCTGCACCCACTCTGAGCTGATGGGTTCCTTGTTTTCCTATAGAGACAAAGGTTGCTCGAGGTTAGCAGAACAAAGTTTTGACGGTGTTTTTCTGCGTCGGCATAGAAGATGTGTGTGCGTGTGTATAATGTATAAGAGAATACATTTCGCTGCCAGAAACGCTGTTCTGGGAATCCGCCCCAAGGCGGGTTTCCCTTCTCTGTGCCGCCCACCTTGCATGCACTGGTTGTGCACCCCTGGAAAGGAAAGCAGCCCCAGCAGATTCTTTCCTGCCTTGGCCTTGGCCTTGGCTGCTCTCAGTGCAGTCTGTTTCCTTAGAGAAAACAAGCTGCCTTTTCTGTCCCCTGCGGATTGAGGGGCAGGATTGGGGGCGGGGGCGGGCGGCGAGGGTGCTGGGGAAGGTCAGTGCTGCCCAGCAGCGGGGGCCCTGGGCACTGGGCATGAGAGTGTGTCACCTCTGGGGCGGCCTGGGTGTGGACGGGTGTCTGGGGCAAGCTGCTCAGTCCAGGGCGCGCTAACCACCGTGGTGGCAAGCCGGATCAGTCGGACCCTCTGGGGAAGCCATCGGCCAGGTGAGCCCAGAGAAGGTGCAGCCGGACCCAGGGCTGGCCCGAGACGGTGTGCCCTCCTGTCTGCTTCGTTTGCTATGATCTCACCACCGCCACCGATGGGACAGAGCAGCAGTGACGTCAATGTGGGCCCCAGCAGGCCTCAGGAGCTTTTCCACCCTGGGGCTCTCTGGTTTTCTCTTCCATTAATTCCAGGCTCTGGCCCAGGGGAGAACTGTGAGCCTAGCAAACAGCAGGGCAGCCCGCATTCTCAACAGCCTAAATAACTTCCATTTAAAAAACAAACAAACAAAGGCTACAGTGTGTGTCTGTAATGGGGCTGGGCAAGGGGAGGCCAGCAGAGCAAGAGAGAGGGGTTTCAGTTGTAATTTATGGAGGGGAGGGAGGTTTCCAAACATTTGTGGGGAAAAAAATTCATTGATGTTTCATTCCATTTTCCCAAGGACTTTTTTGAAGCCCCTCCGAAGCTCTCCCCCTTTTTAGTGTACGGTTTT
Source organism: Tenrec ecaudatus (assembly GCF_050624435.1). NCBI lineage: Eukaryota > Metazoa > Chordata > Mammalia > Afrosoricida > Tenrecidae > Tenrec > Tenrec ecaudatus. The sequence continues at coordinate 182,990,664 of NC_134532.1, forward strand.
ATGAGTTTCGACTAGCAAACCGGTTGTACAATCCCCACTGTAATTAAGATACAGTCTCATGGCTCTAAAAATTCCCTGGTGCCCCTCAGAGTCAGCCCCACCTCCCCCTCCTGCCTCCAGCAACCACTGATCTGTCTGGGTCCCTGTTGTATTGTCTTTTCCCAAAGGTCGCCTGAAAGGAATCAAAGGAACCCTTCATTAACATCCTCATTTAAGCCACGCTGTGCCTTCCAGCCTCGACTCTCTCCTTACACAGTTCACCCTCTGTGCTGTTGCCTGATGATGATTATTATTTTCACGACAATTCTCATGGTCTGAAGATAAACGAGTAACCTCATTTCCTGGATCATTGTTTTGAATTCCGATGGACCTTGCCAGTAGAATGGGAGGGGGAGGACGTCATGGCCACCGTGTCTCCGGGCTCAGAATGCTGCCTGGCATTTTATCAGTGTTCAGGAAACCAGTGTTCAGTGTCAGATGAACCACAATGAGTGAGGAGACTAGAACTTCCCCCCAAGACTCAAACAGAGCTCCTCATAAAGGAACGCTTCTCCCCACACCAGCAGGCTAGTCCAAGTATTGCTGCATCACCAAAGGAGATGGCTAATCTGCAAGTAAGATAATTAGAAGTAATTAAGCTGATCAGATTATGATCCCCCCCCCCTTCTTAATACTCTTTCTGGATGATTCGATTATAGGATAGAAGTGGTGTGAAGTGAGTGAAATGGAACTAATGATAGTAAGTTCACAGGGCAGTTGTGAGAATTATACGACTTAATGTAAGTGGAGTGCTTGGCTTGGCGCTTCTCAGGAGGAGTTGCAGGGTGATTCGGCTCCCTAGGGGACATCTGGCAATGTCTAGAGACCTGTGTTTTCACAGCTGGGGGCGCGGAGGAAAGGAAGTGATAGGGCATGCTGCTAAACAGCCTATAATGTACACGACAGACTCCCTAAAGTAAAGAATGACCTGGCCTAAAATCAATCGGATAACTGTCCGGATACCCCTAGAGCATTGTCTGGACACACATGTAGCCATCCAGCCGACTCTGACCCAACACACCCAGAGACGAACTGCCCACAGGGCTGTCCAGGGCTTGCTCACATGCAGAGTGCACTGGGAAGTGGATTGATGCAGTTAGGGTAAACGTTAGCACCCTATCACTTGATCTCATCATAATTCATTTAGATTTATTCTAGTTTCAAAAATATTTTCTGCCCTTTTTTGGATTGAGCTTTTTGTCTGTTTTAGTTTGTTATTCTTATCAGTTAGTTGGTTTGCTGTATAAATGTTTCTCTGTATTTGAGATCCAGGATAGGTAAATCTATAGAGGTAGAAACTAAATACATGGCTCCTTAGCGTTATGGCCGGGAAGGTTGAGGGGAAATGGGGTGCTAATAGTGATGAGTACAAGAATGAAGAAAATGTTGTAAAACTTATTGTGGTGATGATTATACTACTCTTCTTGATAGTATTGAACTATTGAATACTATGATATGTGAATTAGATGCCAATAAAATGGATTTTTATTTTTTGCAAAAAATACCATGTCTTGGGTCAGGCACACCTGAGTCTTGGAAGTGAAAGCTTGGCTTTTTAACTTTTGAGTTTATTTATTTTTAAAATCATTTTATTAGGGGCTCATACAACTCTTATCACAATCCACACATACATCAATTGTGTAAAGCACATCTGTACATTCATTGTCCTCATCATTCTCAAATCATTTGCTCTCCACTTAAGCCCCTGGCATCAGGTCCTCATTCCCGGTCCTCCTCACTGTCCCCTCCCTCATGAGCCCTTGATAATTTGCTCAGTGCTCTAGGCCATGAGACTACTGCTTTCATGGCTGTTCATTGTGGAGCCAAGCAAAATGAAATACCTGACAATTTCACACTCTCCTCTCACTATCAGTCCAGCTGTGAGCCCTTTGTTTCTGTGCACACAGGTGTAAGCCATCCCTACATAACCCCCAAACCAAACCCAGTGCCATCGAGTCCTTTCCAACTGGCATCGTGGCATTACATACCGAGCTACTAACTTCAATGTCAGTGGTTCAAGCCCACCAATTGCTCCATGGTAGAAAACTGAAGCTGTCTGCTCCCATAAAAATGTAAAGTTTCAGAAACCCAAACAGGGTAGTTCTGGCCCGTCCTGTCGCATGTATGCAACACCATACATAGCTCTGTATGCAACACCATACATAGAGCTACAGTTTTCTTTGCCATTATTATTCTTAGGCGTCACTGGGTGGTGGTGCCAATGCTTAAGCACCTGGCTAGTAGCTGGAAGGCTGGCACTTTGAACCCAACCACATGTACCTTGGAAGACAGACAGGGTTAGCTGCTTCTGAAAAGTCTCAGCCTTGAAAAATCTTCGCACAGTTCTGCTCCAACAACATTGGTTGGCCTTGAGTTGAAATGGACTCCACGCAACTAACAAAAAATAGCTGCCAGCAGCGCTATCCTTGTACTGCCTGAGTGGCCATTCCAGATCAATGTTCCCACAGAGCCTGAGGTGCGACAGACACAGCAAGGCAGCAGGCAGTACAGCAGGCTGATTGAGGATGATCACTTTACAGCCAGACCCTCTGGACTTGGATCAAGCCTTGCCCTTTATGGACTATATGAATTTGAGCAAGTTGCTTGACTTCTCTATACATCATGTTCTTCGCTCCTAAAATTGGATTCACTATAGGAAATCCCTCAAAAAGTTTCTGGGGTGAGAGGAATTAGAGTGAAAGACTGGGGTGAAAAATTTGAGACTGTATTGGCACATCATGTTTACAGAATGTGTTGTTCTGTTTTTATTTGGTTGCCAGTGATCTTTGGCAAGATCATTGAGTAAATGACCTTTATCATTTATAGAACGAATAAAGGCATCAAGGACAGTTTAGGGAGGAGGGGGAGGGAGAGAAGAAAATAGACTGCCAATATAAAATACAATATGTGTATATCTAAATAACTGTATAGAATGATAGACCATCATGATTATTTTTAAAATCATGCTTTCTAAATAGACTGCCAATATAAAATGCAATATGTGTATATCTAAATAACTGTATAGAATGATAGATCATCATGATTATTTTTAAAATCATGCTTTCTAAATAGAGCCCCAAACTAAAAACCAGAACCATGGCCTCTGAGTTGATTCCAACTCATATGACTGTATAGGGAAGTGTACAGCTGCCCCTGTGGGCTTGTGAGGCTGTGAATCTTTTCAGGAGCGTGCATCTTCTTCCTGCAGCTTGGCTGGTGCTTTTGAACTGCTGACCTTGTGGTTCTCAGCCTAGCATGTAGCTCACTATGCCATAAGGGCTCCTTCCTTGGAGAGCAGCCCTAAAAAATAAAGCCCTCTTTCAAAAACACAAGTTGTCTAGTCTTTAATGTGCCATTGTTTGATTCAGACGTGCAGTAATTTGAGGAGCTGAGACCCAGATATGAAATATCAGACTCAGGAACATGAAACACGAATGCCATGTAGAACCCCGTATGCCTTCCGTGTATTAATGTGTTCCTCCTTCATCGAGGCAGGACGGAGAGGCCCACCGTGGGTAATTCCAGGCTTGGAGCCCTCAGAAATCCCTAGGTTCTCTTTCTGATCATCTTAATATCTGTGAACGTGTTTGAGAAATTGTAAAATAAAACTATGAACTTGTAGGCCATTGTCAATTCTAACATGTTACACGTGATTGGAAAGTTAGACAATTCTGTTGCAACAAGGGGGACCAGGCTTTTTAGATGCGTTGAGTATTCATTCCGGGTCACTGGTGTTTAAGGATGAAGCACTGCTGGATCAAGTTTTAGAAGCCCCGGTAGCATTGTGGGTTAGGTGTTGGGCGGCTAACTTAAAGGTTGGCAACAAAAAACCACTAGCCGCTCTGCAGCCGAATACGAGGTGTATGTTCCTGTAGAGATGGAAAGTCTCAGAAGCCCTGAGCATGGTGGCTATGAGTCTGAATTGACTGGATGACAGTGGGTGTGTTGGTGTGGTTTTTGAAAACCTGCACATTATTTGGTCGAACATTATAATTGCAATGGGGAAAAACTGTTCCTCAACTTCAAAACTTTAGGAACATCATCTACCATATCTTCTGTTCTGTCACAGAATAGCTGGAAAAACAGCATGTGCACAAAAGAAGGCAAAGACAGCCTGGGAAAGCCGTATAGAACAAATGCCATCAAGCTTATTTCGACTCATGGTGACCCCAGGTGTGTCATGGTAGAGCAGTGCTCCTCAGGATGTGGAGTAGCGGATTTTTCCAAAGGAGATCGCCAGGCCTTCCTTCTGAGAAAAGATAAATAGATTCCCAGGAGAGAAAGAGGTCTTGTAAAAAAAAAAAAGTCTAATGCCATTTTATCTTGTTTTGTCTTTTATTGCTGCTACGGGGTTTCCCAGTGTGTGACACACAAAAGGAGTAGACACACAGAGATAACAACGGGTGCAGGGGTTTACTGTGCATGTGTGTGACGGGTGGGCGGTAGGGACAGGGAAGGTGAGGGGATGTGGGGAGCAACAGAGAATCTGGGAGGGGGAAGTGAGCACTGGAACTGATTGTAATTATGTATATCTAACTCATTTCAAAAGCGTTTTAACCATGGCGGTGTATGATTTGTGAACACTGTATCAAGAAAACCACTCACACATAAAAGGAATGCTGATATGTGAAAAATATAGCCAATGTCATTGAGCAATATGTATAGAAATTGTTTTGGAATGTAATTTACTATGCAAACTCTCACCAAAACACAGTAAAATATATATATATTTTAATTAAAAGAGGAAAAAAGGTATAATAAATCAAAGATTTATGGTTGACGTACTTGTATTTATAACTAAGAATAAAAATGGGGAGGAGAGCTTCTGCTGACCAACTAAAGAGACCTATGAGATGGAGCAAGGAACCCTGGTGATGCGGTGGGCTAAGCCTTGGGCTGCTAACCACAAGGTCAGCCGTTCAAACCCACCAGTAGGTTCACAGGAAAAAGAGGAGGCTCCCTGTTCTAGTGAAGCGTTATTGTCTCAGAAATGTTTATACAGGGTTGCTCTGAGTCAGAATCAACTCAAGAGCAGTGAGTTTGGCCTCTTTTGCTGCTGTTGAGACTTAAGGGATAAGGTTCCCTTTCCCTCATTCCCCGGGAGCCTCTCTGTCTTGCAGACTGCTGCCTGACCTGTGCTCCAATCTTTCCCAGCCTGGAATCGAGATCAGACCAAGACACCTCCCTTCCTTCTCTTCCTCAGAATCATCCTTCAAGCTGTTGGAATACTAAGACTTGACAAACTCTAATGCTCTATTTCCATTTGGCCACGTCTTCACCTCAGATTCTAAGTCCTCTTAGCCATGATTCCCAAATCATGCTTATGAAATTCTCTCTCCTTATTAAGAGACAAAAAAAGCTAATCCACAGCCACAGCATATTTCCAGCACAGCAACTACCCTTTGCCCTTTCCCCCACTCACCTATTGTTCCGTAAACCCCAGGCAGGATGGGTCAGAAAGAGAAACAATGAATGGAAATGCATGGTGATGGGGGTACAGCAGTGAGGAAACAGAGACAATTATTGGAGTTAGCTGGTATCACTCTGCCAACAGCCAGAATACAAGAGCCATCAAAGTCCTGGATAGCAGGACGAAGTGAAAATATTTATTTGCACATATATTTTCCCTCATTCACTGCCGTGGAATCATTTCTGACTCATGGGGACCCCAGAGGACAAAGTAGCACTGTTCCTGTGGGTTTCCAAGTGGGTAACTCTTTACAGGAGTCCACAGCCTCCTCTTTCTCACGAGGAGCGGCTAGTGGTTTCCAACTGCTGACCTTGAGGTTGACAACCCCACGCACAACCCACCAGGCCACCGGGGCTCTCCTGACATCTATTCTATTCACCCTGAAGAACATTTCCCCCTACCTTTCATCTCTGTGCAAAGACAAAGTATTTATTTTCTGAAATTAGCATAATGAAAGGGGTTTTGGGGGGCGGGGGTCAATTTTGTTTTCGTGGTAACTTAAATGTGGATTTGGTCATGATAATCACCATGTGTTTGGGCATCCAGATAATGAGCTCCACCCTCCTGCTCGTACGCAGTGAAATAAAAAGGCACAACAGCTTGCAGGTATCTCGTTTAGTATTACGTTTTCAATTGTTGTCTGGCACATATTTATTTCTTAACCTGAGACTTGGGCATAGCACATGTTTATTTCTTAACCCGAGACTCGGGCATAGCACCATTCACTTAGTGACTAAATGAGAAATCCCAATACATGCCATGTAAACATGTAAACATGGCATGTATTGGAATTTCTCATTTAGTGACTAAGTGAATGGATGGCTCTGACTCTCAGCCATCCTTTTCATTTAGGAAGTCTATTGCTGCACAAGACTTCTTTAAAGTGTTGAAGAGCAAGGCTGGCCCTTGAGGGACTCAGTTATGCCAGAGCCAGGCCATGTTATTTACAGTTGCGTCGTAAGCATCTGAAAGTTGGACAATGAATAACGAGGACTGAAGAAGAAGTAATGGGGTTGCATTATGGTGCTGGCAAAGAAGAGGAAAAGTGCCGTGAACCATCAGGTGAACAAGCGCATCTATCTCGGAAGAACGGCCAGAATGCTCCTAGAAGCGTGGCTGGCCAGAATGTCTCATGTGTTCTGCACATGTTGTCAGACGGGACCAGAACCTGAACCAAGGGCATCGTGCTTGGCAAAGCAAAGAACAACAAAAAAGAGGACTTCCACCCAGGAAGTGGATTGACACGGTGCCTGCCACAGCGGGCTCCAACCTAAGAACAATTGTGAGGATGGCACGACAACAACAGCAACAACATTGTGGGTTCAGATTTGCTCACACAGATTGGCGAACCAATAGCAAATAGCTGCTAGATTAGATCAGACAAGCACCCTCTGCCTCTTGTGATCCTGTGTACTTGTCTTCCTGGGGTAGGGGCTAGTTTGAAAGTGCTGCTTAGAGGGCAGCTCTCGTTATGCAAAGTGACTCAAAATGCAGAAGTCTAGGCAGAAGGCCTCTAGTGGGTTTTTTTGGAGTTTTTTTAAAGTCTTACTCAAAGGAAGTGAATATGCGGTTAATCATGTTAACTTCACATGCACCACAGAGATGAAATGAAAAGCCGGAAGAAACCCATCTTCAATGTCCTGGGTAGGAGCACATTTGTGTCATGTGAAAAGACATGACAAAAACAGCCCTCCTTAAACTAATTTTGGCAGTAGTTATCACAATCATTTTGATTTTGCCAGACTATTTCAAGACACCAGGAGGTGAGTACATGATCTCTATTCTTTCTTTTTTTAAAAAAAAAGACTGCTCAAGGGGCTTCTGAAAGTCTTAAAAATTAAAAGAACACTCATTCGAGCTGGCTGGTCCTGAGTTTAGTAACCTCATAGTACGCAGTAGCCCTGAACTAGGATAGTTTACTTAAAAACAAGTGAAAAGCCAATATTGGAAATGTGTGGCTGTGCTTTGAAACATCGAGGGTACAATCATCTCATTACATGATCTTGCACGTTACAACCATTTCCTTCAAGCGTTCCCTACTTTTGTGTTCTGTAATTCGATCAGGAAAGGGGCTTTCTTTTTTTTTTTTTTTTTGGTATTAAAATGTGGTTGGATTCTCTCCATCATCACTACTTTGGGGAAATAATTTAAGGCTGCTTTTAGATACCTTCAAAAGACAGTGAAAAATCTGTGGGTGCAAATGTAAGTGGATGTGACTGTGTGTGTGTTTTGATGAGAGGAAAATGGGACAAAATCAAGTCTGAACAGCCCCAGAGAACTGAGAGACGATGATCGAGGTCTAGATTATGAAAGCCAGTGGACATACACTGACATTGTTTCTGTAGTCCATAACATGTTCAAAAATGTGAAGATGATTGTTTGACTGGAGATTGTGCTCTCTAGCATGTAACGACAGTTTTTTAAAAGTACAAAAGAAAATGGCGTGCCTTCTCATTGAAAAGTTATCATATGCATTTGATTAAAACCCAGAAAAGTTATATTGGGTACTTGGCTCCCTCGATTATTTAATGCTGTCAATACACCAGGCTAAGTCGAGACGTGAACATATTTTTGCTAATGTCATATCGCAATGATTGCTGAATGTGGCATATGCATGATGCGAAGAAGCCAGCTATAAAGATTTGCCTTTAAGTAAATCCTGTGACTCCGCCACTTTGTGAATGATGGCGTTTTCCAAGGTCCTGGATTTGCTGGCATTATGATGCTTCGATTAAGCAACTCTATATTCTGAAGGCGTGACTTCCTTGGGTGGACATGTTATAAAGAGTCAGGTTCAAGGCGTCTCTTTCAGCGTTGAAGCAGTTGTTCAGAAGATGAAGGGTCGGAAGCTCACAGACTGGTTCCCTCAGCAGCAGGCCTCATAACGAGATGCACCAAAATGTGACCACCACTGCCACCACTGACTAAAGCACCTCCAACAATTCAGCCTGGATTTAACGGAAAGCCAGGTCACAGCCACTCCCCGGGATGGTGAAAACAGTCTAACTGCTCCCTAGAGTTTTCAAGGCCTAAATCATCACAGAAGCAGACAGACAGCCTCCCTCACCTTTCTCCAAAGCGTAGCTGGTCCCCACTCAGTCAGCAGGCAACTCAACACTCACCTCACGGCTGCACAGGAGAGTTAATAAACTATTTACTAAAGATAAAAAGATTGAATAAGCTGTTTGCTAAGGATAAAAAAGATGGAATGAACTATTGTGCTTTATGATAACTTTTGGTTGTAAGAACATATGCTGTTTTTCTTTGGGGCGGGCTGAGGTTTCTCCCAGTTGACCAAGGCCTTTGGGGTAGTTGTGGGCAGAAAGAAGATGTTGGAATACGTTTATAAGTTGATAAAGAGACACACTTGGGAGTTTGAGTGCCTCTTCTACTATGCAAGCAGGGGCTTACATAAAGTCCTCCCGAGTCCAATCTCCCTGGTCTGACGTCACACGTCACTTGTCCGTAAGCTGGTCCATAATGAGCCATCGTAGTGAGCTTTGTCCTTTTTGTTTCATAACTGATTCCATCAGCTCCGCACGCCCTTTCCTCCCTCCCTCCGACTTAAAAGAGCAGTTTGTTTCTCTTTTCCTGGTCAAAGAACAGAGGAGATATTTCCTCTCAAACGCTTTTGAGCTTTTTTTGGAGGATTTTGTTTCAAAGAAATCCAGCTTGGAGCCAACAAACCAGTTTGCTCGAAAATGGAATATTATTTAGTAATAGAAGGAATCATACACAAAACAAAGCAAACCCCCACCGCAAAACTAATTATTAGACAAAATGTTTTGCACGTGCACTATCCAATGATTTTGGGTCCCCCAGGAGCGTTTTTATTGAATATCATTTTTGAACTCCTATCTGAGCCAACTACAGAGATTTGACAATATAGATGTGCTTTTTAAATTAAATTTATTTTTATTTCATTTTATTTTTTATCTGTGCTTTTTTGTTAGTAGTTCTTAAAATCAGGACTACTGTCAGTGTAGTCAATGAATTGACTTGTCATCTTCTGTATTTCATGCAATGAATACCTGAAAAATTTACTTAGCTTAGTGGTTATCAACCTATAGGTTGTGACCCCTTTGGGGGTCGAACGACCCTTTCACAGGGGTTGCCCGACTCATTACAGTAGCAAAATTATAGTTATGAAGTAGCAACAAAAATAATGTTATGATTGGGGTCACCACAACATGAGGAACTGTAGTAAAGGGCCGTGGCATTTGGAAGGTTGAGAACCAGTGACTTAGATGATAAGCTAAGAGTGTTTGGGAAATGCTAAAAAAGAATGCTAAAAATAACCTAGAGATCCCCCTGCCTATTTTCTCCCTCTCTATCACACAATTATGTCTTTTAAAAATAATCGTCTTTCTCTTGTGTTCTATTCACTCTAATTTCTAAGATAAATACTATAAAATGATTTTGCTTATAAATTATTCACTGTGCCCATCTTTAATGTGTCAAATGAACTTCCAAAAGAACCTTAATGAGGAATAATGTATTCACGAGATTTAATAGATTTTATTTCAAAATAATAAACCCTCTGAAGGCCTAGGGTAAAAATAGAGCGCCGTGTTTGATCATTTTTTCATCAAGAATGTATCTGGGTCTCTGAATAATCATTAGGAGGAATATTCAAATATCGCAATTCCACAGTGTAAGCCACCGTTGCCTAAAAAGAGGGACGTTAACACATTCTTCAGCAGTGGTTGAGGCTTTTAATGAATTTGCACTGGGTACGTTCCAGGCCAGGTATCTGAGTCTATGGCAGTGTTTTTAGCCTTTCAACCTAGTGGACTTTATTCTCAGGCAGGATGATGGCCCGGTACACTAATACTATGTGCAGATATTGAAGCTATAAAGGGGAGTGGATATATTTTGAATCAGAGCATCTTGCACTGACGGAGCTGTGCTGCATGGATCATCTGTTTTTGTTGGACCTAAACTATATGGGAGAACTGGTTTGTTCTCCCGTTAATTTCAGTGATCACTTACTTATTATTATGACTTATTATTTCACCCATCCACTGTGCCAACCACGTGCCTAACCATGGGGATGCAAAGATAGCAAGATGCAAAGAGAAAAAGGCAATATTCCCGCTTTAAAGAGGAGCTTTCAGTCCACCGGGAGGAAATAATGAGCTGTAATGTGGCCATTGTAATAAGAGCCTGGGTGCTAGCACAAGGTCGGCAGTTCCAGACCGTAACTGCCGTGCAGGAGAAAGACAAGGCTTTCTAGCCTGAGGGCTAAGATTTCCAGTCTCCGACTCACACAGGGGCAGCAGTTCTACTCTGTCCCAGAGGGTTATGATGAGTTGAAATGGAAGTCAAAATCCTCTTGATGGCAGTGAGTTTATGGTCATTTTAAAAATAAATCACCAGATGCCTTCAAGTTGAATCTGATCCATGGCGACCTTAGACGTTTCAGAATAAAACAGAGTTCCACAGTGTCTTCAGTGGCTGGGGTCGCCAGGCCTTTCTTTCACGGTACCTCTGAGTAGGCATGAACCTCCTACTGTTTGGTTAACCGCGGGGGGTGGGGTGGGGGTGGGGGGGAACCACCTAGGGATTCCAGTGAGTAAAATAGCTAAGTGCAAAGGTGCCGTGGGAACGGAAGGGCTGCTCTGGGTCTGTCTGGGGGAAGCTGCTCCCGCTGTTTGAGTTTGCAAAGAGGACTAACAGCTGTTCTCGTTGGAAGGAGTACTTCATAGCGCTCCTGGCCTGCTGGTGCAAGCTCTGTCTCAGAGAAGCAATTACTATTGATTTTCAAATAAAAGTTCCTCATATGGCTATCTTAAGATTTTCAGAAACCAGAAATTGCAGTCAGTTAGTTCCACACGGCTACAGGCAATCGGGGTTCAGGAGGCCCCATTTTTTGTGGGCGATTCCTCCAACTGCAAACCAAACTCACTGCTATCCAGTGGAAGTGGACTCAGAGTGTCCCTGTAGGACAGGGTCGAACTGGCTCCTCTGTGAGTTTCTGAGTCCCTACGTCGTTCAACAGGCGTGGAAAGCCCTGTCTAGTCTCCTGGGCAGTGGCTGACCGTGTGGCTCACAGCCCAACCACTGTGCCCTGCTCCCTCTGGACAACTCCCGCCTGCCCTTTAATGTCTGTGAACTTGTCCCATGGAAGGGGCTGACCCAACCCCTACCGACATTCAGTAAAATCAAGAAGAAGAAAACTTTTATGACAAAGCAATTTTACCATCTAATTGTACCCCTTGCTTCCTTCCAAGTTACTGAAGAGGCGTTGAGCCTTTTCTTGCACACTCAGGGCCCAGCACCTGGTCTGCCTCCCCCCACAGTGACTGGGCGGAAAGACTTCCTGAGGTTAGAGACCCAGCCAGGCTGGCCGCCTGCGAAGCTGACTGCCACGGGGAACAGCACTCATGGAAACACCTCAAACCTAGTGGTCTCCAGCTGTTCGGACTGCCTCACGCACTGTTTAGAGCCAAACTAACAGAAACGATACTCCCTGGCTTCCATTTCCCTTTCCGGCTGACACTTCCTGAGCAGTGAAATGAAAGGAAGTGACCCATAGAGGAAAGTCACGCCAGGCCCATTCAAATGGTAGGACAGACCCCGAAAGATGTCCCCTTCCTGATGTCTGTGTCACACAGACCAGCGGATCAAGTTGTGAAGCACTGAATTCGCCTCCAGGGTTGGCCTCGCTTTCCAAGAACGGTCACTTTATTTTCTTTCTATTAACCGGCTCATTTGTGATAGAACGAGCGAGGTCTGGAAGATACTCTTTTTAGGACGTGTTACAATTTTAAGAATCTGACAAATTTTACTCATCTTTACATGAGCCAGGTGTGGTTTTTAAACAAGTGAGCACATTTTAACACATGTGAAGTCTTTTAATCTTGGCCTAGCATCCTTTTTCAAGAGAGATCATTTAAAAAATCTTTGGAAACAAGGAATCATCAAGGGTAAAATTAATGTGTCATAAAAGTTTTCTTCTTACTGAATTTTTAAAAATCATTGTTATTAACAAGGCTGATGATTTGACCCTTTCTGCCATCAAATCAGTGCTGACTCATAGCGACCTCCCGGGTGCATTTCTGACACTGTAACTGTTCCTGGGAGTAGAAAGCCCAGTCTTTCTCCAACAGACTGCTGGCAGTTTCGAACTGCAGACCCTGCGGGTAGCAGCCCCACACGTAACCTTTGCACCACCAGGGCTCCTAATGACTTGACACAATATCTCTGTTTCTCTTGAAGATCTTTTTGTTTATTTTTGGTAACAGTTTTATTGGCATGTACTTCGTATACCATACACTGACACAACATCTTTAGTTATATGTATGTATGCATTAGACAAGATGTACTAAGAACAAGACGGCTGAATATGAGACTTTTACATACCTTTGGCGCATGTTCTCATCGACTATGTTACAATTCCAACAATTGGTTTGGAATTTCTTTTAATTACTGCTCTTATTACTTTGGTGGGTAAATGGGTAAAGGCTCTTTCAGTATATCTTTTCTGTTTTTTTTTTAATTTTATGAAAAAAAAATTACTTCCTCTTGTTTTTTCTTCCTGTTACTCCATCTTTTTTTCCTCCACAACCCTTCTTACCTGTATAATTTCCTTACTGTGTACACTTGTGATTGCCTGATGTCCTCCAGTTGAACAAAACTTCACAAAAATTAAGGTTCTCTGTTTTGTTCACTGATGTATTCCAAGGATGAGGGACAGTACACATTACAGTAGAAAGAACTCCATGAGTATTTGAAGGTGGAATGAATACTCGGAGTCGTGGAACTGCCCCACAGCCTGTCCTCCTTAGAAGTCAAGCCGTGGGTCTTCCCCCTGCGATGCGAGCCTCTGCCAGGGTCTGAAGCACCAACCTTTTGGACTAGCAGTCGATTGCTTAACCACTGCGCCAGTAAGTCACGATGCAACCAAAGAGAGCAATCAATCAGGAAGCAAACCGTTGTGATCTGATCCTCACAACCCTCCTGTGATTCAGGCAGGCCAGGTAACAACACCCTCCTCTTCCCCTTCATTTTTGAAGCATAACATCTCATCCCAAACCTACCCTAGGCAGGCTGCGCAGCCCGTGCAATTTCTCTCTCAGAATCTTTCCCTTAAAAGACAGGTGTCTCATTATCTTGAGTCATTTTCCTCACATTTGCTTTATCCAGGGGGAATTTTATCATGTGCCCTTACTTCCCTTGTTTTGACAAGTGAGATGAGCAGTCTTTTCCTTATGTCCCAAACCTGCCTTTCAAATACTGCTGCAATAAGTTAAAAGTCACCCAAGCCGTACCCTTTCACCGAGCCCGCCCACCACCACCAGCAAACACCCCGCCTTCCCCACTCATTACGCCAGTAAATGGGGGTCTTCTCTAGGCTCCCTTGCTCCCAATCGGGTGAACATCACGGAGTATCACTTACAGGCCACACGATGCGGTTGTCGTCCTTTCCCCCTCAGAGAAATTTCTGGACTCAAAATAGAAATGCAACTGCTTGAGTCTTGCTATTGGAATACTATTTCTGACTCTGTGCCCACTCTTAGAGAGAGAGAGAGAGAGCGCTGTGGCCCAAGGCAAAGAGCATATCCGCCTCGATGTAAATCCAGCAGCCAAACCGTTTGCTAGTCTGGCAGTTGGCATTTAACAATTGCTGGATTATGCTAAATATTCAGTCATGATCACAGATCTTTAGACTCAATTGGTTATTATTTTAGGTATATTTTTCATACAATAGAAACATCTTCTAAGTGTTTAGTCTCATGAATTTTAACAATTGTATGTGTTCAAGATCTAGAAGGTTGGCACCACCCAGGCAGATTCCTTTTGCCCTCTGCTATCAAGCTCCCCCAGTCCCAAAGCAACTTTCTGATTAGTGCTGTCTCTACTCATACTTTGTGTTAGTCTGGGTAGACTAGAGAAACAAAGTCATAGACACTCATATGTGTATAAGAAAGAGTTTTATATAAAAGAGTAATTGTATATTAAGAAAGCATCCTAATCCAGTCCAGTTCAAGTCCATAGTCCAATATTAGCCCATGTGTCGATAGCAGTCTATAAATTGCTCTTCAGACTCACGCAACACATGCAATGACACCGAATGCAGGAAGATCATAGGCCAGTGGGTGGAAAGTCTCATGGATCCAGTGGCAGTGGAAACATCTCAATTCTGGCAGGGGTCTCCATATGGCTCCTCCAACTTCAGGGCTCTAGTGTGGCTCTATGTGCCTTGTCAGAAGGAATGTCTCACATGTGTCAGCCTCCAGTGAGCTATTTATCTCCTTAGCGCCTCCAAATGAGGTCATCAAGCTGCAACCTGATTGACAGGCTAGACTCCACCCCTTCACTCTTAAGTCTCAAATTGACAACAGATTATGTAACTACTCATCTTCACTAATACCCACTGCCATCAACTGATACCCACTTAAAGTGACCCTGAAGGACAGAGTAGAACTGCTCCCTAGGGCTTCTGAGGCTGTAAATCTTTAGCAGATCACCTTATCCTTCTCCCACAAAGCTGATGGTGGGTTTGAACTGCCAACCTTGAGTTTAGTGGCTAGACGACAACCCACTATGTAAATTGAATCATCAGTGTCTGTTTGCTAGCTTAACAAGATTATTGGGCTTCATTCCTCTTATTGCTTGTATCAATACTGCCTTAAAAAAGAATTTAACAATTTACTAAGTAGCACTTTCTTGTATAAAAAATATGCCACATTTTGGATTTAATTTATAGTTAAAATTTATATATATATATATAGATATAACAGCAATGAACATCCGTGCACAGGTCTTTGTGTGAACATATGCTTATATGGTTATTGGATAACTGTGTTAGGCTGGTTTTTCTAGAGACTCAAAACCAGTGCTGCTTGGGCGTGTGTGTGTATAGAAAGAGATTTACATAAAAAATGCCTTCACACGGTTGTAGAAGTAGGTAAGTCCAGTCCAGTTTAAGTCTGTGAGTTAGATGTAAGCTGAAGGTTCCTCTTGACTACTGTAGCTGCAGGGGCTGAGGAACAGGAAACAGGAAGATGAAGCGAGAAGACCGCAGGCTGGTGGGTGCTGAGCTGAATAAACTGGAGGTTGGTCGAACGGACCCATGGGGGACATTTCACTGTGGCTCCGGGGGGAGGGTGGGCAGGTGGTAATGACAGGAGGTCGGTGAAGCAGAGGCAGGGTCTAGGTCCAGTAGTAGAAGTGAGCTGGCTTTCCCACACTCTCAATCTAGACACAAGTAGCCCACCCCCCAAAGGAAACCACCCTCCATTAATACCATGACCAGATCAACTGAGTGATGGTTTCACAGAAGATCCCATCATGGAGTTGACCACACCACGTTAGATCATACCATGAGAGACTCATGACCCTCCCACGTTTACATCAAACCTCACCATTGCAGGGACGCAGGGACTCCCTAGTAGTGGAAAAGCCTTGGCAGTGAAGTGGTTAAGCACTTGACTGCTGTAAATATTAACCCACCAGCCCGCTCTGCTGGAAGGAAATCACACGGGGCAGCTCTATCCTCTACTGTCACTGTGAGTCAGAATGAGCTTGGCAGCAGGAGATATTTTATTTTCTCTTTGTGAGGGGTGCATAGCTGGGTAGATT
This sequence comes from Tenrec ecaudatus, assembly GCF_050624435.1. Taxonomy (NCBI): domain Eukaryota; kingdom Metazoa; phylum Chordata; class Mammalia; order Afrosoricida; family Tenrecidae; genus Tenrec; species Tenrec ecaudatus. Next base: position 183,006,760 of record NC_134532.1, read on the forward strand.
TAATTTTGTAAGGGTCTGCCAAACACTTCTCCAGACTGGTGGCAACATTTCCTTGTTTTCTCTAGTTTACATTGAATAGACTGAAGCAATTATACGTTGCCTTCATGAAGTCTGAAATAACTCACACTTTTCCCAAAGGTGCCTGACAACTAATGAGCAGCGGAGTAGCCTAGGTACTGGAAAAGTCTGACTTGACATAGAGAAGTTTCTGGAGCTCCTGCTGTGTGCCAAACCACGAAGATTTTATTATAAATTCTCACTTCTTTTTAAAGGTCAGCAGGGACTTGAAATGTCTATTTCTGCCAGTCACATCCTGAAAAATACTCCCGATACAAACCATCTAAAAATGCAAGATAAAACATAATTTGAAACTTTAAAACACACATAGGTGAGCTGCTAAGACATAAGAAGCTTTCTCAGAGGTCAAAAAATAATGAGCACTTGCAGATTCAGGTGCATAAGCAAACATGCAAGACTTGGTTGCCTCAGGAGGATTAAGCAGTTCCTGGTGGCCTACTATCTCACTCTCATTGGGCCATGTATAGCAGAACGGAGGAGAAAAACCCAAGACGGACACTGAAAGGTGACAGGTTTCATGAAAAGGAACTCCCAGAAACAATCCTGCCTGGCTGTGAAGAAACTCACCTGCCTTCGTCTGAGCTGTGTGTGGGACAGAGAAAAAAAGCCTTTCCTGAGAGCTTGCAAACAGAAAAAACCTCTTCGCCGTGGAGTCAGTTCCATAGGTCCCACGTGCTACCTTGTAGACCCACCAGTTGTCTGCCCATTTGTTGTACTGTGATGCTAAATCTGTGACTAGCCTTGAGAAGAATGGAGATTCCAGAACACTTCATTGGGCTCATGCTGAACCTGTACCTGGATCAAGAGCAGTTGTGCTAATAGAACAAGGGCATTGTGCATGGCTTCAAATCAGGAAAGGTGTGCAAAAGAGTTGTATCCTCTCACCGTACCTTTTCCATCTGTCTGCTGAGGAAATCCTCAGAGAAGCTGGATTAAATGAAGAGTGCGACATCAGGATTGGAGGAAGGCTTATTAACAACCTGCGATATGCAGATGACACCACCTTGCTTGCTGAAAGTGAGGAGGACATGAGGCCCTTGCGGATGAAGACCAAGAATTGCCGCCTTTAGCGTGGATTATGATTCAAAGTAAAGAAGACCAAAATCCGTACAACTGGACGAATAGGGAACATCATGTTAAGTGGAGAAAAGTTTGAAGTTGTGAAGGATTTTGTCCTGCTTGGATCCTCCATGTCTGTGGAAGCAGCAGAGATCCAATGACACACTGGGCAAATCTGCTGCACAAGATCTCTTTGGAGTGTGGGAAAGTAGAGAGGTTCCTTTGAGGACTAAGGTGGGCCTGACTTTGCATTGCCTCAAAGGCATGTGAAAGTTGGGCCTTGAATAAGGAAGAGAAGAACTGATGCGTCTGAATGGTGGTGCTGGTAAAGAATATTGCACATACCACGGCTGCCCAGAGGCTAAGCAAATCTGCATAGGAAGAGGCACGGCCAGAGTCCTCCTCAGAGGCAAGGAGAGTGCGACGTGTGTTACATACTTTGGACATGTTGTCAGGAGAGCCAGTCCCTGAAGAAGGACATCATTCTTGGTAAAGTAGAGGGGCAGCAAAAAAGGAAGAAGGCCCTTCATGAGATGGATTGACTCAGTGGCGGCAACAGTGGGCGCAAGCATGGGGCCAATTGTGAGGATGGCGCAGGACAGGGCAGTGTTCCGTTCTCTTGTGGGTAAGGACGCAGTGGGTCAGAGTGGACTCAATGACACCTAACAACAGCAGCACCAACAACGGAGTTCAACTTCTCTGTAAGGTTTAATTGTCTAAAGTGGTCATACTTTGGATTCTGGGAGTCATTGCCTGTGAAAATGAAAAGCCCAATTCAAGGATTTAATGAAAGCCTTTTCAGTTGGATCGTATTAACAGACACCAAGGAAGGGCAAACAAACACCAATACTCCTGGAGGAACACACCTTTAGATCCAGTCTCAAATCATTTCTCCAGTTAAATGCCCCCAGAAAACGAGCCACTGCCAAACATCCTGAAACACATGATGACTCAACCAGGAAGAGTCGCGAGAAACAGAAAACAAACATCAGATCTTCAAAGGACTCCGATGTTAGAATGATAAGATATGGAATATAAAATAAGCACATCCGATATGGTTCCACAAATAAAAGAGAGCTCTGAAATATTGAAAGTGAGCAGGCAGTCGAGCATTGTGTTTCTTAAAAGAACCGTGCAGATGGCATCAAATTGATGACGGCAACTTGAAAGGTCAGACCGGAAGCTTAGAGAGGCAGTGAATTTATAGTAAAGGGGGAGGAAGAATTTGGAAAAGGAAGGTGAGACTGGGTTCCAGATTGAAGAGTGTAACCAAGGTCATTGAATTGTCCCTTTAGAAATGGCGTATGTGTTACAATGCATGTTTTAACAGGAGGAACAAAAGGCAACATCTTTACTAAAAATACCCAGGCAGATTTGGGAAAGAAACCATTCAAACTTTTAATTGTGAAGTACTAAGAATTTAGAAGCACAAAGAATGGAGTAAACAGATTAGCCACAACTGAATGATAAATTAATTGGAATATTGATCTGAAGACTTTGCCCAGACTGCAGCACAGAGATTCACAGAGACAGAAAGATAGAAGCAGAAGTGAGGAGAGGCAACATCTAGAATGAGATTGGATGCACATTTTATAGGCTCAGTGAGAGAACTTCTCAGACTCCGGAAACCTAAGAGGACAAATGAACAGAAATTCCACAGAACATGAAAGGTACAGAGGGCTTAAAAACAACCAGTTAAAGCAGACTTTCACATGCCTACCAGTAATGTACAGTAAGAGGTCCAGGCCACGGCAACATTTTTCATAACAGCAAGATTAGGAACAAATGCTAAGTGTAGGATGAATCCATTTTCATATGTTCAATAAAAAGCATATGATAATAATTAATTAGAGTTACGTGCATCGACATGACTGAAATATATTAAGCAAACACAGCAATAACAACAAAAAGCCAACAGCAAAATAAAACAAAACCAAACAAACCCAAATTGCAAGTGGATAGCACAGTGTATTTTATATACTAACAAAAGCATGAAAAATGAGAGTGTCGTTCAGGAATGCATATATTCTGGTTAGTTTATGAGACGCAGGGGGGTGAACACTCCATCCCAGGAGTGCCGACTCTTCGGGAAAGAAGGCAAGTCTAGGGAGAGGAAGGCACAGGGTGCTTCAGAGATGTTACTCATGTGGGTGCTTGGTTCACGTTTACTATTCTTTAACCAGCACAGAAGCATTTTCATATGTTTATGTTTGGCTTATTATTGCAATAAAAGATTTAAAAGGAAATAGTGGTAGCTGATATTTCTTCACACTTACTCGTTTTTGTTATTTAAAATGAGAAAATAGCCTGAGAGGCCATTCATTGGTCCTGCACCGTGATGCATTTTTCGAATTCTATTTCTTATTCCATAAACTTCCTCGGGGAGTGTCAGTCGTAGGGCTGGAGCAATTATAGACTGCATTTCGAAGTTGGGGAGTGAGCATTTGGAGGTCTGACTCCCAGCAAAATTAATGGCTGTAGTTAAATTCATAAATCCTTGTCTATGGAGATGCGAATATAGCCTACCTGGTGACAAAATGATTGAGTAGGATTTATTTATTTCTAAAAATGATATCAGGAGAGGATGTGCCCTCTATTTATTTCTTTTTCAATTGAATTATTTAAAACCAAGCTTTAAAAGCCACCATAAAATGTCCTTCTAGTCAAATATAAAAGATAGTCATCAATTCTCAAAAACCCAGTTGGTCATTTATTGAATAAGAAGACTGCAAGATTGACGGTATAAATTTCTATCTCCCTTTGAAATTCTATGGTTTGGAATATAAATTCAAGAAGTTGAGAATTTCATAAGATAAAAAGTGTCAGCAAGGAAATGGAATGATGGCAAAAATAAGCTTTCCGTGTGCCTTCGTCACATAAAAAAGCTATCGATTATACAGTTCCATCAGATGGTACATTTTCATCTTTTCCCTGAGACATTATTACATTTTTTATTACACTTACAATTTGATTATAAATTTATTATATTATAAAATTGTGTATGTGAGTAAAATTTCATGCATTCCTTCCCCCCAAGCTTTTATAGCAATTCAAGTATGACATCTTTTATAGCTGGAAATTAAATAGAAATTATTACAGAAGTAATTTCCAAGATAGAGGACTGGTAATTTATCATTAAATAATAAAAATATAACGTTAGATGCCATTGACTGAGTCCTGACTGATAATGACCCATGCACCATCGAAATAAACATTTGCCTGGTCCTGTGCCGAGCTCACCTAGGAGCACTGGTGGTGTAGTGGCTACTCATTGGGTTGCTAGCTGTAAGGTCAGCAGTTTGAAACCACTAGCTGGTCTGTGTGAGAAAGAAGAGGCTTTCTACTCCCGTGAAGAATTCCAGCCTCAGAAACCCACACGGGCAGTTCCACCCTGTCCTACCGGGTTGTGAGACTGCCTTGCCTTGAGGGCGGTGAATTTGGGTTTGAGTTGATGCCAATCTTGCAATCGTTGCTTTGTTTGAGCCCATTGCTGCCATCACTGTGCCGATTCACCTCTTGAGAGTCTTCCTCTCTTTAGATTACCAAGCCTGGCATCCATACCCAGGGATCAGCTCCTTTTGAGAGCATGTCCCAAATACTTGAAATGAAAATGTACTCTCCTCTCCACTAAGTTGCATCCTGATTGCACTTTTTCTGGGACTTCGTAGTGTATTCAATATTCTTCCCAACAACCAAAACAAACTCATCAATTCTTCTTTGGTCTTCCATATTCATTGTCCAGTTTTTACCTGCATTTGGGACAATGGAAAATAACATAACTTGGCTGAAATGTATCTTAGTCCTCAAAGTGACCTCTTTGCTTTTTAACAACTTAAAGACATTTCTGCAGCAGATTTGCCCAATGTAATATGTCACTGGATTTCTTCACCGCTGCTTCTAAGATAATTGATTGTGAATCCAAGTAAACTGAAATCCTTAAAAACTTCCAGCTTTTCTCCATATTGGGTGATCGTGTGTATTGATCCAGGGGTAACTAAATGTAGCAGCGCTTATCAAATTCAGGTGAAAACTTACTGAATCTGTCCAAGAAAAACTTGGACTCTGTTGTTTTGTTTGAATATCAAGTGTCCAAGATTTCATAGTAAAAAAATGTTTTTCTTTTTCCTTTCAGACAACATGTTGGAACTATCGTGTCTAGAAATGTGTTTGCAGACTAATTTGACCTATTCACAGTCCCTGTTAAATTTTTCTTCCATGACTCTGCTGCGGCCAGTCAGAGAGACTCAGGTTTTTAGAGGCATCTTTCTAAATCACTCCGATTTTCAAAACGTCACCAGGATTTGCCAAGAGATCCTGAGCGAGTTCAAAGTGTGCTCCTCATGTTTGGTTTGCCAGTCCAAAGAAGACATGGATTTTAATTCTCAGGAACAATCACCAAAAGGTAAAAAAAGTGAAAGTGAGAAGGGATTTTATCATGGATAATGATTCTTTTAAGAAAGTATTAATAATACATTCAATGTTAAACCCCAGGCACTGGATGCTCCCTGGTGGGACCCTTGAAAGATAACTTGCAGGGTCTTTGGGCATTGCTCTTCCTTGCTATTTTGGCTTATTGGAAACAGAATGCCATTCTTGAAATACATCAAAATACCACAATAATTCAGATATGTTTAATGGTGAAAGAATTATTTAGCATGCTGTCTCTGAAGGTACACATTTTCCTCCTAAAATATTTCTAAGTTAAGCTGTAGGGTCTTATGGGAAATGAAGCTTTGATTCTCTAAAGGGCATTGAATCCTTGATACATTTGTGCCTCCTCCTGCCTAACATTGATCACACTTTACAGGGAGAAAGAGGAGGCTGTCTACTCCCATAAAAAGCTACAGTCTTAGTCTTGCAGCCTCTACACAAGCCCCCCCTCAACATAAAAACACTTTGTTTTAAAAACCTGGCATTTTGTGATGCTCACCCTCCTGACACGATTGCTGAAGACAAAATGGGTGCATAAGCAAATGTGGTGAAGAAAGCTGATGGTGCCTGGCTATTAAAAGTATAGTGTCTGGGGTCTTAAAGACTTGAAGTTAAACAAGCGGCCATCTAGCAGAGAAGCAACAAGCTCATATGGAAGAAGTGCACCAGCCTGTGTGATCGTGAGGTGTCAACGGAATCAGGTAACAGGCACCAGAAGACCCAAAACAAATAAATGAACATAAATGCTGTTGAGAACAAGGGGGGTTGGAGTAGAGACCTCAAGCCCATTTGTAGACAATAGGACATCCCCTCACAGAAGGGTCACAAGGAAGGGATGAGTCAACCAGGGCACAGCATAGCACCAATGAAACACACAATATTGCTCTAGTCCTTGAGGCTTCCTCACCCCCCACTATCATGACCCCAGACCTGTCTTTCAGTTCTGGCTAGACCGGAGCATGTACACTGGTACAGATAAGAGCTCATGACACATAGAATCCAGGTCAGATAAGCCCTTCAGGAACAGAAATGGGAGTAGCAATACCAGGAGGATAGGAGAAAGGTCAGTGGAGGGGCGAAAGGGGGGACTCATTGCATAGATGCATAATTGCATAGATGCATTGCATAGATGCATAATTCTGCCCCTTCTCCCCCAGGGTGAACAACAGAAATGTGGGTGAAGGGAGACAGTGGTCAGTGTAAGATATGAAAAAAATAATGTATAATTCATCAAGGGCCCATGAGGATGGGAGAGTGGGGGAGGGAGGGAAAAAAAGAGGAGCTGATACCAAGGGCTCAAATAGAAATTAAATGTTTAGAAAACGATGATGGCAACATATGTACAAATAAGTTTGATACACTTGATGTATGAAATGTTATAAGAGATCCCAATAAAATGATTAAAAAATGAATTACAGCTTTGGACCCACAGGGGCAGTTTTACCCTATCCTATAGGGTCACTATGAGTCAGAATTTACTTGATAGCAGTGAGTTTTTGTTTTTCATAGGAGTTATGTTTTCACACGTATGATTCTCCACAAACATTTTTTAATCAAGGACTTTGAGTTAACTCACTACTATGTTTCTAGTTCACAGCATAATGTCTGATACTTACTATGCACTCAATAAACATGTATCAAATAAACAGAACTATGGCCTGCAGAGCCATGCTGAACTTTGTATCATTATGCGATCAACACGGACTATTTCGCTAAATAGAGTCCATTTGGATCACTGAAAAATCAAATACTTTATTTAGGAAAATACCATGAGCCCCGGTGCCAACTGCAAAGTCAGCAATTAGAAACTGCCCGCTGCTCCTCAGGAGAAAGATGAGGCTTTTGACGCCCAGAAGGATTTAGCCTCGGATCCTGTAGAAGCAATTCTACTCTAGCCTATAGGGCTGGCCCCAGTCAGCTGTGACTCAGAAGCAGTGAATCTGAGGGTTTTCTGAGGTGGTGGCGGTGGTGGTGGTTTTGAGTTGGTTGTGACTCAGTGGCAGTGGGTTTGATTTTAAATTACTATATCCCAAGCAGCTCACCCGGTGGTGGTTATTCGCGGACCAGTCTCCTCTGACCCATAGGGCCTCTCTGTGATGGTGATGAGGCTCTGCCTGGCCTGTTGCCGTCTTCATGCCTGCCCTCTTCATGGACCTTCACTGGCACTGAGATTCTTGAGTAATATAATACAGTGGTGACCTCAAAACTAAGTATCGCATTTATTGCTTCTCCATTCTCAGCCAAGTTTAAAAAAAATCGGTTTATTAGCACTTCATGCACATATTATACAATTCAATAGTTCAACCGTATCAAGAGGGGTTGTAAGAGATAAAAATAATAATTATTTATAATTTATCAAGGGTTCACGAGGGCGGGAGGGTAGGGGAGAGATGGAAAAAAGAGGAGCTCATACCAAGGGCTCAAGTAGAAAGAAATGCTTTGAAAATGATGATGACAACATATGCAGAAAGGTGATTGATATAATTGATGTGTGGATTGTTATAATAGCTGTAAGAGACTTCAAAATGATTTTTTTAAAAAGAAGAGTTGTGCTATTTTTACCACAATCGATTTTAGAATGTCTCCCTTTTCTCTGTACTCATTTATGTATTTTTTTTTCAATTCTGGCAAAAAAATATATACAGCAAAACATTCGCCAATTCAACAACTAATATGTATAATCCAGTGGCACTGATTACACTGTTTTTGTCGTACGACCACTATTGTCATCCCTCTCCAAATTGTTCCACCGCCATTAAAATGAACTCAATGCCCCTAAGTCAAACTCTTCCTCCTCCACCCAGCGTAACCATAGACCAAGTCTGGTGTCTTCTTCTTCTCCTTCCTCCTCCTCCTCCTTCTTTCTGTTAGTTTTCTTCATACAGTGGTCACATATCATACAGTTCCACCGTCAAACCATTTCTGAAAAGAGTTGTATACACCACCAGCAGCCCTTGTGCTCCACCCCCTCCCACATCCTCTGATCCCAGCTGTTTCTTTTTATCTTTTTCCCCCGTTGTTTCTGGTATCGCTCCACATGGACACGTATTGTTTGAAAATGAACACAAGACTTCTTTGCATGGACTCTGGATGAAGTATCACTTGTCTTTCTCTGAGTTCTTAGGCAGGACTTTAAGTATTCCAGGCTGGAATTCAGGACACCCCATAGGATGCTATGGAGTTGGGAAGTGTTTGAAGGCTTGGCGGCTCGTGAGTGATCCTTCTCTGCTTTCTTGTGGGGAGAGGTCAAACGCTTACAGACATCCTCCCCAGGGTAGTTAGTCACCAGACTACAGGGTAGGCCTCTAGGACAGTTAGTCAACCAGACTACATGGCAGGCCTCACTCCCTGCTACTGGGGACAATAAGCTATTCCTCCTTGAGGCCTGTGGCCAAGCGTTCTCACCCTACCAATAATGATCTCTATCAACTGAGTCAGGGAACAGGCCAAACTGACTCTGTGGCACGTATTGCATGTATGTCCCTAGACCACCCTTCTCATTACTGTATTACCTATGGCACAACCCTTCCCTGTGATGTTTGTACTCACCTGTGACTAGGGGGCTTGCACGTCCCTGGAGAATATAAAAAGCTTGGGCTAACATTAAAGAGACTCTCTCCCTCCACGTGGACCATCTAGCAGAGCAGAGGTGAGCATGCTACCATGAATCGTGTCTGACTCCATTTAGTTCAATACTTCTATCTCTCATGCTCTCTATAACTTTACTATGATCTTTGCCTATTATCGCTGTACAATTGCGCCTACCGGCAGTCGCTGTACAATTGCGCCTACCGGACCCGTAATGATGTGTTAGGGGCTGGCTTCCCCTGACACTTTCTTCAAAAGGGAAATCAGTGCATCGACAAGTTGTCACCATTGCTAGGGCTGTCACCCAAAACTCACTTCTCAAAACAACAGCACTATTTCACGATCCCTATTTTCAGTGGGTTAGGAGTTCAGGATGTGCATGGCATTTATTTTTCTAGGTGCCCACATAGCAATTTTCCTCGGTGCCCTTTCCACCTGGTTACCTTGTGCTTCCTTCCTCACAGCCTGGACGACTTACCTGGTGGCCTGCTAGATGATGCCGTAGTGGCTCAAGCGCCCCTGTGAGGGTTCAGTGGACCAGGTTTGAATGACTTTGCCTTTTCTGACATAGTCATGCAGCGCCACTTTCTGTGCATTTTTTGGTTACAAGCCATGTCACAAATCCTTCCAGAGTCAAGGGGAAAATGTATTAAAAACCATCTACTGGGGCCAAGCAGAGAGGAGGCAAAGTTTTAAGATAGGATGTATCTTAAATCTGCCCAACAACTCAGCAAGAGGATGTCTGTGCATTATCCCTGGGTTATCCCAGCCCTATGTTCATCTACCACCCCTTGGTTTTATCTTAAAAAAAAACAAACAAACAAAGACAAAAACCTGTTACTTCCTTGGTCATTATTCTTAGTGAAGCTCAGTTATTTTCCCACCACTTGTCTGTTGGTTTGTTGTACTGTGGAGGCTTGTGTGTGTGGATGTGATGCTGGAAACCCTATCACTGGTTCTTCAAATGCCAGGGCCATCCAAAGGGACCAGGTTTCAGTGGAGCTCCCACACTGAGAACACACAGAGAAGGACTCGGCTGACTCCCCACTTTGGAGAAAGAAACAGTTGAAAGTCTTATGTGTAACTTTGAAACATTGTCAGATCCTACCGTCCTAAAGGATGGAAGCAGGACATTGTCAGTGGTACTGCTGAAGGCTGGATGGATGGGCCCCTCATATCAGACGGCGCTTGAAAAGTGACTGAGGAGGAGCTGCTTAGTCAGAGTGGAGTCAACCATGGTGACAAGAGTGGGGTAAAGCCTGGGGGAGGGGAGCCATTGGCATCTTCATGTGCTGATGGGGCACCACCCAAGGCAAGGAGAAACAGCTGCAACGATCAGAATGTGGAATGTGTGAAGAATGGATCTAGGACCATTGGAAGTGTTCAAAAATGAACACATAACTCAGGGGTTCCCAGCCTTCCTAACGCCGCAACCCTTTCATACAGTTCATCATGTTGTGGTGACCCCCAACCATAAAATGATCTTCATTGCTACTTTATCACTGTAATTTTGCTACTGCTATGGATCAGGAAACCCCTGTGAAAGGCTCATTAGACTCCCCAAAGGGGCCTCGACCCACAGGTTGAGAACCGCTGACATAAATGGAACACATAAAGATTGATATCGTAGACATTAGTGAGCTGAAATGAACTAGTGTTGGCCATTTTGAATGAGAAAAATCTTGTTATTTACTCTGCCGGGAATAACACAATCAAGAGAAATGGAGCGGCATTGTCAAAGAGGACTTCGTAAACTCCATCATGAAGCACAGTCTGTGTTAGGATTGTATCTATCTGCTTTCAAGGACATTCAATCAATACAACTGTAATGAAAAATTATGCACCAACCACTAAAGCTAATGATGAAGAAATAGAAGACGTCTGCCAGTGACTTCCGTCAAAAATTGATCAAACACGCTATCAAGATACACTGATAATGATTGGCAATTGGAATGTAAAAGTTGGAGACAAAAAGGAGGTCATTAGAAAATAGGGACTTGGTGATAGAAATGAAACTGGAGATCACATAAGAGAATTTTGAAAGGCGAATGATTTGTTCATAGTAAGTACCTTTCTTCAGCAACACAAAAGGACGTCTCTAGATGGAACACACAGAAATGAAATTGAGTACATCTGTGGGAAGAGACGATGGAGCAGCTCAGCATCAATTGCTAACACCAGCCCATGGCTGACTGTGGAACAGACATTACTCGTATGTACTTACTCATGTGTAGTTCAGGATAAAGCCGAAGAAAATTAACACAAATCCAAGAGAGCCAAGATATGGCCTGGAGTCTATCCCACATGAATTTTGAGAACATCTCAAGAACAGATTTGACACACTGAACACTAATGACCTGATGAGCTGGGGAAGGACATCAAGACCATCATTCATGAAGAAAGCCAAAGGTCATTCAAAAGACAGGAAAGAAAGCAAAGATCAGAGTTGATGTCAGAAGATGTGGGAAGCAGAAAGAGTCCTCCCCCAAATATATGTCAGGCTAGGATACTGCTTTCAGCTAAAGGTAAATGATTGTCAAGTTACCTCCCTGAAGGCAGTCAGTTGCCAGACTACTGTCTGGGCCCACCACAGGTGGAGCCTGCTCCCTGCTTTAAGGACAATGGGCTACTTTTCCCTAAAGGCTTGCGACCATTAGTCTGGTCCCTGTAGATGGGGTTTACACCCTACTGATAATGGTTTCTATAGTGAATCAGAGAACAGGTCAAACCTGCTCAGTGACATCCAAAGTTAGGCCACCCATCTGTCACATGTGTGCCCCCAATCCCTCTCCTTCCTATTGCATGTGTATCCCTAGATTGTCCCCCTCTCATTGCTATGTAACCTATAGTGCAACCCCTTCCTGTCATGTATGTCTTTACCTGGAATTAGTGGGCTTACATGCCCCCCAAAGATATATAAGCCTTGGTTAGCAATAAAGATTCCCCTTGGCCTCTTGTTGGCTCCCCCTTCCTCTCCCCATCCTGGCTCCCCTGTCCCTTTCCCCTTGTCCTCCTTCCCCTCCCCCTCTCTCCTGCCTTCCCATCTCCCATCTCCACGTGGACCACAAGGCGGGGCTGAGGTGAGCATGCTAGCATAAAATGTGTCTGACTCCATTATTTCAATCTCTCGTCTATCTCTCATGCTCTCCATGACGTTATTATGAATATATGTTATTTCAACCGTACAATTGCGCCTATTGAACCCAAGATTAGTTGTGGAGCCCTGGCCTTTCCCCCTTAAGAAGTGACTCTGAAATTGCCCTTAATTATAGAATAGCTAAAACAAATGAAAGAAAAGAGGAAGCTAAAAAAGAGCTGAATAGAAACTCTCAAAGGGCAGCTTGAAAAAAGAGTCAAATAGTATAATGCACCGTGCAAAGGCCTAGAATTAAAAAACCAAAGGGAAGAGCGCACTCAGCATGTCTTACACTGAAAGAACTCAAGAAAAAAATTAAAGACTTGAGTTTCAATCTGGAAAGATTCTATAGGCAAAAATTGAACGGTGCAAAAAGCATCAAGAGGGAGAGAGAGGGAAAAGAGGAGCTGATACCAATGGCTCATACAGAAAAAAAATTGTTTAAATGATGCTGGCAACATATGTACAAATGTGCTTGATATAATTGATGTATGGATTGTTATAAGAGCTGTAAGAGCCCCCAATAAAATGATTTATTTATAATAAAATATATTTTTTAAAAGCATCGAGAGAAGATGCAAAGAACACACAGAGTCACTGTACCAAGAAGAAATAGTCGACATTCCATCATTTCAGGAGGGAGTATATGAGCAAGAACCAATAGTGCTGAAGGAAGAAGTTTGAGCTTCACTGGAAGAATTAGTCAAAATCAAGGTCCTAGGAATTGAGGAAATACCCATTGAAATGTTTCAGCACGCTAATGAAGCACTAGAAGCACTCACTTGTCTATGCCAGGAAATTTGGAAGGCAGCTACTTGGCAAACGGATTGGAAGAGATCCAAATTTTTTCCCTTTCCAAAAAACGGTGACCCAACAGAATGCTCTAACTATAGGAAAATATCACTGATAACATGCCAGTAAAGGTTTGCTGAAGAGCATCAACAATGGTTGTAGCAGTCCGTTAACAGGGAGCTGCCGAAAATTCAAGGTCAGATCCAGAAGAGGTCATGGAATAAGGGTTATCATTGCTGATGTCAGACGGATCTCGCTGAAAGCAGAGAATACCAGAAAGATGTTTACCTGTGGTATACTGACTATGCCATGGCATTCAACTGTGTGGATCATAAAGATGTTTACCTGTGGTATACTGACTATGCCATGGCATTCAACTGTGTGGATCATAAAGATGTTTACCTGTGGTATACTGACTATGCCATGGCATTCAAGTGTGTGGATCATAAAGATGTTTACCTGTGGTATACTGACTATGCCATGGCATTCAACTGTGTGGATCATAAAGATGTTTACCTGTGGTATACTGACTATGCCATGGCATTCAACTGTGTGGATCATAAAGATGTTTACCTGTGGTATACTGACTATGCCATGGCATTCAACTGTGTGGATCATAAAGATGTTTACCTGTGGTATACTGACTATGCCATGGCATTCAACTGTGTGGATCATAAAGATGTTTACCTGTGGTATACTGACTATGCCATGGCATTCAACTGTGTGGATCATAAAGATGTTTACCTGTGGTATACTGACTATGCCATGGCATTCAAGTGTGTGGATCATAAAGATGTTTACCTGTGGTATACTGACTATGCCATGGCATTCAACTGTGTGGATCATAAAGATGTTTACCTGTGGTATACTGACTATGCCATGGCATTCAAGTGTGTGGATCATAAAGATGTTTACCTGTGGTATACTGACTATGCCATGGCATTCAAGTGTGTGGATCATAAAGATGTTTACCTGTGGTATACTGACTATGCCATGGCATTCAAGTGTGTGGATCATAAAGATGTTTACCTGTGGTATACTGACTATGCCATGGCATTCAACTGTGTGGATCATAAAGATGTTTACCTGTGGTATACTGACTATGCCATGGCATTCAACTGTGTGGATCATAAAGATGTTTACCTGTGGTATACTGACTATGCCATGGCATTCAAGTGTGTGGATCATAAAGATGTTTACCTGTGGTATACTGACTATGCCATGGCATTCAAGTGTGTGGATCATAAAGATGTTTACCTGTGGTATACTGACTATGCCATGGCATTCAACTGTGTGGATCATAAAGATGTTTACCTGTGGTATACTGACTATGCCATGGCATTCAACTGTGTGGATCATAAAGATGTTTACCTGTGGTATACTGACTATGCCATGGCATTCAACTGTGTGGATCATAAAGATGTTTACCTGTGGTATACTGATTATGCCATGGCATTCAACTGTGTGGATCATAAAGATGTTTACCTGTGGTATACTGACTATGCCATGGCATTCAACTGTGTGGATCATAAAGATGTTTACCTGTGGTATACTGACTATGCCATGGCATTCAACTGTGTGGATCATAAAGATGTTTACCTGTGGTATACTGACTATGCCATGGCATTCAACTGTGTGGATCATAAAGATGTTTACCTGTGGTATACTGACTATGCCATGGCATTCAACTGTGTGGATCATAAAGATGTTTACCTGTGGTATACTGACTATGCCATGGCATTCAACTGTGTGGATCATAAAGATGTTTACCTGTGGTATACTGACTATGCCATGGCATTCAAGTGTGTGGATCATAAAGATGTTTACCTGTGGTATACTGACTATGCCATGGCATTCAAGTGTGTGGATCATAAAGATGTTTACCTGTGGTATACTGACTATGCCATGGCATTCAACTGTGTGGATCATAAAGATGTTTACCTGTGGTATACTGACTATGCCATGGCATTCAACTGTGTGGATCATAAAGATGTTTACCTGTGGTATACTGACTATGCCATGGCATTCAACTGTGTGGATCATAAAGATGTTTACCTGTGGTATACTGACTATGCCATGGCATTCAACTGTGTGGATCATAAAGATGTTTACCTGTGGTATACTGACTATGCCATGGCATTCAACTGTGTGGATCATAAAGATGTTTACCTGTGGTATACTGACTATGCCATGGCATTCAACTGTGTGGATCATAAAGATGTTTACCTGTGGTATACTGACTATGCCATGGCATTCAACTGTGTGGATCATAAAGATGTTTACCTGTGGTATACTGACTATGCCATGGCATTCAACTGTGTGGATCATAAAGATGTTTACCTGTGGTATACTGACTATGCCATGGCATTCAACTGTGTGGATCATAAAGATGTTTACCTGTGGTATACTGACTATGCCATGGCATTCAACTGTGTGGATCATAAAGATGTTTACCTGTGGTATACTGACTATGCCATGGCATTCAACTGTGTGGATCATAAAGATGTTTACCTGTGGTATACTGACTATGCCATGGCATTCAACTGTGTGGATCATAAAGATGTTTACCTGTGGTATACTGACTATGCCATGGCATCCAACTGTGTGGATCATAAAGATGTTTACCTGTGGTATACTGACTATGCCATGGCATCCAACTGTGTGGATCATAAAGATGTTTACCTGTGGTATACTGACTATGCCATGGCATTCAACTGTGTGGATCATAATCGACTACGAAAAACCTTGAGAAGAATAGGAACTCCTGAGCAGCTCATTGCACACATTTGGAACTTTTCCATGGATCAAGAGCAGCTGTGTGAACAGAACAAGGGAAAGGTGTGCAGTGGGGTTGTATCCTCTGTCTGCTGAGTAGACCATCAGAGAAGCTGGCTTATATGAAGAAGAATGTGGCATCAGCACTGGAGGGAGGCTGATCAACAAGCTGAACATGAGGAGGACTTGAAGCATTTTCTGATGAAGGTCAAGGATTTCAGCCTCAGTATGGATGACAACTCACTATAAAGAAGACCAAAATCCTCACACCTGGACCAATGGTGATCTCATGGTAAATGAAGAATAGATTGAAGTTATCAAGGACTTTGTCTTGAGAATCAATCAATGCTCATGGAAGCAATAGTCAAGAGATCAAAAGACGTTCGGTGAATCTGCTGTATAAGACCTCTTTAGAGTATTGAAAAGCAAGAGTATTATTTTGAGGACTAAGGTGTGCCTGACCCAAGCCATGGCATTTTCCATTGCCTCATCATGCATTTGAAAGTTGGCCATTGACTAAAGAAGACCAAAGAAGAATCCAGGCCTTTGAATTGTGATGCTGGAGAGGAATACTGAAAATATCACGGCCTGCTAAAAAGACAAACAAACCCATGCCGGAAGAAGTGCAGCCTGACTGCTCCGGAGAGGCGAGGATGGCAAGATTTCCTCTTACAAATTTAGGACATGTTGTCAGTAGAGACCAGTCCGTGGAGAAAGACACTATGTTTGGTAAATGAGAGGGGTAATGAAGGGGAGTAGGGCCCTCGAGTTGGATTGGCACTGGGGCTGCCAGCATGGGCTCAGGAATCGGAGCCATTGGGAGAATGGCGTCGGACGGGGCAGTATTTCTTTCTGCGGTGCAGAAGGTCACTATGAGTCAGAACCAGTTCCATGACACCTGGCACCAACCATGACAACAACTTCTTTTTGTTCTACTTCCTTTGATGAGAAAGGGTAAGATTTAGTTTTGAGCATGGTGCTTTCTTAGTACCTGTTACTATTTTGCAAATAATGCTTTTATAATCTCCTTCCAGTTCTTGTCATGAGAGGATCAATGCATTCGAAAGCAAGCGCTTTTCGTTTATCGCGTCAACATCTGAACTTCACCGTAGCTCCTGTGGTTGGCCACGCGGAGGCATACCACACCACCTGTAACCTACAGCCGCACACTAGGACGCCCGTGCCCACGGTGGAAGAGCCAACCAAGGAAGAGTCTACAAACGATTCCTGTAGAACTGCGGGAGGCCTGAATAGCTATGTACATGTTTCTCTGCACCTAGACATGGATATAAAATGTAAGTTTTAAAGGGAATCTGAGGGAAGGGGGAAGGAGATTGGTGCAGACATAGAGAACGACACAAGACCTACTGCATTGACTTCACTAAAAGTCAGAGGTAAAAAAACTGTTGATGGAGTAATACAGCTTAAAAGAGTGTTACTCCTTTTCTCTATTTATTGATCTTTCAAAATGCCCTTTCCATGCAACCTAGCTGTAAGCCGAGACAGAAAACGCATGATGGGATGTGATTTGGCTAGCCCCAGAAAGATCTCCTGCTTTGGCATAAATCCCAACACACTGCTTTAGCTGCGCTTGAAGTGATACCAAGTTGAGCTTCACGAGAATTAAAGGATTCAATTTTATCGCAAATGTAGATATCCACATAAATTGTGACACACTGTTAAAAATCTTACTTTGGTTTAATAAAGCCTCCCTTCTAGTTTTAGGCATTAGGCTGCTCGCCTCAAGGTCAGCAGTTCAAACCCACCAGCCGCTTGTGGGAGGAAGCTGAGCCTGTCTGGTCCCAGAAAAATTTATAGTCTTAGAAGTCCCATTTGGGTTGCTATGAGCTAGAATAGACTGATGGCAGTAGGCTTTGTTTCAGGTGGATCCCTTCCAGCTAAAGGGAGATGGCGGTGTTAGATTGGGGAATGGAACGCGAACTCAACTTGGGCGCACGGAAGAATTACGACCAGTTGAGATGCAAACACGGCAAAAGGAATTAATTTGCTAGCTCGAGCTAGGGCTTTCCCCCCTCCACTGCCCAGCACAGCGGGGACCCCGTGTTCAAAGGGGATCAGCCCTGAGTTCTTTGTTCCCTGGGCTTTTATGGGGCTAGGGACTGGGGGCAGTCCAGTGTTGCTGTTCTTTAAACTTACTGGAGAAAACTTCTGCCATCAGCATTGTCCAGTGGTGGTTGGTGAGCAGTTTTGTGCGTATTCTCTTGACTGGTCAATGGGGGGTGGTGATCGCTGCCCCCTACTGGTCAGTCTGGGACAGGTGATGCCTTCTCTGACAGAATTACCTCAGTGTCCAGGAATCTGAAATTAGAGCTTAAGCCTGCCCCAGACTTTGGTTTTATACAGCCGGTCATTGTGCTGGTGCTGGCAGTTGTAAACCAGGACCCCACATGGGCACGTGGTGAAAGCATTCATCTAACTAGAAGTAGGTGCCTTCAATGTACCAGCTGCTCCTTGGAAGAAAGATGTGGTGGCTTGCGTCCGTAACACGCACAGCCTTAGAAACTCTACAAGGCAGTTCTACCCTGTTCTGTAGGGTCCTGTGAGGTGTAACCAACTCCGTGGCCGGGGTGTTGCTTTTCATCCTTACAACTGAGAAACAGGCCGGACGAAGTGGGAATTTTTTATGTAGTTTCCTAGAGATAAGGTACTTGAGGTTTTTGAATGACCCTAAGGGAAAGGTTAGAGCCCAAAAGATATGTATGATTCAATATATATAATACATAGTGCCTATATAATATTACATATACTATATGTAATATAAAATATGTATGTAATATATCTACACATAACATATAGATATAATTTATAATATCTATATAGATTTACATAGCTATAATATATATGGAAAGGGGGAGGGGGTTTGAAGCAGACATATCTCTATCTCTATATCATCTATATCTATATCTATCTATCTATATAGTAATTCTGTTTAAGGCTGATTAACTTCCTAATCACTCTCTTCTGACTTATTACAGTTTATTGTTTCCATTGACTAAGCAGTTACTCTCTTTCCATCCGTAAAACCCACTCCAGGAGAGCATCTTATGACAATGAGCATGTCCTGAGTTCCTGCTGTATGCCAGGCACTGTGCCAGGCACCGGGGAGTCAGAGGCAGATGACCATAAACAGCGTGGGGGAGGGAGCTGCCATGCAAATGCCGGTCATTGATCCCAGCACTCACTGTGCTGCTGATGGGCCAGCCATATGGAAGCCTTTCCGATTGCTTTAATTCTTCTGATGGGAATTCATTTTAAAACATCACTTTTATTCGCAAGTAAACATAAATATGTAGTGCATTTGCATTTCTAAGAGAAAATGTAAGACTTCAAAGAAATCTCCCTTGTGAGTTATTTTGCCTAGGGGCCAGTTAGGGATATTTCGATGTGTATTTGTGTGTGTATGTGTGTCTGGAGTTGGGGGTGGGGATCTGGGAAGACCTGACCAGAGAAGATCTATTTTCTCTGGTTTAAAGGAAGGTTGGGGTAGGGCCAGTAAAAGATGAGTTCTGGTAAGACTATATAGACCATAATAAAATTTGGAAGATAAAGAAATTTGGATTACAAATATGTAAAATGTACATTAATTTTAAAGTGTACTTTTGTATTCATCTAATTTTTAATATTTTTCTAAAATATCCAGGAAAAACAAGTGTGTCTATAAATAAGATTGAGTTTATTTTTGTGTTGATAAGATGCATCAATTCTAGGTTTTATTCACAGTGCAATGATCTCACGCCCGAGTCAATTCCGACTCACAGGTCCCCTATTCTGGTAGAACTGAATTTGTGGGTTTCCAGAAGAGAAAACCTGGTCTTACTCTGTTGGACATGCTGATGGTTTTGAACCGCTGACCTTTCAGTTGGCACCCCAAATGGAACCATTATGCCAGCAGGGGTCCTATGTGAGATGATAAGTATCAGTTTTTTGACTGATAATTCAAACACAACTGTGGTACAGCAATAGATACTTTTGTGTTCTGGAAAAAAGAATACTATTTTTTGGCATGTGTACCCATTTCCAGTGAGTCCATTCCAACGTTGTCTTATGGGACAGAGGGATTCTGAGACTGCGGTCTTGATGGACACAGACTGCCACATCTGTCTCCTGTGGAGCAGTGGGGCGTTCAAGCTATCATCCTTTCTGTGGGATCAATGACGGGTGCTTAACCGCTGTGCCACCAGGGCTCCTCAAACTTATTCATATTTTATTGTACTCTGCTGTGCAAAGACTAGTTTGATCTCTCTTAAAAGCCCTATCCACCAGGCAGGTAAAATGAAATTTAGTTCAATTGAGTAGCTTTGTTCTGAAACAATAATTTAAATCATCCCATTAGATTTCCCCCTCAGATTTCTGCCTCTTTCCTCTAGCTCCTACGGATGACTGCAGGACAGTGGGTGGTCTTGGCACTGGTGGCTGAGGAAGCGGGGGAAGCAGCCTGAGAGGCTGGGGACACATTCTGGAGGTCGGGCTGAATGAAGCCTGCTGCATGCACTGACTGGTCGGGTCCCAGCTTGACATGGTGTGTGACCGCAGAGTAAAGTTAGCCGAAGGTCTGCTCTTCATAGCTTGATCAACACCCAATGGGACCATTTTTCTGAGACTGCCAGTCTTCTAAGCCAGTGCATTTCATGTTGTATTTTGCAAAGTGAAGAATGCAAGTTTGGACGAGAACAAAGTAGTATGGAACGATATTGGGGAGACTGGGTGCTGCCATTCTGGCCAACCCCTACCCTTCCTCCATTCAGCTTTTCATTAAACAAATGTTAAATGGTGATTTAGTGTGCATCTGCCCATTAAATTCATTTCTGTGTGGGAAACACCCTGATCATAAGCCCCATGAAGATGGTTCCCCAAGGGCATAAGCAACTTATATATCATGCTATGTTGGCTGGGTATAGTTATGTTTTTCTTGTGCCAAAAAGAGCTATGTAGGGTGACTGTCACAGTGAGACAGCTGAATCTTGGACTTAATGAGGCCTTCTTTGTCTAAGTCACTGATGTCTAGGTCTGGTACCCAGAGTGTCTCTGTGGGACAAGTGAGTCTGGGGAATGTGCTCAGCTATGCTGGATGCTGAACTTCTGCCTGTGCCTCACTGTCTTCTGAATGGATAAGTCTTCCCCCTATAGCCTTACTGAACCTCTTGGTTGTTAGGTGCTGTTGAGTTGCTTCTAACTCCTAGCGACCCTACCTGCAGCAGTGCCCACTCCCGTGCCATCCTCATCATTGTTGCTGTGCTTGCACCCTTCTTTCAGGCCCCGTTCCAATCCACCTCTTGTTCATCATCACCGCTCATCTGTCAGTTTGTCCTACTGGGGTGGCTTGCATGTTGCTGTGATGCTGGAAGCTAGGTATTTCAAATATCAGTAGGGTTTCCATGGTGAACAGGTTTCAGCAGAGCTTCCAGGCTAAGACAGACAAGGAAAGAGAACTTTCCTTATCTTGGTCTACTTCTGAAACAAGAAGCCAGGGAAAACCTTAAGACAGGCCAACATAGATGTCTTCCAGGAGGAGCAGTGGAGCGAATAATAAAGTAAAACTGCAGAACAGAAGCTATCAAAGGGTGGCTTGAGAAGACGAGGTAAAATTTTATAATGAAATGTGCCAAGACTTGTATTTAGAAGATCAAAAGAGGAGACTATGTCGCATTTGTCAACCTGATAGGACTTAAGGAGGAAAAATTCAAGCCTTGAGTTGCAGTCTTAAATAATTTGATGGGCAAAATATTGCACAATGCAAGAAAAATCAAAAGGAGACAGAAGGAATATAGAGAATCACTGTGCAGAAAAGATCGGTTGATGTTCTCTCATCTCGGGAGGTAGCAGATGACCGAGAACTGGTGGTCTTGAAGGAAGATGTCCAAGCTACACCACAAGCATTGGTGAAGCACAGGGAGTGGATGGAGCACCAACGGAGATATTTGAACAAATGGATACAAAGCTTGATGTGCTTACTCATCTATGCCAAGAACTCTGGGGAAAAGTGACCTGGCTGATTGATTAACTGGAAGAGTTCTATATTTGTGCCCATTCCAAAGAAAGGGGATCCAACAGAATGTAGAAATTATAGGATGCAGACATTGTCATTAGTATCCCTTAAGGAAAATTTTGCTGAAGATCATTTTTAATGGCGGTAGCAGTACATGGACAGGGAACAACAAGAAATTCAATCCAGGTTTAGAAGAGGACATGGAATGAGGGATAACCTTGGTGATGTCAGATGAATCTTGGATGAAAGCAAAAAATACCAGGAAGATGTTTACTTGTGTTTTATTGACTGTGTAAAAGCAATAGACCGAGTGCACCACAACAGATTATGGGTACCATTGCCACGAATAGGAATTCCAACCACTTGATTCTATTTACGCAGAACTCATGCATAGACCAAGAGGCAGTGGGTCGTTCCAACAGAACAAGGGGATGCTGTATGATTTTAAATCGGGAAAGTTAATGTGCATCAGGGGTATATCCTTTCACCATACTTGTTCAATCTGTGTGCCGAGCAAATCATCTGAGAAGATGGATCCCGGAAAGAAGGAAACACCATCAGGGTTGGAGGAAGACTCGGGAACAACCTGTGATATGCACGCGGGTAACCTTGCTCGCTGAAAGTGAAGAGGACTGAAAGCGTTGCCTGATACAGAGCCAAGACTACGACTTTGGTATGGCTTACATCTTAACACAAAGGAAACAGAAATTCTCACCCCTGGACCGAGAAGCAACAGCCCGAGGACGAGAGGTAGAAAGACAGGAACAGAGGTAGAAAAACCAGAGTGGTGACAAGGGATTTCAGAGTCGGGGATCTCAGGCAGGCATTATTCTGAGTTAGTGGTTCTCAACCTTCCTAATGCCACAACCCTTTAATATTACTCCTCATGTGGTGAAAAATTATTTTCATTGCTATTTCATAACTATAATTTTGCTACTGTTATGAATCGGGTGACCCATGTGAAAGGGTTATTCAGTCCCCAAAGGGGTCACAACCCACAGGTTGAGAACCATGGCTAGAATGTGGCTATTGAGGGTGAGGTAGTGATACAAGATGGACAACACAGGTGTCTCCTAACACATTGTCCACTGACTGCCAGCTACTGTCAACCCTCCTGGTGCGTATCTATGATGGAAGTGGTCAAGGATTACAATTCACTTGGCTCCACAATCAACACCCATTTCTTGACTGCTGTCAAGAAATAAACAACATCTTGCATAGGGGATCTCTGCTGCAAAACACTTCTTTAAAGTGTTCAGCAGTCACAATGTAGAGATGTCGTTTTGAGGACAAAGGTGCATCTTACCCAAGTCATGTTATTTTCAATGGCCCCATGGGTATAAGAAAGCCGGACAATGAAAAGGAAGACCGAAAAGAATTGATGTCTTTGAATTATGGTGTTGGGGAAGAATATGAACTGGACCATGCACTGCCAGACGTACAGCCAGAATGCTTCTTAGAAGTGAGGATGGTAAGACACTGTCTCATGTAGTCTGGACACAGTGTCATGGGGGCTAGTCCTTGAAGAAGAGTAACGTGCTTGCTAAAGCAGGATCCACTGCCCAGGAGTTGATTCTGACTTAAAGCAACTCTGTGAGATAGAATAGAACTGCTCCTTAGGATTTCCTTTACGGGAGTGTGTTAGTCTGGGTGGACTAGAGAAACAAATTCATAGACACCCATATGAGTATAAGAAAGAGCTTTATATACAAGAGCAATTGAACATTGAGAAGACATTGCAGCCCAGTCCAGGTCAAGTCCATCAGTCTGATATTAGTCCATATGTCTAATACCAGTCTATAATTTCCTCTTCAGACTCACACAACACATGTAATGATGCTGAGTACAGGAAGATCGCAGGCCAGTGGGTGGAAAGTCTTATGGATTCAGTGGTGGTGGAAGCTTCTCAGCGCTGGCATGGGTCTCTACTTGGCTCCTCCAGCTGCAGGGCTCTGGCTGCATCGTGTAGCTCCATCTGGCTTGTCAACAGGAAATGTCCCACAGGGAGAGTCTCTGTGTGTTCCACCTCCAGCTAGCTATTTTATCTCCATGGTGCCTCCAAATGAGGTCATCAAGCTGCGACCTGATTGACAGACTAAACCATCCCTTCACAAGTTGACAGAAGATTATGTAACTACCACAGGGAGCAAATAGCCTCGTCTTTTTGTAGAGTTGCTGATGTATTTGAACTTTGTGGTTAGCTTAACTCATTGCACCACCAGGGCTCTGGTAGAGGATGAGTGGAAAAGAGGATGACTTTCCAAGAGACAGATTGATACAATGGCTACGACAATGTGAGGATGGCATAGGACAGGGAGTTTTGGGTTCTATTGTATGTAAGCTTGCTATGAGTTAGAACTGATTCAATGATACTTAACAACAACAAGCTAGGGTTGCTGTTTGCTCAACACACTTGATCCGATTACTGGAATGCAAGTCACGGAATCTTGTATTGACCTGCTGGAGAGGGTTCTGAAATTCCCTGGCCACTTACATGCATCAGCCTAGTCCCCTCCCTCCAATGCCTATCTCTCTCTCTCTTCTCTCTTCTCAGTAACACACTCCAGTCTTGTCGACTTGAGGGGCTTAGCTTTGATCCGGTGATCCAGGGCCAGAAGTGTCAGTTACAAATGGTTCTGTCGCTCAGATTCGGCTATGCTGTCTTGACCTGGGGATAACAATGACGATGGAATGAATTGCTGCCAACATAACCTGTAATTGAAATTGATCCCAGAACTTTGGAACTTGGTGATTCCTAGAAATCAAGCTTTCTTATTTTACACACCAGGAAAGAATTTAGGAGCTAAGGGCAGACGATGCTCCAGTACCCACATTTTGTAGCTATATTTTGCCATAAGGAGCCTGGGTGGTGCTGTGGGCTAGGCAGCTGGTCCGTGGGGGAAAGACGAGGCTTTCTGCTCCCAGAAACATTTACAGTCTTGGAAACCCTGTGGAGGGTCACTGGGAATTAGAATGGATGCCACGATAGTGTTTTGCTCTATTCTTTTCAAATTTATTTTTTAATACTTCACTACCTTGCCTCTTTGTTGTAGCATCATTTCAGTGTATTTTTAGAAGTTTTATTTTTTTCTTTACAGATTTCACGTGCTCCATGAAGATCGCTTGGTATGTTTTAGTCCTGCTGGTTTTTGTATTACTGATCATCCTCATTACTCATAAAATACTTGAAGGTCATCGGAGAGTGCGGACGTGGCCGAGTAAGTGTTTAGAGCTGAATGCATCTTTAAACATCATCTCTTTTGTTTCAAGGCGACACTAACTTTATTCATGAGTGCAATCTCTTTTTTGTTTAGCTCAACATCTCTTGAGCACCTCCTCTCAGCTCCCATGGTTGACTTGTGTGTTGCTGTGACAATGAACCGGCCTTGGTGGAATGTCACAGGAAAGCTAGGAAGCCAAGCCTAGCAATGTGCTTCTGAAAACTTAGCTTGTGAGAACACTCTGACTCCCCACAGTCCAGCGCTGTTGTGCACGAGGTTGCCATGTGTAGGGGCTGGCTCGGTGGCAGCTAACAGCACTATTTGGCAATTCTAGGTACTCCAAGGATCTATGCACACAGTTCTGGCATCCAAAGACCTTCACATGTGTTTTTAATACCTAGGCAAGTGAGTTAGAAATAAAAGACAGGCTAGGTGAGCAGGATGGACCGGAGGTTGAGAAACATGCAGTGAAGCAGAGACTTAGTGTCAGTAAAGGTGGAAGCGAGGTAGGAAAACAGGAGTGCTGATCAGGAATTTCAGAGTTGGAAATTTTAAGCAATTGTGATGAATGTGCCTAAGGACAATCTAATAACTGTAGGAGTGTCTGTAGACTGATGGCAAGGTAGGGATAAAAGGTGGACAACAGATGTACCCACCTCACAGATTGTACATTGACTGCAAACTATTGGCTCAGCTCTATGGATGTGTATCTATGCTGGCTGAATACCAGGTCTGTTGAGCAGCTCATTATATTAGTCACTGGTCTCTGAAAGGCTGTACGAGATGTCTCATTGTAAGGATAGCTTGGGAAGGGGAAGACAACATATAATGAGAGGGACGGCAGCAAAAGTGATGGAAGTGATGGAAGATACTGGGAGGGGTGCAAGGATTAAAGGCAAATACTGATCTCCACACAATCCTGCAATCATGATGGTCTACAAGGGGGTGCTTAGGTAGACATACATGCTGAATGGTGTGGGCGAGAGAGTGGTATTTTACACCCTCCACCCCACATGCTTAGGTTGTACAGAGGATAGATATATCCACAAATACGGGAGAAGCTATAGGGGCACAGTTATGAAAATGTTTCTGACATAACCAAACGCCTTGAGGGAATGAATCACAGGGTCTTGGGAGTCAGGACTATCGTCTCAGGGAACTCCATTGTCAATTGGCCTCATATAATCCACACAGACAAAGTTCTACATCTTACTTCAGCTGCCTATTGACTGGGATCTTAGAGGCTCATGAGCAGACATCTAAGGTGCAACTATTGGTCTCTGCCCATCTGGCATGAAGAAGCGTGACCCGCAGAAGGAAACCCCGCCTAGTCCTGTGCCATCCTCACGCTGATGCTGATGGTGAAGCCTGTGGCAGAGCCACTGTGTCCACAGCCTTCTTGTTCACTGGGCCTCTGCTTCACCGAGAATGATGCCCTTCCCCAAGGACTCGCCTCCCTTGGCAGCATGTATACCAAACACGAGATCAAGTCTCACCATCTTTGCCTCAAAGGAGCATTCTGGCTGTGTGTCTTCTAAGACAGTTTTGTTTGACGAACTGACAGACATGTGGTGATTAGTCGCTCTCCAGGTCTGGAAATGAACTCACCCCATGGCTCTATTTTCAGCCAAATCAGAGACAAATCTATGAAGGGATTTCACAGAGGTCATGAAAAGTGGAGTTGAAACATAGTTATCTTTTCTCCATCCATTTTTTTGAAGTCCCCTTGTCCAAGGGCGAAAGGAACACTTAGGACATACTTACTCGTTGCTTTATTTCCCAAGGCTCTTATGTTCTCTATCAGGCAATGCTGTGTGAGTCTTTTCGGTAGGTAGAACAAGAGTTGTCTAGGTTCGGGGGAAGGGTGCCGTTCTTTTTAAAAAACTTTTTTATTGTGATCAAAGTGGAGGTTTACAGAGTGCATCACCTGTTTTATATTCCATAACTTATACACGCTTTGTTTCAGCTCACTCAGCTCCATCCCCTCAATGTACCATCATGAGTCCATTTCCTCTCAGTGCTTCTTGCTTCTATTATTTTCTTTCCAAATCCTCTGTCTTGGGCAAATGTTGATCTTAAACAGTTGTTCATGCTAGTAGGGGGGTGAGTGCAGTTCCAGATTGGAAGGGTGACAAAGGAGTCACAGTCGTGAGTCCTACCAGCGTCTCTATCTGACTAATAAGCTTGGTTTCTTTTCTGTGCTTTTAAAAATGGGACACAGTCAATTTTATTCAAATTCTCCCGAATGTACATTTTTTGGTTTCTAAAATATAGGTCCCATTTTACACAATGGTTTTGTCGTTCCATCTTTATTTTCTCATACTTCTGAAAACAGCTCTTCCATAGAAGCCAGAGTCTGGAGTGACCCAGTTAGGAGCCTCTGATCTACTATTCTGATTGTATTTCTTCTCCATATTAATGGCCAACATCTGGAGTCTAGATGAAAGACTCTTGGTATTTTCAATCACTTGCTGATAGGGTGAGGCTGTGTTGTTACCCATCACCACGTGGCCTCATCTAGGATCATTCTTGGCATTCAGTCTTGCATTTCTAATCAAATTCACAATCCCCATTTCAGCTTCTTCTGGGGTCATGTTCAATTTATCTGCCAGCATATCGATGCTGATACACTAGTGGCCGTGGCGAAGTCTCAACTAGGAAGAGACGGGCATCTTCAATGAAATCCTCAAGGCGAGACACCAGGAAGAAGTCATTCACAAGCACGCATGCATAGTGCCCCAGCCTTTTCTGTGCCCCATCAAAGCCAAGTTTAAAGGCACACATCAACAAACTCTGTAATTGGGTCCTTATATGTATAAGATTCCTGCTGAATAACTGACGAGGTCTTTTAGCACCTGCTGGTGCTTTCCGACATCTTTGCTTGTTGTGACTGCAGTAGTCAAGTCGCGGAGACTATGTGGGCACATTGTCTGAATTGCGGTAAGGTGCTGTGGTTGGTAAAGGAAGAGATCAATTAGCTTAGCTTGGCCTTAGGGATGGTTGAAGAAAACAAACAGACCAGTGTGTGGGCCACGTCTGCTGCCAAAGAGACTGGAGCAGAGAACTCACAGAATGATTGTTGATGGTCCCTTTCAACATTGTCAAGTTTTCCATGGCTACATTTCGATTCTGCATTCAGGTTTCAGAGGCCAGTTTTCCCCAAAAGGAACTCAGAGCATTCCTGCCCATTGCTGGAACCAGCTCTCTCTCTCTCTCTCTCTCTCTCTCTCTCTCTCTCTCTCTCTCTCTCTCTCTCTCTCTCTTTCTCATATATATTCTGCTGTTCCTGAGTAATTCCCACATTCGTGTTGGAATTCTGGTTATCTGTAGAGTGTCTGAATACTCCTGCCTAAAACCATGCTTATCCGCCAGCGAGTCAGTTGAGTTCCGGCCACTCCTGGCTGACTGCATTTGCCTGGTAGTTTCTGGATCTTCAAACATCTTCACCATTGGTTCTGTTTTACGTCTGGAGTTTCTTCCGTTGTACAGCAACGGTGACTCTTACTTCTTGCCAAGCCTGGTGGGCATCACTGGAATAGAAGGTTTCTATACATCCATGGCGAAGTCTACTGTGTTGGTATCCCCAAGGACATCCGATTTCCCTTGCAAGAGTTCTTTTTCATTATAAATCTCTTTCATGGAAATAAGCCCAAGCAGTAGAAAGACTAGATGCTGATGTGAAAATTGCATTATGTGAGTAGTCAAGTCATCGGCCATCTTGCCAACGAAATGGGCAAACCTGGTTTCTTTTATGCTTTTAGGTTCTGGTCTACATTTTCTTCCACTCCATCCAGGACCATCTAATGCAGCGGTTCTCAACCTGTGGTGGCGACCCCTTTGGGGCTCAAATGACCCTTTCACAGGGGTCACCTAATTCATAATGGTAGCAAAATGACAGTTCAATAAAATAATTTTATGGTTGGGGGGGTCACCACAACATGAGGAACTGTATTAAAGGGTCATGGCATTAGGAAGGTTGAGAACCACTGATCTAATGTGATTTTTTTCAGGGTAGTTGGTAGTGGTAGGCAGGCACCATCTATTACTTCAGGTCTCCAGATTGTGGAGACTGATGTTTTTGTGGTCTAGTAATCTACTGAACTAATTGTTTCCACGTCTCTTCGATTTCAGCACTCTTCTTCTTTCCCTCATACTTGAGGAACTAATACTAAGGTGCTGTTAATTCTTAAAAAAAATCATTTTATTGGGGGCTCATACAATTCTTATCACAATCCATACATACATCCATTGTGTCAAGCACATTTGCACATTTGTTGCCATCATCATTCTCAAAACATTTGCTTTCTACTTGAGCCCTTAATACCAGATCATTTCCCCCCCTCCCTCCTGAATCCCCCCTCCCTTGATAATTTATAAATTATTATTATTTTCTCATATATTATACTGTCCAACATCTCTCTTCACCCACTTTTCTGCTGTCCATCCCTCAGGAAGGAGGTTATATGTAGATCCTTGTAATTGGTTCCCCCTTTCTACCCTACCCTCTTGGTATCGCCACTCTCACCACTGGTCCTGAAGGGATCATCTGTCCTGAATTCCCTGTGTTTCCAGTTCCTATCTGTACCAGTGTACATCCTCTGGTCTAGCCAGATTTGTAAGGTAGAATTGGGATCATGATATTGGGGGTGGGGGAAGCATTTAGGAACTAGAGGAAAGTTATATGTTTCATCGTTGCAACACTGCACCCTGACTGGCTCAACTCCCCATGACCCTTCTGTAAGGGGTTGTCCAGTTGCCTACAGAAGGGTCTTGGGTCCTCAATCTGCACTCCCCCTCATTCACAATGATTTGATTTTTTGTTCTTTGATACCTGATCCCTTCGACACCCCGTGATCGCACAGGCTGGTGTGCTTCTTCCATGTGGGCTTTCTTACTTCTGAGCTCGATGGCCGCTTGTTTACCTTCAAGCCTTTAAGACCAGACACTATCTCTTTTGATAGCTGGGCACCATTATCTTTCTTCGCCACATTTGCTTATGCACCCATTTGTCTTCAGCGATTGTATCAGGAGGTGAGCACACAATGACATGATTTTTTGTTCTTTGATGCAACAAAAATAATTTTATGATTGGGTAGTCACCACAACATGAGGAACTGTATTAAAGGGTCACAGCATTAGGAAGGTTGAGAACCATTGATCTAATGTGATCTTTTTCAGGGTAGTTGGTAGTGGTAGCCAGGCACCATCTATTTCTTTGGGTCTCCAGGTTGAGGAGACTGATGTTTTCATGGTCTGGTAATCTACTGAACTAATTGTTTCCATGTGTCTCTTTGTTTTCAGCACTCTTCTTCTTTCCCCCACATCTTGAGGGACCAATACTAAGGTGCCGTTATTTTTTTTGATTAAGTATTTGTTGCAGAAATGCTTTTTTTAATTTAATTTTTTCTAGTATAATATTTTTCCCTTCATAGATAGTAGTGTAATATTTTTATTGACATATCTTACTCATTCCAATATATCTCTTCCCCTTTCATCGGGTGGGGCTGTACAATCATCAGTGTTGTCAACTTCCCGTCCTCACTTTCTGTGCCCTCCAGAAATCACTATTCCTGTCAGTGTCTCTGAGGGGACCTTGACTACCATGTACCAAGTGATCTTAAATGTACAAATGAATATACACCGGGCTAACATGACCAGTGAGGTATATCATGTACAGACCACAATAGTAAGGGGAGGAAATCTGAAAGAACTAGAGGATAGTTATGGGGTTCATCAGTGCCACACTGCACCCTGGATTTACCCTCCAGTCCCTGAGGCCCTACTAAGAGGCACTGTCCCTATTGTCTTGTTGGTAGACTGTGGGTCTCCACTACATCCATGCCTCTTCATATTGATTGGATGCATGTTTTTTTTTAACTTGTGATGCCTCTTCCCATTGACACCTCATGATCACACAGGCTGGTGCTTCCTCCATGTGGGCTTTGTTGCTTCTGAGCTAGATGACTGCTTGTTTAACTCCAAGCCTTTAAGACCCCAGACACTATAGCTTTAGATAGCAGGGCACCATCAGCTTTCTTCACCACATTTGCTTAGGGTGCCGATATTCTGAGTAGTTTTCTATCAAGGCTTGTCATATATATGTTAGTATATAAGATTCTTAATACACTGGTTAATGATATCATTAATATTACATATTAGTGGAATAAATATTTTCAAAGTACTTTCATAAGCTTTCCACTAGATTCTTAAAGTAAACTTGGTATGTACTATTGTTTTAATTTTATAGATTAAAAACAAAGAATAAAAATAAAGCCCAGGAATAGATTATGTGTTTTGTCAAAAAATGTTATACAACCATTAAAATGCCAGATCAAGGCCCAGGGCCTTTCATATTATTATAAATAAATAAATTCTTGCACTGTGGAAATATTTTCAGTTGCCTGCCATAATGTCACAGGCATTTCCAGTGCCAGCAGGAGCATCCATAGAGGGCAGGCTTGGGTAGAGCTTCTTGATTAAGACAGACTAGGAAGAAGGACCCGGTGATCTACTTTGAGACCTTATGATTATAGGGCCATTGTCTGACCTAGTTTTGGAAGATTAGCCCCTCCAGTGGGAAGACATTCCGACTCGGACTGGGGAAGGATACAACACAAAATGAGAGGAAACGGCTGCCAGCACCTATTAGTAATTAGAAGGTGGAATGTACTATGAATCTCAGCAAATTGGAAATCATCAAAAATGAAATAGAAACAGGTTGGTGTCAACCATTTTGATTCAGAAATCATATTGTAATTATTCTGGGAATGACAAATGTAAGAGGAATCCTGCCACACTCATCATCAGAACACTTCAGGATCTCTCCCAAAGGCCAGCAATTTCAAGGAAGGGCAGTGTAAGTATGCCAACAAGAAAGACTAATGAGCATGATGTGTATTCAAATTTATACAGCAACCACTCATGCCCCAGATGAAGAAAGTGAAGAGTTTTACCACATCTGGGGTCAAGTTCAAATAGAAGCTGAAGAAAGTGAAAACTAGTCCAGAGGATCTAAAGTTCAATGTTGACTAGATCCCACCTGGATTTAGAAATCATCTTAAGACTAGATTTGATTCAGCAATGACAAAAGAGCCAATGAACTGTGAGATGACATGAAGGGTATCATACACGAAGAGAGCAAAAAGCCATTAAAAAGACAGAAAGGAAACAAAATCCAAAATGGGTGTCAAAATGGACTCTGAAATTACTCTTGAATGTAGAGCGACTGACACAAGTGGAAGAAATGATAAAGCAAAACAGCTGAGTAGAAAATTTCAAGGACAACTTGAGAAGACAAAGTATTATAATGAAATGTGCCAAGACCTAGACAGGGTTGGCAGTTCCTAAGCTAAAAGAAGTATGGCCAGAGTGCTCCTTAGAGGCAAGGATGCTGAGACTTTGTCTCACATACTTTGGACATATTGCCAGGAGAGACTAGTCCCTGGAGAAGGACATCATGCTTGGTAAAGTGGAGGGCAGCAAAAAAGAGGAAGACCTTCAGTGAGATGGACTGATACAGTGATTGCAACAATGGGCTCAGGATAGGAGCAATGGAGGATGGCACAGGATTGTGCAGCGCAGGATCGTGCATAGGTTGCTATGGCTCAGAAATGACTTGATGGCACCTGATGACACCTACAACAACAAGCTGAATTAACCAAAGAAAAATTCAAGCCAAGAGTTGCAATATTGAAGGATTCCAGTGGCAAAATATTAAATAATGCAGGAAGATTGAGAAAAGATGGAAAGAGTGCACAGAGTCATGGTACCAAAAAGAACTGGTTGATGATCAATCATTTCAGGAGGTAGCATCTAATCAAGAACTAAAAGTATTGAAGGAAGACATCTAAGCTACACTTGAAGGCGCAGGTGCAAAAGCAGGCTCCAGTTATACCAATTGAGATGCTTCAAGAAATGGATGTAATCCTGCACTCAACTATGTCAAGACATTCTGAAGATAGCTACCTGGCCAACTGATTGGAAGAGATCTATGTTTGTTCCCATTCCAAATAAAAGTGAACCCAAGAATGCAGAAATTATCTAACAACATGGCTATTGCATACAAGTAAATGTTTTGCTGAAGATAATTAAACAAACAAAACACAGTGGCAACAGTACACCAACCAGGAACTGCTGGAAATGCACGTTGGACTAAGAAAAGAATATGGAATGAGTGTTATCATTGATATCAGATGAATCTTGGCTAAAAGCAGAGAATTCCAGAAATATATTTATCTATGTTTTTTCCCTGACTATGCAGAGGCATTGTGGATCACAATGAATTACTGATAACATTGCAAAGAATGTGTATTCTGAAACATTTAAAAGTGTTCATGGAGATCCATTTTACACAAAGAGGCAGCCATTTAAATTGAACCAGGGGATGTCGCATGGTTCAACATCAGGAAAGGTATGTATCAGGAGAGTATACTTTTACCATATGTATTTAACCTGTACACTGGGTAAACCATCTGAGACCCTGGACTACAGGAAGAACATGGCATCCAGATTGGAGGAACACCTATTAAAAACCTGGGCTATGCAGATGACACAACCTTGCTGCTGAAAGCTAAAAGGATTTGAAGCACTTACTGATGAAGGTCAAAGACTACAGCTCTCATGTGGGTTTCCCCTCAAGGAGACAAAAGTCCTCCCAACTGGATCAATAGACGATATGGTCAACCCAGAAAAACTGAAGTTGTTAAGGATTTAATTTGCTGGGATCCATGATCAACAACCATCAAGGCTTCAGTCAAGAAATAAACTGTGCTGCATTGGACAAATATGCTATGAAAGATCTCTTTGAAGTGTTAAGAAGCAAAGATTGTCACTTTGAAAATTAAAGTGCACTTGACCCAACCAGGGTATTTTCAGTCAACTAATATAGATATGCAATAATGAGAGAATGACTGCAGAAGAATTGATGCCTTTGAGCCACGGTGTTGATAAAGAATATTAAATACACCACAGATGGATAAAAATAAAGAGGAGGAAGTACATGAATTTCGTGAGATGGCATAATAACTTTGAGGGCAGTGGAGAAGCCATTGATCTTGGGAAGAACCTGTATTTTCAGTGGAACATAACTTGATGTGGGAAACCTCTTCATGTCTTGTTTCTCCAGGCCCAGGAGCCAATGGCCACTATTCCCTGGTGATCCTTTGAGCCAACACGAGGGCAGTATATTAAGAGCATGCTTGTTTATCATTTAAATATTTAATGTCTTTACTTGGAAAAGCTCATAAATGCAACTCCACATCATTCCTCTTAAGAGGGAGCAATTCTGAGAAGCATACAGCATCGAACTTGAAGGTCCTCCTAGGTGGGTGGCTGGGGCGAGCAGAGAGAACATGGCTTAGGAACTCCCTAACCTTCACAGTTTCGCTCCAGAAGTCCCCTCAGGATGCGGCGACAGGAGCTTATTTAAATGAGCCCTGTATCTGGAAGAAAGGCACTGTGGGCAAGTGAAATCCAGTTTTATACATCTTATTATCAGGGGACAGTTACGATCAAAACCACCTCCTTAAATAATGGAAAGTGTGTTTAATTGGCAAGAAGAAATTCATGTGAGTAGGCAGAGCCGAGAGAGCAATAAGGAATAAGCCTCAGATTTATTTTTAAATGAGACAAGCTACCATTCTTCCTCAGCATGGCGAGGAGTAATTGCAGAGTGGGCTTGGCTTTGCAGGCATCTTCCCTTAGCTGAGGGTGTCACTGTGTGAAGAGGACTCCTAATAGCCTCAATTAAAAAGTCCCCTGTCCTCTCCTGAGCCAAAGACGTGGAAAGAGGGAATCCTAATTAGAGCAGCTCTGGGGGGCTGTGCACACAGATGCTGCGGCTCCAACTCCTTCTAAGTGTGAAGCTTCCTTCTGAAGTCAAGCTGTCAGATCACATTGGAAAGTGTTTGTGAGAGAGAGAGAACTTGAACATGACATGGGCAAAAGCCTTTTCTGTATCAGGGAGAAATAATATTGTTGACTCTCGGAAAGCCGCAGAAGGGCGCATGAGCTGACCGAGGCCGCTTGGATGGAGCCCCTCTGCGCTTGGTGAGAAATGGGAAAGGAGGCATCAGGGTTGGCTTCGAAACTGAAGGGTTGGAAAGTCGACAAACCCTTGGCTGTAGCGCTGCAGCTGCAGCTGTGGTGACCTAGGAATTGGCACCACCCATCCCTGGAGAGCTTGCAAGGCCTTTGTTGATTATGAGTAGGGACTCAGATTGGCTGAGGAGGGTGAGGGGCTGGGGCTGGGGGAATGAGAGTGGGTGAACTTGAGGAGCTGCAGTTTTAAACAAAATGTAGCATCTGCTCTCAGCCCTAGCAGTGAAATCATTAAGGGGTGAGGAACAATAAGCTATAGGAGGCCTGGTGGCATTGTGGGTTATGTTTTGGGCTACTGACCACAAGGTGAGTAGATCAAAACTCTCCAGAGGAAGAAGGGATTCTCTGCGCTGGTAAAGTCTTCCAGCCCCCGAGACCCATAGGGACAGTTCTCGCCTGCCCCACAGGGGCTCCTGTAGGGTCGCTGTGGTTTGGAATCAGGATCATGGCGGGGAGAGCACGAAGCATCAGCAACATAGTCACTTGAGACCCATGAAGTGGGCGATTGGGGAGAGTGGTGGGTCCGAGGTAGAATTCTGGCCTTCCATGCAGGTGACCCAGGTGTGACTCCCAGGTAGGGCTCCTTCCTGTACACCAGGGGTTCTCAACCTTATGCAGCGACCCTTTCATACAGTTCCTCATGTTGTGGTGACCCCCCCCCCCAATCATAACATTATTTTTGTTGCTTCTTTATCACTGTCATTTTGCTACTGTGATGAATCAGGTGATCCCTTTGAAAGGGTTGTTCGGATCCCCAAAGGGGTCTTGACCCATAGGTTGACAGTCCCCATCATCAGTGGAGGCCTGCGTGAGGCTGTGCGACTGAGCAGAAAGCAACGGCCCAAGAAGGAAGGCCTGGGAGTCTAGTTCTGAAAACCAGACAGTGGATCCCTGTGGATCACCACGGTCCACTCCACAGCTGATCACGGGCGTGCGACAGAACCAGGCACACTTTGTTCTGTTGCCCGTGGGGTTCCCAGGAGCTGGGGTGACTTGGTGGCAGCTCACAGCAAGTGTGAAGGTTGTGACCATTCTGTGGGCTCCGTGCATACTCTATTTGATTCAGGGAATAAAGGCACTTGAAACCAAACACTGCTGTCGAGTCGATTCTGACTCCTGAGGAGAACTGCCCCTCTGAGTGTCGGGGATTGTCAGTCTTGGAAGCCTTCTCTGTCTCCTGCAGAACAGGTGATGGGTTTGAACTGCTGACCTGAACTGCAGTTAGCAGCCCGAGGCAGAGCCCGTGCTGTTGTTTTTTTCAACTGACAAAATGAAAACACAAAAGGAGGCAGCGGCGTTTCTCTCCTTTTCGCTCTTACCCAGCTCTGCTGGGCTTTTTGGTTGCCCTAGAAATTCTGGTTATTTTTCTGTAGTCATAATTTTGAGCACTGCTGTCGTGTCTGAGAAAAAGTCAATCGCTCCCCTGTCAACCCCATGTAGCCAGGGGAGTCACAAATTTAAAGTACTAGCTAACCACAGGACCAACCTTGCAAGTTTATATTTATGAGCTTGTGATTTTCGGTCACCCAAGGACCTGTCTCAGCCCCTCTTCCTCCTTAATCGCTCTCACTAAAATGCCTCTGGCTTATTACTAGGGATATAGCATTGTGTCCACTGCTGGCCCCAAGGGTGGCAGCTCAAAAACAAAGCAAACCTGGGCTCAAAAACTGAGGGTGCTTTCGGGGCTCACCATCTTAAAGGAGGAAGAAGCAGACTCTCTCTCTCGATATTTATATTCCTTTAACCTAAATGCAATCCGTCCCTTTCCCATTAGAAGTTGCTCTTTCGGAGAGAGAAATGGAAAGGACAGACCACGTCCCCCGAGTGCCGTTTGTAAGGCCTCTCTTTGTACTGATGGATTGTAGCAGCAGTGAGACCGGGAGGGAAGAAAAGGTGCCAGCATGGGTCTCTGGGGAGCAGTAACAGGAGTGTGTGTGTGTGTGGGGGGGGGGGGGTGGTTTAAAGAAAGCCATGACTGTGGATGACATTCAGCAGAACAGCATGCTGTCAGCTCTCGCTCTGTACCTTTGAGAATGTCCCGACAGTTGGTCGTGTGTCATAGAGTATTGCTATGCGAGCGCACACAGAGATGGTCTCGCAAATACAGAATGAAGTTTATTCCCTCTACAAGAGAGAAATAAGGAACCCGAGACCCTACCCAGACGGTGGATGCCTCTCATCCCTACAGATGTCAGCTGTCGCACAGAATCAGTCCCAACTTTCATCCCTGTAATATTTTCCTCCCAGCTTTGAAATTGTGGCATTCTTGTCAGTCACCTACTTTACATTTTATTCATTCGACGATTACCCTTACACAGGAGACGGCTTTGTCTTATTCATTGTCGTAGGCTTGTTCTTAGCACAATATCCAGCATGTAGCTCATATACAATAAAGGGTTATTAAATCACACAAGCCCTAAGGGGAAAATGAGGATTGAATAAAACAAGTAGATGAGCCAGAAAGGCACGTTATCGGTTGGGGAAAGTATGAACGACAGAAGAGACTAAGAGTGGGAAGCAGGAAGGTAATTCACCATCGTTACAAAGCATATCGGGCATTTTTATTGAGTCATTAAGTACATCAAAGAACAGTGAAAAACATTGACCACCTTGAAGAAGCGGTTTTCCGAATTCTGAAAATGTAACTTGGGAATCTGTCCCCAGAAATCATGTTTCCTGGGGTGATCCAAAGGACCAGGAGCAGCGACGGGAAACTAGGACCCGACTCACTGGATGCAAACAATAGAAACAAAGGTGACTGACCTGGAAGAAAAAGAGCACATTGGAAAACTAGTAGGTAGTCCTTAGGAGCAACAGAAAGGTGAGAGGCTCTGGGTTTCGAAAGAGAGAGGAGCTGAGAGAGGCCAGGGGGTCATGGTGGTTTTGTGATGGAATTCTTGCCTTCACTCCAGGAGACCTGGTTGGAGTTCCTGCCAATACATCTCATGTACAGCCACCACCCACACATCAGTAGAGGCTTGTTGGTTGTGGTGATGCTGAGCAGGTTTTAGCGGCACTTCCAGACTAAGACAGACTAGAGAGAAAGGGCGGACAGCCTACTTCTGAAGAAACAACCCATGAATCCCCCCTAGATCACAACAGTCTGATCCCCAGGCATCACGGGGATGGCGAAGGACCGGGCAATGGGTCGGACTTGGGTTGTGGAGCAAGTAGATAACAACTAATGATAAGGGAGGCTGGAACGCCAAAGCCAAGCAGTCAAAAGCCCAGCTAAAGCTGCCCTACAAGCATGGTCTGCTACGGCTGTTCCTGTGGTGTTCAATCCCACGGGCACAGCCGTTGCCTGGCCGGGACTACCAGTTGATTGCTATGCCGCGTTGCACAACTGCCCAGGGTTTGAAGCCCCAGGGAGGAGTTACTGGGTTACTCGGTGGCACCAGGCCGCAGAATGGTACTCCAGGGGTCAGGGAGCAGGGTGCAGAGAATCTGCTTCCATAAACTTGAGATTATAAATCAGCTCCAACTCCATAGCAGTGAGTTTGAGTAAGGGTGTTGAAATGCTGGACAGCTGACAAATACATTTCTTGAAGACACGATTTTCAGAATTCCGAAAATGTAACTCAGAAATGTATCCCTAGAAGCCAAGTTTCTAGAATTAGAGCTAACACGTAGGCCCTTTGAGAGGAGCCCTGGTGGCTTAGTGGTTCTTCACTGGACTGCTAACCACAAGGCCAGCAGTTTGAAACCACCAGCTGCTCCAGGGGAGACAGTTGAAGCTTTCTACTCCGGTAGAGTTTTCGTCTCAGAAACTCATGGGAACAGCTCTATCCTGTGTCGTCTAAGGACCCCATGAGTCAGAATTGTCCCGGTGGCATGGAGTGTGGAGTTTATCCCCCTCTGTGCTTTTCGCCGCTGTGGAAGCAGCCGTCAAGAAATCAAGTGACATAGTGCATTGGGCGAAGTGACTTCAGAGACCTCTTTGAAGGGTTGAAAGAGCAAGGACTTCACTTTGAGGACTAAGACGAGCCTGACCCGGTCCATGGTATAGTCAATAGTCCAGAAAACACGTGAAAGACGGCTGATGAATCAGGAAGACGAAAGGATAGATGTGTTTAAATTAGGGCATTGGTGACGAATGTTCAAAGAACCTTGGACTGCCAGAAAGACAAACCAATCTGTCCTCAAAAGCAAGGATGACAAGACGTGGTCCCAAGTATTTTGGACATGTTATCAGGAGAGACCAGTGCGTGGAGAAAGACCACATGCTTGGCAAAGTGGAGGCTTCAGGACAAAGAGGAAGACCCCAAGCGGGTGGGTAGCATGCAGTAGCTGCACCAGGGGGCGCAAACATAAGAACAATTGTGAGGATGGTGCGAGACCAGGGAATATTTCCTTCTGTTGTACTAGGGTTGCTGGGAGTCGTAACTACTCGACAACACCTAACAACCACAAACACAACCACAACCACACATCCACCAGAACTGGTGAGATCTTGAAAATCTAACATACTTCACCTTCAAATGAACATTCAGCCCAAAATGATTGAACCTTGATCACTGATGGGCCAAGCACTGTGATCGAGTGGCTCACACCACAGGCACACCTTGTTTCCTTCTGCCTCTCCTTGTCGAGTTTTGAATATACCATATATACTCGAGTATAAGTCGACCCAAATATCAGTCAAGCCACCTAATTTTACCACAAAAGCTGCATTAAAAATGTGCTGAGAAACTCGGCTTATATATGAATATATACGGAATTTCACTTTTTACTTGCTTTACATCTAGCCGTGTCTGTTGGCACTATATCCCCAACAGAATGTGCTCACTTTGTGTCTCTTGGTCATGTTTTGGTAATTCTCACAATATTTGAACCTTTTTAATAGAGCATTGCACACACAGTCAGCCTAGAATATCATGTATATATACATATAACTTTTGTGGGCACAGTTGCTGTTCTCGTTAGGTGCCATCGAGTCGGTTCTGCACAGATGGAATGAAAACCCTGCCCGGTCCTGCACCAGCCTCACAATTGTTCCTACGCTTGATGCCATGCTGCAACCTCTGTACCAAGTCATCTCCCCGAGGGCCTTCTTCGCTCACTGCCCATCTACCGGCGTGGTGTCCTTCTTCAGGGACTGGCCCTCCTCACAACAGGCAGGCACAGGGAAACCAGGAAAATAGCAGGGGACTTGCCTTGTTGTGGTGGTCTGGAACCAAACCTGCAGCCCCTCTGAGGTGTGCCCGGACAGACAGAGTCCCAGACTTGCCCGTCTCATGGTGGAGTTGGTGCTGTTGTTGAGATCCCTGGGCACGATGGACTGAAACGACCTGGTCCTGCTCCATCCTATCGATCAGCAGGCTGTGATCCACCGGGGTTTCACGGCCTAGTTTTCAAAAGCCTGTCACCAGGTCTTTCCTCGTCGTCCCTCTTCTCTGGTCAGTATCAGAGCGGCACACAGCCGTCCCTGAGAGATGGGCGAGGCCTGTCCACAAAGTGCGCTGGCCGAGGATCAAACCTGGGTCTCCCGAGTGGAAGGCAAGGCTCTCCCACTGAACCGGCAATGGTCCACAGAACAGAGTCGGGAGATTCTCCACCTGGCTGCCGGCAGAAGAAGAGACACGGATGACTGTCTCCCTGAGAACGTTCCAGAGACACAGCAACCTTCACACGCAACCTTTTTTCCTTATGAGGCACGTGAAGCTGGGAGTTTTCAAGTGACTGGCTCCCTAGCGAGAGTCAGGATTCAAACCGAGGTCTGTCCAACAGATGGGGGTCCCCACACACCACTTCACAGCCGTGGTAAACGGGGGAGCTTAACACGGCCGGTTCCAACCACAGAGCACATCTTGTTCTTAGACATTTCATCCAGAAAATGAGATGCAGTTTCCTCTGGACAAGGTCGTGGGGACTTGTGCAGGACAATGTGAGCCGTCTACAAAGTCGCACGTCAGCCCTGGCGGACACTTTTATCCTCAGGATGCTTGCGGTTTGGGCAGTTCCTGTGCGTGGGAGCTTAGGAAACACAGAGCAAAGGAAACGGAAGTTTATTGTGAAAGGGAATCACTCGATGTCAAGAATAAGTGGATGACTCCGACATTTATATCACCCCCAGATAAAACCAATGAAAAGAGGGAATTCTAGTATGCAGTCTGTTGATGACCTGTAGAGTCGAGACCCAGCAGGCTTCCATTTCCTCAGAAGGCAAGATACATTACCGGTGCCAGATGTCCTGCACCCACGCAAGATCACGTGAAGGTTTTATTTTCACTTGCTGGACTCTAAGATTGATGACTCTTAAAATATAGATTTGGGTTCATAAAACA
The DNA here is from genome assembly GCF_050624435.1 of Tenrec ecaudatus. Taxonomy (NCBI): domain Eukaryota; kingdom Metazoa; phylum Chordata; class Mammalia; order Afrosoricida; family Tenrecidae; genus Tenrec; species Tenrec ecaudatus. The sequence continues at coordinate 183,048,232 of NC_134532.1, forward strand.
GTGAAAACCATAGCCATCTCGTTGGTTACAGAATAGATCTGAATACGGGGGCAGGGGGACCACAGGTAGGAAGGACTTCACAAGTGTAAGGAGGTGATCAGCAGACACAGCAGGATCTAGTCTCTCTGCTCACCGAATGCTTTCCTGTGACGGTCACTGATGCCAGGCCTGGGGAGAAGGGCTGATAAAACGTATACAGGTAATTCTCGTCACAATCTTTACATAAACTGTCTTTGCCAGACCATCTTGCTCCCCTCACCACTGCTGGGACACCCCCAACCCAAACTCACTGCCGGCGAGTCGATTCCAACCGTGTAGAACTTCACCTTGGAGTTTCCCAGCTGTAAATCTTACAGAATTAGATGGCCTCATATTTCTCTCCAGAGTGGCTGGGTTCTGTAGGGTGGCTGGTTCATTAGCAGTTGAGCACTTAACTACTATGCCACCGGGCTCCCAGGGGACCCCCACCCTGCCTTTCACTAGTTACTTCCAACCTCTCCCTGCTGGTTTTGCCTAACTACCACTTTCTCAGTGAAGTCATCTTGGATTTCTTGGACTAGGCCCATCCCTCTTAGTGCACACCCTCAGAAAGACACAGACTCGCTTCACCCTCAGAAAGACACAGACTCGCTTCATGTGATCATAGTGCAGTCCCCTCAGAAAGACACAGACTCGCTTCATGTGATCTTAGTGCACACCCTCAGAAAGACACAGACTCGCTTCACCCTCAGAAAGACACAGACTCGCTTCATGTGATCATAGTGCACTCCCCTCAGAAAGACACAGACTCGCTTCATGTGATCTTAGTGCACACCCCTCAGAAAGACACAGACTCGCTTCATGTGATCTTAGTGCACACCCTCAGAAAGACACAGACTCGCTTCATGTTATCTTAGTGCACACCCTCAGAAAGACACAGACTCGCTTCATGTTATCTTAGTGCACTCCCTCAGAAAGACACAGACTAGCTTCATGTGATCTTAGTGCACACCCTCAGAAAGACACAGACTAGCTTCATATGATCTTAGTGCACACCCCTCAGAAAGACACAGACTCGCTTCATGTGATGGCCACTGTCGCTCTTTTCTTTTTGACATTATTATTTGATGCATGTTCCTTGAGAACAGTATCTGGCCTATGGTTGTGCAGAAGGTTTTCAGCAGCGTCTCCCTCCATGGTACAGAGCCGATTTCTTCTCTTCATCCTCTGTTCTTAGTCTGGAAGCTCCACTGAAACCTGTTCATTTTGGGTGGCCCTGCTGGCATTTGAAATACCAGTGTCTGCTACGTAGAACTAAAACCAAAGCAGTTGTTATAGAGTGGGTTGTATTCATGGCCATCCCTTACATGTAGAATGGCCCCACTGTTCCATAGGGTTTTTAAGGCGGTGACCTTTTGGAAACAGATTGCCAGGCTTTTCTTCTGAGGTACCACTGGATGGCTACCTGGATGTCAACATTCTAGGTAACTGTCCTCTGCTTCATGTTTGCTCCCCACAAAGACTTGGTGCATAGTAACCTGTTGTCATGGAGGAGATCAGGACTCATGGTGATGCCATGGTACAGAGCAGACATGACCCAAGGGTTTTTCTGATCTGTAATCTTTACGGAAACAGATCTCCAGACCTTTCTTCCTTCACACCATTGGTAGGTTTAGGACACCCACCTTTTAGGCTAGCAACCATTGCCAAGGAGTCAATTCTGATTCATAGTAACCCTCTAGGGCAGACTTGAACTGCCCCATAGAGGGCCCAAGGCTGTACACCTATACAAAAGTGGGCTACCACATCTTTCTCCCGTAGGAGCAGTTGGAAGATTCAAACTGCTGACCTTTCTGTTAGGAGCCTAGTGCTTAATCACTGCACCATCAGGGCTCCTGAAATTCATCTCCATCCATTCTGATGTCCTTGTGGGACAATGTAGAAATGTCCCAAAGGGCTTCCTAGCTGTATCTTTGTGGAAGCAGACTGTCACCTCTTTCTCCTGCTGGTTTTGAACTCCCAGTCTTTAAGTTAGAAGCCGAGTCCTTTAACCCTTACACCACCAGGGCTCCTTCAAACGAAGTGCTAACTGCTCATGCCCCTCTGGGACACCAGCACAATGTTGGGGTCAGGTGACATCCTGAGAGTTGAGTCAGCTGACACTGACTCAGAGGGACAGAGTAGAACTGCCCCATAGGATGTCTGGGGTGTAATCTATGGGGAGGCTCTTGCGGTGATGGGTTGACACAATGGCTGTCACAGTGGGCTCAACATGAGAACGGTTGTGAGGATGGCACAGGTTGAAGTGATGTTTCGTTCTGTTGTACATACGGTTGCTATGAGTTGGAATGGGGACTGGATGGCAGCCAACAACAACAATAATCTTCTTTATGGGAGCCCGTGGCAAGCTCTCTCATCCACGAAGCTGCTGGGGAGTTTAAAACCACCAGCTTGGTGGTTGTCATCAGCAGGTAAGAGCTTAACCCATTGTATTGTGCCATTAAGGCCCCCCCTGGAATACAGGTGAGACCTAATCAATATTTGACAAATTAATACAACTCTACAGTGACTATGTTGAAAAGACAGCAACTGTTGCCTTAGAAAACTCTTTCAAAGATTTGGTTTTCTTCCAAATGATAACTTTTGATAATGTCTATCCAAAATAATACAAGGATAATGATTCAACACTTCATCCATTTCATTCATTGGAGTATTAAGAATAGCTGCAATGTGAACTGAGTCAGTAGCTCAGATTATTGACAGCTATCAGTTAAAGGGGTGGCGCCCTGGTGGAGTAGTGGGTAAGCCTTGGGCTGTTAACCGTAAAGTCGGCAGTTTAAAACCACCAGGCCACCAGTCACCCTGCAGGAGAAAGGCAAGGCTTTGTACTGCCATGAAGAGCGACAGCATTGAGGACCCACAGGAGCAGTTCTACGCTGTCCTAAGGGGTCACAATGAGCGGGCGATTTCGCTTGTTTTTTGAGTAAATTAAAGGAAGTTTGTTTTTGTTCTCTGCCCCCTCCCTTTCTTTTTAGTTGTTGATTTTAGTAGGTAATTTTAATTTTTTCCCAATTCTCATTTATTTTCTCTTTCTCATTTGGAGCTGATGAGTAGTTTAAGGACTACTGAGAATAATAACAGATGGAGCTTTGAACACAGCAGGGCCCTGCTACCTTGGATACTGAAAATGTGTCGTAAGCGATCATAATTGGTTCTGTGAGCCCCCAGAGATCTTAGACTTGGACAAAGGGCATCCATGGTTTTTGATATGTGACAGAAAGTTCAGGATGAAGCATAGCTAACTGGAAGATCTACGTTCCCATGGAAATAAGAAGAAATGAATTTAAACTAAAAGCCAGATTCCAAAACCAAACCAAATGCATTACCATCGAGTCAATTCTGACTCATAGCAACCCTATAGGTCAGAGTAGAACTGCCCCTGTGGGTTTCCGAGACTGTAGCTCTTGGCGGGAGTAGAAAGCCAAGTCTTTCTCCTGTGGACCAGCTGATGGTTTTGAACTGCTGGCCCTGAGGTTGCAGCCCAGTGAGTAACCCAGTACACCATCAGTGCTCCTATGAATTGGAATCAACTCTATGGCAGTGAGTTTGGAGATTTTTGGGGTATTGTTACCAACTCAGTTCTTGCTCAGCGCAGCTGAGAAATGTAGACCAAGGTTGGATGAACATGGAAGGCGAAGGCTTTACATAGGTTGGTGGAGCAACGAGCAAATCAGACTCGAGTCGCCAAAGCAGGCTTCCAAAAAAGGGGGTTTTGCAGTTTATGCACATACAGCAGGAAGTAAATGAGGGGGTGATGAACGTGTAACAGATTTCCGAGGAATGGTCATGAATATGCATGAGGGCGGGGTTATGATTCTTGATCAGGAAACGGCTTGTAGAAAGCTTGATTTCAAATGTTGCCCCTGTCTGTCTGGTGCCATCCTTCCAGCCACATTTTGTTCCTAGGTCAGAGTTCTCTCCTTCCGGGGTGACCTGTAGGTGCTGGCTGTTGTTTCTGTGCAGGTTTGGTGGGCCAGGTCTAGTTAAAACCGACACTTGCTGTAGTGGGATACCTTCCTGGAAGGAGAGGGCTCCGAAGAAGCAGGCTATCAGGAAGGAACGACTAGGCTAATTAAGTGCAATATCCATTGTTGTTGGGAGGTGCCAATGAGTCTGTTCCGACTGATAGCCACCCTATGCACACTGGAACAAGACACTGCCTGGTCCCGTGCCAGCCTCGCAGCCCTATGCCTGAGTCCATTGTTGGCGCCACGACGTCACTCCATTTCTTTTTCACTGCCTCTCCGCTTTATCAAGCATGATGTCTGGCTCCGGGGATCGATCTCTCCGGACAACATGTCCAAAGTATGTCAGATGAAGCATTCTGGCTGTACTTCTTCCAACACAGATTGGTTTGTCCTTTTAGTAGTTCAAGGTATTTTCAATATTCTTCTCCAGCACCCCCATTCAAATTATGAGGCATATATAGTTTAATCTCCTACAACAACAGCTCTTATATTGTAACGATTGGTTTGTTCTGAAAGCTGGGGGATTTACAGAGCTCAGCAGATTCGTGAGTGATTTCATTTTGTAAAGTGATTATCTTGTATTACATTAGATGTAAAGTAAGTGCATTCTATTGCATAATAAAGCTAACCCACTCTACCAAAGGCTAACTGATCTAGTCACACAATCAAGGTGACACATAAAATTAAACAACATAGAAGTGAAATCACAGTCACAAGAATATTTGATAGTCTTCTAATACAGATTCCTTAGCCAAGATAACTTGAGGACTTCTTCCCCATTTTAGGAGAAGCTTTTTTATTTATTATTATTATTTTTTAGGAGTAGCTTGTTTAGCTTCTCACTTGACACAGTATTTCAATGTTTAACACTTTCCCATGTGAGACTCCATTTTTTTAAGTAAAAAATATATTGTGGATAAAGTAAAAAATAGTTTACAAAGTAAATCATGTTTTACATTCAACAATTCATTCAATTATGGGCACATAAGGGCAGTCTCTTCAATGTCCCATCACGCATCTTATTTCCTTTCTATGTTGCCTGTTTCGTTTCTTCCTTCTTTCCTAACCCTCTGAACTGGGTCCTTGAGGAAATGCTGTCCTTTGCTCTTAAATGGTTGGGAGTTTTCCTCTAGAGGAGGCTCAGTTCCAAAGAGTAAGGGCCGTGGTATTGGAGGGCCCACCTGTCTCTTTCCAACCAGCAAACTTGGCCTCTTTTATGATTTTGAGTTTTGTTCCACATTTTACTCCCACTCTATCCAGTACCTTTAATGTGATCCTTTACAGAGCAGTTGGGAATGGTAGTTGGGCACTATCTAGTTATTCCAGTCTTGGGTTTGTAGAGACCGATGTTTGCATGGCCCATTAATCCACTGGATTAATTGCCTCCGTATGTCTTTCAATTTTCATTACTCTTCTTTCCTCTGGACCGAGAGAGAGAGACCAATGTCTGCACTTTGGATGGCTGCTTGTAAACTTTTACAACCCTAATTGTTACTCATGGAAGTGGGATGTAAGACCCTGTTTTTGTGCACTATGCTATGCCAATAGAACTTGTCCTCCAGGACTATGGTCCTGATCCCCCAGGCCCAGCAGCGCATTCCCTTGAGTTTGGTTAAGTCTGAGAAGGATTCCTAAATTGCTTCTTGTATATTCCACCACATTTATGGACATACTTGCAGCAGAGGCCCATAGCCTGTACACCTAAGCATCTACTTGTAGGTCACCACTGTTTCAAGACTGTGTTTATCAGTATTTGCCGCTGCTGCCTTAACTGCTTGTAGTCACGGCAGCAGACAAATAAGCAGTTATAACAGAAGGAGTGGACATCAGGGGTCGAATACAGCTGAGACAACTAACTTTATTTATTCTTCCTGTTTGTTTTGAGCTGTTTTTGGTTTTTCTACTTTCATAACCCAGTAAACTTTAGCTGAACAAGTAGTTTTGGAAATAAGTCTGAAAATTTTAATGGGACAAAGTCCAGTAGGCGCCAAGAGTTTGACTAGGATATGCTTTGACGGTGGGATATGTATCTCGTATGTGACATGGAGGCATGAGGAACAAAGCGACCTTTCCTTACGCAGTGGAAATCGACATTCACTTTGGAAAGATGAATTGAACCTAGGTGCCGGATGCCACAGAGAGAAAGCACCTTTGAAAAGATGAAAAAGGAGCAAGGAGAGGAAGGCAACCTGGACATTCGCAGGGACTTTGCATTGGAATTTTATTTGGATACTTAAGGGCTGGAGTTTTATTTTTAAAAATCAAAGTTTCGATTGCTGCAAATCCATTTTGTTCTCTAGATTCAGCCAGGCCGACATTCAGGCTGAGATCCTTTGATGTTTTCCAACCCTCCAGAGGGCCCAGAAATAAAAGGTCAAAGAAATGTTTTGTCCAGGGATTTGACAAACTCATGAAAAGACTTCTGTGAAGTTTTAAAATACTCGGCTGCTTCTGCTGCCTTAAGTAATGCTAGTGGATTAATATAATTTGAAAGAAACTATTTTTCAGGGAAGAACTAGAGAAAAATGTCACTCACTTTAGCTCCTCTGAAGAAGCTATTAAAATGACATAAATCCTGCCTTTTGGCCTTTTACTGTCTTTTTAGAATTTTTGCCTTCACTTGTAAGTATATGACTTTGGATACTAGCAGACACCAAATATAATGTAGCGCCTGAGAGTTACCGGGGACTCACAATCATGCTGACAGGGAATAGTTTTCTACAGTGAATTATGATGTGAGCCGGCAGCAAAACATCAGCAAACTGACTGAATGAATGAACAAATGCTTGACTTTTCAAGCAAAAGAACTCGTTTTTTTTTTTTTTAAGTCATTTTATTAGGGGCTCATACAACTCTTTTTATAATCCATACATACATCATTTGTGCCCAGCATATTTGTACATATGTTGCCATCAGCATTCTCAAAACTCGGTTTGTTTCTTTTATCATTATTTTGTTTCATGAATATTTTGATATTTTAGCCTTAAAAAAATCTGTCTCCAAGTCTCAAATTCGGGAAGTTACCGTATACTTTATCAAAGACTGTGCAATCATTTTGCAAGTGAATCCATTCTCAAGCTTTAATGTGCATGAGAATCAATTTGGACACATGTCAACATTCAGCCTCCTGGGCCTCTATGAAGGGAGACACTAATTCAGTAGATCTGGGACAGAGTCCAAAAGCCTGCAGTTTTAAATAAGCACCACTGACGATTTTCAGTTCAAGAGTCTGTCGAGCTCTTAGTTTTCTGTTGTGAAAGAATTACCAGAAACAGATTGCTTCAACCCAAATATATTTATTATCTCCCATTTTCTCTGGGTCAAGAGCCCAGGAGCGGCTCCACTGGATCCTCCTCTCAGGGTTTCACAAGACTGCAGTGTCACCCGAAAGCTCTGCTCCCAAGCAGTGTCGTTGGCTGAACTCATTCCCTTTTGGATATTTGACTGAGGAAACCAGGTGCCTGGGCTTCCCCTTGGTGCTCAGGTTGTAAAGGTCACCTACAGCAACCTCCCACATGGCCCTCCCTATAGGCGGTTCTCAGCAGGGCAGTTTCTTTCCTATAGTCCTACAAGAGAGTCCCCTGGAGGACCCAGTCACCATTTTAAGGGTTTCACTTCACTAAGCCAGGCCGACCTTGGATAAAGAAAAGTAAAGGCAAAGTAGAGGGGCAGGGGAAAAGAGGAAGACACTTGTGATGGGTGGGTTTATTGTGTTGACCTGCCCAGTAAGAACATGTGGGATTAATCAGGTCATAGTTTGATTGGAGGACAGAGAGATAAATGGCTCTGCAAGGCCTGCCCCCTTCTATCTTGCTCTCTGGTGATCAGAGCAAGCTGGGGTGTGCTGCTGCTTTAGCTAGTTCTCTGCCCCAACTTGGGAGCTACACCACCTGTGGGCCAAGCCAACCTGTGGGTCGTGTTGCTAGAGTTTGAGGCTCCTCTGAGACTTACTTTGCGACACTGCTAAGGCGTACATCGCTTGAACTTGAGGCTGGTGGATCCCGTCGCCTTGCATTGCTTGCGCTTGATATCCCATCCGGGCCTTCTTCATTAAGCTCCTGAGCTACTGACTGTTGGTGACCCACCCTGCTGTTTGCTTCCTGGGGGCAGACTCTGCCTGCCTTGCCAGAGGAGGATTCCACTGTCTGCTTCCTTGACCTTGGACCCAGCAGCCCATGTGAGTTGAAAGACTTCCTGTATATTAACTGTTCCACAGAAGTGAGTTGAACTGAACCCACTACTGCTGTGTAGACTAATTAGCTGTTATATTCCTCTTCGCTGTATAAACCTATCAATCTATCATCTATATCTATCATCAGTGTCCTAGTTTTGTTTCTCTAGAGAACATAATGTCTGGGTACTTTAGAGAAACAAATCCACAGAAACTCATGTATAAAATATAGTTTTATATATAGGTTAAGTGCACATAAAAAAAATCCTAATCTAGTGCTGCCCAAGCCCACAAGTCAAACATTAACCCATATGTCCAACACCAATCCACAAAGTCCTCCTCCATCTCACAAGACAGAGGCAACGATGCCCACTGCAGGAGGAAAGCCGAGTCAGTGAGCGTGTAAGCATCTCAGCGCTGGCAGGGGGTCTCCACATGGCTGCTCCAGCACCCAGGGCTGCATCGGGGTAGGTCCATGTGGCTTCTCCTTGGGGGTGTCTTGAAGGAAGTCAGCCTTGCAAGCTGAAGCAGGGAACTGGCTAAAGCGGCTGCACCCTGGTGTGACCACCACAAAGCAAGAGACCCGAGAACCTGAAAGGCGCGGTTCACAGAGCCATTTATCCCTCTGCCCGTCCAATTAATCCCACATGTGTTTCTCGTCCAGATTGGCACAATAAACTAACTCACCTGCCTAACACAACACTTGGCCATATTTTAAATTCCTAATGCTGTTGTAACAGAAATACCTCAAGTGGATGACTTTACCAAAAAGAAAATTATATTCTTACAGTTCTGGAAGCTAAAAGTCCAAATAAGTGTCTCCTGTTGATTCCTTCCTTGTTTGGTGTTGCTGCCAGATGCCACCCACCTGTTTCTGACTCCTAGAGATGCTATGTCGACCCAACAAAAGAAAATTCTTCCCACCTGTGCCGTCCTCCTAATTGCTCTTATATTTGAGTTCATTGTTGCAACCACTGTGTCAATCCATCTCATTGAAGGTCCTCCTCTTTTTCACTGCCCTTTATCCACTTTACCAAGCACGACGTCCTTTTCTAGGGATGGGTCTCCCCTGATAACATGTTCAAAGTGCTTGAGACGTCGAAGTCCCACCACCCTCACTTCTAAGGAGCATTCTGGCTGCACTTCTTCCAAGACGGCTTGGTTTGTTCTTTGGCATCCCAAGGTGCTTTCAGTATTTTCCACCCGTGTGCCATAATTCAAATGCATTGATTCTTCTTTGGTCCTCCTTAGTCAATGTATATGAAGTGATTGAAAATACCATGGGTTGGGTCAGTGCACCTTAGCCCTCCAAGTGACAGCCTTGGTCTTAGGTACTTTTAAAGAGGTCTAATGCAGCAGATTTACCCAATTCAGTGAGTCGTTTGATCTTGCCAACTTAAATGTTTTCTCCACTTATCAAGTTGCGAGGATTTTGGTTCTCTATATATTAAATTGTGATTCATATTAAGGGCTGAAGCCCTTGCTACTCAGCAGCAAACTCTTTATGTCCTCCTCCCTTTCAGGGAGCTAGGCTGTTAATAACCGTTCCTCCCATCCACTGCTGTGTTCTTCTTCACGTAAGCCAGCTTCTCTGATGCTTGCTCAGCATACAGACTGAGTAAGTGTGGTGAGAGGATGCAGCCTGACACACACCTTCCGTGACCTTAAACCATGCGGTTGGCTCTTGTCCTATTCCAACAACCAACTCTTGGTTCATGTACAGGTTCTGCATGAACACAATAAGGCATTCTAGTATTCCCATTCTTCTCAGTGCTATCCACACTTGGTTATGATCCACACAGTTTAATGTCTTGACCTAGCAAGAGAGCACAAATAAACATTTTCCCCCGGATATTCTCTGCTTTCAGGCAAGATCCATCTGACAGCAGCAATGATAGGCTTTGTTTCATGTCCTCTTCGGAATCCAGCTTGAATTTCGGGCAGCTCCCTCTCAATGTACTATTGTAGCTGTTGTTGAACGATCTTCAGAAAAAAACTACTTACATGTGATATTAATGACATTGTTTGATAATTTGTGCATTCTGTTGGGCCAGCTTTCTTTGGCATGGGTATAAATATGAATCTATTCTAGGGATCTTCTATATCTCATGGCATAGGTGAGTGAGTGCTTCCAGTTCCTCATCAGCTTGTTGAAATATTTTATTTGATCATCTGTCAATCCCTGGAGGCTTGTTTTTTGGCTAATGCCTTCAGTACATCTTGGACTTCTTCCTTCAGAACCATTTATTCTTGCTTATACCTTTTAAAATGGTTAAATGTCGACGAGTTGTTTTTGAGACAGTGACTCTGTTTTCCTTCCATCTTCTTTGGCTTCTTCTGGCATTCTTTAATATTTCCCCCAAAGAATCTTTCAGTATTGCAACTCGAGTCTTGATTTTTTTCTTTAGTTCTTTCAGTTTAAGATATGCTGGGCATGTTCTTCTTTTTCATGTTTTTAACTCTAGGTCTTTGCACATTTCATTATATTTTACTTTGTCTTCTTGAGCTGACCTTTGAGATTTTCTGTCCAGCTATTTTACTTCATCCTTTCTTTCATGTGCCTTAGCTACCTGACGATCAAGTGCAAGTTTCATCGTGTCTTCTGAACTCCACTTGAACTTGCCAACAGCCACAGGTGTTCCTTCAGTTCTTTGAGAACCTCACATGGAATCTCTCTTGCCCTGTGAATTCATATCTCTGTGTCTAATGTGCTCTTTTGTTAGCTAAGAAGTGATGAGATTTAGGACCCGCCATACTTGGTATGTTTAAGAAAAGCTATTTCCAAATAGGATGGCATCCATAGGTGTAGGGGCTAGGCTTCTCACACACATTTTTACTAGGGAAGGGGCAGAATTTAATCCATGACATTATAGTTTCCTTATATATGCACTGTATAGTGTCAGTTATTGACTAACTATAGACTAAGGCCACTTTCTTTCTTAAAACAGTAGAGACCACACAGAGCCAGCCCTCAGCTCAGGTCCACGTGGTACTTGCTCCAATACCAGAACTAGAAGTCGTGTCCACAGTCCACCAGTGAGATCAATTTACACCGTGAGTAATGATTTTGCTTTATTGGTGATTCAATTTTTTGTCTATTATAAATGTGGGTTGATTCACGAAGCTATAACATGTCCCCCAAATTGTATTTCTGAAAAGACAATAATTTCATATGATGAGATGACTTGAGCACACATCACCATTTCCTCCAAGGTCCAAGACGGATCTTAGTCTGCTAAATCTCATGTGTTCCTGGGATGTCAGTTCATCTGTTGGCATCATGCTTTTCCTGAGGCCGATCGTTGCCTCAGTCGGAGTGGGAGGGAAGGAGATACATGCATGAAATGTGCACAGGCTGTCACTAGACTCCCCCAGGTCACACTTGGCATGGTTTACAGAGATGGCTGGCCACAAAAGAAGAAGTTCTATTTGTTGACTGAGTAAAGGACCGCCTTGGCACTTGTGTCAACCAAGGTGGGTGAAGGGCTTAGATGGGTTGGGAAACCTGTGGGTCTTAATCAGGTGAAGGACCTTGGGGCTGATTGGATAAAGCGGTGCTTCTCAACCTTCCTAACGCCACAACCCTTTCATACAGTTCCTCATATGGTGGTGACCACCAACCATAGATCTATTTTTGTTGCTACTTCATCACTATCATTTTGCTACTGTGATGAATTGGGTGGCCCCTATGAAAGGGTTGTTTGACCCCAAAAGGGGTCACGACCCACAGGGTGAGAATGGTTGGGATAAAGAAAATTGGTTAGTTTGGGCCCCGATCCTGGTATGCATATGCTCTCAGGATTTTTATTGGCCAAAGATGGCTGCCAGGAGGACGACATGGCAGCATCTGCCTCTTCCCTTCGTGTTGATGATGGATTGTTCATCAAAAGGACTAGCTGGTCCCATCTGAGTATTTGTAAGCTGGTTGATCTGGTTGAAACCTGTTTTCTCCCCCAGTCTCTTGTTTCTTTCTTTCCATAGTCTACCTCCAAAACCCAAACCAAATTTACTGCCATCAGTCAATGAAGATTCATAGTGACCCTGTAGGACAGAGTAGAATTGTCCCTGTGCTTTTCTGAGACTGCAACTGTTTATGAGAGTAGAAAGCCCAGTCCACCCCACCCCACCCCACTCCCACCACCCTCACTGAGAGGCTGGTGCTTCCAAATTGCTGACGTGCAGTTAGCAGCCAAATGCAGAATGGCTATCCCACCCGGTCTCCTATTCCCTCCCAGATATGCTGCAAGGAAGGAAGTTGGCATTGTCACACGCAATCATGCCATCTAGCTAGGTTCTGCTATTTTAGTCATCTGGTGGCATATTGGATTATGTATTTGGCTTCTAACCTCAAGGTTAGCAGTTCAAAACCATCAGCCAATGGTGCAGGAAAAAGACAAAGCTTTCTGTTTCCATAATGAGTTACAGTCTTGAAAACCCATAGGTGTAGTTCCAACCCGTTCTATGGGGTCACTGTGAGTTGGAATCAACTCCATGACAGTGAGTTTGGGGGCTTTTTTGGCTCAAGCAGAACATCTCTCCAAATTATTGACACTAAACCTCTACCTAGATTTTACAGCTGATTATCCATAGGATACAAAACCTCTACCTAGATTTTACAGCTGATTATCCATAGGCTATAAAACCTCTACCTAGATTTTACAGCTGATGGTCCCCAGGCAGCACAAGCACTTTGTGCTCAGCTACTCACCCAAAGATTGGCAGCTCATCCTCTCCAGGGATGCTTTGGAAGAAAGGTGATCCACCTCCAGCAGAATTTCAGCAAGAAAACCCTCTGGAGCTCTGCTCTAGTTGGTAAAACATGGAGTCACCTGAGTTAGAATCAACTGGGTGGCAATATTTATTTGTCCAAAAATCTAGATCATGTTTACTTTAAAATCTAGCTTAGTGTACCTTAATGTCCATGCATTTGAATCCAAAACTGTGATCAGAAGCATCTTAGAAAATGTATTTATATATTAAAAACTATTATAATTAAGGCACACTTTTGTAGCTTCAAAAGAGGATATAAAAATTATAGCAGAGGGAGGGCGGAGGAGGGAAAAAAGGAAAATGCGGAGCTGATTCCAGGAACCCAAGCGGAAGGTGAATTTTGAGAATGTTGAGGGCAATGAATATATAATTGTGCTTTACACAAATGAAGTATGTATGGATTGTGATAAGAGCTGTATGAGCCCCAATAAAATGATTTTTAAAATTTAAAAAAATGTAACAGAGGAAAGGAGAGAAATCAGTATTTATGAATGCCCCCTTGTGCTTGGTACTGATGGGATATATCATTTATGCTTCATAATATTTGTCAAACAGTATAATTAATAATATTGACAATTTGCATGCTTATCAACAAAGATCCCACTGGGAACCTGATTGGATATCCTAATTGATAATTTGAGAAATTCATAAAGGCAAGAAGTCAGTTGGCATTGAGTCATGACAATGGGTTTTTAGAGGGAAACCAAGAGGGAAAATGTAGTGCTTTGGACCTGTCAACCGTGGAGCACAGCTCCCAGGCTTTCATTCATCTCCCAGGGCTGCCTACACAAAGCACCAACTAAATGGTGTAAATTAAACTCACTGCCATTGAATCAATTATGACTCATAGTAACCTTGTAGCACAGAGTAGAATTGTCCGTGCGTTTCTAAGACTGTAAATCTTCAGGTAAGTAAAAAGCCTTGTCTTTCTCCCAAGGAATAGCTCGGGGTTTCAAACTATGGGCCTTGTGGTTAGAAGTCAAACTCATAACCCACGATGCTACTAGGAGGTCAGTGAAAAAGAAGTCCTTGGACGAGATTGCTTGGGACAGTAGCTGCCACAGCAGGCTCAATCATAATCATTGTGAGGACGGGGCAGTGTGTCTGTCTGTTGTAAACAGAGTTGCTATGAGTTGGAGCCAACAACTGAACAACAACAGGGGTACAATACAACAGAAATAGATTTTCTCAGTTCTGCAGGACAGCAGTCTAAGATCAAGGTGTGGGAAAAGTTGGTGACATCTGGAGGTTTTGAACTCACTCACTCACTCATTGCCATCATTGCCAGCTCATAGTGACCCTATACAGCAGGATAGAACTGCCCCCCTGGGTTTCCTCTGTCATCACACAGCCTTCTCCCCTGCCTTTCCCTTTCTCTGCATCAGTGTGTCTCAAATCTCCTTCTCCTTTCCTTTGTATTATAAAGTCATTTGCTATTAGATTTGTGGATTAAATTAAATCCACTAAATTGAGGATATTGATCACTAGACCATTAACTCAATTATGTCTGCGAAATGAGGCCACATTCTGAGGTTCCAAGTGGCCAATGTTTTGCATGTCATGATTCAATCTACAATAGCCCCCCTTTAGGGAGAAATCACTAGAATGGGGAGAGGGAAAGGAGAGAGGGCAAGAGCAAGTCTGCCTCCCAGGTCACCAAGTGAGGGGGGTGGAGAGGTGGAGGGCAGATCTAGAAGGCATCCAGAGACATCCATTGCAGGGGGCTCAACCTGTCACATTGGAAACTCGGGAGGTTTCAGGCACAGGTTTGTATTCTCAACTAGCCTGGACTGAATTTGGTGTAATCAGGCTACCGTTGACTCAGAAATCCCAAGGCAGAATCTAATATGATTGTTTCAGTGAAACCTTATTGCATTGTGACATTATGCTTCATAATTCTCATTCTGGTTCTCCTTCCGGAACACTCATGTGAAGAGCCTTCTTTTGTTACTCACCAGGTGGGTTTGGAGCCAGGGCTGTGAGGCAAATATTCCACTACGCACTGCACATGTCACAATGCAGTCAGCGGAGATACCAGATTACGGCTCCGTTCATTTCCGGACATGGTGTCAAGTAACATGATAAAGAGAGGGGGGCTCATCATCTACTTACTACCTGCAAGCACCTTGTCTTCACTCCGATGACATGATGATCATGTAAAAGGCGTGATGCACGTAACTCAATTATATTTGCAAAGAGACCTTAGTCTAAACAAGGGCAAATTCTGAGGTTCTAAGCAGACATATATTGATAGAATGAATAAATCTCAATTATTACACTTCTGCACTAGAATTCAACCATGTAATGGTAGAACCAAAAGAAGCTTTCATCAACCCGTCCATTTTTATTTGACAAAGTTGGAAAAGCAGCCACACCTCTGCTGTAAGTATTTTTAGGGACACACATTGTGATGGGCCCTTCCACAGTGGTTTATGACATCTCATAAGGTATAGTTTGAATAAATGGTTTTTCAATAGTTTTCTATCTATTCTAATTCATGTAATGCTTTTTAAAAATGGCGTGTGGATAATATTTTAATAGTTTCTTTTTTTTAACCATTCAGGTCATCCCTTTAAATTGTTCTGGACAATTTAGATGGAGCAATTTAGACAGATACTCCCAGTTTTATGCTGGTAACGAGTGACTTTTGGCTCTCAGTGAAGATGTACAACCGGGAAGCAGTAGGAATGACGGCTGCCTGATGAAGATGAGCTGAGGAACTTCCACTTGACCTTTGAGAGGAAGAGAATGACACTTTCCAGGAAGCTACTGTGAGCAATGCCAACAAAGCAATGCAGGAAATGAGGAGACCCCTGGAAATAAGAGGGGAAGTCTTCCTCTCCTTATTCAGCAAAGTAGAATTGACCCATGGTTTTAATTTTGAGAAACCAAAACATGGTCAAGGTCGACAATCCTTTCTCTTATGGCCACACGTCACGGCTTCTGATTTTCCTGTACGAATGGATTGTCCATGTAGCAAATGACTTAAGGAGGCCTAAGTTGTTTCTTTATACATTTGTTCAAATCGATAAATTTGGCCTCTTGTTGGCTTTGGTGTTTAGAGAATTCAAAGATACCAAAATAAAATGCTTGAATATTGCAATCTCCTGGCAAAATGTTTCCTGTTTCTTTTGGGTTACTGTTAAAGCCATCGTTGGTGGCCACAGTAATTATAATAACTAGAGTTATTCATTGCAATTAAAGGCACAGACCGATAAGAGTTCAGTGCATAACACTAACAAATATGAAAATACCTTCCTTGAGTAAAGTGGACATCCTTATCTTGGCATTATTATGTGATTAATGAAAAGTTCTGATCTGTGTGGTTTAAAATCAGGAGTGGTGACATCCAAGAAACTGGATTATGTGAAAAGGAATGTGGCTTCAGGATTGGGGGAAGACTCATTAACATTCAGTGATATGCAAATGATATCCTTGCTTGCTGTGAAAGAACAGGACTTGCAGCACTTATTCCTGAGGATCAAAGACTACAGCCTGCAGTATGGATTACATCTCTACATGAAGAAAACGAAAGTCTTCACAACTAGACTAGTAAGCAACATCATGAAAAAAAGAGTGAGGCTGTCAAGGATTTCACTTTACTTGGATTCACCATCAATTCCCATGGAAGTAGCAGTCAAGAAATTAAAATTCTATATTGCATTGGGCAAACCTACTGCAAAAGGCCTCATCAAAGAGTGAAAAACAAAAGATGGCACCTTGAAGACTAAGGCGCCTCCAGCTCAATGCATGATATTTCCAATTGCCTCACATATATATGTGAAAGCTAGACGATGAGTAAGGAAGACTGGAGAAGAACCAATACATTTGAATTATGGTGCAGGTGCAGAATATTGACGATACCACGGACTGCCAGAAGAACAAATTTGTCCTGGAAGAAGCACAGCCAGATGCCCCTTGGAAGCAAACGTGGTGAGGCTTTGTCTCAGGTACTGTTATCAGACGGGACTGGCCTTTGATGAAGGACATTATGCTTGTTGAAGTGGGGTGGGCAGTGAAAAAGATGGAAGCCCTTCCATGAGATACATTGAGAGTGGCTGCCCCAGTGTGCTAAATATAGCAACATCACCTTTGTGAGGATGATGCAGGACCAGGCAGTGTTTCCTTCTGTTGTTCACAGGGTCACTATGGGTCAGGGCTGGACCAGGACCCCACAATAACAACCCCAAAACAGACTCACTGCCATTGAGTCAATACCGACTCAAAGTGACCTTATCGGACCCCGTGGGTTTCTGAGGCGATGAATCTTTTTTTTTTCCCTTGTTCTATAGGCTGTTTTAATAAAATTTGTGTTTTTTCCGTATTGCCATTTTAAAAACTTGACATTTATGTGTAGGCAGCAGAAAATACAAGTACATAGAAATGCTCCCATTCCCTTGAAACCTGGCACTTTAGCGATTGGGATCGGTGCTGTGAGTCTGTAGACTCAGACTGCCCCAACTTTCTCCCGCACAATGCCCGGTGCCTTCAGACCTTTGGCTTAGCAGCGGAGTACTCCTGCCACTGCACCACCAGCCTGAGAGTCATTGGTGCCAGTTCTTTGGAATTTCATGTTTATTGATTGGATGTTGTTGATATAGTGCTTTATTACTTAAAAAATCATTTTATTAGGAGCTCATACAACGCATCACAATCCATACATACATCAATTGTGTAAAGCACATCTGTACATTAATTGCCCTCATCATTCTCAAAACATTTGCTCTCCACTAAAGCCCTTGGTATCAGTCTTCATTTTTTCCCCTCCCTCCCCACTTCTCCCTCCCTCATGAGCCCTTGATAATTAATAAATTATTATTTTGTCATATCTTGCCCTGTCCGATGTCTCCCTTCACCCACTTTTCTGTTGTCCGGCCCCCAGGGAGGAGGTCACATATAGATCCTTGTAATTGGTTCCCTCTTTCCAACCCACTCTTCCTCTACCCTCCCAGTATCGCCACTCTCACCCCTGGTCCTGAAGGGATCATCTGCCCTGGATTCCCTGTGCCTCCAGCTCCTATCTGCACCAGTGTACAACCTCTAGTCTACCAGACTTTCAAGGTAGAATTCAGATCATGGCGCATCAGCCTGTGGGATCACGAGGGGTCAAAGGGATCAGGTATGAGGCTATGAATCTTTACAGGAGTTGAATGTCTCATCTTTCTCTTGAACAATAACCACAGTGCCTAAATTATTGATCTTAATGTGCTGCATTTCTATTTTTCACCACTTCCAATACTATTTGATTCATAGTTTGTGCATTCCATATTCCAATGATTATTGGATATCGGTGGCTGTTTCATATTCAGTGTGTAACACCATGAAGGTCCTGAGAGCTTGAATCCACCCATCTGGTTAAGGTAGACTCTGCCTTGAGAAGGCAGTTCTTTCAAGGGCCTCCCGCACCCCCCCCCCCACTCCTGGGGGCTCATCTTTTGACACTGTTGCGTTCATCAGATTTTTCACAACGAGATCACCAGCTGCTCCTTCTTATCACTTAGTCGGGGAAACCCCACTGAAACAGTCCACCAAGGAATACCCTGGTGGTATTTGAAATGCCAGTGGTGTCAATGTCAACGTCACAGCAACACGGAAGCCACTGCAGTATATCAAACTGACACTCGGTGTGTGTGTGTGTGTGTGTGTGTGTGTGTGTGTGTGTGTGTGTGAATGTGTATGTGTGTTGGGGCCTGCATTGGAAGTATCAAAATGTAAACTCACTGGGTTCAAAATATAAATAACTAGGCGCCATCAGGGCATATTTGATGGCTTGGCAAGCAGATGAAGCTGGAGATCGAATGGAGAAGAACACGGGCGAACCGGTGCAGCGGAATGAGGGCGTTGTTGAAGAATAAGGAGAGGGCCGCGGACTGCTAGAAAAACGAACACATCTG
This sequence comes from Tenrec ecaudatus, assembly GCF_050624435.1. Classification (NCBI taxonomy): domain Eukaryota; kingdom Metazoa; phylum Chordata; class Mammalia; order Afrosoricida; family Tenrecidae; genus Tenrec; species Tenrec ecaudatus. Next base: position 183,067,074 of record NC_134532.1, read on the forward strand.
TTTGGGAAGAACTGTGGCCAGGATGCTCCCTACAAGTGCCGGTGATAAAGCACCATCCCACGTACTTTGGACATGTCATCTGGAGTGACCAGTCCCCGGAAAAGGACATCAGTTTGGTGGAGGTTCAGGGAAATGTTTTGGATTGGGGCTGCAGACAGTGGACTCTGGCAGGACAACTGTGAGGGCGGTGAGGAGGGGCAGGGAGTTGGTTGGTTGCACGTAGAGCCGCTGTGGGTCTCAACCGACTTGATGGCACTGAACAAAAAGGAGCTGTTTCCTTTCTTTCCTTTTTAAAAATCATTTTACTGGGAGCTCTTACAGCTCTCATAACATTCCCTGCATCAATTGTGTCAAGCTTATGTGTACATATGTTGCCATCATCATTTTCTAAACATTTACCATACTTTTTATTTGAGCTCTTGGTATCAGCTCCTCTTTCTTCCCCTCATCTGCCCCCACTACAACCATTGTCCCGCTTCACCCCAGTTTCTGTTGTTCATCCCCCTGGGAGGGTGGGCGTCGGTATGCATCCATCATTACAATTGGTTCCTCTCCCTCCTCCCCTTACCTCCCCTTCTGGTATCACTACTCCCATTTCTGTGCCTGAGGGGTTTATTTGACCTGGATTTCAAGTGTTGTGATCTCTTATCCATACCAGCATACATGCTCCGGTCTAGCCAGAACTGAAAGGCAGGACTGGGGTCATGATAGTGGGGGGTGAGGAAGCCTCAAAGAACCAGATGACTATTGTGTGTTTCATCAGTGCTATATTGCGCCCTTCCTTGTGACCCTTCTGTGAGGAGATGTCCCATTGTCTACAAATGGATTTGGGGTCTCTGCTCCAAACCCCCTCATTCTCAACAATCTTTCTGTTTGTTTTGGGTTTCTGGTGCCTGTTACCTGGTTCCATGATCGCACAGGCTGGTGTGGTTTTTCCATGTGGGTTTGTTTCTTCTCTGCTAGATGACTGCTTGTTTAACATCAAGCCTTTAAGACCCCAGACACTATATATTTTGATAGCTGGGCACCATTAGCTTTCTTCACCACATGTGCTTGTGCATCTATTTTATCTTCAGTGATCATGTTCGGAGGGTGAGCATTACAGAATGCCAGGTTAATAGAACAAAGTGTTCTTGCCTTGAGAGATGGCTTGATCAGAGGCCCAAAGTCCGTCCACTTCCTCGATGTATAGTTATATAGGTCAATCCCTCTATTTTTATGAATATATTCACCTGAGTGCACACCTATGTTTATACATTTATCCATAGCTCTGTTTTCTAGATCTTTCCTCTGTTTCCTTTTCACTTCCTTCTGAAGGGGCCATTCTCTAAAGAAGAATCAGTTCTCACTCAAACACTGCACAAGATTATCACAGACAGCCATTCAGGGGTCACCCTCTGATAGAGTCACATGGTACACTTCACACGGAGCCCTGGGGCCTAGTGGTTACATGTAGGGATGCTAAGTGCAGGGTCAGCAGCACCTTGGGAGAAGGATGGGGCTTTCTACTGCTGTACAGAGCTGCAGTCTCTGAAACTCACAGAGGCAGTTCTACCCCATCCTACAGGTTTGCTCTGGACTTGATGGCAGTGAGAGGGTCAGAGCACTCCCTACTGACGCCACTGCATGCAGGACACACCTGGCGTGTGTGTGTGTGTGTGTGTGTGTGTGCTTGGAGTTGTCTGCGCTAGTGTGACAGTCCTAAAACAATAGGAGAGCGTTACCCTCCACGTCTTGCCATCCCTAGCTGTATTCCGCTTTGCTCCTCTAATGTGATGTTTTTGTCCTCCCCAGGCCCCAGCAGGCCACGACCAGACCTCTGACACACAAGCCATCAGGGTCCCTGCACGCCTGTGCCTTGCCCAGAATGGTCCTATGTTCTTCCTGTCCCCTCCTCCACCTCTGGGACCCCCCTCCCCAGTGCTCCAGCACCCTAGGCCCAAGATGCCAGACATTCTGTGTCCCCTCTCAGAAGCTGGGGCAGCAAAGATTAAGGCCTACTAGGGGGAGGGCCTGCTTACTGGGCTGTCTCCTTCCAGCTTCCTGGAGTCCCTGACCCTGAGCAGGTCAGTGAGTGTCCCAGGAGGAGAGAACTACTCCCCAGGCTCTGTGCCCTGCTTGGTCCTCTCACCCCCAGACAGCCGCCTGTCCTCCCAAGCACTGCTGAGCACAGCATGTGGTCACCCTGGGACCAGACGTCCCGTTTTGGGCAGGACAGTCCCGATTTTGAACAATTTTTTCCGCGACCCTCGGCGTTTTAAAAAAGTCCCGACTTTTGGAAAGAATGCTCAACAAGCTAGGATACACGGTTTTCGGCTGCCATGTGGCTATTTCGCCAGGAGATGAGTTTAACATTTACCAATGTTAAAATCTGGTCACCTACATGCGTGTGAGAATGTGAGTGTCTGACTGCATGTGTGCGGGTGTATGAGCGTTTAAACGTGTAAGGATGTGTCTCTGTGTATAAGTGCGCATGTGCACACATTTAAACAGACATCCCCTGGCTCAAGGCTCACCGGGCAGCCAGAGAAGCAGCAGAAGCACCAATGGACAACGTACAGCCAGACTTCCTGGAGCCCTTCTGCCCCATCCTGACTGCAGAGGACAGGAAGGGTGGAGGGGATCCTGGGGGGCCTCCTCCCTTGTGACATCCGTCTCCCCTCTGGTCAGCCCACTTCTGTTCCCCACGGACAATGGTTCTCACCAGACCTGGGCTGGAAAGGAGGGCAGGACAAGTGGAAGGGGCCAGGTGGCCACACCCTTCCGCTGGAGGGAGGGGATATAGCCCCATCACTGGCTGGCGGGCAAATCCGTCCCTAAACTTGTCCCTTAGCGTGGAGGTGCTGGAGGGTGGGGGGGAGCCTGGGTGAAGACCCCACATGAGTGGCCACCCTGGGGAGAAGCCTGTCCCCTAGAGAGAAGTCCAGGACGTCCCAGGGACTTGCCCTTTCAGAAGCGCAGGAGGGGGCATTGGGGACTTGTTCTTCACCCGCTCCGCCCCTCCCCCTCCAAACGGCTCCTTCTCTGAGGGGAGGCACACAGGCCGGTGGTCTCTCTCCGCCACTCTGCGACCTGGCCGCAGCCGGTCCCTGCAGGTCCCACAGGGAAGACTGGGATCTCTGGAGGGCAAGGGGCAAGGGTCGCTGTGTGTTGGGGGGGAGGTGGGAGGCTGTCCCCAGGCCCAGAGCCCTGCCTGCCCTCATGTGCGGATCCCAAACCGCAGCCGAGGTCTCTGGCCTCAGGTTGCTGGTGACCCTGCTGTGCTGGGGGTGCTGTGAGTGGCCAGGGTGGGGTGTGAGTGTGGGTGGGGTGGGGGCGGGACAGGGGGAGGGTGTGGCTAGGGCAAGGGGGTGAGAACCTCTAGGGAATGAGGGGAGCACCCCCCCTCCCGGGAAGACCCCCCCACCGGTCTGTGGGCCAGAGGCCTTTACAGTGAGAGGAGGGAGGGACCCTCAGGGGGCTGGGAGCACTGCCTACACCTGGCCTGCTCTTCACTCTGCAGCCCTGGGCCTGGCCTGCAAGGATTGTTTGTACTTCCTGGGGGAACCAGTGGACTGCAAGACTAAAGGCTGCCTCGTGGAGGCTCACAGCTGCATTTCCTTTGCCATCAGTGGGATTATCAATGGTGAGCTGGCCTGGGCCCAGAGTCCCTAAGCATAGAGAGGGGGCTAGGGGGCAGGTGTACCAGGGCCCTGTCCCCCACCCCCTCACGGCCTGGTGACAGCCCTGGGGACAGAGCTTAGGGACGCTGGTGTGACACCCTACCCCCACCCCACTCCTGTGCTGCTTCGGTGCCCCCAGACCGCCTGGGGAGGACTCCTGAGGCCTGGAGAGAAGGCTGTCTGTGGGCGGGAGGGACCTCTGCAGGGCTGAGCAGCTGCCCTCCTCTCACCACAGGGAAGAACGCCACGTACTTGGGCAAGGGCTGTGAGCTGACCTGCGCCAAGTTCCTGCAGGAAATCCAGAGGCATGTGGTCGTGGGGTCTGTGCTCACGATCGAAAAGGACGATCATGCGTTGGGCTTGAAGGTCCACCATGTGGACACCCACTGCTGTAACAAGAGCCTGTGTAATGGGGTGCCCCGCCCTCGGGCCCTGCCCGGGGGGCTTTGGCTCAGCTTGGGGCCTGCCCTCCTCCAGGCCCTGCCATGACTTCTTACCGCTGTGCTTCCAGTTCCCAACTCCCAGGGCCTTCCTGACATGGGCGGGGGCAGGTGGTGGCGATCCCGGCTCTCCTGGGCACCCACCGCTGTACTCCAGCCGTAGCCGCCACCTGCCTCGGCCCCACTTGTTCCTGTCCCTCCCTTTATTAAATGTTTCCCCAAAGGACTTGGTTGTTCTCTTTTATGTTATTTCCACCAGAGGCTTGGCCCAAGTACTGCCCTTCCAACAGGCTCTACCAGGTAAGGTCAGTCCTCACCAAGGCGTTCACAGCCTCATGGGGCCCAGCAGACTAGAGTGGGCCTCCGGGGAAGGGGCCCGGTGGCAGCCCCAGCCGTGGACTTAGTCCCCGTTTCCCTGGGTCTCTTAATGCAGTCCTGAAGGTATATACATGGCCGCCCCACCTCTCCCCCAATCCCTGAAACATGGCCCCACCGCCAGTCAAGGGTCTGGTACCATTTTGAGTGCTGGAAACTTGGTCCCTCCTCTTTTGTCACCCTTTCCCAGGGTTCCCAAGGGCCCCAGTGACTCATAGACACAGTCACTTACCACGTGCCCTTGTTAAGCGCAGTGCAATTGGTCCTGACTCAGAGGGACCCCGTAGACAGAACACTGCTGAGCCCTGCGCCATCCTCCCAATCGTTGCTGCGTTTGAGCCCATTGTCACTTATGTCAGTCCATCACATAGCGACTCTTCCTCATTGGGCTACCCTCTGCTTTACAAAGCATGCTGGCCTTCGCCAGGGACTGGTCCCTCTGGCTAAGATGCCCAAAGAACATGAGACGGAGTGTCGACACCCTTGCTCTAAGAAGCATTCTGGCTACACGTCTTCCCAGACAGACCTGTCTGCTTTCCTGACAAGCCATGGGTACGCGACGACGATATCATCATCTTCTTCGCCAACGCTACCATCCAAGCACAACGAGTCTCCTCCAGTCCGCCTTTGTCCTTGTCCGGGTCCCACAGGCACATGAGCTGATGAGACATCGTCACTGGTCAGGCGCACCTTAGCCCTCAAAGGAACATCTTTGCTTTTCAACATTTTAAATAGGTCTTTGCAGCAGATTTGTCCAAGGCGGCTTCCATGGGCAGGGATGGTGGATCCAAGTACATGAAACCTTGACCTCTTTAGTCTCTCTGTTTATCCTGAGGCTACTTGTTGGCGTCATTGTGAAGAATCTTGCTTTCTTTCTATTCAGGGGGCATCCATAGGAGGCTGGAGTCTTGGCTCTGCATGATGAAGGCCTCTTAGCTTTCAGCAGCCACAGTTGTGTCATCCACAGGCCATGGCTCTGGGTATCCAAGAGTCATCTTGGAAGCAGGAAGGAGAAACCCTAGGACCATTGAGAAAGATGAGCCTGGGGAGGAGAGAGCAAGACCCCTGCCTGAGGGACAGAGCCATCAGAGTCTCATGAGATCACGAGACCGGCTGGAGGAGCCATGCTGAGACCAGAAGGTACAGCAGAGGCCAAGCGTGAAGCACAGCAGTGGGTGAGCTTCCAGGCCCAGGGAGGCAGAGGCCAGGGGACCAGGTGCCTGGGAGGGCCAGAGACAGACATGCCTGCCAGCAAGGTTGAGAAGAGGCTTTGCAGACAAAAGCACCAAATCCGTACCATTCTGTAACCTGTTAGCTTCCCTAATGCTACCCCCCCAAAAAATATTGTGAGTACTGTCTATGAGTTCAGCGTGGGCACTGCATTCAATTATCGAACTAGCAGAGAAGTCAGGGACTGAAGGTTGGTGTCAGAGCAGATAAAGAAAGGTGGAAGGTGGAGGTAGACCTGACCTGTACCTTGTACAAAACGGCCTCGGGCTGGTGTGGAGATGGATTCTCCTCCTGGCGCCGGAGGAGTCCGACATGGCTCTGCCCGGAGTCCATTACCCACTGCTGTTGAGTTAATCCAACTCACAGCGACTCTAGAGGATGGAGTTGAGCTACGCTGTAGTTTCTGAGACTAAATCTCGATGGGTGGCAGGCATGTCAAAGGTCCAAAAAGGAAATTAGCATAGAGCTTCAGCCTTGTAGGATATTGATATGTACAAGCGAGGTCGCTGCCATGAGTCGGAACCAACCTGATGGCATCTAACAATGATGGCAAGCTGGCTTCACAGAGACATGCTTTTGTTGTCACTTCAGAGGTATTTTTGTTAAAAACAATAATTTCTGCTGAAACACCACACGGAAAGGTGGCGATCATTTGCGTCACCCCCCGTGGCAGTGTTATGCTGTCTCCCTGCCACTGACTTCTGCGACTTGAAGGAAAAGACAGGAGAAGAGCAGGCCATTTGGGGGGAAGGAATGTAGCACAAAATTGCCCAGACGAGCTCCTTCTTCTCCGAGGGTGAGCGCTATCCCCAGAGATAAAGATGACATCGCATTGCGACTGACTGGAAAGAAAACACTTTGTGGAGCATCAGCATGTTTTCATCTGTGAGTGACCGCAGGCCCAAGTCCAAAGGAGTGAAATGACCAGAAGAATTACTGTCCTTCCTGACAGGACATTCTTCAGAGAGTGTTTTCAGGGCTGGTTAATGCAAGGACTCGAACCATCAGGGGCCGGGCTCTTTCCCCTACCGCTCTGTCATTTTCAGCTTGCTGGCGCTTGTCTTCTGGCTTTACCCCTCCTGGATCCAAGATGTGATGGTAATGCATGATGGTGCCATAGCAGCAGCAATCCCCACATCCCTACCTCACACCGTCTTTACTTGCCTTCTTTTATTTTTCAGTACAATAATTCATACACATTTTATTTTGTGCCATTAATTGCAATTTCCATAATGTGATATTGCTTATCCCAACCTGTATTTCCTGTTTCTGTTCCTTCTTTTCTTAACTTTTTGTCTGGGTAAATGCTGGCCCTCTGATCTCAAGTGGTTGGTTTTTCTAAGGTGTGTGCCCTTCACTACTGTTATTGTCCCCAGAACAGATAAACCCCTCAGGACCAATAATGACAGTAGTGATACCAGGAGGGGAAGGAGAAGGTGGGAGAACAAAGTGGGGAACCAATCACAAGGATCTGCATATAACTCCCTCCCGGGGGGCTAGACAACAGAAAAGTGGATGAAGGGAGACATTGGTTAGTGTAAGACATGACAAAATAATAATTTATAAACTATCAAGGTTTCATGAGAGATGGAGGGAGGGGGAAAATGAGGAGCTGATACCAAGGGCTCAAGTAGAAACAAAATGTTTTGAAAATGCTGATGGCAACAAATGTACAAATGTTCTTGACACAATGGATGGATGTTGAGTTGTATGAGCCCGCAATAAAATGATTAAAAAAATAAAAAAGAATTGAAGACACTTGGAAACTGTGTGGAACATCAGTCTCCACCAGACCCCGAGAGCAGGAGAACTAGCTGGTATCCAAATACCACTGCCAACTGTTCTGAAAGGGATCCCATTAGAAGGAAGGTCCTGGATAGAGCACGAGAAAAAAACTGTGGAATAAAACTTTAAAACATCAACAACATCAAAAAAGACACCGTCTTTCCTTAAGAGTTATGAAGGCTTTTCTAGAACCCCTCCACCCCAAGAGGGTTCTCAGCATCTTAGACTGGGTCACAAAACCCACCTTCAGCCAACCAATGGATGAAGACTGAGACCATTGCGACAAGTTCGGACCAATCAGGAAGGGGACATCTGTGGCTTAGTGGTAGAATTCACACCTCTGTGTAGGAGGAGGGGATCCAATTCCTTGCTGCTGCTGCACCTCATGTATAACCACCAACCATCTGTCAGGGGAGGCTTATGTACCTACCACCAGGAGGTTAACCCAAAAGAACTAGTCGACCTTCCACCAGATCAAGAATTAGCCTATAAACAACAACCAATGGCGCTGAAGGAAGATGTTCAAGTGTCTTCGAAGGCATTCGCCAAAAGGCTCCGGGGATTGTTGGAATGCCCATTGAAATGTTTCAACAAGCCGGTGATGCACCGGCAGCGCTCATCCATGCCAAGAAATTGGGAAGACAGGCAGTGGACAACTGACTGAAAGGGTCCATATGTTGTCCTGGAGAAGACTGTAGCACGAACCATGGACTGAGACAAGGGCAAACCCATCTGTCTTGGAGAAATATGGCCAGAGTGTTCCCTGGCAGCAAGGATGGCAAGACTTTGTCTCACATACGTTGGACATGTCGTCGGGAGCGACCTGTCCAGGGGAAGGACGACATGCGTGGTAAAGTGGAGGGGCAACAAAAAGAGGAGGGCCTTCAATGAGATGGATCGACACCGGGGCTGCACCAATGGTCTTGGGCATGGGAGCCGTTGTGCGGATGGCGCAGGACCGTGCGGCGTTCTGTTATGCGTGGGGTCATTACGGGTCGGAACAGACCTGGTGGCACCTAACAACAGCAACATGAGGCTAACGAGGTCGCAGCGGAGTTTCCAGATGAAGGCAAGCTAGCAAGGCCTGCCATTCTGCTTACAAGCTCAGTCAGTGGACCCCTAAGGAGCACCACAGCCCTAAGGCTGTCAGGAGCTATCTAATCCGTTCGGCGTCATCGTAACTCCACACATGGCACACTGAAACGCTGCCCGTTCTCGCCATTGCTCTTGGGTTTGAGCTCATTGTTGCAGCCACTGTGTCAATCCGTCTTGTCGAGGACAGACACGATGTCCTTTTCCAGGGCCTGGGTGTGGGGCCTCTGGGTCCACTGTGCATGGGCCCATGGGGGCAGGGGTGGAGGGTCGGGGCTCAACTCCCCAGCATCAGAAAACAGCGACTCAGTAGGGGAAAGACGTTGACCATCAGCTCCAAGGTGGAGTGGTAAAAACATGGAAGAAGGAGCAGATAGCTGTGGATGCCTCTGGGAATGGGTCGCCTCCACTTGCAAGAAGACGTCCAGAAGGAGAAGCTGCTTCACGACCAAACTCGGACTTGCTTCCCCCCACCCCCCACCTGCAATACCATCTCAAGGCAAGCGAACTTTGTGGCACAAACACACCTTGATGCCCAGCTTTTCTTGACAGGTGTCACATCGAGGTGTGGGGCCAATGCAGCCACAGGGCCATTCTGTCCCCCCACAGTTCATCTATTTCTAGATGGACTTTGAGCTGAGTGTGGGTACCCTGGTGTCAGGCACAGCATTTGTAGTGACCAGTTGGCTGGTGCCAATATGCTGCCATGAGGGCTTATTTTGTGTATCAGCTTGGCTACACTATGAACCAGGTATCCAGCCGTGGGCTGTCACGCCAGTGTTGAGTCATGGTGACTGTATGCAGGTCATTGCACTCTGAGACAGGTTGCTCGGCTCTTCTTCTCAGGTGAAGCTCACCCCACCAATCTGTCACTTAGTAGCTGAGTTTGTGCCAGCCAAGGACTCCCGAGGCTAAACTATCCTACCCAGGTATGCAAACACTAATCTCATCTAGGTGTTACTGTGAAGGTGTTTTGTAGACCTGGCTATAATCTAAAGCAGTGGTTCTCAACCTTCCTAATGCTGCGACCCTTTAATACAGTCCCTCATGTTTTGGTGAGCCCCTGACCAGAAAATTATTTTCATTGCTACTTCATAACTGTCATTTTGCTACTGTTATGAATCGTCATGTAAATATCTGATATGCAGGATGTATTTTTATTGTTACAAATTGAACATAAAGTATAGTGATTAATCACAAAACAGTATGCAAATATATATTGTGAAATATTTATTTATTTATTAAAACATTTTATTAGGGGCTCATACAACTCTTATTACAATCCATACATATACATACATCAATTGTAAAAAGCACATCTGTACATTCTTTGTCCTAATCATTTTCAAAGCATTTGCTTTCCACTTAAGCCCTTTGCATCAGGTCCTCTTTTTTGACCTCCCTTGCCGCTGCCCCCTCCCTCATGAGCCCTTGATAATTTATAAATTATTTTGTCATATCTTGCCCTATCCAGCGTCTCCCTTCACCCCTTTTCTTTATCCATCCCCAAGGGAGGAGGTCACATGTAGATCCTTGTAATCGGTTCCCCCTTTCCAACCCACTTACCCTCTACTCTCCCAGTATCGCCCCTCACACCCCTGGTCCTGAAGGTATCTTCCACCCTGGATTCCCTGTACCTCCAGCTCTTATATGCACCAATGTACAACCTCTGCTCTATCCATATTTGCAAGGTAGAATTCGGATCATGGTAGTTGGGAGGAGGAAGCATTTAGGAACTGGGGGAAAGCTGTATTCTTTATCGGTGCTACATCACACCCTCACTGACTCATCTCTCCTAGACCCCTCTGTGAGTGGATCTCCAGTGACCGACAAATGGGCTTTGGGTCTCTACTCTGCACTCCCCCCTTCATTCACTGTGGTAGGTTTTTAAAAATTTTTTATGATGATGCCTTATACCTGATCCCTTTGACACCTCGTGATCGCACAGAATGGTGTGCTTCTTTCATGTGGGCTTTGTTGCTTCTGAACTAAATGGCCGCTTGTTTACCTTCAAGCCTTTAAGACTCCAGACGCTATCTCTTTTGATAGCCAGGCACCACCAGCTTTCTTCGCCACATTTGCTTATGTACCTGTTTGTCCTCGGCAATTGTATCATGGAGGTGTGCAGCCAATATGATTTTTTGTTCTTTGATGCCTGATAACTGATCCCTTCGGAACCATGTGATCACATAGGTTGGGGTGTTCTTCCATGTGGGCTTTGTTGCTTCTGAGCTAGATGGCTGCTTGTTTCTCTTCAAGCCTTTAAGACCCTAGATGCTATCTCTTTTGATAGTCGGGCACCATCAGCTTTCTTCACCACATTTACTTGTTCACCTGCTTTGGCTTCACCAGTTGTGTCGGGAGGGTGAGCATCATAGAATGCCAATTTAATAGAAGAAAGTATTCATGCATTGAGGGAGTGCTTGAGTAGAGGCCTAAGGTCCTTCCACCACCTTCATAATAAACCTATAAATATAGACACATAGATCTATTTCCCCATCCTCATATATATATATTTGCATGTACATGTCTTTGTCTAGACCTCTATAAATGCCCTTTGCCTCCTAGCTCTTTCCTCTATTTCCCTTGACTTTCCTCCTTCCCCACCACATGCTCCGTCCCCACCTGGGTTACAGCTATACCTCTTGTTTACGTTACCTTACCCTTGATCATTCCCTACCAGGCCTGCCACTCCCCCACTCACCACCAATTTGGATCCCATGTTGTTCCCTTGTCCCTGTGTTTGTTAACACCACTTCCTTACCCCTTACTTCCCCCTATCCCAAGTCCCCCCGGAACTGTCAGTCCCATTGTTTTTCCTCCAGATAGTTCATCCAGCCTGTCTTTAAATATTTATTTTGAATGACAAATAAATGAAATTTTTTCTTGAAGCATGGTATAGCATGGGTCACAGTCTTCACATTCTTCATAGTCTTCATATGCGGGTGTATCTGCATGTGGACGGACCCACCTGGAGACGCATAGAGGAGCCGTGCCTCAATTTCTAGGACCACCGGAAATATGTGTTTTCCGATGGTCTTAGACTACCTCTGTGAAAGGATCGCTCGACCCACCCCAAAGGAATCGTGACCCACAGGTTGAGAACCGCTGATATAAAAAAACCTATTATAAATTGATATATGTATATGTATGGATTGTGATAAGAGTTGTATGAGTCCCTAATAAAATGTAAAAAAAGAAAAGGGAAAAGGAAGAAAAGAAAATGATTAGGGCAAAGAATGTATACATGTGCTTTATACAATTGATGTATGTATATGTATGGACTGTGATGAGAGTTGTATGAGCCCCTAATAAAATGTTTAAAACAAAACAAAACCAAAAAAAGAAACCTGGTGGTGCTGTGGGTTAAGCATTGGGCTGCTCACCATCAGGGATGTGGTTCAATCCATCAGCTGGGCTGAGGGGGAAAGCTGCCTCCTCTGATCAAGATGTCAAGGTTAAAGCCCTGTAGAGAGTTGCTATGAGCAGGGAGTTGCTTTCTTGGAAGGTTGGCAAGATTTCATCTTACATACTTCAGACATGTTGTTAGGAGAGACCAGGCCGTGGAGAAGGACACCGTGCTTGGTAAAATAGCAGGGCAGCAGAAAAGAGGAAGACCTTCGCCCAGATGGGCTGATACGGTGGGATCACACATAAGAGTAGTGGGGAGGAAGGCACAGGACTGAGCCATGTCTGTTCTGTTGTGCAGGGGCTGCTAGGAGCCTGAGCTTACTCTATGGCACCAAACAACTACAGGGAGCTGGAATGGGCTCGATGGCAGTGGGTGTGATTTGGTGTGAGGATCTGGAATGGGCTTGGTGGCGGTGGGTTTGATTTGGTGTGAGGAGTTGGAGTGGGCTCGATGCCAGTGGGTCGTGTCTTTGGCTGACACCCACATCTTGAGTTGAAGTCAAGATCTCCCGGAGTCCTGTAGGTGGGACTGATTCAGTCAACTGAGACCCTTGCCAGCAGAAGGCATCCCCAGTTCCTGCCCAAGAGTTTCCAGATGGCCAGCTGGCCCTGCACACTTTGTGTTTGTACAGCCACACACACACATATGACTATTCCTGGAAATAACTCTCTTTTGTGTGTGTGTGTGTATGTGTGTGTGTGTACCCTTATACATCCTATTGGTTCTGTTTCTCTGGATTGATGGCTGTCACATCTATTAGGACCTTGACTGGTAACGCCATGTTTCCACAAACCCACTTGGATTCCCTCAGAGTGCATTAGCTCTCCTCTGTTGAATGACATCTTTGTGGGACTGTAAATCCAGGTTTCTTGTCTATCAGCCACAGGGGGAGGGGTAGGACATACGCACAGGAAGAGACATGGGACCCAAGCTGTGCCCCCTTGAACTTTTATCTCAGGACCTTGACTTAGGGGTGCAGTGGCGACCCAAGGCCCCTGCTGAGTTCTGAGTTGATTCCATAAGCCTCCAGTGAGATCTTTGAAAAAAGATTCTTTTTTCCTTTTTGAGCTTCCAGAACTGGCTTCCGTTGCTTGCTGACTAAAGCAGCTAACATCTCTTTTATTTCATGAAGCCGTCAGCTACCTGAGCTGGAAAACATCGTACAGACCATATCGCTCATTGCTCTCATGTGACAGCTGAGACGCTGACGACCCCAGAGGCTGCGTTTCACTCCAGGTCTCACCACAGGGCCCATTGGTGGCAGGACTGGGAATACGGAAAGGCATGTACGGTCTCATTGTCCAGCGTATTGCAGGCTGCCTTCAGGGTGTTGATTTTAATGACTCCTGAGTATAAGCCACAACCTGCCCTCTCCTTTTTCTGAAACTACAGTGCTTTTGAGAAGATAACAGTAAGAACAGCCACAAATACCCCTCCCCACCAAAAACCCAAACCCCACTACCACCACAACAAACCCTCCACCGCTGTCAATTGATGCTGACTTCCAGCGACTCTGTAGGAGAGTTCAGCTGCCCCACAAGGCTGTGTTCTCTCTCTCTCTCTCTCTCTCTCTCTCTCTCTCTCTCTCTCTCTCTCTCTCTCTCTCTCTCTCTCTCTCTCTCTCTCTCTCTCTCTCTCTCTCTCTCTCTCTCTCTCTCTCTCTCTCTCTCTCTCTCTCTCTCTCTCTCTCTCTCTCTCTCTCTCTCTCTCTCTCTCTCTCTCTCTCTCTCTCTCTCTCTCTCTCTCTCTCTCTCTCTCTCTCTCTCTCTCTCTCTCTCTCTCTCTCTCTTCTCTCTCTCTCTCTCTCTCTCTCTCTCTCTCTCTCTCTCTCTCTCTCTCTCTCTCTCTCTCTTTATCCTCGAGGTGCCAGAGGGTTCAAAACACTTTAACTACCAGGACTCCACTGTTTTAAAAACTCAAAATTCCATATCATGTTTCTGGGACTGTTAACTCTTTAGGGGAGTAGAAAGTCCCATCTTTCTCCCAAAGAGTGGTTGGTGGTTTCGAACCACTGACCTCAGGGACCGCAGCCCAACACATAACCACTATGGCTCCATGGCTGCTGTTTACCTGTGATAGCCCTAAGAAACTGCTAGCCTCAATTCACAGAGGAGAGAACGGAGCCTGCCAAGAAGGCATTCACTAGCCACAGTTGACGATGTAGGAGACCCTTCCATGTGAGCACAGTAAGCATTCTACCACACACTCACATCGCCATTCTTTATGCAGAGTGAAAAAGTCAATAGAAAGTAAGGGATTAAAATACTTTGGGGGATCTGTTTTGTCCGAGCTGTCTAAATAACAGATTGATACTAGAAAGAATTCTCTGGGGCTCCCTCCTTGTTCCTTTCACGACATCAGTGTGAGTGGAAATGAGCTGTTTCCATGTTGTGTTTGAGAGCCAGACCTCTCCTCAGAGACAGAAACCATAGAGCATCGGTTCTCAACCTGTGGGTCGCGACCCCTTTGGAGGTTGAATGACCTTTTTCACAGGGGTCACATATTTCCGATGGTCTTAGGAACTGAGACACCGCTCCTCTATCCTTCTCCCAGTGGGTCCGCCCACATGCAAATATGCTCAGCATGAGTACCTGGCATGATGACAACATTGCACCAACCCCATCACATACACCCCGTACAAATACAGGTCTATGTGACAAGGTTGGCACCATAATGTACTTATGCGAACCAGTCACACACGTGTAGAGAGCAGCTGCTTTGTTGAAAGCAGCAGTATTGGAGGCAAAAAGACATGGATTATAATTACTGGGTAAATGTAAAATCATGTACTGTAAAATCATCAACTACTATATATATATATATATATATATATACCATGAGAACTTAATCTGGATGCCGGTCAGATATTCTGCTGTGGTTACGTTCACTTTGTAACAATGAAAATACATCCTAACATCAGATATTTACATTACAATTCATAACAGTAGCAAAATTACAGTTATGAATTAGCAACTAAAATAATTTTATGGTTGTGTGTGTGTGGGTTACCACAACATGAGGAACTGTATTAAAGGGACGAGGCATTAGGAAGGTTGAGAACCGCTGTCATAGAGGCTGGAATGTAGACAATCTCTGCTGATTGGGGAGGGTTGGCTGGAGTTGGAGACTGGGGGTGGGCTGGGGAGGAGACAATAAGAATGGTGTTGCTAAGGGTGTGCAACAGAACAGCAAGGGGAACAGAGCAACGAAGTCCCCAGGGAATACCAAAAGTAGACTTTGGGGCCAGGGCTTGGCGTCCCACTAGACTGGACTGGAAAACACTCCTAAAGGCCAACAAACTTGAACTAATTACAAGCCTTTCTTTCTTGTTTATGTTTTTGTTTCATTTTTTTGTCATTGGTTTGTTGTTTTATATTCTTTTGTTGCTTGGTTTTTCTCTGTCTTGTTTTTGTGCATGTTATTATCTCCGCAGGTCTGTCTCAATAAGAGAGGCTGAATGAACAATCTGGAGGAGACAACAATGGGGCCAACAGTTCCGGGGGACATGGGAAAGGGGAAGGTGGGGGGAAAGGAAGTGATGTTAGCAAACCCAGGGACAAACGAATAACAAGTGATCCAAATCGGTGGTGAGGAGGGTGTAGGAGACCCGGTAGGGTGTGACCAAGGGCAATGTAACCCAGTGGAATTACTGAAATCCAAATGAAGGGTGAACATGATAGTGAGACAAGAGGAAAGTCAAAGGAAATAGAGGAAAGAGCTAGGAGGCAAAGGGCACAGATAGAGGTCTAAATAAAGGCATGTACATATATAAACATTTATATATGAGGATATGGAAATAGATCTAAGTGCATATATTTATAGGTTTAATATTAATGTAGCAGATGGACATTGGGCCTCCACTCAAGTACTCCCTCAATGCAAGAATACTTTGTTCTATTAAACTAGCATTCCATGATGCTCACCTTCCCAACACAATTGCTGAAGACACAGTGGGTGCATAAGCAGATGTGGTGAAGAAAGTTGAGGGAGCCTGGCTATCAAAAGATATAGTCTCTGGGGTCTTAAGCTTGGAGGTAAACAAGCGGCCATTTAGCTCAGAAGAAACAAAACCCACATGGAAGAAGCACACCAGCCTGCATGATCACGAGGTGCCGAAAGGATCAGTTATCAGGCATCAAAGAACAAAAAATCTATCATTGTGTGCTCACCTCCCTAATATGATCACTGAAGAAAAATGGGTACATATGCAAATGTGAAGAAAGGTGATGGTGCCTGGCTATCAAAAGAGATAGCGTCTGGGGTCTTAAAGGCTTGAAGGTAAACA
Organism: Tenrec ecaudatus; assembly: GCF_050624435.1. NCBI lineage: Eukaryota > Metazoa > Chordata > Mammalia > Afrosoricida > Tenrecidae > Tenrec > Tenrec ecaudatus. The sequence continues at coordinate 183,083,355 of NC_134532.1, forward strand.
AGTGGCCATCTAGCTCAGAAGCAACAAAGCCCACATGGAAGAAGCACACCAGCCTATGCGATCATGAAGTGTTGAAGGGATCAGGGATCAAAGAACAAAAAATCATATCATTGTGAATGAGGGGTAGTGTGGAGTGGAGACCCAAAGCCCATCTGTAGGCAATTGGACATCCCCTTACAGAAGGGTCACGAGGAGGAGAGAAGCCAGTCAGTGCAGTGTAGCAATGATGAAACATACAACTTTCCTCTAGTTCCTAAATGCTTCCTCCCCCACCACTATCATGATCCCATTCTACCTTACAAATCTGGCTAGACCAGAGGATGTACACTGGGACAGATAGGAACTGGAAACACAGGGAATCCAGAGCAGATGATCCCTTCAGGACCAGTGGTGAGAGTGGCGATACCGAGAGGGTAGGGTGGAAAGGGGAAACCGATTACAAGGATCTACATATAACCTCTTTCCTGGGGGACGGACAACAGAAAAGTGGGTGAAGGGAGATGTCGGACATATAAGATATGACAAAATAATAATTTATAAATTATCAAGGGTTCATGAGGGAGGGGGTAGTAGGGAGGGTGGGAGAAAAATGAGGAGCTGATGCCAAGGGCTTAAGTGGGGAGCAAATGGGTTCTACTGTGCCCCAAGCCAGCCAGGCCCTGAGACCTCTAGTTTTCTTCCTGATAAATGCACTTCATCACAACAGGGAAGCCCTCTGGGGCCTCCCCCACTATTTCAACACCCCCCAAAACCCACACCCAACCAGCTGTCATCCCATTGATTCCAACTCATCGCGACCCCATGTGTGACCTACTGCATCGGGTTTTCTAGGCTATCCTCTTTACCAGAGCAGATCGCCAGGGCTGAGTGAGCTTGAACTGCCAACCCTTCGGTGGTGGTTGTGAGAGGCCTTGGGTTCTTACGCACGGTGAACCTGTGGACAACAGAACCAAATACTGCTTCGTCCTGCACCATCCTTGCAACTGTTGTCATGTGGAAGCCCGTTGTTGGAACTGCTGCGTCCATCCACCGCCTGTCTTCTTTTTTTGCTGACCCTCATGGTGTCCTTGTCTGGGAACTGGTCTCTCCTGATAACATGTCCAACGTATGTGCAATGGAGTCTCGCATTCTCCTTTCTAAGGAGCATTCTGTCTGTATCTCCTCCTAGATAGAATGGCTTGTTCTTCTGGCAGTAGCTGATGGCAAACCACCTGTCCCACCAACGGTCCCCTCTCTGAGCACCCACCAAAGAAACACACAAACAAACAAAGCAGGCAGCCAAATTGATCCATCTTATCGTGTCCCCTAGGACTGCCCCACAGGGCTTGAAAGGCTGCCAATCTTCATGGGAGGAGGGAGCTTCCCCTTCCTCCTGTATAGCAGCTGGTGACTTTGAACCAACCATCCAGCCAGTAACCACTATGCCCCCAGGGAGCTTTCTGAGCACCTAGTTTACCAGAATGTTTTTGAAGCCCTGGGTGGGCACCATTTTGGTTATCAGTGGCTGAGGTGAAGGTCTTTTGTCGTTCTACCCATTTGTTAATCTGACAGCTACCATCTGTTGGGCTCAGTTGGCGAGCAGAGACAGGTACCCCAAACAATGCAAGCCGGGCAGGACTAGCCTGGGCCTTAACTCCGAAGGACTGTTTTCTTTTCATCCCTTTCTGAAGTCCCAGTACCAGACCAGGTCTGATTTAAAGAGAGCATAAAAATTACCCAGTGGGCGTCTGTGGACTAAGTGAATGGACTGCTGTGTAGCCCAGCTACAGTGATCCACTCACTGCTGCCACGTGGATCCTGGCTCCTAGCGACTCTATCAGACAGGGTCGAACAGCCTCTGTGGGTCTCTGAGACTGTGGGTGACTCTCTGTGGGAGTAGAAGGCCCCGTCTTTCTCCTGGAACCCAGCTGAGGACACCTAAGTCAAGAGAGGAGACAGGAGTGCGGACTACTTCTTGGAGGAAGTGTCAGAAACCGAAGCTTGAAGGACAAGCTGGCGGGGTAGAGGGAGTTGTATAAAGATGCTTGTACAGTAGAGTAAAGAAACTCAAACCCGGGCCCACTGCCACCCAGTTGCTCGGACTCACATTGATCCTATGGGCTTCTGAGCCTGTCAATCTTGATAGAAGCAGATAACCCCATCTTTCTCCCACAGACGACTGGTGGGTTTGAACCACTGACCTTACAGTTAGCAGCCCAATGCTTTGATGTACAGAAAAGAGGTTCCCTAATCCAAGTCTCATGTGTTCCTCTAGCACCATGCTTGCACATGAATGCGTGTACACACACATACACACACACACACACACGAGCTGACCAGCCATGAAGACGGAGTTATGCATTCTTTGCAAATCACGATGATGATGTATTCTCTAGCCCAAGGGCATTGAGGTCATTAATGTGAGGTGGAAATTGAGCACGCTGGTGTTCCGTGAGAGAAAATGACAATGCTATGATCGATGGTGGTAGTTTTCACGTTGTGTCATTTGAACCTGTAACGACTTAGGGAATTAAGGACTAAGCAGTTAGGCCTTACGTGCTACTGTACAGTGAAAAGAATGATTTATTCTCCAGCGCTTCTTGGAATCCAGGGGAGGTGGAATGCACCGCTGGGGTGGTTGCTAGCCAGTGCTCCAGAACCAGGCTTCCCTGCCCAGCCCGGACCAGACGATCCTCTTACCTCCAGCACCTGGAGAGTTCCCACGCACAGGAGCAAATGAAAGGACATCAGAAGGAAGGTTCATTCATGGTTCAGCAAACACACTTGCCAAGAAATTCCACCTGCCCCAGCCCCCACCCCGCAAACATTTGGACATTGACTAAGGAAGAGCAAAGAAGAAATGATGTGTTTGAATTCTGGTGCTGACGAAGAATATTGACGTTACCACGGCCTTTGGTGGCAAGGATGGAGAGACTGCCTCTCATGGACTTGGGGCATGTTATCGGGAAAGAACAGTCCCTGGAGAAGGACGCCATGCTTGGTAAAGTTCAGGGACAGGGGAAAAAGAGGAAGGCCGTTGGCAAGACGGATTGTGACACGGTGGCTGCAACAATGGGCTCAGCATAAGAACAATGGCAAGGACAGCGCAGGACAGGGCAGCGTCTCATTCTGTTGTGCATAGTGTGGCTATGAGTCAGAACAGACGTGCTGGCTCCTGACAGCAATAATATCTGTCCTAGAATCCCTGTTCTTGTGTTATCAGAGAGACTGTTGAGCCACTGCAGGATATACAGAATGCCCTCCACTCTCTCCAGATGGATGTCTACATCAACTTAAAACACACAGGCCTCTGAGTGGCACCAGTGGTTTGTGTTCGGCCACTAGCTGGAAGGTTGTTGGTTTGAATCCACGCAGCAGTGCCGCGGAAGAAAGACCTGGCAAGCCACATCGGTATTAGAAATGCCATGGGATCCAATTCCACTAGGACACTTGGGAATTATCAGGAGTTGGAATTATTATCAGTGGCAACTGGTTGGGGTTTTGGATTTGGGTTTGTTAGAACGATTCTACTAAAGTCATATTGAAAAAAAAAATCCAGCCCATGAAGAGTTTTATTAAAGCACACTTACATTTGCCTGCCTTACTGATTTTAGGAGTGCCTCGTTCTATGGCTCCACCGGTACTATTGAGTCCTTCAATTCATAAAGGTTCCTCGTGGTACTAATCAATACATAGCAGCTGCTACAGGAGTTTCACCGCTACTGCTTACAAGTGTGGGGGCAGGGTGCCAAGGGTGCCTGCTAGGAGCTAAGTGGACTTGACCGCTGAGGCCTGTGGGAGGAATTGGTGAAGGTGCCTGAAAAGGTGCGACCCAGCTGGTCGTAGGCTCTGGGCATTTTCTTTGATGCTAATCTGAGCCAAAGAGGGTGATGGGCATGATGATCCCAATCCCCATCCCCGGGCGCTAATGGACTGTTGAGGAATCGAGTTTTCTCTGTTAGGTGAATGAGACTATTTCACTGTAGGCTATTGCCTGAGGCGGATCACCTTTGAGCCATGCAAAGGGCAGACTGGACCCAAAACAAGTGCCCACAGGGGAAAGATAGAGCCCGCGTGGGGATTGGCAGAGGAGCGCTGGGGCTAGAAGCTGAGAGTGTCGGGTCTGCCCTCCGGGTCACGAGAGCAAGCGCCTTCCACGCGTGCCAGTCTCCTCCATTTGAACGTCTAACTTCCTCAACAGGAGCCCCATAGGGCTGCTAACCCCGAGGCCAGCAGTTCGAAGCTACCAACCCCTCCTCAGGAGAACGATGAGACTCTGTACTCTGATAAAGAGTTACCGTTTCAGAAACCCAAACCCTGTCCTGTAGGGCTGCCTTGTGTCTGAATCGACGTGATGACAGCGAGTCAGCGAGCCTCCGAGGCTGTGAGAAAATCCCTCTCTCCTCTTTAAAGTCAGCCGCTGGTGGTATTCGTGCTGACACAGCACTACGGAAGCAGCGCAGAAGTTTGACCTTGTTCTTTAATGTGGAACATCAGCACTTCTGTGCCATGGCTGAACGCAGCTGCTAAGGCTGGCACTTCAAACCCTACCCAGTGGTTCAGCGGAAGAAAGAGCTGGCTGTCGGCTTCCATAAAGATGGAAAGCCAGGAAAGCCCCTCGGGGCAGTTCTACTCCATCGCAATGAGTCAGAGGAGACTCTGTAGCACCATTACCTCCACCACCAACACCAGCAACCATCACCACCTCATGATGACGTTGTGATCCTGAGTGAGTTGGAAAGTGCATGAGATGGGGCGGTGGCTGAGAGTGGAGGGAGACAGGGCAAAGGATGGAGTGAGAGATGAAGAAGGAGTGAGTAGGTGCTGGAACTTGGAAAGCAGGTGGGTATTGAGGGTGAGGGCAAGCAACTTTGCCTGGGGTAGCAGCCAGATTTCCGGCAGAGCTAACACTGTGCATCCAATGATGACATGAATGTAGAAGCTGGGAAGGACAGCGAGTCCAATTTCGGAAGGACATCTCCATACTGACGGGGCCCATGGTAGCGCTGGAGTTCAGACGTGAAGTCTTGGCTGCACGTGGCGATGTAGACAACATAAACACACTGAGGTGCGTTGCTGCAGAAGCTGTGGGTATGCAGGGAGGCTTTGTCTGCTCAAACGGAATGATATCATTTCAGATTAAAAAACAAACAAAGGCACAACGAGAGCTCCCTTTTACTTGCTAGTCCTTGGGTGATAGAAAAGGTAAATGCACTTGGTTGCTAACTGAAAAGGGTGGAGAGTTGAGTCTACCCGAGGCATCTACTGGCCAAGCTACTTCCATGGAAAAACTGGGTGGAGGGCAGCACTGCTCCAGCACATGTGAGGTACTGGAGGCAGAACAAACTCGTCAGAAACCAGCTGGGTAGTGGTAGAGTGCACAATAGGTACAGCAACTGTCTGTGGGTGGACTGGATGGATAAATGGGTCGGTGGGTGGTTAAATAAATATATGAAGAATACGAACCCACCCACTGCTATCCCTGTAATGGGATCCTATAGTGACCCTAGGAGACCTGATGGTAAGTGGTGGCCTGCTAACCACAAGGGTTGAAGGTTCAAACGCACTAGCCTCTCCAAGGGAGAAAGAGGAGGCCATCTACTCTGTTCAGGACTCACAGCCTCAGAAACCTTATACAGCAGGGTCACTATGAGTTGGAATCAATTCAATAACAGTGTCCTCAGGGTCTTAAAAATTGTGATTCTGTAGGAAAGAGCAGAGCTGTTCCTTAGGGTTCCCAAGATGATAAATCTTTATGGGAGCAGACAACTTCATCTTTCTGCCACAGATGGGGTGGTGGGATTGAACTACTGGCCTTGTGGTTATCCAGTTTATGCTTACCCCACAGTGTCACCAGGACTCCCTCATGAATTCAGGACTCCCTCATGAACGTTGTTAGGTGCTCTTGACTCGGTTCTGGTTCATAAGGCTCCTAGGTACAACAGAATGCAACACTGCCCGGTCCCATGTCATCCTCACAACTCGTTGCAGCCACTGTGTCAGTCTATCTTCTTGCTGGTCTTCCTCATGTTCATTGACCTTCCATTTCACCAAGGATGATGTCCTTTTCCAGGGACTGGTCTCTCGTGATAACATGTCCAAAGTTTGTGAGATAAAGTCTCATCACCCTTGCTTTTCCGGAACATTCTGGCTGCACTTCTCCCAGACAGATTTGTTTGTTCTGGCAGTCCATGGTACTTCCCATAGTTTTTGCTGACCCCATAACTCATGCTCATCAATTAATGATGCACCCTGTTTACCTTGGGTGACTCTACTCATATTTGAAAACAAGCGACAACAACATTCAGGACACCACAGTATGACAAACTGACAGACAAGTGATGGACTGAATAGCATACATTCATGAAAATCAATGGATAGTCTCCTCTTTTACTTTATCTAGTGATTTGTTCTAATTTCAGTGCTGACATAAAAATATGACTACTTATCCTGGATGGAATTGTATTCCCTCATAATATGTATCAACTCGGTTGGGCTATGATTCTCAGTGCTTTGGCAGATATGCAATGATTTGGCAAATCTGTCGTGATGTAATCATCCTCCACGGTGTGATCTGATGTGAGCAGTCAGTCATTTGTAAGAGGAGTAGGACGGGGTGCAGCACCTTTCCTCAGGTCACAGCCTGGTCCACTGCAAGGAGGGTGTTCCTGGGATGTAGCTTGCATCGCCTTTTTTGGGCGATAGATGAAACGGGAATGAAGTGAACAGAGAGGGCGTAACCTCAGTAGCATAGAACCCAGAGCAGAGGAGGCGTGTCTTTTGGTCTTCGGGTCCCTGTGCTAAGACCTTCCTAAAACCAGGAAGATTTAGGCCAAGGCACGAATAGGTCACCAGAGAACACCAAGTCTAACCACAGATATTGAGAAACAAGGGCCTTCCCTCAGAGCTGACACAGCGAAAACCTTCTCCTAGCACCGATGATCTGAATGAACTTCAAGTCTCCTAGACTGGGAGAGAATACATTTCTGTTTGTGAAAGCCATTCACTTGTGATCATTTTTTATTAGAGCAATACTAGATAATGAAGACATGACCCCTAGCAGAGCTGATGAACTGCTGCCTTTGTAGCAAACCCAATGGAGAAGACCAGCCGGCGACAGACCGGGAGCCATCCAGCAAGCACACGTGTCATTTTGCACAGGACTTCCCTTGAGGAAATGCGAATCTTCACGCTGCAGTTCTTGCCAGAGCCAGTGTGTTTAAAAAGCAGAGAAGTGTGGACCACCAGGCTTTGGGTGGCCATACTCGTATGCTAAGCCAAGAGTCATCTTGTGCTCCCAAAGGCTGCCAAGCAGGTCGATTTGCCCGCCCCATCACACCACCATCACACCATTGACCAGGACAGATGGGAGACAAGCTGATCACCCTCTGCTTGGATGGTCTTCACCTTCTCAGGGAAAATTAAGGCACTCCTGATCCTGAATTACTGAGGAAATGCTGAAAGACACACTCCAGACCTCATACTGCCAAATGCTTTTGATAACTGACTTAGGGGCCCTACTGGCCTGGGCGATGCTGCGTACATAATAAACCTGCTCTGTTCGGGACAGTCAATCACATTCCTCGTCGGCTGTCGCTTTCCAGTGCCTCCTACTGATGGCCCTCCTTTGAGTGGAACTGAGCGCAGAGCAGATGCCACCACTCACACAGCCCTGCGGCATCATCTGGGCCATCAATTTCACCATCAATTTGGAGACAGAGAGGCAGAAATTGCCAGTGCAGACATTCACATCCCCCCCCCACCCACCGCCACCCAGCCTCCCACACTACATTCATCGCAACGAGCAGATTGCAAACTGCTTTTTGCAAATATGATGTGCGTTTGGTCTTTGGACGGGTAGCTCTAAACTGCTCGTTCATCTGTGTGGCGTTTCCCTCCACATGTTTCTGAACTTGCCTCCAGCGTCAAGGCCGATCCCAGGGCTGTTCCGGTTTAGGAGGAAAATTAGTGCCACTGTAAGGCTGAGACAGCTGGAGGTCCCTTTTATTCACCACGCCCCTGCCCCCTACCCCCCGCGCCCTGCCAACGAGACAGCAATAAACCTATCTGAACAAATCTTCCTGTTTGAATCGCCATCTCCACCAGCTGTGTGTCTGGGACACTTGGTTTGGGGTTTTTCTAAAGAAAGCGAAGAACAGTTGGAGTCACCAAAATGTCTAGGGACTTGATGACGGAGAAATGCAAATCATTTCGACGCTCCCAATTCTGGCTCTTCTATTGAAAATCTATCTATCTATCTATCTATCATCTTTTTTGAAGCGCAAACTCTGAAGACTTGCCTCTGCTCTGCTTCACAGGTGAGGAACCCAGGGACTGGCCCAATATACAGATGAGGACATTGAACACAGCCCCAAGGCACACCCAACCTCTGCTGTCTTTTTTCCTTTCAACTTTGTATTTGGATTAGCTGGGGAATTGCATGTCAGATCATTACTTTTGCATTTCAACAACTTAAATAGCTCATCAACCCTCCCCATAGCCTGTCCTGTGTCCTCGGCCCATCTTCCTCTTGTAGGATATCACCTTCCCCTTCAGGTGAAGGTGAACACCTGTCTACCTTCTAGTCTATTACTTCCCCTCTCACCCTGGGTAATTCAAAATTTAATTCTTGTTGGCATAAAAACCTTGATCTTGATTTTATTTTTTAACCATCAAAATTCACTGCCACGGAATGGATTCCAATTCATAGGGATCCTCTGGGACAGTCTCAAGCTGCCCCTGTGGACTTCCAAGACTAGAACTCATTACAAGAGCAGGAAGCCTCATCTTTCTCCCACAGAGGGCCTGAGGGTTTCAAATAGCTGACCTTGTGGTTGGCAGCGCAACTTGTAACCCATGACACCACCAGGGCTCCTTTTTATTAATGGTAGTCCCATACACTATTAATCCTTATGTGACCGGCGCACCTCACTCAGCCTCCTTCACTCCAAGTCCACCCATGTCATGAGGAACTTCACAGTTACATCCTTCTCTACCAGAGCCCAGCCCTCCATCCCTTGTGTGCATGTACCAAAGATTATCTATCTGTTCTCTCCTTTTGACCATACACTGGAAAGCATCTGGCAGGGCCATTCCCTTGACCCACCTGAGCAGAAGCAATGGTCATTTGCTTCCTGTTTCAAATATTTGAAGTTCAGTTGCATATGCCATCTGTGAATAAGTTTTCATTATAAAATTCAGATGTTACCAAATAACACAGAGTTTCCATACCATGTCAGAGTCTGATGTTCTCGTGGCCTACCACACTTTCTTCCATCGCTCATCACAAACAGCGCTGAGATGTTTCTGTTTGTCCTTCCTTACAGCTCTGCTCCATGGTGTGTGTGTGTGTGTATGTGTCTCCACTTGACATGAGTGAGCAGTTAAAACTGTCAGTTGGGCCTGATATGGTGTCCAGGGTTTTATGTTTGTTTGTTTTTGTTAATCTTTTCTTCATATTGGGGTTTAGCTTTGATGCATTTTGTCATTTGGGATTGCCCTCTTGAATTTTTGCTCTATGATTTTCTGTTCTTTGGTATATGAAATCCAGGATTGATAGATCGGTAGAGACAGCAAGTAGAATAGGGTTCTTGGTGGGTAAGAGGGGGGTAAAGGGATGACGAAATCAAGGAGTTGAAGAAGAGGATGTTTGGAAACATTGTGGTAGCAATTGAACAATGCTGCTTGATGGGACTGAACTATGGAAGGATATCTGTATTACCTCCCAATACAAAAAGGTTTGGGGGTGAAAAAAGAAAAATAAATCCACAGCATGTTAGTGATTCTAAGGCTTTAAACTTGGAAGCTTCAGCAGTTCCGTGTAGCTAGGTGCCGGAAGCTAGGCCAACTGGTATTTTCAATACCAGCAGGGTTACATCTCCCATGATGGAGAGGTATCATGAGGACTTCCAGACGAAATCAGACTAGGAAGAAAGGCCTGGAGATCTGCTCCTGAAAATTAGCCCATAAAAACCTCCACATTGTCTGAGACTTTGACTTGCTTACTGCAGGCACGTTGTTAGGAGAGACGGCTCAATGGAGAAGGACCTTATTCGATCATGTGGGGAATCACAGAAGATGAGGTAAACCCTCAAGGAGATGGGTGCACAGTGGACTCACACACACCAACCATCGTGAAGAGGAGGCGGGACCAGGCATTGCTTCCTTCTGTCACTCATTTGGTCAGCGGGAGTGAGAGCTCATTCCATAGCAACTAACAAGCCCTGCATCGATATGGATACTTTTCACTACAGACCATCCTGCCTGATGAGAAGGTTTCCCACACTTCTTCTAGGGAGCGTTCTTCCGAGTAGAGAATAGGTGCGTTCCATTCATTTGAATGGGGAAAAGTGTATGCGCATTTCTAAGTCCCCAAATCACACCTGTGATAGGTAGGTTTATTGGCCAACAGGAACATGTGAGATTAATAAGGTTGAAGGTTGATTGTAGGGCAACGAGATAAATAGCTGAGTCAGCCCCGCCTGTCGCTCTCTTGCTCTCCGGTGATCAGACCAGTGTGCAGCTGCCTTTACTAGTTCCCTGCCTCAACTTGTGAGCTACACTACCTGTGGGACACCCAACCCGTGGACCATGTTGCTGGAGCTTGAGGCTCTTTGGAGACCTGCTTCACCACACTGCTGGTGTGTGTGTATATATATCACTTGAGCTGGGGATTGTCCCATCTCGTCATCTGGCTGACTGTTGGTGACTCATCCTGCTGTTTGCTGCCTGTGGCCAGATTGCCTGCATTGCCCTGAGGAAAACTCAGCTGTCTGCTTCCTTGACCTTGAACCCAGAGGCCTCGTGAGTTCAAGGATTTCCAGTATATTAACTGTTTCATGGAAGTGAGTTGAACTGAGCCCTCTGTACTCCTGTGTGGACTAATTAGCTGTTATATTCTTTTGTTATCTATCTATCTATCTATCTATCTATCTATCTATCTATATCTATCATCATAAGGGTCTTGGTTTTGTTTCTCTAGAGAACCCTGTCTAACACAATTGGTTCTAGAGAAACAAGACCATAAATATGGGCTTTTCAAATTGGCTCTTCAGCCTGATTAGGCTCAACAGCACTGATTGTGCTCTCTCTACCCCTAAAAGGCATGGATAAGTCTGCCACTCTTACTAGAGGGGGTGGTGTCAATCCATGGTGTGAAGTACCAAAGCTGATATCCACCGTATCACCACCAGTAGATGAAGTGCTGGTTAGAGAGAGGCTCCTGGGAGAGCATGTGTTTGATATTTTCCAGCAGTTTTTTTCAGGATGAGAAGTATAGGGAAGCTGGCTGGCTGATCCTCCTTACAATAGAAAATGTGACCAAGGAGAGGGATACTCTCAACCTCAGAAGCATGTCTCAAGGGTTGAGTAACAGACCTAAATGCTTCTGCATGTGCTACAAAGGAGAGTCTTCTTTTCTAGTAATAAAGCTGACATTGCCAAAATCCAAATCCAGAGTCTCATCATATGAGTAAGCTGCTCTAGAGGCAATCGATCTACCCCTCCCAGCTGAGGGGATTAATCCACTATCACTAAAACAACCCACACCTGAGCAGATTAACCAACCTGTTCAAGCTGAAATGCCAGGTAGGGCTGCATCTGTAGCATTGCCGGGGGAGATGCCTTACAAGATATTGCTGAGAGCCCCCAGACACCAACCTCACCACCCATTATTTCCTCTAGACCCTTAACTAGAACTGAATCTCAGAGAGTTCCTAAAGGTGAGATTCAGATGAAGATTCAGGAAGAAGTGTGCTATACTAAAAAATCTGCTCAAGTTTCTAATACATCCAAGCCTGGGGAATATCCCTGGGAATGGTTACTGAGGGCGTGGGATCCTGGTACAAAGAATGCAACATTAGACCAGTCTGAGTTTCTTGATAGGGGGCCCCTAAGCACCGATTCTTCTTTCAATATCTCAGCAAGAGAGGTTCAGAGAGGATCTAATTGCCTATTTGGTTGGTTCACTGAAGCATGGGCTGCCAGATGGCCTAGATTAGAACAACTTGAGGGACCTGACCTACCTTGGTACACTGTAGATCAATGGTTCTCAACCTTCCACATGCCGCGACTCTTTAATACAGTCCCTCATGGTGTGGTGCCCCCAACCATAAAATTATTTTTGTTGCTACTTCAGAACTATAATTTTGCTACTGTTATGAATCATCATGTAAATATCTGATATCCAGGATGTATTTTCTTTTAAAAAATCATTTTATTAGGGGTCCATACAACTCTTATCACCATACATACATCAATTGTGTAAAGCATATTTGTACATTCATTGCCCTCATCATTCTCAAAACATTTGCTCTCCACTTAAGCCCCTGGCTTCAGCTCCTCATTCCCCCCTCCCCCCTGCTCCCTTCTCTCTCATGAACCCTTGATAATTTATAAATTATAATTTTGTCAAATCTTGCACTGTCCAGTGTCTCCCTTTACCCACTTTTCTGTTGTCCGTCCCCCAGGGAGGATTTCACATGTAGATCCTTATAATCGGTTCCCCCTTTCCAACCCACCCTCCCAGTAACGCCACTCACACCACTGGTCCTGAAGGGATCATCCATCCTGGATTCCCTGTATTTCCGGTTCCTATCTGTACCAGTGTCCATTCTCTGGTCTAGCCAGATTTGTAAAGTAGAATTGGGATCATGATGTGGGGAGAGGGGAAGCATTTAGGAACTAGAGGAAAGTTGTATGTTTCATCATTGCTACGCTGTACTCTGATTGGCTCATCTCCTCCCCGAGACCCTTCAGTAAGGGGATGTCCAATTGCCTACAGATGGGCTTTGGGTCTCCGCTCTGCACTCCCCGTCATTCACAATGATATGATTTTTTGTTCTTTGATTCCTGATACCTGATCCCTTTGACACCTTATGATCGCACAGGCTGGTGTGCTTCTTGCATGTGGGCTTTGTTGCTTTTGAGCTAGATGGCTGCTTGTTTACCTTCAAGCCTTTAAAACCCCAGACACTATATCTTTTGCTAGCTGGGCACCATCAGCTTTCTTCACCACATTTGTTTATGTACCCATTTGTTTTCAGCGATCGTATCAGGGAGGTGAGCTCACAATGATATGATTTTTTTTCATGTTTGATAACTTATCCCTTTAGCACCTCGTGATCACACAGGCTGGTGTGCTTCTTCTATGTGGGCTTGGTGCTTCTGAGCTGGATGGCCGCTTGTTTACCTTCAAGCCTTTAAGACCCCAGTCAGTATCTCTTCTGATAGCCGGGCACAGGATGTATTTTCATTGTTACAAATTGATCATAATTTAGCATAGTGATTAATCACAAAAATAATATGTAATTTTATATTGTGAAATATTTATTTCTAATCACAAATAATGAGATTATGGCTTGAAGCATGCTGTAGCATGGGTAACAGTCTTCATGCTGGCTACTTGTATGTGGGCATATCTGCATGTGTGCGGACTTGCCTGGAGACAGAGTGGTGTCTTGGTTCCTAAGATCATCGGAAATATGTGTTTTCTGATGGTCCTAGGTAACCCCTGTGAAAGGGTCATTTGACACCCAAAGGGGTCGTGACCCACAGGTTGAGAACCGCTGCAAAGGCATCCAAAAGCTTAGGGAAATTGGTATATTGGAATGGATTTATCAGAATAATCCCATAGACCCAAAAAGGGAGTGCGCCGAGGACATACCTTTCACCACAACCATCAGGAACAAGTTTGTGAAGTGGCCCCAGCATCTCTGAAAACTCCTGTGATTGCTATTTTATGTACATGAGGGTATTAGCAGTGGGGACTGCCCGCAGCGTCATAAAGTTGGATGTACACAGTAACACTCCATCATTAAATGAAAGTGGTATACACGAGATCGGGCTAGAGCAGGCCCTGAAGGTCCAGGTAATCTGCATGAAGAAGTGGCCCAAATGCTCACAGTCTCCACTCATGTCACTGTCCCTTCCTTTTCCCAGTCTGCACCTACGGCCTCCTGGGGAGTTCCTTATGATAATTTAACTGACGAACAGAAAGGTCATGCTTGCTTTACAGATGGCTTTGCATGATATGCAGGTGCCACTTGTAAGTGGACAGCAGCAGCACTACAGCCCCTTCTGGGATCTCTCTAAAGGACAGTGGTGAAGGGAAATCCTCACAATGGGCAGGACTTCAAGCAGTGCACCTGGCCAGTTTGTCTGGAAGGAGAAATGACTAAATGTGAGACTCTATACTATTCATGGGCTGTGGTTAATGACTTGGCTGGATAGTCAGGGAATTGGAAGGAACATGATTGGAAAATTGGTGACAAGGAGGTGTGGGGAAGAGGTATGTGGATAGACCTCTCTGAATGGGTCAAGAAAGTAAATATAATTGTGTCTCATGTGAACACTCACCAGCCACCCCTGTCATCGCCCAATGGGCACATGAACAAAGTGGACATGGTGGCAGGGATGGAGGTTATGCATGGGCACAGCAACATGGACTTCCACTCACCAAGGCTGTCTTGGCCACTGACAGTGCTGAGTGTCCCATTTGTCAGCAGCAAAAACCGACATTAAGTCCAAGATATGGGACCATTCCTCGGGGAGATCAAACAGCAACCTGGTGGCAGGTCGATTACATAGGACCACTTCCATCATGGAGGGGACAGTGTTTTGTTCTTACTGGAATAGCTACCTACTCTGGATATGGATCTGCCTTCCCTGCACGTGATGCTTCTGCCAAAACTACTATTCGTGGACTTACAGAATGCCTCGTCCACCAGCTTGGCATCCCACATAGCACTGCTTCAGATCAAGGAACTCATTTCACAGCAAATGCAGTGTGGCAATGGGCCCATTCCCATGGAATCCACTGATTGTATCATGCTCCTCATCATCCTGAAGCTGCTGGCTTGATAGAAAGATCAGATGGCTTTCTAAAGACACAATTTAAGCGCCAGCCAGCTAGATGGCAACAACTTGTGGGGTCGAGGCAATGTTCTCCAGAACTAGGAGAGCCTGTAGGCCATCTCTTAGTACTGCCATGCCCTGTGATTAAAGTAAATGATAAACTACAGCAACCCAAACCTGACAGGGTGTCTAAGTCTGGGTCACCCCACCAGGCAAACAACCACGGCCATCTGAGGTGATGTCTGAGGGCAAGAGTAATACAGACTGGGTAGTAGAATGTAGTTCTACCTCTCAGTTATGACCACATGATCAATTGCAAAAGAGAGGTTTTGATTGTCAGTTTATCTCCTTTATATGTGTTTATTAAATATCTTCCCTTTGTTCGTGTATGAATGTACTAGATACAATTAGATTCAGTGTGTTTTCATTTATATGTTTGATGTTAGGTGTAAGTGTGATTTCAGTAATGTCTAGAAATTAGATATGGCTAAAGAATTACATACAGGTGCCAAGTTGGCAAGAGGTAGACTCTAATAGGTAGACTTATTGTGCTAACCTGGCCAATAGGAACATGTTGGATTATTAAGGTTGAAGTTTGATTAGAGGGCAAAGAGATAAATGGCTCGGCAAACTCTGCCTCTCTCTTGCTCTCCGGTGATCAGACCAGTGTGCAGATGTCTTAGCAAGTTCTCTACCTCAACTTGCAAGCTACACTACCTGTGGGACACCCAGCCCATGGACTGTGTTGCTAGAGTTTGAGGTTCCTTGGAGACCTGCTTCGCCTCACTGCTGGTAAATACATCGCTTGAGCTCGGACTGTCGCATCCTGTCATCTGGCTGACTGTTGGTGACCCACCCTGCTGTTTGCTGCCTGTGGCTGGACTGCCTGCATTACTCTAAGGAAAACTCAGCTGTCTGCTTCCTTGGCCTTGGACCCAGCAGCCCTCGTGAGTTGATGGACATCCAGTATATTAACTATTTCGTGGAAGTGAGTTAAACTGAGCCCTCTGTACTGCCGTGTGGACTAATTAGCTATTGTAGTCCTTTGTGCTGTATATATCTATCCATATATATATATATATATAAAATCATAAGTGTCATGGTTTTGTTTCTCTAGAGAACCCTGTCTAACACAACACCCATTTATGTTACTCCAGGAATACGATTAAAATGGACACACTTACTTGCATAGATAACATTTCATCACTAGCCGCTTTCTCGTGGGTAATTAAGCTAGTACCTGGCTATACCCATGCTCTCATTCACCCTCTGCTGGTTGTGCCCTTAAGGCTTTGAAGTGTCTCTTGAGTCAATGTGTCATTGCTGATCCGCTGTGACATGCCAAGCACCACTTGGGTCCTGAGGGAAACTGATAAAACTCCCTGCTCTCAGGGAACATACATGGAACCCTGGTGGTACAACAGTTAAGCACTCCGAGGATAACTGAACATGCATTGGTTCAAACACACTCAGCCACTCCATGGGCAAAGAGACCTAGTAACCTGCTCTGGAAGGATTGAAAAACCCATAGCCATCGAGTCAATGCTGACTCATCCGACTTCATCTTTCTCCCACAGGAGCAGAGAGCCTCACTTTTCTCCAGCAGAATGGCCAGGGGGTTAGAACTGCTGACAGGGTGGTTAGGAGCCGAGCGACTAACTCAGAGACCTGCCTATGGTGCAGGTCTACCCTGTCACCTGGGTTGTTATCTGACACCTAACCCAACAACATGGAACTTAGATGATAACCCACTTTCTTCAAGTCTATTCTGATTCATAGCAACCTTATATGGGGTTTCTAAGGCTTTGTAAATGTCCATGGATGCAGATCACCTCATCTTTCCCCCTTGTTGCTGCTGGTGAGTTTGAACCACCAACCGTGTGGCTAGCAGTCTAATGCTTATCTGAAAGCTCTCCCAGAGCTTCCATAGACAGATTGTGTCATTATTAGATTGCTGTTGAGTTGTTTCAGAATCATGGCAGCCATGTACACCAGAACAAATACTGCCTAGTCCTGTGTCAGTCTCACAATTGTTATGGGGCTTTTGACAGATAGTAGACAAGTACAATATAAAGGATGTTAATGGTGCTTTGTACTAAGGGAGGAAAAAAAGGAAAAGGATTAAGATTTGACCTCAAAAGACTTCACTGAGGAGGTGTTTCTGAATAAAGACTCAAGGTCGGATGACCTAAAGAGCCTGGTAAGCACGAATTATTGGTGTATTAGCAAGTAACATAAGTAAGTCCCTGCTTGCCTTACTTATTGGGCTTTGGACACTGTAAGGATAGAGAGGAGGGAGGGAGGAAGGGAGGGGCTGCAAAGCTCTTGGGTGAAAGCATCTCCCAGCTCTCTAGTATGCGCTCCAGGACCAAAAGGGTTCTTTCAGGCTGAGAAATGGCCCCTCCTCTCCTGTCCTGCCCTTTATTCCTTGGTTTCTTGTCTTTTATCACACCTCCCAGAAGCGGAATTTCCCCCTCAAATAGGGTGCCCGGCAATCAAAAGATACAGCATCCAGGATCTGAAAGGCTTAAAGTTAAACAAGCAGCCATCTAGCAGAGATGCAACAAGCCTATGTGGAAGAAACACACCAGCCTGTGTGATCATGAGGTGTTGTTGGGACTGGGTACCAGGCATCAGAAGACCACAAACAAACAAACAAACAAACAAACAAACCATATTGTTGAGAATGAGGAGGGTGGTCAGAGCTAGACCCAAAGGCCATCTGTAGACAATGGGACATTCTTTCACAGAGGGATCACAGGGAAGGGATGAGTCAATCAGGGCACAGTAAAGCACTGAGGAAACACACAACACTCCTCTGGTTCCTGGAGGCTTCCTTACCCCCCACTATCATGACCCCAGTGCTGCCTTTCTCTGCGGGCTAGAACATGTGCACAGGTACAGCTAAGAGACAAGGGCCCACTTCACACGGAATCCAGGAACAGGAATGGGAGTAGCGATAGGAGCAGGGCCGGGGGCATGTGAGTAGAAGAATGGAGGAAGGGGGAGCTGATCACGATGATCAACACATTACCACCACCCCCCTTCCAGGGGGATGAGCAACAGAAACCGCGGGGGAAGGGAGACAGAGGTCAGTGTAAGGTATGAAAACAATAACAATTTATAATTTATCAAGGGGTCACGAGGGTGGGGGTGGGATGGAGGGGGAAAAAGAGGAGCTGATACCAAGGGCTCAATAGAAAGTAAATGTCTAGAAAACAATGATTGCAACCTAGGTACAAATATGCTCGATACAACTGACGTATGGATTGTTATAAGAGCTGTAAGAGCCCCCAATGAAATGATCTTTAAATTTTAAAATGTTTAAAAAGAGAACAGCCTAGAGCTTTCCCGAACAAGTGTCAAATGGCATCTTTAGTTTCCAGTGGGAAACGGACCACCCAACACAGAAGGTTGTAGCGCCAGGGAGCCCGGAGCGTATATGCTCCCTGCTTCCCCCTGGGACCCAGGAACAGACACGAGGATGTTTGTGGAGCAATTTGTCTCTGCCTCAGGCCACATGATCATCGAGAGGAGAGCCCAGGCATTAGATGGAAGAGAACTCAGCACCAGGGAAAATGAGCTCCCTCCCTCTTCAGAACTGGGCATCTACTTGTCTAGAGGAACTGGGGGGCATAGTGGTTAGGAGTCCGGCTGCCAACCATAAGGTCAGCAGTTCAAAATCACCAGCCGCCCTAAGGGAGAAAGTTGAGGCTTTCTATTCCTATGGAATTTTCCAGTCTTGGAAGCCCACAGGGGTAGTTGGGTCACTGATGTCAATGAGTTTGTTCTTGTCTGTGGTTTCTGTCAAGAGTTTTACATACCACCTGGTTATAAATCCTGGCTCTTCTAATGGTTACTTGGTGCTGTGCAGTGAAAACTTAATATGGTTCTTCCAACCATAGGCTTTGTAACTCCCTCTAAGTGACTTTTTCCTGGTGGGTCTGAGTTAAGATAAGAGGTGGTGGGAGGATGCTGGTAGGAGGATGTGATTCAGTTGTAATTGTTAGCAGGGCTAATTGTGATGGTAAAAATATGAACCTCTAATGTGGTGATTGGTCACTTTTGCCATCCTGCTGGGGATGAATCCTGGTGGTACTGTTGGATAAGCACTGAACTGCTAACTGCAAGGCTGGTGGTTCAAGCCCACCAGCTGCTCCAGGTGAAAAAGATGAGACCGTCTGCTTCTATAAAGATGTTCAGCCTCAGGAGTCCTATAGACTGTCACTTTGAGTCTGAATTGACTCCCTGGCATGGGGCTTGGTTTTGGACTTGTCTGGCTATCTAACGAACCATCTCAGAAGCAGGAAAGGGGGGACTCTGACTACCATCAAGAAAGCAGAAGCAGGAGTAGCTCATGTCATTTGGAGCCTGCACATTGGCCCTCCCTGGTCCAGGCACCAAGCAGCAGCAGAGGAGTCGCAGCGGCAGCAGAGCCAGTGACACTAGGACTCCCAAGCCCACCGAGTGGGTAAAGCTGAGTGCCTTCGGACAGGAGGCTTGCTTGGAGTGGGATGTCTCCAGCCACTTCATTAGGAGACCTAGGCTTGCTTACCCACTGAGCTAGAGGCCAGGGGCGTTGGCCTGAGGCTTGTAGTGGAGTGGAGTGCCCTTTAGGCATTTATTGGCAGCACTAAAGGAGTGATGCAATAATGCCTGGACGTTATTCAGGGAAGGGGACAAGAGGCCTGTCTTCGGGCACAGCTGAGAAGAGGCTGTCCTGACTGGAAGAACTGTATCCGGAGTACTTCTGAGTGTGAATTACAACCTGTTCACTTCCCTAATAAACCCCACACTTGCAAGTATAGTTTGTGAGCTCTGAGTGACCATTGTCATGAATTTTCAAACTCAGAAGAGACTTAGAGTGTGCTGTCAAAAACTCACTGCCATCCAACTGACCAGACTCCCAGGGACCCGAGAGGGCAGTGTCCAAGGTTTCCAAGAGTCGAACTCTTTCTGGGAGTAAAAAACTTGGTCTTTCAACCAAGGATTGGCTGGTGGTTTCAAACTGCTGGCCTTGTAGTTGTCAAGCCATGTCCTACCCACTATGCCACTAGGACCCCTCCTCCGAGGGAACGATGGTATTGAAATGGCTCAGGACAGTTGGAGGGTGGAGGCCTGTCTGAACTCAGCCTCATGGGCATTAACCTAGGGGTGAAGACAGAGTCTCCTTTTCCCTGGTGATGTCCCAGGACCTCAGCCATTTCTTCTGCACTCCCGCCTTTGTTGGGTATACCCTTGGACAACTTCCTCGGGCGTCATCTCTGAGTTTCCTTTGTTCTGTAAAAGGGGTAAGAAAGTTGACATTAGGGATTACATCAGCGCATGGGGGCGAACATGTCCTACGACATGCCTTGCACAGAGGACATGGAAAATAGAAACCCAAAGCTAATGCACGGAGTCAATTCCCACTTGACCTGTACAAGGTTTCTGAGGCTGCCAATGCTTCTGGGAGCAGAAAGGCTCGACTTTCTCCTGCAGAGCTGCTGGTGGGTTTGAACCACTGACCTGCCGGCCAGCAGGCCAATGCTTATCTGCCAGTCCCACCAGGACTCCGCATATAGTTGTTGTTAGGGACTGCCACCAAGTCAGTTTTGACTCACAATGTCCCCACGTACGACACAATGACACACTGCCTGGTCCTGTGCCCCCCCATCCCCCATTGTGCTGTGAACACTGTGCGGCAGCCACTGTGCATCCATCTCGTCGAGGGTCCTCCTTGTTTCAGCTGCCCAGATGCGTGGCCAAGCAGGACGTCCTCCTCCAGGGTCTGATGTCTTCTGACAACAGGTGCAAAGTCTGTGAGACGAAGGACTCCACACAGCGATAAAGAAACGGGCCACCGCCACCGTCCCCACTGCCGTCCCCTATTTTGTGGGCTTTATGGATGCAGCTAAGGACGTCTAGAGGGCAAATGGTTGCCAGTGACTCCACGGGAGGAAGACTTAGCAATCCCCCCCTGAAAAAATCACAGCCGAGCAACACGGCTCTGGGAAAATCTACTCCATCACACGGGGTCCCTCTGGGTTGAAAATGTAGCCACCGGGGAGCAACAGCATCATGCAAAACAGCCATCAATCTCTCACAGTGTGTGGGACAGACAGCTGAACGGCTGTCTTTCCAGACAGGGGCATTCTAAGTGCGTGTGTACCAGCAAGGTGTGTGTGTGTGTGTGTGTGTGTGTGTGTGTGACACAGATTCTCAGGAAGAGGGGTGATCGATTCCTAGGGCTTGGGATCCTCAGGCCCCAGAGGAAGGGGAGGAGGAGATGGAGCTGTTTAGTCAGGGCATCAAAGGCACCTGCCAGACAGGAGGTTGTGCAGGGGCCTGGGCTGGCTGCTTCTGTCCCTGCCTGAGAGGTAATGAAGAGGCCCTGGTTGAAAATGGTCGAGGCATCCACTAAGCCCACGGGACAATGTGCGGCGTCTCTTGATACCCAGTTTATTCTCAGTTGCCTGGAAACAAGTCAAGGCTGACGACCAAATCTTTCTACAAATCTCCTAGCTTAAAAGAGCTCAGCAGCTCTTCCGGGGATGCTATGTAGAGGCATTCACAGTGGTTCAGCATGAAGAACCGGTGTAGACCGTCCCACAAAACAACCTCTAACAACACCAGGCTGGTCTGTCCCCCTGGTCATGGAAATGTTTACCTTTACAGGACAAAGAAAGCTGGGAATGCGCCCAAATCTGCATGTGGCGTGGGTCCAGGTGGACTTCGAGGAGTCCGTGCTGGGACATTCATGAGGTTGTTCCAAACCAAAAGACATGCCAGCCGGGCTTATGGGGGGTTCATGTGTGCTCAACGTGTCCGGGACAGGATCAAGCATGCTTTCCTTGTGGCGGAGCAGAACATCGTTGTGAACGTATGGAACGCACAAACACAGAGCCAGAAAGCTACATAAATACAAACGAAGCATTTTTGAATACTAAACAAATCAAATGACTTGTTCTGAAAAACCAACCAACCAACCACAAAACAAACCCCAAAAAACTCAGCACATACCCTGAGTGTTCAGAACGCTCTGAAAGCATCACATGGTTGTGTCCCGTTTGGTTGTGGGTGGAAGGCGTGTGTCAAAAACTGGCGTGCTGGCGCCGGGCAGACTGGGTCTGAATTCTGGCCCTACCCTGGCTGTCAATTGTTGGCCGAGTGAAGGCAAGCCGTGTAATGAGTCTGGGACTCAGTGTGCTCGTTTGTGCAGCAGGGGATGGAAGAGAATCTGCCTCAGAATGAACTCCAACTCCACAGCGGTGAGAGGGTTTGGGGTTGAAAACCCAGCAGTAGCTACGCCCCAAGGTGGTTACGGAAATGAGCGAGGGCTGTGGGTCTCACGCCCTTTGGCAGGAGTCAGTGCAGTGTGAAGTCTCCCTGAACCTTGGGGATACCATTGTTTCAAGCGAAGCAAGTCGAAGGCAGCCGATGGGAATAGAAAGGAGAAAAAAATATATATATATGGAAAAGAGAGGCAGGGCGTTAAAAGCTGCTCTTGGAAAAGCTTCACGATTGTCCCAAAAGAAACCCCAGCAAACATCCTGAGCTGTCAAGGTTTCCTCCATCTGGCCGGCAGCTCGGTGGGCTTTCCCACCAAGTGTGATGCTCTAAGCCTCGTGGTGACATTCAGGGCAGGGAGACGGCCCCCACCCCGACTCGCCGGGCGCTGCACTCCGTGGAGGCGCGGAAGAACCACACGAGCTCTTCCTTCGCCACGGAGAGCTCCTTGGAGACTCAAAGATGAGACAGGCCTGTCACCGGAATCCGCAGTGGCCACGGGCAGCCTGGCAGACTCCAATTGCCTTGTGGCTGACGGCTCACGCAGAGACGTCTGCTCTGATCCAGATGGAGGTAAACCGGGCCTAAATCCTACGGGAACGCTTCCTTCTTCCATCATTAGCCCCTATGCCCAGGATCGACGTAATGGCCCCCACCGTGGGCTCAGCCCCATAGCAGGGACTGGGGTGGGGTGGGGTGGCGTGGCCGTGGCATGCGTAGGACTGGACAGTGTTTTGTTCTGTTGTGTGTGGGGGTGGCTATGGGTCTGAAACGAGTCAATGGTACCCAGGCTAGGAATAACCCAAGACACCGGAAACAGCAGAGACTCCACAAATACGTTTACACTGTTTAGGGAGCATCATGGTGCATCTGAACTGCAGCGCTGGAGAGGAATGTCCCACGCCTCACAGACAGCTAAACAGACAACTCAATCTGTCTCAGAAGAAGCAAGGCCACAGTGATCTGTAGAGGCAAGGGGGGCAAGATTTTGTCATATATTTTGGACATGTTGTCAGGAGAGGCCAGGCCTGGTGAAGAGTATCAAGCCTGGAAAAGTGGAGGGACAGTGGCACAGAGGCAGGCGCTCAGGGAGCTGGAGGCACCGAGCGGCTGCATCAGTGGGCTTGAGCACAGGAACCACCGTAAAGACAGCGCAGGGCCAGGCAGGGTTTGGTTCTGTTGCGCATGAAGTCATTTTGGGTCAGAACCGACTCCATGGCACCTAACACAACCACCAAGTATTTGAGATGTAAGAACTTAAATGTTAAGAACAAAAAAACCTTGTTTATAAATGTAAAATGCCCAAATGGTAGAACACTGAGCCTTAACCAAACTCACTACCATCAAGTCAATTCAGACTCACAGTGACCCTGTAGCACAGGGTAAAACTGCCCCAATGAGTGACTGACATTGCCCCTCTATACCAGAGGAGTGGCTGGTAGTTTTGAACCATTGACTTTGTGATTTGCAGAATGTGGCAGTTATATAAACTCCTGTCAACTTGAGGAAAGAGGTGGAGTCTAGCCTGCCAATCAGGTCACAGGGTGGCGACCTCATTTAGAGGTGCGACAGAGATAAACAGCTCACTGGAGGCCAGAACTAGTGTCTCTGCATTCTCCTTCCTGCTGTTGAGATGCTTCCACTGCCACTGGATCCACAGGACCTTCTACCCACTGGCCCGTGATCTTCCTGCATTAGGCATCATTGCATGTGCTGTGTGAGCCTAAAGAGAAATTTATGGACTAGTATCGGACATATGGGCTGATATCAGACTTTATGGACTTGATCTGGACTGGGCTGGGATATTTTCTCAATATACAATTGTTCTTTTATATAAAGCTCTTTCTTATACCCAAGTGTCTTTGGATTTGCTTCTTTAGTCCACCCAGACTCACACACAGCCTGACACGTAACCCACACCACCACAGAGTCTCCAAGGGTGGACCGGCTTAGATTATGTCCGTGGCTCAGAAAGATAAGCAACCAGAGTGGCCTGTCCTCAGACCTGTTTAATAGCAGTGTCATACGGCACTGAAGAGGCGGGCATATGAGACAAGCACATCAACCCAAGACACCCAGGCAAACAAGGGGTTACACCATGTGTTCCCCTCCCGCCCCCCACCTTCACCCCACTGCAGACAAGATGACTAGCTGCGCTGAATCCATTCCTGCAGTGTTTTTTATTCTAATCCCCCACAAAACCCGAGCAAAATTGCAGCTCTCCATGGAGAAGGACATTTTCAATAGGATGGCCTTTCACAAACATCCATTTAAGAAACCAACGTGAAGCCTGAGCCAGAAGCTGGGCGAGCCACCCCCACCGACCAGAGCGATCCAAGGGCGGATCTTACGGAATGTGAAAAGGTCGCTCGGCTCCAGGGAAAATTCGCTTTTGTAAAGTGCAGGATCATTTCATGGCACGCATGTCAGCTCTTCAGCACACTCGCCGAAATTACACACACACACACACACACACACACACACACACACTGCTGATATCAGAACGTGTCATATCAGGTTTTGCTGGCTTATTTTCCTGAGATGGTAGGTAGGGCCTTGCCCTCTGGGGTGGCTGCGATCTGATTCCGTGTGCTTGGTTTCTAACACAAGGCCAACGTGACCAGCCTGTGTGGCCAACATGGCATCGTAAGGGCACAGGGCTGCTGGTTTGTACAGGAAGGAGAAAATATGCATGTTGAGGTCTAGGCCTCTACCCGCTACACTTTCCTTTAGCTAGCCTGCCCGTGCTAGAGCATCTCCCATCCTGAAGCCCATGGTCCTCTAGTTGGCACTGATGAGGCGGTGTGATAGTTACATAATCTGTTGTCAATTTGAGACTTAAGAGTGAAGGGGTGGAGTTGAGCCTGTCCATCAGGTCGCAACATGATGACCTCATCTGGAGCCACAAGGAGATAAATAGTTCGCTGGAGGCCAGACACTCACTCACTCCTTGTGAGACATTCCTGCCGAGACACATGGAACTATGCTAGAGCCCTGAGCTGGAGGAGCCATGCGCGAGTCTGAAGAGGAATTTATAGACTAGTATGGGAAATACAGGCTAATATCGGACGTATGGACTTGATCTGGACTGGGCTGAGATGTTTTCTCAATATTCTATTGCTCTTGTATATAAAGTTCTTTCTTATACACTTATCAGTGTCCATGAATTGGTTTCTCTAGTGCACCTGGACTAACACAGGCAGCTACAGTATCCAGTGTATTTCTGCTCAGGCCTCCGCTCTTCACTGTCCATCCCGGCCAAGTGTGCTGAGCAGCTGGTGTGAGACCCGGAGCCCCAGAGACGCCATCTGTTCTTGTTGGGAGAGAATCTCCGCGCTCCCCATCAGAGACTCCATTCAGTCGGCTGGCATCCAAACCAAAGAGCAATTTTTCTTGAATGCATTTTTATTCTGAATTGGAAATAGCCTTTTGATTTAATAAGACACAGGCTGTGTTCATTATTTAGACCAGACCTTATTTTTCACTTGAGGGAAGCAGGGCGGGGTGGGCTAGCCGCCCCAAGATGGATACGCTTATTCAATGTGATTGCATAGAGTGAAATGAACCCAATTTCTGAGCTCCCCAGGCCAGCCCGTGAAGTCATTCATTCAGGAGCCCCATCGACATTCACCCAGATCCGGATCTGTGCTCAGTCGGGTCTACAAGCAGATCAACGGCGCAGTGATTTCAGAGCGATGGTGAAGAACAGTGTCGTGTAAGACCCGGGAAGGTGTGTGTCAGGATTGTATGCTCTCACCGTGCGTATTCAGCATGTATGCCGAGCACATCGGCAGAGAAGCTGCCTGAGATGCAGAACGTGGCATCAGGGTTGGAGGAGGGCTTGCTAACCACCTGTGGAAGGCAGGTGACACAGGCTGGCTGGCTGAAAGTGAGGACTTGAAGATCAAGGACTGCAGCCTTCAGGATGGATGGCAACTCAGTGTACAGAAAACAAATCCTCACAGCTGGACCACTGGGTAACATGACACTTGGAGAAAGACTGAAGATGTCAAGGGCTATGTCTTGCTTGGCTCCACAATCAATGCAGTCAAGAGATCAAAGGAGGCTTTCTACTGGGTGAATCTGCTGCGCAAGAAGACCTCTTTAGAGTGTTGGAAAAAAAGAATGTTACTTGAGGACTAAGGTGTGGCTGACCCAAACTCAGGTATTTTCAGTGGCCTCCTATGCATGGGGAAGTTGGACACTGAATAGGGAAGACAAGAGCAGATTTGTTGCGTTTGGATGGAGGTGCTGTCAGAGTCCTGGAAGTACCATGGACGGCCAAAAGGACAAACTTCTCCTGTAAGAAGTACAGCCAGAATGTTCCTTAGACGCAAAGATGGAGAGACTTTGAACATGTTATCAGGGAAGACCAGGCCCCTGGAAAACGACATCGTGCTTGGTAAAGTGCAGGGTCAGGGTAAAAAAAGAGGCCCTCGGTAAGATGGATTGATGGTGGCTGTAACTATGGGCTCAAACACAACAATTTTGAGGGTGACCCAGGATCGGGTGGCGTTTTGTTCCATTTCAAGGGACTGACCTGATGAGACCTAGCAACAGTAATTGTTCTAGCTATGTCTCCACCAGCCTACCTTGAGAGTCTCTCATTCAAGAGGTTAAAGGTTATGTCAAAAATGCCAGGCACATTTTTAGAATAAGTATCTTTTAAAAAATGTCTTCCAGATGATTTCACTTTAAAACAAAAAACTGCAATGTAGCAAATGAGTGAAGTTATTAAGTCTGGAAGTCCAATCAAGCTCTGTTGAAAATCATCTCTGTCTCTAACTGCAGGTGCATCTGGTGCTAAGAACTGGGATGCGAAGAAAGTGGAACGCTAAGCCCTGCCCTGTGCTCTAAACCAGGGTCCTCAAACTTTTTAAACAGGGAGGCAGTTCACTGCTCTCAGACCCGTTGGAGGGCTGGACTATAGTTTAAAAAAAAAACTATGAATAAATTCCTATGCACACTGCACATATCTTATTTTGAAGTAAAAAAAACAAACGGGGCAAAAACACCCGGCGGGCCGGATAAATGTCCTCGGCGGGCCGCATGTGGCCGTGGGCGTAGTTTGAGGACACCTGCTCTAAACCTAAGAGCTTGGCCTGTGCGGTGGTGAGGTAAGGGCGGCAGCAACCAATCCTCCTCCTGGCTCGAGGGCAGAAGCATTTCAGGGCATCAAAAGACAAGGAAGGACAAAGCACATCTTTAATGGAATTCCTCGGAAAATTTCCCTACCCACCTCTCTCCAGATTGTAAATGCACTGTTCGCTTGTTTTCGATCGAGCTGTTTCAGGACAGACACATTTGACAAAGGACACGAGAGGAAGACACCAGAGGGCCTTCAAACACCCTCCTTTGCTGGTATGGAACAAGGGCAGTCTGCTCCACCAGGCAGCCAAGTGTGAGGAAGAGATTCCCCACCGGGCAAAGCTACAGACATTGTCCCGGTGCCTGCAGGGCGGGCGAGGGCGCTGGGGGCTAGAAACAGCACACGCAACTCCCACTTGGCGTGAACTGTGGTGCTGGGAGCGCAAGCAGCAGGGACAATGGCCCTCCTGGCCCCAGGCTCCTGGGCAGCCTGCCCTGGATCAATGCGCCACTTAGCCCACACACTGGCTGTTTTTCTGTCCCGGCGGAGCAGTGATAACCGTTGCCACTGGCAGGCGATTTGTGTGTAGTAATGGGACTCTCGGGGTCAGCAGTGCCTGTGAGTTGATTTTTGAATCCAGCCCTAGGATTCTGCGGTGTGGAAGCAGCTGACACGTCTCTCTGTGTACTCACAAGTGTTGCCATTCTGAGCTCATGTGTTCACGCCCCTGGCAGGTCAAAATGACCCTCCTTTATGTCTGTCAGTGTGCAGGCAGTTTCCCCCTTTCTATAAATTGGGATGAAGAGACAATTCAAGGAATACAGGAGACACAATCAAGTGAGGGACGCAGCCCCGCTTTCCCCCACCGCTGCTATCCAGTCAATTCTGACGCACGGGGACCCTAGAGGGCAGAGGAGAATCACCCCTGTGAGTTTCCGAGACGGTAACTCTACTGGAGTAGAGAGCCTCCGCTTTCTCCTAGGGATCAGTTGGTGGGTTTGAACCTCTGACCTTTCGGTTAGCAGCCCAATGTGTAACCCACAATGCCCACCAGGGCTCCTTAAAGTGAAAGGTAAGACTACTCAAAACCACTCATTTACCTTGGTTCAGATTTTTCCAGGTTTAGAAAACTGATTGCTTTGGGGGTGAGGGGGATCATTGAAGGATTACTCGTGTCCCCTTTTTCAGAATGGCTGGCTCTACTAGAGTGAGCTCGCGTTCCTCTGTTGTGAGCACACAGTAGGTGTTCAGTAACTGCTCTCTGGGAGAACACGCGACTACGCAGAGTCCATGACTACAAAGTCTCTGTTCTCCTTTTGCCTCTAGAATAGGTGGCATCTCCAAGTCGTGGTGTGGTGTCTTTGAACTGACATCTAGGTAACAAACTAAGCTCAGTACAAGAACTGATCTGCAAGAGTAAGAATGGGAAATGTAAAGATTAGAAGGAGAAAAAAAATCCAAGATCTGACCAGGGAATTCTCAACATGCCAAGCTTACTGTGCTAGAAATAGGGAAATTAACATTTGCCCGTGGATTTCAGATGAAAGAAAAAGACTCCATACAAGCCACGTATGTTTAAATTAACATCAAGAAATACAATTACAGGTGAAAACCGTGTACATTAAGAGGCACGACAACGCTCTTTCCACCTGCTTTCAATACCATTGTGCAAAACTGCCTGTAGTGTCTTCAGATGGGCCTCTGGCCTGAAGCTCCCCAAAGCTCCCCTCTCAAATGACGGTCATGGACGTGGCTGGGGCCTCCATTTCCTTTAGCCAGGTGGCGTCAGGTGCGGTCACGGTTGTGGCTTCAAACAACTGGCCTGGATATGGGAGACCTGCAGGATGGGCAGCAGCAGCTGGAAGGCGTCCTGGATGTACGTGGTGCTGTTTGAACCCTGCAGAGAGAAGCACGTGGTTGAGCGGATCAATCTCGACAGCCCTTCACAAGTCATCGTGTTCTTGTTTCCCAAACCCCACCATGGCTTCTATGCTCCTGGCCAGGTGTGCGCTTAAAGCACGTGCCCTGGGGTGGAACGCTCGTGACCAGGCGGGGAATGTCCGGTTCGCTGGCCATGTAAGGTCTGAAAAATCAGTGCCAGTGAACATCACACACGTCACCAAAAGAGAAGCGGTTCCAGCCATCACATTAAAGGCGAGTTAAATAAATTTAACATAATAATGACAAGAATTTTAAAAATGTAAATTTAAAAGCAAAAATGAAATCATAAAGACGAGTTATTGAAATGAAAACGAGTTACTGAAATTGAAAACGGTGGCCTGTGTGAGGTCATAAATATCCAAATGGCCCTTGGTAGAACGAAGGGTCCCCGGCCCTGATCTACACACAGGGACAGAAGAATGCACTCCAGATGTAGCAAGTCCTTCCGATGGATGTTTCGGGTCCATGGCTCTCTTTACACCTGTGGCCGGAGATGCCCCGTATCAACCCCACTGCTTTGATGTGACACACAGGCAAAGTGTAATGGAGGCTCTAGTTCATTCTGACTCACATACCAATGAAAACCAGTCTTAGGGGGAGCGGGGAGGGAGGGGAAAAAGAGGACTTGATGCAAAGGGCTTAACTGGAGAGCAAATGCTTTGAAAATGATGAGGGTAAAGAATGTACAGATGTGCTTTATACAGTTGATGTATGTATGGATTGTGATAAGAGTTGTATGAGTCCCTAGTAAAATGTTTAAAAAAACCCATAATGCATCTGATAGTTGGGATAGACAGAAAGAAGAAAATATCGAGTCTTTTACACTCAAACTATTCAACGCATAGGACAATAAAATATGAATGATACCAGTTTAAAAAAAAACCAGAAAAGAAAACCAGTCTCCATCAGGCCCATGGGGGCAGCAGTGGTTCACTGGGAGAATTCCAGTTTCCACGTGGGAGAGCCAGATTCCATTTCCAGCGCCTGCACCTCACGTACAGCCCCCACTAGCTGTCAGTGGAGGCGCGTGTTACCCCGATACTGAGCAGGTTTCAGCAGAGCTTCCGGACACACCTGGACTAGGAGGGAAGGCCTGGCGATCGAATGCTGAAAACCACCCTATGAATGACAAGGATCTGACCTGAAACCCATCTTGGAGATGATGGGGGTCTGGGCAGTGTTTTGTCCCATTGTCCTTGGGGATGTCGAGTTGGGGATGGATGCAAAGGAAGCTAACAACAGCAGCAACCACAACAACACATTAAAGCTAACTGGAGAAGTGATTGGGAAGTAATCCCTGGCAAATCCTTGAACACTGTCGGCCTCCTTGTGCCCTTGGTTGGGATAGCTGATATTACGACTTGTGTTCTGGGGTGATTTAACAGGCAGTGTTAGAGAGGCCATGGAACGTGTACGGTTAATGAAACATGCAGAAACTTCCATCAGAGAAGGGAATACACATTTGACTTCACATTCTTCCTGACATTTGCTAATGCCCCCTGGAGGGGGTCGGGGGAAGGCTGGGGAGAGATTTTCTTGCACGCATTCTGTCTTACTGCCGCTGTGCCCGTCCTCCCGGAGCCTGGCCCGAGAGGAGCGCCGTGTCACTCGTGGCTTGCTCCAGTCCCCTACAGGGCTATGCCCTGAGCAGTAAGTAACACTCCGAGACACCATCTGGTTATTTCTGTATCTTGATTATTTTCCTTAACAGGGAGGCGTGATCCCAAAGTCATGACTAATGAATACATAGATTTGGGGAAATTAAAAACAACAACAATCAGTTCATAGCGACCCCATGTGTGTCCGAGTAGAACTGTGTTCCCACAGGGGTTTCAATAGCTGACTTTTCAGATATAGATCACCAGGTCTTGCTTCCGAGGTGCCTTGGGGAAGATTCAAACTTCTAACCATTCAGCTTAACTCTTTGCACTACCAAGGAGTCCCAAACCAAACCGGTTGCCACTGCGTCCATTCCGACTCGGAGTGGCCTCATTGTGCCAGAGTAGAGCCATGCTGCCACAGGGTTTGTGAAGGCGATGACTCATCAGGAGATCACCAGGCCTTTCTTCAAAGGCACCCATGGGTACATTTGGCCCAACCTCGTGGTTACTAGCCAGGTGCTTAACCATTTGGGGCACAGGTAGCCCTCCAGATTTGAAGCTGTCGAATGTCTAGTTTTTGCAATTCACAGCTACTTTAGACAAGGGAGGAGCCCGAGTGGCATGGTGTGACGTGTTGGGCTGTGATCTGCAAGGTCGGCAGTTCAAAACTACCAGTGCACCATGGGAGAAAGACAGGTAGGGCTTGCCACTCCTATAAAGGGTTGCAGTCTCAGCCACACACAGGGCCAGTTGTACCCTGTCCAACAGGGTTTCTCTGCGTTGTCATTGGCTTGGTGGCAGTGAGGTTCTTGTTTGTTTGTTTGTTTGTTTAGACAAGTTGAACTTGGCTGGTCAACATCTCGTGGCTGCAGCCTTGGGCTGACTGTGGTGCCCGTTTCTCATGGTTGGGCCCTCAATGGAAGCTTTTCCTCCACCTCCCACCCCAAGAACAACTCGTGCCTCTGGCTCGAGGCTGGGAGCTCCGGGCTCTCCTCTCCTGCCATGCATCGCCTCTGCGGCCTGAGGAGTTTCACCCCCCATGCAACTGGAGCTACAGCCAGGGCACGTGTGGTCAGATGGTGCCTCTCTCTCGTCACTTAGCAAGGTGCAGCAGTTACATAATCTGTTGTCATTTTGAGACCTAAGAGTGAAGGGGTGAAGTTTAGCCTGTCAATCAGGTTGCCGCTTGGTGACCTCATCTGGAGGCACTAAGAAAATGAATAGCTCACTGCAGGTGGGACACAAGCTCACGCCCTGTGAGACATTTCTGCAGACAAGACACATGGAGTTATGCTAGAGCCCTGGTGCTGCAGAAGCCACGTGGAGACCCCTGCCAACGCTGAGATACTTACCCTGCCACTGGATCCACAAGACTTTCCACCCCACTGCCTGTGATCCTCCTGCATTTGGTGTCATTGCATGTGTTTTGTGAGTCTGAAGAAGACTTTACAGATTGGTATCAGACATATAGGCTATCAGACTTATGGACTTGAGCTGGACAGGGCTGGGATGTTTTCTCAATATTCAGTTGCTCTTGTATCTAAAGCTCTTTCTTATACACACGAGTCTCCCTGGATTTGTTTCTCTAGTCCACCCGGAGTCGCACACAAGGGAAGGCTAGTTGTCCTCATTTTTGCTGGTCGAATGGCTACAATGGGCTCAAACCTAACAACCCTCTGAGGATGGTGCAGACCTGGCAGTTGCACACAGAAGTTTGTTTGAGTCGGACCGACTCGGAGGCGCCTAACACGGGCTATGTTGTGGCTGTAGTTAGATGCAGTTGAGTCTGAACCTCCTAGCAATTACTTTGACAGGGGAGAGCTGCCCCATGGGGCTTTCTAAGCGGCAACCTTTATAGAAGCAGATTGCCCACTCTTTCTCCCGAGGAGCCGCTGGGTGGATTTGAACCGCCAACCTTTGGGTTAGCAGCTGAGGGTGCAAGCATTGCACCACCAGGGGACCTTGACAGGTGCTTCCAGAAAATAAAAGCCACACCCACTGCCATCCAGCCATTCGGGCTCATAGAACGCCCAAAGGACACCCTAGAACTGCTTCCTGGCTTGCGGGGGCTGTGACTCTCTCTGGGAGGAGACGGTCTCACTCTAATCTCAGGGTGACACGGCTGACCTGACAGTCAGCAGCCCGACATACAACCACCACGCCACCGGGACTCCTCTGTGGTTGTGGTTTGCTGTGATTAGGTGCCACCGAGCCAGTTCCGATTCACAGCGACCCTCGGGACCACAGGAGGAAGCGCCACCCGGTGCTGCGCCATCCTTGAGACGGTTCATATGGCTGAGCCCACTGTGCCAACCCATCTAGCAGAGGACCTCCTTCTACTTCTTCAGGTCTGGTGTCCTTCTCCAGGGACCGGTCTTTCCTGATCACACGTCCAAAGTCTGGGCGGCACTCACTGCCAAGAGCCAATTCTGATGCATGGTGACCCTATAGAAAAGGGAAGAGGGGCCCCTGGAGATGTCCGGAGACTGTTTAACTCTTGATGGGAGTAGAAAGCCCCTTCTTTCTTCCGTGGAGAGGCTGGTGGCTTTGAACTGCTGACCTTGCAGTTAGCAGCCCAACATACAACCCACTACACCACTGAAGTTGATTGTCAATAGAGCGGAGTGGCATGTTCCCCAAACAAACCACTGCTGAGCAATAAATAACCCCTTGGCCCAGCCGCTACACATAGTGTTAAATTGGGCGCCAGAGTCGGCAGCGAAAATCTGTCTCTGCCCGAGAAGACGGCGACAGAAATAACGAGCAAGCTTCGCGTTTCGCTTTATAATTAGTGCTGGAAAGTGAGGTACTGTTGCTTCACCGGAGGGTTTGCAGCTGCACAAACCCGCTCGCTGATAAGACTGGGCTGCCTGGGAGCGGCGACGAGGGGAGGACGTAACTCTGGCAGTTGCCGTGGCCGAGGCGCACTTACCTCTAACAGCACGCTATTGATCATGGGGTTAAGGACCTCCGCCTTCTGGGTGCTCTGTGGAATCAAAAATGGGAAATCGATAGATTAAGTGCTGCTGAGTCACGGGTTGCCATGTGGACCGCGAGAGGCTTGCGCCATGCGGGAGGAACACGGCTCCGCACAGGACACCACGCTTCCATTGTGGTGCTTCAGGCACACGGTCACATCTGCTTTCCACAGAATCCTCCCATTTCGGCTGGAGAAAGTCAGCCCCAGTAGAAGCCCCGGTTGAAAGAGGGTAACAGGAATCAGAATGGCCGAGCAGCCGGTTTAAGGGAAGACAACTGGGAATGGGGGCCAGCCTTGGAAAGCTTCCCGGACAACAGCTGTTCTGCTGTCAGCGGTATCAAAGGGTGGGCTCCTGTCTTGATTTACAGTTTGGGGGTTTTGTCCATTGGAGGGCGTTTTCGCTAACGTCGTTCACTTCGTTTTTGTTTTGAAATATGACAATAAATATCATCTCTCCTGATAGTTCAACTTGTCACATGCGAGACCAGTCCCTCAGCTGCCTAACCTGAGGCCCCGGTCCTGCTTTGGAATCTTTTTTCTCTTAAATGCAAATATGGATTCTTGGTGATAAGACGTCAAGTATAGTAGTCAACATGACATTCTATAGATCTGAAGTTGCAAAACAAACAAACAAACCCCCAAACACAGATGTATGTAAAAATACTTGGGACCTGGTATGAAGGAAGGGCTCAAAAAGTAGGGGCGGAATGAGGAGCCCTGGCAGCCTATGCAATGGTTCCAGCCTGGGGGTTGAGCGACCCTCTCACAGGGGTTGCCCGAGTCGTAACAGTAGCAAAGTCACAGGGATGAAGTAGCAACAAAAGTAATTTTATGGCTGGGGGGTGGGGTGGTGACCACCACATGAGGAACTGTATCAAAGGGTGGTGGCATTAGGAAGGTTGAGAACCACTGGCGGAATGGTTACCCATTTGGTTGCTTACTGCAAGATCAGCAGTTCGAAACCCCCAGCCGCTCCTGGGCAGGGAGCTCGGTTCGCTTGCTCCTGAGTGACAGCTCTGCTATGATCACAGCAAACCTGGGAGCGCTGGGACTCGGCCCGGCACAGCCTCTCGCTGCTTTTTCATCGCATGTCTTCCTGGGAAACAGTGGCAGTTCCTTTCCTCTGATAGGCGTCCGCCTCACCAGGGTTCCGGAGTCTATAGGCTTTATTTCTTGCTGTCGGCCTATCCATCAACAGTCTTCACTATCTAAAATGTCCAATCTGCTCTCAGCCCATCAGTCATGAAAAAGACCGAAGGGAAAAAAAAAAACCCAAACAAACGGAGAGCGATCATAACAGACTGCTTTCCCTTCCTGGGCCTGGAAGAACTGAAGGTAAATGCACGTATATAAATCAAACATTTCTTCACAGAGCAGTCTGCTCTCGGGGACTCAGCTCTCGTCGAGGGTGGAGCAGGGGCTTGGGGCAACAACCACAACGGAGACTTGGGAAGCAGACTCTTTAAAAACCCAGGCAGCTCAGTACGTGACCAGAAAGAAAATCCATTCTGGTATTTGCTTTTATGTTTATTTGATTATCAATAAGCCTCTAAAATATAATCAAATGAGGGTCATAAAATGACATTGGTTTTCGGAATCAATGAGATGTGCACGCGATTCAAATGGCCTCTGGAGAGCAAGCTGCAGTCGTTAGCGTCCAGTGATGAATAATGGCCGTTGTACAGAGCTGACTGATGCAAACCATCCATCACCGCCCAGGCTCCAGGGCATTGTGGTGAGATGGCATTTCCTAATAAGCTCTATTCGAGGCTTAGATTTTTCTTTCTCCAGACAACAGCTCGCCTGATTCCAGTGGGTTTGAACTGCTGTGGTTGTGGTTGACAGGTCAGCACGTACCCTACAGAGACTGGGAGCTAATGCTCAGAGGCTGGTTGGCTTGCTGGTAATGAACTAGGCTGCGGTCAACCCTGTCCAGGGAGTCACTATGAATCAGCCTCGATTAGTCCATGGCACTGAGTTGTTTTGTTTTTAGTGAATTTGGGTCATTTAGAGATGAGTAGGAGACAGCCATCTCTTGGGGTGACAGCCAGGTTGACAGTCATGTCCTACTTCATTGAGAGCAACCCTAGGCCCTGGGGAGAGGTGCACTCTGGCAGCCAGGTCTCTATCTTGTGTGGGTGTGTGACCCCACTGAGGAGCCACGCATGCTTTCTTACCCAGGGACCTAGACCTCTCAGTGTGTGTGTGTGTGTGTGAGAGAGAGAGAGGGGGGGGGGACCTAGGGTCTGGGACAGAAGCAGTGGAGTCACACTGGTGGCAGCACTTGAGAGAGGGTTCTTGAACCCAGGGGCTGGGGCCCCAAACTGCTCTCATTCCTGCCTTCTGAGGCCTATGAGGTCAGCGTGCTCTGCCTTCCTCTCCTTTCTCTCCTAAAGTCCCTTCTGTCTCAATCATTCAGCACTTGTTTGTTACTTGCAGTCAAACTCAAACGAAAAATACCACCTAACTAAAACTGGCAGCATGGTGATGCACTGGACTAACGGCAAGGTCAGCAGCTCAAAACCACCAGCAGCTCCACAGGAGAAAGACGAGGCCCTTGGAAACCCACAGGGGGCGCTCCACCCTGCCTGACAGGATCACTCCGACTGGGTCTAGACTCGATGGCATTGAGTTTGGCTTTGGTAATTACAACAAGAAATGCATGCTGCCTTTTCATGGAAAAAGATGCCAACCTTTGCACCCCAGGACTTGAAAGAAAAGTACATAGATTCAAAGGAATAGTTTCCATGTGTCTTCTCTTTGGCCCACCCAGAGGGGGGTGATGGAATGTGACTGATGTTGACAGAAAAATAACCAGAAGCCACACTTCCAAATGAATGCTGAACCTTTCAAAGTTGCTAGCCTGTGAAAAGAAACACTTATGCCAATTGGCAGAGTGTTCTCTGTTGGTTAACACTGAGGTGTGACAATAAGCAAAGAAACTTGTTATCTTGTGTGGCTTTAAAAAAGGGCACTCAGGACCATGGCAATTGAGAATATTCAAAATTAATTATTCTTAAACAGATAATTAAATTATATCTCACAGATATTAAAAAATAGAAGGAATCTGTACTTGGCCCTTAAAAAGAAAACAAATAAGAAAAATGAGGCCCAGAGAGGCTTGAAAACTCACTCAATGTCTGGTGTCTCTAAGAGTCTGGGGCAGATCTCAACCTAAGGGAGCGGTCAGCAGCCTGTCATCAGAGAGGGTACCCTTCTGGCCTCTTGTTAGTAAACATCACGGTCAAGCTTCTGCCTTATAAAGCTATGAAAGGAGGTGTTGCTTCCCTTTCTATGAAAGGAGGGGTTCTTTCCTCACACCATCTCAAAGACCTTGTGGTAGTTACATAATCTGGTGTCAACTTGCGGAGGGGTGGAGTCTAACCTGTTAATCAGGTCGCAGCTTGATGATCTCATTGGAGGTGCTAAGGAGATAAATAGCTCATTGGAGGCGGGACACATACTCACTCCCTGCGAGACATTCCTGTTGACAAGACACATGGAGCTACACTGATGGAGCCAGAGCCCTGGAGCTGGAGGAGCCATGTGGAGACCCATGCCAGTGCTGAGATGCTTCCACTGCCACTGGATCCACAAGACTTTCCACCCATTGGCCTGTGAGCTTCCTACATTCAGGGTCATTGAGTAATGTACAAGTGTAATGTACAATTACTTTTTGATATAAAACTCTTACATACATGAGTGTCTATGAATTTGTTTCTCTAGTCAACCCAGACCTCAAATTAAAAAAAAAACAACAACCCAACTCACTGCCATTGAGTTGATTGTGACTCACAGCAACCCTGTAGGACAGAGCAAAATTGCCCCTTTTGGTTTCCAAGACTTTACATCTCTACAGGAGCAAACAGCCTCATCTTTCCATCTCCCTTGGAGCAGCTGGTGGGGTTGAACCGCTGACCTTGTGGTTAGCCACTCAATGCATTACCCAGCATGCCACCAGAGCTCATTCCTCAAAGGCCTATATCACCTAAAACGAGGGGGGAAAAGAATCAGTAGTCTTACCCCAATAGTGGTTAAAGAATCTGTAAACTTCTTTGATAAAGAGGCCACTTCATTGCACATGGCGGTAGTTAATCTGAAATCGGAAACAAAAACAGGTAGTTGGGAGTTTTCAGCAAAGTAAAATAAGTTAACTGGCATGGTAAATACTGATCTCGAATAGGATCCTTAAAAGAATGGTACTGGGGTTGGAAGATGTTCTACAGGCATGTGTAATGGACCATTTTCAATCATCCTTCATGATTCGCCATCACAGCTGGGTAGTGTTCTGGTTCTTCCCGCAGGCTTCTACGGCCTTGGTCTCTTGTGTTGGAATCAAGAGTGTAAGGAGGGTAAATACGAGGTTTGAGCTCACTTGTGTAGGTGAATGAACTCTCTTCTCCAACTCTGCCATTAAAAACTAAAATAAATAAAGTAACCAAAACAGCGAACGTTCCTCGAGGCACTACAATAAGTATATGGCAGCGTCTTGTCTCAAATCTATCTTCAAATAATCCCAACTATGTGAACTCTTTTTCTTCTTCTTGCTAACATAGCATGTATTAAGACAGTCCTGATTTCTTAAGATGCCCAGAGTGAAAGAAGTGGCTGACTTGAAATCTGAATCTTTTAGTGTGTGTGTGTGTGTGTGTATGTGTGTGTGTGTGTGTCTGCTTGTGCTCACAGGAGCATGCACATACCAGGAGACTGAGAAAAGTTGGTGGGAAAAATGGAGTAAATGAGATTTTTCCAGCAAAGTTTTTGAAGTCCATATGTTTTAATATATAATATATACTATACAGCATATATTATATATGTATGTGTGTCTATATATGTGTGGGTGTGTATATAAGTAAAGTCAGAAGGAAAGTCCCACTTACTTGATCAGAACTTTCGCTTGGTATTGAGCTGGCTTTTCCTCTTCTTGTCCATGAAGAATTAACTCAGCTACTTTATGAAG
Source organism: Tenrec ecaudatus (assembly GCF_050624435.1). Taxonomy (NCBI): domain Eukaryota; kingdom Metazoa; phylum Chordata; class Mammalia; order Afrosoricida; family Tenrecidae; genus Tenrec; species Tenrec ecaudatus. The sequence goes on from NC_134532.1 coordinate 183,122,027, forward strand.
CTGCTCGATGCAGCGTGCCGTTACTTCTGCCAGACTCTGGATGCAAAGCATGTACACGTCCTGAAACGAATAAGCACCAGGAGGAAAAGGGCCTGCTGAGGAGACGCTTTAAAAATGACAACAAGAACCCTGTCATTAAACAAATGAGATCATTCTTGAAACAAAACAATAAATGTGACATAAAACTTTACTCGAAGATTATCGGAATATCTAAGGTGTTCTCAGTGGAAGTGGAGCCACGAATGGAAGGCCTAGCAGGGAGGGAGGGCCCCAGGGAGGTCAGAAGCCCCATGCGCAGCTGCCTCTCCCAGAACTCGGAGTGGTGCTGGTGCTGACAAATGCAAGCGGGAAAGATGCTGAACAAGCAGGCCTCGATGGGAAGGCTTCCTTAGACTGGTCTAATTTATTTATTAAAAGGTCATTTTAGTGGGGCTCTTATAACTCTTATGAAAAGCCATACATCGATTGTATCAGGAATATTTGTACATATGTTGCCATCATTCTTTTCTAGACATTTACTTTCTAATTGAGCCCTTGGTATCTTCTCTTTTTTCCCTCCCTCCCTCTCCCCCACCCTCGTGACCCCTTGATAAATTATAAATTATGATTATTTTCATATCTCACACTGACCACTGTCTCCCTCCCCCCATGGTTTCTGTTGTGCTTCCCCCTGGAGGGGGGTGTGTGGTTATGCGTCGATCATTATGATCAGGTCTCCCTTCCTTTCCTCCTTGCCACCCCCCCTTCCCCCTACCCTTCTGGAATCACTAGTCCCATTCCTGTTCCTGGATTCTGTGTGTCGTGAGCTCTTTTATCTCTACCTGTGTACCTGCTCCGGTCTAGTCTGAAGTGAGAAGCAGCACTGGGGGCCTGAAGGAGCCAGAGGAAGCCTCAAGGAGCCAGAGGTGTATTGTGGATTTCACCAGTGCTCTGCTGCACCCTGGTTGATCCCTTCCCTGTGATCCCTGGTTGATCCCTTCCCTGTGATCCCTCTGTGATCCCTTCCCTGTGATCCCTCTGAGGGGGGATGTCCATTGTCTACAGAAGGGCTTTGGGTCTCTGCTCCGACCCCCCTCATTCTCAACTGTATGTTTTTTCAAGAGTGCTCTAATTTAAAAGGGGACCCTGTGTCACATGAAAATTCGATGCACGAGGAAGTTATTGCAAACCCCCTTTCTGAACAGAGGCAGGACACACGTGTATAAAGCACGTATAAAACCACGAGACGACAGAATGAAAGCGCGGCAATGAGAAAAGGTGTTTTTTAAAAGCTTCAATTATCTTATTAGTTATAAGGCTTAACGACGTTTTATATTAGCCAATTTGCATAGAAGGTGGAATTTTATCCTAAAGATAAATCAACTATGTTCTTAAACATCCTTTCCCCCCTTCTCCTTTCAATCGTCATGGTAAAGCTGAGGAGCGAGCTAGCGTCCACGCTAGTCTACGGACTGTCTTGATGGCGGCACTTTGCTGCTTGCTGCATCCTCACGTCTACTTCTAAGGGGCACAATGAAGTAAAAATGAAAGCGAAATGGCCTCTGTTCACGGAAGATTACCCTGCTGGCAACAGGGACAGTCCCAGTGCCCAGTCGGGGGCCATCTACCATTAATTTACCTCTACGCCCTTCCTCTTCCTTTCTCCCTTCACGTCCGCGTCAGGGTTCTCCGCCTTCTCCTCCTCTTCCTCTCTGCTTTCTTCCTCTGGCTCTTGGGCCACATCGACCAACACCACACTTTGATCTTCTTCCACCCAGTCGTGCGCTTTCTTCATGGCCTGCAAACCCCACCCAATCAGAGCAATGCATTCATCGGGAAAACATGGAGATGAAGCGACTTCAAAGGACCGAGCGGGTTATTCTAGGGTTGCTAACCACAGGTTGGCAGTTCAAACCCACCAGCGGCTCCTTGGGAGGCACACAGGGCTTTCCAACTCCTGTTCGGAGGTATCGTCTTGGCAACTCACAGGGCAGTTCTACTCTGTCCTAGAGGGGTGCCATGAGTTGCCATCGACTCGGTGACTGAGTTTGGAGCTTTCTGGGGAGGTCGTGGGTTATGTGTTGGGCTGGTGGATCACACCTGCCAGCTGCTCCTTGGGAGAGAGATGAAGCTTTCTGCTCCCGTAAAGATATTGCGACGTGGAAACCCACAGGGGCAGTTCTACTCTGCCCTACAGGGTTACTCTGAACCAGGATGAACCCCATGGCAGTGAAGGAAGATTTCAACTCCAAGACTAGGACTAAACTGCTCCAAATCTGCCAAGGTGGTTCTCTGTACGCGTCCCACGTGGTGGAGTCAATTTCTCAACATCCGCACATGAAAAGCCCTGTGAGGACCCAAGGGGGTGCAAATCTGGTCCTCAACTACTAACTTAAAAGGTTGGTGGTTCAAACCCACCCCACGGTGCCACGGAAGCAAGGCCTGATGATCTGCTTCCATAATGACAAACCCAACCCAACTCACTGCCATCAAGTTGTTGCTGACTCACAGGGACCCTAGAGGGAACGGGAAAACTGCCCCAGGGGGTTGCAGAGACTGTAAGTCTTTACAGGAGAAGAAAGCTCTGCCTTTCTCCCTCAGAGCCATTGCTGGTTTCGAACTGCTGACCTTCTGGTTAGCAGCCCAATGTGCAACCACTGTGCCGCCAGGGCTCCTCCAGAAAGGCAGTAACCAAGAAGACCCTATGAACTTGTGCTACTCTGTAACGCATGGGGGCTCCAAGCATCAGAATCAACTCGATGAAAATCAAAGAAGAAAGAAAGGGGCATGAAATATAAAGAGTATGGAGGAAGCACCACAGGGCCTGAGGATTTTTTAAAAACGTATTAAAGCAAGATTCTGTTAAGAATAAAAGTGACGGCCACATTGGTAGAAAGATCTATCATGTATTTTTTTCATGTTTCATGACCAACCATAAAAGAATAAGAGTGGCTTTTTTTAATGTCGTCTAGAAATTTAGCCTCAGCCATTGTTAAAGCAAATTTCCTCATCTGCCACGTCTCATGAAGCTCTTAATGTTTCACGGACCACGGGAGGCATCTTGCTGGGCGGATGAAGGATGGCGTGCTGTTCTCGGATTCAAGGCAAGTCTTCTGTCTCCAAGCCCAGGAGGGAGAAGCCGCTGGGAAGAGGCCGGCCTGCTCTGGGACCAGTTCATTTCACAGGCGTCCAGAAGCCCAGCCAAAACAACCTTAAAAAGTGTGGCTCTTTGTACTAGGGGAAGCCTGTCCCCACGTCCCCCTGTTAGTCCCTGAATTGAAACAGTGCAGACTCGCCCATGACAGCTGAGGCTCTTTGCTTAAAGCGGGACGGCGTCTGAGTAGACGCTCCCCTCCTCACTTACTTGAAAGCTCAGACATCAAGCCTCAAGAGGTCCAGAGTGCGACTGGCGAATGAACAGGTAGAGGAGAAAACCCAACAAACTCCCCACCGATGCCCACAGGGAGGCCCTAGAGGGGCCCGCGTTCAGAGACAAGGGTTTAGCCTCACTCGGTAAATACAGCAGCAAGCACCTCGCAGACCCTCCAAGCGGTAGCAGGCCCGGCCTGAGATGGATGAGGCAATTTCCCTCCGTGTTCACTGTCACCGACCTGCCAGAATTGGTGACCCCACACGGGGATAAAGACATCACTCATCTCTCCCCCTCATGACCCGGAGCTGCCATCTCCTCGCCCACCTGGGTGAGTGCGGGGCCCGTGTAATCGAACCCAAACCATGTAGGAAAAACAAGACACTTTTAAGCAATTGGGGCGAAGTGTTCTCGTTGAAGCCACTCTCCAGCAAGACCCCGTGCTACTGGCCAGGCAGACGGCAGCCATCACTAGAGAAACCCAGGCTGAGAGGCTGCAGCATTTCCAGAGCGCTGTACCAGCGTCTCAGGGGCCCGGAGACACTCGGTTTCCCTGGCTGGCATGCCGCTTCTCCTCTGGAATTCTGCCATGCCATTTAAAACAAGGCACATGTCAACGCTAGACAGGACTTCCAGGGCTGTAAACCTTTACAGGCGCAGAAAGCCCCGCCTTTCTCCCTCTGAGCAGCAGATTTGAACCCCCAACCTTGAGGGTGGCAGCTCAATGCTTACTGGACAGGGCCTCCATCATTTTAAAGGGGGTAAAAGATTGGAAAGGTTTTTGGGTTACCCTGACTCCCCTTTTCCTCTCCCTCATCCTGAATACAATAACCCCTGGTCCAATTCGGGAGAGAGATGGGGCTTTCTACTCCCGTCAAGAGTGACAGTCTCAGAAACGCAAGGCGCAGTTCTAGTCTCTCTTACACAGTCATTGTGGGTTGGCACTGACTCGATGGCGGTGAGTGTGGTGTTTTGTTGGGGCTTTTTGGCCAATAATGGGCTCAATGACAGTGGAGTTTGCCTTTTTTTTTTTGGTCCGGAGAAGGCAACGGATTTGTTCAAGGTCACAATGTAATCAGTTAGTAAATGTGGCAACTAAAATGCAGACCTCATGACACAACCTTCTCCCTGACCACAGCCTGTTAGGCCGCTTCACCTCTTGCTTGCTAACCCAAACTCCCGTGGTTACAACTGGGGTTCTGGGGGTTTTCATGTCAAATGGATCTCTGGGCTTCTCGGGCTGTAAAAAAAAAAACAATTAACAGAAGACAGCATAACCTTGGAATGAGACGGTCCTAACCTTATTGAGCTTGTCAGGCGTGGCGGCGACATGGATTTCAAAGAGAAGGTCTGTGAGCATGCGAGCAAATTCTTCTCCCCTTTCTTCTAAGCCTGGAAACAGAGAGAGACAGAGCGTGAGGCCCGGTTCACACTCCCGCCCTGCAGCAGGTGGCCCTGGGTTGATAGGCAAGGATGTTGCACCAACTCCGGCAACCAGTTGTCTGCTGGGTGAGGGGCTGTGGATGCCTGGCTGCTCTCACGAAGCCCCTGCCTAAAGGCGGCCTGGGAGCAGGGAGCTCCTCGTCTTGCTCATAGCGGAAGGTGGTCACTGCCGTTTTGTTGAATTTATGGTTTAGAGGAGAGGCTGGTCAAGTTTGGAAACTCACAACGATTTAAAAATGATTCATGAGTTGGAAATACATTTTCACAAACAAATGAAATAGCCATTATCCCAAGAATGTACTTTAAAGTTTTTCTTTAAATCATTTTATTGGGGGCTCTTACAACTCTTAGCACAATCCATGCATAAGTCCATCGTGTCAAGCACATTTGTACATAGGTTGCCATCATCATTCTCAAAACATTTTCTTTCTACTTGAGCCCTTGGTATCAGCTCCTCATTCCCCCCCCCCCCCATGAACCTTTGATCATTTATCTTTTTTTTTTCATGTCTTACACCGACTGCTGTCTCCTTTCATCCACTTCTCTGTTGTCCATCCCCCTGGGAGGGGGTCATATGGAGATCAATCTTATTCAGAGCCACATGTGTACATCCAAAGAGCCACAGTTTGCCGACCCTGGATTACATGGCTTACCACCCACTTTCCAAAAAAGAAAGAAATTACTCAGCTCCCCCGGACAATGCAAACCTTTTGTGCTACAGCCCCCAATCCAAGATAAAGCGCAGTAACTGCTCCTGCAGACCCCTCCACCACCTCATCATCCAGGAGCCCTGGGGGCGTAGTGGTTAGGCGTTGAGTGGCAAACCGCAAGGTCACTGGTTCAAAACCACGGGCTGCTCTGCAGGAAAATGATGAGACTTTCTACTCCTGCAGAGTTTCAGTCTCAGAGAGCCACAGGGACAGTTCGACCCTGGGGATGGCAGTGAGTTGGCTTTGGGACTCCATCCTACGAGCACCCCGGGGGGCAGGATTGCGCACCTTGATTGGAGGAGTGCTGTGCTGGGCACTGCAACTTGAATGATGCCAGGACGCCCTCTTCTCGCCCCAGGGCCGAGTACACCCGGAATTTCCCCGGCTGTTTTACTCTACCTGATGTAATGGACCTGCTATCTCTGCGGGGTTTCTCAGGGTTTCCGAGGATACCACGCTGAGTGATCTGTCTTCCTCCGACGGGAGCTACTCAGGAGAGCCCGTCTTTGCTTTGCTTGTTGCTGAATTGACGGCAGTGGACACAGTCCTTGGGACATAAAATCCCATTACAATCAAGTCGTTTTGGACTCATGATCCTACCGAATAGGGTAGAACTGCCCCGTCGGGTTTCCAAGGACACTTCCAATGTTTCTGAGAATAAGATGCTGAGTTTACTGTTTGGGGAGAATGGAGGGGCTGCCAATCCAGCTTGCTGATGTGATCTGAAAATGGTCAGCTTCCAGAGGGCAGTTGAATCTGCGCTCTAGGGTTGCTTATTGCAAATCAGAATTGACGCTCTCAGCAAGGCAGGCCTTGGCCGCTGCACAAGTAGATTAGCCACATCTCTCTCCTGCAGGGCAGTTGGTGGGGTTGAACTACAGAATTTGCAGTTAGCAGTCCCACGCTTACTTACAGGGAGTGCCACCTGGAACCTAGCAGGTGAAATGAATATTCATTGAGTAACAAAATTGATATCATGAATGGGTAAGCGAGAGATCTTGGAAAGCTATTATCTCATTTTCCCCCATTAATATTTAAAAGACAGTGCTATTTTAAAAGTTTCTGATAAAAAGCGCTCAGGAACTGAATTCCACAGTGGATTTATAGCTTGGGAGGGAAAGGCGTTCTTTTTTGAGGGAAGCAGCCCTGGCTAAGTCTCTGGCTGGTGCATACCTTCCTGGGAGGCTAAGCCACCTGAGAAACGATGATGTAGCACCTGTTGGGCGTGTTCTCTGTTGCATGGACCACATGGTTAACCATCAGTGTGTGAAGAGAGCCAGAGTCACTTGTGGATCTTTGTTTAAAAAAGAAAACACTTGGCTTTGATATCAGTTTATGGTCCTGAAGAATTCCTTTGTCCCTGGGGAGTGCAAATAGTGAAGGAGGTTCGAGTCTTTCCAGAGGGGTCTTGGAAAAAGGCCTGGGATTTACTTCTGAAAAAGCCATCCCGAAAGCCTCTGGGCCCAGCGCTTGCCTGGCATACATGGGGGCTCCGAGGATGCAGAGACCCCGGCAACTGGTGACTGTCGAGTTCACTGGTCTCCCGAAGGACACGGAGGCATGAGTGAAGAGAAAGTGGAGCATGTAAAGTGGGGAGGGTGACGGGGAGCTATAACACAAGGACCTCTTTCTTTATTTTATATTTACAAAGGAAAGGATGTAGGGGGTTGGGGACTTGAAATAGGTGGGTAGCTAGGAAGGTGACCCCTGAGTCCAGAGCTGGAGGGCACAGGGGACCTGGAGTCAAGTTTTCTAGACAGTGGCACCGCGAGTATGTGCACAGCCAGCGAGGGAGTGTCTGGCTGGCCCAGGGAACAGCAAGGGGTCTTCTGGGCTGGAGCCCTGGGAGTGGGTGTGAACCCTGAGAGAAGAGAATGGGAGGGGAGAATAAGAGACGAGGGGGGGTGGGGGGAGACAAAAAGGGGGAGGCACAGGGAAAAAGGAGGAGCAGAGAAAAAGAGGGAAATGAGGGAAGGAGAGAGCGAAAGAGGAGGGAGAGAAAGAGGAGGAAGGGAGGGAGATGGATGAGAGAGGGAGAGAGAGAAAGGACAGTCTTTGCTTACAATGGAGTGGTTGCAAAAGCAAATTGTTTAACTCTAAGGAGGAAAGTGCCGTGTCTGGGGCATGCCGGCACCTAGCCATTCTTCCGAGACTTCCCAGAGGAGCTGCGTCCAGAGCAGAGCCGTCCCTGGTACCTAGTACCTCCAGCTGTAGCAGAAAGGGACTTCAAAGAACAGAAGCTTACTTTCTCACTGAGAAAGGGGCAATGAGATTGGAGGCCTGGCTGTCGGCTCTCTGTCCACTAGGTGAGACAATCCTTGCTCCAGCTTTCCTCAGTTCCCTGGTGACCTGGTGACACCGCATCGACCGCCCCCTCTCCCATCTGTGCTTGCTTGCTCATCTTTGTGTCTCATCTTGTAAACAATCAAAGGTTCGAGACAACATGCTACACTGATCAACCTAACAGAGACAACTCTGTCCCTCACTGAGATTACATCCACAGGGATTAGGATTCCAACCCATGTGAACCCAACCTCCATGGCCAGCGAGTGGAATGGATGCCAACTCACAGGGACCCACAGGACAGAGAGGGCTGCTCCGTACGGTTTCAGAGGCTGCAAATCCATACAGCTTCATCTTTCTCCAGCAGAGCGTCTGGGGGGTTTGAACTATAGACCTGGCTGTTTCCAGGCCAACCCCTAGCCCACCATGCCACCAGGGCTCCTGTCATACATCTGGGTTAGGGAGGGGTCTTCAAAAAGTTCATGGGAGAAAATGGAATTAAAAGAGAATAGGAGGTCTCTCTGAACTTTCTGAAGCCCCCCTCATGTTTTGGAGGGGCATGTAATTTCTAATGAGAAGGTATGAATATCTCTCTCTCTCTCTCTCTCACACACACACACACACACACACACACACACACACACACACACCCCACCCCCACCCCACCCTGTGAAGAATCTCTGTGAGCAAAACACACAACGGGAGCTTTCAAGAATGAGAAGATACGAATCTCTCTCTCTCTTTCTCACTCACACACACATACACACACACACACAACCCACAATAATGAGAAGGTATGAATCAATCACACACACACACACACACACAGAGACATGGAGAGAAAGAGAAGTAGATAAATAGAGGGTAAAATGGTGCAACAAAAATACCTATGACGACAACTTCTGGTCTGTATGGACAGCCAGACAGAGATTCACCAAGGTAAAACATCAGAAAGGAGACAGCAGTCAGGTAAGACATGGGGAAAAATTAATAAATTATTAAGGTTTCACGAGGGAGGGGGGGTAACAATGAGGGGCTGATACCAAGGGCCCAAGTAGAAGGAAAATGTTTTGAAAATGATGGTGGCAACATATGTACAAACATGCTTGACACAATGGATGAATATATGGATTGTGATAAGAGCTATATAAGATCCCCAATAAAAAGATTAAAAAAATAAAAGAAAAATAGAAAGGAATCTTTTAAACTCTCTTCACAACAATGGTAAGCCACATTAAGGACCCATAACAGAATGCGAAAATTATAAGCCACTAGGAAAACAAACATGCAAATCACTAGGTAACCTTATTTTAAACATCGAGGAGTCTGATATTAAGTTTATCACAAATGACAGTTTATTACATTTTTCTGAGACTACCAAATACATTATTTAGATGTTAGTGGGCTTTTAGGAGCGTAAGTGCTTACAAGTAAAAGAAATGGACGAGAATGCCGTTTTCTTCCAGGATTTTTGCTTTGGGGTCGTCTCCTTAGCCCGCAATAAAGAACCCTTCCTGTAGGACCACTTGGGCATTAATCCTTCCACCTCGCTGGAGCTGTAGCACTGGACCATAGCTCACCGTCTTCAATGTCGACCTGCCTGTTCCTCTCGGCCACTTCTGCATTTAGTGCCTGGATGATCCTCATTCAACCATGTTAATTACAGCGAGCAGTTGTTGGGGACCATTCATGGACTTGGTTCCAACTAATCATGACCCCGACGCACAGCAGCATGAAACACTGCCCTGAACCATCCTACGAGCCGGGCTACGTTTGAGCTCGTGGTGGAAGCTGCTGTGCCCATTCATCTCTTCGAAGAGTCTTCCACTCGTGCTCTGATGAGGTGTTATCCAGTCCTTCCAGAAAACACGAGACAAAGTCTTGCCTTCTTCGCTTCCCAGATGCATTCGGGTGGTGCTTCTTCGAACACAGATTTGCTTCTTCCTTTGACAGCCCGTGGTATATTCAATATTCTCCACTGTCACCACAATCCAACAGCATCCTCTTCCTTATTTATTGCCCAGGTTTTGCATGCTGTGGTAGCTATATAATTGTCAATTTGAATATTAAGTATGTAGAGGTAGAGTCTAAGCTGTTAATCAAGATATGGCCAATGGGATCTCTGTGTGTGGGCATGGCCTTACCCTAAGGATTCTGGGAATTGCTGAAATTTCCTCCTTGGAGGTGGGAGACGCTCTGCTCATACCATGGGAGACATAGCAGCTGACAAGACACATGGACCCACCCTGATGCAGCCCTGGGTGCTGGAGAAGCCTTGCAGAGACCCTGCCAGCGCTGAGATGTTTCCAATGCCACTGGATCCAAAGACTGTCTACCCACTCGCCCGTGATCTTCTACGTGTTTTGTGAGTCTGAAGAGGTCTTTATAGACTGGTATTGGACATATGGGCTAAAATCGGACTTATGGACTTGATCTGGACTGGGCTGAGATGTTTTCTCAATATTCAATTGTCCTTGAATATAAAACTATTTTTATACACACATGAATCTCCCTGGATTTGTTTCTCTAGTCCACCCGGACTAACACACATGCAGAGAAAGTGACTGACAACACCGTGGTGTGGGTCACACACATCTTAGTCCTCAAAGAGACACCTGTGCTTTGCTGTACTTTACAAAAGTCTTCTGAGGCAGATTTGCCCAAAGCCATAGGTCCTTTGATTTCTTTCTCTCTCTTATTTTTTTTGCATATCAGAAATGCAGTTTTATTTTTATTTGAAAACTTAAAACCCTGGATGAATGATTTTAGTTTGTAAATTTGATTTTGTTCTTTATACAGAATGGAACGATGTCCCTCATGAATCTTCCACGGGGAGGGTTTTGCGAGCCTGAGGGAAGACGTGGTTTGCACCCATGGGTGTCTCCTCTGTGGGCGAGAGTGGGAGCCAGCGGTGGTGTGTCCTACACAGGAATCAGGACAAGTGACATCGTGGAGTGAAAGAGTGGCCAAGGGTGCACTCTCCGTAGTCAGATTCAAGAAGCAGACACGACCCATAGTCTGCAGAGCAGACCCAGGCAGTCACTTCAGTGAGGACCTGCAGGTGACACCGGGGTGACAGGTTGGGGAGGCCGTCAGGCAGCGAGCACCACGTGAGAACGCGAGGGAGAGCTATGGACGGAGAGGCTGGCACGAGGGATTTTCGCTAGAGCAAATTATCTTCATGTCAACGCCATCATGAGTGTCAGCACACGGAGAGCATGCCAGACCAGATTGTGTGCGGCACGCTACGGGTTCGGGAGAACTTCTTCACTGGCACGTATGAATCATGAATCGTCATGGAAAGTTGGCGTGGTTTATTTTCCCTCCTTCTTGCCATAGTTCAGGCCTGTCTTATTTTGGATGGAGTACAGCATGTATCTACAACTGCATCCTGTAAAAACACGTGAAGACAACGCTCATTCGCTGCCAGACGACGCCCGCGACCTTGTCTACAAACCGCTCCAGCCCTTGTGTCTTTCCTCCTTAAAACGGTCATCAGAGAGCCCAGCATCTCCTCCCAAAGGAAGCGGACGTCAGTGTGCTTTTCCAGGGAGTGGGGCACTCCAACCCTGCCTCCTCTCTCCACTTCGCAGCCATTGGGCCACTGTATCTTCTTCAGCTTGAGAACAGGAAGACTTGTCTTCTCCAACTGCCTCTGTCCCAGTGCTGGGATCCCTACGCAGCCCCACACAAACCTCGCAAAAGTGAGGCCCTGGCCCACTATGTGGCCCGCAGGGCACTGCCGGGCTCCAGGCCTGGGCCATGTGACCGCCTGGGGGGAGCCGTTTCTGGATCGGTGGAGGGTGATTCCGGTGGGTGAGAGGGGGCTTTCAGGGGAGCTGTCCTTTGCTTTCTTGTCTGCTGCTTCCAAGAGGGTCGATTGCAGATCCCATTTTATCATGATGTTGGTTAGTGATCCCATTGTTAGGATTCCGGTTTTCTTTATGTTGCTCTATAATTCAAACTGAAGACTGCCACCTGCATCAGTAAGTCCTTTAAGGCCCCTTCCATTTCAGCGAGCAAAGTTATGTCATCTGCATATTGCCCATGGGTTCTAATGCAGTGGTTCTCAACCTGTGGGTTGGGACCCCATTGAGGGGTTGAAGGACCCTTTCACAGGGGTCACCCGATTCATAACAATGCAAAATGACAGTGATGAAGTAGCAGCTAAAATAATCTTATGGTTGGGGGGGTCACCATAACATGAGGGACTGTGTTAAAGGGTCGAGGCAGCAGGAAGGTTGAGAACCACTGCTCGAAGGGGTCTTCCTCCAGTCTGATGGCTGCATTTTTCTTCACAAAGACCAGCTTTTCAGATTATTTGCTCAGAATGCAGATTGAAAGGCTACAACGCTGACACATACCTTTCCTGATTTTAAATCCCTTGTACGGCTTGGATGACCATCCCTTGGTCTACGTACAGGTTTTTCAGAAGCCCGATATAGTATTCTGGTACTCCCAATCTGATACCCATGTATGTTATGCTGGCTTCTCTGAAGAGGTCAACAACAGCAACATTCATATCTACAACAGGAGAAATTTATATGAAGAAAATGGTTTCACATAGTTGTAGAAGCAGACAAGTCCAGCCTAGATCTAAGACAGAGAGTCAGATGTTAAGTTGGAGGCTTTTCCTGACTTGTGTAGCTTCAGAGGATGATGAACCCGAGCTTGGCAGGAACACCACAGGCTGATGGTTCCAGAGGCATATGAAGCCAAGGTCAACAGGTAAGGCTTGTGACTGCAGAGGTGAATAAATCAAGTCATCACGTAAGAAGGCAGGTCAGAATGCAGGCTGCTAATGGCTCCCAGGATCAGCAGGTAATATGGCAGGATGTTGCCTCAAGTCCAAAGAACCAGTGGTTGTGGTAGTTACATAATCTATTGTCAGCTCGAGACTTTCGAGTAAAGGGGTGGAGTTTGGCCTATGAATCAGGTCGCAGCTTGATGACCTCATTTGGAGGTGCTAAGGAGATAAACAGCTGGTTGGAGGCAGGATACACGCTCAGCTCAGTCCCTGCGAGGCATTCTTGTTGACATGCCACATGGGGATAGGCTGATGGCAGACAGTGCCTCGGAGGTGGCGAAGCCACATGGAGACCCCTGCCAGCACTGAGAAGCTTACAACGCCACTGGCTCCACAAGACTTTTCACTCACTGGCCTGTGATCCTCCTGCATTCAGCGTCATTGCATGTGTTTCCTGAGTCTGAAGAGGACCTTATAGATTGGTATCGGACATATGGGCTAATATCGGATGTACGGACTTGATCTGGACTGGGCTGGGGTGTTTTTCTTAATGTACACTTACTCTATATAAAGCTTTCTTACACACGAGTGTCTATGAATTTGTCTCTCTCGTCTACCCAGACTAACACAGTGGTCGACAAATCAGATGGAAGACTCAGACACTGCAATAAACCTCGCCAGCGTTCCCACAGGAAGTAGGCTTATGCAGGAAGTAGGAAGTAAGTCACTCCCAAGAGAAAACTCCCCTCCAATCGCATCAGGGATGTGACCCTGTAAGGGGGCTGTGCGCCACCCTAGTCTTGTAAGTGCATGGCTGCGCATCATTTCTTCCTTTCACTTCAGTACTGTGCATTCACAGCAAGTTTCTGAGTCTCTTCTGTCATCCATTTGGATTTTTTTTTCTTTTTCGTTTTCTTAATGACCTTTGCTTTCTTCATGGATGATGTTCTTGACGCCATCCCACAACTCATCTGGTCTTCAATCATTAGTACTCAATGTGCCAGATCTATTGCTGAGAGACCTCTAAAATCAGGTGACTCAAGGCCCTACTTTGGCACTTGCAGACTTGTTTTAAGTTTTTTTTTTCACCTTTAACTTGGACTTGCACAAGACCAACTGTCGGTTTTGCGAGTGGCTTTATTTTGACCAGTGACACTTCTCCGTTTTTTCTTCTCCCAGACACCGTTTGACTTCCGTGTAGTATATCGGGTGAGGTCCACGTGTACAGTCACTATCGATGTCATTTCCAATGAAGAGGTCCTTGATAGCGCTGAATTGTGTCATATGGTCCCAGCAGTGTTTCTATCCACCAAAGCCCTAGGTTTCGACTAGTGATCCTTCTTCGTTTCCAACTTTTGCATTCTATCCCATGCATCTTGATCACAAGCATATTCACTATCAGATGGCAGTGGCTGGTAAAAGTCTTGATTTCTTCACCTATGACACGAGTGTCTGTTGCACATAGACACTATGAGTGAAAGTTGTATTAACTATTTTTTATAGGCATAAAGGTATCATCCTCGCACTGACATCATTGTACTTCAGGATAGTTCTTGAAATATTCATTTTGGCCATGAATGTGACGTCATTCCTCTTCAATTTATTATTCCCAGCATAGTAGACCATGTGACCATGAGATTCAAAATGACCAAACCAGGCCAATGCCTAGGATACCGACCTTCAAGCATCCCACTTGATTTTTGACAACTTCCCATTTTCCTAGAGTCATGCTTTGCACATCCTATGTTCGGATTAACGATGGGTGTTCCCAGTGAAGTCTTCTCATTTTGAGTCATGCCACATCAGTACATGAATGTCCCCAAAGCTTTACTCTAACCCACAGGTCCCCAAACTTAGTGTGCCTACCACACCCTTGTCAGAAAAAAAAAATCACTCAGCGTCGGAAGGGATTCGAGGGCAACTAACAATCGGCCAGGCAGCTTAGACTTGGCTTAGAAGAATCCTAAAACCCCACTTGTTGCCACTGAGTCCATGTGACTCAAAGCGACCCTGATGTGCCAAAGAGGAACTGCCGCAAAGGATTTGTTGGCTGCAATCTTGAAAGCATTTCCGGGCCTTTCTTCTGAGGCACTGCTGGGCGGTCTGATGTGCTAACCTTTGGAACTTAGCACAGAACTTAAAGTCCTGAGCAGCATGCTTTGTAACAGGTAGCTTTGTCTCTCTTACATGATAACACCCTGGTATACTCCACAATATATTCGTTTTCCCAACGAGTATCTCCAGATTACTAAGCGCTTGTAATTCCCACCACTCATCTGTCCGTCTGTCGCTCTCTGGGGGCTTACATGTTGCTGCCTGGGAGCTATGCCACTGCGGTTCAAATACCCTTCCGACTCATAGTGACCCAGTGTAAACAGCAGGGAACAGTGCTTGCGCCTGCACCACCCCCACAATTGAGGACGGTGCAGGCCCAGCTGGTGTTTCTTTCTGTTGGACAAAGGGTGGCGACGAGTCAGGACTGACCTGATGGTCCCTCACAATAATAGCTCTGCCCTCAGGGGTCACTATGAGTCGAGTTGGCAGCCGCTTCAATGGCAGTGGGCTAACCCAACTCGGGAACACATCACACAAGCAACATTTTCTATCTAGCCTGATGAAATCAAGCTCCCTAAGAAATTGCACTTGTCCCTGATGCAATATTGCTTTAACTTGCACTGGCAATGACGTCTCTTTGATGTTGGGGGGATCTGGAGTTTTTCTGAATGATATCCCCAACAGGACCAGTCCAACATTGGAGATGGCACAAATTGAGGAGAAGCCATTTGACTCTTTCGGGGATGGCTCCTCTCACAGAGAGACATCTCTCTCAGTTCCTCTTGGGGCCACTCTGCTCATGGCACAGCACCAGCTGCTTCTGTTTTAGTTTCTTCCTTTAAACACAAAGACAAGCCTATGACCTTTGTGACCCTGAAAAAACACAAATGCTCAAAATCATCATTCTCTCAATATCTCTATGATGTGCACCTTTTTCCGATTCAGTATCCTGCGATTGATTCTTCTATTTGGAGGCAAAGACATAGAGCTCATCAATCTGAAGGCACAGATGGGCAGCAGAGGGGCAAAAGAGGGAATGCGGTGCCTAAGTGACAGCTACAAATGCTTTCAGTCATTTTGATTTGAGCATAGAGGCTGACGTTTTTGAGTCCTTGTGCTCAGGGTTTGATTAAACATGTCTGGGAAGTGTTTTATGATCAAACATTACAAATGCATTAACATGATAACCCTGCCTAGTGGGCAATAACAAGTCCAGTAATAAGTAAGAGCTATAGTACATTGCACATTTACTACATCATACATTTCAGGCATCGTGCTAACACTTTGAACAATGGTAACTTTTTTGGGGAAGCAGTTCTGTGTGCTAGGCCCTGTAATGAATATTTTTGCATACATAAACTAATTTGATCTTTACAACAGCTCTTGGAAATACACACTATTGTTTCCACCTCACAGATGAAGGTGCTAATTAAAGATAGGGTGCCGTTCTAATGACCCTATCATAAGGTGATTCTTCCCCCGCCCCCCGAATAATAAATTCTGATGTAAGTTGAACACCTCTTTTTCGGAGTGTCCATTATTATTGTCTTTTATTAGTCTTTTTTTTAACCAAGCCCATCTCTCTATGTCTCCAGGGGTTGGAAACATTACGAACAAACATCTGCCATCCATCATCTGAGAGTGGGAACCTCAGCCAATTCTGCAAATCCACGGTGTACAAGGAGGCAGTGAAACAAAAGAAAACAAGAAAACCAACAGATGGTCTCAGGTGAGCTTCCTCAGGGAATACCTGGCTTGAACTAGCCCAAGACCAAACAGCAATCACGTGTGGAAAGAGGTCAACCTTGTCCACGGCAGGGCAAGCTCTCCACATGATGCGTCTGAAATGCCCGCGGTTGTAGGTGTGGTTTTGACAGCAGTAAGGACTCGCTTTGTGTGTCCACACTGTTGTTGGTAGGGGCCGAGAGCTGGTTTCGATGCGCGCTGAGCCCACGTGAAAGAGCAGGACCGCCCCATAGCGTTTGCTAGCCTGGCAGCAAATCGCCAAGCCTTTCTCCCTCAGATCCACTGGACAGGTTCGAACCACCAACCTTTTGGATCGTAGTTGAAAGATTAAGGGTTGGGCTGCCAGGGTGGTAAATGTTTTACGATATCCTGCTCCCACACGAACACTGTCAAGGACTCCGAAGCATCCCCACCATTGATAACAGTATCTCCTTCTCAAGGCAGGCAGGCAGGCAGGCTTCTCACCAATAGGTTCTAGTCTCCGCAGAGTGGAGTCATCGCAGGGATGCGCGATTCGTGAGGAGGTGCCCATGGGCCACTTTCGTGACTGCCAGGCTGATGCATCGCTGCCTGGTGCACTGTGGGAAACACGAGGCTCCTCTGTCTGAGCAGGGTGCTTGAGGTACAGAGTTAGGGCTCTGGGGGTGTAGGGGTTATGCGCCGGGTTGCTAATGATATGGTCAGCAGTTAGAAACCACTAGCAGCTCCATGGGAGAAAGATGGAGCTGTCTACTCCCATAAAGAGTAACCGTATCCGAAGCCCACAGGGGCGGTTCCACACTGTCCTGTAGGGCGACTATGGGGTGGCATCAATTCACGGCAGGGAGTAGGATACGATGGGGGCCACCATGGCTCAGCGGTAGAATTCTCACGTTGCAGAAGGGAAACTTCGGTTTGATTCCCAACCCAGGCTCGTCACCCACAGCCATCGCCCCTCTGCCAGACTTCTAAGTAGCCATGATGCTGAACCGTGCTCCGCGGGGCACCCAAGCTAAGAGGCACTTGGCGGAAGGGGCCTGGCGCTAGAGTTCCTAACCCGTCAACGAAAACCCTCCGGTCTCGCCAAGCCATTCTGTATTCAGGGTGGCTTTTTCACGGTGTATGGCGTTCCCTCGAGTCAGCAGCCAGCTTGGTGGCCGACCACACCAACCATAAGGCACAGAAACACACTGTCACTCTTACACAAGGAACTCGGGTGGGGCCACAGTGAAACGCTTGATTAGCCAAAATGTAACCTGCTCCAACCCGGCCGCTCCCCTGTAGCATGCCGCGGCCACCTGCTTCTGTAAAGAACCCCGCGGGGGAGTTCTACTCTGTCTGTAGGGTGGCTCGAGCTGGGATGGACGCAGTGACACAGCAAGAGCAGCAGCAACCTTGACCCCTCTGCACGGAAAGGAATGAGAAAAATACCAGAGGAAATCCGCTCACAGAGTTGTTCAGCCACATTCAATCACCTTTCACAACTTCCACGTGCAGAGGACAATGAGCACTGGGCTGCAGCCTGTTCTTTGTTCCTTCTACCCCAAGCAGGTGTTCTTTGTTCCTCTACGCCTGGGAACCAGCGCCATCAAGGGGCCAAGACAGGCAGGCCCGCCCAGGGACAGAACTGTGGCCCCATGTGACCAGCGCCTCGCACAAGCACCCAGGCCTGGGGTCACCTGGAAGCCTGGAGAGGGGCAGGCGAATGAAGCCCCCCACCTCACGGATTGGGCTGTGTCCCTGAGCCGCAGTCTCATCGGGTGTATGCCAACAGCCTATCGGGCAATGCCACGTGTTTTCCTTTACCTTGTTCAGGAGCCTCTTCGTTCTCTAATTCTTTGGCTGCAAAGATGTCTTTAATGAAAATCAGGTCACTTTTCAAGGTTTCCAGCTTCTCTCCGTCAAGTGATTCTAAAAACGACCGAACCTGAAAGCAGAAAGAGGCCAGCAAAGCTGTCATCTTTTCTTCTCATCAGGGATGCTGCCGCCCAGCTGCCCCTGCAGTCCTGGGACCAGAGTGAGTGACTCGTGGTGGGGAAGTGGTAGTGGCCTCAAAGGCTGATTTCGAACCCACCCACTGCCGTCGAGTCAGGGACCCGCAAACTCAACTCAACCCAAACCAAACCCAATGCCATCAGGTAGATTTCAGTTCATTTCAATCCTCCAGGTCTGGGGAGAATGGCCCGTGTGGGTTTCTGAGGGTATAAATCTTTATGGGAGCAGAAACCCTCATCTGGCTGGTGGATCTGAACTGCTGACCTTGCAGTTAACAGCTCGACTTGTCTCCTCTATTTGATCTCCAAGACTGTGCATCTTTGTCAGAGCAGACAGCCTGGCCTTGGATAGTGACCTCACTACCTCTTAACTGTGCAATGCTGGGCAAGTTACCTGGGTCTCGGGTTTCTTAGTTTAAAATGAGATTCACACCTGAGAGAGTGAATCTTGAAGAAGGGCAAAGTCAACTGATCATGGCCATGGCCATGGCAGCCAATGTCAGTGGAGGGCATGAGTGGGTCATTGAATCGAGGAAGATGCTGCCCTTCCCCCTCATCCCACTGTCTCTGCTCATGACCTTCAGGCCGAGCCGCCCTCTCTCTCAGTCTGAAGATGGATTCGAGTTTCCAATATGGTCAAAGGGCACAGAGAACCACAAGGAAATGTCAAACGTGACTTTGTGTGGGACAATGTGTTTTTTATTTTCCATTGAATACGATGCTTAATGAGACCGTACCCACAGAAGGGGGATGTTTTGATTTCTCTGCGTCTTCTGGAGTGTCCTGGGTGGAGCAAACGGTTAATGTGCTCAGATGCTGATGGAAAAATGATCATCTGGGGTCTTAAAGGCTTGAAGATACACAAGTGGTCATCTAGCTGAGAAGCAACAAAGCCCACATGGAAGCAGCACACCAGCCTGTGTGATCATGAGGTGTCGATGGGATCAGGCATCAGGCATCAATGACCCAGAACAAAATATCATATCGATATGAATGAGGGGTATGCGGAATGGAGACCCAAAGACCATCTGTAGACAATTGGACATGTGAACTCACAGAAGGGTCACAAGGAAGAGATAAGCCAGTAAGGTGCAGTGTAGCATTGATGAAACATACATCTTTCCTATAGTTCTTAATGCTTCTCCCCCAACTATCATGACCCCAATTCTACCTTACAAATCCAGCTAGACCAGAGGATGTACACTGGTAAGAGCTGGAAACACAGGGAATCCAGGACAGATAAACCCCTCAGGACCAATAATGAGAGCAGGGATACCAGGAGGAGGAGGAGAAGGTAGCGGGGAGAAAGGCAGAACCGATCACAATGATTGACATAGAACCCCCTCCCAGGGAGACGACAACAGAGAAGTGGGTGAAGGGAGACAGTGGTTGGTGTAAGACATGAAAAAAAAAAGATAAATTATCAAGGGTTCATGAGGGAGGGAGGGAGGGGGAAATGAGCAGATACCAAGGGCTCAAGTAGAAAGAAAATGATGGCAACATATGTACAAATGTGCTTGCCACAATGGATGGATTGTGATAAGAGCTGTAAGAGCCCCTGATAAAATAACATTAAAAACAAACAAAGTTTGTCTGATGATGGACTTCTGAAGGTCAGTTGCTGCAAAGCCCCGGAGCGCAGCTCCCCTCGGACACGCACGGGGTCTCCGGGAGTTGGAATTGACTGGGGGCAACTAGATTGGGCTGCCCATCAGCACGGGCTTCTTCCCCAAACTTCACTCTTTACAGTAGGGTCAATGAGGTGAGCAGAAGAGTTGCATGCTGAGAGTGTGGCTGGGGCATGGCTGTGGGGATGACGGTGTCCTCACATGGCCCCGTGTGGTGGGAGGCACAGCTGGAGTTAGGGACCTGAGTGAGAATGGGAACCTGGTAAGCGTAGTGGTTATGGGTTAGGCTGTGACCTGCAAGGTCAGTAGTTCAAAACCACCAGCCACTCCACAGGAGAAAGACGGGGATTTGCATTTAACAGTTAGTCTCAGAAAGTCCCAGGTGCAGTTCTACTCCGTCCTATGGGGTCACTGTGAGTCAGCACTGCCTCTGAGGCAGTTGAGTTTGGTTTAGTTTTTTACACCAAGAGGTGGGGTCTCGGTGGCTCTCACTGGGCTGGGCCCTCGAAGGCAGAGGAGGGATAAAAGCTTTGGCAAAGGACCGAAAGGAAAAAATATGGAGCATCAGGCTGTAGGACATTGGAGATCTTAGCCTAACAAGAAGCAGGCTCTAGAACTGAGATCAGTGAGTGGCGTGATATTCAGTTCCTCCCATGTTTAAGAGCACAGTCATGAACATGCTGTTTGAAATGACTGATGCAGGTATACCTGGCTTTCGCTTTCATTGGACAGAATTTCTAAGGCTTCCAGGTGTGACAAGCCTTGATATTCATCAAACAGCATCCCGTAGTGGACCGTCCTCTCCACCGTGAGCTGCTGGGCCAGTCTCTGCTTCTCTTTCTCTTTGGCTTCCCTCAACATCTGCAGAAACAGACAACGTATACATGATGAACATATTCTACAATGCTTTCCAGGCCATTTCTTGCATAAGATATACAGGGAGATGGGGAAGTGTGCCTGGATGGATAAGGGTAAGGTTTTAGTTACCCTGGAATTTGCAAACAATGTTTTTAAAAACTGATGTTATATTAATAACCCACCTGAAGTTTTATATAACATCCATGCCACTTTCATGTAATATTTCACCTGGAACTTCATTTGCTTATTAAGTACAGAAGGAGCCCTGGTGGCACAGTGGATCATGCACTGAACTCCTAACCACAAGGTCAGAGGTTCGAACCCACCAGCTGCTCTGTAAGAGGAAAATGAGGCCTTTGGCTCCTGTAAAGATTTACAGCTTTGGAAACCTAAAAGGGGAGTTTTACCCTGTCCTCCAGAGTCTCTATAAATCAAAATCAACTCGATAGCAGTAATTTCCTATTACATACCAAGAAGCCTGGTGGTACAGTAAATTAAGCATCTGGCTGCCAACCAAAAGGCCTGCAGTTCAAGCTAACCAGCAGCTGTGCAG
Organism: Tenrec ecaudatus; assembly: GCF_050624435.1. Lineage (NCBI taxonomy): Eukaryota > Metazoa > Chordata > Mammalia > Afrosoricida > Tenrecidae > Tenrec > Tenrec ecaudatus. The sequence continues at coordinate 183,143,372 of NC_134532.1, forward strand.
GAGAAAGAGGAAGCCATCTGCTTCCGTACGAACGACAGCCTCAGAAACCCTAGAGAGCGGCTCGACTCTGACCCATCAGGGTTGCTAGGGGTTGGAACTGACTTGATGCATTCTTGGGTTTGGTTGTGGATTTCTCAAGTATCAGAAAAAAAGAAACAGAGCAAAATTGACATGCACAGAAACAAGGTTGGAAAGAAACATACCAGGAGCTGAAGAGTACTTTCTTCGGTGGGTGGGATTCATTACCTTAATTCCCACTTTTTCTATGTCTAAGGTTGATGTACATCAGGCGTGCTTAATCTAGTGTGATGGGATTGATGACAACTTCTTCACCAAGGCAGGCTTCAAAGAGGCAGGAAGCTGGCCTGATTAGGTCAGAGATACATTATTCATAGAAGTGTGTGTGGGGGTGGTGGTTATAAAATGCCTTCAATAAAATTAATAAAACATAAACTCGTAAGGTATTCACCAGCAGAGAGTTAATATAAATAAGAACGTTAGCTCAGATTCTTAGACTGCTCTTGAGAAGTCTAACAGTGAATCAAATTCCTGTCCATGTTGATAATTTTCCTACAATTATTTTTTTTGCTGATGGAGTAAAGAGACAATGAAATAAGTGCAAGCTCATAAGTCCTTTCCAATGTTCTGCACTTGCTGTCTTTTATTTTAAGCCTCATTGATTTGACTCCTATGATAGGAGGGTTTATTGTGTCAACCTGGCCAATAAGAACATGTGGGATTAATAAGGTCCCAGTTTGACTGGAGGGCAAAGAGATAAATGGCTCAGCAAGGCCCTCCTCTCTCTCTCGCTTGCTCTCTGGTGATCAGACCAGTGTAGGGCTGCCTGAACTTACGACCTACATTACCTTTGGGACACCCAACCTGTGGACTGTGTGGCTAAAGCTTGAGGTTCCTTCAAGACCTGCTTCGCCACACTGCTGGTATGTACATCGCTTGAGCTGGGGAGTGTTACACCTGTCATCTGGTTGACTGTTGGTGACCAGGCTTGCTGTTTACTGCCTGTGGCCGGACTACCCACATTGCCCTTTGGAAGTCTCAGCTGTCTGCTTCCTTGACCTTGGACCCAGCAGCCTTGGTGACTTGAAGGACTTCCTGTATATTAACTGTTTCATGGAAGTGAGTTGAACTGAGCCCTCCGTACTGCTGTATGGACTAATTAGCTGATATATTCCTTCATGATGTATATATCTATCCATATGTATATGTATATATATCTATCCATATGTGTATATGTGTATATATATATATATATATAACCATAAGTGTCCTGGCTTTGTTTCTCTAGAGAACCCTGTCTAACACAATCCCTCATCCAGTTTACTGGGAGTTGAGTTTGTAGGGTTCTTTTATATCTGTGGGAAGCACCAGGAATTCACTGTCCACCACAAGGAAGATCACCAAGGAGAGATGCTGCTTTTCATCCTTAGCCAATAAAACGGTCAGTCTCTTCCTCATCTTGGGTTCTGGATTGCCGAGAGCTCTCCAGCCACAGAGAGAATGAGCTCTCCTGTCTATATTAAGTTAGGACAGGTTCTGAACTCAAAAGTTTCCATAACAACTCAAGGAAACGATCACTGAGCATTCTTTTACCCCCCACTACCCCCCATGACCTCAGAGACTGTGTGGTGGTGAAACAGAGTAACAGAGTGAGCCAAAGGGCGTTCTTTCTCTACAGGACTTCCATCTCCTTATGGGAGCCTTGCAGAACAGCAGGATGAAAGGGGAGATACAGGGAGAATGTCACTCAGGTGACTTGTGTTCACCCCGACACATGGTGTGAAATTAAAGTTACCCAAAGAAGAATTGGCGGATGAAGGACACTGCCTCGTCCTTTGTCCCCCCTGAGGGGGAAGGACAATTATTCTCAGGAGGAGAAAAGCAGACAAGTTGCCCCGTCTGCAAGACTTCTTGTCAGAGGGGAAGCTGGGAGTCTTACGTTCAAGGCATCGGAGGACTTGGGGACCACCCAGTGCCCACAGTGCCCAGAAGAAGTACAGGCAGAATGCTCCTTAGAAGCAAGGATGGTGAGACTTCATCGTCCGTACTTTGGACATGTTATTAGAAGAGACCAGTCCCTGGAGAAGGACAATAAGTTTGCTAAAGTTCCCAAAAACCTCGAACTCACTGCCATTGAGTGAGTGCCAACTCGTAGTGACCCTATAAGCAGGGTAGAATAGCCTCTATCTATCTACAGAGTAGAACTTCCCCATCTCTCTCCCGAGGAGCAGCTGGGGGTTCCAAACTTTGGACCCTGTGGTTCGCAGCCCAGCGCTTAACCATTATGCCACCATAATGCTTAACCATTACGCGTAACCATTATGCCACAGTCGAGGGGCAACAAAAAGGAGAAAGGCCCTCAACAAGGTGGGCTGACACAGGGCTGCAGCAATGGGCTCAGACATAACAACAATGGTGAGGAAGGCTGCAGCCTGTGGCTTGGCGTCTCATACACAGGGCCGCTATGAGCTGGAACCGACTCCGGGCACCCGCCAACCACTTCATCCACAGCAACCCCTGTGTGCCACACAAATCAGACTTTGAAGTTCGTCCTCAAAAAGATTTGGAAGAAAAGCAACAAAAACCTCAGCATGTGCTTGAAAGGAAAGATTGGACTCCGACCTGAGACAAAGAGACAGTTCTCTCCATGAGGGTCTTTGTCCGCTTGAAGCCGGGGTCGTTTTCGGCCAGCACGTTCATCGTCTTCTTGCCAATAAATTCCAGAGCATCAAGACCCCCGGTCAGGACGCTCTTACCCTGCGGATGAGAGCCTCGCGTGAGATCAGATCATTATGTCTGGCAGTTTCCTGACAGTCAGAAACTCCCAGGTCACACACTCTCCAATATGAAAATCAATATCAAGCCACAGTTTTTGCGTGTGTGACATCATGAGATTTATCACCCGTTGAATCAGATTCTGGTTTTCTGGGGAAATCTATGTTATAGACTTTGTAGGACATATGAGGTTATTAAAAACTGGTGCTCAGAGGGAGGGAAAAAACCCCGCTTACATTAGGGATTAATTGTACTTTGCGGGTGTGAATAGATATGTATCTAAGACGTAAATTAATAGGTGACCCAATTCCTGTTTTCCTTTGAAAATGTCTTAGCCCAAGTATAACAGAATTATCTGGAGCGGCCTATTAAAATGTCAAATACTCCTGCGGATTGTGGGAATTCTTTAATCTCAGACCTTGGAGTAGAAGACCCTCGGGCTGTTTCCGATGTTCCTGCATATTTTCCAGAAACTAGAGAGAGACGCCTGTAATTGGTGTATTGATGAAATAAGACAGGTTGGTTTCCCTGGACTGCAGGCTTGAGAAAACGTGTTGTACAGTTATCCCTGTAAACCCCATTGTCTTCCTTAAAAAACAAGATTAAAACAATCAAAATGGACTCACACAAACACAGCTGCTTACATGCAACTCTATGATAGCAATTCCAATATGCGTCTCTCTGCATCTCCCCCTCTCTTTACTCGGATAAAATTTCCATTACGTTTAAATTGGAGTACACACTGCAGAAGCCCGGACGGCACAGCAGCTACACGCTCCATCGGTAACAGAAAGGTGGGTGGCTTGACCGCACAAGTTGCTCAACAGAAGAAAGGGGTGGCAGTCTGCTTCCCGAAAGTCATTGTTCTTCGGGGGCTGCTGAGGGGGCTCTGACTCATAGAAACCCTGTGCCTGGTCCTGTGCCATCCCCACGAAAGCTTATCTCTGCAGCTATGGTGGCAATCCATCTTGTTGAAAGGCTTCCTCTTTATTTTGTGCTGGGCTGATAACCTTGAGGTCAGCAGTTTGAAACCAGCAACCACTCTCCGGGAGAAAGAAGAGGCTTTTTACTCCCATAAAGCCTTGGAAACCCACCCGGGCAGTTCCACCCCGCCATGGCAGTGAGTTTTGGTTTTAACAGGGTTGTGACAGTGTTGGAAATCCTCTAGGGAAGTTCTGCTCTGTCCTGTAAGGTCACTATGTGTCAGAACCGGCTCGATGGCAATGAAATGTATACCTTTCACGATCGTGATGAGAAGCAGTAAAGAAACAATATTAAATCTCACTGAAGCCATAAGCTTGATTAGTGAGTCCCTGCCTTCTTATACATTTAGGTTGTTTTAAGTGGAGAAAATCAGTAACTGGGCCATACACAGACTTTTAGGACGTAGGTCCTTTGGAAGGATGGTGGGATGTCAGGAATCCACACTTTTGCGTGATCTGATTAAGTTTCCCTTAAGGCATTATGAGGCATTAATTAGTTCAGTAGGGAATAACATGGGTGAAGAAGACACATGGGGGCTTGCAGGTAGGGCAGACCGGTGGTGGAGTCCAGCGTTGAGGGCAGAGGGGCCATCAGAGTTGGAGACACACAGGAAGGCATGTGAGCATGGAAAAAGGCAACACCAGGGCCTGTGTTGTATGTAGTTCGGAGAAGTAGGTCTTGGTTTCTTCTGTCAGAGATGCTGGACGCGTTCCCTCCAACCCCCAACCTGACAAACGCCCTCATGGTGTCACGGACTTGCATTGTAACAACTCTAGAGGTCCTCAAGTAGCAAACTCACTCACCGCCGTCGAGTCAATGCCAAGTCCTAGGACACAGGACAGGTCAGCGTAGAACTGCCCCGGGGAGTTCCTGAGACTGTAACTCTATGGGAGCAGAAAGCCTCATCTTTCTAGTAGCAAAGAGAGGGCCAAAATCATTGTCTATATTTCTGACATGCTCTGACCCCCAAAGTATGGGCGAGGCGCCCTCAGGTGTGCGGCCCAAGGCCCCTGTTCACCCTGTGTTGCATGAGAGGTGCCTGCTGTCTCTGCATGACAGAATCTTGTGCCCGCTTGCTGACCCGTGTGGGCTCCTGATACACACGTGCTAGTCAGCATTTCACAAAGGGAACAAATGGGACATGAGTTGTCTTCCTGGAGAGACTCATTACTTGGCTCTGCAGAGATGAGTTGCACAATTGACGAATGCGGTGGATAAAATGTTGAACAACCCAGGCATCCATCAAAGGAGGTGCGAGGAACACGAGAGAAAAGACAGTAACGAAGAGGCTCGGTTGAAACTCAACCACGTCAAGTGGCTGCAAGCATATGATCGAGAACCAGTGGTACTGAAGGCACAAGTCCAAGCTGCACGATGGGCACCATCAAAAGCCAGAGTCCAGGAATGGGGGGAATGCCACGTGAAATCCTTCAACAAGCTGATAAAACATTCTCCCCCCAAAAGGGGACCCAACAGAATATGGCAATGATTGGGCAGTATCATGAACATCACGTGCAAGGACAATTTGACTGAATACGACTTAGAAAACAGTTGCATCAGAACTTAGACAAAGGGCTGTCAAAAAACCCAAGCCAGATTCCGAAGAGGGTACGAGCTGAAATCAACTGGATTGTTTTTTGTGTGCTGTGGCTGATGAGAACAAACCAGCTCTCTTCCCGAGGCAGGCAGGGACCGGAAAGGAGAAATCTATGGAGTGATGGGAGGAGTGGGGGAGGGAGCACAGGCCGGGGAGAACATTGATCTTCCCCTCCCGTGTGCACTTCCATACCATCCCTAGGCTGTAGTCCTTCTGACTCCCAGTGGGCACGTTTCATCCAAATAATGTTGAGCGTTTTTCAAATTCAGGGTTAGGAGACACAGCTCATGGAAGCTGAGAGAGAGCCCTCCCTGCCCCCCAGCCCGAGGCAGCCCTGCAGTTGTTGGGAAGGACACTGTGCAATCAGGCTGGGAAGTGTTCCTTTTCAAAAGGTGCCTTCTTTCCCACCTAAAATGTGCCGCGTTTTGCCCTTCCTCTTTTGGTTTCAAGGTCAGACCTGCTCTGTCGTGGAAAGCATAATAAAACCATAATCCTAAATTATGAGCAAGGCATCTTGGCGCTGGCTCTGACGGATCTAGGTCTCCAGTAAGTAGACGTCGGGAGGGGAGGCCCTGCAGGTGCACTCACTGTGTTTTGCACGGCGCTGGTGATGGCTGACAGCATGCCCCGAGACCCCGACGATGGAGAGGTGGGCGGACTGTCCATGGGGCTCTGGTCGGTGACAGCGCCAGCTACTAAACAGGGGAAAATCCTTTTAGCATTAATTTTGCTGCTCTGAACGCGAGACCCTTCCAACTGCACATGTCATGTCACCAAGCCCAAGTACAAGAAACCACCCCCCAAAAAACATATCGCTCACTTGGAGAGGCTTCATTTTCAGTCTCAGGCTGGCCCCCGTCTGCTGATCCGGAATGGGCTCCGTGAATCCGGAGGGTGGCCCCTGCTTTTTCCTTGACTGCCGTCAACCCCTGGCCTGTCAGGAAATACACGCAGGGCTCCTGGATACGGCAAAAGCAACCCCATCGCTGACCTTACAAAGCTTTGACAAAAGTTACCTGTGGACATACTGCCATCATGGTGGCCTAGTGGTTACGAGTTGGGGTGCTAACCACCAGGTCAACAGTTCAAAACCACCAGCCGCTCCAAGGAAGATGAGGCTTTCTACTCCTGTAAAAAGCTGAAGTCTCAGAAACCCCCAGGAGCAGTTCTACTCCACCAGTTCTACCCTGCCATGCGTCAGCGTTGACTCGGTGACAGTCTTTTTGATGCACATTCAGTTATATGTGTACCTCCTAGTGGTAAGAAAAGCAGTCACAAACAGCCTAAGCATTGGGAAGAGACTGTATTTGAAGGGGTCAGCCCTGCTACTGCCTAGCTGAGTGGACTTGGGGAAGTTACCTTGAGGCTCAGTTTCCTCCTGAGTATCTATACCTCATTGTTGAGAGGAAAAAATGCGATCAATGGGGGTTAGTTAAGTGTTTTCAAAACAAACCCCAAACTATAGGGCAGGGCAGAACTGCCCCTGTGGACTTGTGAGGCTGACTCCTTACGGGAGTAGAAAGCTTGGTTTTTCTCCCGCGGGGTAGCTGGTGGTTTCGACTGTGCAGCCCATGACCACCCGGCAGCCTGGGCTCGCCACACACCTGCTGCCATTGAGCCCACTTGAACCATTGGAGACGTACAACTTTTTCCTTTTATACCTTTGACTGTGAATTAGCTGAAGGCTTTTGGAGCAAATCATGATTTAACACCCAAAAGTTCATGCATGTTGTGATTCACCTCACCCACTGCGATCTCCACAATGTGCCCTCACTTATGCCACTTCCTGTGTTTCTTGCTGCCATGTGTCCATCTGGCCTCGCCCTCTGAAGTTTGTCCCTGTAGGACAAACGTTGCCCTTTTGATCTTAAATGGTGGATTGTTCTAGCACAGAGGCGGCTCCAGGCCATCGTCTTGGGGCTCGAGCCAGACTCTCTACAACCAGGAAGCCTGGTCACTTTTACGATTTTGTGTTTTATTCACTATTTTTCTCCCACTCTATCTAGGACCTTCTGACACGATCCTTTTCAGAGCAGTTGGTAGTGGTAGTTGGGCACCATCTAGGTCTTCTGGTCTCAGGGTTGGGGAGACAGGTATGGAAGCAGCCCAACAGTCCACGGGTCTCACGATTTCCACGCGTCCCTGGGTTTTCATCACTCTTCTCTCCTCTGGACGAGGAGAAACCAACAGTTGCAGCTGAGACGGCTGCTCGTGAGCTGTAAGACGCCAGCTGCCGCTCACCGAAGAAGGCTGCAGCACGCTGTCTTTGTGAACTAAGTTATGCCAGTTGACTGGTGTTGCCCCAAGACTACATGGTCCTTGTCCCCAGGCCCAATGACCCTTTCCTTCCAAGGTGTTTGATTGTGACTAAGAAGTTTTCACAACGTTGCCCGCTTGTAGGCTCCACGGCAGCAAAAGTAAATACACATCTAGGAATATCCTGAACCACTCACAGGTGGATATGCTTGTGGGCATGCCCTCCCTCTCCCTCTCCCGCCGGCTCATGCTGTGTGTCTATCCAGGCATCTTCTCATGGATCCTCACGCTGGCAGGGGTGTGTATACCGCAGCACTGGCCTCTGTCGCCTTTCACGCTCACACACCTCCCGGCCTCCATCGTGCCTTTCCTGCCCTCCCTCGTATGGGCGTATCACCTTCCCCGCCACCCACATGAACATTCGCCTACCCTCTAACCCAGTGGTTCTCAACCTGTGGGTCGTAACCCCTGTGGGGGTGTCAAATGACCTTTTCACAGGGGTTGCTTAAGACCATTGGAAAATACATATTTTGGATGGTCTTAGCAACTGAGACACCGCCCCTCTGTTGGTCTCTAGGCAGGTCACCTCACAGGCAGATATGCTGATCTGGTGAGAAAGAAGCTATCTTAACCTTTGCACTGTCCGTTGACTTTGGCTTTTTATGCATACTGTCATAAAATGTAGCAATGTATTTTACTGTTGGTATATTAACTCTGTTACCCATGCTACACCATACTTCAAGACAAAATTTCACTTATTTGTATTTAGAAATAAATATTTCACAATATAGTTACTTATTTCTTATAACTATGTTTTAGTTATGTTCAATTTGTAACAATGAAACTACATCCTGCATATCAGATATTTACATGACGATTCATAACAGTAGCAAAATTACAGTTAGGAAGTAGCAATGAAAATAATGTTATGGTTGGGGGTCACCACAACATAAGGAACTGTATGAAAGGGTCGCAACATGAGGAAGGTTGAGAACCACTGTTGTAATCCATGACTTCCCCTCCCTCTGTCCCTTCCCCTCCCACCCCTGGCAGCCATCAAAGAACGTTTCTTTTTGTGGGAAAAACCTATTGTTAACTTTCTGTGATAGCGGTCTCATATAATATTTGTCCTGCAGGGCTCTACTAACTTCACTTGGCACAATATCCTCCAGATTCATCAGGTTGTGAGATGTTGCACAGGTCTGTCGTTACTCTCTAGTAGCCTATTCCACTGTGTGTGTGTGTGTGTGTGTGTGTGTGTGTGTGTGTGTGTGTGTATACCAGAGTTCCGTTATCCACGCTCCCACAGCTGCGCTGGTCGGCCGTTCCCATCAGTGTGCTGCAATCAGCAGGCTGTGCACATCCTGCATCTATGCGCACCGTGGCTCTCATTTCTCTAGGATGTATACCAAGTAGAGGATCGCTGGGTCATGGAGTGCGGCCTGGGAAAGCTGTACATGAGAAAACAGCCTCATCTTTCTCCCACAGAGGAGCTGGTGGGTTTGAACCACTGGAAGTCCAGCCAAAGCCCAAACCAAGCTCACTGTCATCAAGCCAGCACTGACTCACAGCGACCCTATGGGGCAGGGTAGAATAGCCCCTGTGAGTTTCCGAGGCTGCAACTCTTCATGGGAGTGGAAAGCCATGTCTTTCTCTTGAGGAGCGACTGGTGGTTTCGAACTGCTGACCTTGAGATTAGCAGCCCAAGTCCATACTGATGCTTATTATTCCTTTCTGTTTCACAGTCTTGTTACCAACCCAGGATTCAAAACCCACAATTTCATATTTGAGTACTGCACCTGAGCTAGATGCTCTTTATGCTCTGTAAGAATCACAAGGCAGGTATGTCACACCCATTTTTAAATTCCTTTCAGGTCTAGCAAATTATAGGCACTCAATATTTGTGAAACAGGGGTCAAGTGCACCTTTCCAAGGGACAGTCCTTTAGCATGGAACGTTTGAGAGTTCAGGGTGCAGAGTAACTGAGCCCCAAATCAAAAGGCAACCTGTAGGCAAACCTCCAAACACACCTCAGCTAGGAACGCTGGTGGCGTTGTGGGCTATACATCAGGCTGCGAGGGGCAAAGGGAGAAGTTCAAAACCTCCAGCCGCTCTCTGTGAGAAAGAGGAGGCTTTCTACTCCCAGAATGAGCTGCAGTCTGGGAAATCTACCTGGTCCTGTGGGGTCGCTGTGAGTCGGGAGGAACTTTATGGCCATGATTGCTGTTGCATTGAGCTCGAAGAGCCTAGTGGTCTTAAGTCACACCAGCAACCGCGACCCAACTGATGTGGAGCCTATTTAGACGCACGGAGACCCAGTTGGGCGGCCGCGGAGGACCGTGCTCCTTTGGGTTCCACTGGAAGGCTTTTCTTTGATGAGCAGCCGAGCACGTGACCACAGGCACCACCAGATTTCTGCAGGAGGGACCGACCACACGCAAACGGCAACCGTATGGGGCAGGATGCCACCTGGCCAGGGGCGGCTGGTTTCTCGATGGCCCCACAGCCCAGGACAGGCGCACTGACTATGTGGTCCAGATCCGACCTTCCCACGCACACTGGAAAAAGAAAATCAACGTTGGCTTGATGGGGAAGAGTCCTGTTACATTTTATTCTCGAGAGATCCCCACCCCTGCCTTCAAAAACCCTCCCACCTGCCCCCCTCACAACACCCCCGCAAGAAGACAAAGCTTTGCTCAGCGTTTCCAAACCAGAGGAAGGCACTATTAGCCCGTCACTCACAAATCACCGCCCCGTGAGTCCTTGCCTGTGAACTCAGCACAGCGCCCTCTTGGCTTTCCATCTCCGTGAGAAAGGAGAGGCCTGTGAACTCAGCATAGCGCGCCCCCTCGGCTCTCCCTGAGAAAGGAGCGCTTTCCCTAGGGACTGGGGAAACCCCACCATGCTAGAACCAGAGGCAGCGGCAATGGTGAGTCACAGGGAGAGGGCCCCAAGTCACAGCAGAATCCGAGAGCTAAATAGACCCTTGTCTTCCAAGGCATTGCTACAATTACCACACGTCCACCTCCCCAGTGAGAGCATGATGGGGATGAATCACGCACGCAGATAATAGTGTTTTATCGGCTTCCTCCTTATTCATAGCCCCCTGGGTGGTGCGAGCTAAGACATCTCTGCTACTAACTGGATCGGAAGGAAGGCCTGCTGACCTATTTCTGAAAGGTCATTGATAACCTCACGGAGTACAGCTCTACTCTGAACACATGGGGTCGCTATGAGTCAGAATTGACTCCTGGTTACTGTTTTTCCCCATTCCTATTTATAATCATTTTTCTAAAAACTAGGCTTGTTGGCATACATATACTTCACTTATTATACAATTTAATCATCCAATCATAAGATTTGTGCAGTCATCATGACAATCAATTTCAGAATTTTTTTTTAATAAGAAGATTTAGTATGGCTTAAATAAGACAAAGACACACCATCCGGATAAGGGAGGCCCATAGCAGGAGGTCCAAATGACGTCCAAGAATTTGTGGTCAGGCCACTAGTTATCTAAGGAGGGGACAAAGAAACCTGTCCCCAAATCACTATTAATAGAGATCAATATATCACTGTTACAGATGGAACAATAGAAGTGGGGAAAAGGACCATGACTGGACACGTAGATTATGTTAGACTGAAGAATTTATAATAGTTCTGGGCCTTCCAATCACGGTAGTCGGGCACAACTGATAGGGCCTCTTGAATCTTACTATAGAACCAGAGTCCTGATATTTAGCAAACACACATGGTATTAACTACAGCCAATGGAAATGGCTTGTCATACGCTACGTAGAAAACCAGAAATGTGCATCTAAAAGGGTGTCCCTAGTCATTACGTTAAGCCTTACCTTGTAATTTTTTGCTTTTCATTTTGACACCTCTTTGGCTTAGCCATAGAAGGATGTATGGTTTTTATCCATTGTCGTCAAAATACTCTGTAATGCAGGGAGTACCGTTATCTCCACTCATATAGGAGCCCGGCCGTGGCTCCCTGACTTCCAAGGCAATCTCACTTAGTTGAGTCGCATCTGAACAGTTTTGAGTGTTGGCTCTGGTAGCACGGTGGTTACTCAATGGGCTGCCACCCGCAAGGTTGGCGGTGCAAAACCACCAGGCGCTCCTCAGGAGAGAGACACAGGCTTTCTACTCCCCTAACAGTTAGTCTTGGAAACTCACAGGGGCAGTTCTGCCCTGTCCTGTAGGGTCGCTTTGCGTCGGCACCGACTGGATGGGAGTATGGTTTTGTTTTGTTTGGGTGCTATGCCCACGCTAGAGTGCTGTGTGGGGCGGCTCAACACACGTAGCAATGCATGTTTTGTGAATGAGAGTTGGCGTGTCAAACGCATCCTCTGGAAAACAGTGTAATAGTTGTAAGATCTGTTTTCTAAGGTTGATACTATGGGCTATCTTTGTGGATTGCCTGATGTTTAGGGACTTTTTTCCCCTCTCAAAATAAACAAGTCCTAGAAGAGCTGTAAGAGCCCTCAGTAAAATGATTTTTTTTAAAGTAAAAACAAAGGAAAATAAAGCCCAAGTCCTTATTAAACCAGGAATTCGGAGGGAAAAAAACGGTTTTTAGAAATTAAATAAATAAAACAAAGTTATAAACAGATCATTATACACAATTAAATTCATTATTGAGCCTTTAAAGTAAAATCAAGGTAAGCATTTCGCTGCTACAACTCAGACTTGGATTCTTTCTACTGGCGGCAGAAGAGGCTATCCACATGTCAGACTGCTGACGCAAGACTGAGGGTTCAAGCCCACCAGCTGCTCCTGGGACGGGGTGGGGAAAAGAGCTTTTCTTCCCCCATCAAGATGTCCAGGCTCAGAACGCCACCGCAGCAGAGCTACACCGTCCCATAGCATCGCTGTGAGTCAGTGCCCAGTTGAGGGCACTCAGTTGTTCAGTACGATGTTCTCAAGAATTCCAAACACTTCAATGAACACTTAGGGCATTTCAGGAAAAGATTTCAGCTGTGGGATATAACCATCTAACTCACTGACACCCCGAGTTCCTATTCCTTGCCATCTTTTTTGTTAGCCATGTATATTTTCTCAAAAGGAAGACATGAACAAGGAAATCTCAAGCCAAAAGTTTCACCTCAAACTCTGGAAAGCTGAAAACCCAGGACTACATGAGTCTGGCCAATCTGTCCTGCAGGGCCGCGGTGAGTCGGCACTGAGTCGACGGCAGTGGGTAAGACACAGATCCAGAAAGGCTGGGAGGTCCCACTTGCTCCATGCTCTCCACAGAAAGCCATGGCTCTCATCTCTTCCTCCATGATCTGTCCTTCCTTGAGTGACCCCAGGGTCATGATCCCCTCCTCCACCTTTGCCATCCGTGGCTGAGTAAGCCTTTTCTGATTCTTTGCTTAGAGAGCAGTCTCTCCCTCTCGCTGAACAAGAATAACCGTCTGTATGCATAGGCTGTCTCTAGAAAAATCACTATTTCTAGAGGGAAATACTATTCTCTTTGTGCAAATGAACAGCTGGTTGGGGTTTGGGATCTGTCTGCTTACGGACATAATGAAAGGCTGTTCTCAATGCATTTTCTGATTAGTATTTCCTTATTTTTTTTGCTTTGAAGAACACCCCCTGAACTTTATTTTTCCTAGTGCGAGCACGCCTTTACTGCATTCTTTTAAGCTATAAGGTTATGATTTTTCATAGCGATGGTTTAGACCAGACTGCACCAGATTTGGATGAGTTCCATCTAAAACTTTACTTAGTGTGACATCTAGTGTCCAGAAGGTGGAAGTCAAACTAGGGAGACACTGCAGCCTTTGCCAGGAGTTAGAATCAACTTGAAGGCTGTGTGTGTGTGTGTGTGTGTGTGTGTGTTATTTTTTAACTGCCTAGTTCTGCTAATAACTTCGATGGCAATTATTATCATATCAGCAGCAGAAAACAGTGACCACTGTGAATGCTACCATTGGATGAGCTCCTTTATGTGCCATCAGGAACCCAAGGTGTCCTCCAGGAAATAAAGCCCCTCTAACCCCCAAGGCTCTGAGGATGGACTATTCTTTGGCCCTGAGCAGTTGCAGGAAAAACCAAGATAAATCGCTACTCTCATTATTGGTCCTGAGGGGGTTATCTGTCCTGGATTCCCTGTGTTTCCAGCTCTTATCTGTACCAGGGTACATCCTCTGGTCTAGCTGGATTTGTAAGGTACAATGGGGATCAGGATAGTGGAGGGGGGAGGGAGCATTAACGAACTAGAGGAAAGTTGCATGTTTCACTGTTGCTACCCTGCCCCGATTGGCTCATCTCCTCCCTGCGATCCTTCGGTAAGGGGGTGTCCAGTTGCCTACAGATGGGCTTTGGGTTTCTACTCTGCACTCCCCCTCATTCACAATGATATGATTTTTTGTTCTTTGATGCCTGATACCTCATCCTATCTACACCTCGTGATCACACAGGACCAGAATAGCAATCCAGGAGGGGAAGGGGAAGGTGGGGGAGAAAGAGGGAACTGATCGCATTGATCTACATATAACCCCCTCCCTAGGTGACAAACAACAGAAAAGTGGGTGAAGGGAGACATTGGTCAGTGTAAGATATGACAAAATAATAATAATTTATAAATTTTCAAGGGTTCGTGAGGGAGGGAGAAGAAAAATGAGAAAGCTGATACCAAGGGCTCAAGTAGAAAGAAAAAGTTTTGAGAATGATGATGGTAACAAATGTACAAATGTGCTTGACACAATGGATGGATGGATGGATTTTGATAAGAGCTATATGCACCCCCAATAAAACGATTAACACCCCCCCTAAAAAAACAAACCAAGATAAAACCAAAAGACCAAATTCCCTGCCCTCAGGCCAATCCCAGTGACTGGAAGGAAAGATGACTTTCTTGAGACATTTTATTGCAGTTTGAGTGAAAGTTTACAGAGCACAGTTGGGTTTCTGCTCAACCATTTCCTGACGTTGATTACAACTCCCCATCAAGCACTGCTCCCCTGTGTTTATCACCATTTCTGTTTGTCTTTCTTTCCTACACCCGCCTGTGTCTGAGCTTCATCCGTGGGCCAACGCCTCCCTCCCGGCCTCCCCTGGGTGACTGCTCCGGAGGGCATCCTCCCTGCTGGTGGCTCCACTCTTCTCCACTGGACCCTAAGTCTGGTCTTTTAAAAAAATGACTGAGTTTCACTCCCTTAGGAAAGCGTTATTTTTCTCCCCGAAGAAAGGATTATTATTATATGTGTTGGTTGGTAACCAAGCGGTTAGCTGTTCTAAACCAGCAGCAGTTCTGCGGGCAAAAGACGGGCTTTCTACTCCCATAAAGAGTTACCATCTCAGAAACCTGCAGGGGCAGCTCTGTCCTATCCCACAAAGTCACTGCGAGTTAGAACTGACTCCATTGAAGTGAGTTTGGAGTTGGCTTTCACATTTGAGAAAACAAGAGAGCTGGCAGGGGGCAACCCTTTGCCCAAGGTCATACCACCAGTAAGCAGCCAAGGCAAGAGGTGACCCAAGTCCTGGCTCTAGAACCCACACACTTAATCGCTATGTTACACTTAGAAAAACCTTCCATGTGATTATGCTACAGTGATCTTGGAAATCGGAACCAGCTCTCTAACCTTATCCTTCCCGAAGTGCCCTGGGCAAAGGAGCCCTGGTGGGGTGCCAGTCAGGCATTGGACTGCGACCACAAGGTCAATGCAAACCCACCAGCAGTTCCTTGGGGACAACGAGCAGGCTATCTGCTCCCAAGAAGATGTACAAGACTTGGGAACACTATCATTGGGTCACTGTGAGTGACAACGGTTTGGTTTTATTGTGTTTGGAGCATTGGGTATTAGCATCACTTGGAAGTTTTTAGACCACCCTATGCTGAGATCCCAACACACTTCATGGTGCTTAGACTTTTCTTCTCAAGGTCACCCTGAGACCAGCTCCCCCCTGGCCCCCACCTCAATACAATACCACAATCACTGGACAGTGGGAAGTATCCTCGGTACTCGTGTATAAGCCAAGTTTTCCAGCATATTTTAAATGCAGTTTTTGTGGTAAAATTAGGTGCCTGGGCTGGTATTTGGGTTGGCTTATACTCAAGTATATACGGTAGATGAGACAAAGGCCTGACCCTGAACTTGGAGGGCACCCTGGAAGACACATGCCAAGTCCCAAGTTCCCTGCTGGTTAGGCTGAGCTAGCACACCACAACTGCCCTCCTCTCACAATTGCCCCTGTACGGCCTCCCCCCGCCCCTTCCCTCTTTCACAAGCTTGTCTCTGAGAAGCCTGGCAGAACACCTCCAGCATACAAAACCCTGCCTCCTTCCCCCGCTCGGGCACCTGGCCCAGGACACGGCTCTGCCTCATTCGTGTGCATGGCTGTATAGCATCGAGCTGCACGGAGGCTTCACTCTATTTGTTTTCTAGGGACGGACCCAAGGTTCCAAGTTTTTCCTATCTGTGTGGTGAGCTCTCTCATCTCCCTCAGGATATTTGCTCAAATATTACCTTCTCACCACCCTCTTGAAAACTTTACTCTGCTCTCCTGACTGTGTCACCGCCGCTCCGTGAGTTTTTAATTTTGGACAGACGCATCCCTCTGACACTCCGTACAGTGCTCTGGTTCTTCATGTGCGTTGTTCATTACCTGGCTCTTCCACTACCACGCCGGCTCGGACAGGGCAGGGACCCTTCTCTCTTTTGCTCACCGCTCTACTGGGAGAACCTGGAAGCGGGCCTGGCATACTGTATCTAGGATTTACTGAGCAAACTTTATATCGACAGCTTTGTTCGCGGATCTTAACGACCTTTTGTACAGGATGGAGGGGACTGTTGGGTTGGAAGGTACGTGCATTTGAATGTTAGACTGGCGGGTGTTACGCTGGCCCCAACCCACAGTGAGAGAAAGAGAGAAACACTGCCCCGTCTTGCACTGTCATCAGGATCATCCGTGGACTCACACCCATTGTTAGCGTCCTTGGGTTCTCATTGGCCCATTTTTGGAACCCGATCACCAGGGCTTCTTCTTAGTCTGCCTTAGGCGTGCAGTGCAGGGTTCTCAGAAATAATGGGTGTCCCTGCTGATCTTTTCAGTCCTGGTGGCTCGGCTGCCAGCATCACAGCCACCAAAGTCTGGCATTGACAGATGGGAGCAGAACACTTTCACAGATATTGCTACTCATTCTTGGAAAGGCTGTGCCAATTGACACCTTCCTGGTGGCAGAGTGGTGACATGCTGGGCTGCTTACTGCCAGGTCAGCAGTTCGAAAGCCCTAGCTGCTCCTCTGGAGAAAGATGGGGCTTTCTACTCCCTTATAAGAGTCACAGTCTTGGAAACTCACAGGAGCAGTTCTACCCCATCCTGCTGAGTCAATATTAACTCAATGGTGGTGAGTAGGTGATTTTCAAGGTGCCCTGGTGGTGCCAGCCTCAAGGTTGGTAGTTCAAATCCACCAGCTGCTTCCAGGGAGAAAGATGAGGCCGTCTTCTCCTGTAACGATTAACAGCCTTGGAAATTCACAGAGCCATTTCTACTATGTCCTATGGAGTCGCTACGAGTTGGGATTGACTCAATAGCGTGAGTTTAGGGGAATTGTAGAGAATGAGAATAATTCTCAGGGGTTGGCTGCACCCCAGACTTTCCTATCACTGGACTCAAGATATTATAAAGAACAATGAGCATCCGGTGTTTAAAAAAACACACTGTAACTAGCAAGCAAGCAAACGAAAAGCAAGGAAGGAGTCGTATAAGAGTCTAACTTG
The DNA here is from genome assembly GCF_050624435.1 of Tenrec ecaudatus. Taxonomy (NCBI): domain Eukaryota; kingdom Metazoa; phylum Chordata; class Mammalia; order Afrosoricida; family Tenrecidae; genus Tenrec; species Tenrec ecaudatus. The sequence goes on from NC_134532.1 coordinate 183,160,736, forward strand.
AAGGAATCTGGTTTGCAGAAGGCTATGGATGACAGTGGGAGGCCAAGATATATTTGTGAGGTTTACACAGGAAATAAGACTGGGAACTGGTTACCAATCAGAGGTACATTGGAAAGATGACTATAGATCAAAATGACCATCCTGACTTGAATGGTTAAAACCTTGTCAGTTTATCCCTCCTCTGATGTACGGTAGGCCTGATCTGGTTTTCAACATTTTCTATATTTTATTTTGTGTTTTGTTTGTTCATATTGGGGCTTATTTCAGATGTGTTCTGTCTTCGGGGTGACCCTCCTGAAATTGTGTTGTATGTTTTTCAGATTATGTAACCCAGGATTTATGTACCTATAAGGAAGGACAAGCGGAACATAGGTTTCTTTGGGGTACAGTGGTAGGAGGGGGGGTGGTAAAAGGGAGCTGATGTCAAGGAACTCAACAAGGAAAAGAATGTTGTAAACTGATTGTGGGAGCAACTGTACAATAATGTTTGGTGTGATTTCCATGGAATGCCATTTCTATATTAAAACCCAATTAAATGGCTTTGATAAGAAAAAGGAAAGAAAACCACACAGTAATGATGATCTGTTCATTGCACCGCAGCAAAAAGCAAAGGGTCCATCAAAGTTCCTCACAGAAAGATGCTTGCTCTCCTTAGTGGTGGGTGCTGCCAATCTGCAATCAGACACTCACTTGCTTTTAGGGCTCCAGGTTGACCAGAAGTGTTGCCAAACTGAGCGTGTTTGCTGCGCAGTGAAGGGAAACTCGTGACTCTCTGTGCCTTCTTCAGGGCTTGTACGGGATTGTGGACAAGCTCAATGCATTAATCCTATTATCTTCTGTACCGACGATCCTTGGGGATTCTCACATCACCAGCAATGCCACCTTCAGAAGGAAAGCCCTGTGCGGTTGGTGGTGCTTTCGCAGCGTGGAGCTCTCCATGAAGTGCCGTTTCTGGCCAGCTTGCCATTCTCTGTAATGAACTGTCATGATTTCTGACAGTGCTGGTGGGGGTTTCTGGAAAACGTGGGGAAGGACGAGCAGCTTGGGGGGCAAAGGGAAAGAGGTGATATGGTGATTCAGAAGCGGTGGACACCTACACACAGCAGACCAGGTGTAACATGTGCTCCATCGCTCTTGCGGAAGGGGCGGACGCTCGTAAACTGTCGGTGGGAGGATTTCAAATATGCACTTGGATCTCTGGGAGAAAGCTAGAAGTAAACGACCCCTTCTACATGGAGCTTCTACTGCAATGCGCTTGTGTATTGTTGGCCTTCGGCTTGACTCTTGGGGCTATTGCTCTTGGCTAAGCAATACACTTCAGGGATATTCCAGAGCTAGAAGAGGCTTGTGGCAAATCACTCTGAAATTATCAAGAAAACCTAGTTTTACTGTTGTTAAACGAGTTCCTTTCCCACTCTGATTGCTGCCTGGGTCGTCAGTAGTAACGGTGTGCCTGGCACTGTGTGAGCTCATCCGGAGGCACGGGTGGCAGGAGATCAAGCCATCTCAGAGCATGATGACAGGCAACTGTGGGTGAACCCAATGTCAGACTGATGGCCTCACCAGAAATGAGCTGTTTGCAGAGAAGTGGTTGGGCTCACACAAGCACTGAAAATGCTGCCTTTTCTCATTGCTCCTTGGTCTTAGGGTTGTAGAGCAAAAGGCAACAATTTAAAAATATGGTGCAGCCAATCAAATTTCTATATTTTCCTTCTGAGCCCCATGGTTATAAATATCTTTCCTTTTCTGTCACTAATAGAATATGGACTCATCATAATCGGAGAATTCGGAAGAACCTTAAATTTATCTAGTTTTATCACTGACTTTTTTCCCCTTCAAATAAGAAAGCTCAGTCTCAGAGAAGCCAAGTCTTCTGTGTAGCTATGTAGAGACTGTACTGGTGAATGCCCTAGTGGCACTGTGACTTAAGCGCTGGACTGCCAACTGCAAGATTGGAGGTTCAAAACCATCAGCTGCTCTGCAGAGGAAATATGAGGCTGTCTGCTCCCAAAGAGATTTACAGTCACAGAAATCCTATAGAGAATCACTGAGTCAGAATGTAGGAGCCCTGGTGGTGTAGTGGCTACGCACTGGGCTGCTAACCACAAAGTCAGCAGTGTGAAAGCATCAGCCACCTCCTGGGGAGAAGGGAGAGGCTTTCTACTCCTGTAAAGAGTTACAGTCTCAGACACCCCCAGGGCAGTTCTAGTGTGCCCTACAGAGTCACTATGAATCAGCATTGGCTCATTGGCCGTCAGTGTGCTGTTTGGATCATGAGACAGAATCGACGGATGGCATTGCGTTTGGGTTTTTCATGAGGGTTGAACGTTCCCCCTGCCTAAAGAAAATCATTCAAGCCTATCCAGAACCTCAGAATAAGACCTTACTACGAAACAGAGTCTTTACAGATATAATTAAAGGAGACCACATTGAGTGATAAAACTCAAAAAGACCACTATACTTGAGTAGATTCTGACTCATAATGGCTCAATGGAACCCCAAAAGGACAGAAGAGAACTGCCTCTTGGGGTTCCTGAGGCTGTAAACCAGTATTGGAGCAGACAGCCTCAGCTTTCTCTAGGGGATCAGCTGGTGAGTTCGAACTGATGACCTTATGGTTAGCAGCCCATCCTGTAAACCACGACACCACCCTACAGGTACCCTCATGGATTACAATGCTCCCTAAACCTAGTAACTGACGTCTGTATAAGAAGAGAAGACACAGAGGAGGGGAACAGGTGAAGACAGACGCAGAGTGGCGTGGTGCGGCTATAAACCAAGGTATAAATGCCACAAGTGGCTGGGGACCAGGAGAAACTAGCAGCAGCAAGGAAGGATTCTTCTCTAGGCTCTTCAGAAGACGCTTGACCCTGCTGACCTGCTGACGTCAGCCTGCTAACCCCACAACTCTGAGCGAAGAGAATTTCGCCATTTCAAGCTCTCCGAGTGTGCAAAGTTGTCAGAGCAGCTCCGGGGATCCGACACGGAGCTGGTTTCGGGTGATCACGGCATAGCAGCAGGGCCAGGGTTCAGGTCGTGGCTCTCCTGCTACAGCGCGCCTTCCCGGAGCGCCACTCACTGTTGTGGAGTGGATTCTGATTCACAGCAGCAATCCTGTGGGACAGGGTTTTGAGATTAACTCTTTACAGGAGAAGAAAGCCTCATCTTTCTCCCTCCGATGGCTGGTGGTTTCAAACTACTGACCTTGTGGTTAACAGCCCATCTCATACCCACGATGCCACCAGGGCTCACCCAACAAATCAATTCTCTGGTCAGTCCCCCGCCACCCATAAGCTGTCCTAACGACAGTGACTGCAGGTTCCCAACGAGCTGATGGAGCCCTGGCTTCTATGTCCAGCTCTGAGTTCCCTGATGGGCTCTGTGTTTCGCTCTCCTGCTGGCAACTGGAATTGCCTGTGGGGGTGAGGTTTCCCAATGGGAATCAATCAGTTGAATGGAGGTTATTTTCTTCCTTGACTCTCCACAGGCAATCTATAAACCTTCAAGAGCTGTCCGCTGCTGTGAGCGCTCTGTTTTCCAAACCGTTTCTTTGCCCTCTGACAAAATCTTCAGGCTGAGACCACGACTCTCTATTACGGAGGTTGTGCCTACTCTGCCTCTCTCTCGTGGCTAATGGGACATGGTGTCAGAGGCTCAAGCCAACCATCACAAGGTAAAAAAGAACCAACACAAGAAAAAACTGCCCTGGTGTTGATCCCAACTCCTAGCGGCCCTATGAGAGACAGGAGAACTGCTCCCTAGGATTTCGGAGGCTGTCCATCTATCCTGGAGCAGACAGCCTCACTTTTCTCCCTTGGGAGAGGTTAGGGGGTTTGAACCACATGACCGTTATAGGTGGAAATGTTCACTGGGCTAACACGTGCCCTTTGCAAATATTCTGAAGAATTTCTCCGAATCCTTGATGTTCTTCTGCTTCCAGTCGTGCAGTAGGTCACTCCTCCACCACGCCCTGTTACAGTTTCTCCCTCCGTGGGGGCGGGCGACTAGTTCCAAATGGTGCATTGCTACTAGCAGACACACAGCGTCCTTGGCCTTGTTCGCTGGTGCTTCTGCTACTGAAGCAGGGAGGGGTTGACAGTGAGGTCCGCTGTCCCCTTTTCCTGGGTTCCAGAATAAATACATATGAAGCAAACCAAGCCTGAGCCCTGTGAGCTGATCCAAGAGAAGTGCTATCTAGTTGTTTGCCATTAAGGGTTTATGGTCGCTCGTGGGAGAGCCACAAGGCTAAACTTGGACATGATCACTAGGAACTGACGGCAGCTTTTCAACCAACCACAAGGAAATGAGCACATCCTTCCTACAACTGCACAGAACTAGCAGTGCCTGAAGGATTCTGCCAGGATTCAAAGATCCTGCCTACATGACCCTAGAAGCTGACCTTGAATCTCCGATGAGCAAGCGGCCGTGGTTTTAGCCTGGTGAGACCCTGAACAGGCTTCCAGCTAACCAGCACCCGGACTCCTGATCCATGGAAACAGAGAGAATAGCGCATGCTGGTTGAAGGCACTGTGTGTGTGGAAGGGCCCCTGGGTGGGGCCAAAAGTTAACAGGCCCCTCTGCTCACGGGAAGGTTGGACATTTGCATGCATCCAGAGGAGACCCAGTGACGTGGTGGTGGGTGACGCGCTGGGTGGCTAACTAACCATCACAGCAGCAGTTCGAACCCACCGGCTACTCCAAGAGAGAAAGATGAGGCTGTCTGTTCCTATAAGGATTTATAGCTTCAGAAACCCCAGGGGTTCTACCCTGTGCTGTCAGGTCACTGGGTTGGAATGGACTTGGGGATGGTGGGTTTTGGTTTAGAGGTATCTTGAAAGAAAGACCTGGCAGTCTACTTCCCAAACATTAGCCAATGAAAACCTCAAGGAGCAAGGTGTCTAACTCAGACACCTTTGGGGTTTCCATGCAATTTTGTAGTGACTTGAAATACAGTAATACAAACCACTGCCAGAGGGTCTATGACCTTGGTTCTCAAGGGACCATGTGCAAAGGTCCTACAATCTCAGAGACCACACCTACAGGGACCAGAGTTGGACAAGGGCTAAAGGTGACAGGTACCAAGATCATGGTGATCTGTGGGGGGTAGGGGGATACCTATAGGCATATCTGGATCTACAGAGCCGCACGAAAACCACTAATGAAATTGTGGAATGGTTGCATACTCATGAGACACAGTGTTGATAATCTTCCTGGTGCCTCAGACACAGAGCAAGGTCAAGGGCAACAATAAACAAGCACCTGGTGCAGGTTAGAGACCCGGTTTCTGATCAAGCCAAGCACTGAATGCCTTTGTGGCAGGTTCCATCATTTCATGTCAACTTGAAGATACATAACGGTGTAGGGTGGTGAGCAACCTGTCTATCAGGTAATGTCTAGCAGTAATGTCTCGCAGGGAGTGAGCTGTGTCTTGCCTCCAGTGAGCTCTTTGTCTCCTTAGCACCAACTAAGGTCATCAAGCTGCGACCTGGTTGACAGGCTAAACTCCACTCCTTCACTCATAATAGTCTCAAATTGACAACAGATTATGTAACTACCACATGGATGCCACTGGATTTGTTTCTCTAGTCAACCCAGTCTAACACACCTATCCCCCTGGGGTGTGATTTGCCCCTGAAAACACATCTGCTTGTCAGGAGTAAAGTCAGCGTCATCCAGTGGTTATGTGTGACCCGGGGAATAAAACCCAAAGGCCTCAGTGTGCAGCCGAGCCCCAGAACCAGTTTGCACTGAGCTGCCCCCGAGCAATGTCAGATTACAGGCAGGATGTTTGTCAAGCAAGCTGGGAGATGGAACATCCTGTCAGGGCCCCAAAAGGCCCAAAGTCAAATGATCAAGTGTAAGCTACTCGCTGATGAGAAACGAGAGCGAACACACCAACAGGGGTGAGTAGTCACGCACAGGTGGGCTTTCTGCAGGAGCAGCTTCTATAGAAGGAACGCAGAAGGCACAAGGAGAACACTCCCAGGTCCAAAAACGCTCCAGTGAGTTCTGTGTTTACTGTGAAAAGAACTTACCATGAAAGTTTAATAAGAAAGCCAATCCTCTGTCCATGATAGACCCGCTGGATCTAGTACAAACTGAAGCGGGCGCTTGTTGCATGCCACTGTAACTGGAAAAGGGGCATCACGCTCAGTAGAGGGCCCGAGAAGCAGGGGAAGAAGCTCCAGGTGGATCGGCATGGTGGCTGCCACATTTGTGAGGATGGCACAGGACAGGGCAGTGTTTCGTTCTGCTGTACATAGACAGGGTGACCTAACAAGCCCCTAACAATGGCGTTACTGGAAGCACCCAGAACATCTGCCCGTGTTGACACAATTATGGCAAGCACATCATTTGCTTTTCCACAACCTATGCCAGTTTTGAAGTGCTTTAGACGGCAGAGGGTTAGTTTTTTATTTTTTTTATTTTTTTTAGGAAGCAAGCCAGATCTCAAGTGCTGAAGTAGTACTATAGAGTGTAGGTATTTCCCAATGGTCAGAGAGAGACATAGGCCTTGGTGTGAGGTCGCCTGGGCTCAGGTCCCGGCTCCCTTATGGTCAGAGGTGTAATTTAGGGCCTGTTCTGCATGCCGCCCTCTGTGAAAAATGGGGATCATAAGTATAGACTACACTGACCCAAAAGGAGCCCTGGTAGCAGAGTGGTTAGAAGTTGGCCTGCTAACTGCACGGTCAGCAGTTTGAAACCACAGGCTGCTCTGCAGAAGGAAAGGTCTTTTTATTCTCGTAAAGAGTTACAATCTTCTCAGAAACTCACAGGGAAGTTCCACCCTGTTCTACAGGGGTCACTATGAGTCAGCATCGACTCAGTGACTGTGAGTATGGTTTGGTTATACTGGCCCAAGGGGATAGTGGTAGCCCAGTGGTTGTGGGTTACGTATTGAGCTGTTAATGGCAAGATCAGCAGTTCAAAACCACCAGCTGCTCCATGGGTGGAAGATGAGGCTTTCTACTCCCACCAAGAGTTACCATCTCTGAAACCTACAGGGGCAGTTCTTCCCTGTCTTATGGGAACACCAGGAGTTGCAATCAACTCCACGGCAGTGAGTTTGGTTTGGGTTTGGCACCTCCTGCCCAGCCAGCACCCTGTCCGTCTGCCAGTGAGGTATGAGTCTTGCTGTGATGCTGGGCAGGGTTCAGCAGTGCTCCCAGATGGAGAGGGACAGTGGGAAAGGCCTGGGGACAGTCTATGATGACACCACGGATTGGCCTGGTCTGACCCAGTGTTTCCAAAGTGGGCGGTACCACCCCCTGGGGGCACTGGAATGATCCAGGGGGTCTGCAAAAGCAGATGCCTCCATTTTACCCTGCATTATGGGCTATCGTACAGACGGTTTTCATTGACAGGAAAGCACTGATTAAATTTTTTTCTGAAAGGGGTCAGTTGGTCAACTAAATTTGGGAGCCTATGGTCTGATCTGTAAGGGATCATGCGAGTGAGGCTGGTTCTGGACCAGGCAGCTTTTGTTCGGCTGTTCTTGATGTCACCAAATGTCAGGGCTAACTCAATGGTCCTTAACAACGCAGCACACTTACTCAATACAGTCCTTGGGCGGTACAGAGAGGTCACGCACTTGGCTGCTCGCTTTAAAAAGATTCAAATCCAGCCAGAGGTGCCTGGCAGAAAGGCCTGGTGATCTACTCCCAGAAACAGTCCCTGGAAACCCTGAGGGATGCACTGGGCAGTCTTCACGTTGGAAGGGACTCCGTGGCAACGGATGGTGCTGGTGATGGACGTAGATCTACAGCCAGCAGATCTCCTGTGGAGCAGCTGGTGGGTTCAAACTGCCGAATGAGCAGCTGAGCGCTTCCTCACCGTGCCGGCAGGGCTCCTTAATGCTTAATGAGGTGGCAGTGAGTCTGGCCCTACCCACAGGGGCCCTCTGCACACAGAATGAAACCCTGTGCAGTCCCGTGGCACCCTCATGCCTGAGCCCGCTGTGGAAGCCGCGTGTCACTCCATCTTGTTGAGGGCCTTCTTCTTGTTCGTTGCCCCTGTACTTTACCCAGCATGCTGTCCTTCTCCACGCAGGGCTGGTCTCTCCTGACAACGTGTCCAAAGGACCTAAGGCGAGGTCTCACCATCCTGGCCTCTAAGGAGCACTCTGGCTGTCCTTCTTCCAAGGCATTTGTTTGTCCTTTTGGCCGTCCGTGGCACTTTCCATGCTCTTCTCTCCAGCACCACAACTCAAAAGCATCGATTACTCTTCACTATTTCCTAGTCAATGTCTAACGTTCACATACATATGAAGCAACTGAAAATACTCTGGCTTGGGTCAGGCTCGCCTTAGTCCTCAAAGTAATGCGTCGTAAACCAAAAACCAAACTCACTGCCATTGAGTCAATTCTGACTCACAATAATCCCTCCTACAGGACAGGGTAGAACTGCCCCTGTGAGTTTCTGAGACTGTAATTCTTGATGGAAATAGGACGCTTCCTCTGTCTCCTGTGGAGCAGCAGGTGGTTTTGAACTGTTGACCTTTCTGTTAGCAGCCCAGTAAGTAACCATTATGCCACCAGGGCTCTTTTTGGTAAGGGCCCAATAATTGGAAAAAATATGGAGGCTGAGGCCTGGACAGGAACACAACCGGGCAGGAATGCCCCTGACTTAGCATTCCACCCAGAGCACTTGTTTGCCATTTAAAGGTATCAGATGCATTTTTGGCCACAGGAAATGGAATATGCATGAAGTTAGTGTCAGGGTATAAATGGTTTTGAGGACTTTACATAAATTCAAGCAGCCCTGGTGGTGCAGTGGTTAAGTGCTTGGATGCCAATCAGAAGGTGAGCAGTTCAAGCCTTTAGCTGCTACGTGAGGGAGATGTGGTCATCTGTTGGCATGAAGCCTCTGAAACCCTATGGCCACATCTACTCTGCCCACAGGGCTGTGATGAGGCTCCTAGGTGTTAATCTGGTTAATGTTGGCATCTGCATACGTGGTACACTAGGCATACCTGGTCCCTTCCATCAGCCATAGAGAAAATCTAGTTTCCCAGCCTGGGTGGTAGAAGCGGTTATGTTAGGAACTCAAATCCACTAGCCTGTCAGAGGGAGAAAGACGAAGCAAGCTTTCTACTCCCCTAAATATTTACAGCCTCAGAAAGCCACAGGGGCAGTTTTATTCTGTCCTACTGAGTCACTAAGAGTCAGAATTGACTCTCTGGCAGCCAGCATGGTTTTAGAACCTGCACTCAGCAAAGAGGTCAACAATGATTGGACCACTCTCTGGCTCCTACCAGAGCCCTCCTGAGAAGATTGATAGTCGATATTTGTTGTTAGCCATCACTGAGTGGGCCCTTGAATCACGGCGACCCCATGCACAGGCTACCTGCTCTTGGGCCATCCCAACAGTCGGTGGCAGATGAGACCACAGAGACCCGTAGGTTGATTTACTAACACACAAGGTTGATTTACTAACACACATAGGTTGATTTACTAACACACAGCCTTGATTGACAGTCAGAGGGTGACCACTCATGAGAAGCACTGGTCGGCTCAACGCTCACTCTCACGCATGGAGGGTGAGAATTCTACCATGCCTGGAGTAGACTGAATGAGGGGAACGCAATTTTCCCATGCTTCCAGGGAGTCCAAGCTCTACCAAGGGGAACAGCTGGCCCTTTGTTGGCTGTCCTATTCCCCCAGGTTTGGGGAATAGCAATGAGTTGGACCACTTTGTGGTCCATCACAGGATCTTTGGGGCCATGAGATACGGATGAGACCTTGTGAAGACTTGAGTTAGAGTACCTGAAAGCCAACTTACCTGTCACTGCTTTCTCCCTTCTCCCTACTCCCTTCTACAGAATGAAGTACATTGGCTAACTTATCTTTGGTATTTGGGTGTTATGTCCTCATCTTTCAAAAAGAAGAGGTGTAAGAAATGGTTACAGAAAGAACATTTTGACAAAACTACACTGATGAACACATTGTCAACTGTACTGTCTCAGAATGGTTAAGAGTGGCAGTAAATTTATCTAAAATTTTAATATCAGTGAAAAAATTATCACAATAATCAAAGCGTTATCCATGAATGAGAACTAGATCATCCTCTAGTGGCAGGCAAGAAGCTCAGCATGAAGCTCTGTGCTCAATTCCAATACTTGTGCTAGACTTGGCCTTCTGACCAGCATCTTCTTATTTTACTTCCTTTCACTGCTCGGTTGATAAAATGCCTTTCATTGAAATCTTCTAGAATCCTGTTAGTGAGCATAGGTGAGTTGCACATTAAAAAAAAATCTAGTGGGATGATAAACGCATCATTAGCAATACACTCTAAAAGCCTAAATCATATATTTTAAGAGGCAGGATAATATTTTGGTTGAAGTCCTAACTTCTTTCTTTTAAACCAGTTACCCTTGGGTCAGTCGACTCATGGGAACCCCATGTGTGTCAGCGCAGACCTGTGCTCCGTGGGGTTACCCATGACTGACTCTCCTGAAGCAGACTGCTCACACTTTCTTCTGAGGCATCTCTGGGTGGATTCAATCCGGCAACCTTGCGGTAAGTAGACCAGTGGTAACCATTGGCACCACCCGGGGCCTTGAAACAAAACTACTTGGTTTCAATTCCAAACCAGCCCCTGCTGACTTCGGGCTAGGTCATCAAGCTCTGTGACTCAGCTACCTCACTTAAACATTAAGAAATGACTCCTTCCTTTACAGCAGTGGTTCTCAACCTTCCTAATGCCGAGACCCTTTAATACAGTTCCTCATGTGGTGGTGACCCCCAAACATAAAATTGTTTTTATTGCTACTTCATCACTGTAATTTTGCTACTGTTATGAATCATCATGTAAATATCTGATATGCAGGATATATTTTCATTGTTACAAATTGAACATAATTAAAGCATAGTGATTAATCACAAAAACAGTATGTAATTGTAGATTGTAAAATATTTATTTCTAATGACAAATCAATGACATTTTGTCTTGAAGCATGGTATAGCATAGGTAACAGTCTTAATATAACAACAATAAACTACATTGCTACATGTTGCCACAGTATGCATAAAAATAAGCCAAAGGTCAGTGAGAAGGCTGAGATAGCTTCTTTCTCACCAGCTCAGCATATCTGCATGTGGGTGGACCTGCCTGGAGACAGATAGAGGGGCGGCGTCTCGTTGCTAAGACCATCAGAAGTATGTGTTTTCCCATGGTCTCAGACGACCCCTGTGAAAGGGTCGTTTGACCCCCAAAGGGCTCTGCTGCTTCGAAGGGTTATTCTTTCAATCAGGACCTCCCATCGTCATTCGAGGCACTGAAAAGGGGTTTGCCCTTATGACCTCATCAGTTAATATTCACCTCTGTTAGTACAATGGAATATCCTACTAGGGTTCTGGACCTTATCAATTTATAAATAAAACGATGAATGCTTACCTACTGTGGCAGATGCCGACGAGAGCAGAGATTTGCCCCAGGTCCCCCATCCTGCCCACCTTCCTCCACTCAGAGAGGACTCCGCAGCCTGCGCAAGAAACGGGAGTCACAAGGTCAGCCTCAAGGTTCATCCTTGAATGGGAAAGCACCCCGTGTTTGCAAAGAAAGGATTTAAAAAGAGAAAAAGGCCCGACTAAAGTTTCATCAGCATTACAGTTTATTACGGCCATAAAGGAGCCAACTACCCTTCCCTTCACTGCGAACTGCACTTTGGAACCTAACTACTCAGGGGTGGCTTGGGTTGAAGTGACTACAGGAGATTTCAATCAATCGAGCCCCTTCTCTCGCCGTCTGGGAGTGGCGTACAAAAACACCATGACGGGGCTGTGCGGAGGAGAAGAAATCCTGGTTTGATGGTGGTGGGGTGTGGGCGGTGTGTGTACTAGAGGGAGAATTCACAACGCCTTCATAGCCACGTTCTGGGACAGAGGAGACCTCCCCGTAGTTTCCTGGATTGTAATCTTTACAGGATCAGGTTGTTTCATGGAGCTACCGGTGGATTTGAACCATGGTTCGCTGCGGAGTGTTAACCTTTGTGTCCACGGGCTCCCGACCATAGGTTAGGCTGCAGGAATGTTTGAGAAAGTTCCCGATAACCTCTACCCAAGTGATTGAGTTTTCATAGGCCAACAAATGTGCTCTTCAAGGGAGTGTGAACTTTCAAACCTCAGCTGGGGCCAGGGGAGCTTTGGCAGAGGTAGGCGAGGTGTCTGGGAAAGCATCCATTCACTTGGAGACAGGAAATCGCAGCAGGAAGTCTTACGAAGTTAGCAGTTTTCTGAGGGCCCCTGTACTTACAATGACTCCTGTTAGTATGTGGCCCACAGGTCAGACAGTTCCCGGGCTCAGATCACTTATGTTCTTTTGCCTAGGAATTTGGAAGCAGACCTCCAAGATTCTGGTTCCATTTGGGCCGGTTGTTAAATAGATGCCCCAAACTCGGGCAATGTGGAGTGGCCATATTCTCCCCACCCTGCAGGCTAATCATGGAAGGAGACGGGCTGAGAGCAGCTGCTTGGATTCCTGACAGCATCTCAACCCTTGTTGCGGTCCTGCCTACCACGGAGTTCCCCGACATTCCCACACAGCCTCGCATCTACTTTTGGACTGCTTTGTTCACGGGATGGATCCCCAGAGCCTGCCAGGCTGTCCCGCATAGAATAAGTACTCTGTGAAAGTTACTATGATTATTAAAATGACTGAGCTTCCCTTCTTTTCTTAGGCGTGCCTTCGTTGCTGTTAGTTACAACCAGCGAGTCCTGCATGGATGACTGGACCACCGCTTCCCTTTACTAGCTGGGAACAGCACACTCCAGAAAACAAGGCAAGAACACACCAGGGCGTGGCTACTTCGAGAATTGCAGCTCTTGAGAGGGAGAGAGAGAGACTGGGCGAGACAGAGAGAGAGAGAGAGAGAGAGAGAGAGAGAGAGAGAGAGAGAGAGAGAGAGAGAGAGAGAGAGAGAGAGAGAGAGAGAGAAGTTGTTGGGGAGAAAGTGAAAGACCCCCACTGTGGGCTGTAGCTGCTCTCACACTGGACCCACCAGGCTGGCCCACCAGTCACCAACAACAACTCTCACCCACCATCTCCCACCCTTGCAGATGCGGATGAGGTTCAACAGATAAGCTTTTACTTTCAGGATAAAAGATACCATTATGGCTGGGGCCAGCTCTTCCCCCTACCTCCTACTTGCCTTGAGTATAGGCCTGGAGCCTGACACTAAGCAGCCGTGTTTCTGAACCAGTGTGACCATCTGCCTGCTCCACCCTTTTTGGTAAGTAAAAAAAAGGAAATTAACATGGTGTTTTATAAGTTATTGTATCTGTCACTAAGTAAACATCAGCTGCCCCCCATCAGTGCCGTCTACTGGTTCAGGCCAAAGGTTTCCGGACTCAACTACTTGTGTTTCACCGCCGACTCTGTCGTGCGGCGTGACCAGTGTCTCAAGCTCTTTGGAAGCCTTCATTTGCGCATTACAAAATACCAGGGCTGTTAGGAAGCTTGGAAAATAATTCACATGAAGCTGTGAGCAGAGTGTCTGGCACAGGATAAGCACACCATAAATATCAGCTAGTAATAATGAAAAAAGTACTTTTTTTCAGACTAAGAAGCAAAAAAAAAAAAAAAGCTTTGAAAGTTGGCTGACATTTCTGTCTTGAAACACTGTTAAAATGAATGGACCTACTCAGGGCTGCGTGCTTTCGTTGTCTGGCGTTTGCTTGGATTTATGAACTTCAGCAATGGCGGCCAGTGGCCATTTTACACCTGCAGGAAGGCAGATGTAGCTCAGTAATTACCACCAGTCTTGCAGGGCACAAATCACTACCTATGTGATTAGGTAAAGGTTCAGACACTTAGAGGTGACAGCTTCTGACTCAAATTTGCCATGCTTAATATGCCCTGACAGCTGGTAATTGAATAGCAAATGGAAACAAATGTTAAATGAGTCTAGAACTTCTTTGCGATGTAATCAATGACTACTTCAATGGCCTTATGAATAAAGTTCCTTTGACATTGAGATGTGCCTTCTTGATCAGCTACAAAGCATATTTGTCACCAATGACAAATGCTGACGGGACTAAAAATACACAAATGTCACATAAATACCACATTAGCTGAATGTTAAATATGTATTATAAATCTGCTTCTTCATGAACAGGGTCTCTGCGTTAAGCGGTTTTAATGTCACACATTTAGAGATTGTAGAGTTGGCAGCATGGGCCTACTCAGATCTTCAATTATGAAAACTTAAAAAACCAAGCTTGCTGGCTGTCAAGTCCATCTGATGCAGAGAGAGCCCACATGGCAAAGTGGACCTGCCCCAGAGGGTCTCCTAGGCGGAAATCTCCAGGGGAGTACACTGCCACCTCTTTCTCCCAGGGAGCAGTTGGTGCGTTCAAACTACCAGTTGGCCACACTGCACGGCCAGGGCTCCCTTCTATCACTAAAGGCAATCATCCTAAAGCTTCTCCCCCACCACCTTCCTGTGAAATCCTCACACCTTAACAGTAATTCCACAGCAGAAAACAAGCCATCAGTTCAGAACTCTATGAACGTCCTGCCCACCCAGGGACTCTCAGAAAGAAGGACCCCGCATGGTAACAGCCGATCAGACTCTGACGTGATTAAAATGGATTTCCAAACTCCTCTGGAGAGCATTCATTTAAACAACTGTAACCACTGTGTGGTCCTAAAAATATGGAAGAACGCTGGATTCAATCAGGTTCGACAAGCTTTAAAATTAAAGAGAAAAAGATTTTAGAAAATATACATATCTTAGGCTACTGTCAAATTTAAAGATATCATCATATAGAAAAACAAACGCCACCAAAACATTTCTAAATCTTAGAATTCCACAGAACACACGGTACTAAACACTTCGATGGAAGATAATGTACCTATCGTGAGATAAAAGATCAACCTACTTGGCTTAGTCCTTGAATTGATGGGGAATCAATTATTTGCATAACTTGCATTCAGGGATGTGAAACATGTGAGCTCTGAGACCCAATCCTTCTTGCTTTTCATACGGGAGACCTGGCTCTGATTCCCAACCTGGGTGTGATTCCCAAGCAAAGCAAAGCTTCAACTGCTGTTACTACCTATGGGTCTGTGGAGACCTGCTTGTTGCTATGATGCTATGTTTCAGCGGAGCGTCCAGATTAGGGTGGAGTAGGAAGAAAGGACTATGATCGCTTCCAAAACCCTGTCAGCGAAAACCCTTTGGGTCGCAGCAGAACCCTGTCTGAGGAGCAGACAGTTTTGTTATGCGGTGCACTGCACCATAACTCCATGAGCTGGAGCCAACAAGGACAAGAGCAACTCATGACACAGGGACTCAAGAGGGGGACTTAGTATGACAACTGGGAGGATGCTAATTGCTTTGAGTGCCTGGAGCTCTGGTGTCCATGCTCTGTCAAATTATCTGGGTGAATATGACATCAATTATCTTCTGGTATGGCTCTTTCCTCTGGGGTGTGCACCATCCAACTCTGGGAAGACTGGACATTAAGCAGAGAATGGCTTACAGCAGCAAAGTCATGCAATTATGATCCCTCATCCCTCCGACACCACAGCAAGACTTCAGGAGTCACCGTCCCAGGAAACCAGCCTCGCCAAGGGCATCAGTGGCTTCCCTTGTGCAAAGCCCCTGGACTCACGGCAGTCCTCTTGTCGCTTGACCTCTCAGTGGCATCTAACGTCCAACAGTTTCGCATCCTTAAAGCACGCTATTCCTAGGACCTCTGTGCCCTCTCCGAGTTTTCCTGCTTCTTTAGCCTCATCAAGGGTCTCTGGTGACACAGTGGGCCATACATTTGCTTGCTCACCACCAAGCCGCAGCTCGGACCCCGAGTCCCCCTTCTGGAGGCTTTCTGCTCCCATCAAGATTTACCAGAAAGAAAAGCCACAGGGACAGTTCTACTCTGCCCTGTAGGGTCACTATGAGGTAGAACTGACTCGATGGCAATACACAGTTAGCATCATAATTTCACTTACTAATGTTAGAATGCGTCTTCACACCTACTGCCATGTTATGTGTCCTCCTTAGGTGAAGTCAAATCCAAATGTTGCCAATAAAATGCACATACGTTGGGGGTGGTCAGCTGGCATTCTATCTAGTCACAGTTCAGAGGCAGGTATTTCTACCATCTGTTTGTATCTCCACCCACGCCTGACGCTTTGCAATTAGTGTTCTGAGGGCGCAGAGAGAGGTTTTAATTGGTAAACATAGCGGGCTGTTAGTAAGCATTGTGAATGTCTGAAAAGGTTCTCGATGGTGAAATTAAAGGTGGTCAAAATTTGTTGTCAAACTACTATACTCTTTCTACTATGACATGCACAGAGTATCAGAAAGGATCTTATCCTGTCCTAAATAAAGAGGATGCTAAGTTGGAATTAGG
Organism: Tenrec ecaudatus; assembly: GCF_050624435.1. Lineage (NCBI taxonomy): Eukaryota > Metazoa > Chordata > Mammalia > Afrosoricida > Tenrecidae > Tenrec > Tenrec ecaudatus. The sequence goes on from NC_134532.1 coordinate 183,177,091, forward strand.
AACTAGGCTGTCATAGTGGTTATGAGTTAAGCTACTAACCACAAGGTCAGCAGTTCAAAACCACCAGCCAGACTGCAAGAGAAAGAGGATGCTTTCTACTCCCATTAAGAGTTGTTGTTAGAAAAATCATGTCATTGCTAATGAGGGGGGAGTATGGAGTGGAGACCCAAATCCCATCTGTAGGCAATGGGACATCCCCCTTCAGAAGGGTCATGGGGAGGAGATGAGCCAGTCAGGGTGCAGTATAGCACTGATAAAACATACAATTTTCCTCTAGTTCTTTAATGCTTCCTCCAGACCCCTCAATATCATGACCTCAATTCTACCTAACAAATATGGGTACACCAGAGGATGTGCACTGGTATATATCAGAGCTGGAAACACAGGGAATCCAGGACAAATAAACTTCTCAGGACCAATAATGAGTAGCGATACCAGGAGGGGAAGGGGAAGGTGGGGGAGAATGGGGAACCGATCACAATGATCTACCTAGAACCCTCTCCCTGGGGGGGGGCATACAACAGAAAGTGGGTGAAGGGAGACATCGGACAGTGTAAGACATGAGAAAAAAAAAGATAAATCATCAGTGGTTCATGAGGGAGGGAGGGAGGGCGGGAGAGGGAGGGGAAAATGAGGTGCTGATACCAAGAGCTCAAGTAGAAAGAAAGTGTTTTGAGAATGATGAGGGCAACAAAGGTACAAATGTGCTTGACACCATGGAAGGATGTGTGGATTGTGATAAGAGTTGTACGAGCCCCCAATAAAATGATCTGGGAAAAAAAAGTTGTTGTTAGGTGCCATTAAGTCAGTTCTGGCCCATAGCACAACACAACGAAGCACTGCCCGGTCCTGCCCATCCTCACAAATCGTTCCTGTGCCTGAGCCCACTGTTACAGCCACTGTGTCCGTCCATCTCCCCGAGGGCCTTCTTTTTCACCGCTCCTCCACTTTACCAAACGCGACGTCCTTCTCCTGACAATGTGTCCAAAGTGCAGAAGAAGTCTCACATCCCTGCCTCTAGGGAGCGCTCTGGGCTGTCTTCCTCCAATATAGATGTCAGCCGTGCCCCACCAGCAAACGGAGACCTCAGCGACTCCGCTCTCCCAGGTTTTACCGGACTCGAGCCACCACCATGGTAGACTCCCGCCAAGAAACCCTCTCAGTCACACTTGGAATGCTCTCAGACTTGAGGGGGCCACCTGCTGGCTGTTATCTTGGACAATGTTCTGTTCCCTTTGTTCAGGCTTTCAGTCTTTGAAAATGCTTCCAGAGCTCTGCATAAGGTGCTCGGCGGCTTCTTCCTCCGAGGCAGGGAGTTCCCGAGTAATTGTCATGCATCCCGATCTCACGCTTGATCTAGATTGGACTGAAAAAGCTGGGAAAACTCAATTTCTTCATCGCTGGCTTTCGCGGTTTGTGTGTAGAGCTGAAGCAGCAGATGTATTAGCTGGGCCTCTTTGCGGGGTATAGATAGCCTCCTACCACTGACACCACGGTAATCGGGACTGGATCTTGACAGGTTCTTTCAGATGACGAATGTGTCACCACCGCTCTGGAATTTGTCACTACAGGCATAATAAACCAGATAACGGTTTGACTCAAAATGGCCCATCCCAGTCCGTTCCAGTTTGCCAACGCCTCAGATATTGCTCTTTATGTGTTCTATTTCATTTTGGCTGACTTCCAATTTTCCTAGATTCACACTTTGGTGTGTTCAATGTGCAGATCAGTAATGGGTACCTGCAGCTGTTTCTTCTCATGTTGCGACATACGCCATCAGCAAATGACAGTCCTGAAAGCCTGGCCCGCGCGTGTCACTCAGAAGGTGGCAGCTCTGTCTTCCCCAGCCATGTTTTGAGTGCCTGTCCCCCGAGGGTTCACTTTCCAGCACTGTCTCTGACTAAAGGTTGTCAGTGGTGAATCCATCAGGACTGGACCGCCTGTTTCTTCTTTCTTGCCTTTCGTGGACTGGAAGCTCTGCTGACACCTGGTCACCATGGATGACCCTGCAGGTTTTGGAAACCCCAGTGGCATACATAGCTTGCAGCATGCCAGCAACACAACGCCATCACACACCAACAAATGGGCAGGTCCGGGAAGGCGTAGAAGGGGGAAGTACACAGAACTGGAGGGAACACTCGACAGTGGGCAGGAGGAAGAAAATCTGCCCCCAGTGTGAACTGCCTGCTGTCCCTTCCTCTTTGGCTCCCCGGAGAGTCATTTTATGTCGCATAAATAGTCTACTCTTCCCTTTCTGATGGAGCCAGGTGGCACAGCGGTAATGGAGTTGGGCGGTGCTATCTGCAAGACCAGCACTTTGAAACCACCAGCCACTCTGCAGGAGAAAGACAAGACTTTCTACTCCTATGAAGAGGCAGAGCTGGGAATTCACCGGGGCAGTTGGACCTTATCCTGTAGGGTTGTTATGAGTCAGCATCAACTCATTGACAGTGCATGTAGAGCTGTTCTGTGGGGAAGGACAAGAATCAACAAGTGACAGTCTACATTTTCCATTGAGAAAAGTTTTCGTGATGATTCAGTGAGCATTTGGGGATTTCCCCTTCTCCGTAATTGGCTTTATCGATGTTGGACACCGTTGTCTTGTCAGCTGCCATCCAGTGGCCTCTGACTCATGGCGACCCATCTACAGCAGAACATAACACTGGCTAGTCCTGTGCTGTCTTCATGCCCACTGTCTTTGCTGTTATCCATCTCACTGGGGTTTCCCTTACTTTGACTGGCCCTCCACTTTACCAAACACGTCAGGAGAACCCAGCTTAGACGGTCGTATTGCTGTGACCCAGGCTACTAATCAGGGGATGGAAGCCTGTCTTATCCCCCAGAGAGAATAGGGTAAAAAGATGGGGGGGGGAGGGGGAGAGGGGGAGGAGGAGGAGGAGGAGGAGGAGGAGGGGGAGGAGTGGGAGGAAGAGTGGGAGCGGATTCTGCTTGTGGCTCCAGAAGGGTATGCGAGGATAAAACCGCAATCTGAATGTCTGTCTGCCATCTGCTTCACTAACGATGACCCAAACCCACCGCTGACACGTCGATTCTGACTCACGGGGACCCTAGTGGACGGAGCAGAGCTGACCTATAGGGTTTCTTAGGCTGTAAGCCTTTGCACAAGCAGACTGCCATATCCTTCTCCTATGGAATGGCTGGTGGGTTCAAACTGTCTACCTTTCCATTAGCAACATGGCACTTCACCACCACATCAGTCTTAGAAAGCCTGGCCGGAGGGGGTGGGGGGGGTGGGCGGCAGTTCTACTCTGTTCTGTAGGGTTTCTAGAGTAGGAATCAACTAGGCAGCAACAAGTTCGGTTTTGATGCTACTACATGTGGACGTTAAACAGAAAAAAGGAAGACGGGAAGAGCATTAATGCCTTTGATCTATCGTGCTGGGGAAGAACAATGGCTACGCTGGGCAGTGCCAGAAGGGCAGACAGACGAGCCGTAGAAGACAGACAGCCGGCATGTTCTTTAGGACTCCATGACTTCAACTTGCTTACTTTGGACACATCACCAGGAAAGTCCCATCCTTAGCAAGGACAGCATGGTTGGGAAAGTAGTCGTCGTCGTTAGGTACCATCAAGCTGGTTCCGACTCATAACGACCCTCTACACAACAGAACACAACACCTCTAGTCCTGCGCCATCCTCACAACTGTATGTTTCAGCCCCTCGTGACAGCCGCCAGGTCAGTCCATCTCATCAAGGGTCTTGCTCATAAAGCACAGGGTCCCCAAATAGGAGGGAAACCGTCAGTGGCATGGATTGACACCTGAGCTGCAACAATGTGTGCAAACATGGCAAAGCTCCTGAAGAAGGCACAACTGAGTCAAGTTTCCCCGTGTCACCCCTAAGGTCATGAGCTGGAGCTGACTTGATGGCCACTCACAACAAAAACAGGATTACGAACAATAAGAACACAAGGACACAAATGTCACTGTCCTAAGTAAGTGCTCTCGTCTGTGTCTTCTCTCACCCCCACACACATTTTTGTGCTGACGGGGATGAGGATATACTATATTTTGAGCCAGTAAGCCCCATCGGCAAGACTTTAGCACAAAGCTCTGCATGTGGTACCTATAGGTAAGAATTCAGGATGAAGTGGATGGAAGGAACCGCTCCTACCAGAAGATTCTGTTCCTTCAGGGGAATTTCGGATCCAGGTTCTGCCTCAAGGCTGACAGAGTCGACGCACTCGGCAAGTGTGTCTTCAGTCACTTCTCCGTGGAAGGGGCACTCTCCGGGCTGCTCAGGGTGACTGGTGTCAGCTGTCTCTGCACTCTCCACAGCTGCATGTTCACACACATCTGCTCTGGGGTCAGCTGGCGTTGGCTCCTTCAAAATCGTAGCTGACTCACAGTGCCCTTCAGCATCAGCGGGTAAGGAATCATTGCTGGGCGTCTCTGTAATTTCGGCTTGGCCTCCAGGGGCTAAGGTGTCACTGCCATGATCAGACATTTTAATATCTGTGCAACACAAGGAGAAACACACACGTTAGGTTTTCATTTGAATTGCTAAACTGTAATCCCAAATGATAAATAATTAGATTAAGCGGAGGGGGAACTGTGAGGACTAAGGTGTGGCCCAGCTAAGCCAAGGCATTTTCAATCACCTCACATGCAAGTGAGAGTTGGACACTGAGTGAGGAAGAATGGATGCATTTGACTTAGGGTGCTGGTGAAGAATGCTGAAAGCACCACATCTGTCTTGGAAGAAGTAAGCACAGCCAGAATGCTCCGTAGAAGCAAGGCTAGTGAGACTTTGGTCAGGTTGTGAGGCAAGAGCTGCCCTGGAGAAGGACCACGCTTGGTAAGGTGGAGGGACAGTGAAAAAGAGGAAGGCCCTCAGCAAGACGGGCTGACACCGGGGCTGCAACAATGGGCTCAGACACAACAACCGTGCGATGGTGCAGGGCCGGGCAGTGCTTCATTCTGCTGTACCCAGGATCACTAGGATTTGGGAGGGACTCAATGCTACGTAACAGCAGCAGGGGTAAACGTTCTTCTGTAAATAAAACACTTAGAACAACAATGGCGTCGAATCCCCGGTGACTGTGAATGTTTACCTCAGACAGCAAGAGCGATATGGCAACGTGGATGCAGTGAAGGGTTTTGAGATAAGAGGAAATTTGGGATAATCCAGATGGGCCCTAATTGTAATCACAGGTGTCTTTATGCGAGGAAGGTAGAGGGAGATTTGATGATGACGAGAGAAGGGTAATATGATAGTATATGCAGAGATTGAGTAATGTGAAAATAATGGGGCTACAAGCCCAGGAAGACAGGTAGCTATTAGGAGGTGAGAACAAGCAAAGCATTCTTCCCTTAAATTCTGTAGAAGGAGCCAGGGCCGTCAACACCTTGACTTGAGCCCAGCCAAACCCATGGCCATCGAGTTGTTTCAGACTCGTAGTGGTCCTGTACAGGGTTTCTGAGTCTCTAACTCTTTTCATGGAGCAGACGGCCTCAGCTTTCTCACCTGGAGTGGCAAGCAGGTTTGGACCACTGACCTTGCAGTTAACTAATGCACAGCATGGTGAAACTAATTTTGGACTCTGACTTTCAGAACTGTCAAGAGAATAAATTTAGGTGTTTCAAGTTTCCAGCTTTGTGGCAATTTGTTATAAGAGCAATAGGAAATAAAGACAAACATATAGTCCTAGCTTTAAAGTTTTGTGGATTGCTTACTGGACATGATTAAACAAAACACACACACACAACACCTCACTGCCATTGAGTACATTTTGACTCATAGTGATCCTATAGGACAGAGTAGAATGGTCCTGTGGGTTTCCGAGACTATAAATCTTTAAGAGAATAGAAAGCCTCAGCTTTCTCAATAGTCAAGAAGGGATGTGTGCAAGGGAGTTGAGAACATTGTCGATGCAATTACCTGCTCTCACTTTATTAATTATATTTTCAGCATTACGATAAGTCTCCGGGTGGTCTAAGAGGTTACACCCCGGCTACTGGGTGGAAGGATGGAGATTTGAAAGGTCACAGCCTTGGAAAACTCAGGGAGTTCTACTCTGCACACACTGGGTCACCGTGAGTTGAAACGGATTTGATGGAAGCTAACAAGAAAACTAGCATGAGTCTAAGCATAGGAGGGACTTGAGAGCTAACAACAACAAAACCAGTTTAGCTTAGCGATGGTGTCAGAGTCCCACAAAGATAGACAGACAGACATGTGCCATGCTGGATCAACAGCAATCCCTTGGTGAAGGCCTGGCTCTGGCTGAGCAATAGGAGAGATAAGAAAACACAAGAATAAAATGAAAGTAAAATAAATTAGCTATGTCGCCATTTCCAAGTAACCTTCAGGACAGTATACTTTTCTTGAAACCTTCAAGTTACTGATAGCATCCAGAACATTGTTGCTCAACCTGACCTTCTGTGAAGGCAAGGAAGCTCTATCTCTGCACTGCCCAATGTAGCAGCCACTAGCCAATGTGGCGATTTAGCTCCGGAAATGTGGCGAGTGTAATGGAGGAGCTGAATTTCATTTTGTGTTTTATTTTAAATAACTTAAATTTTTACATAGCTACCCGTGGCAAAAGGCTCCTTTCTAAATGGGTTAGTTCAAGAAAATTAGGTTGATTAGGCTAAAATGAAGATACAGTGTTTTCAGTGTACACTAAGTCAAGTTTCAGACAAATCAGTGGGTACTTTCGTTTACCAACTGGTCAAATCCCAGGTTGCTCCTAAAACCACAGTACATGAAGTCATTTATCATTCTGGCCACATGGGGCCAAGCTGGGAACTCACGTGTCTCATGCTAACCACTGGTCCATTCAGAAAGTTCTTCTCCAACGCTATTTTTCTTTGCTCATATTAGTCTCATCCTGGGTAAATCCCATTCCTGCATCAGGTTCATACATGACTTCTCTCAAACATAGACTTCGAATCCATCAGAGAAGCTGGATTATATGAAGTGTGGCACCAGGTTTGGAGGAAGGCTTATTAACAACCTGCGGTATGCAGATGAGACAACCTGGCTTGCTGAAAGTGAGGAGGACGTGAAGCACTTGCTGGTGAAGCCAGAGGATTATAACGTGCAGTATGGGTTACAAGTCAATGTAAGCAAGACCAAAATCCTCACAACTGAACCAATATAACATCATGATAAATGGAGAAAGGGTGAAGTTGTCAAGGATCTTGTCTTGCTTGGATCCACAAGCAATGCTATGGAAGCAGCAGTCAAGAGCTCAAAAGACATACTGAATTAGGTAAATATGCTGCCCGAGACCTCTATTTAGAGTAATGAAGATCATGGATGTTTTGTTGCGGACTAAGATGAGCCTGACCCAAGCCATGATAGTCTCCACTGCAACATATGCATGTGAAAGTTGGACACTGAAGAACGTAGAGGGAAGAATGGATGCATTTGAATTGTGGTTGCTGGAGATGATTGAAAGTACCGTGACTGCTGAAAGGACAAAACCCATTCTGTCTCAGAAGATATAAGGCCAGAGTGCTCCTTAGATGCATGGATGGCAAGATTTTGTTTCACATAATTTGGACATGTTGTCAGGAGACCAGTCCCTGGAGAAGGACATCATGTTTGGTAACGTGGAGGGGATGTGAAAGAGGCATGCCCTCGAGGAGATGGACTGACACGGTGGCTGCATCAATGCACTCAGGCACAAGAACAACTGTGAGGATCGGGCAGGACTGTACACGGTTTTAATCTCACTGCTGTGTACGGCCACTATGGGTCGGAGCCGTCTTGATGACACCTAACTACAATCCATGGAGACGGATGGCTTCCTGGGCTAAAGGGAGGGGAATGGGATGCGACCACTGGTGGCATGGGGCTTCTTCAGAAGCTGAGGTTCTAGACGGTGATAATGGCGGCCTTAAGCCAACTATGCCCGTACAAACTGAATGCATACTTGAATATACGAAAGTCCACTGAACTTTCAAAAGGTGAACTTCACATGTGAGCTATATCCCGAAACATCTAAAAAAAAAAAAGAGCCAAACTCTAAATCTGTACTTTCAATGGACAGTTGGACATCTCTTTCTGTCTAAAAGGAAATATTTTGTCTTACTGTTAATACTAGGTCTTCCTCTTGCCTTTTGTTCCTTTTACCAAACAAAAAGTCACCAAACTCACTGCCATGGAGTTGATTCTGATTCATAGTGACCCTGTAGGGCAAACTCTAGAACTACCCTTTTGGGTTTCTGAGACTGTAAATCTTTAGGGGATCGGACAACCTCATGCTTCTCCCTCGGAGCAGACTGATGGGTTCAATCCACTGACCTGGTGGTTGGCAGCTTGAGGTGTAGTCGACTACACTGTCAGGAAGGCCTCCCGATTTCCCAATCACTGAGGCTTAAAGCGTCAGTGCTGGCAATGACTAAACCTCCACTCGGTCTGTATTTTAGAACACGAAGAGCTCATTTAGTGTCTGCAGGGTCCAAACTCTTTTAATGTACTCTCTTGGCCGAGTTAGAGATTATGAACTTCACTTTACAGGTGACGAAATTGAGGCTTGAAGATCCCACTTCAAGTGTGCTGCAGAATGGAGATTTGTCCCCATGTCTGACTTCAGAGCACTACCTACAAAGCCCCTGGTCTCTCTCACATTCAACCAGCGGCCAATTCTAAAAGTTCCTTTCTCAGACTCTACATCCACCACCTTCGACCAGATCCTCATTAAGATCCATATGGACTGCTTGAGTATGTTCCAGGGTGTTCTGTCTACCCACTCTATTGCTCTTCCAGCTGACTTCTCTGTCCTTTCCCTCACAGCTCCATTCACCTCACGCTCCTACATGCACATCTGGAGTGGCTCTCTCCTTCCTATCGAGGGAGAGCTGAGCCTCTAAGTCCTCTCCAGCCAACCTCCAAGGTCCTTTGTGGTCTGACCCTAACATGATTTTCTAGGCGTATCTCCTGCAATGTCTGTCCCTAAACTTCAACAATACAATGTAAGTGTCCATTCCACGCCTGACACTTCCACTATAGAATCTTGGGTAGTCACTGGTTCAACGTGTGTGGTGTACACAATTAAGGCCCAGCTAAAATAACCTCCTCTCCCATTCGCTTTCTCCCAAGTAGACATAATGCTTTCATCTTCTGAAGTCCCAGAGTGCTTTGCCTCTCTCTCACCTTGGACAGTTCCCATCCACTTTGATTAGTTATGTTTTATGAAGAGTTTCGTTTCTTCCTCGTTTCCTTCTCACATTTTACATAGCATGTCATGGCACGTCTTACATGCAGTAAGTGACTCTACAAGTTTTCAGTCATTTTTGAAACTAAAAGACAAATTGAAATGACAGTAGGGAAAAATACTTATTTCCACACCTCCTATTCAAGAACTGTCTTACTACAGGTGGGTCCAAACCACCCTACACATTCTTTTCATCCTGGTTTACTGAGTTAGATTGTCCTTTTTTTAAAAAAAATTAAGTTGCCCATCAGACCTTCAATTCAGACATAATATTCCTATTAATAAGTCAACAATGAGAAAGGCAAAAATGTATACATCCTTCCTGCTAGTACATGTTTAAGATATTTAAACTTAACAAGGGGCCAACAGGAAGTCTAACCAAAGTCTACAAACTATTAAAGAGTGATACAAGGCCACCATACAGAAATGTCTGAATATAAACATCTTAATTCATAGAGACAGTTTTATAAAGTCACTGTAAGTCTGAATCTACTCAATGACAATATGTTCTTTTTTTTTCTCCTTGCATTTTAGCTCAGTGAGCCTTTCCTCCCTGTCTTGTTCAAAAGCGTAGTCAGGAAGAATGGGCCGAGGTAGAATTTTTTTAGGCTTGGGATTTTAGGATTGGGGTTTTACTAAGTGAGTTTGATGGAGTAGGAGGGTACACATGATCAGGGGTATACACGCAATGACTTTGTTCCCCATCTTCTTAATGTCAGTCTTAATAGAAACAAGTTCTGCCTTAGTCTCTCCTTTCCTGATTCCTGATTGTTCCTCCTATGTAGGTAGGTAGTGGGGTTAATGGGAAGGGATGGAATTGATGGAGGGCGTTTTATTTCTTGAGCAAATAATCAGAGAAACTGGATTATCTGAAGGATGCAGTATCAGGATGAGAGCAAGGTTTATTAACAACCTGTGATAAGCAGATGACACACATTTGCTTGCTGAAAGTGCTGACTTGAAGCCCTTGCTGATGAAGATCAAGGATTGTAGCCTTCCTTCAGGATGGCTTACAACTCAATGGAAGGAAAACCAAAGCCCTCACAACTGGTCCAATAGTTACCATCAAGATAAATGGAGAAAAGGTTGAAGTTGTCAACGATTTTTTCTTGCTTGGATCCACAATTAATTCTCATGGAAGCAGCAGTCAAAAGATCAAAAGACGCACTGTATTACACAAGACCTCTTGAAAGGGTCGGAAAGCAAAGAGGTTACTTTGAGAACCAAAGTATGCTTGACCCAAGCCAGGGTTTTCTCAGTCATCTCACAAACATGAAAATTAGACGCTGAATAAGGAAAACCAAAGAAAAATCGATGCATTCAAGCTATATTAAAACGCTATTATTGGCAAACAATTCTGAAAGTACCACGGGCTGTGAAAACGCAAACAAATCTGTCTTGAAAGAAGTACAACCAGAACAGAGGCAAAGATGGCGAGACTTCATCTCACGTACGTTGGACATGTTGTCAGGAGAGACCAGTCCCTGGGGAAGGGCACTGTGCTTGGTAGAGGGGCATCGGAGAGGAGGAAGGTCCTAGAGGAGATGCAGTACAGTGCCTGCAACAAAGGGCTCACACATAAAACAATGGTGACGATGGAGCAGGACCAGGCAGTGTTTCGTTCTGTCGGACATAGGGTCGCTATGATTCAGAACCGACTCCACTGCACCTGGCTCCACCACCACCACTCTTTCTCTTGGACCTAAGAGGTGCCAGGAGTTGCAACTGGCTGACTGGCACCTAAGCACAACTTGGAACGCTACTGTCCTTGGGAAGTTTATAGAAACGTGGTCAAGACCTCTCTGAGTCAGAATCAGTCCACAACAGGAAGTTGGCAAACTGGGACCCAGAGGCCAAATCTTGTCTGTTTGGACAAGTAAAGTTTTATTGAAACACAGCCATGTTCGCTCATGCGTGTATTCTCTAAGGCTTCCCTAGCACATAAAGAAAGAGTTGACCTTCTGCTAGAACCATGTTCACCCAAACCAACTCACACATTGCCATCGCATCCTTCCCGACTCCTGGCGACCCCAAAGCAAACTCACATCCACTCTGAGTCAGAACAGAACTGCTTCCAAGGGTTCCTGAGGGTGTACATCTGCACTGGAGCAGAAAGTCTCACCTTTTTCTGACAGGTGGGTTTGAACTGCTAGCCTTGGGGTTAGCTGCCCAACTCTGCTACCAGGGCTGAGCCAAAATCTAATCAAGATTCTAAGAACATAACCCACTATGCCATCATGGCTAAGATGTAATCAAGCTTTTAAAAATAAGCAGTTTAACTCAGCCTAACTGTGAATATAGTTGTGAATAAGTAGAGGCTTCCAACGGAAAACTGGGTTTTAGCTCTGGGTTGGAAGGTGACAGAGGAACCTGATAGTCCTCACCCACTTTTGAGGCTGAAAATGCCCTGTGCCAGTTCTCCTCAAGTACAGGGGGAGGGAGCGCAAACCTGCTGTTCCTTTCATCTTTGCAGGCAACCAGAAATCTGAAACCACCCCAAAAAACACACCCTCACTGCCTACTCATAGTGACCCTGTGGGCCAGGGTAGAAGTGCCTTCTTGCGTTTCTGAGTCTGTAACTCTTTATGGGAGTAGAAAGCCCTGTCTTTCTCCTGAGGAGCTGGCTGGTGATTTCTACTGAAAACCCTCTGTAAAAACCAGGCTAAGCTAATCCCACTAAACATATTTCCAGATCGTTCATACATTTTCAAAAGATTAGATTTAAAGTATCTGCTTGAACAAGTAAATCTATCAGAACATTATAAATTATTCTACTAGCCCCTTTTCAACATCAAATTGTTCCTAGTTCTTATACGATAGCTTTCCAACTGTTAACATGTCCATATTATATTCTTTCCATTCGGGGTGTGATGATAACAGGAGAAATGGCATTTTGGGGACTGTTCCCTTTGGCCTCAAATTTTTAGAATAGCGGGCTGTGGGCGAGCAGTGACAAGACTGTGTCTGGCCAGGCCACAGCCCTGGAAGGTGTTGTGTTTCTGGGGCCCCTCGGGTCTGGTCAGACTTCTCGGAGTTTTGGTTGGCAGTGCTCGTTACGGCAGCCCCATCCCCAGGATTTGATGCCGGTACATGCTCAACCCACAGAAAGGGGAGGCTTCCTCAGTAAACATCACAGGCAGGAGAAGGGGGCAGCGGATAAAGCAGTCTTTGTGGGGTTGGGAGCAAGTTAGTTTTTCATAAGTAAACTCATCACCTAAATCGCTCCCAGAAATATGCTCAGTAGTAAAGCGGCAGCATCACAGCTCCAAAAAGAAGTCTGAAAACCAAAACGTGGTCCTCAGCCTTCAGAAGAGGAAAAGGCGGTTTAAGGAGCTAACGTGAGACCGTTAAATAATGATGCGACAGAGCCTCGCAAAGGAGCACGTGCAAAGAAGGCCCGGCACACTCGATATTCTGATGACATGTGTGTGAAGGAACTGACAGGAGGGAGGGCTGGGATTCTGAGGTGCAAAGAGTCCAGGCTTGTAGGCCAACAGCTGTGGCCTCTGGTCCCACCACCCCTTGGTGAGCATACAACCCATCCATTCCCACTGGGCTTCCCTGTGTCATCCTGTGGAAAGCAAGGCTATGGGATGGAATGACCGAAAGTTCTGGTTCCCGAACACCAGTCCAGTCCATGGTGGCAGAGAACAAGGACAGGATAGCCAGTTTTTCATAAATCTGCATTTATTCCATGCAAAGGACTGCCTGCACCTTGAAGAGAGCCTCTGTGCTTTGCTGGATCTTAAAATGTCATTTATGAAATAGTGGGGGAACTGGATGGATTCTTTTAATGGGCTTCCTTGGGGGAGCAAAACTTGGGTAGTACCATGCCCTGTGCGGAATCATCTTCCTGGATTAAAAAGGGGGCTGCCTGCGAAGGGGCAGGACAGCCGAGCTGCAGTAGGTTGTCTGCATGCATAGCAAGGCTTCCCAAGTGCAGACACCCAGCCCCAGGCACTTTTGCCTCCTGCCAGGAATTCTCCTCTCCAACCTAGGTGGGACCTCTTTGCTCCCTTGTTTGGGCTTCATATTCCAATCCCAACCTCTGTGCCCATCCTGCAATGCAGGCTACCCTCTTGTCTGACGCAGCTTTTCCTCACTTCCGCACCCAAACCAGTTGTCCGGTCAAGTTCCATTCATGGTGGCTTCACATGCTTTTGAAAGTAGATTGCAAAAAACCCAACCCAACACTGCCATCAAGCCAAGGCCAGCTCACAACCACCATATGGGACAGGGTAGAACTGCCCCTGTAGGTTTCTGAAATTGCTGTTCTTTACTGGAGTAGAAAAAGCCCGTCTGGCCCGCACAAAGCAGCTAGGGGTTTCAAACTGGTAGCAGCTGAATGCGTCAGCACAGTGCCACCAGGGCTCCCCTTGAGAGCGGATAGCTTTTCTTCCAAGACGCTTCCCAGGGGTTTGCACGGCCAACCTTCCGGGTAGTGATTGAGTACTTGATCAACTGCCCCATTCAGGGACTCCGCATCACCTTTTTCCTTGAAGACCCTCACACCTCAGCTTTGCTTCCGCTGCTGTTTCTGCCTGGCTGCTCAAGCCTCCAAATGCCTGGCCAGCTTCCCTTCCTTTCTTGGTGTCCAATCACCTTTGATTCTGAAATTCCCCAGTCTGCCCTGCTCCTTCCGAAGAATTCATGGCTCCCTCTTTATGTGGCTTGTGATGCTTTGCCTGGATCTCCACCATGGCTTTTCTTCTTTTTTAAAAAGAAGAAAATATATACAGAGCAAAAGGCTCCCTCTCAACCATTTCCATATGTACAGCCACACCGGTTCCACTCCTCACAATGGAGTTGCCATTATCGCCATCTACTTCCCTGGTCTCACCACCACGGGCTGAGCCTCTCCACCCCTAAACTTCTCACCTGGGCTCTGGGCTTAACAGTTGACTGTTCACTCTCCTATGGTGCTTCTCAGGAGGATTTAAAAGCTCACACCAGACACACTTAACTCATTTAGCTCAACCCTTGTTGAGTTCAGAGATGACTTCAGGGGCAACATCTATTCATGCTCAAACGCGTTCTCAGACTGATAGTTTCGGGGGCTCCCCTCGTCTTCAGGGTCCCAGTGAAGTCTGGATTCTATAAAAATTTGGAATTCTGTTCCGTATTTTATCCCATTGCTCAGGATTGATTCACAGGTTCCTTGATCAGAGCCTTCAGGGCGCCATTCTGGTCTCATGGAGAAGGCGGCAGTAGTTCATCGTGGCCTGCAGTCTTTGCAGTGCAGTTCCTTCTCCGTTTCCTGGGCTTACCTCATCCACTGCTCCAACAGACTAGGGATCTGGGGTTGTCTCTTGGATGGCCACTAGCAAGCTTTTAGGATGCCAAAGACTACTCACTGAACTTGGGAGTGGAAAATAATCCAAAAATACAGTCTGTGCCAACTGACTGGACAATCCCACAAAGCCATGCCCTGTCTATACCTTCAAAATAACAGAACTCATCTCATGTTTAAATGTATTTTAGTAACAACACCCCCCCAACACACACACACACACACACAAACACTTTTTCTTTTTGGTGGTTGCGACTGGTATACAAGTACTACTGCATTTATAAGAAGCACTTCCTTTCTTTCCTCTAAGGCTGAGACCAGCTAATACCTGCCTGGTCTCCGGCTCTCAAATATTTGCTGAACTGAAATACAATGTTTTATATTGATTGAAGAGAAGCCATTTTTGATAAAAAGCTCCGTGTTGAAAACTAATTGTTACACCTATGGTCTGAATCCTTAAGTTTCTTTAAGACCCCCTCCTACCCTCAAATTCCTTCTAGACTAGCTCACTTGTGCCTCAAATTTCAGCAGTTGGGTTTCATTCCTGTGCTTAAAGCCTCCAATGTTAGAAGTTTATCAGATTTGTTCTGAGCTGGGGTTTTGATGGGCCGGAGAAGGGGGAACAGAAAAAGGGGAAAAGCAAGGGGTGGCTTAGAAATGGGGCGGAAAGAACTCTTTGAAGAGAAACCTGTCTCCTGAGTTACCTCAGGTTGGTGGGGGTCTTGGGGTCCAAGACAGCATTCAATATTTCAAAAGCCACTGATTCGGAGATACTTTGGATGGGGATTTCAGTGAGCTCACTGGGGATCAGTACACCCCCAAATACCTAACCTGGTGCCGGTTGTTACAGTGGAGGGCTCCCTCTGGGTGGGTCTGAACTGCCAACCTTTATTTAGGTCAGGAAACCCACTCAAACATAGGGCCATCTAGTGGACTGTGACACTCCGTAGCGTGTCCGGAACTGTAACTGTACAGGAGCAAACAACCTCATCTATCTCCCATGGATGGGCTGGTGGGTGAACGATCAACCTTGCAGCTCAATGGCTAACCTATCAAGTTTCGGTGAAAATCGTTTGGCTCACACTGGGCCCATTGGGCTCAGTAGGAAGGACAGCGCCCTCCTTGCCTCTAAGGAGATGGCCTCCTATCCTAGGACGCTGGAGCTCCTGAGAGGAGATGGCTGGAAATACTCACCAGATCCGGGGATGAAGCGGGGGATGAGGGGGTGGTTGGAAAGGTGGGCTTGGGAGGAAGGACCAGAGAGAGGGGTGTGGGATAACCTGAGACTGCGGTGGTACCAGGTGTTAGGGGGTTAGCTGGGCTGGGCAGGGCCGGCAGGGCGTGGGCCTGCGCGGGGTGGGGTGGGGTGGCGTGGAGGGTGGCAAGCTTGGGTGGGAGGTCCAGGCCCGGGCTCCGAGTCCTCAGCCGGAGGGGGCAGGCACTCCCGGGATGGAGGATCCGCTCCATCCGGGCCTGGGCCGCGGGCACTCTGCTGCAGCCTGTCCCTGCCTTGGACCGCGGGCCCCGAGGAAACTTTTTTAGACTTGCTTGGCGCCGAGACGGGCTACAGTTGCAGGCAGGCTCCGCGGCGAGCCGGGTGCGGACTTGCGCGGGCCGAGGGGGCAGACCCGGAGCGCGGGCGTGTGGGTGTGTGCATGAGCGTGGACCCGGAGCGACACACACTCACACACACACACTCACACGCCCGCACCCACGCAGGGCCCTCGGCCGCGCCTCTCCGGACCTTCACCCCGCGCCGGGTCCTCCCGGGCCCCGCCGAGGGCTTCTCCCGGTTCTCACGACCGACGCGGGCCGGGTCCGCGGGCCCGGGACAAGGGGCGACGTCGAGGTCTGGCCCCCACTCATCCCGCCGCCCGCCCGGGGGAGAGAACGGGGAGGGGTGCGGGGCTCTTACCGCTCTGGCCGCCGAGTGCGCGCGGGAGCGCCCTGCGGGTCCCGCCCCGCCACGTCTGCAGGGCCGGCGGGGACGCGGCCGGAGGGCGGGGCGGGGCCGGGGGGGGTCGGCCCTCGAAACCACGCCCCTTCGAAAAGCCCCGCCCCTTATGCGCCCCGCCCCCGCCGAGGGGCGCCGCCGAGGCGCCGTCGGCCGCGGGCGAGCTGAGGTGAGCCTGCCCTGCCCTCGCCCCTTCCCGACCCTCTTGGAAACCCTTGCCAGTTCCGTGCCCCGGGCTCGGGAGGTTCGGGGTTCCCTGCAGCCCCTTCCTGGTTTAGAAGCACCGGCTGAACCCCGCCGGCCGTTCTCCCGGGCCAGGTCGCGCCAGGGCCGCGAGTTTGCGGCCGGGCGTGCGGCTCTGGACTTGGCTCCCCCTCGCTCCGTGCCCGTCGAGTCGGATCTTTAAAACGAAACCACACCGATGTTCACGAGGACACTTTCTGGAAGGCCAGCCTGGAGGTGCGGCTCGGCCCTGAAGCGCGTGGGCGCTGCCCAGGAATTCCACGACAGCCGGGCTCCTAGGGCGTCGTGCGTGCGCATAGGTGGGTGCGGAGCCGCTTGGTGTCGTTGCTCAGCCAGGGGACGCCGGAAACAGTGCAAAGTCACAATAAAGTTAGACGCAGCCCGTCGGGTATGCTCGTGAGCATTTACAATGGTACCTGTGCATCCGGATTTGCTGGCATGCAGGTAGTTCAGAGGAGGGACCTGTAAGCTTATAAAACATGGAAGTAATTCTGAGTGTCTGTGTATATAGATATGTTCCTATATTTTTTGCAGAAATACTTCTTGACATATGAGACATACGTATTTATATAAAAGTTAGTGGAAATAGCATTAATTAAAACGTTTGGGTTTTTTTCCTGAGTACTGAGGTCAATTTCCCCGCTTCTCCCCTCCACACCCTCTTCTCTTTAGAATAGTCTAAATGCAGCACATGCCGATTGCAATACTTGAAAATTAAAGAAAAAATGGAAAGGAAATATAATGGTCTTACTCTTTCCTCTTCAATATCATCCAGATAGTCAATAGTGTATGATTCCTACCACAAACCAAAAAACTTGCACTCACCGTGTCAATTCCAATTCATAAAAACTCACTGCCACCAAGTCCATTTCAACTCACAGTCATGCTATAGGGATTTCTATAGGGAAAGGAACCAAGGGCCTCCTTTTTCTCCCAAGGAACAGCAGTGAGTTTGAACCAATAACCTTGCCGTTAGCAGCCCCGGGACTATCCGGCAGCACAATTTTTTCCTTAAATCTCATATTCATATAAATTCATATGCACACATACCATTCTTTTGGTTTGCATTTTATGCAAACAAGACTTTGACATATTTTGTCATTTGCTTTGCCATACTTATTATATGCTAGAATCATCTTCCTTGATGAGTAACATATCAATCAAAATCCTTCTAAGAAACCCCAAACTTAACCAATTGCCCTTGAGATGTTTCTAACTCACAGTGACCATATGTGTTACAGAATAGATTGGTTCTGTCGCGTTTTCTTGGCTGTCATGTTTGTGAAAACAGATGACTGGGCTTTCTCTTCCTGTTGTGTGGGTTTGTCCACGTTAAGGGTAGTCTAGTCGTTGAGCAGACACTGTTTTCTTTACCCAGAGACCTATTCATCGCCTGTTACTGTTATTGGTAGATACTGCTGAGTCCATCTGGACTCAAAGCCGATAACAGAATGAAACACTGTCTGGGCCTGCCCCATCCTCACAATCTTTGCTGTGCTTGAGCCCATTGTTGCAGCCACTGCGCCGATCCATCTCCTTGTGGTCTTCCTCTGTATTCTTCTAATACTTACACTCACCTTCATAATGTGCTTGTACCACAGTACATTCAGTCATCCCCTCATGGATGGACATCCGGCCATTCCCAGTACATGTTCCCTAATTTCCATACCGTATAAAAATATTTAAACAAATAAACATTTATTACGTTGATAGCGGAAACCTAGAAAATTATTTTAATGGGAGGGTAGAGAAGGGGTGAATGGAAATTGCTTTTATTTGAGATCTACCCTTTTGATTTAAACCTGACAGAGTTCCCAGCACTCAAATGAATACTTTTGTCTCTCTACCTCGGTTTTTTCAACTTCTAAAATAAGAGAGCATCGCCTTGCTCCATTCCTTCCAGTGCTGAAATTCTGCTATCACCTTGTGTTTTAGGTGTTGCAGGTGTGTTTGGTTTATTATTAAGAGAGAAAGAAATTCCTTGCTTGTAACCTCTATGCCTGAGAGCTCACAGCCTAGTAGGCTCTGGACAGAATCAACCCCTCCTTTCTATGCTGTGGGTGGTGATAGACCAGCCAGACATTCTTTTCTGAAGGGCTGCTTTCCTTTTTTTCCTTGACCCAAACCACATCTATCTCATTAAAGAAAAACACACCCATATTCCACCAAGTGATCCTGGCGACATGCTTGGTTTTCTTTCCCCTAATTAAAATGAAGCACTGATACCCAAATGCAGCTGTTTCAGTCGGTTGTGGGAAGCCGCAGCTCTCGCCGCCATTACAAGATGGCGCCGGGCAGTCAGGACGGTGGCCCAGTTAAGTGGTAAACAACCACTTAGAGCATGCGCACTGCTTAGATGATGTAGTCATAACTCCACCCTGGAGTATGCTAATAAGGGTTCTGGCAAACGCACCAATCAATGCACAGCACGTCCCCATAGAGCGCATATAAGCAGCAGTAGTTTGGGGCTTTGGGGTCTTTTTCCGCATCTGCAAATCGAACCCGCATTAAACGCCTGTGGAAGAATCCTGTTGTGGCGCGTCCTTCTTGCTGGCGAGACTGAGCGTGCGACAGTCGGTTTTAATTTATTTATTAAATTAGTTTTTTAGATTCAGGAGTATTTCGAACATTTGTGAAAGTTGAGACTGCTGTAGCCAATAGTCATTAGTGTAAAAAGGGGTAGAAGAGGCTATGACAGTTCACGCCTTTGAAATAGTTTGTGCTGTTTTGCATTTATTTTAGAATTTTCTTCTTGTTTACGCTTTTGTGATAAGTTGGGCGAAGGTTGACAGAGAAGATCTTCCGTCCTACATGCTGTAATTAAGTCACGGTTTGTTTCACCTCCTTGATTTGCAGTGCCTAATGAATATGACATAATTTCTCCTAGTACCTTTCTGTGTTTCCTGATTCTACCCTTCCTTTACTAACCCTTCTGAACTGTGTCCTTGGGCAAGTACTGCCCCCTTCATCTCAACTGGTTGGTTATTCTAAGGTGCGTGTACCTCACTAGTGTTACTGTTCCCCTGATAAACCTGTCTAGTTTGGCTGAAAATTGAGCCTGGGAATGAGTTCAGTTCTAGAACTGAAAGTCACCAAGGCCATAGTTTAGAGAGGTCTACCTATGTCTTCCCAACCAGTAAGCCTGGTATTTATCATTCTGTTCCATATTTTTCTCCCACTCTATCCACCACCTTCTGATGTCATACCTTTCAGAACAGTGTTTGAATTCTGGCTGTATGGTGGTGTAGTGGTTACTTGTTGAACTGCTACCATATGGTCGGCAGTTGGAAACCACCAGCACCTCAGTGGGAGAAAAGCCGGGCTTCTTAACAGTTACGCTCTCAGAAACCCACAAGGAGGTGCTATGAGTCAACACTGACTCAATAGTAGTGAGTTCTGTTGTGTTTCATTTTGGGCTTGGGTTGTGGAAACTGGTGTGTGTGTAGTCCATTAGTCCCCTGGACGATGTGTCCATGGGTCTTTTGATTTTCATTACCCTTTTCCTCCACTTTATATGGTTGCGCATGAGCTTTTAAGACACCCAGTAATACTTTCATTAATTTGTTTGTTTATTAGTTCCCATCCTTCTACCCACCCAGTCACCATCAATGTATACTTCCTTTGATGTGAAAACCTTTTTTTTCCTCTTGTAATTGTGGTCTCATACAGTATGTGTCATTATGAGATTGACTAATTTTGTGGAGCATAATGTCTTCCAAATTCATCCATGATGTTAGATGTGTGACCGTTTCATAGTTGCTTTTCATAGCTATACAGTGTTCCACACAATGTACGGCGTTAACGCACTTTACAGTATGCCCATTCCTCCACAGGTGGGGACTTTTGGTGATTTCCATCTTTTTGCTGTTGGGGATGTACTATGATAAGCATTATTGTGCATATATCTGTTTGCATTTTTGTGCTTTACTTCTTTGGTGTATATACTGAGTAGACAGATTGCTGGGCCTTTTGCTGTTTCTCCACCACAATGGGGTAGTTGCATATTGCTGTCATGCCAGGGACTATGCCACTTGTATTTCAAATACCAGCGGGGTCACCCAAAATGATCAGGTTTCAGCAGCTTCCAGGCTAAGAACAGACTACAAGGAATGAATAGGCTGTCCACTTCAGAGGAATTCGCCAATGAAAACCTTTTCGATAGCATTGAAACATTGTCATTGCTGAAACTTCATAAAAAGAAGCAGAATATTATCTGAGATTGTGCCCAAAGATGAGCCCCTTAGATTGGAAGACACTCAGTATATGACTAAGGAAGAACTACCTTAAAAAAAAGAAAAGAAAGCCCTCCTTTTTCAAAGTACAGTTGACAATAGTAACATGGATGGAGTAAAACCTGGGAGTAAAGCCTTTGGGACCTTCATGTGTTAATGGGTCACAACTCAAAATGAGAAGAAATAGCTACAAACATCGATTAAGGATTGGAGCTTGGAATATAAGAAGTATGAATCAAAGAAAGTTGGAACTCCTCAAAAATGAAAATGAAACACATAATGATTGATATCCTCAACATTAGTGAGTTGAAATGGATGGCTACTGGCCATTTTGAATCAGAAAATCCTATGGTTTACTGTGCCAGGAATGGCAGATTCGAGAGAAATGATGTTGCATTCATCATCAAAATGGACTTTTCAAGATATGTGTTGAAGTGTAGTGCTGTCTATGATAACGGCTTCAAGGAAATCCAATCACTACTACAATTATTCATATTTATGCACCAACCACTGAAGCTAGTGATTTAGGAAGTGAAGAATTGTACCAACATCTTTAGTCTGAAATTGATCCAACATGTCAATCAAAATACATTGATAATTATTGGCAATTCTAATGCAAAAGCTGGAGGGGGAGGAAAGAATAGTAGTTGGAAAATAAGTTCTTGAATGATACAAATAAAGCTAGAGATTGCATGATAGAATTTTGAAAGACCAGTCCTTAGTCATCTCAAATGCCTTTTTCCAACCACACAAATAGTGACAGTATACATAAGAATCTCCAGATGGAATACACAGAAATCAAATGGACAACAGAGAAACTCAATACAAGCAACTAAAACCAGGACAGGAACCAACTGTGGAACAGACCAGCAACTGCTCATCTGTAAGTTCAAGTTGAAGCTGAAAAAAATTCAAACAAGTTGATGAGAACCAAAACATAACCTTGAGTCCATCCCACTTGAATTTTAAGAACATCTCAAGAACACATTTGCTGTATTGAACACTAATGGCAGAAGACCCAATGAGCTGTGGAATGACATCATTCATGATGAAAGCAATAAGTCATTAAAAAGGCAAAAAAGAAAAGATCAAAGTAGTCAGAAGAGACACTAAAAGAACTCAAAGAGCTGAACAGAAAATTTCAAAAGTTAGCTCAAGAAAGCCAAGTAAAAATGTTATAGCGAAATATGCAAAGACCTAGAGTTAGAAAACCAAAGGAAACCAAGCGGAAAGCGAATTTTGAGAATGACGAGGGCAACGAATGTATAAGTGTGCTTTACACAATTGATGTATGTATAGATTGTGCTAAGAGTTGTATGGGCCCCAATCAAATGGTTTTTTAAAATAAATAAACTGAAAGAATCTTGAGTTGCAATATTGAAAGATGCTATCAGGAAATATTGAATTATGCAGGAAGTATAAGCAAAATGGAAAGAATACCGAGAAGCACTGCAGCAAAAAGAATTGGTCGATGTGTAGCAATTTCAAGAGGTAGCGTTATGATCAAGAAGCAGGGGTACTGACGGATGAATTCTAAGCAACACTGAAGGCATTGGCCAAAAATAAGGCTCCAGGAATGGATGAAATAACCAATGGAAATGTTTCAACAAGTTGATGAAACCCTGGAAACACTCACTTGTCTACCCCAAGAAATTTGGAAGACAGTTATCTGGCCAACTAATTGGAGGAGATTCATGCATCAATACATTAACGGAACTGTCAGAGATTCAGGTGGGATTCAGAAGAAGATATGGAACAAAGGATATCATTGCTGATGTCGATGGATCTCAAGTGAAAGCAGAGAATACTAGAAAGAAGTTTACTTGTGTTTTATTTATTATACAAAGGTATTTGACTCTGTAGATCATAACAAACAATGGATAACCTTGAGAAGAGGAATTCTTGAACACTTCACTGTGCTCTTAATGAAATTTGCACATGGATCAAGAGGCAGTTGTGCAAACAGAACAATGGAATACTGATTGGTTTCAAATTAGCAAATATTTGGGTCAGTGTTGTGTCCTCATCATTCGTATTCATTCTGTATACAGAACAGATCATTAGGGAAGCCGGTTTATGTGAAGAAGAATGTGACATCAGGATTGGAGGAGGACTTATTAACCATTCTGGCTTGCTGAAAGCAAGAAGACTTAAAGTACTTGCTGATAAAGATCAAGGATTGCAGCCTTCAGTATGAATTACAATTCAATATAAAGAAGACCAAAATCTTCACAACTGACCAAATGGTAAATGGAGAAATGATCAAAGTCAATGATTTCCTCTTGCTTGGATCCACAATCATTGCTCGTGAAGCAGCAGTCAGGAGTTCAAAGGATGTGTTGCATGATGTTGCACAAGACCTCTTTAAAGGGTTAGAAAGCTAAGATGTTACTTTGAGGACAAATGTGCCTAACCCAAGCCAATGAATGTGAAAGCTGGACAATGATTCAGGCAGACTGAAGAATTGTGATCGGGAAGAGGGTTGACAATACCACGGAGGACCAAAAGCACCAGCAGATCTGCCGTGGAGGATGTACATCCACGGTGCTCCTCAGAGGCAAGGATGGTGAGACCTCATCTTGCCTACTTTGGGCATATTCTCAGGAGAGAGCAGTCCCTGGAGAAGGGCATTGTGCTTGATAGAGGGTAGTGAAAGAGTAAGACCCAATTTGGATAGGGTGATGCAGTGCTACAACAATGGGTGCAGAAAACAGTTGTGAGGATGTCAAAGCACCAGCCAGTGTTTCCTTGTGTTGTACATAGGGTCCAATGGCTCGGAACTGACTAGAGGGCACCTAACAACCACAGCATCTCCAGTCATATTTGCTTAAGGATGTGCCATACTGCTTTCTATAGTGTCTGTACAAGTCTGCAGTTCCACCAACAATGTATGAATGTTCCAGCCTTCCAGGTCCGCTTCACAACCTCTTCAGTATTTGTTACTTTTTGTTGTTTTGAATTTTGCTGTCAATACCTGTGGGGAGTGGTATCTTATCGTTGTTTTAATTTTCATTAGAACCTTTGTTTTTTTAAGACCAAATAATATAGATTTGGTTGAAACCTCTTTTAGTCCATTCTCTACCTTTCTGAGAGATGATATTCAAAAAATTTGTGGAAAATTCACATTCTCTAAAAAGTATGCAGGAATTTTTTGGAAATTGCACCAAAATAAATTCATAATAACTTGTTATAACATATATGAACAGGATCTAATTTGAGCTACTAAAAAGGATAGGACATCATTTTGAAAAGTGCCCCTAAATTCTGCAACATGAGCAACATGAATTCTGCTAAAATTGAAGCAAGAGTAAACATCAAAATTCAAGTGATGCTTGGATGGAGAATGGTGAATTAATCTGTTTGAGAAAGTTTATGAGGACAATACCTCAAGGAAATCAGAAAGGATGAAACAGTGTAGAAGATGAACCCAGTAATAGCAGATCATACACATAATTTTTTGTAGAAAGTCAATCTTATTTGTGACCTCACTGAAGAGGACCAATAATTAACATCACATACAATAAATAGCCAGTAAATACCTTACACCTCTCAATTGGTTCAACTTAATGGGATTCTGACTGAAAAATTAAAGTTGGACCAACTTTCTGCTCCATGGGGTCTAAAACTATTGTGCCCAGATCAATTGCAAACAAGAGCAGTTATTGGGATCAAAATCCTGAAACATTTCTTAGAGAAATGTAACAGGAGGTGAAATATGGTTTATCAGTGCCATCCTGAAGAAAGGACAATCAAAACAATGGCTACCAAGAGGTGGGGGTGGTTTATTCAAAGCAAAAGTTAAGAGCTAACATCCTGACAGTAGTTTTAGGGGGATGCTCAAGATGAGGCTTTCTGCTTCCGTAAAGATTCACAGTGTCAGAAATGCACAAAAGCAATTTTATTCTGTCCCATAGTATCAAGTCATGGTGGTGACGTGTTGGGTTGCTAGCTTCAAAGTCAGCAGTTCAAAACCACCAGCCTCCTTGTAGAGATGAGGCTCTCTACATCCATAAAGAGTTGTAGTCTCAGAAACTAACAGGGGAAGTTCTATGAGGCAGAATTGGCTTGGTGACTGAGTTTTTTTGGGTTTGAGTTTTATACATAACCTCATTCATAAACACAATGGTTACTTTTTAAGGTTGTAGAATGTTTTAAGTAACATCTTGCACACTTATTTATTCTAAAGTATATATTTGAGAGTCATTTGTGTTTATACATGTACCTCTAGTACATTTCTTTCCAAGTCTGTATAGGATTCAAAGAAAGGTGATCCACAAGAATGTGGAAATTATCAAGCAATATCATTTGCAAAGGAAATTTTGCTGATCATAATTTTTAATTAAAAATCATTTTATTGGAGGCTCTTACAACTCTTATACAATCCACAAATCAATTGTATCAAGCATATTTGTACATAGGTTGACATCATTATTTTCTAGATATTTACTTAAAAATCATTTTATTGGGGGCTCGTACAATTCTTATCACAATCCATACATACATCCATTGTGTCAAGCACATATGTACATTTGTTGCCATCATCATTCTCAAACATTTGCTTTCTACTTGAGACCTTAATATCGGCTGCTCATTTTCCCCCTCCCTTCCCACTCCCCCTACCTCATGAACCCTTCATAATTCATAAATTATTATTATTTTGTCATATGTTACACTGTCCAACATCTCCCCCGCCCTCTTCTCTGCTGTCCATCCCCCAAGGAGGAGGCTATACGTAGATTCTTGTAATCAGTTCCCCCTTCTACCCCACATTCCCTCTACCCTCCAGGCATCGCCACTCTTACCACTGGTCCTGAAGGAGTCATCTGTCCTGTGTTCCCTGTGTTTCCAGTTGCTATCTGTACCAGTGTACATCCTCTGGTCTAGCCAGATTTATAAGGTTGAATTGGGATAATGCTATTGGGGGGGGGAAGCACCCTGCACCCTGACTGGCTCATTTCCTCCCCACAACCCTTCAGTAAGGGGGTGTCCAGTTGGCTACCACATTTACAATTATATGATTTTTTGTTCCTTGATGCTTGATACCTCCTCCCTTTGACAGCTCGTGGTCACACAGGCTGATGTGTTCCTTCCATGTGGGCTTTGTTGCTTCTGAACTAGATGGCTACTTGTTTATCTTCAAACCTTTAAGACCCCAGACGCTATATCTTTTGATAGCCTGGCACCATCAGCTTTCTTCACCACATTTGCTTATGCACATGTTTGTCTTCATTGATTGTATCAGGAAGGTGGGCACCCACTGATATGATTTTTAGTTCTTTGATGCCTGATAACTGGTCCCTTTTACACCTCATGGTCAGGCAGGCCAGTGTGCTTCCTCCTTGTGGGCTTTGATGCTTCTCAGCTAAATGGCCTCTTGTTTATCTTCAAGCCTTTAAGACCCCATATGCTATATCTTTTGATAGCTGGGCACCATTAGCTTTCTTCACATTTGCTTATGCACGCATTTGTCTTCAGTGATTGATATTTACTTTCTATTGAACCCTTGGTAACAGCTCCTCTTTTCTCTCCCTCCCAACCCTTTTGATTCCTTGATAAATTATAAATTATTATTATGTTCATATCTTACACCAACTGCTGTCTTCCTCCCCCCATGTTTCTGTTGTTATTCTCCCTAGAGGGTGTGTGTGGTTAAGTACCGATTATTGTGATTAATTCCCTCTTCCTCCCCTCCTCTCCCCATCTTCCCCCTACCCTTCTGGGATCACTACTCCCATTCCTGTTCTTGGATTCAATGTGTTATGAGGTCTTATCTCTTATATGTACCTGTGCACATGTTGGTCTATCCCACAGTGAAAGGCAGTCCTGGGGTCATGATAGTGAGGGGTGAGGAAGTCTCAAGGAATGAGAGGAATATTATGTGTTTCATCAGGTTTTTACTGCATCCTAGTTTACTCATCCCTTCCCTGTTACCTATTGTCTATAGATGGGCTTTGAGTCTCTGCTCCAACTCCCCATGTTCTCAACAATTTGGTTTTTATTTTGTTGTTTGTTTGTTTGTTTGTTATGGGTCTTCTGATGCCTGTTACTCAGTCCCATTGATACCTCATGATCGCACAGGCTGGTATGCTTCTTTCATGTGGGATTGTTGCTTCTCTGCTAGATGACTGCTTGTTTAACTTCAAGCCTTTAAGACCCAGACCCATATCTTTTGAGAACCAGGCACCATCCACGTTCTTTACCACATTTGCTTATGCACTCATTTGTCTTCAGCAATTGTGCCGGGAAGGTGAGCATAGCAGAATGCCAGGTTGTTAGAACAAAGTGTTCTTGTGTTGAGTCGGGGTATGAGCCAAGGCCTAAAGTCCATACATTACCTCAGTGTATTGCCGTATGTGTTGGTGTGGGTAGACTAGAGAAACAAATTCATAGAGATACTCATATGTGTATAAGAGAGAACTTTATATCAAAGAGTAATTGTACAGGTCAGGTCCATAAATCTAATATTAGCCCATATGCCCATTAGCAGTCTATAAATTCTTCTTCAGATTCACTCAGCACATGCGAAGACACCAAATGCAGGAAGAAAGATCACAGGCCAGTGGGTGGAAAGTCTTGTAGATCTATTGGTAGTAGAAGCTTCTCAGCACTGGTGTGGCTCCTCCAGCTCCCAGGGCTCTGACTCCATCAGCATAGCTCCATGTGGCTTTCAACAGGAATGTCTCCCAGGGAGTGAATGTGTACCGCTCCTCCAGCAAGCTATTTATCTCCTTCGTGCCTCCAAATGAGCTCAGTAAGCTGCAACTTGATTGACAGGCTAAACCCCACCCCTTCACTCTTAATAGTCTCAAATTGACAACTGATTATGTAACTACCACACCATATAAATATATATACATAGGCCAATACCTCTATTTTTATGAATTAATGTATTTACATATGTACACACTTAGGCTTATACTTCTATCCATAGCTTTGCTTCCTAGAGCTTTCCTCTGTTTCCTTTTACTTTCCTTCTGCCCCACCATCCCACTCACCCTTTTTCTGCGTCTTAGTAATTCCTCTCTGCTAGATTGCTGTTACTCTAACACCCCCAGAATCTCTATGTCCTACTTGTTGTTGATTTTAATTGCCTGGTTGTTCTCCTTTCTGTGACATTGTTTTCTCACTGCACCCTTCCCTTGCCTCCTTCTCCCCCAAGTCCCTCCGGGACCATTGGTCCTGTTGCTTTCTCCTTGAGCTTGCTTCCCATGCCTATCTTATATAAGTAGGCAAACCAAAAATAACAGACCAAACAAAAGATTGAGAAGAAAAAGGGAAAAAAGACATACATAATTACAGCTCTGTCTGCTGACCTTTATGACTGTCTCCCCACTGATCATAACTTTTAAAGGGTCACAGCAGTAGAGGTAGGCAAGAACATGTGAGACTTTCAAACCAGGTTCAAAAGAGGACGCAGAATAGGGATCCCATTGCTGATGTCAGGTGGATCTTGGTTTAAAGCAGGGAAAACCAGAAAGATGTCACCTCTGTGTTACTGACTGTGCAGCAACAGTGGGATGTGTGGATCATAACAAATGATGGGTGCTGTTGCAGTGGGTGAGAATTCCAGAACACGTGATTGCTCTATGTGGGAGCTAACCAGGATGCAGTCCAGTTGAGCAGACACTGTGTGGTTTCAGATCAAGAAGGCTGTGTATCAGAGTTGGGCCCTTTCATCAGATTTATTCCATCCACACGCTGAGCACATGATCAGAGAATCTGGATTATCTGAGGAAGAAATGGCATCAGGATTGGAGGGAGATTCACCAACAACCGTTAATACGCAGATGACACCAGCTTGCTTGCTGAAAGCACGGAGGACTTGAAGCACTGACTGGTGACGGCTGTGGTTTTCAGTGTGGGTCACACATCAACAAAGAAGACCTAATTCCTCAGAGCTGGGCCAATAAGCAACATCACGATAAACAAGGAAAATATCGAAGTTGTCATGGAGTCCAGTTTACTTGAATCCACAAGCGGTAAGAAGTGAAAAGACATATTACACTGGGAAAATCTGCTTCAAAAGACTTTTTCTCTTTTTCTTTGAAACCAACTTGTATGTCACAAAAGAATCCCAGTACTATTCCTGCTTGTATGGCCACTCGGCCGATGTTTAGGTCCGCTGGGTAGGCAATCTGGAGGGGTGGGAAGGCTGTGACCCTTTTCTCTCCTTCAAAAGTTCTTAACTTTATTTATCGATTGTTTAGTATATTTCCCCTTCTGCTTGTGGAATATAATACTTACAAAGAAAACATACTCTATAGAGTTGCATCGCCCAACTTAACAAGTCGATCTGTAACCGTGTCCCATTAACCCCCTGCAGAGGTGGTTCCTTTGTGCTTTTCTTCATTTCCCTCCCTCCCTCCCTATTTCCCTGCTTCTTCGCTCTCACGCTCCCCTCCCGACTCTCACCTCATAGTCATCTTTAAAGTCTTATGCTTTGGCGTGAAAATCATTTCTCTTCTCCTTTATAAGAGTGGTGTCACTAAGATATTTATCTTGATGAGATTGCCTCGCTTTGCTGAGCATAAAGCTCTCTACTTGCATCCAGGTCTTAAGGTGCTTGACATATTCATCATTGTTTTTTAAGGATGCATAATAATCCATTGTTTGAATGTATCAGGGTTTGTTTATCCATTCCTCTATAGTCAGCCCTTTGAATGGTTTCCATCTTTTTGCCATTATAGAAATTGTCACAATAAGCCTAGGTGTGCGCTGAAGGAAACTTTAATGTGCTAAAAGGCAAAGATGTAGCATTGAAGTCTATGATGCATCTGACCTAAGACTTGATGTTTTCAACCCCTCAGACACATGTGGAAGCTGGGCACTGAATAAGGACGCTCTAAGTACTGCTGAGAACTTGTCAGCCACCGTCTACAGATTGCAGACCCAGGTGTAAGCATGTTTTGTTTAGAGAAACCTGTGTATACCTGCATTGGAGTCCTAGGAGCAAGGCTTTCTGACTTACCCTTGTATCTTTGGTGGTCTGCGAAAGCTTCTCGCCCAGAGTGACTATGTCCTTCAGCCATCATTTAAGCCTGGCACTCACCTCCGTGGTTTAGCTTTCAAGTATAACCCGTAGACAGTACTCTAAGGTAAACAGTAGCACCAGGTGAGCACGCACTCCTGGAACAAGCAACCCCGGAGATGGAGGGGCAGCACTTGCCCAGAGATCAAGCTTCAAAGGCAAGGAGGGTTGGACAGAAGGACCATGGAAACAGAAAACACAGGGAGTTGCTGCGAAGAGTCCTGTCATATTGTGGGTGCTGCAACCCCTCAGAACCATGAATCTGAATGTGTAGGAATTGTTGAAGGGAAAACCGATTTGCTCTGTAAACTTTTACCCAAATCACAATTTAAGTGTGTTTGTTTTTAATTGTGACATGTCTGAGTAGTCTTTAAAGACATAAGGGAGTACATGCAAGATTGAGGTGTAGACCATTCCAGGCAGAGAGAATTACAAGAACAAGTGGGGGTGGTTGGGGGTGGGCAGAGGGGCAGGTAGAGAGGGTCATGCTTGTGACACAGAACAGCAAGGATTCTAGTATGTCTGGAGTGAGGAGAAGATGGGGGACCAATGAGGCCAGAGTCTGAGAGGTGGACAGATTATACATTGCCTTCTGAACCACAGTTAAGATATTGGTGTTTAGTGTGAGGAGAAGGGAATTCTGAGCACGTAAGTGGCATGATCTGATTCTAGTTAGTGTTGGGATGGAGCAGAGGGCCTGCACACAGAGGGAAGAGAGTGTTTCCTGGGTGCTTTGTTTATTTTTAAAATAAATGAATACTCAAGTTTATCATGCACAAGCTCATTTCGCTCATGGCAAGGTAATCATGGCAAGGGACACAGGTAAGCCCTTAAGACGTTCCTTTAGAACTGGAGAACAGGAATTAATGATGACCATGTTAATTCCATGACTCAAGTCCAAAGCTTTAGACTTCAGGTGTTTCCTTTCACTGGTGCTCATGGGAGGAAGGCTTGCTCACAGCTCCAACTTGGAAGAAGTAGTTAGGGTCTGAGGTTGGTGTGTTGGGCAGGAGCCCAGTTTTCATCTTCAGCTTTCTTCAGTAGGGTTGGAGACCAGAATGAGAGAGACTTTGCCACAGCCTTCTCTCAGCGAGTGAGCAGAAGCCCAGTGTTTCCATATGATCTTCTCCCTCGGACTCCACAGGTCAGGGCCAGGTGCTATCACACTGAACCAAGACCAGTGTGTTGCATTTCTTCTTCAAGGTTAGAAACGGATGACATACTGTACACTTAATCTTCATATTTGAGACATGTTTATGTCTCCAAGCCAATTAAGGGTTGCTGTCAGACATATTTATGTCCCAAGGCCAATTTATAGAAATCTGATTAATTAAAAATTTAAGGAGGTTGTTTTGTGGCATATTTATGTCTCAAAGCCAATGTATAGAGAATTTATTAATGGTACATGTCTTTCTCACAGTGTGCAGCGGCACAGCTCAATTTAGGGAAGTTATTTACAATATACTTCCCACAGTTCCATTATCTACTTCTAAAGTTAGAATAATTTCCAGTGACTTGTAGTCCCCCGCCCCATGTTTTATAAAATTTATTTTTTTCCACTTGCCACTCCAGATATGACAGGTATTGATGCTCTATGAAAAGGTGAGGATTTGTTACCATTTTGCTGATGAGGAAAATAGGGCATCAGGGATGAACATCTCTCATATCCAGTCTTCATCTTCCATACCTTGACGCACCTGCTGATAGACACACACACACACACACACACACACACACACACACACACACCAGCAGGATTGTATATTGCATCCCGGGAGTTTCCCATTTGCTTAACAGCCAGCATACTCAGTCTCACAAACACACTGGGGTCTCTTTAACCCACCTCTGTGCGCAGGCTAAAGCTCCAACACTACTGCCTTCTTAGAAGATAGCCGATTCTTCCTCCTCAGCACCCAGTGCATCCCACGGGGCACCGACTCCAGACCACATTCCAGTGGAGAAAGACCAAAGAAAGCCCTATGTCCTTATACCTGAACTGGGGCAACTGGAAGGAGGGCTAAAATTCATAGGACTGGTTTGTTGGGTCACTTGCTGGGAGTCCAGAGACTGAGAGGTGGCACGGCCCTTGCCAGCCATTGTGACATGTCAGAGCCAAATTTTTTTCTGATCGATAGTTTTTAAGTATTCATGAATTTCAGTTATGAATGATTTGACAGTTAATAATTAGAGCGCATCATAGAAGTATATGTGTGTCTACTGCTAAATTCAGAATACTTCTCTTTCTAACTTTACTAAATAGCTAATCCTCACTTTCTCAATGAGCTCATTATCCTATACATCACATTTACAATCGTAAAAATTCATCTATCCAACTATTCTACACGTTAATGGTGTACAGCTACAAATAAAGAACATGCAGGTGTGAGGTGAAAGGTGAGACCCTGGTTGTGATGGTTAAGATTATGTGTCGACTTGGCTGGTCCATGATTGTCAATGGCTTGGCAGTTATATAATGACATAATTTGTCAGTTAAATAATTATATAATTTAGTAGTTAAGCAGTGTAGTGGATTGGCAGTTATGCTATGATGTAGTCACTTTCTAGTACAGTCTAGTATAGTCATCCTACATATTTATATAACACCACTTTTCACATAACAACCCAGTCTTTGGAATGTGATCATCTTGATAGGTTAGGATTGGGTTTATAAGTGACTCGTGAGGTTTGAAAATATTATAAAAGCACACATATTTGTAACTTATACATAGCTAATTTGAGAGCACTACTTTGTCTTACATACTTTGGACATGTCAGGAGAGACCAGTCCCTGGAGAAGGAGATCATGCTTGGCAAAGGAGAGGGGTAGTGAAAAGGAGGAAGGCCCTTAAGGAGATGCATTGACACAGTGACTGCAACAACAGGCTCAAGCATAGGAACAACTGTGAGGATGGAGAAGGACTGGGTAGAAAGTGTCTCTTCCTGTTGTACACAGGGTAGCTACAGGCCCAAACCCATCCAATAGCACCTAACAACAACAACTAAAAGCATACATAGCAGTAAGTCACGAGTTAACCAGAAAGAGAAGGGATGACTTTGGCTACCATGAAAGCTTTGAAGCGCATAAGAGGTGTTTGTCCTATGGATATATTTAAAACAAAAACCCAGTAATATTTGCCCATGAATTGGATGTAGAGTTTGAGTGAAAGTGAGGCCTCAAAATTATTGCACAGGGCTTCTGGCAAGATGGCTAACTGGGCAGCCACACTATACAGACCAGAGAAGTGCTGAGAGAGACAGATGATAATCCTGGAATCCTGGGATTTGGAGGAAATGCTAAAGAAGTGGATTCTGTATTGACTAGGAGAATTGATAACCCAGATGCAAATCTATCAAACCATAGACAGCTGATCTTTGATAAAGGATGAACACACATTAAATGGGGATGATACAGTATCATTAGCAAATAGTGCTGGCAAAACTGCATATCCATTTGCAGAAGAATGAAATAGGACTCATATCTCACACCAGCTGCAAAAATGAACTCAAGATGGACCAAAGACCTACATGTTACCTATAACTATAAAGATCATCAGTGAAAATAAAGGCAAACTTAAGCCAACAGCAAATTCACTGCTATTGAGTTGATGGGTACATCCACAGAAACTCATATGAATAAGAGAGAGTTTTATATAAAGGGTAAGTGCACATCAAGAAAACATGCCAATCCAGTGCTGCCCAAGCCCACAAGTCCAAGATTAGCCCATATGTCCAACACCAATCCACAAAGTCCTCCTCTATCTCATAAAACACAGGGAATGATGTCAACTGCAGGAGGAAAGCCGAATCAGTGACTGTGTAAGCGTTTCAGCACAGGCAGGGGTCTCCACATGGCTGCTCCACCACCCAGGGCTGCATCGGGGTAGGTTCATGTGGCTTCTCCTTGGGGATGTCTTGCAGGAAGTGAGCCTTGCCGGCTAAAGCAGGGAACTGGCTAAGGCAGCTGCACCCTGGTCCGACCATCAGAAAGCAAGATACCCGAGAACTCAAAAGGCAAGGCTCACCTAGCCATTTATCTCTCTGCCTTTCAATTAACCCCACATGTGTTTATTGGGCAGGTTGGCACAATAAACTTTTACTATCTCAGTGAGTCATAGCGATCCTATGGGACAGAGTAGAACTGCCCCTGTGGGTTTCAGAGACTGACTCTTTATGGAGGTAGAAATCTTCATTTTTCTCCCACAGAGTGATTGGTAGTTTCAAACCACTGGCCACTAGGTCAGCCCAACATATAACCTACTATTCCAGTGGACACATTTAGGAGCACTAATACAATGCATAAGTACACTGTCAAACATAATGGAAAACCCACCAACAGCAGGAGGCAAAGTAGATGAGTGGGATCTCATAAAATGAAACACTTTGCGCATCAAGAGACTTCACCAAGAGAGTGAAAAGAGGACCCACATCCTGGGAAACATTCTGTAGCAATGACATATTGGATAATGGACTAATCTCAATAATGTGTAGATTCTTTAAAACCTCAACAAGAAAAAGACAAGCAATCCGATTTAAGGCAGGTAGAGGCCCGTGAACAGACATGTCACTCAAGAATGCCTTTAGGCTGCCCAGTAATGAAGAAATGCACATGATCATTAACAATTTGAGAGACGTGAACCGAAGCAAGATCCCATGACACCCGGGCATTAATAGCAAGTTACAATAAAAATAAAAAGACAACAAGGGCTGGCAAGGGCGCAGTGAGCCTGAACCCTCACGTACTGCTGGTGCAACCACTATGGAAAGTGGTACGATGGTTCATCAAAACGTTGGCAGTAGAAACACCATATGACCCAGTGTCTTAAAGCCACCCAAGGTTTCAAGTCTTCCTTCTCTTGGTTCTTGCCCTGCTTGCAAGAATGTATTCAACTGAGAGACAGCTGTTAGCCGAGAATCAGAGAAAAAGTTTAAATGAAGCAAGTGAGTTTTCTAAGGTGGTACTTTGGTGTGAAACACCCCAGGGCTGCAGCTAATCTTGGTGCGTTACAGCATGAAGAGCCAGGTTTTTAATCTGCTGATGGCAAGCTTTCCAGGATTGGCTGGTTTTCTGGTGGGTCTCCTGCGATTGGCTGGCTTTCTGTTGTGTACCTCCCCTTTCCAGGTGCAGGTACTCTTCTGCCCCAGAGTTCATGAAGTGTCTTTGTTACCAGGCCCTTGAAACCGAGGGTCAATTCAGCCATTCTTGTGTGAACATCTTGTCTTTCTTTGACCACATCCTTTCACTTGCTCTGCCTCTTCTATCGATAAAACGTGTCTTAACTGCCGCACCTTTCATTGTCCTGGGGAGGCAAGTGTATCTGCACCTCCCTTTTGTGTTAGAATTTCTTCCATTGTGGCCCTCTTTCCCCTTTGCCTTGTCTGTCTAGTTTATATCAGCACTTCAAGTTGGTACATATCCTAGAGAATGAAGAGCCGTGACGTGAATGTATTGTAGCATACATGCATTGTAGGAGAATTCACAGTAGCAAAAAAGATGGAAATAACCTAGATGTCATCTGTGGAAAATGTATTAATAAACCCTAGTACATATACACAACGAAGTACTACTAAACGTTAAGGAATAATGGTGAATCGTTGAAATAAAATGGAACTGGGAGGATATTATGCTGAGTGAAATGGTTTAGTTGTTAGGTACCACTGATTTGATTCCGACCCATAGCAACCCTATTTACACAGAATGAAACGCTGCCTAGTCTTATACCATTCTCACAATGGTTCCTCCTTTTGAGCCCATCGTTGAAGCCACAGTGGCATTCCATCTCCTTGAGGCCCTTCATCTTTTTTACTGTCCCTCCACTTTACCATGGACTGGTCTCTCCTGACAACATGTCCAAGTATTCAGGACTGAGTGTCCCCATCCTTGCCTCCAGGGAGCACGCTGGCCATACTTCTTCCATGACATGGCTGGTACTTTCAGTATTCTCCAGCACCACAATTCACATGTTTCCATTCTTCTTCTGTCTGCCTTTTTTTTTTAAACTAGTGTCACTTTTTAAAAAATCATTTTTGGGGGGCTCATACAGCTCTTATCACAATCCATACATCTATCCATTGTGTCAAACACATTTGTACATATGTTGCCATCATCATTTTCAAAATAATTTCTTTCTTCATGAGCCCTTGGAATCAGTTCTTCATTTTTTCCCTCCTTCACCCACCCTCCCTCACAAACCCTTGATAATTTATAAATTACTATCATTTTGTCAAGTCTTACACTGTCCGATGTCTCCCCTCACCACACTTTTCTGTTGTCCATCCCCCAGGCAGGAGGTTATATGTAGAACCTTGTAATCGATCCCCCCATTATCCCCCTACCTTCCCCTTACCCTCCTGGTATCACCACTCTCAGTATTGGTCCTGAGGGGTTTATCTGTCCTGGATTCCCTGCATTTCCAGCTCTTATCTGTACCCGCTTACATCCTCTGGTCTAGCCTGATTTGTAAGGTAGAACTGAGGTCATGATAGTGGCGGGGAGGGATGGGGGAGGAAGCATTAAAGAACTAGAGGAAAGTTGTATGTTTCATCATTGCTATCTGCACCCTGACTGGCTTATTTCTTCCTGTGGCCCTTCTGTCAGGGGATGTCCAATTGTCTACAGATGGGCTTTGCGTCTCCACTCTGTAGTCCCCCTCATTCACATTGATGTGATATTTTGTTCTGGGTCTTTGGTGCCTGATACCTGAATCGATCGACACCTCAAGATCACACAGGCAGACGGTCTTCTTTCTCTTATTCAGTGTCCAACTTCCACATGCATAGGAGGCAATTGAAAATTAGGCACACACAAAAGGACAAATATTTTATGAAACCACTATTAGAAAAAGTCAACAATAGTTTTTTACACTAAAAGAAACATTATTTGATGGTTGTCAGTAGTGGGGTGGGGTGTGCAAGGGAGGGAGAGAAGGGAAGTCACATGCTGGAAGGTGAAAGAGGAAGCTTAGGGGAAATGATGGCAGCAGGGGAAGACGCAGGTAGGATTGTAAAAGTGAAAGGTAATGGAGGCAAATACTGTTAGGTACATAATTCTGTAGCAGTCAGGCTCTGTGAATAGATAGCTGGATAGACACACAAGCTAAATATGCAGGAGAGGGAGAGTGGGTAGGTCTTCACAAATATAGATAGGTATGGTAGAGAATATTTGTGTATGCATGTTTATTTTTGCTGCAAATATATCCATGAATGTGGCAAAGCATACAGGGGTCAACATTATGAAAACTTCTTAACCAAACACCTTGAAGAAAGTCGTTGCTGGGTCTGGGGGATCAGGACCATAGTCTCAGGGGACATCAAGGTTAATTGGCAGAATATAGTTAACAAAAACAATGTTCTACATCTTACTTTGGTGATTAACAGTTGGGGTATTAAAAGATACTGTGGGTTTCTCCCTGTGCAGAAGAAAGAGAAATGATGACAATCAAAACACGTGCGGAAGCCATTAGTCTAGTGGACTAACGGGCCATGCAAGAATCTGCTTCCAGAATCCTGAGACCAGAAGAACTAGATGGTGCTCGGCTACCACCACCAATTTCTCTGAACAGAATCGCATTACAAGTTCTCTTGGATGGAACGGGAGAAAACTGGAACAGAACTCAAATTCATAAAGGACACCAAGCTTACTAGACTCGTGGGACCTTCAAGACTGTGGTCCTCAGTCACCCTCCAGCTCTGGAACCGAACCATTTATTAGAATCAACCACTTACTTTCAAAAGGGCAGCATTTGCTTACGGACAAAGTTCAGAGGGTTAATAAAGAAGGAGGAATGGAAACCGGAAACGCAGGGAGGGAGTGGAGCGGGTGATAGTACGTGGAGGGGATTGTCATGGATGGGTGGAATCAGAATGTGCATGAATCATTAAATGCAAGCTACCTGTTGTGTAATCCTATGCCTCATTCATAATAAAAAATTAAGAAAAAAATTAAAGTACGTTAAGAACTTTACCTGAGCAACTAGAAGAATAAACTCACTGCCGTCAAGTCAATAATGCCAACTCATAGCAACCCTATATGACAGAATCAAACTGTCCCCGTGGATCTCTGAGACTCTGACTCTTTATGGGAGTAGAAAGCCTCATCTCTCTCCCGCAGAGCAATTGGTAGTTCTGAATAGCTGGCCTTTCGGTTAGCAGCCCACCCCTCAGCCCATCATGCCAGCAGAGCTTCTATGAGAAGAATGGAAGTATAATTTATTTATGAAGATGAGAATGAGTGCTGAAGTGACGGGTTCTTGGTTTTCAGGAATGAGAATTGAAGTGTTTGCTTTTCAACAAGAAATGTCTCTTAGAAACCCAAGTGGAGAAGTGTAGCAGGCAGTTGGATATACGCATCTGAAGTTATAACAGCGTTGATACCCATGGTCTCCTTGTTCTCAATCCCCAGTGCTGTTATGCAATGTCTTTCTGTGGCCTTAGGAACAGTCCCTGTGCAGTGTGAAAAGATCAGCAGCGTGTGTGTGTGTGTGTGTGTGTGTGTGTGTGTTTTCTGAAGCCTTCTGTTAAGTGTTGGAATTTTTTTCTACCAATTCCCTCCATCTCGTTTCCAGTGCCACAGAAAACCGACCACTCTGTGTCTCCTTTTGCTGAGTAAGCCTTGTTTCCTCCCCTGGGGAGGCTTCCCGTTAGGTTTGTTGTGTAAGAGTGAACCGTCACAAGCTGACCTTTCCCCTTTTCCAGAAGGCAGAAAGCAGAACTGATTCTTACTCTGATGTCCAACTTTGTCATTGCCAAACTGCAGGGCCTTGCTTTCTGTAAAGATGAGATAGGGTCATTAATTATGGGATGGTCATCTATAGAACCTCAATCAAGACCATGTTATGAAACATGCAGGGGACAACATTATGGAAACTTCATAGACATAACCAAATACCTTGAAGGAAGGAATTGCTGAGTCTTAGGAATTAGGTATCCTGGCTAACTGAAAACCCAAATCAAACTCACTGCCCCTGAATCAATACCAACTCACAGTGACCCTGTAGCACAGAGAACTGCCCCTGTGAGTTTCTGAGACTGTCTTTATGGGAATAGACTGTCTTTCTCCTGCAGAGTAGCTAGTGGTTTTGAACCACTGACCTGGCAGTTAGTAGCCCAATGAACACTATGCAACAAGGGCCCCTTAGGCCAACTGAAGTCTCTGGTTAAACTGGGCACCCTCTTCTGTTGCTGTGGAGTTGATTCCAATTCATGTCCCCCTGTATGTGTCAGTAGATGAAGACTCATTCAGCTTTCACTGGCTCAGGTTTTGAAACTCGATCATCAAGCTTTTCTCCCCCAATGTGCCTTCGAGTGGACCGCCAACCTTTTGGTTAGCAGCTGAGCATGTTAACTGCTTGCACTTCCCAGAACTCTGGCTAGAACTATGTTGTGAGCTTGCAGTGAGTTGTCTCTTGACTCCCGGAAGCCCCATGCAGAAGGATTTTCAGAAGTAGATCACCAGACCTTTCTTCCTAGTCTGTGTTTGTCTGGAAACCCCTCTGACACCTGTTCAAGCCTCTGTTGATGACAAGTGGTGGCTGCCCTTGAGGTGCATTTGCTGGGAATCGAGCCCACAATGCCATCAGAGGTTGGCTCAGGTGTACATTTGGTCTTTAATTGTCTTTAGGAGCTAGGAATATCCAAACAAACTTAGAGACATATTTGAATACATCACACATGAAAAGTATGTGAATCATAAAATTTGTTCTGATGACGGAGAAATACTGAATGGCCCTGGCATTTTGTCATTTGCAGTAATAACTGATGGAAGCTTTTACTTCTGGATCACCTGGATGATTCTTGAGAATGGGCATGATGTTTCTCATAGAAAATTCATGAGAGTTGGCTGTGTGGTCTGCTTTTTCTTTCTATAATTACATTTCATAGTTACATCACACTGCTTATTGAATCGGCCTATTGGCACTAGCAAAGTGATCAGCACCTGGATCCATGTTGTCCAGCAACCAAAGCCCCTGATTTAGTCCATCCACTGACTCACTGCAGTTGAGCTGCTTCTGCTCATAGTGAGCTTATGAAAGAGAACCGCTCTGTAGGGTAGGGGTGTCAAACTGGCAGCCCACAGGCCGTGTGCTCTGAAATAAAGTGTAATGAGAGAATTGTGTGTACAGTATTGCGTCAACTCCCCTAAGCACTATTCTCTTCAAAACTTTTTTTTCTACTTTCATTTTATTTTTAGAGCATCGTGGGCCACAAAAAATTACCTGGGGTGCCACATGTGGCCTGCGGGCTGCCAGTTTGACACCCCTGCTCTAAGGGTTCCTAGGCTTGGATCGATGGGAAAGCAGACGCCCTGTCTTTCTCCTGCAGAGAGGCTGGCAGCGCGTAACCACTAACCTGTTAGTAGTCCGATGCTTCACCTGCGGCAGTCGTTTGAATGGTATGTCATAAAACTGACCATCTCTGGGCAGTGTAAGATAAGATAAAATATTTATAAACTATTAAGGGTGCAGGGGGAAGGGGAGAGTGGGGAGGGAGAGGGAGGGAATAAAAGGAAACCGAGATGATTCCAGGAACCCAAGTGGAAGGCGAATTTTGAGAATGACGGGGGCAGCGAATGTATAAGGGTGCTTTACTCAATTGATGTATTATGGATTGTGATAAGAGTTGTATGAGCCCCAATAAAAAGATTTATTAAAAAAACTGACCGTCTATAAGGGACCATCTGAGAATAGTGTCATCTGCAAATTACATGCTGCGTCAGGTTCCTTGGATTACACCTTACTAACGATAAGATGTGGAAAGAGAAGAACAGGACCCGATGGTCGTTGGGTCGGTTTAATGAGAACATGTTGTAATTCGGGACTCCCTGTACCTATCAGCCACTACGCTTGCCAGGACGGCCTGAGGAACAGGTCTGTCTGAGAGAAGGACAATCAGAGGGCTCCTTAGCAGCGAGGAGGACAAGACTTTGTCTCACCTACTTCAGACATGCTCCCAGGAGAGGCCAGTCCCTGGAGAAGGAGGTGGCAGGAAAGGGGAAGGCACCCCAATGGACTCAAACAGAAGGAGAATTGCGAGGGTGGCACACGGCTGTGCTGTGTTGTTGGAACTGAGTCAGCGTCACCTCACAACAACAAATTTCCCTGGGAAGTTGATTTTTAAAGGGACATCAATCTTGGCCCTAAGCATAGATTATATGAAACTCTTTCAGACAGCTAAAAGAAGGCTCCAAAATTCTTGGATCGTTGCAATTATTTTGGAAATGTTTTGGATATGGCGATAGCAGAAAAATAGGGGAAGGCTGGCCAATAATTTTTCCCTCTGATGACAATTTTACCTGCAGGTGTAGACTCTTAACGATACATACTGGGAAAGCTTATTCTTCACACTGTAATGGCATCAGCCGTGTGCTCACAAGAATTTGCCGTGCAGGAAAACCCAGGGACTCCGAACGTGTTTTTGAAAGGGAAGCGAAGATGAAGGTGTAGTTCCTGGAAGGCCCAATAGATGGCACACAATTGTATGTAAGGCAGTGCTTTGGTCAAACAGAAACCTGGGCGTTGGCATTTACCAAGCGCCTACCCACTCGTATACTTGGGAGTCGTTTTCTCTTCTGAGAAAGAAGTCTTGGTAAGTCAACCGGCTTTTGTGGCTTCTTTTTTTCCTTCAGATTACAGCATGATTGCTTTAGATAGGTAAGAACGCCTATCCCTTCTATGGGAAATAGCGAACGTCTCTTTGCCATCTTTGCAACCTGATTTCGTGTTAGGTTTTCTCCGTGGTATGATCGCCATTGGCACACAGGACACCATCAAGGTAT
This sequence comes from Tenrec ecaudatus, assembly GCF_050624435.1. Lineage (NCBI taxonomy): Eukaryota > Metazoa > Chordata > Mammalia > Afrosoricida > Tenrecidae > Tenrec > Tenrec ecaudatus. The sequence continues at coordinate 183,218,794 of NC_134532.1, forward strand.
GGAATATCGGTAGCTATCTGGCAAAGATATAAAAGTAACCAGCATTTGACTGTGGCGGGAGAGGGGGTGCGGATCCACTTACGTGATTTGCTTCGTCAGCTTTCGTCTGCTGGTTTGCTCTCTTCATCTTTCTCTAGTTCCTTGTTTTCGGGAAAGTTTAGCTCAGACCCAAAATAAATAAATAAAAGAGAGGAACTCCTAATCATTGTGTTTGTTCGAAGTTTATACCAACATTAAAAAAAATTTTTAAAAAGCTCACCGCCAAGTCCATTCCAACTCATGGAGACCCTAGCCATGCGTTTTTATGGTAGACATATGTGTCCGCTCTCTGGCAGACTGAGATCACTGTCTCGCTGTATGTGTTACTCATTTATAAATGCTTACACCTGTGGTTCTGTTGGTCCTAATCCTATGCATATCATTAACATCTAGCCCAGGGCGGTGGGCACAGAGTCAACTCTGAATAAACATGTATTAAAGGGACAAAGTGAAATGAAGCAGCTTGTTCATAACATTTAAGGCCACCCAGGTGCCTAGAACTTGCCCGGTGCCCAGAAATCTCCCAACTAAAGTTTGATGAATAAAACCCTGTTTTTCCTGTATATTTGTTGAGTTGATGGTGGAAGTCATTTCTACACTTGGCACCTTTTTGCTCTCTGGACTTTGCTCTGGATTTTCTTCTCATAGAACCTATTCGCCTTCTTAAAAATTTTCAAAAGAAAAAAACCTGTCATTGAAATGAAGTTTCTTGTGCTCTGTCGTCTCCCTCCTTTTAACATCTGACACAGACCTCTTATCTCTTTATGCTTTTTTATATTCTTTCAAATAAACATTATAAGCGTCCTAATTTCCACTCTTAACTCTGTTTTCCCACCTCTCATATTTTTTATAAATGTGAATTGCCTCCAGAAAGATTTGTGTTTTTTCATATTCTAGTACTCACTACCATCAAGTCGATCCCAACTCCTGGGGGTCCCGTGTACAACCTACTGAAGCATCGCCTAGCCCTGCACCACCCTCTCAAATGTTATGTTTGAGCCCATTGTTGGAGCCACTGTTTCGGTCCATCTTGTTATCATGCCCTTTTCCTGGACTCTCCTGATAACACGCCCACAGTATGTGAGACAAAGTCTCACCACTCTTGCTTCTAAAGAGCATTCTGATTGTAGATCTTGACAGTTGATGGTGTTTGCAGCATTCTTCATTGTTTGCTTTCCATATTCATTGTCAAACTTTCACATACATTTGAAGACTTTGAAAGGACCCTAGCTTGGGTCAGTCGCACTTTGTCCTCCAAATGACACCCTTACCAGTGGTGAGAGTGGCGATACTGGGAGGGTGGAAGGAAGGTGGGGTGGAAAGGGGAAACTATTTACAAGGATCTACATATAACCTCCTCTCTAGGTGATGGACAACAGAAAACTGGGGGAAGGGAGCTATCAGACAGTGTAAGATATAACAAAATAATGATTTTTAAATTATCAGTGGTTCAAGAGGGAAGGGGGAGCAGGGTGGGTGGGGGAAAATGAGGAGGTGATACCAAGGGCTCAAGAAGGAAGCAAATGTTTTGAGGAAGATGAGGGCAACAAATGTACAAATGTGCTTGACACACAATGGATGGATGGATGGATTGTGATAAGAGTTGTACAAGCACCCAATAAAATGATTTAAAAAAAGAAGAAGAATAACATCCTTGCTTGTCAACACTTTCAAGAGGTCTTGTGGAGCAAATTTACTCAATAAAAAGCAGCCTTTGATCTCTTGGCTTGCTTCCATGAGCATTGATTGTGGATTCAAACAAAACAAAATTCTTGACCAACTTCAATCTTTTTCCTTTATCATGATGCTACCTATTTATCGGTCCAGTTGTGAGGACTTCTTTTTACATTGTGTTGTAATCCATTCTGAAAGTTGCAATCCTTGATCTTCATCAAGTCTTCCTCACCTTCGGCAAGCAAAGTTATATCATCTGCATATTACAAGTTGTTAATAAACCTTTCTTCAATATTGATATGCTTTATTCTTCATACTATCCAGCTTCCAATGATTTTCTCTGCATAAAGATTGAGTAGGTATGATGAGAGGATACAACTCTGATGCACATTTTTCCTGAATCTAAACCATGCAGGATCCCCCTATTCTGTTACAACAACTGCTTGTTGATCCATGTACAAGTTCCACGTGAGCCCAGTCAGGCATTCTGGAATTCTCGTAGTTTATTATAATCTACACCGTCAGATGCCTTTGCATAGTCAATAAAACAAAGGTAAACATTTTTCTATTGTCCTCTGCTTTGAGCCAAAATCCATCTGTCACCAGCAGTGATTCCCCTTGTTTCACATCCTCTTCTGACTCCACCCTGAACCTCTTGAGTAGCTCCCTGTCAAGGTACTGCTGCAACCTTTTTTGGATGAGTTTCGGCAAAATTTTCCTTGCATGAGCTATCAATGATATTGTGCAGTGATAATGAATGCATTAGGCTGGGTCACCTTTCTTTGGAATGGGTACACGTTAATTTTTTTCCCAAGTCAGTTGGCCAAATAGCTCTCTTCCAGCTTTCTTGACATAGATGAGCAAGTGCATCATCAGCTTTTTGAAACAATTTTATTGGGTTCCTGGAGCTTCGTTTTTGGTTAATTCCTTCAGTGCAGCTGGGATATGCTACCTCCTAAAAAGGTGGAATGTCGACGAGTTCTTCTTGGTACGGTAAGTCTGTATTCTTTCTATCTTCTTTGATGCTTCCTGCATCATTAATTATTTTGCCCATATATTATTTCAGGATTCAATTCAAGACTTGAGTTTTTTGCTTGAGTTCTTTCAGTTTAAGATATGCGAAGTGTGTTCTTCCTTTTTGGTTTTCTAACTCTAGGTCTTTGCACATTATAATTTTCATTATATTTGACTTTACCTTCTCAAGTTGATTTTTGAAATTTTCTGTTCAGTTCTTTGACTTCATCATTTCTTCAATGTGTTTGAGTTATTCTATAATCAAGAGAAAATTTCAGAGTTCTCTTCTGATATTTAGGTTTATCTTTTCTTTCCTGTCTATTTAATGACCTTTTGCTTTCTTCAGATATTGTGTTTCTGATATCATCTTATAATTTATTAGGTCTTCTGTAATTATTTAATGCATTAAATCTATTCTTGAGATGTTCTCAAAATTCAAGTGGGATATGCTCAGTTTTATTTTATTTTTTTTGGCTCTCTTGGATATCTTTCAATTTTTTTCAGCTTCAACATGATGGTCTATTCCCTAGTTGGCCCCAGCCTCAATTTAGCTGCTGATATTGAGCTTCTCTGTGGCCTCTTACTATACATGTAGTCAGTTTGATTTCTGTGTATTCCATCTGGGGAAGTCCGTGTGTATAACCACCTTTTTTATTGTTGCTAAAGGATTTATGCTGAAGAAGTGACTGGTCTTACAAAATACTATCATTTGATTTCCATCTTGGCTTCTATTACCAAGGCCACATTTTCCAACTACTGTTCCTTCTTCTTCATTCCAGCTTTTGCATTCCAATCTCCAATAGTTATTGATACATCTTGATTGCATGTTTGATCAATTTCAGCCTGAGTATGTGGTAAAATCTATCCATTTCTGCATCACTAGCTGTAACGGTTAGTGCATAAATGTGAATGGTAGTTGGTTTTCTAACTCTAAGCATTTGCACATTTTGTTTCGTATTTTCCTTTCTCTTCCCCGAACAGCCCTGCTGTATCTATTCAGCCCCTTTACTCATCATTTCTTCCATTTACTTTAGTTATCTTGAGTTCAAGAGCAGGTCTTTCTGACATCCATTTTGGTCTTTTCCCCCCCTCTCTTTCCTGTATCTTCCATGGACTTTTAACTTCTTATGTGATGCCTGTGATGTCATACTATGACCCATCTAATCTTCTGCCATTAGTGTCTAACCCATCAAATATTTCTTGAGATGCTCTCTAAATTAAGATGGGATATGCTCCAGTTTTCACTTTGGCCTTCATGGACTTGTTTTAATTTTCTTCAGCTTCAACTTGAACTTGTAGTTAAGCAATTAATGATCTGTTCAACAGTCAGCTTGAGGATATTGACTGGGATATTGAACTTCTCTGATCACCTTTCTCCACAGATAATAGCCTAATTGATTGCTGTGTATTCCTTCTGCTGGGATTCCTGCTTGTGTTGTTTGGAAAAGGTATTTGTAATTACCAAGTTGTTTGTCATGCAAAATTCTATCAGGATATTGCTGGTGTCATTTCTATCACTAAGACCATATTCTTTTTTGTTTTTTTGATGTTCACATTCCACCCACCAGTAATTATCTCTGCACCTTGATTGTATGTCTGATCAACTTTAAACTACAGAAGTTGTTAAAATTTTCCAACTTTTTCATCTTTGGGATTCGTAGTTGGTGCATAAGTTTGAATAATAATCGTATTAACTGATCTTTGTTTTAGGCATATGAATCTTATTCTATCGCTGACATTGTATTCAGGATAGTTCTTGAATTATTTTTCCTTTAATAATGATAATGATGCTATTCCTCTGCAAAATTCTTTTCTGAAATAGGAAAGCATATGCTGTAAGCTCAAAATGGCCAATACCAGGCACTTTCAGCTCAGCATAGGGTGTCAGTCTTTATGCAATCTAATTCATTCTTTATGATATCTAATTTTCCTAGACTGATAGTTCCACATTCCATGTTCTGATTCTTAGTGGGTGATTGCAGTTGTTCCTTCTTATGTTAAGTTGTGCCACAGGAACAAAGGGAGGACCTGAGTGCTTTCCCCCATGCATAGCACTGAGCTTGATTCTACTTTGAAGAAGCAATCCTTCCCCCAGGGCCTTCCAGTTGAGTTCATCTTGTGGCTCTATCTCAGACAAAGTTGTGCTGCTTATTCACAAGGTTGTCACTGGCCAGTATTCTAGAAGTTGTGCTGCCAGGCCTTTTCCCCTTTGCTTTCTTTGCTTGGATCCTCTGCTGAAACTGGGTGACCCTGTGGGAACTGGAAATTTTGCTGATGCAGCTTCTAATATCACAACAGCACTCAAGTAATCACAATATGAATCACTGACGGAAAAAAAAAACGATTCAGTAGTGTTTTATTGACTGTGCAAAGGCATTTGGCTTGTTGCATACACATTCTGGATAACAGTGAACAGAAGGGGAATTCCAGAATACTTAATGTTCCTCATGCAGGAACTACATTGGTCATGGTTAATGTAGTTTAAATCAGGAAAGGAGTGCATCACAGTTGCAGCCATTCACCACACTAATTCAATCTAGATGCTAAGCAAATAAGCCAAGGAGTGGGAGTATATAAATGAGAACATAGCAGCAGGATTGAAGGAAGACACACGGACAACCTGTGATGTGCACATGACAATTCTTGCTTGCTGAAGATGAAAATGGGAAGCACTTACTGATGAAGATCCAAACCTTCAGCATGGATTAGACCTTAACATAAATAAAACAAAATTCTCAAAACTAGATCATTGGGCAACACCTTGATAAATGGGGGTGGGGGGCAGAGATAGAAGTTGTCAGGGATTTAATTTTACTTGGAGCCATAATTAATACCCACAGAAGCAGCAGTCATGAATTAAATGCTGGAGCGTATTGGGTAAATCTGCGCAGAAGATCTCTTAAGAGTGTTGAAGAGCAAGGATGCCACTTGGACAATTAAGGTGTATCACACTCAAGCCATGATATTTTCAATTGAGTCATATGCATGTGAAAGCTGGACAGTTAATGGGAAGACTGAAGTAGAATTGATGCATCACAATTAGGGTGAATGATGTTCATGTCTTGGAAGAAATACAGCCAGAATATTCCTTGGAAACAAGGGTGGTGAGACTTGGTTTGACATACTTTAGCCATACTAGAGGCGGGTCCAGTCCCTAGAGAAGGACCCCATGTGTAGTAAAGTGGAGAGGCAGGGAAAAAGAAGACTTTTAAAGAGATGGATTGACACAGTGACTTCAACAATGGGCTTAAACATAACAATTGTGAGGGTGGTGAAAGACCAGGGAGGTTTTTTGTTCTGCTGTACATAGGATTGCTTTAAGTTGTGTGGTAGTTACATAATCTGTCAACTTGCAAAGGGGTGGAGTCTAGCCTGTCAATCAGGTCATAACCAATGAGGCCTCTGTGTGGCATGGCCTTCTCCTGAGGATTCTGGGAGCTCCTGTCTTCTTCCATTTAGGTGGGAGACAGACTCTCTTAGTCTGCTTTGTCTCCCTGTGAGATATTCCTAATGGCAAGCCACATGTAGCTACCCTGATGAAGCCAGACCCAAGGAGCTGGAGAAGCCACGTGGAGACCCATGCCAGTGTTGAGATGCTTACATCACCACTGGATCCACAGGACTTTTCACCCACTGGCCTGTGATCTTCCTGCATTCAGCAACTTTGCATGTGTTTTGTGAGTCTGAAGAGGAATTCATAAATTGGTATCAGACAGTTGGAGTAATATTGGATTTATGGACTTGATCTAGACTGAGCTAGATGTTTTCTCAACATTCACTTGCTGTTGTATATAAAGCTCTCTCTTAAACACATGTGAGTGTCTACATGAATTATGTTTCTCTAGTCAACGCAGACTAACACAAGTTGGAACTAACATGACAGTGTCTAAGAACACCAATAACCTCTATGAAATTAGATCACCAGATCTTCTCCTGAAGTATCATCGATGAGTTTGAACTCCCAGCCTTTCAGGTAGCAGCCAAGCACTGAACCATTGCTCCTCTAGGACTGTGCAGCTGGTTCATTTGTCTTCAAGCACTTTTGACAAATGCCATTCAGAGGGCCCTTCCCAGTCCTGAGAAAGCTTGCAATGGGCTAAGCCAGTGGTTCTCAACCTTCCTAATGCCGCGACACTGTAATACAGTTCCTCATGTTGTGGTGACCCCAACCATAAAATTATTTTTGTTGCTACTTCGTAACTGTAATTTTGCTAGTGTTATGAATTGTAATGTAAAGATCTGATATGCAGAATGTATTTTAATTGTTACAAACTGGACATAATTAAAGCATAGTGATTAATCACAAAATAATATGTAACTATATTGTGAAATACTTATTTTTAATTACAAATAAGTGAACTTTTGACTTGAAGCATGATGTAGCATGGATAGCAGTCTTAATATAACAACAGTAAACTGCATTGCTACATTTTGCGGCAGGATGTGTAAAAAGCCAACATCAGTGTGAACATTGAAATAGCATCTTTCTCACCAGATCAGCATAGCTGCATGTGGGCAGACCTGCCTGGAGACAGATAGAGGAGCGGTGTCTCGGTTCCTAAGATCATCGGAAATGTTTTCCAATGGTCTTAGGTGACCCCTGTGAAAGGGTCATTCGACCCCCCAAAGGGGTTGAGACCCACAGTTTGAGAACCACTGGATTAAGCAAAGACAAGCTCCAGACCCCGTCCTTCATTGCGGCACCAGAGAGGTCAAAACATACAGCCATCATTGTTGTTTGGTTAAGAACAGGGTCTATATTGCCCCCTGTGGTAGCAGCAAACCCCACAACTAGGAAAAACCACGCGTTAGATTAAAGGGATAGGAATGACACTAGTGGGGAGTGAAATAATTATAGTGCTTTGTGTTTAGTCAGTGGAGGCTTGAGAGAAATCATTTCATAGCGTCTTCTATGCTTATTTCTAGAATTTGAATCTCTATGCATCCAGAGATGCTCTGAAGAATGACAGGAAGTCCGTAGGATAGCTACTGCAACATGACTGCTGAAGACAAGAAGCCTATTGTTAGAAACTTTCCTGTTGGTGTTACCACCTTACTTGTAACTATCAGTCAGTTCTCGGCTGAGAGTGTGTTTAGCGTAGACTGCTCTGGAAAAAGGCTCACTCGGCTTCCGGAGGATCTATCACCCCAAACCAAAGTCTTAAATGTGTCTCACAACAACATATCTGACCTTCAGTTCTCTGCCATCAGCTTCCTGTCAGAGCTGGAAATTTTGATACTTTCCCATAATGGAATCCAACAACTTGATCTGAGTGTTTTCCGGTTCAATCAAGATTTAGAATACTTGGATTTATCTCACAATCAGTTGTGGAAGATATCCTGCCACCCTGTTGTGAGTCTCAAGCATTTAGACCTCTCGTACAATGACTTTGGCGCTCCGCCCATCTGTAAGGAATTTGGCAGCTTGAGGCAGCTGACATTAAGCGCTACAAAGTTAGGACAATTAGATCTGCTGCCCATTGCCGACGTACATCTTAGCTCCCTTCTTGTGTATGTAGAGGGGTACTATGCGAAAAGAAATGAAACAGAAAGTCTCCAAATTCTGAATACAAAGAAACTCCATTTTATTTTTCATCCAGATAGTTTATTCTCTATCCGAATGAATATATCAGTTAACACTTTAGAGGTCTTAGAACTGACTAACATTAAATTAAATGATGAGAACTGCCACGTGCTAATGAACTTTTTATCAGAACTCACCAGGGGTCCACACTTACTAAATTTGACCTTGAACCACCTAGAAACAACTTGGAAATGCTTGGTGATACTGTTTCAATTCCTTTGGCCCAAACCTGTAGAATATCTAAATATTTACAGTTTAATAATAATTAAAACCATTAAGGAGGAATATTTTAAGTATTCTAAAACTACTTTGAAAGCATTGACAATAGAACATTTTAGATATAGAGAATTTCTTTTTTCACAGAATGCATTATATTTCGTGTTTTCGGAGATGAACATTATGATGTTAACCATAACAGATACAACTTTTATACACATGCTTTGTCCTCAGAAACCCAGCACGTTTAAGTTCTTGAATTTCACCCAGAATGTCTTCACAGACAGTATTTTTGAAAATTGTTCCACGTTGTCTAGATTGGAGACACTTATCTTACAAAAGAATGGATTAAAAGACCTATTCAAAATCGGTCTCATGACTCAGCATATGCTATCTCTGGAAGTATTGGATGTGAGCCACAATACTTTGGAGTTGAATAGACACGAGGGAAATTGCGCTTGGGCTGAGAGCATAGTAGTGCTAGATTTGTCTTCAAATATGCTTACTGATTCTGTTTTCAGATGCCTACCTCCGAAGGTCACAGTACTTGACCTTCACAATAACAGAATAAAGAGCATTCCTAAAGATGTCACCAGCCTGGAAGCTTTGGAAGAACTGAATGTTGCTTTCAATTCCTTTACTGACCTTCCTGGCTGTGGCACACTTGGCAGCCTTTCCGTGCTGCTCATTGCCCACAATGCCATTTCCCAGCCATCAGAGAAGTTCTTCTCCACTTGCCAGAGGATGAGGTCGATGAAAGCAGGCAACAATCCATTCCAATGTTCGTGTGAGCTAAGAGACTTTATAAAAAATATCAGTCACGTACCAAGCGATGTGGTTGAGGACTGGCCTGAGGCTTATAACTGTGCCTACCCAGAAAGCTATAAGGACACCGCCCTAAAGGACTTCCACGTGTCTGAGTTAGCCTGCAACACAACTCTGCTGATTGGCACCGTTGGCATCATCATGCTGGTGCTGACCGCTACCGTGACCTTCATGTGCATCTGCTTGGATCTGCCCTGGTACCTCCGGATGGTGTGTCAGTGGACCCAGACCCGGTACAGGGCTCGGAACATCCCTTTAGAAGAACTCCAGAGAAATGTCCAGTTCCACGCTTTTATTTCATACAGTGAGCATGATTCGGCCTGGGTGAAGAATGAACTACTGCCAAACCTAGAAAGAGAAGGCATCCGGATCTGCCTCCATGAGAGAAACTTTGTGGCTGGCAAAAGCATCGTGGAAAATATCATAAACTGCACTGAGCAGAGCTACAAGTCCATTTTCGTTTTGTCTCCCAACTTTGTCCAGAGTGAGTGGTGCCATTATGAGCTCTACTTCGCCCACCACAAACTCTTCCATGAAGGAGCTGATAACCTAATCCTGATCTTGCTCGAATCCATCCCACAGAACACCATTCCAAGCAAATATCACAAGTTGAAGGCTCTCATGGCAAAGAGGACATACTTGGAATGGCCCAAGGAGAAGAGCAAACATGGGCTTTTCTGGGCTAACATTAGAGCCGCTTTTAATACAAAATTAGCACTCCAAATCCCAGATGAAACTCAAGGCCATTGAGTTGATGCTGACTCACAGCAACTCGACTGGACGAAGTAGAACTGTCCTTGTGACTTTCCAAGACTGTGAATCTTTACAGGAGAAAATCTCATCTTTCTCCCACTGAGTGGCTGGTGATTTTGAACTGCTGACCTTGTGGTGTGCGGCACAATATGTAACCCACTTCATCACCAGGGCTCCATAAACCGGTCACCAAAAATAAGGAAGTGAAAACTTAACAGATAAAACTCAGAAATGCAACTTAAGAAACTATCATTAATTTAATTCTGATGAACACTCTAGTTCTAAGTTGCCATCTAGGCGATGTTTCTATTACTTCTGTGCCTTGAATGAAACTTGGGCAGCTTGAATGAAACTCTGTCTCAAAGGAGAGAAAGAATCAGGCAGTGGCCGAGTGCGGATGGACATGAGGTGGTACTCACACTTGCCTCTCAGTGACGGCTCCATCTCTTTTCTTTCACATTGGAACAATCTCTTTTGAATAGATTCTGTTATCCAAGTAGCTTTCCCTTTCATTCTCCTTTTCCAAGTGGATTGAGTGAGAATGTAGGAATCGATGTAACTTTTCAGTACTGAATAAAGAATTAACCTCAGATTTATATGCGCAGAAACTTGTAATGTCCTATGTGTCTCCACTGTTTATTCTGTTCAACTTTGAGATAAGAGGGGGGGGAGTTAGATCTGTTTGAGAAAATAATTTTTTTCACAGATCATAGTAAAAGTTTATTAAATTATGAACCCTGTTTCCTATATGGGTGAGTGTGAATCATAGCATAATACTTTGTATTTACAATGATAAATTTAACCTTAGCTTATAGTCATAGGTCATGGGGGTGAAAGACTTAAGATTTACCCAATTCCCAAGGGAATTTAGGGGCAAATTTACCTGTAACCAGATACTGAATGGGACCCCTCAATTTGTCTTAGAATTTTGGCTAAAACCTCAAGGCTAACTAAAAATGAGGTAGCTGCCCCACATTTTAAGTTGACCATGTTAGACGTACTCACTCAAAGATAGTTGAAAAGGTCCTACACCTCCAAAATCATTATTCATCCCTAGCCCATATGTGGGAAGATGATTGATTGTCAAGAGTGGTGAGAGTCAACTCAGCCAATGAAGGGAGGAGGAGATTGCCCTGGGTTCCTCCAGAGGCCAGTGTCAGGGCTCTAAGCTAGGGGTAAGAACAGTGATCTGCTGTCCCACTACAGAGAGGAAGCTTGTAGAGTAACAGTGCGACAGATTAGGGGTGATGAACAATCCCTTGGAACAACGATAGATGGGCTCTAGAGTTTGAGAAATTGTGGACATAAAACCCACTGCTGTCAAATTGATGACAACTGACAATGTCCCTGATAAATAGTGATGGGAAATGACAGTATCTGGTAAATCTTTGTTGAACAAATGGCTGTGAACTTCTCCATCTGGAGAAACCAGAAGGTAAGAGGTTGACTTGGACTGTCCAGAAAGTCAGAATGAGGACAGAAGGAAAAGAGCACATAGCCTGCACTGCCACCATGTGATGTGGTCAAAGTATAAGAAGTTCCTGTGGAACAACTTGACCATGAGAGGGTAGCTGGGCTTGGGTTGTCATTATAGAACCTATCCAATGGGACATCCTGTAGTACATAGATATGGTAGCAGTGAGAGGCCATAAGGTCCAGAAAAAGGTGTTTGCATGTGGGGTGGGGCTGCAAAAGATCAACCAGAGAGCATTCCACCTGCATCCAACAAGTGTGTAATGTGGAGGTCCGTTTGAGGCCTCCAAAGATCTCATAAATATGCCCCACGGAAGAGTCAACATTGGGCTCTCCAATAACAATGGTGAGGGTTATGACGGCCAATCTATTTTATCTAAAGATTAACTGCAAGGGGATTTACTCCTCTATAATATTCCACCCCTTAATGTGCCTGGAAAACAAAAACAATGGAATCAACAAGACAAAAAATTGATTCTTTGAAAAAAATTAAACTTGACAAACCATTGGCGACATTAACAAATGAAAAGAAAGAAGATACAAATATCTAGAATTAGAGATGAAAAGGGTGACATCAAGACAGATCCAAATGAAATAAAAATAGCACATTAGTACATAACATCGTACTCCAATAAGTTTGGTAATTCAGAAAAAAATGGACTATTACCTAGAATTACACCACCTACCCAAATCAACACAAACAGATGTAGAAAACCTGAACAGACCCAGAACAAAAGAAGAAATAGAGAAGATCATCAAGGAGCTGCCACCCAAGAAAAGCCCAGGAATAGATGGCTACACAGGATAATTTTACCAAGTATTCAGGGAGGAGCTGTCACCAATTCTACCCAGATGAATCCAGAATATAGAAAGGGACAGCAAACTTTCCAACTCATTCTATGACACAAACATAACCCTGATACCAAAACCAGGCAAAGACTCCAGAAAGACACAAAAGTACGGACCAAAATCCCTCAAGTACAGAGATGCAAAATTCTTAACAAAATCCTGTCCAATAGAACCCAATGGCATGTCAGAAAAAAAATAATTCATCATGACAAAGTGGGATTCATACCAGTGATGGAAGGATGGTTTAAAAGCAATCAATGTAACTCACAAGATAAACAAGACAAAGAATTAGGACTACATAATTATATCAATAGATGTAGAAAAAGCATTTGACTTTATCCAACACCCATTTCTGATAAAAATAATAAAATAAGGATAGATGGGATATTCCTCAACATAACAAAGGCCATATACTATCAGAAGACCCAAAACAAACAATCATATCAATGCAAACGAGGGAGGTCAGTGTGGAGCCCAAAGTCCTTCAGTAGACAATTGGAAGTCCCCTCACAGAAGGGTCACAAGGAAGAGACGAGCCAGTCAGGGTGCAGTATAGCACTGATGAAACATGCAACATTCCTCTAGTTCTTTAATGCTTCCTCCCCCCACTATCATGACCCCAATTCTCCCTTACAAAACGGGCTAGACCAGAGTGTGTACACTAGTACAGATAGAGCTCGCAACCCATGGAATCCAGGAGAGAGAAACTGCTAAGGACCAGTGGTGATATGAGGGTAGGTGGAAGATGGAGGGAGAAAGGGGGAACCAATCACAATGATTGGTGTATAACACAGACACACACACCCCCGAGGGGGACAAACAACAGAACGTAGATGAAGGGAGATAGTGGATGGTGTAAGATATGAAGATAATAATTTAAAACTTATCAGGGATCACAAGGGTGGCAAGGAGGAGGGGAAAAAGGAGCTGATGCCAAGGGTTCAAGTAGAGAAAGAAAATGCTTTGAAAATGATGGCAATGTATATACAGATGTGCTTGATACAGTTGGTGTATGGATTGTTAAAAGAGCTGTAGGAGCCCCCAATAAAATGACTTATTAAAATAAAGGCCACAGCAGGTCTGTCTAGATAAGATAAGCTGGATGAATAATTGGAGGAGAAAACAATGGGACTGATAGTTCCGTGGGGACATGGGAGATGGGGAGGTGGGGGGAAAGGTAGTGGTGCTAATAAACACAGGGACAAGGGAACAACAAGTGATCCAAATTGGTGGTGAGAAGGGTGTGGGAGGCCTGGATGGGCATGATCAAAGGCAACGTAACTAAGAGGAATTGCTGAAACCCTGGTGGGGACTGAACATGATAGTGGGACAGGAGGGAAGTCAAAGGAAATAGAGGAAAGAGAGAGGAGGCAGAGGGCATTTATAGAGGTCTAGATAAAGACATATACATATATATTTATACATGAGGATGGGGAAATAGCTCTATGTGCATATATTTTAAGGGTAGTATTAAGGCAGCAGAGGAACATCGGACCTCCACTCAAGTACTCCCTCAATGCAAGAATACTTTCTTCTATTAAATTGGCATTCTATGATGCTCACCTTCCCAACACAACTGCTGAAAACAAAGTGGGTGAACAACTAAATGTGGTGAAGAAAGCTGATGGTGCCCGGCTATCAAAAGATACAGTGTCTGGGGTCTTAAAGGTTTGAAGGTAAGCAAGCGGCCATCTAGCTCAGAAGCAACAAAGCCCACATGGAAGAAGCACACCAGCCTGTGCGATCACGAGATGTCGAAGGGATCAAGTATAAGGCATCATCAAAAAAAAAAATCTTACCATAGTGAATGAGCAGGGGAGTGCAGAGTGGAGACCCAAAACCCATTTGTAGGCCACTGAACATCCCCCTACAGAAGGGACTTGGGGAGGAGACGAGACAGGGTGCAACGTAGCAACGATCAAAAATACAACTTTCCTCTAGTTCCTAAATGCTTCCTCCCCGCCCTCCCCCCTCTCACTGTCATGATCCGAATCCTACCTTGAAAGACTGCCTAGACCAGAGGAGGTACACTGGTATAGATGAGAACCAGAAACACAGGGAAGCCAGGGCAGATGATTCCCTCAGGACCAGTGGAGTGAGTGGCGATACTGGGAGGGCATAGGGAGGGTGGGTTGGAAAGGGGGAGCCTATTTCAAGGACCTGCATTTGACCTCCTCCCTGGGGAACATACAACAGAAAAGTGGGGGGAAGAGAGACATGGGACAGAGCCAGATATGACAAAATAATAATTTATAAATTATCAGGGGTTTATGAGGGAGGGGGCAGTGGGCAGGGAGGGGAAAAATAAGGACCTGATTCCAGGGACTTGGGTGGAGAGCAAAAGTGTTGAGAATGATGAGGGCGATGAATGTACAAATGTGCTTTACACAATTGATGTATTGTATGTATGTATCGAGATGGGTGGTGTATGAGTCCCTAATAAAATGATTTTTTAAAAAAAAGAAGAAGTTGAGGAAAGTGGAAAGATGCCATTATATTTTACTTCATTTTCCTATATTTAAAAAATATCCCCTCACATTATACTTAACCTTAAATAATACATTGTTTAATAGTATTTTTTAAAATATTATATGCCATCTATGTTAAAAAAAATAGAAAAAGAAAATGCTTGAAACCTACTGTGGTAGCAATTGTACAATACTGTTTTATGTGATTGATGGAATGTTATGATATATGTAAGAGCTCCCAATAAAATATTTTTAAACAATAAAGTAAAGGCCACATACAAAAAGCCAAGGAGGGGAAACTAAAAAACATTTCTCCTAAAAATGGGAACTAGATGAGGGTGTCCCCTATCATGTCTCATTTGCCACAATGCTAGAAGTCTCAGCCAGAACATCAGACAACAAATTTCTTTTCAGAAAGAAATCAAGGCAATACAATTGGGCAAAGTGAAATACTTGCTATTTGCCGATGATAGAGATAACCCAAAGGACTCCACAAAAGGCTTCTGGAAATATTGAGAGATTTCATAAAGTAGCAGGATATAAGATAAACAAAGAGAGCTCCGAAAAAGATATCAAGGAAGCAATACCATTTACAATAGTTATAAAATAAAAAATAAATACCTAGGAATAAACCTAACCAAAGAAACAAAATACCCGTACAAAGAAAACTACAGAACATTATTATAAGAAACCAAAAGATGCCTACACAAATGTGTTCATGGGTTGGAAGGCTCAATATTGTAAAAAATGTCAATACTTAAATGTACACATGTGCTTGACACAATGGATAGATGGAAGGTGATAAGAGTTTTACGAGCCCCCAATAAAATGATTTTAAAAAAAAGAAAGAATATGTCAATACTGGGTAACGCAATCTACAAATACAATGCAATTCCAATTCAGATCTAAACCAAATTCTCTAAAGAAATAGAAAAACTAATTACCAACTTCATATAGAGACGGAAGAGACCCAGGATAAGCAAACAACTTCTCAGAAAGAACAAACTCAAAGTAACCAAACTCAAAACCTGCTACATAACCACAGTATTCAAAACAGCCTGGTTCTGGGACAATGATAGATACATAGACCAATAGAACAGGATAGAAAACTCAGACATGAAATCAGCAACCTATAGGCAATTGATTTTTGACAAATGACAAAAAAGCATTAAACGGGACAGGGACATCCTCTTTACAAATGGTGCTGGAAAAATGGCATCTCTGTATGCAGAAGAATGAAACAGGACCCATACCTCACCCCATGAACTAAAATGAACTCAAGATGAATTAGGGACCTAAATATAAACTCTAGAACTATAAGGATCATCAATGAGAAAATAGGGAGAAACTTGAGGGCTTTATTGCAGGACATACACAGACTACCAAATATACTAAAGGAAGCTCACACCGTAAAAGACAAAATAGAAGACTGGGACCTATTACAAATGAAACACTTGTGCACATCAAAAGAGTGAAATAAGAGCCCATGGATTGGGGGGGAAATCGTCATCAATGACACAATAGATGAGGGACTAATTACTAAAGTCTAGAGAAGTCTGCTCTGCAACAATGTACTCCAACAGAAGAACAGTTGTGAGGATGATACAGCCTTGGGTGCAGTTCTGTTCTGTTATACAGAGGGCCGCTATGAGTTGGTGGAACCAGCTCGATGGCACCTAACAACAACAACATAGAAATCTAGAACACCTCCATAAGAAAAAAAAATCCCATTGAAAGGTGAGCCAAGGACATGAATAGACAATTCACAAAGGATGACGCTCAAATAGCTAACCAACACACAAGGAAATGCTCAGTCTCACTAGCAGTGTCCTGGTGACGCGAATAAAAATAATGATCTGTCGCCTCACACCCACACCAATTGTTGTCATTAGGTGCCATTGACTCAATTCTGACCCACAGTGATCCTATACACAACAGAATGAAACACTACCTAGTCCTGAGTCATCCTGACAATTCTTCCTTGGCTTGAGCCCATTATTGCAGCCACTGTGTCTATCCATTTTGTTAAGGGCCTTCCTCTGCTTTACCAAGCACTGGTGTCTCCTGACAACGTGTCCAAAGTCTGTGAGATGAAGTCTTGCCATCCTTGCTTCCAAGGAGCACTCTAGCCATTCTTCTAAGACAGATTTGTTTGTCTTGTTATCAGTCCTTGGCACTTTCAATATTCTTGGTCAGTGCCACAATGCAAATGCACTGATTCTTCTTCAGTCTTCCTTATCAATATTCACCTTTCACATGTATGGGAAGCAATTGAAAATACCACGACTTGGGTCGGCACACCTAAGCCCTCAAAGTAACACTCTTGCTTTTCAACAGCCCCAAAAGATCTCGTGCAACAGACTCAACCCACTGCACTGCTTTGTTTGATCTCTTGACTGCTGCTTCTGGGAGCACTGATTGTGGGTCCAAGCAAGACAAAATTCTTGACAACTTCGATCTTTTCTCCTTTTTCATGATATCACCTATTGGTCCAGCTGTGAGGATTTTGGTCTTCTTTACATTGAGTTATCATCCATATTGAAGCTACCATCCTGGATCTTCCGCAGCAAGTGCATGTAGTCCTCCTCACTTTCAGTAAGCAAGGTTGTGTCATCTGCTGATAGAAGGTTGTTAATAAGTCTTCCTCCAATCCTGGTGCCACATTCTTCTTCATATAGTCCACCTTCTCTGATGATTTGCTCAGCATACAGATTGAATAAGTATGGTGAGAGGATACAACCCTGCCATCCACCTTTCCCAATTGTAAACCATGCAGTATTCCCATGTTCTCTTTCAACAACTGCCTCGTGGTCCATGCAGAAGTTCTACATGAGCACAGTGAAGTGTTCTGGAATTCCCCTTCTTATCTCATAGATGGTTATGATCCACAAAGTTGAATTCTTTGTCATAGTCCAATAAAACAGAAAGTAAACATCGTTCTGGTCTTCTGTGCTTTTAACCCAGATACATTTGACATCAGCTAGGATAATCCTGATTCCATATCCTCTTTTGAATCCAGCCTGTACCTCTGGCAGCTCCCTCTCAATGTACTACTGTAACTATTGTTGGATGATCTTCAGCAAAATTTTATTTCCATGTGATATCATTGACATTGTTCTATAATATGTGCATCCCGTTGGGTCACCTTTCTTTGAAATTTGGTACAAATATAGTTCACTTCCAGTCAGTTGGCCAATTAGCTGTCTTCCAAATTTCCTGAACCTGTTTGAAAAAAATAGAACAAAAAGTGCTGAGGAGGGTGTGGAGTTATTGGAACTCTTGTACACTGCTGGTGGTCCTGTAAATATGTACAACCATTGTGGAAAGTGGTAAGTGCTACCTAAATCAACTGGGAATAGAAATACCTTATGACCTAGCAATACTTTTGCTATGTACACACAATGGTTTACTATACATCCCTTAAAAAACAATGATGAAATCATGAAACACCTCGTGACGTGGATGTACCTGGAAAACATTATGCTGAGTGTAGTTGGTCAATCATAAAGGGACAAATATTGTATGAGTCCACTACCATCCGAAAAGACACCACGATCAAGGCACACTTTTTTCCTCAGGTCATGTAATCGAATCCGGTCTCCCAAGCAATGAGGTAGAGAGCCAGCCTGGTGCCATTGAACCATATAGCAGCTCTTTATATGTACATATTACACATCTCTTGGACATCTCTTTGACAGAGGAGACCTCGGTTTAGCTGGGGTCAGTTTCTCAAAATGCGGGGAGGGTGAGAAGACCACCTAGCTGCTGCCATACAACATTGTACTAAAGTCAGAGGACCATTTTAACCTTGAACATGAACATTTCAGAGCTAGTACAAAGGCTATCTCAGAGAATTTCCAATAAAGCTGCT
This sequence comes from Tenrec ecaudatus, assembly GCF_050624435.1. Classification (NCBI taxonomy): domain Eukaryota; kingdom Metazoa; phylum Chordata; class Mammalia; order Afrosoricida; family Tenrecidae; genus Tenrec; species Tenrec ecaudatus. The sequence continues at coordinate 183,237,560 of NC_134532.1, forward strand.
CTAAGGGGAAAGAAAAACATGACAGTGAATGGTGGTAGCTATAGCAGTTACATAATCTGGTGTCATTTTGAGACTTGAGAGTGAAGGGGTGGAGTCTAACCCGTCTATCAGGTCACAGCTTGATGACCTCATTTGGAGGGACTGTGGAGATAAATAGCTCCTCGAAGGCAGGACACAGGCTCACTTCCTGCAGACAAGACACATGGAGCTACACGAGAGCCCTGGTGCTGAAGGACCCACATGGAGACCCCTGCCAGTGCTGAAATGCTTGAAACACCACTGGATCCACAGATTTCCCACCCCCTGGCCTGTGATCTCTCTGCACTCGGCATAATTGCATGTGTTGTGTGAGTCAGCAAGGACTTTATAGATTGCTATCAGATATATGGGCTAATATCAGAATTATGGACTTGATCTGGGCTGGGATATTTTCTCAATATTCTCTTGTATATAAAGCTCTTTCTTATACACATATGAACATCTCCCTGGGTTTGTTTCACTAGTCTACCCCGACTGACACAGTGACAGAAAAGAGCCTACAGTCTTCATGGGGCCAGTCTGACTGCTCCCCCTTGGGGTCAGTGCATTTGCTTTTGTAGTGGGATTTTTTTTTAAACCCTGTTTATTAGCTTTTGCTGTGATTTCAAACAGAAATCTTGTTCACGTGTTCCCTCCAATGAAGTGCTCTGCTGGGTGGAGTGCTGAGACACTGAGGTGATCAAAGGGAGTATTTTTTAAAATTAATCATTTTATTGGGGGGGCGCTTACAAATCTTATAACAATCCATCATTCAATATTATTAAGCACATTTCTACATATGTTGCCATCAACACTTCCAAAACAATTTCCTTCTACTTGAGCGCTTGGTATCAGCTTCTCTTTTTACCCCCTCCTTCCCCCCTCACCCTCTCACACTTGTGAATCTGTGATCAACTATATATTATTATTGTTATTTCGTGTCTTACACTGTTTCTTGTCTTCCTTCACCCACCTTTCGGTTATTCATCCCCCAGTGGGGGGCAGGGGGCCTATATGTCCAGTCTTGTGGTGGGTTCCCCCTTTGGCCCGAGAGTAAGTATTTTGACAAAATCTGAAGGGACAACTTCAGACTAAAATTGCCACCAGGCAAATCTTTCACAAGGTGAATTTCTCTCAAATACAGTAAAGGAGACAGACGGTGGTGGTCTGTGTTTCCCCAGCACTTGCTCCCTGCACCCATACTTCCTCCCCCATCAGGCAGTTCCTCCATCTCTGACCACCCCCAGATGCTAACACAGCATGTGCTTTTCTTCTGGAAGCTTCTTTTTAATATATCATCGTATTGAGGGCTCTTACAGCTCTCATCACAATCCATCCATACATCCATTGTGTCAAGCACCTTTGTACATATGTTGCCATCATCATTCTCGAAACATTTGCTTTCTACATGAGTCCTTGGTATCAACTCATTTCCCCTCTCCCCCTTCCCTCCCCCATGAGCCCTTGATAATTTATAAATTATTATTATTTTCATCTTACACCAACTGCTATCTCCCTTCATCCACTTTTCTGTTGCCTGTACCCCTGGGAAGGGGTTATATATCAATCATTGAGATCGGCTCCCCCTTTCTTCCCCCACCTTCCCCTCACCTTCCTAATATCACTATTCTCATTATTGGTCCTGAGGGGTTTATCTGTGCTGGATTTCCTGTGTTTCCAGCCAGCTCTTATCTGTACCCATGTATGTGCTCTGATCTAGCCAGATTTGTAAGGTAGAATTGTGGTTATAACAGTGGGGGTGGGGGGGAGCATTAAAGAACCAGAGGAAAATTGTACGTTTCATCAATGCTATACTTTACCCTGACTGGCTTGTCGCTTCCTTGTGACCCTTCTGTTCCTTGTGACCCTTCTGTTCCTTGTGACCCTTCTGTTCCTTGTGACCCTTCTGTTCCTTGTGACCCTTCTGTAAGGGCATATTCAATTGTCTACAGATGGTATTTGAGTCTCCACTCCATCCTCCCCCTCATTCACATCGATATTCTTTTGGTTTGTTCTGGGTCTTTGATGCCTGATTCCTGATTCCCTCGATACCTCATGATCACACAGGCTCGTGTGCTTCCATATGGACTTTGTTGCTTCTCAGCTAGACGGCTACTTGTTTATCGTCAAGCCTTTAAGACCCCAGGAAGGTGAGCATCACAGAATGCCTGGTTATTAGAACAAAGTGTTATTGCATTGAAGGAGTACTTGAGTAGAGGTCCAATGTCTACCTGCTGCCTTAATACTTGACATATAAATATATTTACATAGATCTATTTCCATATCATTATATATAAATATATTTACATACATACATGCCTGCATTTAGATCTCTATACATGTCCTTCGTCTCCTAGTTCTTTCCTCTATTTCCTTTTACTTTCCTCTTGTCTCCTGGAAGCTTCTTAATGAGCAATCAGCCTCCTTGTTTTATTGACTCTTTCTGATCATACTTTAGAATGCATTTTTGCAGATGCCACCAGTCTATTGGGTGGCCTCCTTACTACTCCACACTAATTAAGTGCTTTGCTTAGTTCACTAGCTCATGTGTGGCCACCTGGCTGTTGCTAAAATACCAGTGGCCTCCTTTCACTCAACATCTTTTCTAATGTCACTGTCTTGCCAAATCACCAACATGGTAACTCGAAACTTCACTAATGCTACCCTCCCTTATCTCACCCGTGTGGACATGTCACTTCCTATTGTTGCTTCTCTTTGGGGTCTCTGAGGCTCTGTAAGCTCAGAGCTAACCCTATTCTGTGCACACTGGCGAGAGCACAACTTTGAACCTTTCAACCTCTAGAACAAACATTTTTTAATTGAGCGTAGCTGAATTGTGGAGGGTTTTTACATTGATCATCTGTTAATGCAGTTAGCACTGTTTTGCATGTATGACCTAATAAATTCTTGAATATTGAAAATATCATGACTTGGGTCAAGTGCACCTTAGTCCTCAAAGTGTCATCCTTGCTTTTCAACACTTTTAAGAATTTGTGCAGTGGATTTATGCAATGAAATGCATAGTTTGAGCTTTTGACTGCTGCTTCCATGAGCATTGATTATGAATTCAAGCAAGACAAAATCTTTTACAAGTTCAGTCTTTTCCCATTTATCATGATGTTATCTATTTGTCCAGTTATAAGGATTTGGGTCTTCTTTTCATCAAGTTATAATCCATGTTGAAGGCTACAATCCTTGATATTTGTCAGCAAGTGCTTCAAGTCCTCTGTGTAGGACCGGGTTGAGTAGAGCAACAACTCCAGAGACATTCATATGTGTGTAAGAGAGAGCTTTAGATCCAAGGACACATCCTCATCACCTTCAGCATATCACAGATTGTTATATGCCTTCCTCCAATCCTCATGCCACCTTCTTCGTGATTCCGATTCTCTGATGATTTGTTCAACATCCAAATTGAATAGGTATGGTGAGCGACTACAACCCTGCCACACTGCTTTCCCGATTTAAAGCTATGCCGTATTCCCTTGTTCTGTTCGCAGGACTGCCTCTTGATCCGTGTTCAAGATCTGCACGAGCACAGTGACGCGTGCTGGCCTTCTCATCCTTGTACAATGAGAGAGTGAAAATGTAGCCCCGCTTGTATAAACGGGCAAATGACACGACCCGTTCACTCGTTCGACAGATGCAGGTTGCTTATAAGCTTGAAAGTTGTTCAATCGTATTTATGATTTTTAAAAAAGAAAGCAAAGCTAAAACATAAGGAGCTATCACTTCACGACCGACTTGACAGCTCTCTAAAATGTTGCCGGGTGGAGTGTGTGTAGAGCGCGCTCTCTGATACACACCCTCGGTGGGCAGGTCCCGGCGACAAGCTTGGTGGACAGTCATTTTGCTGTGGATGGCAGGACCCTGATACGTTCCAACCTCGGCACACAGTTAGTCTCCTTCCAGAAGTGTGTCACTGAGCTCGACAGGCCAGTTGAGTCTCTGGGTGGTACAGCCAGTGCATTTAGCTGGCAACCAAAGGGCTAGATGCGTGATCTGCCACAGGTATCTCGAAGAAAAGCCTGGTGACGTGCTTTTGGGAAACCAGCCGTTGACAACGCCGTGGGCACAGTTCTCTGGCACCCACACAGTTGCCATCAGTCAAGATGGACAGATGACTCATTTACTGCTTTATTTGGGTCTGGGACCCGAGTGGCAAGTTTTAAAAATTGGTGGGGCACCCTGAGTAGTCAGGGGAGAATTCAGTAAGAGGTATGTTTCTCAGCAATCCCATTTCTCACTGCCACAAGCTCTCAGGGGTAGAGTTCGGAGCTCTAGGGCTGTGGGGGTTGGGGTGGCTGGGTTGGGGGGATGGACTGTGGCCTTGGCCACCGTGAATGGAAGGGAAATGAGCGCAAAGAAGAACCGCTACTCTGCGCATGAGCACGTGCTCTAACAGCATTTGGTTTCTTCCTTGTTGATTAAGAAACCACACTGTGCAAACTGAAGTTCTTCCTTAGGAGACGTGTGGCTGTCCTGGTGTGTACCTGGTTGTGTGAGTGAGTGTGTGCGTGCGCGCCCACGTGCATGCCTGTGTGTGTTCACTGGCTGATCGGGAGAGTAGGAGAAGAGGCAGGATGCCAACTCCGAGTGCTGCGGACGAGCTCGAAGGGAAACACGACGTGGTGCGCCTCCCATCACCACCCTGCTGCCTTCCCTGCCCTGGCATGACTCTAGATGTGGGCTCACAAAATCAAATGACTTTGGGAACCAGAAATAAACTCTTAGATCACCCTCATCTCCCAGAATGAACTAAGGGGAGGGAAAGAGGACGTTCCCTCTTTCGGTTTCAGAAGTATTTCTCTATTTGAATATGTTGTTTTTTTTTAAACAAAACCTTGACTCATTAGATTCATCTCATGAACCCCCAATGGGCTGCAGAGTCCCTGAGTGGTGCAAACAGTTAAGGGTTTGGTTATCAAGAGATCTGTTGGTGACTAAAATCTCCCCACAGACACTCTGAAAAAAGTTCTGGCAACTTTCTTTCGAGAGATCACAGCCCTGAGAAGCGTCAGGACAGCAGTTTCTGCTTTGAAAGGCGTGGGGCCACCATGCGTCCGAGTTCACTCCACGGCACAGGGTTCGTGGGTTATAACCGACAGTGTGGAAAACACTCCTTTGTAGGCAGCCCCTTTCAATGCTTTGGAAGCGCCATACAGACCAAAACCAGCCTTTCTGCAGACTCACTTCGGCCCAGGGCCATATCTGCGCCACGGCAGCGTGGCATGTGCCCTAGCACCACCTGAAGGGAGGTGCCACTGAGAAGTTTCTGTTCGCCACCACTGCGCCCACTCCCAACGGTGGAGGATCATGCAGTGAGCAGGTGATCACTAACACTTTCGTATTTGAAGGAGCTCCATGTGCCAAGGCAGACCATGCGATCTCGCTCTGCTGAGTGTAGAAAGAGAAGAAATCAAACGAAAATTACTCGGAGCACACCGTAGCCCAACACTCACCAGGAAAGCAGAGACCGTGCAGCGCAGCGGCCCCGGACGCTAAGTAGAAGGTTAAGGAGCCTGGTGTGTGTTCTTGAGCTTAGATACGTGTGATGTGTTGACAGGGGCACAACTTCGGTACTTGTCATTGGCCCCATTTCCCGGGGATGAACCTCTGCCCGCGACCTCTTTCTGAGTCACGGGGGAAAGAAAGGTTCCTGGCGTAGAACCATTCTTGGGAGTCCCCAGGCAAGCAGGGTGCAGGGTCCCGGGACAAAGGCTACAAGAAGGAAGCAAGGAGAAAGTGGAAAGAGTGACGGTACCTGGAGGAGATGGCAACCTACGTCATAAAACAAATGCACTTGAATTGTGGAGTGGAAAAAGAATTTTGCTCTGTCAGGTTTCACCTCACCCCCCAAACAAATCCTCTGCCGGTGCGTTGGCTCCAGCTCGTAGTAACCCACGAGGACAGAACATGGAGCTGTCAAGACTGTCATCCTCACTGAATCAGACTGCCACAACGGTCTCCCATGGAGTGACTGGTGGCTTTGAACCACCCGCCTTGCACCTAGTTGCTCAATACTTAACCCACTGCACCACAAGGGTTCGTTCCTTTTTACCCAAAATGCAGTCAATGCGGACTCATAGTGATCCAACGGGGACAGGGTTGAACTGCCCCTATGGGTTTCTGAAACTGTAACTCTTTTTTATTTTTGACATCACTTTATTGGGGGCTCGTACAACTGTTATCACAATCCAAACGTCCATTCATTGTGTCAAGCACATTTGTACATTTGTTGCCATCATAATTTCAAAACATTGTCTTTCTACTTGAGCCCTTGGTATCAGCTTCTCATTTTTTTACCCTCCCTCCCCTCCCCTCCCTCCCTCCCGAACTCTTGGTAATTATCAATTGTTATTATTTTTCACGTCTTACACTGACCAATGTCTCCCTTCATCCACTTTTCTGTTGTTCATCCCTCTGGGAGGGGGTTATATGTGATCAGTTTCCTCTTTCTCCCACACCTTTCCCTTACCTTCCTGGTATTTCTACTGTCAATATGGTCCTGAAGAGTTGTCCTGGATTCGCTGTTTCAAGCTCCTATCTGTACATATGTACATATTCTGATCTAGTCGGATTTGGAAAGTAGAATTGGGGTCATGATTTTGGACCGGGGGGAGCATTAAAGAACTAGAGGAAAGTTCTATGTTTCAACAGTGCTCTACTGCACCCTGACTGGCTCATCTCTTCCTTGTGACACTTCTGTAAGGGGCTGTCCAATTGTCTACAGATGTTTGGGTCTCCACTCCACACTCCTTCTCATTCACAATGATATGATTTTTTTTGTTCTGGGTCTCTGATGCCTCACACCTGACCCTATCATGATCACACAGGTTGGTGTGCTTCTTCCATGTGGGCTTTGTTGCTTCTCAGCTAGATAGCCGCTTATTTATCTTCAAGCCTTTAAGATCCCAGAAGCTATATCTTTTGATAGCCTGGCTCCATCAGCTTTCTTCACCACATTTGCTTATGCACCTGCTTTGTCTTCAGTGATTGTGTTGGCAAGGTGAGCATCATAGAATGCCAAGTTAATAGAACAAAGCGTTCTTGCATTGAGAGAGTACTTGAGTAGAGACCCAATGTCCATGTGCTACCTTAATACTAAATTAAACCTATACATGTATGTACAGAGATCTATTTCCCTATCATTATATAAAAATATTTTTACATATGTACATGTCTGTATTTACTGTAACTCTTTACAGGAGCAGAAAGCCCTGTTTTTCTCAGAGGGGCTGGTGGTTTCCAATTGCTGACCTTGCAGATTACAACCCAATGCGTAACCACTATACCACAAAAGAAATAAAGTAAGGAAAATTGAAGAAGGAGAATGATTCAGAGCTAAAGGCAAGGTGGCAAAAAGGGACCGAGCATGGTCCCAAGGACTCCCAAGGGAAAAGTCAGACTCAGCTCATTGTTATCCAGTTTTCTTTCCTGAAACATAGCTCTTTCCAGTCATTCCTGCCTTTCGATGAAACGTGCTTTCCTTGGGCTGCCTTGTGTGATGCTGGATTGGAAAATGAAGAGAAAGGGAACCCAGAAGAGTCTGGCCCGTCCCACTCCCACGTGGTCGGAAGGAGAGAAGGGAAAGAGCAGCGTCCTCCAGAGAGGCGCTTGTGAGAAGATGCAGCCTCCTCAGAGTGGGCAGTGGTCCATGGAGGAGCACCCAGCCCAGCGGGAGCTGCACAGCAGGATGCTCAGGGGACAGGAGAAGTCGCTTCTCCCTGTGTGCTAGTCAAGGGAGACTTGAAAATGGAAAAAGGTCAGGCTTAGCCAACATTTATCCTCATAAAAGAATATAGACCACCTTCCAAACAAGAGAAAAAGGTCTTAAAAAGTTAGACCCCAACTGTAGAACGGCCTGTTATGCAGCTGAGATGTTTGATTGGTGATTTGGTGTAGTTTCAATGATGTAGCCTGGACATGAATGGCTGAATGTCTAGAATAGACACACATGGTAACAGGGGCAGCTTCTGGGTGGTGAGGTGATTCAAAATGTTCCTTTTCCTCTTTTTCATTTGACTTTATTTTCCAAGTAACAGCACACTTTACTTTTAAAATCAGAAAAACACCCTCCCCACTCTGCATAAAGGTTGTTTTTCAATGTACTTCTTGGTTGTGACTAATCTGTCAGGAAGATTAGATGTCATGATAACACTTGACTTAGTAGAAATGCCATGACTGAACTCCACCAGTAAGTAGGGAGAAGGAGACTCCAACTCCACACCAGCCCGAACAAAGCCAATCGCCACAAGGCAGCCGTGTCTCCACCCCCATCTTGATTCTTTGTCCTATTCTGGCACCAAGTGTTCCTAATGGCCACACACACCTCACAGACAACTCTCGTGGCTCTAGGGATATATTAAGAACCTTAACAGGTTACCACAACCCCGGGTAAGAAAACATTAAAGATACAGTCTTTGGTCCTCAGTGGTATCTCCTCTCAACCGGCAGCTGCATCTATCTGGTCCTCAGCTTCTCAGCTACATGATTCCTTGGCCTCTGCTTTGTTCCTTGGGCCAGGAAGCAAACCCCTCTGCCATGCAGCCGCATTGCTTCACAGTCTCAGGTCCACCCCTCTGCTCTGTCTCTTAGGCTCAGGCCGCCTCTGGCAACTTAGGCAGAGGTCTCACTCGCACGGGGCTAGACGTTGTTGGACAACCTCAAGCAAAATTTTACTTGTGTGCGATGTCATTGATACTCTTATTGTTTGAGCATTCTGTTGAGTCACCTTTCTGTGGAATGGGTACAAATATGGATCTCTTCCAGTCAGTTGGCCAGGTAGCTGTCTTCCAAATTTCCTGGCATAGATGAATGAGTGCTTCCAGAAAATAAATAAATGGAATGAAATGAGTGTTTCCAGTGTTTCTTCAGCTTTCAGAAACATTTCAATCGGGTAGTCTGTCCATTCCTGGAGCCTTGTTTTGGCTAATGTCTTCAGTGATATTTGAATTTATTTTTTCAGTGCCATTAATTCTTGCTTATTTGCTACCTTCTGAAATGGTGAACTGTCAACTACTTCTTTTTGGTACAGTGACTGTTTATTCGTTCCATCTTCTACTTATGCTTCCTGCATCATTCAATATTTTTCCTATAGAAACTTTCAAAATATAGTATTCACCATAATTGTTGACTACTGTTAAGTCATAGGGACCTTATATATAATAGCAAAACACTTCTTCCTACTTAAGTGACCCTCAAAATTGCCCACATGTTTGAATCCATCAATGTATTTACCATGACAATTCATTCTCCAAAGGTCTCCAACACCCACATTGGCCCCAGTTTCACAAAACATAATGTCTTTTTCTAGTGATATATCCAAAGCAAGAGAGAGAGAGTCAAACAACTCTGTTGTGATCCATAAAGTTTTCCTTTCTTTCTTTCTTTCTTTCTTTCTTTCTTTCTTTCTTTCTTTCTTTCTTTCTTTCATAGGGGAGAGCGTGAACACATTGGCTGAATTTTGTAACTAGATCACTAGGCCATTTTTCCTAATCTGTCTTAGTCTGGAAGCTACACAAAAACCTGTCTACTATGGGTGACTCTGCTGGTATTTAAAATTTTTTATTAATAATGTTATTGGGAGCTCTTATAAATATTATAACAAACCATAATTCAATTAGATCAAGTATAATTGTACAATTGATGCCACCATCAGTTTTAAAATGTTGTCTTTTTCTTGAACTCTTTGATTTCAAATCCCCTTTAGCCCCTCCCTCTCCCATCCTACTCCCCAGGAACCCTTACTATAGTATTCTTTTGTTGTTGTGCCATAACTTACATCGTCCAATGTATCCGTTCACCTACAATTCTGTTATTTGTTCACCTCGAGTGGGGTTATACAGTCATCATTGCTATCAGCTCTCCCACCCGCCCTCTTCCCATACCCTCAGGGAATCATTACTCCCATTACTATTTCAGAAGGGTTATCTACCTTAGTTTCCATGCATCAAACAATCTTAACCACACAAATGAGCATACATAAGTCTAACAAGATTAATGAAATAAAACTAAGACCATAATAGTAAGGGGAGGAAATAGTAAAGAACTAGAGCAGTGGTTCTCCACCTGTGGGGCACGACCCCTTTGGGGGTTGAATGAACCTTTCACAGGGGTCACACAATTCATAATAGTAGCAAAATTACAGTTATGAAGTAGCAAACAAAAGTAATTTTATGGTTGAGGGGGGTCACCACAACATGAGGAACTGTATTAAAGGGTCGCAGAATTAGGAAGGTTGAGAACCACTGAACTAGAGGATAGTTATGTTTTTCATCATTGCTATACCACACCCTGGATATATCATCCCTTCCATGTGGCCCTTCTGTGAAGGACTTGTTCAATTATCTGACAGGTGGGTTGGGGTCCTGCACTTTGTTCATGTTCCTTCACATCAATTTGATTGCTTGCTTTTGAATTCTGATACCTATTCTCATCGACACCTCATGATCACACAGGCTGGTGTGCTTTTTCCATGTGAACTTTGTTGCTTCCCTGCTAGATAGTCACTTGTTTAACTTCAAGCCATTAAGACCGCAGATGCTATATCTTTTAATAGTCAGGCACCATCAGCTTTCTTCACTACATTTGCTTATGCACCCAGTTTGTCTTCAGCAATTGTGTCAGAAAGGTGAGTATCGTATAGTGCCACATTATTAGAACAAGCAGTTCTTGTACTGAGGTAAGACTTTAGTACAGCCCAAAGTCCATCAGATTCCTTGTTGTATTTACATATACATATATATACACATAGATAAATACACCTTTATATATTTACATATATATATATATTTATTCCTATATATATATATAATTTTTACTTTCTTCTTTTTACTTTTTGTCTTTCCTTCTGCCCTACTATCACATTTACCCATCGTTCACCTCTCAGTAATTCCTCTCGTATACATTTCGTATACACCCTTCTCATCGTGAATTTTATACCCCTTGTTTTTCCCTTGTCCCTGTCATTATTGGCTCACAGCTCCCCTCCCCCACTTCCTCCTTTCCTATGTGGTAGGGAGTGAGGGACGAGGGGGGCGGAGAGGCCTACCCCGAACCGTCAATCCTGTTTCTGTGTCCTTGGAATTGCTTATGCTGCCTGTCTTATACAGATAGATACCAAAAGAGGGGGTGGGGAGGGGGCGAAAAAAAGAAAAGCCATACAAATAGTTCCGAGTCTAACTGCTTTAGTTTGGCCCAGAGTAGATGAGTGTCTCTCTGTTAAAGAGCGAGCAGGCCCTGGTGGCATCCACCAGCCCAACCTCCTTTTCTTTCAGTGTTCCAAATCCGGGACCCACCTACCTAACAGCACTTACACCCTTTCAGTCCTTAGCATTCGTGACTGAGAGGCAGGCCTCCTATGAACCCACATTGCTCTACCTACAGTCAGGGATGCGGTGGTCTAGTGCCCTGCCACCCTGTTATACCTTTAGACTTTCAGTTTGGGCCCCTGGTGAATAACCCAACCAGTTCAGGTGAGGTGCCATGCGCTGCCCCTGAGTAAGTTTACAATCGGGATTCCTCAGAAACTTCGAAGCTTTGCTCCCATTGCCGGTCTGTTGTACTCCACTCATGGTTTGCCCCCATGCGAGACGGTCAGGTCGGCTGCACGCCTGAATCATATCTTCAGTGCTGTCATCTAGGGAGGGGACGCCATGTTATTTTAAATACCAGTGACATCATTTTCAGGATTTTTTGTTTGTTTTTATTATTGTTGTTAGGTACCACAGAGTTGATTTTGACTCGTAGTGCCCCCATATGTCAAAGTAGAACCACACCCGCATCACAGCATGGAAACCCCCATAATATGCCAAACTTAGAGATGGGTCGTGGTTATACTCACCTCCTAGTGGCATTTTAATAAAATTCAGCAGATGCTTGTGAAAATGGTGATGCAGTGGAGGCAGCTGAGTTCCTCCTCTAACTTTACAAGGGTGGAGAATAATCAAGATCAAGAGTCAAAAGCAGATTCTTGTAAGATAGCGGTCAGACATACCTCCTTTCTCCAATCTCTTAACTAATTCTGACACCTGTTCTCACGCTGACAAATGACATTCTCGGCTTCTCTGCTGGGTCTCATAATTCATTGAAATGGCTACAGAGAAATCACAGACAATTCTCATAATTGCGATATTTATTAAGGAAGTCACAGGCTACAACCTAGGATCAGAAATGATAGTTCTTTAATCAGGGAATTTCCTTAGATATGCAGCAGGTAGGCTGCAATTCAGCCTCTTAGCCTCTTGGCCTAGCCTCCCCGTCAAGCTCATGCAAGTGTTATAAAGTCCTTTCGCTAACTCCAGTAAGCGCCAGAGGCAATCCACTCTGTGAGCCAGCCTCTCCCCAGAGGTGCTCAGTGCTATTGCTTTATGGTGCTATCCTAGGGCCATCTTGCACGGGTCTCCTGGTTTTACTGCCACCACTTCTCTGCCACCATTTCTCTCCATCTTGTGCTGTTCCCGATGTTGTCGCTCTACCTCTATCGCCTGAGTTTAGGAGGTTCTCAGCCTAGAGGCTCTTGGTTCAGAGGACACAGTCTACTCTTATCCCTTCTTTATAGCAATAAGTCCATCCAACCTCCCTTCTTTTGGCTTCTGGAGACCATTTTAAGCCTAGTGGGATGACTAAACCAACCAATCCCTCATTTGGATCTATAGACCTTATTTGCACTGTCCCACCCCACAGGTCCACCACGTGTCTGTCAGTTTGTCCTATTGTGGTGGCCTGCATGTTGCTGTGATGCTGGAAGCTGTGTTACTGGTATTTCAAATACCAGCAAAGTCACTCAAAGTGAACAGGTTTCAGCAGAGCTTCCAGACTAAGAACAGATAATGAATAAGGAATCAGTTGGCCGCTTCTGAGGAATTGACCACTGAAAACCTTGTCAACAGCAGTGAAACATGAACAGAAAACCTTATGAATAACATCAATACATTGTGAAATATAGTTCAGAAGATGTACCCCTCAAATCAGAAGACCCTCAAAATGCTATGGAGGAAGAGCCGCCCTCTCAGAGTAGAGATGATCATAATAACATGGATGGAGTGAAGCCTTTGAGACTTTCATCTGCTGATAGGGCATGACTCAAAATCAGAGGAAGCAACGGCAAGCATCTGTTAACAATTGGAATTTTTAATGTACAGAGTATACATTTAGGAAAACTTGAAGTCATTAAAAATGAAATGGGACCAATAGAGATCAATATCCTAGATGCCACTGAGCTGAAAGGGACTGGTATTGGTCATTTTGAATCAGAAAATCATACGGTTCAAGAGGATTGGCATCATACATGTCATCACAAAGGCCATTACAAAATTGATCTTGGGGTACAATGCTATCTGTGATAGGTTAATATCTATTCAAATACAAGGAACGTCAATCAGTATAATTATTATTCAGATTTATACACCAACCACTAAAGCTAATGAGGAAGAAACTGAAGAACTTGACCAACTTTAGGTGGGAGGGGGAGGTAACACCGGGACTGATCTAGATTGAATTGCTCGCTTTGGGGAAAATCATCCATAGGGGGAGGGAGAGCCGTAGGATGGTGATTGCTATTCAATTCTATGATGTGTAAATTATGTGCCAATAAAACTGTTGAAATAATTTTAATTGATCAAACATGTGATCAAGATGCATTGACAATTATTGGCGATTGGAATGCAAACATTGGAAACAAAGAAAAAGTAGTTGGAAAATATAGCCTTGGTGGTAGAAATGAAGCTAGAGATCATTTGATAGAATTTTGCTAGACCAATGACTTATTCATCTGAAATATCTTTTTTCAACAAAGCAAATGGCAAGTATACAAGGACACCTCCAGATGGAATCCAAAGAAATCAGATCGACTGCTTTGTGGGAAGAGATGATGGAGAAGCTCAATATCAGCAGCTGAAATGAGCCCTGAGGCTGACTGTGGAATATACCATCAATTGCTCATATGTAAGTTCATGTGGAAGGGCCCTTCGTGGCATACTAGTAGTTACCCATTGGGCTGATAAACACACAGTCAGCAGTTTGAAGCCACCAGCCACTCCATGGGAGAAAGAAGAGACTTTCTAATCCCATAAAGAATTACAACCTCTGAAACCCACAGGGGCAGTTCTAGCCTGTCCTGTAGGGTCACTGTAGTTGAAATCAACTTTATGACAGTCCGTTTTGGGGGGATTTTAGGTTGAGCTAAAGAAAATTCAAACAACTCCACAAGAGTCCAAATATGACCTTGCGTGTATCCTACCTGAATTATGAGACTGTCTCAAGGACAGATTTGATGCATTGAACATTAATGACAGAAGACATTAGTGACAGAAGATGAGCTGAGGTTACATCAAAAACATCATATACGAAATCAGAGAAATATCATTAAAAAGACAGGAAGGAAAGAAAGAAAAGATCAAAATGGATGTTAGAAGGCACTCTGAACGTTGCTCTTAATCCTAGAGTCGGTAAGCCAAATGGAAGAAATGATGAAGCAAAAGAGTTGAATAGAAAATTTCCAAGGGCATCTGAAGAAGACAAAGTCAAATAGTCTAATGAAATATACAAAGACTGAGAGTTAGAAAACCAAAAGGGAAAAACACATTCAGCATCTGAAAGAACTCAAGAAAACACTCAAGGTTAGAGTTGCAATCTTGAAAGATCCTCTGGGTATAATATTGAATGGTGCAGGAAGCATCAAAGAAGATAGAAAACAAGAACCCACAACACAGGGAATCCAGGATAGATAAACCCCTCGGGGCCAACAAGGAGAGTAGCGATACCAGGAGGATTGGGGGAGGATGTGGGGGGGGGGGATCGATCACAAGGATCAATCTGTAACCCCCTCCCAGGGGGAGGAATAACAGAAAAGTGTGTGAGGGGTGACAGAGGACTATGTACAATATGAAAATAATAATCTATAACTTATCAAGGGTTCATGAGGGAGGGAGGGTGGGGAGGGAAGGGGAAGAAATGGGAAGCTGATATCAGGGGTTCAAGTGGAAAGAGAATGCTTTGAAAATGATGATGGCGGCCTATGTGCAAATGTGCTTGACACATTGGATGAATGTGTGGATTGTGATAAGAGATGTAAGAGCGCCAATAAAAGTATTTTTTTTAAAAAGGAGAAGAAGAAAAAGAAAGAAAGAAAGATTACACAGTCACTATACCAAAAGGAACTTTGTGAAACATTGAACAACAGATATCCCCTTAAAGACTAAGATGCACCTGACCCAACCCATGGTATTTTCAATCACCTCATAGCATATGAACACCGTATAATGACTAATTAAGACCACAAAAGGATTGATGCATTTGAATGCAATATGGTATCGGGAGATAATATTGCAAGTAGCATGGAATATTGAGAACATTGTGGACTTCCAGGAAAACAAACAAACCCGTCTCGAAAGAAGTAACAGAATTCTCCTTAAAAGCTAAGATAGCAAGACATTGTCTCGTGTACTTTGGACATATCATCAGGAAAGACCAGTCCTTGGAAAGGGACATCGTACTAATAAAGTAGAGAATCAGTAGATGAGAGGAAGGTCCTCTGATCAGGCGGATTGATCCAATGGCTGCAACAGTTGACTCAACATACAACAAATGTAAGGACGGCAGGAGGCTGGGCAGTACTTTCTGTTGTAGATGGGGTCTCTAGGAGGTGAAATCAACTTTCATGCGCCTTATTTATATTAGCAGCAAGCTATTGAATCCTCTTGGTGGATCACAAGCTCCCTATTTTCATAGCCCCACCCAGTCATTGTATGGGAGCCACTGAGCTGGGACTAGGGAAGCCATGGCCCTACATAAAAGACACACTCCACCCCCACCCCCACCCCGCCTAACACTCAGTACGTTTGAGGAAGTGCTCGAGCTTCCTTCAGACTGCAAGCGGGGCAGACAGGCAAACTATCTTGGTAAGAAATCTTCTTTATGATTCTCTAAAAGAAAGTTATGATGCAGCTAGTTATTGGCTACAAAAAATCTCAAAGTTCTCCCAGCCTGCGTCCTGGGTGTTTTTCCCAGTGGGTGATCTTTCTGATTATTTGAGTGAGCTATTGTTCATCAGCCACTCTTCCTGAGTCAGAACCTGTTTTGCTGTTCTCCCCCTTCCTGAATAGAATCTCATGCATGATTTACTTTAAAGAGATATTTTTTGACTCAGAGGGAAATGATTCGAGTCATAAATGGTTTCCTATGGTTGTTTTACCAAGCTCTTAGTCTATTCCTAGTGCACTTTTCTTTACCCTCCCTCCCCGCCACCCGCTTCCTCATGCACCCTTGATAATTTATAAATTTTTTGGTTTATCATACACTGTCCAACATCTCCCTTCACCCACTTTTCTGTTGTCCATGCCCCCAGGGAGGAAGTTATATGTAGATTCTTGTAATCAGTTCCCCCTTGCTACTCCACATTCCCTCCACCCTCCTGGTATCGCCACTTTCACCACTGGTTCTGAAGGGATCATCTGTCCTGGATTCCCTGTGTTTCCACTTCCTATCTGTACCAGTGTGCATCCTCTGGTCCAGCCAGATTTGTAAGGTAGAATTGGGATCATGATAGTGGTGGGGAGGAAGCATTAAAGAACTACAGGAATGCTGTATGTTTCATCGTTGCTACACTGCACCCTGACTTGCTCATCTCCTCCCCAAGACCATTCTGTAAGGGGATGTTCAGTTGCCTACAGATGGATGGGCTTTGGGTCCCCACTCTGCACTCACCCTCATTCATATCATTTTTTTGTTTTTTTATGCCTGATACCGTATGCCTTCAACACCTCGTGATCACACAGGCTGGTGTGCTTCTTCCATTTGGGCTTTGTTGCTTCTGAGCTAGATGGCTGCTTGTTTACCTTTAAGCCTTTAAGACTCCAGACGCTACATCTTTTTATAGCCAGGCACCACCAGCTTTCTTCGCCACATTTGCTTATGCACCCTCTTTGTCTTCAGCGATCATGTTGGGAAGGTGAGCATCATGGAATGCCAATTTAATAGAACAAAGTATTCTTTCATTGGCTCCTCTGCTCTTAAGAACAGGTTTGATTTCCTCTTTTCCTCTGGGCTGTTCCCACGACCTACTCTTTTCTGTTTTGTTTTTTTTTTCCTTCCGGCTACTAGAACTCTTTTGGGGATTGAAGATTTTAGAAACATTTCCCAGGCTTTACCCCATGTGGTGAAAAGATTTGAATGTGAATGAGTCTTTACATTAAAAAAAAATCCCCCAAACCATAGGCAACAAAGCAGACACAAACACTTGTCCTATCTGATCTTGTCATTCTGTGGTTACTAGATAAATTGTTCCAGAGCTGGAACAGAGAAAACAGTCAATAAATAGTGTGGGACTGAATTGACTCAGTGATAATGGGTTTTTTTGTTCTTAATTTAACCAATTTAGCAAAAAATAATTTTATTTCATAGTTTTGAAATTCTAATACAGATGAGATTTAGTGGTAGTCATTAGGGATTTTATTAATGTTTTAACTGCTTGTATGATTTGGCCTAGGGGGACATACTCCATTGACTTTCATTGATTTGACAAGCGTGGCATATAAAATTTCAAGGTCCTTTAGGTACCTGTAAATTAGTTTCTTGTATGTGCCATACTTGGATTTATCAATTATAGGAATGCGAATGGTTTCATAAACTGAGTCCTTCAAATGAACGACTTTAAATAAAAGTCGGGCAAAGAGAAGACAGTTGAATGCACAAATGAATTTATCAAGATATAAAGCTGAAACCATGCCTTCAGTAGAGGTGTGGGAACACTTAAAGGGAGGTTGGCACCTAGCAGTGTGCTGTGGTGACGTGTCTTTTAAGGGGATGAGGGTCCCTGTGCGCTCCACACTCAGGCTCAGGCCTGAGGTCCAGTCTCTATCCCTGGGTCTCTGGGTCATTTTCTACACACCGTGCCTGACCAAACTAATCACTGCCTCAGCCCTTGATCTTTGGGGTTGGTCAGAGGCAGAAAGGCCCCCAGATTAGGATTCAAATTTAGAATTAGCTACGAAACCCCACTTGAGTCTTCAAGCCCAAGCCACTAGAATCTACCCAGCTTGTGTGACATGTATGTTGAGCGGCAGTAGTGCAATGGATACCCACCAAGAGGGGAAGGCAAGGGGCAGGAAAGGTCTCTGGAAGGGTGTGACAGTTGAGGACAGATCAGAAGGGGGTGATGGAACGCATCATGTGGAATTGTCAGAGAATGGGCCCTGGTAGCATAGAGGCTACATATTGGGCTACTAACCACAAGGTCAGCAGTTCACAACCAGCAGCCACTGCCTGGGAGAATGAGGAGGCTTTTCACTCCCTCCTGAAAAGGTTTACAGTTTCAGAAACCCCTCAGCAGTAGTTCTACTGTGTCCTGTACAGTCACTATGAGGCCGATGGCAGTGAATTTGGTTTGGGGTTTTTTAGTAGATCGTTATGTTTTGAGATGGTAGGCCCTGGCCCAGGCCATCCTTGAGAACTACTTGGACTGTAATTTTAGATTTTTTGTTTTGTGAGCAGATTTCTCCCCGCCCCCCTCTCCCTTTTTTTCCCCCAGGAAGCTGGAGAGGATGAATTGGGAAATCCCTGGGTCCCAGCCAAATACAGTCAATGTAATAAAAACAAAAGGCTCTTTTGTTTACTTTTCATATGCTCTTCAGTGTGGGTGTCTCTTTTCTAAGAGACTTTGCCAGGACTCATGGGGACACCAACCCTTCTTCTTGTGTCTTAAATGAAATCAAGACACCCAAGGCATCCTTTGGGAGCTCTGCAGAAGGCTAAGTCCAAGGGGAACTCCGAGGACCAGCCACCATTGCATAGTCAGCTTGGGGAATTATTGCAAGAAGGTTTTTTCAGGGACATGAAAGGCTCAGGCCCTTCTATGACCCTTGAGATGGGTTAAGGAGACAGCCTCACACAAACATGCCTCTTGGTGTGAAAGGCGTGTTCCTCTCCAAGACTCACTCCAACACAAGTCCCTGTGGCCATACTCACCGCAGAAATAGTGGTGCCAAAAGAACACCTGAACCGTGTTGTTGTTAATTGCTCACAGCATCTCCATGCTTCAGCTCATTGTTGACGTCACTGAGTCAGTCCATCTAGGAAGGTCGTCTTTTGGACTGGCCCCCGCTTCCCCAAGCATGATGTCCTTCTCCAAGGATGAGTCCCTCCTGATGATACGTCCAGAATGCCTGAAATGAAGTGTCCTCTTACTTGCTGTAGGCAGCGTTCACGTTGTACTTCTTCCAAGAGAGATCTCTTCATTCTTCTGGCAATTCATGAGATTCAATATTCTTCTTCAACACCATAATTCAAAAACATCAATGGCCCTTTGACCTTTCATATGTGTTGTCTGGTTTTGCGTGCCTATGAGATGATACTATATGGTATAGGTGTGTATATTAAAAATATCATAGCTTGCATCAGGAGCACTTTAGTCCTCAAAGGACACCTTTGCTTTTTGACACTTTGTAAAGTGTTAAATAATTTTCTGCAGCAGCAGATTTGTCCAGTGCAGTATGTTGTTTGACTTCTTGGCTGCTGTTTCCATGGGTATTGATTATGGATTCAAGTATAAGAAATTGCCAGAGTCTTGGTAGATGAAAACAACAGGTGTTTAGTCTCAGATAGCTCCAGAGACTCGAAGTCCAAAAATCAGGTGGTAACATATTCCCTCATTCTCCCAGCTCGTTCATTCTCATCCAGCTGCTGCTGGCTGTCGGCTTGCCTTGGTTTGTGTCTACAGCACTCCAATCCCCACTTCTCTCTTCATACGGCTTTTTCCTCTGTTTCCTTGACTGTGGTAGTTGGATATTACGTCAACTAGACACTCCTGGCTAGGGACAGAGTTCAGTCCATCAAGCACGTGGTAGGGTGATGCCACCTCCTTGGAACTGTGGCCTTTATGTAAAAGCACGATAGAACGGAAACAATTCCTCTCTGCCACTTAGCCTTCCTCCTTGGCGACTCAGTGTCTGCTTCCAGGGATGCCTCCTGTGGGCCTCCAGACCCCGGGAGCTGTTGGAGCCCTGCCATGCTTCCGCTGACCTTGGATCCACATGACTCCGCTCTCACTGACCTGTGATCTCCCAGCTTCGCCTTTCATTGACCTGCCGCTTGGTGAGACTGACGAGGACCCTTGCTAGCATTGAATGCATGAATTCGAACTAGACTATGCTGGGGCTTCTTACTTCTTGATGGAAGGCTGTTTCTTGATACGAAATTCTTTGTTGTACACCAATGAAGGGCCCTGGTTTGTTTCTCTAGACAACCCAGCCCAGCACACTGGCATGTCTGTCTGTTTTGAATCTCCCTACCTTTCTCTTCCAAGGGCACCTGTTATGGCATTTAGATGATCCAAGGTAATCTCACGATCCTCATCTTAAAACCCTTAATTACATTAGCAGAGCCCGCCCCTCTTTCCCATCCACCCAATAAGGTAATAATCACAGGCTTTTAGGGGCTACCGCTTTCACCAGAATACCCTCAGCATGGAAAGGTCTTTGACTGTAAGTACAATGCTTATTTGGAGTCCTGGTAGTGTAATGAGTTATATATTTGATTGCTAACCTCAATTTTCAAATCACCAGTCACTCCAAGGGAGAAAGATGAGGCTTTCTGCTCCTATGAAGATTCGCAATCTCAGAAACCCTAGGGAATTCTACTCTACCCTGTCGGGTTGTTATGGGTCAGAATCTAGTCAATGGATAGGCAGTAAGTTTGGTTTTTTAATTGCAGAAGCCTTGTTCATTGACATGTATATTTTTCTGGGTTCATGTTGGGTAGCCCCAAAGAAGAAAGCATTAATTTTAGTAGGCTCTACTGAAAAATAATTGTCAGCCCTATCTGACCTAATAGAATCATTTAATGTGGACCTTTCTCTCCCCCCTAGGTTCCCTATCTGCAGGAAGATGTTCTGAACAACCACCACAGTGAGGAAATCCTAGAGTCACGAAATGACTGAAAGGAATTCTAGCATCTTCCACTTGGCCATCTTCTTGGTGTTAATACTTAAGCTCAGAAGCCAGTTGCCTGATGGAAATGAGGTCTTCACTGACAAGTCAAAAGGCAATTACACTGATATTCCCAAAGACGTCTTGCTGGAAACAACAATCCTAGATGTGTCACAAAATTCTATCTCTAAACTGCAGACTTCCGACTTCTCTTCCCTATCAAAGCTGAGGGTTTTAATCCTTTCTCATAATAAAATCCAGTCTCTTAATACCAGTATTTTCAAATTCAACCTGGAATTGGAATACTTGGATCTGTCCCACAATCAACTGTGGACACTTTTTTGTGCCCCTACTGTAAACTTCAGGCACTTGGACCTCTCATTCAATGACTTTGATGTCCTTCCCATCTGCAGCGAGTTTGGCAACATGACTGAACTGTCTTTCCTGGGATTGAGCGCCACACGGTTGCAAAAATCTCCTGTACAGTTAATTGCTCATCTGAATATCAGCAAAGTTGTGCTAGTCTTAGGAGAACTTTATGGGCAACGTGAAGACTCCAAGAGCCTCCAGGACTTAAACACCAAGAGTCTACACATTGTTTTCCCCCAACGCACGGCCTTCCATTTTGTTTTGGATGTAGCAGCCAGCAGTGCTGTCAGTTTGGAACTGTCTAATATCAATTGTGTGCAAAATGAGGACGAGCAGTATTTCCTCAATGCCCTGTTAAAGGTTCAAAAGAATCCAAGGTTATTAAACCTGACCATCAACCACATCAACACCACCTGGAATTCTTTCATTAGGATTCTCCAGTTGGTTTGGCACACCTCCATCGAGTATTTCTCCATAGCAAACGTGGAACTGAATGGTCAACTTCACCAGACAGAGTTTCGCTACTCTGACACTTCACTGAAGGCCTTGTCTATTCACCAAGTGCTCAGCAACGCCTTCTATCTGCAACAGGATTATATTTACAGCATCTTTTCAAATATGAACATCCAAAGCCTCAGAGTAACTGCCACACGCATGGTGCACATGTTTTGCCCCCTCCAAATTAGCCCGTTTGTGTATTTGGATTTCTCCAATAATCTCTTGACAGATGCGGCTTTTGAGAATTGTGGAACCTTGACTAAGTTGGAGATACTTATCTTAGAACTGAATCAATTAAAAGAGCTGGCCAAGATAGTTCATATGACCAAGGACATGAAGTCTCTACAAAAACTGGATATTAGCCAGAATTCTCTCAGGTATGAAACTGAAATAAATTGCCCTTGGACTAGAAGCTTATTAATTTTGAATATGTCTTCAAACATACTGACAGACTCTGTTTTCAGATGCTTACCTCCGAAGGTCACAGTACTTGACCTTCACAATAACAGAATAAAGAGCATTCCTAAAGATGTCACCAGCCTGGAAGCTTTGGAAGAACTGAATGTTGCTTTCAATTCCTTTACTGACCTTCCTGGCTGTGGCACACTTGGCAGCCTTTCCGTGCTGCTCATTGCCCACAATGCCATTTCCCAGCCATCAGAGAAGTTCTTCTCCACTTGCCAGAGGATGAGGTCGATGAAAGCAGGCAACAATCCATTCCAATGTTCGTGTGAGCTAAGAGACTTTATCAAAAATATCAGCCACATATCAAGTGATGTGGTTGAGGACTGGCCTGAGGCTTATAACTGTGCCTACCCAGAAAGCTATAAGGACACCGCCCTAAAGGACTTCCATGTGTCTGAGTTAGCCTGCAACACAACTCTGCTGATTGGCACCATTGGCATCATCATGCTGGTGCTGACCGCTACCGTGACCTTCATGTGCATCTGCTTGGATCTGCCCTGGTACCTCCGGATGGTGTGTCAGTGGACCCAGGCCCGGCACAGGGCTCGGAACATCCCTTTAGAAGAACTCCAGAGAAATGTCCAGTTCCACGCTTTTATTTCATACAGTGGGCATGATTCGGCCTGGGTGAAGAATGAACTACTGCCAAACCTAGAAAGAGAAGGCATCCGGATCTGCCTCCATGAGAGAAACTTTGTGGCTGGCAAAAGCATCGTGGAAAATATCATAAACTTCATTGAGCAGAGCTACAAGTCCATTTTCGTTTTGTCTCCCAACTTTGTCCAGAGTGAGTGGTGTCATTATGAGCTCTACTTCGCCCACCACAAACTCTTCCATGAAGGAGCTGATAACCTAATCCTGATCTTGCTCGAATCCATCCCCCAGTACACCATTCCGAGCAACTATCACAAGCTCAAAACTCTCATGGCAAGGAAGACTTATTTGGAATGGCCCAAGGAGAAGAGCAAACATGGACTTTTCTGGGCTAACCTAAGAGCTGCCATTAGTATTAAGTTGATGGAACAAAAGAAAGACATCGTGTAAACTTTTCAATGTTGCTGCCTTGCGCCTTTCCAACAAGTACTTTATTTTGTCTTAATAGGAATCTGACCGAATTTCAAATATGTGATGTAAATAAAATGTACCCTTTAGTGGTCCCCAGCTAGCCAGGTATAGGAAGCAATAAGAAGCAGGGTCTGGCCTGTCTTGGCAGAGAGGGGGTATCTGCCTAAGATCGCACAGACAGCAAGTAGCATAGTCTCTTAAGTGCTCTCTTTCAGCCCCTCTCTGTCTTTTTCTTGGGTCGCTAGGATTTGAGCTTTCACTTGGGATAGGCAAGAGTCACCAGCACATCAGACAATAATCATGAGGTCACAGGTATTTCAGGACCACTGCTCTGCCTGCCTCTCCAAGGGGTCTGAGGGTCCCTGCCCTTCCCTCATAGACCAAGCCACTGGCTGCAACTGCGTCCCTGTTTGCAATGTTCCAGGTATGAGGCACCCGTCCCCTGCCTGGTGATGTTCACCAGATCAGACCGTCACCTATTCACAGCCTCTCCACAAGCTGCCCTTGGCCAGTAGGAACGTTAGCACACAGAGTCACTTTCTTGACTGGGAAGCCATCCCCACTCCAGGGACTATGTGAGCTCTACCTGGATCTCAGCTCTATTTTCCTAATGCCTCTCAGGACGCTGTGAGAGGCAGTCACCTTGGGAGAGTGGACAGGTCACAGTGCCAGGAGGTTGACTGTTCACCACCAGCTGCTCCACAGGAGAAAGCTAAGGCTTTCTACTCCCGTAAAGCGTTAAGGTCTCTGAGATGCACAGGGGCAGTTCTACCTTGTCCTGTGACAAGGTTGCCATGAGTCAGAATCAACTGGATGGCAGCGAGTGCTTGGTTGTGAGGACATACTGCTACACATTTTATGCAAACTGGATGGTGATATAGTTAAAGTTTATTGTGCCAACCTGGCTGATAAACACATGGGGTTAATTGAAGGGTGGAGAGATAAATGGCTCGGTAAGCCTTGCCTTTCAAGTTCTCGGGCCTCTTGTTTGTGATGGTCAGACCAGGGTGCCTGTTTCCGCTGGCAAGGCGCACTTCCTGCAAGACGTCCCTGAGACGAAGCCACATGGACCTACCCCAATGCAGCCCTGGGTTCTGGAGCAGCCGTGTGGAGACCCCTGCCAGCGCTGAGATGCTTACACGTTCACTGCTTCAGCTTTCCTCCTGCAGTCAGCGTCATTGCATTTTGTGGATTGGTGTTGGACATATGGGCTAATGTTGGACTTGTGGGCTTGGGCAGCACTGGGTTGGGATGTTTTCTTGATGTGCACTTAACCTTTATATAAAACTCTTTCTTATACATGAGTTTTAGTGGATTTGTTTCTCTAAAGTACCCAAACACAGATGGCATGGCTTGACCCAAGAGGAGCCCTCACTGAACACAAGAAACACACAAAAATTCAATCATTGGTATTGATTCTGACACAGGGTGCCTCGATATATGCAGAGTAAAACTGTGGTCCATCAAGTTTTTTTTAAAGAAAAAAAACATGTTATTATTGTTGATAATATGTTGTTGTTGTTGTTCGGTACTAACAAGTCAACTCCAACCCATAACAACCCTCTGCACAACAGAGCGAACCACTGCAGGGTCAACCACACAGTTGTTCCTGTGCCTGAGCCCATTGATGCAGCCACTGTGTCAATCCATCTGCTTGGGGTCTTTTCTCTTTTTCACTGCCCCTCCCCTTTACCAAACATGATGGCCTTCTCCAGCGACTGATCTCTCCTGGCAATACGTCCAAAGTGTGTAAAAAGAAGTCTTGCCATCCTTGCTTCTAAGGATCACTCTAGCTTTGCTTTTTCCAACACCAATCTGTCCTTTTAGCAGTCTATGGTACTTTCAATATTGTTCTCTAGCTCCATAGTTCAAATGCATCGATTCTTCTACGGTCTTCCTTATTCAACGTCCAACTTTCACATGTACATGATGCAACAGACAATACCATGGCTTGGGTCAGGCACACTTGCTTAATCCTCAAAGAAACATCCTATCTATTCAATACTTTAAAGAGATATGCCTAATGCAATAGGACTTTTGATCTCTTGACTGCTGCTTCCATGAACATTAAGTGTGGATGCAAGCAAGACAAAATCCTTGACAACTTCAACCTTTTCTCCATTTATCATGATCTTACGTAGGGTTCAGTTGGGAGGATTTTGGTCTTCCTTACAGTGAGTTGTAGTCCATACTGAAAGCTATGATCCTCCACCTTCACCAGCAAGCGCTTCCAGTCCTATCACTTTCAGCAAGCAAGGTGTGTCATCTGCACACTGCAGGTTGTTAATAAGCCTCCCTCCAATCCTGGAGCCACACTCTCCTGCGTGTAATTCAGCTTCTCTGATGATTTGTTCAGCATACAAATGAAACAAGTATAGTGAGAGGATACAACCCTAAAGCACACCTCTCCTGATTTTAACCCATGCAGTATTCCCTTGTGTACACAACTGCCTCTTGATCCGTGTACATGTTCCTCATAAGCACCATCAAGTGTTCCAGAATTCCCATTCTTCTCAAGGTTATCCACGGTTTATTATGGTCCACATAGTCGAATATCCTTGCATAGGCAATGAAGCACAAGTAAACATCTTCCTGGTATTCTCTGCTTTGAGCCAAGATCCATCTGACATCAGTAATTATCTCCCTTTTTCCACGCCCTCTTCTGAATCCAGCCTGAACCTCAGGAAGCTTCCTGTCAATGTACTGCTGCAATATAACAAGAATATGAGCAGGGTTTAAAAAGTTCACAGAACATTTGAATGAAAAGATAATGGATTTTTCCCCATGAGATTTTTAAAGCTTCCTCAATTGTGCCAACAAGTCAATTCTGACTCAGCGCAACCCTGCACACAACAGAAGGAAACACTGCCAGGCCCTGCACCCTGCTCACAGTTGTTCCCAGGCTTGAGTCAGTGGTGGGATTCAGCCAGTTCACATTGGTTGGGCAGAACCAATTTCTACTTTTTTTGTTGAGTTCGGTTAAATTGACACTTGTAGTCTGGGTTTTCTCTAAGGTGGGTGGCTGGGCTCAATGGGGAGATCACAAATTTACATTCCTTGTGCTGTTTAAACATTCATCTATGCAACAGCATATCCTAAGCACCCAGAGTAATGTTCATTCTGTCCACAGGTATAAAAAATGTGATGAAATGATGCTTGTAGTATTTATTTATTCATTTCATAACATTTCTTATACTTTTGATGAAATAATATGTTTTTATTCCCTTGTGTTTGTTACTTCAGTAAACAAACATATAACATAAAGAGAAGTGCCAAGCAACCAGAGGGTGACAGGCTGATGGCATTTGCTTCAGCTTTGTGTTACACCCTAAATTCTCACGGGATATTACAAGTGAAAGTGTGAAAAGAGCTAAAAATATTGCCAGAACAATTGCTATAAATTCAGAATTGGAAAGTGGTTTCCCAAAGATGAACATGAGATGTTCATACATCAAATAAAATGCCTGTGGTCTAATTGGCCTGCCGTTAAAGGAATGGGCTCCTACTCCTACAGTAAAGAGATGGTTTAAGGAACAATCACACAGCTTCTAATGCCTGGTTAAAAGAGAAGAATAGTACAAGTGAGAACATTAATCAAACAGCAATGTAGAAATATCTTAAGTAGCAGGTATATTGTTTTGTCAGGTCTTATTTAATATTGTTTCATTGATATTTTAAAACTCTTAACATAATCTAATTTTGTGTACCTCTTTTATTGTTCTTCTTTAAGTATTAACTTTATAGAATAATAAACTACCTTTCAGCATATCTTTTTTTATACTTAAAACAGTTATTAGGGTAGTGGACAGGTTCTTAAATTATTTGAATCCCATAACTAGCTTGAGCCCATTGTTGTAGCCACGGTGTCATTCCATCACCTTGAGAGCCTGTCTCTTCTTCACCACCCCTCTACCTTACCAAACATGATGTCCTTCACCCGGGACTGGTCTCCCCTGATAATATGTTCAAAGTATGTAAGACAGAGTCTTACCATCCTTGCCTCTAGGGAGCACTCTGGCATACTTCTTCCAACACAGATCGGCTTGTCCTTTCAGTGGTCCGTGGTATTTTGCATGTTCTTCTCCAGCACCACTCTTCTTCCCTCTTCCCTATTTAATATCCAACTTTGACACACATAGGAGACAATCAAAAATACCATGACGTGGGTCAGGTTCACCTTCATCCTCAAAGTAACAACGTTTGTTCTTCAGTACTCTAAAGAGGGCTCATACAGGAGATGTACCCAATGAGACTCTTTTATGTCTTGACTGCTGCTTTGATGAGCATCGATTGTGAATGAAGCAAGACAAAATGCTTGACACGTTCAACCTTCTCTCCATCCATTGCGACATCACCTCTTGGTCCAGTTATAAGGATTCTGGTTTTCTTTCCACTGATTTGTAATCCGTACTGACGGCTGAAATCCTAGAGCTTCATCAGCAAGTTCCTCAAGTCCTCCTCACTTGCAGTAAGCAAGGATCTGCACGTCATTCAATTCACATCTACCCTGATGCTGCATTCTTCTTCATAGTCACAGCTTGGTCATACACACAGCAACACACACAGCATTTAAAGTATTTGTACATGTCAAATTCAATGTCGATGATTATGGTTTTTGAGTTGGACAACCAGTATCACTTTCCTTTTCGGAATTGTTTCTTCCCATTTCCATAAGCCTACTCTGGTTCGCATCTCAGCTTCCCAGTTGACTATTCATCTGATCCCAGACAGATAGTTCTTAAAAGAGCATAAGCAGTAGGCTGACATTATTTATTAGCCAAGCTAAACGAAGAAATCAGCTGCCCACTTCGGAGAAAGGAGCCGCTGAAATACCTTTTGCATAGCTTTGAAACATTGTCAGATAGTGAAGGCCTAATGAACGGAGCAGAATATTGTCAGAGATCGTGCAGACGGTGGGCCCTTTGGTCTGACGGCACTGGAAATGTGCTCAGTATCAGCTGCTACAAGGAAGCCAGGAGCTGCTCTCTCAGAGTGGAGTCCACCACGGTGATCTGAGTGGAGGAAAGCCTGTGGAGTGGAGTCTTCACTTGCTGATGGAGCATGACTTGAGGTGAAGAGAAACATCTACAGAAATCTGCTAATGATGGGAATTTGGAATGTGTGAAGTATGAATATAGGAAAATTGGAAGTGGTCAGAAATGAAGTGGAACACATAAAGATAGATATCCTAGGCATTAGTGAGCAGAAATGGACTGTTATTGGCCATTTTGAATCAGAAAATCATACAATTTACTATGCCAGGAATGACCCAGACGAGAGGAATGGTGTGGCATTCGTTGTCACGAACGCATTGCACAATCAGTTGTTAAGTACAATGCTGTCCGTGATAGGATTATGTCTATCTGCCTGCAAGGAAATCGAATCAACACGACTATTATTCAGATTTATGCACCAACCACAAAAGCTAGTGGTTCAAATATTAAAGAATTCTACCAATATCTTCAGTCAGAAATTGATCAAGCATGCAATCAGGATGCATTGATAGTTATCGGTGATTGGAATGCAAAAGTTGGAAACAAGGAGAAAGGAATGGTCTTGTAACATGAAGAGTATTATCATAATACATGTAGAAGTTGTTGAATTGGTGAATGTTTTGTTGTGAATATTATTGCCAAAATTAAAATGAGTAATTACATGAATAAAAATAAGTACATGCAAGAAGAAAATGTTCTAAAATTGATTGTGGTAATGGTTGCATAATTTTTCTTCATATGACTGAACTATTGAATTACATGATATCTGGATTAAGTGCCAGTAAAACTTTAAAAAAAGAAAATATGGTTTTGGTGATAAAAATGAAGCTGAAGATGGCTTGATTTAATTTCGCAATGCCAACAACTTGTTCATAGAAAATCCCTCTTTCAACAACACCAAAGAAGACTATACATATGGACTTCTCCAGATGAAATACAAGGAAATCAAATTGACTATATCTGTGGGAAGAGACAGAAGCTCAGTGTCAGCAGCTAAAACCAGCCCAGGGGCTCCCTGTGGAACAGACCATCAATTGCTCCTATGGAAGTTCAGGTTAAAGTTAAAGAAAATTAAAACAAGTCCATGAGAGCCAAAATACAACACTGACTCTAAATGAATATGAATTTTAAGAGAACCTCAAGACATATTGAGCATTAACGGTGAAAGATGCTATGGACTATGAGAGAACATCAAGAACATTCATAAAGAAAGCAGAAGGTCACTAAAAAGACAGGGAAGAAATAAAAGATAAATCGGAATCTCATAAAACACTGAAACTAGCTAACGTAAGTGAAAGAAATGATGAAGTCAAATTGCTCAACAGAAAATTTCAAAGGGCAGCTTGGGAAAACAAAGCCAAATATTACAATGAAATGTTCGAATATCTAGACTTAGAAAACAAAAAAAGGAAGAACAGGCTCAACCCATCTTACACTGATAAAACTCAAAAAAAATTTAAGCTTTGAGTTGCAATATTGAAGTATTCAATGGGCAAAATAATGAATGATTCAAGAAGCATCAGAAGAATATGGAAAGAATACACACAGTCACTGTACCACACAGAGCGAGTCAACATCCTATATTTTCAGGAGGTAGCAGATGAGCAAGAACTAGTGGTGCTGAAAGAAAAACTACAAGCTTACCTAAAAACATTAACCAGAAACAAGACTCCAGGAATTGGTGGAAAACCAATTGAAATCTTTCACCAAGCTGATGAAGCACTAGAAGCACTTACTTGTGTATGCCAGGAGATTTGGAAGACAGCTACTTGGCCAACTAACTGGAAGAGATCCATATTTTATCTCTGGTGGTTACATAATTTCATGTCAACTTGAAGATATATAAAAGTGTAGGGCTGGTCTGGTAGGGTTTGGTCAAGGGCAATGTAACTGAGAGGAATTACTAAAACCCTAATGCAGGCTGAACATGATAGTGGAACAAGAGGAGAGTAAAAGGAAATAGAGGAAAGAACTAGGAGGCAAAGGGAATTTATAGAGGTCTAAATACAGGCATGTACATATGTAAATATATTTATATATGGTGATAGGGAAATAAATTTATGTGCATATATTTATAGGTTTAATATTAAGGCAGCAGATGCACAGTGGTCCTCTCTCTACTCAAGTACTCCCTCAATGCAAGAACACTTTGTTCTATAAAACTGGCATTCCATGATGATCACCTTCCCGATACAATCACTGAAGATAAAGCAGGTGCATAAGCAAATGTGGTGAAGACAGCTGATGGCGACCAGCTATCAAAAGATATAGTGTCTGGGATCTTAAAGGCTTGAAGATAAACAAGCGGCCATGTAGCTGAGAAGCAACACAGTCCATATGGAAGAAGCACACCAGCCTGTCTGACCACGAGGTGTCGATGGGATCAGGTATCAGGCATCAAAGAACAAAAAAATCATATCATTGTGAATGAGAGGGAGTGCGAAGTGGGGACCCAAAGCCCATCTGTAGGCAACTGGACATCCCCTTACAGAAGGGTCTCAGGAAGGAGACAAGCCAGACAAGTGTAGGGCTGGTATTCAACCTGTCAGCCAGGCTACAGTCTGATGTTGCCTCCTTGTGGGGGTGGCCTTCTCATAAGAGGGCTCTGGGAACCTCCCCTCTCTCTCTGCCTTCACTTTCCTGCTGGCTGACCCTGGTTGCTGTGAGCCCTGTGAGGCGGTCATCACTATTGGATGCACAGGACTTCGCCCCCAGTGGCCTGTGAGCTTCCTGCATTCTGCATCATTGCTTATGACTGTGTAAGTCTGAAGAAGGACTTATGGACTTGATCTGTACTGGGCTGGAATAGAAGGTATGCATCATGGTTGCATCCTCTTACCATACTTATTCAGTCTGTATGCTGAGCAAATAACCAGAGAAGGTGGATGATATGAAAAAGAATGTGGTTGTTTATTTTCAGGCCTTTAAGACTTCAGATGCTATATCTTTTGGTAGCTGGGCACCATCAGCTTTCTTCACCACATTTGCCTGTGCACCCATTGTCTTCAGTGATTGTGCCAGGAAAACGAGCATCTAAGACTGCTGAATTGTTAGAACAAAGTGTTCTTGTAATGAGGGAGTACTTGAGCAGGGACCCACTGTCCATTTGTTTCCTTAATACTAAACCTATAAATATATGTACCTAGATCTATTTCTCTCTTATTGTATATAAATATATTTACATCTACATATGCCTGTATTTAAATCTCTATGACTACCCTTTGCCCCCTAGTTCTTTCCTCTATCTCTTTGTGCTTTCCTCTTGTCCCACTATCATGTTCAGCCTTCATTTGGGTTTTAGGAATTCCTCTTGGTTACATTGTCCTTGATCCAGCCCTGCCAGACCTCTTACACCCTCCTTACCACTGATTTTGGATCGCTTGTTGTTCCCTTGTCCCTGGAAACAACAAAGCCCACATGGAAGAAGCTCACCAGCCTGTGAGATCACAAGGTGTCGAATGAATCAGGCATCAAAGACCAAAAAAAAAAAAAAAAAACCATAGCATTGTGAATGAGGAGGAGTTTGGAGTGGGCATCCAGGGCCCATTTATGGGAAATTGGACATCCCCTTGCTGCGGGGAGGAGACAAGTTAGTCAGGGTGCAGTGTAGCAATGATGAAATATACAATTTCCCTCTAGTTCTCGAATGCTTCCTCCCCCCCACTATCATGATCCCAATTCTACCTTACAAATCCGGCTGGACTGGAGGATGTACACTGGCACAGATAGGAACTGGAAACACAGGGAATCCAGGACAGATGAACTCCTCAGGACCAGTGGTAAGAGTGGCGATACCAGGAGGGTGGAGGGAAGGTGAGGGAGAATGGGGGAACAGATTACAAGGAGCTACATATAACCTCCTCCCTGGGGGACGGACAACAGAAAAGTGGGTGAAGGGAGATGTCAGACAGTGCAAGATATGACAAAAAAATAATTTATAAATTATCAAGGGTTCATGAGGGAGGGGAAAGCAGGGAGGGAGGGGAAAAATGAGGAGCTGATACCAAGGGCTCAAGTAGAAAGCAAATGTTTTGAGAATGATGATGGTAACATATGTACATATGTGCTTGACACAATGGGTGGATGGATGGATGGATTGTGATAAGAGTTGTAGGATCCCCCAATAAAATGATTTTAAAAAAAGAAAAAGAATGTGGTATCAGGATTGGAGGATGCTGATGACACAACCTTGCTTCTTGAAAATAATGAGGACTTAAGGCGCTTGCTGATGAAGAGCAAGGATTTTAGTTTCAACATGGATTTCAACAGCCTGGTCCTGTGCAGTCCTCATGATTGTTCATATGCTTGAGCCCATTGTGTGATCTATTGCACTCTGGTTGACTCATCCCTTCCTTGTGACCCTTCTGTGAGGGAATGTCCCATTGTCTACAGATTTGTTTTGGGTCTCTGCTCTGACCTCCCTCATTCTCAACAATATGGTTTAGAGTTTTTTGTTTGTTTGTTTTGGGCCTTCTGGTGCCTGTTACCTGCTCCCAGTGACACCTCATAATCGCACAGGCTGGTGTGCTTCTTCCATATGGGCTTGTTGCTTTTCTGCTAGTTGGCTGCTTTTTAAACTTCAAGACTCTCCGACTGCAGGCACTATAGCTTTTGATAGCTGGGCACCATCTTTACCATATTTGCTTATGCACCCATTTTGTCTTCAGTGATTGTGCTGGGAGGGTGAGCATCACAGAATGCCAGGTTGTTAGAATGGAGTTTTCTTGCACTGAGGCAGGGCCTGAGCAAAGGCCCAAAGTCTGTCCACTTCCTTAGTGTATTTCCATATAAATATATATACATAGGTCGATACCTCTATTTCTATATGATGTATGTACGAATGTACACACCTACTATGTTTATACCTCTATCCATAACAAGAAGAAACAAAAGATTGAATAAAAAGAGAGAAAATAATAACTAGCAAAAAAAAGCATAGATAATTGTAGGTCTGTCTGCTGACCTTTATGATTGTCCCCCCACTGGTCCTGGAGTACTTTTAATATTCTTCACCTGCACCACAATGCAAACATATCAATTTTCCTTCAGTGTCAAACTTTCAGCTACATAGGAGGCATTTGAAAATACCATGGCTTGGGTTGGGCAATCTTAGTCCTCAAAGTAGCATCCCTGCTTTTCCATGCCCTACAGAGGTCGTGTGCAGTAGTTGCACCCAAGGCAATGCAAACGTACTAGTAGGCTGATTAAATGGATATCCCATGAAATCACCACCCTAAACCTCCAAACCAAGAAACCACATTCCACGAGCTTTTTGGTTATACACAAGCACCCTCAGCAGATATTCTCTCTCTCTGGTCTTATCTGTCACATAAACTTTATAGTTTTATTTTTCATAAGTGTACAACCTACTAACAGCGACCACAGTAATTGGCTGCCCAAATCTATCCTTAATCAATAAGATGTTTTTTCATCACCATTAATTTCCCTTCTTTCTGTTTTCTCTTGTTCCTGGTAATCACTAATGTTTGATTTCTGTACATTTGATTTGTTTTCTATACATTAGTTTTTGGGGTCTTTTGGTATACAAGAGGTCGTACAACATTTGAATTTTGTGATTAATTTTACTCATCGTAATTTCATCAAGCACCATGCATGTTGTAACATGCACCAAGACTGCGGGATGTGATTGAGGAGGGAGGGAGGTGGGGATGGGCAAAGAAAGAGAATCTCATTTCTGGAGAGTTTAACATGATCTTGTTGCTGATTCTATTTGTTGGGTGGGCTTTGTAACTATATACAGTGAGTGTCTTTAAAGACACACAAAATCATTCCCTCAGACCTAAACATTGGTCTGAGAGGCTGAAAAAAAAAAAGGAAGAAAAGTAAAACTGAGATGGGCTTGGAGTCTTTAGTGACAAACAAGTTCATTTCAAACATAAGAACAAGAAAAAAAGGAAAAGCCTGCGTTTCTTTTACTGGCTGAGTAGTATTCCATCGTACACAGGAATCACATTTTCCTTACCCATTTAGACAGTCCCCACCTCTTGACTACGGTGCATCGTGCTGCTAAGAACATGGGCAACACATTTCTGTTTGCGCCTCTCTTTGGGAGTCTTTGACGTCTACTCCGAGGAGTGGAATCACTGGATACTACCGTAGTTCCAGCTGTGTTTGGTTTGGTTGATTTGGGGAAACACCACACTCTTCCTCCACACGCTATCATTTTACATTCCCACCAGCAACTGAAAACTATTCCAATTTTCCCACCTCTTCACAACTATTTGTTATTTTCTGTTTACTTTTTTTCTTCTTAACCGTCCTCATGGGAGTGACATGGGATCTCATCATGATTTTGATTTGTGTCTGTTTGGTGGCTGATTGGGAATACTCTGTTCACATGGTTAGTGTCCATTTGAATTTCCCCTTTGATGAAACTCCCCAGAGCTTTAAATGATTGCTTTGTTTTTTTAATGTAGATCACCAGATCTTTCTTCTGAGGCACCTCAGGGACTGGAGACTGGAACCTGTCGACTTGGTGTTTAGCAGCCCAGCACATTCACTGCTTGCACCTCTGAGGACTCATTATTATTAGAAAATTAGAGCCAACATCTTCCTTGACCTTTATATGCAGGGAGCTGGCAAACATGAAACTGTCTGATCTAATTAATAAAAACAGAATAGATATAAATTTATTTTTGAATTTTTTTCAGTCTCTTTGCTTTAAAACTCAAGCTTCAAGCTCAGGAAACGGAGAAGGAAGTAGAGGAAAGAAGTAGGAGGCAAAGGACATTTATAGAGGTCTAAATACAGGCATGTACATATGTAAACATAGTTATATATGAGGATGGGGAAATAGAACTATTTATAGGTTTAGTATTAAGGTGGCAGATGGACATTGGGTCTCCACTCAATTACTTGCTCAATGCAAGAACTTTTTGTTCTATTAAATTGTCATTCCATGATGCACACCTTCCCGACATGATTGCTGAAGACAAAGCAGGTGCATAAGCAAATGTGGTGAAGAAAGCTGATGGTACCTG
Organism: Tenrec ecaudatus; assembly: GCF_050624435.1. Taxonomy (NCBI): domain Eukaryota; kingdom Metazoa; phylum Chordata; class Mammalia; order Afrosoricida; family Tenrecidae; genus Tenrec; species Tenrec ecaudatus. Next base: position 183,272,894 of record NC_134532.1, read on the forward strand.
GCTATCCAAAGATAGAGCATCTCAGGTCTTAAAGACTTGAAGGTAAGCAAGCAGCCATCTAGCTGAGAAGCAACAAAGCCCACGTGGAAGAAGCACACCAGCCTGTGTGATCAAGAGGTGTGGAAGGGATCAGGTATCAGGCATCAAAGAACAAAAAAATCATATCATTGTAAATGAGGGGGAGTGCAGATTGAGGACTCAAAGCCCATCTGTAGGCAACTGGACATCCCATTACAGAACGGTCGCAGGGAGGAGATGAGTCAGTCAGAGGGCAGTGTAGCAACGATGAACCATACAACCTTCCTCTAGTTCCTAAATGCTTCCTTACCCCCCTCACCCCCGCTATCATGATACCAATTCTACCTTACAAATCTGGCTAGACTAGAGGATGTACACTGGTAGAGATAGGAAGTGGAAACACAGGGAATCCAGGACAGATGGTTCCTGCAGGACCAGTGCTCAGAGTGGTGATACCAGGAGGGTGAAGGGGAAGATGGGGTAGAAAGGGGAAACCAATTATAAGGATCTACATATAACCTCCTCCCTGGGGGATGGACAACAGAAAAGCAGGTGAAGGGAGACAACCGACCATGTAAGATATGACAAAATAATAGTAATTTATAAATTATCAAGGGCTCACGAGAGAGAGGGGAGCAGGGAGGGAGGGGAAAATGAAGAGCTGATACCAAAGACTCAAGTAGAAAGCAAATGTTTTAAGAATGATGAGGGCAACAAATGTAAAAATGTGCTTGACATACAATCGATGTATGGATGGATTATAATAAGAGTTGTATGAACCCCCAATAAAATATTTTTTAAAGGAAGGAAAAAAAACATATAGGAGGATTATGAAAAAGGGAAATAACCATCCTGCCCCCTCTCACACACCAACCCAAACTCACTGTTGATGCTGATTCATAACAACCCTCTAGGACAGAATAGAACTGCCCCCGTGGGTTTCCAAGCCGATAACTCTTTACGGAAATAGGAAGCCTCGGGTTTCTTCCCGGGGAGCAGCTGGTAGTTTCAAACTGCTGACCTCACTGTTAGCAGCCCAATGTGTAACCACGACACCACCAGCACTCCTCTCCCACCCTCAGACACGGAAGGTGAAGGGAAACAAGGAAGCACAGCAGGACTGCCCTACTGCCAAGTCCAATTGTGTTAGAGACCAATCTCCATAAGGCAAGGACCTGCAAAAGGTCAAAGCCGAACGCTGGGGCTGGAAGCAGTTTGACTGCGTTGGTTACTCCAAGAAGCTCCTTCTGCTTTAGAAAGGAGAAGTTTGAGATACGAAAATAGATCCTGAGGGTGCATGCAAGAATAACATCACTAGCCAAGCATTTCTTCCTGTTATTCTAGTTCTTCAAGTCTCAGCTTGGTTCTTTGTGGACTCTTCCAGAAACCCTGAGTTGGCTCTTGGGGGTTGGAATGGGTAACGACGGCGACGGTGACACTGTCTGTTGCTTTGGAAAAGAGAGAATGTGTATGATAGAATATTTACTGAGACGTTTGTCCTCTTAGTCTTTGTAAACTCTGGGGTAGACTCTTTGTAAACTCTGAGCTCTTGAGCCAGAGGAGGTAAAAGAAAGATCGAGTCTGATCCAGCTGTGTTCTCCACAGCTCCCAGTGACCTAGGCTGCACCCCCACACCCCCCACCCCCACGCAGTCAGCCTTCAGAGAGCAGCAATGCAGGAGATTTGGGAGGCTGCAGGGCCAGCCAGGGTGCAGGGTAGCACCAATGAGACATATAACTTTCCTCTAGTTCTTAAATGCTTCCTCCCCACCACTATCATGATCTCAATTCTACCTTACAAATCCAGCTAGACGAGAGGATGTACACAGGTACAGATCAGAGATGGAAATCCAGGGAATCCAGGACAGATAAACCTCTCAGGACCAATAATGAGAGTAGAGATACCGGGAGGGGAAGGGGAAGGTGGAGGAGAAAGGATCTATATATAACCCCCTCCCTTGGGGACAGACCGTAGAAGAGTGGGTGAAGGGAAACATCGGACAGTGTAAGACATGGAAAAATAATAATAATTTATAAATTATCAAGAATTTGTGAGGGAGGAAGGAAAAAATGAGGAGCTGATACCAAGGGCTCATGTAGAAAGTAAATGTTTTGAGACTGATGAGGACAACAAATATACAAATGTGCTTGACACCATGGATGGATGTATGGATTGTGATGAGTTGTATGAGCCCCCAATAAAATGATTTATATAAAAAACAACAAATAAACAACAAAAAAGAAAGCCCCTCTGAGAGTTTGGGGTTTCAGTTTTGATTTTTGTTTCTTTTTCTTCTTCCTCTGTACTACCTCCTGAAAGAATAGAATGGGGCTGTTTTTCATGTTCACTCCGGTGCAGAATCAATAACTGTAGCGAATCGCTGAAAGAGATACTCTAGCTGGATGCCTGAGGTGATGTGCATGGCTGCCGACTAAAAGGTTGGAGGTTTGGCTGCACCCAGAGGTGCCCCAAAAGAAATGTCTGCTGGTCGACTCCTGACAACTCTGTGGAGCAGTTGTACGGTGACACACATGGTGACGTATAACTTTCCTCTAGTTCTTTTATGCTTCCCCCCCCCCCATTATCATGACCCCAATTCTACCCTACAAATCCAGCTAGACCAGAGGATATACACTGGTACTGGTCAGAGATGGGAACACAAGCTGTCACCAGGCATTAGAACAGGCTAAGGCAACTGGGTATCTGATTTCCCCGTTTTTCTAATGTTATTTCCCGTTTTGAACATTTTGTTGTGATTTACGGAGCCCATTTGTTTCCCATTCAACAATTTATACACCTTTTGGGGGTGAGGGTGGGGACAAAAAAGTTGTAGCTTCCTCAATCCAACAGCACGCTTCCTATTCCTTGCTGGAGCGCCCTGTTTTCATTCCTCCTCCATTTCTGCCCCTTTCTGCATTCTGAACTTGTCTTCTGGGCTGCCCTTAGGAAATGAATGGTTGATCCAAGCAGTATGTTCTTCGTAGGTGCTATTGCTCCCTTTAAAGACCTGAATAGTTCAGCTGGAAAGTGCCACCTGGGAGGGATTCAGTTAAAAAGTTTGAAGGCTGCCTGTGGGCCATAGTCTTGTGTGTCCAGCAGTTTCTCTGAGACCTGTAAGTCTGCTCTTTCTTATGATTTCAAAATTTGCACTACATTTTTCTCCTATTTTGCTCAGGATCTTCCTCTGTGATCCCGATCAGAGTGATCAGTAGGGGTAAACAAAGGCCCCTTGGTTCTTCTGGCCTCAGGTTAGAGGAGCCTGTGGCTCTCCTGGTCTAGTACTTATTTGAACTAATTGATCCCAGGCATCTTTGATTTTCCTCAGTCTCCTTTGCTATAGAAAGTGAGAGACCGATAGTTACATCTTGGATGGCCACTCTCAAGCTATTAAAACCTGAGTTGTTATTCCCCCAAGTAGGATATGATGTTGTTGTCGTCAGGTGCCATTGAGTCCGTTCCAACCCATAGCAACCTTATACACAACAGAATACAACCCAGCACAGTCCTGCGCCATCCTCACAATTGTTCCTACGCCTGAGCCCACTGATGCCAGTACTGTGTCAATCCTTCTGGCTGAGGACCTTCCTCTCTTCACTGCCCTTCCCCTTTACCAAGTCTCGCCTGACAATATGTCCATAGTCTGTAAGACAAAGTCTCCCCAGCCTTGTTTCTAAAGAGCCCTCTGGCCATGCTTCTTCCAACACAGACCAGTCTGTCCTTTTAGCAGTCTGTGAACTCTGAACGGTCTTCTCCAGCAACACAATTCAAACGTATCCATTCTTCTTCCATCTACTTTATGCAGTGTCCAACTTTCATATGCACAGGTAGCAATGCCATGACTTGGGTCAGGCACACCTTAGTCCTCAAAGTAACAACCTTGCTCTTCAATACTCTAAAGAGATCTTGTGCAGCAGGTTTATCTCATGCCATATGGCTTTTGATCTCTTGACTGCTGCTTCCGTGAGCTTTGATTGTGGGTCCAAGCAACACAAAATCCTTGACAACTTCAAAGTTTTCTCCGTTTATCATGATGTTACATGTTGGTCAAGTTGTGAGGATTTGGGTCTTGCTTACATTGAGTCCCATCACACTGAAGGCTGCAGTCCATGATCTTCCTCAGCAAGTGCTTCAAGTCCTCCTCACTTTCAGCAAGCAAGCTGTGTCATCTGCTTATCACAGGTTGTTAATAAGCCTCCCTCCAATCCTGATGCCACATTCTTCTTCATATAACCTAGCTTCTCTGATGAGGCGAGGTGAGATAATACAGCCCTGACACACGCCTTTCCTGATTTTGAACGTGGTATTCCTTTGTTCTGTTCACACAACTGCCCCTGATCCATGTACAAATTTTCCCAAACACAATGAAAAGTTCTGAAATTTCCATTCTTCATTTTAGGGTGACCCTGCTGGCATTTGAAATACCAGTGACATAGCTTCCAACACACAAACCACCACGGTGTGACAAATTGACAGACACGTGGTGGAAGTCGGATATAGAACAATATTTTTGTGGGCGACATTGTGCCAGTTAACTTAGATGTCCCCCAAAAACTCTAGTCCTGAGACCCCAAGTGCAATGACGGAAAGCATTTGCTTATGACCAAGAGGTTCTCCTAGCCTGGCCTCTGTACAGGGATCTATCTGCAGCAAATAATATGAGAGTCCAAATGTCCTCTGCCAAAGCAAGCGGCTTCAAAAAGTCCATTAAAAATGAATTTTTCAAATAACGAACTTTTAAAATTCCTTCATGTTTACTCTGAGTATAGTCCCAGACGCAGGCCACATCTGTTAATGTTGCATAACTACCTATGTTTTTTGTTATTAGGTACCATTAAGTCAGCTCTGACCCATTGTGACCGTGTTCAATGCAAGGAAACACAGCCTGGCCCTACACTGTTCTCACATATATTGTCGTGGGTCAGTCCATTATTGCGGCCAACCTAATAGTGTTCAAATAGACACTTTTCTGCTGCTGTTCAATAGGTTTTCAGTGGCTGCTTTTCCAGAAACGGACGGCCTCTTCCTTCGTCCTAGTCTGTTCTAAGTCTGAAAGCGCCTTTGCAGCTCGTTCACCGTGGGTGATCCTGCGGCAGTCGACAGACTGGCGGCATCGCTTCCAGTGTTGTCGCACTAGAAAAGCCACTACAGCATGACAAACTTATAGCTGAACGGGGGTCTGCTTTAGGATCCACTTGTACGTTATTATTATTACTGTTCCTGCGTATAGGTTGTGTGTGCATTAGCATGTGCCATGGTTGTCTCTTACTCTTGTTTGCCTCCTCTTGCTGGGCTGTGTGGTGCTGAGCTCCCTGTGGCTGATTGCCTCTGCCTTCGCCCAAGTTATGATGTGTCTCTCCTCCAGGCCGTGATTTCCCTGCCCTCCCGTCACGGACTAGTTCTGTGTCTAAACCTGTTTATCCTGTGCTCTCATCGCAATCTTTATTCTTTTCTTGTTGCCTAGCTTCATTTAACATGATGTCCTTCAGATTAATCTTTTATGGGATGTTTGGTGGATTCCAGTTATTCCTTAGTAATGTGTAGTGTGCCATTGGGCGTATGTACCAGAGTTTGTTCATCCATTCGTCCTCGTTCGATGGTCGGCACTGATAGTTCTTTCCAACTTTTTTTGCTCTCGATAATAGTGCTAAGGTGAATATGGGTGTGCATATGCTTCTGTAAATAGTAATGAGATTCTAGATCATATGATATCCCTATTTCTAACTTCTTAAAGAAACACCACATGGCTGCAATTTCCCACATGGTGGTGATTGTGCCATTTCACAATCCTACCAGAATATCAGAGTTCTAATCCCTTTACACCAGTGATTCTCACTCTTCCTAATGCCTTGACCCTTCAATACAGTCCTCATCTTATAGTGACCCCTAATCATAAAATTATTTTCATTGCTACTTTGTAACTGTCATTTTGCTACTGTTATGAATCATATTATAAATATCTGATGTGCAGGATGTATTTTCATCCTTACAAGTTGAACATAATTAAAGCATACTGATTAATCACAAAAGAATACGTAATTATATATTGTGAAATATTTATTTCTGACAAATAAATATTTGTCTTGAAGCATGGTGTATCATGGGTATCAGTCTTCACGCTGGATATGCTTATGTGGGTTTATCTGCATGAGGGTGGACCCACCTGGAGATGGATAGGGGAGCGGTGTCTAGTTTCCTAAGACCATCAGAAACATGTGTTTTCCGATGGTCTTTGGCGACCCCTGTGAAAGGGACATTCCAATCCAAAAGGGGTCGCGACTCACAGGTTGAGAACTACTGCTCTAGACCCTTACTTGCATTTGTAGTTTTTTGTTTTTGTTTTTTAAAGTGTTACAGGTCTCATTGTCACCACTGCAATTAATCCACAGTGATGGAAGCAAAACTTGTCATCCTTTCAGCCCCAACTGTCCGTCTCGACACCATGATCAGCTGTGCCCACTTTCACAGACTGAGGCTGCAGTTTGTTTGTTTTTAATCATTGCTCTAATTGCCAACGTGGGGTAGTAGTTCATTGTTAGTTGATTGGCATCTCTCTAAGGGTTAATGATCTTGAGCATTTCCACATGTAGTTGTTGACTCCCTGAATGCCCTCTTGGTTGAGGGGCTGTTCGTGTCCTTTATGCATTTTTAAACGGGATTGCGTCCCTTTTTGTTGTTGAGGTGCCAGCGTTTCCCATACATCTTAGACTTACTCCTTGTCAGATATGTGATTGCTGTGTCCTCCCCAGACTGCAGGTTCTTGTTCTCCTTTCGATGAAGTCTTTTGATGAGCATAAGTTTAACTTTTAGCAAGTCCCATGTATTTAATTCATCTTCTGCTGTTTGTGCAACTTTAGTTATGTTTGATAGTCTATGCTGTATACCAGGATCCTGATATAGATTAAGTTCATTGTGCCAACCTGGCTGATAAACACATGTGGGGTTAATTGAAGGGCGGAGAGATAAATGGCTTGGTGAGCCTCACCTTTCTAGTTCTCTGGTCTCTTGCTTTCTGATGGTCGGACCAGGGGGCAGCTGCCTTAGCCATTCCCTACTTCAGCTGTAAGGCTGACTTCCTGCAAGACATTCCTGAGGAGAAGCCGCATGGACCTACCCCGATGCAGCCCTGGGTGCTGGAGCAGCCACGTGGAGACCCCTGACAGCGCTGAGATGCTTACACATTCACTGACTTGGCTTTCCACCTGCAGTCAGCGGTCATTGCATCTGTTTTGTGAGTAAGAGGAGGATTCTGTGGATTGGTGTTGGACATATGGGTTAATGGGTTAATGTTGGACTTGTGGGCTTGGGCAGCACTGGGTAGGGATGTTTTCTTGATGTGCACTTAACCTTTATATAAACTCTCTCTGACTTATACATGAGTTTCTGTGGATTTGTTTCTCTAAGGTACCCAGACTAACACAGACCCCTAGTGTTGATCCAGTATTTCTACCATGATCTTTATTAGTTTAGGTTTTTCATTTAAGTCTATGATCCATTTTCAGTTTGTTTTAGTGTATGGTGTGAGGTAAGGGTCTGGAATTATTTTTCTGCGACTGCATATCCAGTTCTGCCAGTGCTAGTTGTTAAAGCGCTTGCTTCTGCCCCCATTTAATAAGCATCGACTCTTCCTCAGAGATCAGCTTTCTATGTTGTTCTTAGGTACCATTCAGTAGACTCCAATTCATAATGACCATAGATACAACAGAATGAAACACTGCCCAGTCCTAGCAATTGTTGCTAGCTTTGAGCCTATTGTTGTAGATACAGATTCAGACCATGCCATGAGGATATGCCTCTGTTTCTCTGCCCCTCTACTTTAACATGCATAATATCATTTTCCAGAGAATCATCTCTTTTGAAAACAAGTTCAAAGCACATAAGACACAGTCTCACTACCTTTGCTTCAAGAGGTGTCCTGGCTGTACTTCTTCCAAAACCTCTTTGCTTGTCCCTCTGGCAGCCCATGGTTTCAGTGCTTTCAATACTACTCACCAACACCATAAGTCAAATATATCAATTCTTCAGCAACCTTCTTAATTAATTGTCCAACTTTCACGTGCATATGAATGAGGCCATTGAAAATACCATGGCTGGGATCAGGATCAGCTTAAACCTCAAACTGACATCTGAGCTCTTTAACACTTCGAAGAAGTCATGTGGGGCAGAATCACCCAGTGCAATACATCCTTTGATTTCCTACTGTTTCATGAGCACTGACAATGGATCCAAGGGAAATGAAATCCTTGACAACTTCAAGTTCTACTCCATTTACCATAATGTTTTCAATTGGTCCTGTGTGAGGATTTTGGTTTGTAACACTAACTTGTGTGGTAGTTATGTAATCTCATGTCAACTTGATAAATAAGTGTAGGGGTGGAGTCTAGCCTGTCAATCAGGTCACAGACTGATGACGTCTTCTTGTGGACATGGCCTTCTCATGAGGATATTCTGAGAACTTCCTCTCTTTCTCCCAGGAGGTGGGACGAGGTGGGACACACTCTCTGCTTCACTGTTCTGTTGACAAGTCATGTGGAGCCACCCTAATGAGGCATGCAGCAGAGACCCGCGTCAGTCCTATGGTGCTTCCACTGCCATTGGATCCACAAGACTCTTCTTTTATTTATTTATTTTGGTGTGTGTGGGGGGGCTATTTATTATTATTATTATTTGTAATCATTTTATTGGGGACCCTTCCAGCTCTTATAAGAGTCCATTCATCCACTGCATCAAGCACATGTGAACATAAGTTGCCATCATCATTTTCACAACATTTTCCTTCTACTTGAGCCCTTGGTATCAGCTCTTTTTTCCCTCCCTTCTCCATCCTTCCACCCTCATGAATCCTTGATAAATTATAAATTATTATTTTCATATCTTACACTGTCCACTGTAACCCTTCACCCATGTTTCTGTTGTTTGTCAGCCTTGGGGCTTAGGGGTAATATGTTGATCATCACAATCGGTTCCTCCTTTCTCCCCATACCTTCCCCCTACTGTTTATGGTATTACTACTCCTAATATTGTTCCTGAAGGGATTATCTGTCCTGGATTCCATGTGTTAAGAGTTCTTAAGTGTGCCAGTGCACATGCTCTGGTCTAGTCGGATGTGTAAGGTAGAACTGGGGTCATGATAGTGGGGGAAAGGAAGCAATAAGGAAGTAGAGGAATGTTGTGTTTCATTGGTGCTATTCTGCACCCTGGCTGACTCATCCCTTCCAGTGATCCTTCTGTGAGGGGATGTCCAGTTGTCTACAGATGCCTTTGAGTCTCCATTCTGACCCCCTCATTGGCATCAATATGATTGTTTGCTTTGGGTCTTCTGATGTCTGTCAATACCTTATGATCACACAGGCTGGTGTGCTTCTCCATCTATGTGGGCTTTCTTGCTTCCAAGATAGACGGCTGCTTGTTTACCTTCAAGCCTTTAAGAACTACACCTGCTATAACTTTTAATAGCCAGGTACCATCAGCTTTCTTCACTACATTTGCTTATGCACCCATTTTTGTCTTCAACTATCAGAACGTGTTCTTGTGTTGAGGGAGTACTTGAGTAGAGGCCAGATGTCTGCCTGATACCTTAATACTTAACACATACATATATATACATAGATCTATGTCCCTATTGTTATATATTAATATATTTACATGTGCATGTGCCTATATTTATACCTCTATAAATGTCCTTTGCCTCCTACATCTTTTCTCGATTTCCTTTTATTTTCCTCTTTTCCCACTGTCATGTTCAACCTTCATTTGGTTTTCAATAATTCCTCTAGCTACATTGCACCTGATCAACCCCCACCAGGCATTCTACATCATCCTTGCCATCAATTTTCTTTGGAATGGGCACAAATATGGATCTCTTCTAAATGATTGACCCAATCTTCTGGCACAGACCAGTGAGTGTTTCCAGTGCTATATCAGTTTTTGAAACATCAGTTGGTAACTCTTCAATTCCTGGAGTCTTATTTTTCACCAGTGTCTTCAGTGCAACTTGGATTTCTTCCTGAATGACCTAACTTATGGTCTATTCTGCAGAATGTACCCTGTGTGCTGGAAAAGAATGTATATTGTTCTGTTGTAGAATGGAGTGCTTTATGTAAGTCTATGAAGGCAAGTTGGTGGATTGTGTTTTTTGATCTGTGTCTTTTCTTTCTAGTTGTTCTGTCCTTCATCACAGGTGGTATGTTAAATTCTCCTGCTATTATTTTAGAGTTATGTTTTTTTCTTTGATTCTGTGAGAGTTTTATTTGTTTTTTTAAACTATTTCACTGTGTGCATAGATATTATTATGTTGATTTCCTCTTGTTCAAGTGAACCTTTATTCATTAATAATGTCCTTCTTTTTCTGCGATGGTCACTTTCTAAAATCTATTTTATCAGAAACTAATATTCTCAATCCTGGTCTTTTTGATAATCATTAATGCAATATATATATTATTTCATCCTTTGGTTTTCAGTCTATTTTTATATTTGTGTTTGAATTGTTTCTCAGAATATTGGTGTGTCTTGTTTTCTCATGCATGATAATACTCCCTGTCTCTTGACTGGTGCATTTAATTGCATTTGGTATAACAATTGATAGGTCTGAATTTATTTCTGTTATTTTGCTGTGTCTGTGTTTTATAGGTGTGTTTGCTGGTTTCTCTGTTACTCATATTTTTCTGTGCTGAGTTCATTTTGTTTTTTTATTTTCTTGTCATATTCTTCATTCCTATTTTAATGTTTACCAAATCTTTATGGTTTCCCTCTTTTTATTTTGATGAAGGCAGCTGGGCACAGGGCAGCTGATTCTGGAAGGAGCTTCTGCCTGCCCAAAGATGGTCTGGCCCTGCACAATCTGCTGATCTGAGGAGCAGGAGTGGACATGCTTCCAGACACATGTTGGTCACTGGCTACCATGTGGGTGAAGGGGAGGACTAGCTAGGCTTCTGGTCACCAGGAGAGTGTGGGAACAAGGGGAGGATTACACCTTGTGGTCACCAGCCAGGTGTGGATGCTGGTGCTGTCCTAGGCAAGTGGAATTGATCTATTTGGAAGAGATACTGGTTGCAAAGGTTCAAGATGGCTACAATGTGTCACCAGCTAATTTTCACTGCTCTCCAGCTGGTCCCCTGGAGTGGGTTCAGGGAATGTTCTCATTGGTGGCTGGATTGAGTGGTGTGTGTGTGTGTGTGTGTGTGTGTGTGTGTGTGTGTGTGTGACCAGTTATCAAATGGGCAGGGCAGGGCAGGGGTGCCTAGGACATGGATCGCCAGGTGGCTAGTAGGGAAACTCTCAAGAACACTTCTGGGTGAATAGGGCCACTCAGGGGTGCTCAGAGCAGGCATAAGCCTCCAGTTTCAAGGTGGGGCCAGTGCAGATGGGGAGGTGGAAAGGATGTCACCAGTCCCCGGGGTGCTGCTAGGAGAGCGTGCTCCCATCCTCTAGAGTACAATGCAGGGCTGCTGTGCTGCCAGGACACCATTAGTCTGCTGCCCTGATGCAGCAGGCTGAGTTTGCAAGTGGGCACGCCCCATTCCTGGTTCCTGGCAGCAGTACTTGGGAGGGAGTAAACGCACACTCAGTGCTTTGGCCTCCAGAGTGGGCAGCTGGGCCTAGGGGGTGGGAGTCACTGGTCCTCAGGGCCCCGATCCAGTTGGCTGGGTGGAAGAGAGAAGCCTTGACCAAGTGGAGAAAAAGGTGCCTTCCATCTGCATGCTCGGGTGTGTGTAGCTGGACTTAAAATCTGGTGATGCTGGTCTGCTGGCCTCCAGCCTGGGTACATGGGCTGAAGAGAGGGTGCCACTAGACCATGCCTCAGTCAGTGTGGACACGAGAGAGGACTCTGCTTGTCCACTAATCTCCAGCATGCGTGGCTGGACGGAGAAGATACTGCTAGATCCTGGCCTGGTGTGATTGGATGGATCCTGGCAGGAGAGAGAGGGCCAGGATTCCCTGGGCCCTGATGCCGATGGCTAAGCAGTGGAGTGGGCACTGCTGTTCTATGGGACCCTGGTGGCAGTGGCTGGGTGGAGAGGCTGGTGCCACCAGTCCGTGGACCCTGTCATGGGTGGCTGACCTAAGGAGCAGGTACTGGCCTGTGGACTGCTGCCTTTCAGGGCACGGTAGTGGTGAGTGCTGTTGGACTTCTGTTGGACTTCAATCATGTGTCTGAGGGATGGTAGAGGGGAGTAGAGGCACCATAGAACCATAGGCCTAGCTTGGGTTGGGTAGGGTGGAGGAGGCTTGAAGGGGTGCAGAGGATGAGGTGGCAGTGCTACCTGACCCTGGACATGGGGAAGCAGTCACTAACCAGATGTTGAGACCTTCCTTTGGGGATGCTGCGAGCAGGTTGTCCCTGCAGGGGACTGACGATCCCTATGCCCACTGTTTTTACACAGCCCCTCCCTCCACTGGGCACTCGCTCTGAGTCTCCAGTCTTGCCTTTAATGCTCAGGGCTCTGATACGGCCATCTATATCCGACTCCCTCATTTTCTAGGGTTTTGTTGTAACAGGGACCTTATGGGAGGATTGACCATGTCACCAGCTTAGACTGCCTCTTATACCTGGAGGGAAATATACAAAGGCCTGGTGGTGTCACCTTTACAAGTTGGGTGTCACCTTTACAAGTCCACAAGGTCAACAGTTCAAAGCCACCAGCCACTCCTTGGGAGAAAGACAAGGCTTTCTACTCCCATAAAGCATTACATTCTCGGAAGCTCACAGGGACATTTATACCCTGTCCTATAGGGTTGCTATGGGTCAGCATTGAGTCGATGTCAGTGAGTGATATATATATATATATATATATATATATATATATATATATATATATATATATATATATATATCCTATATATGTGTGTGTTTACACACACACACTCACACATATTCTAGATAAAACCTTGCATCTAGGAACTTGTTAGAATTTCAGAACTCATCCCAGATCTACTGAGCCAAATTCTCCATTTTCACAAGATTCAGTCACATTAAATAAATTTGAGAAGGGATGGAGAGTGAGGGGAACACATCCTGGCCCACCAAGTCCCAAGGACCACATCCCTCCTCAAAGCAGACAATGCACAGAGAGAACCATAGGGCTGGCCCCACGAGACAAGACGTCCCTCACTGAACCATAGCGCTATGGGGGACAGCACTGGAGACAGAGTGCTGGAATTGTGCCCGTGATGATCCCATCACACTGGGGCAAAATACTAGGGCATTCCACAGGGCAGCAAGGGGAGCAAAGCGATGAAATCCTCGGGGAATACCAAAAATAGACTTTGGGGACAGAGTGTGGCACCCCATCAGACTCAACTGGAAAGTGCTCCTGACGGTCATTTTTTTGCCGTTGACTTTCTTTTTGTTGTTGTTATTTTGTTTTTGTTTTGTTGGTTTTGTTTCTTTTGTTGTTTTGTTTGGCTTTACCTGGGTTTTTCACTTATTAATGTCTCTCCATGTCTATCTAGATAAGATAGGCAGGATAAACAATTTGGAGATGAAAACAATGGGACCAATGATTCCAGGGGGTCATGGGAGAAGGGGAGGTGGGAATAGGAAGGGGGGTGGCGTCAACCAACTCAGGGACACGGGATCAACAAGTGAACTAAAATCGATGGAGAGAAGGGCGTAGGATGCCTAGTGCGGCTTAATCAAGGGCAATATAACAGCGAGGAATTACTAAACCCAAATGAAGGCTGAACATGATGGTGGGACAGGAGGAAAGTAAAAGGGAATAGAGGAAAGAACTAGGAGGCAAAGGGCATTTATAGAGGTCTAAATACAGGTGTGTACATATGTAAATATATTTATATTTAATAATAGGGAAATAGATCTATGAGTACATATTTATAGATTTAGTATTAAGGTAGCAGATGGACAGTAGGTCTCTACTCAAGTATACCCTCAATGCAAGAACACTTTGTTCTGTTAAACTGGCATTCCAAGGTGCTCACCTTCCTGACATGATTTCTGAAGACAAAACGGGTGCATAAGCAAATGTGGTGAAGAAAGCTGATGGTGCCTGGTTATCAAAAGATATAGCATCTGGGGTCTTAAAGGCTTAAGATAAACAAGTGGCCATGTAGCTGAGAAGCAACAAAGACCACATGGAAGAGCACACCAGCCTGTGTGATCATGAGGTGTCGATGGGACCGGGTATCAGGCATCTAAGACCCAGAACAAAATCATATAAATGTGAAGGGGAGGGGGCATGGAGTGGGAGCCCATCTGTAGACAATTGGACAGTCCCTTACAGAAGGGCCACAGGAAGAGACAAACCAGTCAGGGTGCAGTATAGCACCAATGAAACATACAACTTTCCTCTAGTTCTTTAATGCTCTCCACCCCCCCCCCCAACTATCATGACCTCAGTTCTACCTTACATATTGGATCAGACCAGAACATGCACACTGCTACAGATAAGAGCCCACAGTACAGGGAATCCAGGATAGATAAACCCCTCGGGGCCAACAATGAGAGTAGAGATACCAGGAGGATAAGGGGAGGGTGGAGGAAGAAAGGGGGAATCAATCACAAGGATCGATTTATAACCCCTACCAGGGGGACAAACAACAGAAACGTGGGTGAAGGGTGACAGAGGGTGATGGTAGATATGAAAATAATAATCTATAACTTACCAGGGGTTCATGATGGAAGGAGGTAGGGGAGGGAAGGGGGAAATGATGAGCTGATATAAGGGGTTCAAATAGACAAAAAATGCTTTGAAAATGATGATGGCAGCATATGTGCAAATGTGCTTGACACAATGGATGAATGTATGGATTGTGATAGAAATGTAAAAGCCCCCAATAAAAATTATTTAATAAAAAAAGGAAAAAAAACAGAAATAGTAAACCATATCAGCATTCTATTCAAAAGCCAGTTTGTGATGTGCTCATGTTACACTCATGTAACAAAGTGGTTTTTATTGCTGATATTTATAAACATTCCATTTCTAATGTACTGTTTGAACATCGAAAGCTAATTGTGAATTCTTTAAGGTAAAATATATTTAAGTGGATAATAATTTTGAGATATATTAGTCTCTGAGGCAAAAAAAAAGAGTTTGTATAAACAGTAAAATGAGGATAAATCCCCAAATGATCTGTCACTTTACTAATCTTGAATGTTTTTATTATGTAACATGAGAGTCTTCTAATGATAAGCTTGCATTGTTTTACCCAGAAATTTAATTCTTCATAAAAAAATTAAGTTCGTCTTGAGACAAAATAAATTAAGTAATTAAATAAATTTGAGAAACCTGGGAAAGAAGGCTTTAAAAACGGAGGTCTTGCTGTGTAGTTTTTACATCACAGAGCCACCTGGTGGTCGCTTTAGTAGTTGCTGTTGAGATTTCCGGTGAGAACGCTGTCTGGGGCCCCAGGCGTGTGTCCACTAGAAGCGACAGATGATTGCCACACAAGGGCTGAAGACCTCCGAGCCCGGCCACACTGTCCACTGAGGAGATACGAACCTTTTCTAGAGCTTTCTTCTGCCCAAACTTAGAAGAACAGCTCCTGGGCTTCGGCCGTGGACAAAGCAGGATAAAAAAAAATCCCCAAGACTTTCTTTCTCCTTCACAAGACATTTTATAAAATGTATACAGCCATCCGAACTTGGAGGCACAGAGTGTGCTTTTAGAGCTCAGCCAGGTGAGTGGCTCCCACCGTCAAGGTCAAGGATTGCAGGTACGGAGCATCCGCTGTGCGTTCTGGGCATTGTTCTAAGAACCTGTGTGCACTTAGCCTTTCAAACGCCACATCGATTCATTGAGGGAGGTGCTATGGCAACTCCAGTTTGTAGGACAGTAATTTTGTTTGTAGTATTTGTTGGCTGAGGAAAACCTTTGTTTGTCAGAAGATTAGTAGTCAGAAGCCCTTCGCACCAGAGAACTCTCTGTGTGGAGCAAATAGTCAGTGCACGAGACTGCTATTGGAAAGGTAGAAAGTCACCCGGAGAAACAATGGAGGAAAATCCCACTTTTTAAAAATCAGCCGTTGAAATCCCATGGATCGTAGTTAGATTCTGACACACATGAATCGTCATGATTCGGAATTGTCCCAGTAGCAACTGGTTTCTGAGTCACTCTTGAAAATGAATTTGCACCTAGTTGAGTCCCAAAACTTATAACTGTGGTTTTGTTGTTGTCAAGCGCCGAGTCAGTTCCAGCCCATAGTGACCCTCTTCGCAACAGAAGGAAACCCTGCCCGTTGTGCGTCACCCGCTCCATTGTTCCCATGCCTGAGCCCACTGCTGGAGCCGCGGGAACAATCCATCTCACGGAGGGCTGCCTCTTTCCCACTGTCCCTCTCCTTCATCAAACACAATGTCTTTTTCCAGGGACTAGTCTCTCCTGCCAACACGTCCAAAGCATGTAACACAAAGTCTCTTCAGCCTTGCCACTAGAGCACCCCAGCCGTGCATCTTCCAAGACAGACTTGTTTGTCCTTTAGGAAATCCACGGGACTTCGCTGGCACCACAATGCAAATTCATCCGTTCCTCTTCAGTCTTCTATATACAATGTCCAACGTCTACGTGCATAGGAGGCGATTGAGAATACCAGAGCTTGGGTCAGGCGCATCTCAGCCCCCACAGTAACGTCCTTGCTTTTCAACACTCTTGTGTGCAGATTTACCCAATGTAATATATATAATCGTGTATATATGAATATGTGGGGCAGATGTATAAGACTTGTTCTCTATTTCACCTCAGACCGTTGTATGGGCATATAGAGATGTTAGGGACCTCTTGCTAAAGCTCCGACACTCACAAGGGATCACCACCCCAGGCTGGTAATCCCCCCCCCCCCCCAGTGTGAAATATCACCCAAGTCTTCACCGATGACACCCCTACTGTTCTGAACACCCAGGCTTACGCCTGGTCTCTAAAAATGAATAGAATCAGACCTCCCATGCTTTGTAGCAGATGGAAAACCTGACTTCAGAGAAGTAAGGTGACCTGTCCCTGGTTCCACTCGCTGCTGGCATAGAAAGCTACTCTGGAGAGACAAACATAGCCATAGCCAGCCTCCCGCTTCTGTTTTCTATGTAGGAAGGTGACGTCTCCTAAAGCACATCTGCTTGGTTTATTCCCCAATTAAAACTGCCTCCAGTGATGCCCATCTGGTTTTCTGGAATAAAAAGGCCTTTCTGCTTATCTTGGTTTTTGAAGTGAAATCTAACTTCAACCAACCTGCTTGCTGCCACCCAGTTCTCATCCCCCGAGGTTTAGTCGGACGATTTCTCTTCTCTTCAGTGCTGCCAGCGGAGAATGACGGCTTAGAGAGGAGACCCGCCGGGAGGCCGGCTAGTGGCGAAGGAGGCCCCTCCCTGGGAAACATGACTTTGGTGAAGTCAGTGGAATGCAGAGTAAAGTCCTACACACTGGGAAATAACTGAGTTCTCTCAAACCAAGCAAGATGTTACTGCAGGAATCAAAATGACCGAGTTGGCTAAATAAGCACACACTGGTGGCTAGTCTTCCTTTTAAAAAAATTTTTTTTTTATTGGGGGCCTGTACAACTCTTATCACAATCCTTACATACATCCATTGTCAAGCACATTTTTACATTTGTTGCCATCATAATTTTCAAAATATTTTCTATCTACTTGAGCCCTTGGTATCAGTTCCTCATTTTCTCCTCCTTCCCTCCTTCCCTCATGAAACTGATAATTTATAAATTATTACTATTTTGTTATGTCTTACACTGACCAATGTCTCCCTTCACCCACTTTTCTGTTGTCTGTCCCCCAGGGAGGGGGTTATATGGAGATAATTGTGATCAATTCTCCCTTCCTCCCCCATCTTCCCTTTACCCTCCTAGTATCCCTACTCTCATTATTGGTCTTGAAGGGTTTATCTTTCCTGGATTCCCTGTGTTACCAGCTCTTATCTTTCCCAGTGTACATCCTCTGATCTAGCCAGATCTATAGGGTAGAATTGGGATCATGATAATGGTGGGGAGGTAGCATTAAAGAACTAGAGGAAACTTATATGTTTCATCAGTGCTATACTGCACATTGACTGGCTCATCTCCTCCCCAAGACCCTTCTGTAAGGGGGTGTCCAGTTGTCTACAGATGGGCTTTGCGTCTCCATTCCGTGCTGCCCCTCATTCACAATGACATGATTTTTTTTTGTTCTGGGTCTTTGATGCCTGATAGCTCATCCCATCGACACCTCCTGAGCACACAGGTTGGTGTGCTTCTTCCATGTGGGCTTTGTTGCTTCTCAGCTAGATAGCCACTTGTTTATCTTCAAGCTTTTAAAACCTCAACACTATTTCTTTTGATAGCCGGGCACCATCAGCTTTCTTCACCACATTTGCTTATGCACCCGCTTTGTTTTCAGCAATCATGTCAGGAAGGTGAGCATCATGGAATGCCAGGTTAATATAATAAAGTGTTCTTGCATTGAGGGAGTACTTGAGTAGAGGCCCACTGTCCATCTGCTACCTTAATACTAAACCTATAAATATATGCACATAGATCAATTTCCCCATCATCATATATAAATACATTTACGTATGTACATGCCTGTATTTATACCTCTATAAATGCGCTTTGACTCCTACCTCTTTCCTCTATTTCCTTTTACTTTCCGTTTGTCCTACTATCATGCTCAGCCTTCATTCGGGTTTCAGTAATTCCTCTCGGTTACATTGCCCTTGATCAAGCCCTACCAGGCCTCCTAAACCTTCGTCCACCATCAATTTTAGATCACTTGTTGTTCCCTTGTCCCTCGGTTTGTTAACACCCAGTACCTTTCTCCTGCCTCCCCCTCTCCTGTGTTCCCCAATTTCCCCCGCCCCCCAGGAACTATGTGTCCTATTGTTTTCACCTCTGGATAGTTTATCCTGCCTATCTTATCTAGATAGATATGCAGAGACAATAATAAGCACCCCCAAAAGACAGAGCAAACCAAAACAAGATAAAAAAAAGATGACAAAAAAAGAAAGAAAAGCCTGTAAATAGTTCAAGGTCTGTTTGTTTACCTTTAGAAGTGTTTTCCAGTTGAGTCTGATGGGGTGCCACACTCTGGCCCCAAAGTCTATTTTTGGTATTCCCCGGGGACTTCATTACTTTGCTCCCCTTGCTGTTGTGTTGCACTCCCTTAGTGTTTCGCCCTGGGTGGTGGGTCTGATCGGGCATAATTCCCCCACGGTGCCTCCAGTGTTGTCCCTAGAAGCACTATGGGTCAGTGAGGATGGTCTTGTCTGGTGGTGGGGCCGGCCCTATGGTCCTCTCTGTGCATTGGCTGCTCTGAGCAGGAATGTCCTTGGGAATTAGGGGGCCAGGATGTGTTCCAAACTGTATCCTTCCCTCTTTGTTTGCTCCCGTGTGCTCTGATCAGAGTGCTCCTCTCCCTGAGCTTCAGCTTCAGTATTATCCTCTGATGTGTATTCTTCTGGGAGGAGGGGAGATTTCCACCTAGTTGGTATGGGGGCCGGCCCCACAGACCTCTCTATTGGTTCCCTGCTTCATTGCATTCATGTCTTGGCACACTGGGTTGAAATCTTGTTCCTCCCTCCCTCTCCTTTAGTGTCCTATTCTTCTGCTACCCATGCCTTTTTTTTTTCTTTCCCCCTCCTTTCTAGTTAGCTACCATATGTATCCCTGGATTGGGTCTTGCCCCTGCCATACCACCTGGACCTCACCCCAGGAATGTTTGTATACAGTAGTTTTTTCCCTATGTCCCTT
Organism: Tenrec ecaudatus; assembly: GCF_050624435.1. Lineage (NCBI taxonomy): Eukaryota > Metazoa > Chordata > Mammalia > Afrosoricida > Tenrecidae > Tenrec > Tenrec ecaudatus. The sequence goes on from NC_134532.1 coordinate 183,292,592, forward strand.
TTGCATTTTTAAGCTTACGTCAGCGGACTCATGTTGTACTTGTCCTTCTGTGCTTGGCTTATATCGCTTAGCATGATTTCCTCCAGTTCTTCCCATGAGACAATGTGCTTCGTGCATTCATCACTGCTTTTAGTATATATGTACCACAGTTTTTTAATCCATTCATCCATTGATGGAAATTTGGGTTGTTTCCAACTCCTTGCGACTGTGAACTGTGCCGCAATGAACATTGGAGCACAGATGTCTGGCCGTGGTTTGTTTCCTGCCTCTTATGGGTATATGCTCAGTAGGGGGGTTGCTGGGTCATATGGTAGTTTGATTTCCATCTTTTTTAGATATCACCAAATCAATTTCCATAATGGCTGTACATACCTACAGATCCACCAGCAGTGGATGAGAGTTCCTATCTCACCACAGCCCCTCCAACACTTGGTACTTTCTGACTTTTTTAGTTGGGCTATCTTTGAGGGTATTAAATGGTATTTCATAGTTGTTTTCATTTGCATTTCTCTTATGGCTAATGATCAGGAACATTTTCTCACATGTTTATTGGCTATTCAGATTTCTGCCTTTGTGAAACTTCTGTTCAGGTCCTTTGCCCACCTCCTCAGTGGGCAATTCATTTTATTTTTTTCTTTTCTTTTTGGAAGCTAGCATAGTACTGTAGATTTTAGTAATAAGGCCTTTGTCTGGTGTGTCATTGCTGAAGATGTGTTCCCAGCCTGTGGGCTCTCTTTTTACTCTCTGTTAGTGAATTTTTTTAATGTACATGGGTGTTTTATCTTCAGTATATCCCACTTGTCAATTTGTGCCTCATCTGGGTTTGTGTCCTTCCCTCTTTCTGATAGCCTATGTATTCCCTGCGCCCATGTTCTCAGGCTTGTCACAATTCCTTCATTGATGGTCCTAATAGTTTGGGGATGGTAACTCTTTATGGGAAAGCCCCGTTTTTCTTCCAACACTGCAAAATCCAGTGAAAAGGGCATACACCGACTATTCCGTTCTGTGGAGTGGATGCAAACTTGGGAACAGTACTCCAACCCTACCTTGATTCACCAGAGAGCAATAAAGTCCTCCAAACACCCAGCCATCGAGCTGATTCTGGCTCACTGGGGCCCTGTAAATATGATTTTCAAGATTGGTGTTCTTTAGGGCAGTGGACAGCCCCAGCTTTCCCCTGCACAGTAGGAGAGTTTGAATTACTGACCTTAAAGGTCAGCCACCCAGTGCTTGCCCTGCAGCCAATCTCAACATAGTCAAACGTATTGGGGTTTTCTTTACTGCTTGGTACTTCGGGAGTTTTGTTGATGAGACACATTTCTGTCTTAGGATCATCAAAAATATCTCTTGATTTATTTTTCTTGTCAAACTGCAGTCTTTACTCCAGAGTATGAGTGAGGCAAGAATCCAATTTTGAGTGTTTGAAAATGGATGACCAGCTGTTGCCGGCGTCATTGACTGATTCATTTTCAGAGTCTCAGTGAGCCGCAGGGACATCTTTGCCATGTGTCAACTTTCTGTAAATGCAGGTATCTTTCTGGACTTCATTCTCTTTGTTGTACTCATCAGCCTGCGTGCCGACACCCTACTTTCTCAATGACTTTATCTTTAATATATATTTTTATATCAGATACAGAAAGCCTTTCACCTGATTCTTCAAAATGGTCTGAGTTATTGTTCACTCTTTGAACTCTGGTCAGAATAGTCTTTCAAGTCCCACACAGACACACTAAAAATCAATCAGTATTTTGTTCGGAATTTCTTTGAATTAAAGATTACTATGTGAGAATCCGTCTGTCGGTTTTCAGAAGCCACGCTGTCGGTATTTCCAGTACCAGAAAGGCCATCTGGGGTGAAGAGATTTCAGAGCTGAAATAAAAGAGTAGAACAGAACATTTCAAAGGACTGTTTGAGAAAATAAAATAAAGGATTAGAAAGCCAAGAGGTACAAAGGTTAGAAAGCCAAGAGGAAGAACGTGTTCAGCCTTTCCGAAACAGAAAGAAATGCGGAGAAAATTCAAGCTTTGAGTGGTCGTTTGGGAGGATTCTCTGGGCAAACTCTTGAGCAGTGCGGGAGGTATCAAAATGAGATGCAAGGATAGACAGAGTCACTGTACTAAAGATAACAGGTGACACGGAACCACTTCAACAGGTAGCATGTGCTCACAAGCCTAGGGTGGGTTCTCAAGGAAGAAGTCCACTCAGGGCCTTCACTAAGGGGTTAGAGGAAAGAAGGCTCCAGGAATTGACATGTGCCACCTGCAAGGTCCCGCCACCAAAAAAAAGGTCCCGCACTGGAGGCATTCACTCACCTATACCAAGAAATTTGGAATATTTGGCCAACTAGAAATGATCCATATCTCAGTCCATTCCAAAGAAAGGCAACTCAACAGAATGCAGATATTATTTAACACTAGCATTATAATCACGTACAAGTAAAATTTAGCTGATGATGGTTCAAATAATATTACAGCAGTAAACTGACAGGGAGCTGCCAGCAATTCAAAACAAGGGATATCAGTGTTGACATTAGTAGATTTTGACTGAAAACCGAGAATACCAGAGGATGTTTACATGTTTCATTGACTGTGCAAAGGTGCAGTGTGGGAGTCATAAAAAGTTATCGATAACATTGAGAGGAATGGGAATCTCGGAACACTTAACTCTGCTCATGCAGAACCTGAACATAGACCAAGAGGCAGTCTTTCGAGTAGAACAGGCGGGTACTGCATAGTTTAAAATCAGGACGAGTGTGTGTCAGGGTTGACCATACTTATTCCATCTGCCTGCTGAGCAACTGTTCTGAGGAACTGAGCTCGATGAAAAGCACAGCATCAGGACTAGAGGAAGGTTCCTTAGCAACCCCCCACATGTGGAGGACACAAGTCTACTTGTTGAGAGATAGACGCAGTCGGAGCACTTGCAGACGAAAATCAATGGCTACAGCCTTCAGTACGTGACTTTATAGAGCAAGTCAATGTTAAAAAAAACACATCCCAACATTGGGCCCATAGACATGATGAAGGAACAAAGATTGAAAATTCAAGATTTTAATTTTACCTCAGCACACTTTCACAATTAACAGTCATGGAAGTAGCTGGTGGCTGTCAACAAATGAAATGATAGGATTGGGTTGGGCAATCTGCTGCCCAAGTGCTCTTTAAAGTATTAAAAAGTAAATTGTTAAAAAATTAATTTGTCACTTTGGGACTGAGGAGTGCCTGATCTCAACTGTGGTATTGTCCATCATATCATATGCATAGGACACCTGGACAGTGAATAAGGAAATGTGCAGAAGAATTGGATCCCTCTATGATGCTGGCAGAGAATACAGATGGCTCCAAAGACTGCCAGAGGAATGAGCAATTCTGTCCTGGAAGACGTACAGCCATAGCGCTCCTTGGATGCACAGATGTTGACACTTTTCTCATGTACTTTGAGCACGTTGTCTGGAGAGATCAGTCCCTGGAGAAGATTATGCTTGGTAAAATTGAGGGTCAATGAAAAAGAGGAAGACCCTCAGTGGGATGGATTGACACAATGGCTGCAACCATGGGCTTGAACATGACCATGGAGAGCATGGTGCAGGACTGAACAGTGTTTTGTTCTGCTGTACAGAGGGTCACTAAGGGTAGAAACTGACTTCCTGGCATCTAACAGCAACCTGTTGAGAATAAAGATCTTCAAGATAATGAAACTTCTTCATGAACCTGGAATAGTTCATTGTTTGAATCATCTTTAATTACATTCAGTCAAATTTTACCAATTTTTTCTTAAAGATCACCCATGCCTTTTGTTGGATTTATTCTTGAATACTATATTTTTAGGCTATTCTGAATGATGTCCACCTGCTGTTGGTTTGTCATTCTGCAATTACTTGCATGTTGCTTGGATGATGGTGACCATGCTGCTGGAATTTCACATACCATTGGGGTTACAGCTGGTTCAGTGTAGATTCCAGACAAAGACAGAATAAGAGGAAACCATGGTGAGCTACTTCTGAAAATTAGCCAATGAAAACTATACAGATCACAACAGAACGTTATTTGACTCGGTTGCTTTTGGCATGCTATCGGAAGAACCAGACATCATGTCTGGTGAAGTAGAAGACCATCAACAGTGAAGGAGATCCTCAGGTAGACTGATTGGTACAGGAACTGCAACTATGTACTTGAACATGCTGGTGATCGTGAGGATGATGCATGAAGAATAATGCTTTGCTTCGTTGTCCTTCGGGTTGGTGTGTTAAGCTGGATTCTCCAGAGAAGCAAAACCAGTGACGCTTGCACGTGCTTGGATATAGAAAGAGACTTAGATCAGGAAATGGTTCGCATGGTTGTAGAAGTGGCTAAGTTCAAGTTAGTGGCTCAGATGTGAGTTGGAGGCTTCTTCTGACTTTCCAGCTGCAGGGGCTGATGCACAGGAAGCAGGCAGATGAAGCAGGAAGTCCACAGCCTGGTGGATGAGGAGCTGAATGAATCAGAGATCACCTGAATGAATCCATAATTGACAATTAGCTGATGGCTCCTGGGATGGGCAGGCAGTACGTCAGGTGGTCGAAGAAGATCCAGATCCAGCCCCAGATGTGAGTTCCTTCAACACTGTGTACAGTGTTGAGAAACAAATTCCCAGACAATCATATGTGGATAAGAAAGAGCTTTATATACAAGAGCAATTGAATATTGAGAAAACATCCCAGCCCAGACCAGATCAAGTCTATAAGTCTGATATTAGCCCATATGTTTGATATCAATCTATAAATTCCTCTTCAGACTCACGAAACACATACAATGACGCCAAATGCAGGGAGATCACAGGTCAGTGGATGGAAAGTCTTATGGATCCAGTGGCGGTGTAAGCATCTCAGTGCTGGCGTGGGTCTCCATGTGACTCCTCCAGCTCCAGGGCTCTAGCATAGCTCTATGTGTCTTGTCATCAGGAACACCAAACAGAAAGTGTATCTGGACTACAGTCAGCTATTTATCTCCTTCGGCCTCCAAATGAGGTCATCAAGCTGCAACCTGATTGACAGGCTAGACTCCACCCCTTCACAAGTTGACAGAAGAATATGTAACAGCCACAAACACACTGTCAACCTACACTAGGAATAGGCCACATCCTGAATGAAACTGTTAGGTTTCTCGGGTGGGAAATACCTCCGTCCTTGGCTTCCCATGAGAAAGAATTCACGTTGAAGCCTGGTTTGTGATCCAAGTGGGTTTTTATAAGGACAGAAGCTGCTTCTGAACACAGCACCCTCATGACACTGCACACCTACACGAGGTGGCCCAAGGCCACAGAGAGAGATCGCAGGCCCGGCAGGCAGAGCGAGCAGACCAAGTAGCAGCTGGAAAAGAGGGTGGGGGCCTCCAGGTTCCAGCCATTTGGGGTCTTCTGCTGGGAGGTGTGGTCCATGGGACTGGTCGACTCCGTTGGCTGAATTAAAGCCACCTGGCCTCATTGGGCCCACCCAGGAGCACCGCCCACCTGGCTCAAGGGCCTGAATTGGCACATGCACTTTATCCTTCATCGGCTTCCAACTTCCAGTAGGGGGCCCTAGGCATGGAAAGGAAGGACCCCTTATTTTGCTACCTAACAAAACCTCCCTCAATTGTATCAAGACTGGCTAGATCAGTGGTTCTCAACCTTCCTAATAACTCGACCCTTTCATACAGTTCCTCATATTGTGGTGACCCCTAATCATAAAATCATTTTCATTGCTACTTCATAACTGTCATGTTGCTGCTGTTATGAATCATCATATAAATATCTGATGTGCAGGATGTATTTTCATTGTTACAAGCTGAACATAAAGCATAATGATTAATCACAAAACAATATGTAATTATACATGGTGAAATATTTATTTCTAGTAAGAAATAAATGAAATTTTGTCTTGAAGCGTGGTGTAGCATGGGCAAGTCTCCATGCCGGGTACTTGTATATAGACATATCTGCATGTGGGTGGACCTGCCTGGAGACAGATGGAGGAGCAGTGTCTGGGTTTCTAAGACTGTCAGAAATATGGGTTTTCCGATGGTCTTAGGCGACCCCTGTGAAAGGGTTGTGGGACCCCCAAAGAGGTCACGACCCACAGGACGAGAGCCGCTGGGCTAGATGAAGAGGTGGTACTCTTCCTTACTCTTGCCACAGCTGCTGGCTGCTTCACAGAAGATGCGTCCTGGAGCTGATGACAGTACGCTACATCGTACTATGGGGGAATGCTGGCCCAGGCAAGTTGACAGGAAACCCCACTATCATCGCTGGCATGAGTTACACTCAATTGGCAGTAACTAGCTATCTACTACGTACATTTATCTGTCAGCCTAGCGGTCTACCTACTGACCTACCTGCTTACACTACACACTTTATCTATTTTTAAATGATAAAGTTAAAATTTTATAAGCCCTATCTTTCAACTATTTGTGAGACTTTCTAGAGTATGATCCATCTTTATACACTGATCTCAGAGCCAGTAGTCTTCATAGTAACAGCTAATGCTTCCAGAGTCCTCCCCTCGTGCCAGGAACTGCTCTGAGCACTCTATTTGAACACGGTCTCCCGCCACCACGCGGTGAAGCAGGTCCTATTGGGACACTTTTTTTTTTTTTAACAGATAAAGGATCTGAAGTCCAGAGAGATTACGTCAAGGGTCCAAGATCATCCGTGGTGCGGTCGGGATGAGACTTCGTTGTTCAACCTCCAGGTCCATAACCCCTACAAGATGTTTGCCTCTTAGTCTTGGTAAATTCCTTTAATACTTGAAATAATTTGTCTGACTGTTGGGTTTCCCACACCCGCAACAATACCAGTAAATACGGAACAAATCAGCCAGCAAACTCGCGTTTGATGGTCAGTGTGTGTGTGTGTGTGTGTGTGTGTGTGTGTGTGTGTGTGTGTGTGTGTATGCGCGTGTGTGCACGTGTGTATTGAGAGAGGGACATTTATGAACAGCAGCATTCTAAAAGCACAGGGAGCTCACTAAGCCGGCTAGTTTACTTCCCTGGGAGCAGAGAACTTCACGCACAGTTGGAGGGTCTTCAGAGAAGGCCCGGCCCTGGGAGGCCTGAATAGAGAGGGAGGCCCAGGGCCAAGCCCAAGAGAAAGTGTCAAGTAACAGGCCTTCCCCACCCTCCACCCCTGATTCAGGCCGAAACAAAGGGCCATTGAGACCCCACCCTTTCACAGGCCCCAGCCATTGGGGCTGTCCCCTGAGGCTGGGCTGCCAGTCCTCCCACAGGCTTCAGCTCCAGACTCCTGTTGAAAACGACGAGCTACTTGGCTCCAGTTTTCCACACATTTCTTGCCTGGTGCTACAGGCAAAAAGAAGTTAGAAGAATGAAAGTGAGAGGGGTCTTGAAGGACAGGGAATTCTTTTCCAATCCGGTGAATGAAGTTAATAAGTGGAAAACTAAAACTCTCTGTGAGGCTCTTTGGAAGGGTTACCAGGCCACAATCGTGAAAAGCAAATTAAAAGCCTACAGCATCTATTCAGCCTCAACTGCCTCTCAGCAATGGGAGATGAGCACCCTCAGGGCGGCAGAGGGGGATGAGGGATGGGGGGAGGGAAAGAGGGTGTCCTGGGGGTGGGGAGGACCAGGAATGGGACCTGGGCTCTCTGAGATGAGGCGGAGGGGGAGAGCATGGGCTCTCAGACAGCATGGGGATAACTGGTAAGCCGGAGTTGGGTGCCCAGCACAGTTGTTCTCTGTTGCATTCCAAATGTTAATTGAGGGTGCATGTTGGTGGGGGTACAGGGGAGGTCTGCCTGGATAACCATCCCCCAAGCCCCCATTTCAAATGAGACATCTGCTCACATACTTCAGAGGAATGTTTTCTGGGACTTTGCACCTCGTGAAGCACCAAACACCTGGGTTTGGGTTCGTTTCTTTGAGCAAATCACTTGGCTGTAATGAAGTAGTGCAATAGTGGGAGTAGAGGTTGGAAGGATCATTGGACTAATCAGAATGCTCTTTCGAAGCAAAGAGGCTGAGAGTGTATCTCCAGTACATTGGGCACGTCCTCAGGAGGGACCAGATCGTGGGGAACAGCATCCTGGGCCAAGTCCAGGGTCAGGGGAAAAGAAAGAGACCCGGATAGTGCAGGCCCAGGCAGTGTCTCGCTCTGCTGTGCGCTGGGCCAATACAAGTCAAAACCAACCCAGAGACGCCATGGCCCCCAGGTAGCTAGAGCCAACAATGCTTCTAGCATCTTCTGACCCTTTCCGAGACAACCTACCTGAGCCAAGAGTTCTGACACTCCTGGTTCTGAGACACTCCAGTTCTCTCAACAATTTCCAGGTGGTCTCAGCAGGGGTTCGGCCCAGATAGCCACCCTGGAAGAGGTGTAGAAGGCTCCTGTTTGAATATCTCTTTCTCAAGCAGACTAGGGAGATGTGTGACCACCCAAGTGTGTAGAGACCTGCAGGTTCTGTTCTGGTGGGTGCTGAAACAGGGTCCCACAGCACTACACCTGTATTTGCCCAAATGCAGATAGGCTTTTGCTGAAAAACCTCCCTGAATTCCAAAGCTGGGTCCTGATGGTTCCTTTGCGTGTTTTCTAAAGCATCCAGGGAGCTCTCTGGAGTCGGGGCTGTGTTGTCAACCCTGGTGCACAATGAGGCCCCAAGACAGGGAACAGTGCTTTCTAGGCTGTCATTGCGGGAACAAGTCACCACGTCTGATGGGTTTATGCCCCCAGTCTGTGGGTTAGCAGCCAAGTGCTAAAGCACTGGGCCACCAGGCCCTTTGATTCCTTACCCTAGAGCTTCAAACGGCTAGTGCTGTTGCTGTTGCTGTCTGTTCAGGAGCCTTGGTGGTCTAGTGGGTTACGAGTTGAGCTGTTAACCACAAGGTCGGCAGTTTGAAACCACCAACCTCTCCGAGGGGAGAAGATGAGGCTTTCTACTCCCTTGAAGAGTCGCAGCCTCAGAAAGTCACAGGGGCAGTTCTACCCTGTCCTATCATGTCCCTCTGAGTGGGCATCGACTCTGCAAGGGCAGTGGGTTGGAGTTGAGTCGCCTCTTCACTTACCTTGTGTGTATCCTTCCCTCTTACCCCACCCCCACCCCACACTGCCACCCCAGCCACCGGGTCAGAAATGAAGACTCTTCACTCTGCAAGCCCCTCCTGCCATGCAGAGTGGTTGTATGTCCCCAAACTGGCCACAGCAGTATGTCCCATCTCGCTTGTTTCTCCAGTACGCAGGGCAGAGTCTCTCTCCTCCCCTGGCACCTGAGGGTTTGAGACTGCCTTCACAGATAGAGGATGACAGGACTGCAGTGTGTCTGCCAGGCCAGCTAATACCCAGCACTCTTCCTTCCGCCTGGCACTCTCTGCCTTGGGACCTTCACCTGGAAAACCCAGTCACTATGAGGAAGTCCCGGTGGCTCTGTCAGGTTAAGAGGTGGTTTCACAAGGTCGGTCATTCAAATCCACTAGCTTCTCTTTGGAGGAAAAACGAGGCTGTCTGCTCCTGGAAGGACATATAAGCCTCAAAAACCTGACAGTAGCTATGAATGGGGAGGGACTTCATGGCAGGGAAACCTGACGGTAGCTATGAATGGGGAGGGACTTGACGGCAGGGAGTAGAGAGCAAATAGCATCCTTCCAAAAGAACCACTGCCACCGAGTTGATTCCAACTCACTGTGACTACAGGACAGGGCAGACCAACTCTGTGGATTTCCACGACTGGCACTCTCTATGGGCGTGGAAAGCCTCTGCTTTCTCCCACGAAGCAGCGGGTGGTTTCAAACTGCTGCTGCGGTTAGCGGGCACAGGTGTGGCTGCCATGCCACCAGGGCTCATGGGAGTCCATAGGAGGCACGCACGGTTATTGACCGAGACAGGCCTGGGGATCTGCTTCGATAAACTCACGGTCTTGGGAACCCTCTGGAGCAGATCTCTCTGGCTCATGTTGTGTTGTCGTTGGCTGGCCATCAAGGCAAGGATGGCAAGACCTCGTCTTACATACTTGAGACATGCTGTCAGGAGAGAGAAGTCCCCCAAGAAGTACCTCATGCTTGGCAAAGGGGAGGAGAGGTAGAAAAGAGAAAGACCCCCTGTGAAATGGATTGACCCAGAGGCTGCATCTAACCGCGGCCCACGAGCACAGGGAGAGACGGGGTATCCTGCTGGGCCGGGTGCAGACTCTGACACACACAATCTAGGCAGTTGCCATCAAGCCAGTGCTGATGTATTGCTGTGATCTACTGTGTTGATCTACTAATCTCTTCGTTAGCAACCCAGTGCTTAGTCCACTGCACCACCAAGGCAAGGATGCTGCTGGGTGCCTTGGAGTGGGTTTGAACTCACAGTGGTCCTCTGGGCATTAGAAGAAAACCCTGCCTGGCCCTCCACCCGCCTCCCCAGGGCTGTCATGTTTAAACCCTCGTTCCCTTATGTTGTCAATGCATTTCCGGAAGGGCTTTCCTCTTGTTGGGCAGCCCTGCTGTTTTCCCAAGCACGGGGTCCCTTTCCCGGAACTGGATTCCCTCAACGTGCCCAATATGCATGCGACAAAGCCTGGCCATGCTTGCTTCTCAGCCTCATTCTGGCTGTCCTTCTTCCAAAGGCAGGTGAATATGTTCTTCCGGCAGTGTACGGTGCTTTCTAAAAAAATCATTTTAGGGGAGGGAGGGGAAAAAAAAGAGGACCTGATGCAAAGGGCTTAAGTGGAGAGCAAATGCTTTGAGAATGATTGGGGCAGGGAATGTATGGATGTGCTTTATACAATTGATGTATGTATATGTATGGATTGTGATAAGAGTTGTATGAGCCCCTAATAAAATGTAAAAAAAGAAAAGAGGAGAAAAAAAATGATTAGGGCAAAGATTGTACAGATGTGCTTTATACAATTGATGTATGTATATGTATGAACTGTGATAAGAGTTGTAAGAGCCCCTAATAAATTGTTTTTAAATTTTTAAATAAATAAAATAAAACAACACCCATTCACCAAAATAAATCATTTTATTGGGGACTTAAACAGTTCTTATCATAATCCATACACCCACTCACGGTGGCAAGAGCCTTTGTCCATAGGTTTCCATCATCATTTTCAAAACATTTTCTTTCTACTTGAGCCCTTGGTATCAGCTCATGTCCCCCCTCCACCACCCACCTTCCCTCATGAGCCCTTGATAATTTATAATTTTTTTTCATGTCTTATACCAACTGCTATCTCCCTTCACCCACTTTTCTGTTGTCTGTCCCCCTGGGAGGGGGTTATAGGTAGATCATTGTGATCGGTTCCCCCTCCCCGCCACACACATCTTCCCCTTCCCCTCCTGGTATTGCTACTCTCATTATTGGTCCTGAGGGGTTTATCTGTCCGGGATTCACTGTGTTTTTAGTTCTTATCTGTACCAGTGTATATGTTCTGGTCTAGCCAGAGTTGTAAGGTAGAATTGGGATCATGACAGTGGCAGAGGGGGGAGAGGGGGAAGAAGCCTTAAAGAACTAGAGGAAAGTTGTATGTTTCATGAGTTCTTTCAATATTGTTTACCAGCACCGTAATTCAAATGGTGTCCCTGGATAGGAATTGCTGGGTCCTGCAACAGGCTAATGAGCTGGGCCACAAATTAAAACATGTAGGGTTGAGTCTACCCAGAAAACCAAAGACCAGCCTGTGGTAGTTACATAATCTGTTGTCAGTTTGAGCAGTTAAGAGTGAAGGGGTGGAGTCTAACCTGTTAATCAGGTTGCAGCTTGGTGACCTCATTTGGACGTGCTAAGGAGATCAATAGCTCGCTGGAGGCAAGAGACAGGCTCACCCCTGGGAGACATTTCCTTGACATGACACATGGAGCCATGTGGAGACTGCTGCCAGTGCTGAGATGCTTACACAAGAGTTTCCATCCACTGGCCTGTGATCTCCCTGCATTTGGCGTCATTGTATGTGTTTCATGAGTCTGAAGAATTTATAGATTGGCATCAGACATATGGGCTAACATCCGGACTTATGGACTTGATCTGGACTGGGCTGGGATGTTGCTCTCAATATTCAACTGCTCTTGTATATAAAGCTTTTTCTTACACACATGAGCGTCAATGAACTTGTTTCTCTAGTCAACCCAGACCAGGACACAGACTCACTGCCATCGAGTCCTTGCTGGTGATGCACAAGTGAACCTATAAACCAGGGTGGAACTGACCCTGTGAGTTTCCAAGACTGCAACTCTTTACAGGAGTAGAAAGCCCCATCTTCTGAGGAGTGACTAGGGGTTTTGAACTGCTGACCTTGCAGATCACAGCCCAACTCATAAACACTGCGCCACCAGTGCTCCTGAGTCTACGCAGAGGCACCGTGAAAGAAAAGACTGGCTATGTACTTTTGTAAACTCAGCCATTGGAAACCTCACGGGGTACATACAGTTCTGCTCTGACATCGAATTGCCGTGAGTTGGGGCTACTAGAAGACAGCCGGCTAAGGTTGTGGTTAAGGTTACGGGATGATTCTATTTCTCTAAGGGCCGAGGCTATTCTGCACTCAGGCGTCCCCTCTGCCACAAACAGATTGCACAATCATGGGTGGAATCTCCAGTGCTGATATCAATGGCCCGGAGCCTGAGGAGAACGTCTACGCTAGCACATCCAGGGTTAATTTGTCTTCAGCCTGCCCTGGAGAGAGTGCTCGTTAACTGGAAGCGGATTAGCTCCTAACATAATATCAGAAGACTTGGGTGGGGCCTTGAGTGACAGTGTAAAACATCAACCTTAAAAGGCACAGGGCTACAGGAATGGGCTTAGGGGGAGATTAAAACAAGGGCCCCAGGGTGTTCTGAATAATGAATTAAGTCTGCATTATTCTTAGATGCTCTCACTAGCATTTATTAATTAATAACTGCTTCCCCCCAAAATATCAGTGGAGGCCTCATTGTTACAACTGACTAAAGTAAGCATCAAGCTTCATTGTGAATTTTGTTCGACACGAGGTGTCATCCTTGGCTTGGCTGGTGTGCCTGTTGAAGAGATGTTTCTCCTTGGGAATAGAGCCGGCGCAGGTGCTGTTCCCGGGATGGCTCTGGGAATGGGAACGAATGCGCAGGTTTTCACATTGAACAACGACGCACTGTACTGATTGATAGCTATTCATGATTTGGGGTGGGGTCTCTAGTCTTAGATCGCGGTCATGTGCGCACTTGTGAAACATCTTGGAAGAAGATTGCCATATGGTCACACTACAGGACTTCTCTGGTCTCCATGCTCCGGGGAGGGTGGGCGAGTGGGGGTGAGTGGGGGGCTGGGAGGAATGAGGGCCGTGGAAGATGGTGGCTCATGGCAATCTGGGGCTGGGAATCTGCAGGACCAGGGAAATGCGTCTATAGATTTCAGACGGACAAGGCCCTGTCTAAGATCTCCTCCCTGTGAGTTTTTCCTCCAGAATGCTTTGCTGTGTTTGTTGGGTACCATGAAGTGGATGGATGCACAGCAGGCCTGTGTGGTGGCATAGAGCTGCCCAGGGAGGTTTCTAGGCTAGAATCTTTATGGAACCAGACCAGCAGGTCTTTCTCTGGGTGGAACTGAACTGGCAACTGCAACTGAGCCCTTTACCATGGTGCCTCCGGGACTCCTCAGAGAAACGAGCAGCGATACCAGGAGCGTAGGGGGAAGGAGGGGTGGGGGGAGGGAGGAGGAACCGATCACATAACCAGACCCCACCCCACCAGGGGGAGGAAGAACAGAAACCGTGGGGGGAAGGGAGACGGCGGTCGGTGTAAGATATGAAAATAATAATTTATAATTTATCAAGAGGTCACGAGGTGGGGGAGGGGGGAAAAAAGGAGCTGATACCAAGGGTTGAAATAGAAAGTAAATGTTTAGAAAAGAATGATGGCAACATCTGTACAAATCTGCTGGATGCAACTGATGTCTGGATTGTTATAACAGCTGTAAGAGCCCTCAATAAGATGATCTTTTAATTAAAAAGAAGAAATGATCACAATAGCTATATCCTTTGTTTATTAATTGGCTTTTAAAAAAAGTTCTATCACAATGTTATACGTACCAAATTTAAGAACTCACAGCATTTGATACAACTTCCATTGGAGACAGCACCCCAGCTTGCCTTTCTGCCCTTGGACCCCACCTCCACAGAGGCCACCACAGCCACCTTGCTGAGCTCTTTCCTTGGCGCGTTCCTCCACACTCAGAAGGATGTGCTGCCTTCGCTGTCAGTTCTGCTGTGAAAGAAGTGCTTCAGGACACAGAAATGGAATTTCTTGCCATTTAGAAGGCTAGAAGTCTAAATCTAGGGAGCGGGGGTTTTACAGAAAGGTTGTCTCCCTGTGGCGTGCTGCTGGTACGGGGATCATGCACGGGGCTTCTAACTGCAAGGTCAGCCATCTGAAACCACCAGCCACTCTGCGGGAGCAGGAAGAGGTTTGTGACCTTTTTCTACAGTGACAGTCTCAGAGTCCCAAAGAGGCAGTTCCACCCTGTCCTCTAGGGGAGCTGTGGGTCAGAGTGGACTTGATAGCAGTGAGCTGAGTTTCTCTGTGGATTCTCTTGCCGGTTCTGTAGCCCTGATATGCCTCAGTCTCTCCGCAGGCTCCCCTTTGGCATCTATTTCCCCCCATTTGTGTTTGCTTCTCTGTCTCCTCTTGCTCTTGACATAGCACCGAAGTGTTTAGGTTTAGGACAACTCTACACCAACCTGTTCTCATTAACATACTCCAGGTGCGGTTGGGATCAGAATTCCAACACATGTTTTGGATAAATATGAAATATTGGAAGTACCGTGGAGTGCCAGAAAAAAATGAACAAATCTGTCTTAGAAGAAGTACAACTAGAATGCTCCTTAGAAAGGAAGAAGGCAAGAGTTTGTCTGATGTATTTGGGACGAGTATCAAGAGAATCCAGAGTCTGGCACGGGCCATCGTGTTCAGGAGGTCAAAGGGCAGCAGCAAAGAGGAAGCCCCTGAGGGGGAGGCCCTGGCACAGTTACTGCCGCACCGGACACAAACATAACCCGGAGGAGGATGGCCGGACGAGGCCGGAACGAGCCCGCCGGAACGAGCCTAGCAATCGCCTGGCCGTGGTGGTGTGATGGGCTAAGCATTGGGTTGCTAACCCACAGTCAGCAGGGTAAACCCACCCGCTGCCCTGGAGCTACAGGCCAGAAATGGACCGGGTGGCACCCAGCCACCACACACAGATTCTGTGGGTCGAGAATTTGACTTTACAGCAATAGCAGCCACCTTCTGCCACTTAGTGTCCCCTCTGAGATCCCAGGTGACAGCTCGCCACGTCCAAGGTGGCGATGGAGTCCACGTCCCACCTGCTCTCACCCTGCGGCAGCAAGTCCCCCCCCTGTCCCTGCAGATTTGTAGTCGTGTCTCCCTGCTGCACTGTTCTGGTCAGACAGACCAGCCTTTGGGCATGACCATGCCTCTGATCTAACACCTGTTTTTCACTGTGTCCTACCTTGGTGGCTGGTGCATTGCTCTGCTGCCCAGTGGTGTTCCAAATACCATCAGAGTGACAGGTGTCAACAGAGCTTCCAGCCTGAACTAGACCACCAACTTGCCTACAGAAACAAATCCAGAGAACCTCATATCGGTGTGAGAAAGAGCTTTATATCCAGATGTAACTATGTATGGTGCAAACATCCCAGCCCAGTCCGGTTCAAGTCCCTAAGTCTCAGACTAGTCCTACATCCCTCTTCAGACAGACTCTCACAGTCACGTGCAATGATGCAGAATGCAGGAAGGTCGCAGGTTGGGGGTTGTGCAAAGTCGGTGGATTCAATGGCAGTGGAAGCATGTCCAGGCCTCTGACAGATCCCAGCGTGGCTCACCAGCAAGAAGGTGAAGGCAGAGAGAGAAGAGGGAGGTTTCCAGGGCCCTCCTGATGAGAAGGCCACGCCTGCGACCAAGGCTGTGACCTGAGTGACAGGTTGAATTCTACCCCTACACTTCCATACAGCTTCAAGTTGACATGAAATTATGAAACTGCCACTGTGACTAAATGAAACCAATTAGGGCTTCATTAGGGTACTACAACTGGTCTCCAGGTTCCACTGCCTTGGCTCTACAGAACCCACAGACCAAACCCATGACTCAAGGGTTTCTTTAGGAAGTTAACATGGAGAAATGGCAGTAAACCATGCTCAGGGCTGAGTTGCTGACAGGACTTGTTACAGAGTTCGGTCGAGTCTGCTGACAAATGCTCAAAGGGCCCACCGCTCTGCTGCAAGACTCAGTCCAAAGGTATCCAGCTTCAGCTCTGTGGGACAGAAAACCCAGCTCCCGGAATTAAGTGCCTGGAGGCAGCCCCTCCTGTAAGCCCTCAGCCGACAGGCACTCAGCTCTACTGCGAGTTAGCAATTGAACTTCCTCAACTAAGAGTCCAGGGGCACCCCACTCCGTAAGCCGGCCTCCTGTGGGAAAGCACTCGGCTTGGCTCGCTCCTTAGACTGGGGACTCCATCACTGGGTTCCATGCTCTGGCTCCTGGTTCTGTGGCTGCATCTCTGATGTTGAGGCTGTCTCCGGGGTGCAGGAGTTGCCCTCCACGGGGATCTCAGGTCCAGAGGACGTGCTCCACTCTTGGCTCGTCCTGGTGCTCTCTGTCTGAAAACGAACCGTGGGACACTCCATGGACCCTAACAGGCCATTGTTCAGTGTGGCACTTGAAGGTGAGCTCCCTAGGTTGGGTGGCACTCAGAAAACACAGCGGCCCAAACAAGGGACTCAAGGGTACCAAAAGTCGTGAGATGGCATGGGACTGGGCAGCGTTTTCCTCTGCTGTATGTGGGGTGACCTTGAGTTGGAACAAACTTGGTGACAACTAACAAGAACAATAGCTGCCAAGCACAGTGTTGGGGACCCATGCACGTTGATCTAAAGTGAACTGATCCAATTCGAAGTAAAGAAGTCTGTCCACAGTCTAGGCCTGCCCAGCTCTTTGGGGATGGGGTGGAGGAGGGTGGGCAAACTGGGAGGATGGAGACCTGGCCACACCGTGAAGAAGCACAGACTCTGGAAGGGCAGGGGGGATGAGCTGTGGTATTTCGCAAGCAAGGCCCACAATAGGAAACCAATTTACCTCCTTCCAACAAATCTAAGCTTTCCTGAAGAGACTATGGGTATTGGTTTTCAAAATCTGTCACCATTTCCCCCAAATTCGACCCTTCGTAACAAATACCTACTCCAACTTCTTTTTGGTAACATCTCAACTAGATTTAACCTAATTCCATTTATTCCAGAGTCAAGATGACCTCTGACATATTAACCCTAACAAGTGAATGCTGCTAGGGGCTGGTAGGGAAGTCCAATAGTTGGCCAATCTTTTCTTCTCCTGGAGCATGCAGTGATTTCTGAGAAAGATCAATATATGGGGTGTTGACTCCATTGTAAGCCAGTTAAACATTATTTTGGAGAACATTGAGTTATGCCATTTAGTTATGTCAAAAGTTAAAACATTGATTTTTTTTTAAAGCAGCATAATTCTTGCTCTAGATAGTGGTTAGGAGTGTTACTTCTGGAGTCAGGCTAACAGTTCTGGGTCCTGAATCAGTTTGTCCAGATACAACGTGTGGAGTCTTTGACGAGGCAGAATAGGTTGGAAGCAAGTGACTATCATTCTCATAAACTCCCTTGTTATTGTTGCTGTGCACTCTTGAGTTGATTCAAACTCATAGTGACCATAAATGACAGGGTAGAACTGCCCCATAGCGTTTCTGATACTGCAGTCTTAGGGGAACTTGTGTTAGTTCGGGTAGACTAGAGAAACAAATCCACAAAAACTCATATGTATATAAGAGAGAGTTTTATATGAAAGGTAAGTGTACATTAAGAAAACATTCCAGCCCAGTCCAGTCCATGCCCATAAGTCCAACATTAGCCCATATGTCTGACACTGATCTGCAAGGTCCTCCTCAAACTCACAAGACACACACAATGATGCCCACTGCAGGAGGAAAGCCAGATCAGTGAGCGTGTAAGCATCTCAGTGCTGGCAAGGGTCTCCACATGCTGCTCCAGCACCCAGGGCTGCATCGGGGTAGGTTCATGTGGCTTCTCCTTGGGGTTGTCTTGCAGGAAGTGAGCCTTGGCAGCTGAGGCAGAGAACTCACTAAGGCAGCCTCACACTGGTCTGACCATCAGAGAACAAGAGACCAGAGAATAAGAAAGGCGGGGCTCACCAAGCCATTTATCTCTCCGCCCTTCAATTAATCCCACATGTGTTTATTGGCCAGTAGACACACTAAACCTTAACTATCACAGAACATATCTTAGGCTGGATTCACTAGAGAAGCAAAACCAGTATATATATATATATATATATATATATATATATATATATATATATATATATATATATATATATATATATATATTGCTGGATTCATTAGAGAAGCAAAACCAGTGATATATATATATTTTCACACACTTGTAGAAATGGGGGTAAGCCCAAGTCATAGGCTGTTCCAAGTTTGTGGGTCAAATGTTAGGCTGATGGTTTCGCTTGATACATATAGCTACAGAGATTGATGAACCCAAGATGGTCAGGAAGGCCACAGACTGATTACTGCACAGTCAAATAAGTCCAAGGTCAGCCCATGAGGTTTTTGGCTATAGAGATAAATAAATCTAAGGTCACGGGTCAGATGGCAAGTCTTTGATGGTTTCTAGGATCATCAGGTAATGTGGCAGGGGCATTGGCTGAAGTCCAAAGAAGCAGAGCTCGGTGAGCCAGATTCAGGAGCCAGACCCAGCAAAAGAGCAAAGCAAGGCTTTCCATGGCATCCACTTATATTGGAAGCAGGCCACAGCCCTGAGGAAGTGTCCTTTCCACTGCATCAGGGTTTTGACCTTAGTAATGATATTGGATCCTACCTTTCTTTCAACTGATTGGTTGCTCATAGAAGAGCCCGTTATGGAGTTGATTATATTGTGTTAGGTCACATCATGAGTGGTTATTAGGACTTACTGTCAAACAGTGAGAATCCTGGCCCAGCCAAAACACGACTTTCACAAGCAGTATATCCCGTCTTCTCCTGTGGAACCGCTGATGAGTTCAGACTGTCAACTTTTGGGTTATTAGCCAAGCAATTACCGACTGTGCCGCACAACTTCTACAAATTTGCTATCAGGTTTTAACTCTGCCACATATACAGACAGTAAATCAGCTTTGATTAGCAAGCAAATACAGAACCATTTATATAACCTGTTCTCTGCATCTACCACCTTGAATGAGAAGAAAGCAAACAACATGTTGGGCAAGTCAGCTGCATAAGGCCTCTTTAAAATGTTAAAGAACAAGCAGATCACTTTGAGGACTAAGGTGTAGGTGACCCGAGCCCTGGTATTTTCTATTGCATCAAATACATGTGAAAGTTAGTCAATTAATAAGGAAAAACGTGGGGAAATGGGTGCATTTGAATTACGGTGCTGGTGAGGAATATTGAAAGTACTGGGACCTGCCAGGAGAACAAAGAAATCTGTCTTGGAAGAAGTACAGTCAGAATGCTCCTTGGAGGCAAGGATGGAGAGACTGCCTCGCACATACTTTGGGCATGGGATCAGGAGAGAGCAGTCCCTGGGGAAGGGGCGTCATGCTTGGTAAAGTGGAAGCGCAGAGAGAAAAAGAGGAAGCCCCCCCAAGGAGATGGATTGACGCGGGGCCTACAACAGTGAGCTCCAACCGAACACCGGTTGTGCAGCTGGCGGGCACCAGGCGGCGTTAGCTTCTTTGTTCTCTCCTGTTGTACACACGGTTACGATGCGTGGGAACAGGCTAGATGGCACCAATGACAGCAACAGCTTGCTTAATAAATTAATTCAAGGAGACGTACCAAAATTCTAGGAACTCGTTTGCTCCCCTTGCAGCTGGCGTTGGCTAGACAGGGTGGGAATCCTCTGCTCGCTTGTCATGCAGAAACAAGGGACTTAACAGACAGCATCAGCCCTCAGGGTGAAGCACCGAGGAGCCGTGGGCTCTAGTCTTTCACTTGTACCATCCGGGGAGTATCTCTAAAGTAGGTTAGCTGGCCACACCTTTTAATACCTTTCCTTGCTCCAATTAGAGCCCATTTCCAAAATCCATCAGGTGACTTAACAGTGAGTTACTCACCAGGGGGCTGCTAACCGCAAGGTCAGCAGTTCAAACCCACCAGCTGCTCTGCAGGAGACAGATGGGACGTGCTGCTCCCGTCGACTGACAGTCTCAGCAGCCCACAGGGCTAGTTCCACCCTGGCCCGTAGAGTCGCCATGGGTGGACATCCCCTCGATGGCAATGAGGTCGCATTTTTGAGTGAGGATGACCACACTGTAAAAAGGCATTCGCACCATGCGCTGTGTTAACTGGTGATCTGGACGCTGTTGATGGATTCACAGCATAAATAAGGCAATCCAAAAAATTAAACAAAACCCCACAAAGCATGTGTAGTAGCTACCTCTGAAACGTGACTTTGCTGATTAGATTGCCTCCCTGGCTGTGCATGTTGTTAGAATCAGATCGAAACATCACACTACGCATAGCGACGTGTTTAAGAGTAAAGTGTGCACAACATAACAATCATTGCTGCCACTTACTGATGCATGACTGGGATCAATCACTGAGCAGTTTCTGCCTTTGTTTCCCCTGTCGTGTAGGACAGTTAGGTCAGTAAAATGGAATCGTTTGTAAAGGGCTGGACTGTGCTGCTGACACACGAAACACACCTAACAAACAGTGTTTTACATTCCCCTGAATGCAAGCAAATATCACCTGTCCGTCTTCCATTTGCCTGTCAGGAAGCCGTGGGTCTCTGCCCAAACTGTGGTAGAAACGGACAGAAGTATCATCCAGGCATGCTGGGTGCCATCACGTACCCAGGACCGAGTCACCACAGTTCAGGGGCAGGCCCTCAGCTTATAATTCAGGGACACTGACTTTCCTTGGCCGAGCCCGAGGTGACTCATGATAGCCAAACTCGTTAAAGACTGATGTATAAGCCAACCTTTCAACTTATAAATCTCCGTGAGAAATAGAACACTGAATATTGGCATTTGGGGGAGGGGAGTGGGTAACTGGCATGCAACACATGCATTTCTGAAGGCTTTACATGACTCGGAACTCGTGCAAAGTGTCCCACATGAGTGGGGCCAGATATTCCCAGAGCACACAAGTGTCCATCCGTTGGCACGTGGTTTCCTTTCGATGCTGCTCTCATTTCTTCAGCTTGATCTCTGACATTTGGAAATTCATCTGCTAAATCGCAAGCTAACTACAAGGCCGGCTGTTCAAGCCCACCATGCTCCGAGGGAGAAACATCTGGCTCTCGGTTGCCATCAAGATTTACAGTCTCAGAAACCCCAAGGGGATGCTCTGCTCTGTCCTCTGGGGCCACTCTGAGTTGGCATCGACTTGATGGCAGAGAGTTTGTTTGGTTTGGCTCTGTTTCAGCTTGGGCACCGAATGATTGATGGGCGGCTCAAACACAAGCAGCACGGCCTTGGAAGAAAGACCTGGTCATCCACTTCCATAAAGACTGCAGCCAAGGAAACGCTGTGGAGATCAGCTCTCCTCTGTAACCCACAAGGACGCTGTGAGTTGGAACTTTAAAGGAAAAAAAATGTTTATCATAAATGTTTGGCTTTGGCTGCTCTTTCTACTCCCCCCCACCCCGCCCCAGGGAGACAAAACTTCTCCGGTGGGAATACCTGCTGCTACTTCAGCAACCAAACTTGAGCATAACATTTCCCCAAAAGCAAGATGTAAAGGGCGGCTCAGGGCTTTTTTGTTTTTGCTTTTGTTACCATAGAGAAATTCAGCGGACCCCAGGGACTTGGCAGGGTCTCCCTGACATGGGAGGTCTTCCACCACTTTTCTTTGAAAGAGCTTTATTATTAGACTTGTACCCGTGATTCTGTCCCTCCCCTTGTGCCTGGAATAATAACGGTTCTGTGACAGACACATCCCTGTCTGGGGTCTCCTTGGGAATACCAATGATTTCCAAATTGTTAAGTGTTCCTGATGGCCATGAGCATGACCTTTAGAACTGAAGGAAGGAGAGAGACTTCCTGTTAGCAATGACTTAGCTTTCTGTGAATAATTACAGCAGGAAGGAGGGTGGCAATATTAATAACAGCAATAATCAACCCATCTATAATTAGATATAATTAATACTTATAACTCCTTTTTGCCATCGAGTTGACCGACTCATAGTGACTGTAGGGCAGCGGTTCTCAACCTGCCTCCTGCTGCGACCCCTTCACACAGTTCCTCATGTTGTGGGGCCCCCCAACCATAACATCAGTTTCATTGCTACTTCATCACTGTCATTTTTCCTCTGTGATCAATCGGGCGGCCCCTGTGAAAAGGTTGCTCGACCCCCAAAGGAGTCACGACCCCGGGTTGAGAACTGCTGCTCTGTGGGATTGAGCAGAACTGTCCCCATAGGATTCCCAAGGCAGTCAGGAACCTCTGTGGAAGCAGACTGCCTCCTCGGTCTCCCGCAGAAACACAGGGACACATTTTTTTCTCTCCTGGTGCAGTTGATACAGTTGAACCTGTGACAGTCTTGTTAACCGAGCGCGTTAACTACCAGACCACCAAACAAAAAAATCATCCAAACCATTGTTATCAAGTTAATCCGGACTCGTGGCGACCTTATATAGGGTCTCCGAGGCTATAAGTCTTCACCGGAGCTGAAGACTGGCCTCGTCTGGCTCCTCAGGGCTGCTGGTGGGTTTGTGCCCCCAGAAAGCTCACTGCCATGGGGTTGATTCCAACTCGCAGCGACCTAGCGGATCAGTGTAGAACTGCTCCTCTGGGTTTCTGACACTGTAAATCTTTCCGGTATTAGAAAGCCTGTCTTTCTCCCTGAGAGTGGCTGGTGGTTTCGAACTGCTGACATTGAGGCTAGCAGCCCAATCTATGCCACCAAAATGTACCAGATTTATACTTGAATGCTAAGAAAATGAAAATTCTTACATGTGGACTAAGAAATAGCAACATAAGTTTAAAAAAGTTGTCAATTATTTTATTTTACTTGAATCAACAATCAATGTTCATGGAATCAGCAGTCAAGAAATCAAAGGCATAGTTAGAAACTGATTGTGGTAGCGATTGTACAATTCTGCTTGACGTGACTGAAACATGGAATGATATGTTACATGTTACATGTGTTAAATCCCAACTAATAAAAAGAAAGAAAGAAATCAAAAGAACTATTGCTCTGGGCAGATCTGTTGCCAAAGACGTCTTTAACTTTTTAATAAGCAGTGATTATTTAGATGGCCAAGGTGTCCACCCCTCCCCCATGGGTTTTCTCTCACCCGATGTGATTCCTGAACAATATCCGTGTGAAATACCTGGGAAAGGCGAACAATGAAAACGGACGGCTCAAGAAGAACGGGTGCACTTGAATCATGGTGCTGGCAGAGAAGCTGGACTCTACTGTGGATCGCCAAAGACTGAACGGATCTCATCTTAGAAGAAACATACTCAGAAGGTGAATGGCAAGGTTTCGCTTCCCTTCCCTTTCATAGCACCGCTGTGTGTCAGTGTGTCGTACCGCGGTGGCTGGGCTGTGGCTGTGGTGCTGGAAGCACTGTCACGGGTATTTCAAGTGCCAGCACAGTCACCCAACGCGAACAGGCTTCAGTGGACTCCTGGCAACCGTATGTATGACACTGTACCCAAAAGAAGTAGTCGACAGTCCCCCATTTCAGGGGTTAGCATGCGATCAAGAACGCATGGTGCTGAAGGAAGAAGTTCCAAATGTGCTGACCAGGCTTCCAGGAAACCCATGGAAATGTCTCAGATAGCTGAAGAAGCACTGGAAACACTCATGCCATCTATGCCAAGAAATTTGGAAGACAGTTACTTGACCAACTGACTGGAAGGGATCCATCTTTGTGCCCATTCCAAAGAAGAATGAGCCAGCATACGGCTCAAACGGCATAATGATCCATTGATACTACACGCAAGTAAAACTTTGCTTTGCTTCAGCTCATCCAACAACGGTTGCAGCAGTGCATTGACAGGGAACTGCCAGACGTTGGCGCCAGAGTCAGAAGAGGACGTGGAACAGGGATATCATGGCTGATGATAAATAGATCTTGGGTAAAAGCAGAGAATGTCAGAAAGGTGTTTACATGTGTTTCATTGGCTATAACAAAGCATTCAACTGTGTGGATCATAATAAACTTTGGATAACCTTGAAGAAATGGGTATTCCAGAACATGTCATTGTGCTCACGAGGAACGTGGACATCGAGCAAGAGGCAGTTGGGCAAACAGCACAAGGGAATGCTGGATGGGATAAAACCAGGTAAGGTTTGAGTTGGGATTGTGTCCTCTCACCATACTTGCTCAATTTATGTGCTGAGCAAATCACCAGAGAAGCTAGATTATATGAAGAAGAGTGTGGCTGGCACCAGGTTTGGAGGAAGGCTTATTAACCTGTGATAAACAGATGACACACCTTGCTTGCCGAAAGTGAGGAGGACTTGAAGCACTTGCTGATGGAGATCGAGGAGGGTAGCCTTCTGTATGGATGACAGCTCAAGGTCAGGAAGACCAAAATCCTCACACGTGGACCATCACACAACACTGTGATAAATGGAGAAAAGATGGACGTTGTCAGGATTTTGTCTACTTGGACCCGCCAGCAGTGCTCATGGAAGCAGCGGTCAAGAGAACAAACGACGAGCTGCAGGAGGTCCATCTGCTGTACAGAGCCAGCTCTTTAGAGGATCGAAGCCCTAGGAGGTCTCTTTGAGGACTAAGCTGTGCCTGACCCAAGCCATGGCATTCTCTGTTGCATCAAACACACTACAACGTCAGACATTGAATACGGAGACTGTAGCAAAACCCGATACATCCGAATTGTGGTGCTGGAGAAGAATATTGAATATACCATGGACTGCTAAAAGGACAAGCCTATTGAAATGGAGGAAGGAAGGCCAGAGTGCTCCTTAGAGGCCAGGATGGCAAGACTTCATCATCTATACTTTGGACATGTTGTCCCTGGAGAAGGACATCATATCTGACAAAGCACAGGGGCAGTGAAAGAGAGACAGGTCGTCAGGCGAGTGGACTGACATGGCGGCTGCATCAACGGGCTCCGGCACAGGAACAATTGAGGATGGGGTAGGACCACGCGGTGTTTCGTTCAGGTGTGCACAGTGTTGCTATGGAAATCATTTCACAGGGAAGAGCAGTCCCTGGAGAAAAGACAACCTGTTTGGTTAAGCAAAAATGAAGGAAACCCTCAGTGAGGTGGACTGACCTAACAGCTAAAAGATGCACCCAAACAGCATTGGATTATCCGGTGGATAAGGTAAACTGGGCTAGTTTACTAAACGGTAGTGAATATTTAATATTTTTTCACCACACTGAAGAGTCTGTCTCTCTCCCAACCTTGCCGCACCTCTCTACAGAACAAACCTCTTTTCAAACTTAGGTTCCCTGGTGCTGTAGCGGCTACGTGGAGGGCTGCTAACTGCAAAGTCAGCTGTTTGAAACCACCAGCTGCTCCTCAGAAGAAAGATGGGGCTTTCTACTCCCGGAAAGATTGACAGTCTGGGAAACTCACCGAAGAAGCTCTCCTCTCCCCTGGAGGCTCTCTGTGAGCTGGCCTGGCCTCGGTGGGAGTGAGCTTGGGTTTGTCAGGGATGGAGGAGCTCTGGTGGGGTGGGGGCTGAGCACCAACAAGGTCAACCACTGGAACCCACCCACCACCTCGTGGAGGAGAGAGGAGGCTTTCTGCTCCCCCCAGAAGTCCTCAGGGGCCATTCCACTCTGTGCTGTGGGGTCCTTAGGAGTCAGAAGCCCCTCAAAGGCAGGGAGTCTGAAGTACCCAAGAAGCAAAGTCAACACCGCCCTACTTGTGCCTCTGGACTCACTTGTGCTAGCTCTCTCATCTTCAGTGACCAGAATGGAAGAACAAGGGAGCACAGGGACGCCGTGCTTACCATGCGTGTTAGGCAAGCCACCCCTGGGTCACTCAAACACAGCGAAGGGCTTTGTCTGAGTCCAAGCCTGCTCTACACAGCAAACCAAACAGCCACCAACCAGCACAGCTGCGCCCCACGCCGTCCCTGGTGCCTGGCCCCTCGCTCGTGCTTGTTTCATGGCAGGCCTGTGAGGCAGGTTCTAAGGTCATCATCCCGATTTTGCAGAGGAGGAAGGGGAGGAACAGAGAAGTTCAAGACCTGCACAAAGTCACACAGCAAGGTCAGAGGCAGCATCTGCAGGCATTTCACCCTCTCCCGGCCTGAGAGAATGTGCTTTGAAGGGGATGTTCTAAGAATCCTCTGAAGACCGCCCTTTGCCCAGTCCCCCCACCACCCACCTTTCACCGCAGGTCCTTAGGATATGGGGCTGCCTCTCCAGCAGGGGGCGCCCGTCGCCCACGTGTTGCTGGGCTCCCTCTTCTACAAGGGGCCTTCGGTCTTGGCCTTGTGTGAGGAAAGCCCTGATCTTAGGCCTCTGTATCTCCTTTGGAATCCACTGAAGGAAATAACGAAGGGGCTGACCCAGTTCCTTTCTTGGAGGGCCTGCAATGGCCACCAATCACCGTGAACCCAATATACCTACAGCCCTCTCCCCTCCCCGCCACCACACCTCGTGCTTTCAGAGAGCTGCGGCTCCAACTAGTCCCAGCTCAGGGGTCGAAGTCCCCACCAGAGCTTGCAAGGTGGCGGGGCCCTGGCTGTCCTGCCTGCCCTGTGGCACTTGGGCTGAGGTGGCCTCCCCCTGGTGACCGTTGTCCCTCTTACAGGGGAGCAGCAACCAGAGCCTACTCAGCAGGACTTCCCCAAAGAGGCTGGCAATGGAGGGGTCTCTCAGGCACAACCCGCCCCCTCCCAGTATCTTCTACACCAGTGGTTCTCAGCCTTCCTAGTGCCGTGACCCTTTCATACAGTTCCTCATGTTGTGGTGACCCCCCAACCAGAAAATTATTTTCATTGCTATTTCATCACTGTCATTTTGCTACTGTGATGAACCAGGTGATCCCTGTGAAAAGGCCGTTCAACCCGCAAAGGGGTCGCGACCCACAGGTTGAGAACCACTGGTCTACACTAAGGAGTGGGCCAGCAGGCCAGCTCTTGGAACTTGCTTCAGGCTAAGTGAGTGTGCAAAGTGACTGCCCACCAATGTGAGTTGCTCCAACTTTCTAACGCCCCCAGTAGCTCTGGGGAGCCCTAGAGCAGGCTGCTGGGGACCCTCTTTAGTCCTTCACCTCAGTCCAAACGCTTGATTCAGACTCAAAGTATAACCCTATAGGGCTGCTCCTGTGGGTTTCTGAGACCAGAACTCTTAAGGGGAGAAGGGAGCCTCATCTTTCTCCTGCAGAGCGGCTGGTGGTTTTGAACTGCTAACCTTGAAGTTAGCAGCCCAACTCGTAACCACTACACCACTAGGCACTTGGGAAGCATTTGATACGTCTTAGCTGCTGTGATTTAAAGCCCATGTGTACAGGCTACACAGGAAGGGGGAACCATTTCTGTTGCCCATGGTGGTGACCTTCCCTGCCACCACCATTGGGTTCTCTGCTCTAGGAAAACTTCCTGCCACCCAGCGGGGAACACGACAACCCCCCTCCCCTGCGCCCCCACGCACCCTCCCCCCCTCCTTCAAGGCAGCGAGTAGATGCCAGGCGGAAGTTTTCTCTCCTGGAACTGGCCCCTGGGCATTTGTCCTCGTGATTAACTGGCTGGGAGTTGAGGTCAGTTGCAGTTCAAGAGGCTTCGCTATTCTGACTTGAACTGTTTATTGATTTGTGGCATTTCGAAGCCAAAGTGCTCCTTCCCCGGCCGCCAGGGCCCTAACCGCAGGTGCAACAATGCGTCCCTTCTCCGGTGGCCCTGTTTACCTTCCGGGAGCAGTCGGGTGGGGCCTTCTGGGATTGCAAGGCTCCAGGGTGTGGTGAGAACGCAGGGTGTGGCTGCCCAGGACTGTCCTTGGAGAAAGCCAGCCCTGGGAACATGCCAGGGAGCCTGGGGCCTCAGACCTGGGCCCCAGGCCCTGCGGTTCCGGTTCTGCTGTGGAGCAGCTGTGGGAACAGTCCGGTTCTCTGTGCCTCCCTTTCTCTGCTGTTCAACAGTAGTGGTAGCAGTGACACGTCATTCATCAGCGCCTTACCAGCCACGTGGGGGCATGCCGAAGCTCTTCCTTAATGGCTAAGGCTACGGCCACGTGGGGGCTTGCCGAAGCTCTCAATGGCTCCGGCTACTGGCTGCGGGTGGGCCTTGACAACATCACTCTCTAACCCCTCTGGCCCTCAGTTTCCTTGTCTGCAATAAGTGGAGCTGAAAGGACTCCTTCCCCTTCAGGCTGTGGGGGGAGGTTAGATGAGAAGGCCCTTGAGCCCTTTCTGGCCCAACGTCATGGTCAGTAAATATTTGAACTTGTCAGAGTCCCTGTTTGGAGGAAAGGGAGCCCTGGTGGCATTGGGGGCTGTGTGATGGACTGCCAACTACCTGGTCAGCAGTTCAAACCCACGGAAGACTCCCAGGGAGAAAGAAGAGGCTTTCTGCTCCCCATATGGTTGGCAGCCTCAGAAACCCAGTGAGTCAGAATCGAGTTGAGAATGTTTTGAGAGCAGGGTAACTAGTCCACGTGTCTGCTAACAGAACGGTGGACAGTTTTGGGCCATCCAGGGGCAACTTGGAAGAAAGTCCTGGCAACCTACTTCCCCCACATCAGGCACTGAAACCTTACGGAGAACGCCTCTCCTCTGACACACATGGATCGCCATGCATGGTACAGTCTTGATGGTCACGGTTCCCCATCATGTTCCATCAACAGCCGTGGGAATCAGGCCCTTCCATTAGGGACAGGCATAAGACACAGAGAGAAGCAAGCAACACCAGGTTTGATTCCAGTATGACCTGATGCCAATCTCAAATTCAAATTCCCAAATCCCCGGGAGCTACTGACTTTTATTTAATTTACCAAGTTCACATGAGCAAACGCGGTGACTGTGCTGTGAGCCTGTCTGTCGTAACCTGTTTCCACCCCCTGATGGTTCCAGGTTAACTCGGCTCATGGGCGTTTCTAGAGGTCCTTCTGATGGGCTACTAGACTGGGTCCTTGACCACAGCCAGGACTGAAATTCAGAGTTGTCCCCAAGGAGCTCGCTCAGCTGTTGTTGTGGCTGAGAAGTGCGATCAAGTCGGTTCTGATGCCCAGCAGCCCTGTGGACAGCAAAGGAAACGTGGCTCGGTCGAGTGCCGGCCTCACAACTTCTTTTGTTCGAGCCCATTGCTGCAGCCCCTGTGTCCAGCCGTCTCCTCAGGGCCTTCCTCTTGTTCGTTGCCCACCTCCTTTACTGAGCATGCTATCCTGAGCATCCAGGGTCTGGTTTCTCCTGGCAACATGTCCAGAGAACATGAGGCAGCCTCTCGCCATTCGTGCCTCTACGGAGCATCCTGGTTGTCCTTCTTGCAAGACAGAATCGCTTGTTCTTTTAGCAGTCGGTGAGACGTTAACCGTTCTTCATCAGCACCACCACAATTCAAATGTGGGTATTCTTCAGCCTTCCTTACTCAATGGCCAAGTTTCACAGGCACACGAGGCAATTGAAAATCCCATGGCTTGGGTCAGGCACACCTTAGTCCTCAAACATCCTGGCTTTTCAACACTTTAACGAGGTCTTGTACAGCAGATTTGCCCAAAGGGATGTGTCATTTGCTTTCTTGACAGCTGCTTCTAGGACCCTTAATTGTGGATCCAAGCAAGATGAAATCCTTGACAACTTCAATCTTTTCTCCTTTTACCATGACATTACCTATTGGTCCGGTGTAAGGATTTTTATTTATTCATTTACATTGAGTAGTAATCCATACTGAGAACTACAATCCTTGATTGTCATTAGCAAGTGCTTCAAGTGCTCCTCTCTTTCATCGAGCAAGTTTGTGTCATCGACAAATCGCAGGTGGTTAATAAGCCTTCCTCCAACCCTAATGCCACACTCTTCTTCATATAATCCAGCTTCTCCCATCATTTGCTCAGCAGACAGACTGAACAAATATCGTGAGCGCCTACAACCCTGGCGCACACCTTTCCGGATTTTAAGCCGTCCAGTAGTCCCTCCTTCTGTTTAAGGTATCCGACAGTCCCTCTTAATCCGGGCTAACACGGGCCAATCAGAAAGCAAATGCAAGTCCCTGGGGGAGAACAAACGGTGAGGGCCTGAACTATGAGCCACAAAGTGGCTGGAGAAACCCACCCAAAGGCACCTTGGAAGATAAGATTGAAAGCCTGCTTCTAAAACCTCACAGCCTTATAAACTGTATAGAGCCATCCCACTCTGCACACACCTTGTGGCCAAAGTGCGTTCACGTTGATTCTCCGGCACCTTGACAGCAACACCAGCTGAGCTCGAGCACCTACAAGAGTCTCAATAAATCTGTCTGCTGGCAACCCGATTCGAAAACAAACAAACAAGCAAACAAACAAACAAGCAAACAAATAAACAACGTACTGAGCATGCTGACTTCTTTTGAGGATCCAAGGAAGTAGCTTTAAATAAAAAACTCTACCCCAAGCTGCTCCAGCACGTGTCTGTCAGTCAGCTGTCCTGTGCTGGCTTGGTGTGGCTGTGATGTTACCGGCACGACAACACCGTCAGGGCGACACTAGGTAAATGGATTTCATCAGTTTCTTAACTAAGAACAGACTATGGGGAAGGAAGAAGCCGTCCGCTTCGGAGGAATTCGCCACTGCAAATCTTACGGGTGATAACAGAACAGTGTCCGAGCAAGTGCTGGGAGAACGTGACTGGGGAAGAGCCACCTCTCAAAGCAGAGTCAACTACAGCGAGGGGATTCCAATAATGCCCTAGTGGCCATTTTTAAGTATGTAAAAAAAAATGATAGACCTAAAGGTAGATTATTACCTCATACAGTTCAAACTTAAATAAGAATAATAAAAGGAGTTCACAAACTAGAGTATGTTATAAAAAAGAGTTAAATTCTTAATGGAAAAAATACACAATAACACCCGACCACCCCACCCCCCCAAAAAAGTTCAGATATTTCCGTATTGCTTCTCAAGTGTCACCCTCACTTGCAATACCCTTCCTTTATTCAGGTATTATCAGCTGTGTGGTTTGTCCTGAACCGTCTTGTCACTGCAGGAGCAGGATCCCATTTCTTTAGAAGCAGGCCAATTAACTAATAGTCCTTGTGGTCGATATTTTAGAAACAGGCGACTTCTCTTCTCTGAACGTATTCTGTTCATCTTTGAAAAACCCCTTTCTGCTTCTGCTGAACGTATGGCCATTGTTCTGGCGATAATGCTAGGTCTCTGAGCGCGTCCAGGAATGGCATCCTTCACTCCTAACACCTCGTGGGAACGTTGGGTATAACACAAAGCTGAAACAAATGGCAGCGTGTCACCCTCTGGGGGTTGGTTCTGCTCTTTATGCTGCAGGCTTGCTTACTCAAGTAATGGAATAAGCATGTAGTATTTCATCAAAAGTATAGGAGTTTGGTGATGAATAAGTATTTTAAGCATAGTTCCAACTAATTTTTGAGTAGCGGTGGACAGAATGAATCTTACTGGAGGCGTTTGGAATACGCTGTGCCCAGATGAATCTTGAAGAGGCGTCAGGAGTGTAAATGTGGGGTTTCCACATTGGGCGGCTGCCCGGCTGCCCGCCTTAGAAAGGACCCTGGGGACAAGTACCATCTTAACAACTGGTTCAATGAACTTGATGAAAAACTAGATACAGTTTCTGCTGGACCATGTGAACCTGCTCAGTTCCACACCTGATGGACTATTACGACGTGGGTGGAGCTAAGCTTTCGGGACCTTCATTTGCTGGTGGGTCATGACTCAAAAGCAGAAGAAACAGCTGCAAACATCTATCAATAATCAGAACTTGGAATGCATGAAGTATGAATCTAAGAAAATGGAAAGGCCTTGAAAATAAAATGGAATGCATAGAGATTGATCTCCTAAGCATCAGCGAGCTGAAATGGACTGGTATCGGTCATTTTGAGTCAGAAAATCCTATGGTTTCTTCTACTGGGAATGACAAATGACAAGAGGAATGGGGTCATATTCATTGTCATAAAGGACATTTCAAAATCAATCTTGATATACAATACTGTCTGTGGTAGGATACCATCTATAAGCACATAGGGAATTCAAGTTAATACAACTCCAATTCAAATTTACATATCCACCATTAAAGCGCCTGATGAAGAAATTGAAGAATTTTACCAACTTCTCTAATCTAAAATTGATCATATATGCGATCAAGATGCATTAATAATTAATAGCACTTGTGATGAGAATAGCGAAAACAAAGAGGAAGGAGCGGTAGTTGGAAAATATGACCTTGGTGATAGAAATTAAGCTGGAGATCATATGACAGGATTTTGCAAGGAAATGTCTTCTCCATCACAAATACCTTGCTTTAACAACATCAGTGGCAACTGTGCACATAGACTTCACGTCAGACGGAATTCAAGGAATCAAATCGACTACATCTGTGGAAAGAGATGATATCAGCAGCCAAAACGAGGCCAAGGGCTAAGTAAGTGCTCATAGAGAGGTTCAGGTTGAAGTTGAGGAAAATGAAAACAAGTCCAAAACAGGATCTTGAATCTATTCCACTTGAATTGTGGAAACAGCTCGAGAATAGATTTGGATCATTGAACATTAATGACAGAAGACCTGATGAACTTAACACACGATGAACGCAAAGGGTCATTAATGAGACAGGAAATATTTAAAAACAGGCTGTCAGAAGACATTGTCTGAAACTTGCTCTTGACCATAGAATGGCACAAACGAGTGGAAGCAATGATGACGTGAAAGATCTAAACAGAAAATTTCAAGGGGCAGCTTGAGAAGACAAATGAAAGTAAGATGAGAAACAGGCAAAGACCTGGAGTTTGAAAACACACTCACCATATCTCAGTGAAAAAACGGAGCGCAATCTTGAAATAATCTGAGTAAATGTTGAATAGTGCAGAAACATCAAAAGAAGATGGAATAAATACACAGAGCCACTGGACCGAAGAACAATTGGTCAACATTCAGCCATTTCAACAAGCAGAATGACCAGCAACCAATGGTACTGAATGAAGATGTCTGCGCTGCACTGAAGGTATTAAAACAACAACAGCAGCAAAAAGAATGGACAGAATACCAGTTAAAATGTTTCAACAAGGTGATGAAGGAAGTACTGAAATCACTCACGCACCTATGCCAAGAAACTTGGAAGTCAGCTTTAGGTCGACTGACGCAGAAGAGATCTACATTCGCATTCATTCCAAAGAAAAGAGGCCCAACAGATTGCAGCTGTTATTGAACAATGTCCTTAACACACGTGCAAACAAAATGTTGCTGAAGATGACTCAACAATGGGGGCTGCCAGAAATGCAGACCGGATTCAGAAGAGGACATGGAAGGGGAGATACAATTGCTGACCTCAGGTGGATAGTGACAGAAAATAAAGAATACCAGAAAGATGTTTACTTGTGTTTTATTGACTCTGCAAAGGCACTCGGCTGTGTGGATCATAACACATCATGGGTAGCATTCAGAAGAACAGAAATTCTAGAACACGTATAATTTGGCATCCACGCGATAGCAGGGAGGTTGGCGTTCACTGTGCTCATGTGGAAACTGTACATGGACCATGAGGCGGTCATTCAACCACACAAGGGAATATTGAGTGGTTTAATACCAGGACCTATGCGTTTCAAGGTTGTATCTTTCACCATAGTTGTTCAATATGAATGCTGATCAAATAATCTGAGAAACTAGACTAGATGAAAAAGATTGTGGCATCAGGATTGGAAGAAGGCTTATTAACAACCTACTGTAGTGACCAACCTTATATGATGAAAATGAGGAGGACTTGAAATATTTGTTGATGAAAATCAGTGTCTACAGCCTTCAGTGTGGATTGCAACTCATTGTAAAGAAATCCAAATCCTCATAACTGGACCAATGATAAATAACATTATGATAAACAAAGAGAAGCTTGAAGTCGTTAAGGATTTCATCTTACCTGGATCCCCAATCGATGTTCAAGGAAACAGCAGCCGAGAAATCAAAGGATGCATTGCATTGGGCAACTCTACCACACAAGACCTCGTTAAAGTGTTGAAGAGGAGGGAGATCTTTTTAAGGACTATGGTGGGGCTGACCCAAGCCATGGTATTTTCCATGGTCTCATATGCATGTGAAAGCTGGACATTGAATAAGGAAGACCAAAATTAGAACCAATGCACTTGAATTAGGTACTGATGAAGAATATTAAAAGTACTCTGGACTGCCAGAAGAACAGGCAGGTCAATCTTGAAGGAAGTACAGCCAAATGTTCCTTATAAGCGACGATCACGAGACTTTGTCTCACAGACTTTGGCCATGTTATCAGGAGAGACCAGTCTCTGGAGAAGGAAATCATGCTTGGTAAAGTAGGAGGAGCCCTGGTGGCGTGGTGGTTACCCATTGGGCTGCGATCCTCCTGGTTGGCAGTTTGAAACCACCAGCAGTTCTGTGGGAGAAAGCCCAGTCTTTCTCCTCCTGGAAACAGGTACAGGTTTGGAAACCCACAGTGTGTGGCTCTGAGTCAGCATTGACTTGATGGCGGTGAGTTCGGTTCTGAGTTTGGGCAGTAGAAGGTAGTGAAAAAAATAAATAAAAAGGAAGCCCCTGATAACATGCATGAACCCAGTGGCTGCAGCAATGGGCTCAGCCCTAAGTTCGATTGTGAGGATGGCACAGGACCGGTTGGTGGTTCGTTCTGCTGTACCTACGGTCACTAGGTGTCAGAAATGACTTGGCACCTAAGAACATAAGAACCCCCTTAAGTCTGACATTCTCATTGTTTTTTAGATTGAGCTTGAAAGTAACTATTGGAAGAATATGAAACAAACGGGGAGTGATCCTTATTTGGGGAGCAGCCCAGTGCCCAAGCCACAGCGCCACTAAGGCTCCGTCCTCTGTTGGGCTTGGGAAAATTGCTTCCAGACTCTGGAAAAATGGTCAGGAAAATGTCACTCAGCAAGAAAACAGGAAGGAAATCGTTGCTGAATCATCGGCAGTGGACTCCACACCGCAGGTAGGTTACAGGTTTTGCCTTAATGGAACTTAAAATATCCAAACCAAATCTGCATGTTCATTCAACCCAGTGTGGGCAGTTCCAGACTAACCTAGAGGCGCTGTGCCGAAGAGCAGCGATTCAGAGATACAAGAAAGTCCACCTCCCAGCCCCAGGATCCTCAGGGTATAGACAAAGGCAGACACGACTGAACTGCTCTGCGTGCTTGGAGCCCTCGCGAGACAATTGAAGTGTGTGGATGCCGTGGAGTTCTGGGAAGGGCACCTTCACTTCCAGCCTCACAGGGGACCCAGCACTCCGTGGGGAGAGATGGAGCGGCAGCCAGGTCCGAGAAGACTCTTCCGGCCTGTCTGTTTCTGGAGCAACAGGTGGAAAGAAACCAAATGAGCAAAGATGATTTAAAAATCATTGTCATAAATATTTAAACCATCATAAGTTCTTAAGTAAGTGCTTGGCTGCTAACCTACCAATATCACTGTGATAGGTTTTCTGTCACTTTGTCTGGGTTTGGCACTTCTTCTCCACAGCCCATGGTGCGATCTAACGTTATGACAGGCTCCATTGTGAGTAGCCAGGCAGTTCTGGGGAGATTAGGGGGAAGTGTGATCCCTCCTGGCTGCGGGGAGGGGTTGCTGTGGGCCACTTTCTCTCGACCTACACCCCCCCACACACACACATACATACATATCTCAATCTGTAGCTAGATAGCAGTCAATAGTGGTGCTTCTCGAGAGAACCTAGCTCAACACAATCTCCATCTCCATGGGAAAAGCATCCTGTGGATCTGTTCCCATAGAAACTACAGCCCAGGTTAATCTTGCTTATCCTGGATCAAACTCCATACTTGGCCAGTTGCCCTCCCTGTAGACAAGACCTGAACTTGTTTGGGTGCAAGTATCTCCTAGTGGCTCCATGACAGAAGTTTCTTCTCTGACTTTTTCAATGCTGAGGGGGCCTTCTCCCTCTTCTGCATGATTTGTGTTTTTGTCTTTATACTTATATGAACTTATCCTTACCACCTTAAAAGAAAAATATCGCAGCCCTTCTTCTCTGTCCCTTTGGGTTTCTGTGAGTGAGCACTGACTTGATGACACAACCACACTGCCCCTCGTTGGACCCATGTGGTTGTGGGGAGGCTGGTCCCCCACATAGAAGGCCCCATCTTTCTCCTGCAGAACTGCTGGTGGTTTCGAACTACAGACCATGAGGATCACAGGTCAAGGCATAACCACTATGCCACCAGGGCTCCTGTAACTTGAGATAAGGAGAGACTGTGAGACAGAGCAGTGGGTGGGATTTTGGACCCACCAAGACTGAAGCCAAGGGGCCACATGGCTGAGAGTCTGAGGGCTAGATCAGTGGTTCTCAACCTTCCTCATACCATGACCCTTTAATACAGTTCCTCATGTGGTGGTGACCCCCAACCAGTTTTCGTTGCTACTTCATAACTGTCAATTTGCTACTGTTTTTAATCGTAATGTAAATATCTGATGTGCAGGATGGCTTTTCATTGGTATAAACTGAACATAATTAAAGCATAGTGATTAATCACAAAACAATATGTAATTATATATTGTGAAGCATTTATTCCTAATGACAAATAAATGAAATTTTGTCGTGTAGCATGGGTAGCAGTCTTCATGCCAGGTACTCGTGTGTGGGCATATCTGCATGTGGGCAGACCCGTCTGGAGTCAGATAGAGGAGCCGTATCTCAGTTGCTAAGACTATTGGAAATAAGTGCTTTCAACCTGTGGGTCGAGAACTGGGGGGCTAGAGAAAGACTTGGTTGCTGGCGGAGGAGAGATGTTGCTGGGGACCAAGGATTGTATCCCTAATGTTTTGTGATCCTGGCTTGTAATAAACTGTTAGCATCCCCGATAAGGCCCTTAATCGTGAGCATTGTCTATGGCATCTGTATGGCCTTTGCAATAGGTTAACAACCCCAGACGAAAAGTTAGAGTGCCCTGGGAGGGATGGTTGGGGTCACACTAGGGTGTCCCAAAAAGGATGGAGGTGGAAACACGCCTGGCCTGGCCCACAGGAATCGGCCCTGGGCTGGTGAGGAGTTGGGTTCTCCCTCTCCGTTGTATAGCCTGAAGAGGTGACGTGTGGTGTCCGTGTCATTTTCTCACCAACTCAACACTTCTTACCTGTACAATTCAGTGACATTGATGGCATTCTTCATGCTGTGTGACCATTGTCACTATCCTGTACTGATGGATAGGTTGTCCCTGATTTACAGTGGGGTCCCAACCATCATAATGTAAGTGGAACACCTCACCTTACTTTATTTTTCTTTATTATTGCCTCGTATTATCAGTATCTTTATACAGGTCCAATCTCTCTGTTTGTCGGGGGAGGGAAATATTACATCAGAAAATCATGAGCTGCAACATGGCTCATACTATAGATAACTAACAATCAGGTGTACACAAAGCAACCACTGATGGTTGTTTAGCGCATCTCATCATAACTGGAGTAGGTTGTCACTGGGGATGATTTGTAATCTACCACCCTTATAAGCAATAGCTCCCCCTTCCCCTCGCCGTCCTGCTCCCAGTAACTAACTGTGGCTTTGGTTAACTAAATAGACTTGCTAATTTCCTTGCCGTGGTGGCATGCATATGGTACTTGTCCCTTGGGGCTGCCATCGCTCACTCAGGATGCTTCATCCATGGTGTAGCATGACTCTCTCTTTGGGACAGGAAGCATTCCTTTGTGTGGCTAGGCTGTGTTTCATTGACCTGTTCATTGGCTGATAGATGCTTCGAGCTAGAACTGCCCTTGTGGGTTTCCAAGGCTGTAACTCTTTCCGGCAATAGAAAGCCTCGTCTTTCTCCTGGGAGCGGCAGACAGTTTCAAATTGCTAACCTTGAGGGTTCGAAGCCCAGCCCTTAACCACTACACCCCAGCGCTCCTCCAGGAGGAGAAGGGGCCTCTCAATTCTGACCTCAGGAAAACCAGAGCGCAGTCACTGAGTCGATTTGATTCCACCCGATCTGACTCAACCAACTCAGCCAAGATTTAGGAAGCATTTACTGCTTGCCAAGCCTGGTGCTGGAAGGAGGACTGCAGCAGAGAACAAGGCAGCCAGATGCCACATGGACGTCACAGTCTAAGTGAAGACAGCTGAAAAGGCCATCAAATGGGCATTTAAATACAAATGGCCAGTGCCTTGAGGCAGGGGTGATGGGGAACAAAGGGGAGCTGGCCTGACCAGTTCTCAGAAGGAGTGGTTTCCCTCCGTGCTCATTGAACAGAGGCTCCACAGGGAAGAGGGCGCCTCTGCCAGCTCCCTCCTTGTCTAGCCCTTTGATCCTTCTAAAGCATTTGTGTCCTAAAGGGCTATTGTTGTCGAGCATGTAGACAGCAAAGCAGGCACCAATGTAACCGCTCCTACTCGTGCAATTGACGATCCCTTGTTTTTTTCAAGTGGTGCAACTGTCCACACCACCCTTGTGAGTTGTTTCGCCCCCATCAACACAAACACACTGCTCGCTGGTGCAGCATCAGGATCAACCACCTGCCATGTGCAGACGACATAACCTGGCGGGCTGAGATTGAGGGGGAATGGGGACACTTGCTGATGAAGATCAAGGATGGCAGCCTTCAGGACAGAGGATAACTCAGTATAAAGAAGAGACCCAAATCCTCACAACTGGACCAGTAAGTAGCATCGTGATAAAGGTTGAAGTTGTCAAGAATTTTGCGTTGCTTGGACCCACAATCAATGCTCATAGAAGCAGTCAAGAGATTAAAAATTGAGTTGCGTTGGATACATCTGCTGCACAAGACCCCTATAGAAAGCAGAAAACAAGGATGTTATGTTGAGGATGAAGGTGTGTCTCACCCAAGACAGGGCATTTTTGATTGCCCATTTACATGTGAACATTGGTCATTTGAATAACAAAGAGGGAAGAATGGAGCAATTCGGAGGGTGGTGCTGGTGAAGAATATTGAAAGTACCATGAACTGCCAAAAGGACAAACAAGTCTCTGTTCCAAAAGTAAGTCTAGAGTACACCTTAGAGGCCAGGAGGGGAGTCAGTCTAGAGTACACCTTAGAGGCCAGGAGGGGAGTAAGTCTAGAGTAAGCCTAGAGTACACCTTAGAGGCCAGGATGGGAGTAAGTCTAGAGTACACCTTAGAGGCCAGGAGGGGATTAGTCTAGAGTACACCTTAGAGGCCAGGAGGGGAGTAGTCTAGAGTACACCTTATAGGCCAGGAGGGGAGTAAGCCTAGAGTTCACCTTAGAGGCCAGGAGGGGAGTAAGTCTAGAGTACACCTTAGAGGCCAGGAGGGGAGTAGTCTAGAGTACACCTTAGAGTCCAGGAGGGAGTAAGTCTAGAGTTCACCTTATAGGCCAGGAGGGGAGTAAGCCTAGAGTACACCTTAGAGGCCAGGAGGGGAGTAAGTCTAGAGTACACCTTAGAGGCCAGGAGGGGAGTAAGTCTAGAGTACACCTTAGAGGCCAGGAGGGGAGTAAGCCTAGAGTACACTTTAGAGGCCAGGAGGGGAGTAAGTCTAGAGTACACCTTAGAGGCCAGGAGGGGAGTAAGCCTAGAGTACACCTTAGAGGCCAGGAGGGGAGTAGTCTAGAGTACACCTTAGAGGCCAGGAGGGGAGTAAGCCTAGAGTAAGTCTAGAGTAAGTCTAGAGTACACCTTAGAGGCCAGGAGGGGAGTAAGCCTAGAGTACACCTTAGAGGCCAGGAGGGGAGTAGTCTAGAGTACACCTTAGAGGCCAGGAGGGGAGTAAGCCTAGAGTAAGTCTAGAGTAAGTCTAGAGTACACCTTAGAGGCCAGGAGGGGAGTAAGTCTAGAGTAAGCCTAGAGTACACCTTAGAGGCCAGGAGGGGAGTAAGCCTAGAGTACACCTTAGAGGCCAGGAGGGGAGTAAGTCTAGAGTAAGCCTAGAGTACACCTTAGAGGCCAGGAGGGGAGTAAGCCTAGAGTACACCTTAGAGGCCAGGAGGGGAGTAGTCTAGAGTACACCTTAGAGGCCAGGAGGGGAGTAAGCCTAGAGTAAGTCTAGA
Source organism: Tenrec ecaudatus (assembly GCF_050624435.1). NCBI lineage: Eukaryota > Metazoa > Chordata > Mammalia > Afrosoricida > Tenrecidae > Tenrec > Tenrec ecaudatus. Next base: position 183,332,656 of record NC_134532.1, read on the forward strand.
GTAAGTCTAGAGTACACCTTAGAGGCCAGGAGGGGAGTAAGCCTAGAGTACACCTTAGAGGCCAGGAGGGGAGTAGTCTAGAGTACACCTTAGAGGCCAGGAGGGGAGTAAGCCTAGAGTAAGTCTAGAGTAAGTCTAGAGTACACCTTAGAGGCCAGGAGGGGAGTAAGTCTAGAGTAAGCCTAGAGTACACCTTAGAGGCCAGGAGGGGAGTAAGCCTAGAGTACACCTTAGAGGCCAGGAGGGGAGTAAGTCTAGAGTACACCTTAGAGGCCAGGAGGGGAGTAAGTCTAGAGTAAGCCTAGAGTACACCTTAGAGGCTAGGAGGGGAGTAAGTCTAGAGTAAGTCTAGAGTATACCTTAGAGGCCAGGCGGGGAGCCTTGGGCTCCCGTGTTTCGGATCTGTCGGCGGGGAAAGGGCATGGTGTTTGGGAAAGTAGAAGGCCCTCAACAAGATGCACTGACACAGTGGCTGCAACAGGGAGCTCAAGCACAGGAACAATTTTAGGACAGCACAAGCCCTGGCAGTGTTTTGTTCTGTTGTGATAGGTCACTAGTGGGTCAAAACCCACTCGGCTGCTCCTAACAACAATATTACTACCCCCTACGTTCATATGTAATCTTTCAAGTTGGTGGTGTCAATTTGATCCGTACAAGTAGTTCTTAAAAGAGCACAGTTAAGCAATTGTTTGGCTTGAAGGAAATTTTAGGGACTATTTTCAGTTTGAAGATTTTCTCCCAGCAATAGTTTCAGGGGTTCAGCCAGACTCAGTGGCTCCACAAAATCTGGAGTCCATGAGATTTTGACATTCTGTTCTTCATTTCCCCCCTTTTGATCAGTATTTTTTGACAGGATTTTTATCTGAGTTTTCAGTAGAGTTATCTGGGCACCATCCAGTTCTTCTGGTCTCTTGGCAAAGGAAACAATGTTTCTGGAATGCAATCAGCCACACACCTCATTTCTTTTTCTTTAAAAACTTTTCAAGGTGAATTAGGTGAAGGTTCACAGAACAGTCCATCAATTTTACATTCAACGGTTCAACCACATTTTGTTTCAGTCCCCTGAAGGTACCATTATTTACCCTACTTCTTCTGTTTCCTGTTTCCATTTCCTCTTTCCTAGGCCGCTGTACTTTGTCCATGGATCAATGGTGCCCTTTTCATCTCCAGTAGTTCAAACACAGTTATTCTACCACGGGGGTGAGTTCAGCCCCAGACCTGAAGGGTTACTAATGACCATGGTCTTTTGGGGGTGGGGGGGCACCAGTCTCTAATCAACCAGTAAGTCTCTTTTATGATTTTGGAGCCTGTTCCATATTTTTCCCTCAGTCTGTCCAAGACCTTCTCCTTAGATCTTTTCAGTACAGTTGATGGTGGCAGCTGGACACTCTCTAGTTCTCCTGATCTCTGGGTTGTAGAGACTGCTGCATACACTACATTTCCTCCTCCTTTTCCTGATTCTCCTTCAGTTTCAGAAATAGACATGTGATACACACAATGGAATGTATCACTAAAAGGCACTGCTGATCCCATGAAGCACATAGACTCATGGGAAGAGTTGGAGGAAATCATGCTGAGCAAAGTTAGCCAATCACAAAAGGACAAGTGCAACATGAGTCCACTGAGATAAGTATAATACACGCTGTAGATATAGAAGAAAAGCGCTTATCTCACACTGTCCAGGCAGTCAGGTGGGGGACAGGCCAAACCCAAGGATGTACATGTCATTCTAACATAAAGAAGGGAAAGGAGGGAAAAAGGGGGGAGAGACTATGGCACTGGAGGAGCAGGGCACTAACCCACCCAGGGGGAGGATAGTGTTTGTCTCCACAGAATTGGGAGTGTGAGTGTAGACCCCACCACCATGCACCAAACCTTGAGGACAACGTAACCACATGGAGCAACGCATGAACACAGAGGTCTACAGGGCCAGCCCCAATCATAGTTTAACTGACTCCCTCCTTACAAGTATGTGCCCTAGAGGACAATCTTAAACCTATAGGCTGGGGAGAGGGGCCAGCCTTCCATGCCCACATGGAAGCAAACCAAGAAGGAAAAAGAGAGAGTGAGGTTCTAGACCCCATATTGGCACACCAAGCCCTAAGGACACATCCCTGCAGGGAGCTGCTAAGGCACGGAGAGGACCTGTAGGGCTGACAACAGCTTGAGGCTTGGTGACCTCTTGCTGGAGCACATCGTGACAGAGGACAATACTGGGACACATGGTGGGTGGTGAGTCCAGTCTGGACCCCCCGCAGTGGGGCAAACCCAGAAGGGAACATAACAGATCAGCAATGGGAGAAAAGCCAAGCCACAAAACCCCAGAGGAGCCCCCAAAATAGACTTCAGGCTAGAAAGGGCAGTTCCAAGAACCCCCAGGACCAGTGGGGAGAGAGTCATAAAGGTCAGCAGACAGACTTGGAATTATCTATGCTTTTTCTTTTTGGGGGGCTAGTTATTATTTTATATACATATATGTCTTTTTTGCTTTGCATTCAATTTTTTGTTTTCTTTTTGTATTGTCTACATTATTGTTGGTTTGCCTACTTACCGTACATACCTGTGTATAAGCTGAGTTTTTCAGCACAGTTTTAATGTAGTTTTGTGGTAAAATTAGGTGCCTCAGCTGGTATTCAGGTCGGCTTATACTAGAACATATACAGTATATAAGATAGGCATGGGAAGCAAGCTGTAGGAAAACCCAACAGGACAGAAGTTTCTGGAAGGACTTAGGGGGGAGGGGTGGGGGGAAAGGGATTGGTGAGCAAACAATGCCATAGACAGGGGAACAACTAGGGAATTAAAATCAACAATGAGGAGGACGTAGAGATCCTGGGATGTAAGAGCAGCAGCAATCTAGCTGAGAGGAATTACTAAGAAACAGAGGAAGGTTGAGCGTGATGTGGGAAAGGAGGAAGGTAAAAGGAAACAGAGGAAAGAACTGGAAAGCAAAGTTATGGACAAAGGTATGAACATAGGTGTTCATTTATATAAATATAAAAATAAAGGAAGGTATCATAAAAATAGAGGTATTGGCAAAGGTACATATATTTATATGGCAACACATTGAGGAAGTAGACAGACTTTGGGTCTCTGCTCAAGTCTTCATTTAATACAAGAACACTTTGTTCTAATAACCTGGCATTCTGTGATGCTCACCCTCCTGGCACGATTATTGAAGACAAAATGGGTGCACAAAGCAAATGTGGTGAAGAAAGCTGATGGTGCCTGGCTATCTAAAGAGATAGCATCTGGGATCTTAAAGACTTGAAGATAAACAAGCAGACATCTAGCAGAGAAACAACAAACCCACATGGAAGAAGCATATCAGCCTGTGCGATCATGAGGATCAGGTAACAGGCATCAGAAGACCCCAAACAAACAAAAAACCATATTGTTGAGAACGAGGGGCATCAAAGCAGAGACCCCAAACCCATCTGTAGACAATGTGACACCCCTCACAGAAAGGTCGCAAGGAAGGATGAGTCAACCAGGGTGAGGTACCGCACCAATGACACACACAATACAATATTCCTCTGGTTCCTGGAGGCTTCCTCACTCCCTTGACCCCAATCTTGCCTTTCACTGCAGGCTAGGCCAGAGCATGTACCCAGGTACAGATAACAGCTCAGAACACATGGAACCCAGGTCAGATAAACCCCCCCAGGAACAGAAATTGGAGTATCGATATCAGGAGGATAGAGGGAAGGTGGGGAGAGGAAGGCAGAAGAAACTGAGAGGGAAGGGAGACAGAAGTCAGTGTGAGATATGAAAAATATAATTTATAATTTATCAAGGGGTCACGAGGGTGGGAGGGGGAAGGGAGGATAAAAAGAGGAGCTTATACCAAGGGCTCAAATAGAATACAAATGTTTAAAAAATAATGATGGCAACATATGTATAAATATGCTTGATATAATTGATGTATGGATTGTTATAAGAGCTGTAAGAGGCACCAATAAATTTATATATATATAAATTATATATATTATATAAATATAAATTATATATATATATATAAACAAACAAGTAATCCAAATTGGTGGTGAGGTAGGTGTGGCAGGCCTGGCAGACCTGGTAGGGCATGATCAAGGGTAATGTAACTAAGAAGTATTGCTGAAACCCAGGTAGGGACAGAGTATGATAGTGGGACAGAAGGAAAGTCAAGGGAAATAGAGGAAAAAGCTGGGAGGCAAAGGTCATTTATAGATGTCTAGACAAAGACATGTACATATGCAGATATATATATGAGGATGGGGAAATAGATCTATGTGCCTATATTTATAGGTTTAGTATTAAGGTGGCAGAAGGACATTGGGCTTCTACTCAAGTACTCCCTCAATGCTTGAATACTTCCTTCTATTAAATTGGTATTCTATGATGCTCACCCTTCTGACAGAACTACTGAAGACAAAGTAGGTGAATAAGTAAATGTGGTGAAGAAAGCTGAAGGTGCCTGGCTACCAAAAGATATAGCATCTGGGGTCTTAACGGCTTGAAGATAAACAAGCGGCCATCTATCTCAGAAGCAACAAAGCCCACATGGAAGAACACAGCAGCCTGTGTGATCACGTGATTCTGAAGGGATCAGTTATCAGGCATCAAAGAACAAAAAATCATATAATTGGGTGCACACCTCCATGATACGATCGCTGAGGACAAATGGGTGCATAAGCAAATGTAGTGAAGAAAGCTGATCGTGCCCGGCTATCAAAAGAGATAGCGTCTGGGGTCTTAAAGGCTTGAAGGTAAACAAGCGGCCATCTAGCTCAGAAGCATCAAAGCCCACATGGAAAAAGCACACCAGTCTGTGTGATCACGAGGTGTCGAAGGGATCAGGTATAAGGCATCATCAGAACAAAACCATCTTACCATAGTGAATGAAGGGGGAAGTGCAGAGTGGAGACGCAAAGCCCATTTGTCAACCACTGGAGATGTCCTTGCAGAGGGGTCTAGGGGAGGAGATGAGTCAGTCAGGGTGCGATGTAGCACCGATGAAGAATACAGTTTTCCTCTAGTTCCTAAATGCTTCTCCCCACCTCCCCCCCACCCCCCACCCCACTATCATGATCTGAATTCTACCTTGCAAGTCTGGATAGAGCAGAGGATGTACACTGGTGCAGCTAGGAGCTGGAGGCATAGGGAATCCAGGGGAGATGATACCTTCGGGACCAGTGGTATGAGTGGCGATACTGGGAGGGTAGAGGGAGAGTGGGTTGGAAAGAGGGAACCGATTACAAGGATCTACATGTGACCTCCTCCCTGGGGGATGGACAACAGAAAAGAGGTGTAGGGAGACATCAGACAGGGAAAGATATGACAAAATAGTAATTTATAAATTATCAAGGGCTCAGGAGGGAGGGGGGAGCGGGGAAGGAGGGGTAAAAAAGAGGACCTGATGGAAAGGGCTTAAGTGGAGAGAAATGATTTGAAAACGATGAGGGAAATGAATGTACAGATGTGTTTTACAGAATTGATGTATGTATGGACTGTGATAAGAGTTGTATGAGCCCCTAATAAAATGTAAATAAAAGAGGAGAAAAAAAAAGAAAATGATTAGGGCAAAGAATGTACAGACGTGCTTTATACAATTGATGTATGTATATGTATGGATTGTGATAAGAGTTGTATGAGCCCCTAATAAAATGTTTAAAAATATATTTTCAATTGTATCTAGATTTCCTAGGGTTTTTCTTGACAGATGCTTTGGTCTGCTGTAGGCTACTGCATCCTACACAGATGTGGGTTGCATGGCTTACTTTCCTACACAGTTTCATTCTTTTTAAGTGCATACGTGTACATGAATTTCACAACATCTTTATAAAATTAATAAAACACCTGGTGTCTTTGGTGCCAGTTCTCCTTGCCCTCTTCAGCAGATGCCTGTCCAGCGGGTACAACTTGATGTCTCCTTGCGGTAGTTACATATCTATTGTCAATTTGAGACTTAAGAGCAAAGGGGTAGGGCTTCCCTGTCAAGCAGGTCATAGTCAATGAGGCCTCTGTGTGGACATTCTCCTGAGGATTCTGGGCACTCTAGTATTTCCTCCTTAGGGCAGGAGACATACTCTCTCTCGGCTCACTCCCTTGGAGACAGACTCTCCTGACAAGGCTCACTCCCTGCGAGACCTTTCTGAGGAGAAGCCACTGAAATTACCCTGAGGCACTGAGTTTCAGAGCTGAAGGAGCCACATGAAGACCCCTGCCAGCGCTGAGATGCTTCCACCATCACTGGATCCACAGACTTCCCACCCACTGACCTGTGATCTTCCTGCATTTGGTGTCATTGCCTGTGTTGCATGAGTCTGAAGAGGACTTTATGGATTGGTATCAGACAGATGGGCTAATATTGGACTTATTGACTTGATCTGGACTGGGCTGGGATGTTTTCTTAATGTACAATTACTCTTTATAAAAAGCTCTTTCTTATACACACATGAGTGTCCATGAATTTGTTTCTCTAGTCCACCCAGACTAACACACTCCTATAGGAGGAGTGTGACACGTTCGTTGACCCCCCCCCCCAGCCCCTCTTACTTCCTGCAGGAGCCAGAGGACACCAATCAAACTCCCGGCCATGGCATTTATTCCAGCTCATGGCAACCAATGGTAGCACTGAACGCTGTATAGTCTCCTTGATTGTAATCTTTACGGAAGCACATAACCAGGACTTTTTTCCCCTCTGGTGACACAGGTGAATTTGACCTGCCAGCATTTGGGGTCAGTCCTTGAGGGTAAACCACCTCAGGTGCCTCTAGGACAGCAATTCTCAACCTGTCAGTTGCGACCCCTTTGGAGGTCAAATGATCCTTTCACAGGGGTCATCCGATTCATAACAGTAACAAAATGACAGTTATGAAGTAACAACGAAAATAATTTCCTGGGGGGGGGGGTGTCACCACAACATGAGGAACTGTATGTATTAAAGGACCGTGGTGTTAGGAAGGCTGGGAACCACTGCTCTGGGAGATGAAGGAAGTGGGTGTAACCTGAACCCCCTGCTGTCAAGTCGCTTCCAACCCATAGCAGCCTGAGAGAACAGAGGAGAACTGGCCCCTTTGGGTTGCCGAGACTCTCAATCTTCGAAAGAATAGCCAGCCTCATCTTTCTACTGAGAAGTAGCTGGTGGATTTGAACTGCTGACCTCGTTGGTGACTTTGGAAGCAATCCCAGGCAAAGTGCCACCAGCATCTTTCCACTTGTTCCAGCCCAGTATGGAAGCCCTTTACCCATCGAGCATTGCCTTGTGTGGGCAGGTAAGTCAGCCTAGTGCTGGGGTCCAGTAAGCAGCGTACCAGGTCCTCACACCAAGCCCAGCACCCTCCAGCCTAGGCTTTCTCAGTAGTGAAGGGGCGATTTGGGTCTCGTTGTGTGTACCTCTTTCATTGTTCTTACTTAAGTATTAACTGTGTGAAATAATAAACTACTTTTGGCTTTTGTTTGTTTTCTAATATTTAAAAATGGTCATTAGGAGAGCAAACTGGTTGTTAAATGATCTGGATCCCCCACTGGTCACAGTCACTGTGAACTGGCATCCACTTGACATACTGATGAAGGGTTGGAAACCCAGGGCCACAGGGTGGCACAGAGTCAGGGGCTTGGTTGCTACCCATAAAGGGCTGGTGATTGAAGCCCACCAGCTCTGTAAGGGAGGGAGGCAGGGAGATGGCCGTCTGTGCCCCTAGGGGGCAGCTCAACTCTCCTATCCGGTCACGATCCGAGGCTTATCTGTGGTATCCTCAGTATGGTGGGCACTATTTGAAAGGAGTGCCCCCGAGCCGTTTCTATTAACCACTGCCATTTCCATTACCAGCTGTAAGAGATCGTTCACCAAATTAAACAGAAATTTTCGGCGCCAAACAAGCTAAGAGCTGTAGCCAGGGTGATGGCACGGGCTAGGGTTACTGGCTCCAGAGCTTTCTTAAACTGCTGTCTCCCTCTCTTCCTACCCGGGTCCCACCCAGGTCCACCTCTGCCTCCCCATTCCAGTGGGCCGCCAGTCAGGGGCCTGTGGCTCCTGCTACCTGCACCATCCCCCACCCAACTGGTCAAGACTCCAGTCCCCTTCCTTCCTGACTTTCCGTGTTTAATAGGCATAGAACAACGGCTGCTGGCACTTTTCCGGAGTCTCGCGAACACAGTGGTTCTCAACGTTCCTAATGCCTCGACCATTTATTTCAGTTCCTCGTGTTGTGGTGACCCCCCAACCATCAAATTATTTTCGTTGCTACTTCACTGTCTTTTTGCTACTGTGATGGATCGGGCGACACCTGCTAAAGGGTTGTACGACTCCCCAAAGGGGTCGCGACCCACAGTTGTGAACCGCTGCTATAAGCGGCTCTTCAGGAGGAGCTGGGCCAGGGTCTCAGTTCCCTCGAGCTGCATCGACACAAGCGGGAGTTTTCAGTAACAGGGATGGATGTTGTCACCCTTTGGGAAGCTGCACACTACTGAAACACACCGCCTTGTGAAATTGCAGCCACAGAGACTGCTCAGTTTCTCCAGTGGTAGCACTTCCGTTCTTGGCTTCACCGACCAAGAATTCACCGGAAGCCTGGTTTGTGATCCAAATGGGATTTTAGAAGGGACGGGAGGAAGTCTCGGGTTTTACAGGCTCAAAAGTGTCCACACTCTCTCAGGTAAGCCTGCCCAACGCGCGGAAGCCACGCTGGGGCCCACCACTGACCGTGGCCAACCCACCTGAGGCCGCGAGCGAGCTGCAGGCCCGAGCCAGGAGCGGGCCAGAAGGACGGGAGAGAATCCTCACGGGCCAGTCAGAGCGTGAGAGGAGAGGCTGTGGGCTCTGAATAGGCCTGGAGCTCCAGCACGTGCACCCTGAGCTGGCCCAGAGCAGGGACTTGGGGGGGCATGGGGGGGGGGGCTGCCCAGGTAGCCAGCAGCAGAGTAAGAGAGCAGCCTTCTGGCTGCCAGGATCTTTAAAGCCTCTGCAGCTGAGGAGGCGTGGTTGATAGTACTGATCAACCCCATTGACTGCATTAAGCACACCTGGGTGGGGTCATGAGCTTGGATCTAGTTTGGGCTGCCCAGATGTGATCCCCGTCTGTGGGAGGGGGGGGGGCGGAGACTGAATTGGAGCATGCCCAGTTAAAGTCTTTATGAGTGGCCAATGATTGCCTGATTCTCTTCTAACCTCCTTTGTGGCTGTGGCGTGGGAGGGACAACCTCTGCCCCTGTCTGACTACCTAGCAAGGTCACACAGACTAGGCCGTCAAAAAAGTAGACCTGCTTTGTAAAGATGGCCAGGGAACTCATTAGAGATGTGAGACTCTCCTAGATCATTAGTTCCCAAACTTACTTGGCCTTCCACTCCCTTTCCAGGAAAAAAAAAAAAAAGTTACTCAACGCCCCTGGGGCAATGAACACCTTCTGTACACTAGCCCAGAATCCAGGGTGAAGTGCAGGTATCTGCTCTCCCAGCCCCGCTGGGTCACTCCAGCACACCCCTGGGGACAATGTCACACACTTTGGGAAACCAAGCTCACTGCCTGCTTCACAGAGCCCCTATAGGAGAGGGCAGAACTGCCCTGTGGGTGTCTGAGACTGTAAATGTAAGGTCTTTCAGAGACAGATTTATTGAGGGAGATGAGGTGTGTAGGGAAGAGGAAATCAAAGGAAATTAGGTGAAGGGGGTTTAGAATAGCCAGATAAAGAAAGGTTAGGGTTGGCCCTTTATCTAAAGCCTGAGAATCAGCGAATTCAAAAGTATAGAGACCACAAGAGCTGCTATTGGGTGGGGGTGGGGGGGGTGGAGAACAGCATTTCAGGGAGCGAGCAGGGGTGAGGAGTGAGAGGGAAGAGGGAGCACAGAGGAAATTCCACGGTATGTATATAGGCGTGGGGGGCCATCTATAAATTCTGTAGAAATGATGAATCTAGAGCATCTGTCTGGTGGGTGCGGATAACTCCCATGGCCGGGCGCCAGCTTCAGCGTACTGACGTCACATAATTGGGCAGAAGATGGGCAGAGCATGCTTTGAAAACAGAAAAAAGCTTCATCTGCTGCTATCCCTGGGCACCCTGTCACTAGACCCTCCTAGAGCAACTAGCCACGGGCGTAGAAAGCCTCGTCTCTCTCCCGAGGAATGACCGGTGATTTTAAACTGCTGACCTTTCGGCTAGCAGCCCCACGCCTAACCACTACGTCACCAGGGCTCCTTCTTTGGGAAACACCCGTGTACGTCTTGTAATGTCTAATGTATCTACCCGGAGCCCTGATGACATAGAGGGTATGCATTGGGCTGCTGATCGCATGTTCAGCAGTTCGAAACCACCCTCCACTCTGAGGCAGAAAGATGAGGCTTCCTGCTCCCATAATCAGTCACAGTCTCGGACACCCAGTGGGGCAGTTCTCCACTGCTCTATCGGACTGCTATGAGTTGGAATCGAATCGACTTGATGGAGAGCATATCTACCAATTCTAAAAATCTATAATTTATTGTGATTCATTTTCTCCTTATAAATAGTCACAATCATAACTGATTTTGTATTCGAATTGTTATATTCTTTTTCTTAAGAGCTCTGGCCACTGAACTGGTAAGCTTTGGGCTCCACAAAACTTAGATCTGCCCTTAGTTAAGACTCCTTTCCCCTGTGGCTCCCTGCCCATCCCTGCCACACACTACCAGAAGACTGGATTTCTCAGTGATTGTTTCCTGTCATTCTCATTTACTTTGATAATCTCCTATTTAATACCAGCCAAATTGTCCGCCCCCCCCCCATGCATTAAATTCTTATAAAATCAGCAGAGGAGATTTGGGGGGTTGTGTGTGTGTGTAGAGCAGAAGACTTATAGGCATATAACATTTGGTCTGATTAAAAGCTAAAATACGCCCCATTGTTTCATTCCATTCTTTAGTAGGGAAGGGAATTCCGCCTTTGAAAGAAACTGGCTCAGTGACTCATTTTAAAGATTCAACTCAGCCTTTAGCTCAGTCATTTTGTTTTTAATAAAAAGGAAGTTTTACTTCTTAGAAAGGTTGGAAGCTTTTCATTGTTGAAAGAAAGAAAGGGGGAAAAAATCCAAGGAACCTGGTCAGAGTTGCATGGGTTTATATGGACTTCCAAGAGAGTAGTGACGGAAGATTGCTAAGATACACTGCCCAGCTAGTAGGTAATAGGGTGTATGAGGTTGGATTTTCTAGAAAAACGAAACCGAAAATCAGGGACACTCATATATATGAAAGAAATTTTTATCAAGAACTAATTTTATATCCAAAAAGCATCCCAGCCCAGTCCAACTCAAGGCCATAGGTCTGACACTAGCTAGAGTCCTCTTCACTAGTGCGAATCGCTAGCTTCACATAGAGGTGGGCTGATGACGCAGAACGGCGGAGCAGGACCCAGGAAGATCACAAGCCAGCGGGTGCAGACTCTTATGAATCCAAGGTCAGTGGGAAGATGGTGGTGTGACAGTTCTCAGGCTTGGGCAGCTCAGATGGGACCACCCTTGAAGGCCAGCACAGAGTCCCAGTGCGGAGGACAGTGAAGGGTGAGAGAGAGAGAGAGAGAGAGAGAGAGAGAGAGAGAGAGATAGTCTCACCACCACACTCCCACGGAGGCATCATCAGGTGGTGACCTGCTTAATAGGTTGGACTCCACCCCTACACTTTCACACAGGTGCAAGTTGACATAACATCTAAGTGTCAAGGGGACATTGGTGGCTCACTGGTAGAATTCTTGCTTTCTGTGTACCTCAAACAAATCCATCTCCCTTCTGTGTCTTGGCTCTGATGCTGAACAAGTTTCAGCAACATGCTGAATCTAAACTAAGGGACTAGGAAGACAAGCTTGGTGGTCTACTTCTAAAAATTAGCCAATGAAAACTATGTAGCTCACAGCAGTGGGACCTGCAAGCCATCATAGGAACAACACAGGACCAGGCAGGGTCTTAGTGTGCGCAGGTTTCCAAGGATTGAGGGGAAATTTGATGACAACTAATAACAAAAACAATAATGCTTTCTGAAAATGGCGAGGCTTGAAGCACTTGCTAATGAAGATCAGGGATTGCAGCCTTCAGTGTGAATTACAACTCAACGTAAAAAAAACCCCAAATCCTCACAATGGGGCCAGTAGGCAACATCACGGTAAATGGAGAAAAGGTTGAAGTTGCTAAGGATTTCATCTTGCTTCGGTCTGTGCTCAGTTTTCACGGAAGCAACAGTCAAGAGATCAAATGACTTGAGTAAAATGCATTGAGTAAATCTGCCACACGAGACCTCTCGAAAGTGTTAACAAGCAAAGGTGTTGCTTTGAAGACGAAGGCACACCTGACTCAAGCTGTAGTCTTTTCAGTGGCCTTGTATGCCTGGGGAAGTTGGACGTTCAATGAGGAAGATCAAAGGTGAATCTAGGCACTTGAGTTTTCCTGCTGGCGAAGAATATTGGAAGTACCACGGAGTGCCAAAAGAATGAACAAAGCTGTCTTGAACAAAGTCGAGTTAGAATGCTCCTTAGAGGCGAGGATGGTGAGAGTTCGGCTCCTGTACTTCATCAGCAGAAGCAGGCCTTGTCATTAGCCCTCGGAGAAGGACATTGTGCTCAGTAAAGCAGATGGTCAACAAGAAAGAGGAAGGCCTGTGATGAGACGGGTGGACATTGTAGCTGCGACAATGGGCACAAACATAATAGCAACGGTGAGGATGTCACATGACCAGGCAGTGTCTTTCGTTCTGTTGCGCAGAACTGAGTCGGAACTGACTCGACAGCATTTAACAAGGACAGTAGCAGTCCGTGATGCTGTGACGGTTCCTGAACCAGACATGTCTACAGATATTTTCTGGTCTGATTATTTTTCTGCAAACTTGAGATACTCTAAACCAGTGTTTCCCAAAGTGGGTGACACTGCTCCCTGGAGGTCAGTGGAGTATTCCAGCGGACAGCAAAGGCAGATCCTTATAACACTTTACCCAGGCTTGTGGGAGATGGTGCAAACATTTTTAATGGCCAGGGGATGCTGAGTAATGTGATTTTATTTTTTTCTGAAATGGGGGTGGTAGGCCAAATAAGTTTGGGAACCTATGATAAAGAGAAAGTAATGATGACCTTACAAGTCGTGGTGATGCTGTCAGGTAAACATTGCTAACAACAAGGTTAGTAGTTCAAACCCACCAGCATCTGCTTGAGCGAAAGCTGAGGCTGTCTACTCCCATAAGGATTTACAGCCTCAGAAGCCCTCTACAGGATCAGCATGAGTCAGAATTGACTCAATGGCAGCGGGTTTTATGACCTTATGCTCTGAGAGGAGGTATGAAGCTCTCATTTGATTTTCCTTCTTTGGTTCAACTCCCACCTCCTCTGACTCCCATGTGCTTGACCTGTGGCTTCAATGCACATGCATCCTACTAACATCCGTAGTGTTGCCTTTTAGGTATATGTGTATCTAACTTATTTTAACATGCTATTCTGATCTGGGTGAAAGTTCACAGAGAAAATGCACACTTCGCATCGTGGCGTTGACTGCAATTCCCTGTTACTATTGGGGATCCTGTCAACTAGACACTCCAGGCTAAGGGCAAGAGTGGAGTCCAATTCACCGATCAGCTTGCAACCTGATGAAACATCCTTGTGGGTGTGACCTTTTGTACAGGAGAGAAATGGAGCAGAGATGATCTTTCTCTTTGGTTCTTCCCCTCCTGCTGGAGCGGGGTCCTGCATCTGGATTGTTGATTTCCTGTCACATGGCCTGTGGATCCCAGGCGTTATCAGCGGACTACTGGTGGTGGATTCATCTGGGAAGCCGTGGATTCATTTATTTCTGCATCCACCAGCCTGTGCCTACGGCCTGCCCCACTGCTTTGCCATCTTGTTTCCTGTCCTTAGGCTTCCACGATCAGGAAAAGCCTGACTTGAATCAGGCTGGACTTACCTACTTCTGTAACTCCCCAAGCCATTTCTTGATATAAATCTCTCTATATACTACCACATACAAGCATCACCGATTTTGCTAACCCTAACACACACACACACACACACACACACACACACACACACACACACACAGAGTAACAGCACCTCTTCCTGCTTACTCCCTGTGTTTGCCATTTCCATTCCTCCTTTTCTGCCTTCTGAGCTTTAGCCCTGGGCAAATGCTGCCCTTTTGATCTTATCTGGTCGAATGTACTAAGGAATGCATACCTCCCTGGTGTTATTGTCACCTACCATATAACTTAGAATCCCTGGTGGTGCTGTCAGGAAATGTTGGCCTGCTAACTGAAAGTCAGCAGTTCAAATCCACCAGCTGGTTTTCAGAAGAAAAGTGAGGCTATCTGCTACTTTAAATATTTACAGCCTCAGAAACCTTATATGGGGTCAACATGAATCCAAATTGACACAGTGGTAGTGGGGGGGAGGTTGCATTTGGCTGAGAGTGGAGACTCGATGGGGATTTCAGTTCTAGGGTATTTCAGAACCATAGTCTCAGGAGCCCCATCAGTCTTTATTTGACCCGTAAGTCCGACTTTTTTCTGATTCTGAGTCTTGCTTCAATTTTTTCTTCCAATCTATCCGGGACTTCCTATTGTGATCCCTTTCAGAAGGTCAGCTGTAGGAGCCAGTACCATCCAGTTCTTCTGGACTTGGGACCATGGAGGCTGAGGTCTCCATGGTCCATTTGTTCTTCGGACTAATTGTTTCTGGGCAGCTGGCTTGTCTTTATTCTTTGTTACAGATGGGAGAGGCCAATCGGTGCGTCTTACATGGCTGCTCACAGGCTTTTAAGACCCAATGGCAACTCATCAAAGCAGGATGCAGAACATTGTCTCTGTGGACTGTTATGCCAATTGAACGTTAATGGTCTCTGAGATTATGACACTGAGCTTTGAGTCCCAGTGACTCATTCCCTCAAGTGTTTGGTTGTGGCCAAGGAGTTTTCATAATTTTGCCCTTGGTCTGCTCCTCTGTACTCATGGCTGTATTTGTATCAATACAAATGTTTGTATAGATATATCTTTTTCCACACCTGTGTATGTTATGCCCTGGTGGTGTAGTGGTCAGAAGCTGGGCTGCGGATCCCCAAAGTCAATAGTTCGAAACCACTGGCTGCCCTGTGGGGAATAAAGGAGGCTCTTTGCTCCCATAAAGAATTACCCTCTCAGAAACTCACAAGGGCAGTTCTTCCCGTCCTATAAGGTTGATATGCATCAGTGTCAACTCGATGGCGGTGATTTTGGTTTCTTGGTTGGGAGTAATCATACTCCCATTCATCTTCCCATTCCTGTTCAGCTGTGTGCCTATCGATAATCCGTGCATCTATTATTGTTATTACTATTATTGTAGAATCGTCTATGTAATAGTGTTTAACTCTTTGTTGCCTTTAATTTTTGTGTTCCTCCCGGTGTCTTCCTTTGCCTTGATCATTGGGGCTGACCTTCCTTTTGTATTTTGCCTTACCTTTTCCCCAAGTTAATATGTGTCTGCCCTCTAGTCAGCATCCTATATCCTACCCCTAGTCATCCTCAAAGAATGGCTCTGTGTAGACATTTTCTTGACTTTTAATAATATTGGCTGTTCTTTTGTCGTGGATTAATTTCACTCAGCGTAATGCCTTCCAAGTTTGTCCATGTTATGAAGTGTTTCACAGATCTAGTTAACGTTGGGTTAGTATTCCATTGCGTGTATCATTTGTTTACACACTTATCCATGGAGGGGCACTGAACGGCTGTTCCAACATTTTACTGTTTTGGGTGATGCTGTGATGTTCACGTCATGGCTCTTATTTCCCTAGGATATTTATCTAGCAGTGTGACTGTGGAAGCTTATGGTATTTCTATTTCCAACATTCACATGTCTGCGGGAAGCACCACTCCGTCCCCTACACTGATTGCACCATTTCATAGCCCCATCGGCAGGACATGCGGGTTTGTCGCTCCACACCCTCGTCAGAAGTTATTTCCTGCTTTTGTGAACTTTGAGATTAATGCGGAGAGATGATATCCTTGTTGTTTTGATTTACATCGCTCTAACGACTGAAGAACATGGCATTTCTTCATGTATCTGTTGGCCCTCTGAATGTCTTTTTTGGTGAAGTGGCGGTTCATGTCCTCTGCTCACTTTCTAATTAGATTGTTTGTCTTTTGGGTTGCTGCGATGTTGAATTTTTCTATAAATCTTAGAGAGCAGTTCCTTGCTGAAATGCCAAACATTTCCCTCTTTTGGTGAAGTCTCCTGGTGTTGTATTTGGCTGGGTTTTCTTTCTTTCTTTGTTTTTAAAAAGTCATTTTGTTGGGGCTCGTACAACTTTTATCACAATCCATCCATCCATCCATGTGTCAAGCACATTTGTACATTTGTTGCCATCATCATTCTCAAAACATTTTCTTTCTACTTGAACCCTTGGTATCAGCTCATTTTTCTCTCTCCCTCCCCCATCATCCCTCACAAACCCTTGATAATTTACAAATTATTATTTTTTCATGTCTTACACTGACCAATGCCTCCACTTTTCTGTGGTCCATCCCCCTGGGAGGGATTATATGTAGATCATTGTGATCAATTTCCCCTTTCTCCCCCCACCTTCCCCTTCCTATCCTGGTATGGCTACTCTCAATATTTGTCCTGAGGGGTTTAACTGTCCTGGATCCCCTGTTTCCAGATCTTATCTGTACCTGTGTACATCCTCTGGTCTAGCAGGATTTGCAAGGCAGAACTGGGGTTGTTATAGTAGGGGATGGTTGTAGAGAGGTATTCAAGAACTAGAGGAAAGTTATATGTTTCATCGGTGCTATACTGCACCCTGGCTGGCTTGTCTCCTCTCCCTGACCCTTCTGTAAGGGAATGTCTAGTTGCCTACAGATGGGCTTTGGGTCTCCACTCCACACTCCTCCTCATTCACAATGCTATATTTTGTTCTTTGATGCCCAATACCTGATCCTATCAACATCTTGTGATTACACAGGTTGGTGTGCTTCTTCCCTGAGGGCTTTGTTGCTTCTGAGCTAGATGGCTGCTTGTTTATCTTCAATCCTTTAAGACCCCAGACATATCTTTTGATAGCTGGGCATCATCACTTTCTTCACCACATTTGCTTATGTACCTGCTTTGTCTTCAGCAATCATGTTGGGAAGGTGAGCATCATGGAATGCCAGGTTAATAGAGCAAAGTGTTCTTGCGTTGAGGGAGTACTTGAGCAGAGGCCCAATGTCCATCTGCTACCTTAATACTAAACCTATAAGTATATGTACATAGATCTATTTCCCCATCGTCATATATATTTACATTTGTACATACTTGCATTTAGACCTCTATAAACACCCTTTGCCACCTAGTTTTTTCCCTCTATTTCCTTTTACTTTCCTCCTGTTCCGCTATCATCTTTAGCCTTCATTTGGGTTTCAGTAATTCCTCTCAGTTACATTGCTCTTGATCATGTCCTACCAGGCCTCCTACACCCTCCTCACCATCTATTTTAGATCACTTGTTGTTCCCTTGTCCCTAGGCTTGTTAACACCACTTCCTTTCCCCTTTGGCTGGGTTTTCTAGAGAAGCAAAATCAGTTGACAAGTTGACATGTATTTCACTACCAAGGAGTTGATTCGGACTCAAAGTGGCCCTGGTAGAACTGCCCCTGTGGGGTTTCCAGCATGTAACTCTTTATAGTAGTAGAAAGCCCCGTCTTTTTTCCCTTGGAGCGTTTGGTGATTGCCAAGTGTGGACTTTGTGGTTAGCAGCCCAACTCCTAACTACGATGCCACCAGGGCTCCTTCATAGATGCTTAAGAAAGGAACTGGTGTCAAGAAAGCACCCCACACAGCTGCAGAGCGAGTAAGCCCAGTCCAAATCAAGTCCACATCAGATGCCCTTCCTCACTCATGCAGCTAGCAGAGCAATGAAATAAGAAGCAGGCTGATGGAGACTAAGTCAAGGGAACCCAAAGTTGACAGACAACTTTCCGGCCTCTGACAGCACCTTGGGTAAACAGGCCACATGGTGGCCACTGTCCCAAGAAGCAAGACACAAGATCCAGGCCATCAGGAATAATTAGGGAATGTCAGTTCTCATATACATATCAGACAGGCAAGTAGACGTCATAAAACTGTGACCTGATTGAGAGGCGAGTTCCACCTATCATAGATGAGCATACATGGTGAATTTTTAAGAGGTCTCCGCTACTTAGTTTGTCTTTACCAGTTCCTATGATTTTAATTATGTTTGACAGTTTGGTTTTATCATATATCAGGGTTCCCTAAGTTTTCCCCTACCTTTTTGTTGGAGATCTTTATAGTTTTAGGTCTTAACTGTAGACCTTCGATTGATCCCGAGTTAGTTTCTGTAGATGGTGAGAGATAGGGATTGTTTCCTTTTTCTGCAAATGAAAGTCGTTTTCCTACTATCATTTGTTAGAGACCACCTCTTCCTCATTAATGGATTTCAGATCTTTGTCAAAGACCAGCTGTCCATACGTTGATGGATTCTCAGTTCTGTTCCATTGGTCTATAATGTATCTGTTGTGCCAATCTCAGACCATTTTGACCACTGAGGCTGTAATGTAGGTTTGGAGATCAGGGAGCGTAGGCCTGATTTCTTCTTTAGTAGGTTTTTTCCTTCTTCAGTAAGGTTTTGCTTTTCAGTATTTTTCTTCTCCATATGTAAGTGACTCATCTTTCCACCTTGATCTAGTTATCTAATTTACATGAGTGATTTGTCATATTAATATTGTTGTTTCCTAATTTTTTCATTCAATACTGTTTTTCCAAATCTATGCTGATTCACATATCCTTTGTGATTCTGATGTAGTATTGTAAAGATCTTAAATTATGTCAGTTATCTGCTAACATATGTTACATAATTTGTAACATGCGGTTACATAATTTCATGTCAACTTGAAAAAAAAGTCTAGGTGTGGAGTCGAGCCTGTCAATCAGGTCACAGCCTGATGATGCCTTCTTTGGGGAGTGACTTTCTCATGAGGATTCTGGGAACTTCCTCTTTCTCCCTGGAAGCAGGCCACACACTCTCTCTCTGCCTTCCTCTTCCTGTTGACAAGCCTGGGAGACTTGCTGAGACCTGCGAGGAGCCCCTCTCTCTGCTTCACTTTCCTGCTGGTGAGACACTCAGAGAGCTGGAGAAGCCATGGGGAGACCCTCACCAACACTGAGCTGTTTCCACCACCACTGGAGTCCCAATTTTTACCCACCAGCCTGTGATCTTCCTGCATTTTACATCAAGGCGTGTGCTGCGTGAGTCTGACGAGGGAATCATGGGCTCATATAGAAGTTATGGGCTAATATCAGACTTATGGACTTGATATGGACTGAACTCAATATACAATTACTCTTCCATACAAAGCTTTCCTATACATAATTGACTGTCACTGTATTTGTTTCTCTAGTCAACCCAGACTAATGCAATGTATATACATATATGCACAGTTTATCCCTATCTACTAGATCAGTATTTTACCACTTTACTATAATTTAGGTCCTCTTACTTGCTCCAATTTGTGTTGTTGTTGTGAGCTGTCAATTGAGTCCTACTGACCCTGTAAGACAGAGCAGACCTGCCTTGCAGGGTTTCCAGTGCTGTCCATCTTTGCAGAAGAGCCCTGGTGCTGCAGTGGGTAAGCCCTTGGCTACTAGCAAACTGGTTGGTTGGTGGTGCCCACCAGCTGCTCTGTGGGAACACTTGTGGCCGTCTGGTTCTGTGAAGATTGACAGCTTTGGATGCCCTAGAGGCGGTCTTATTCTGTCCTTTCGGGTCAGAAGCAATTCAACAGCAGTGGGCTGGGTTTGGGGCTCTTCCTAGAAGTAGACTGCCTCATCTTTCTCCCACAGAGCAACACTTAGGTTTGAACTACCAACCTTCCAGTTAGCCACCAAGTGCTTACTCGCCACACACACACACACACACACACACACACACACACACACACACACACACAATCCATGCCCCACCACAGGGTTCCTGATACAGTCTAAGCATCCCTACTCAGGTCAAAAGCCATACAAATGTTCTCATTTTTGCTTTTTAACTGTCAAAAAGTTTTATAAACCAAAAGAAGTAATCATTCAGTGTACTTAATTATTTTCCCTTTTGACTGCTTGTTCTTTATTCCTAGTTTTCCAGATTTCCTTCTGTTATCATGATTTCTGCCTGAAGAGCTTCCTTCGGCAATTCTTTGAGAGATCTCTTGGTGTGAAGCTCTGTTTCTCTCCTGTCTTTATTTTGTAAATGATGTTAAACATTTTTTTTGCTGGACATTGATTCCTGGGTTGACAAGTTTTGTTTTTTTTTCTTTCAGCAGTTGAGAACCTTTTATTTTAGCAAGCAGACAGCCCATTTGCACCGAGCGCACACTTCCTGGCCTGCTTTTGTGGGTTGTGGTTTGAGTGGTAATTTAATTTCTGAACACTTTCGCAATGCTATTCTGGTCTGCCCCACTGTGCGCTGCTCAAGAGGCCGCTTTGAGACCTAGGTGGTATTCCACACCTGCGGTCAATTCTACAGCTCTTGCTAGGCTGACACTGGCCAGGTTTTGCATGGGTCACTGAGGATTCAAACTTAGGTCTGAAAGATCTCTTGATCTGCTCCCGCTCTCGCTCGTATGGGGAGGGGATGTGGCCTTCTGGTGAAGGGTGGGTCTAGCCCGGGGGCCATTGTGCTCGGTGCCAAGGCACCGCTGTCTCTGCTTGTATTCTCAGCAAGGCTCTGCCCTGTGATCACTGCTGCTGCTGCTGCTGCTGCTTCAGTGGAAAGCAGGGGCACCACTTTTCGGCTGACAATGACGCCCACCAAACCCTGCAGCAGGATGGGGGAAAGGCTGGTCTGGCCTTGTGTCTCCTCGGAGCAAGACCAATACCAAATTGACTGTCATAGACTTGATTCAGCCTCCTAGCAACCCTGTGGGACATTGTAGACCTAACCCTTTGGGTTTGAGACAACTCTTCATGGGAGTAGAAACCCTCATCTTTCTCTTGAGAGTGGTCTTGAACTGCTCATCTTGCTGTTCGCAGCCCAAAGGATCATAACCCACTGCGCTGGATAAACACTGCAGCATGTAAAGTCACCGTCTGGTTTTCTGTCTAGGAAGCCAAAACCCCCCAAGCCCACTGCCATCAAGTTGATTTTGGCTCATAAAGACCAATTGCCTGGCAGCAGGAAGGTTCCCGAGACGGCAGTCTTTGGGGAAGCAAACTGTCACCTTTCTCCCAGTCCAAAGCACCCCCCAACTGGTTCTCACCAAGGTGCTTTCCTACCCAAGGCCCCTCCCGGGTTCCTCCTCTTGCTTGCCACCCCCCCCCCACACACACACCCACACAGCCTTTTTATCTTCTGGTCTATAGCGCTGTGCGAGTGGTCTGGGGTCTGGCGGCTGCAGTGCTCAGATCAGAAGAGGGAAAACCAACAACCGACTCAACCCCAGGACACTCATTGTTGGGTTGGCCCTTGCGCCCCAAATTCCTCAGCCTATTCACCATCCTCCCTTCTCCCTTCACAATCTAGTCCTAGTTGATAACTACATGATATACACACTTATCATTCATGTTATATGTTTTATATATATGTGACATATTAGAATTTAATTGACAGGAGGAATCGAGTGACATGTACTTATTCATATCTTGAGCAAAACCGGGGCTCTCTCTTTGGTTCCGGATTGTCTTTAAACATACACATTTTACAATTTCAGACAGTTCCTCTATTATGTCCGTAGCAGTGAGGCTGCTGACCCTCATTCATAGATGTCTTCCCATGTACTTATCAAACAGGCCTGTCATCAAACTATCTTTCTGACATTTCGGTCTAGTGGCTTCAAGAGTATGAAGGGGCTTCAAAAGCTTAAGCAAAAATGTCGCTTTCCTTACAAATGTTTGGAGGTCCTGATAGGGCCTTCAAGGTGTGGTTTGTCTGTGCTCACGCCCAGGGACTTTATGCAGCTGTTTCAATTCTCCACCTCACTAAGGGATGGACCCACCGTCACTTTGTCTCATCCAGGCAGCGGTTCTCAACCTGTGGGCTGTGACTCCTTTGGGGGTTGAACAACCCTTTCCCAGGGGTTGCCTGCTTCATAACAGCAGCAAAATGACAGTGATGAAGTAGCAACGACAATAATTTTATGGTTGGGGGGAGGTCAGCACATGAGGAACTGTATGGAAGGGTTGCGGCATTAGGAAGGTTGAGAACCTCTGCTTAAGTCAATCCTTGTGCCCACACACCTGCACCTACAAACAGGAAAAACTGAAGTGTAAATCTGTTTAAATACTTACAAGACTTGTACATGAAACCTATAGGATTGCGGAGGGAAAAAAAAATCAAAGAGGACTTAAATAAATGGGAGTAGTCTTGGATTGGAAGGTGTAGTTGTCAATTCTCCCAAATGGATTTATAAATACAATGCATTCCCAAACTAATTCCCCAAGACTTTGAAAACAAAAATTCATCTAGGGATTGGCAAACTGATTCTGCAGTTTAAATGGAAAAGCAGAGCTAACCTAAGCAAGAGTAGCTTGTTCGGATGACCCGTGGGGGGCCCATTGTCCAGGTTTACTATAAAGCAGCTGTTATCAAAATAATGTGATAGTGGGAAAGCATAGAGACCAGTAGAAATCCAAAATCAAACCAAACTCACAGCCACGGCATTGGTTCCGACTCATGGTGACCCTGTCGGACAGTGTAGAACTGCCCCGGTGGATTTCTGAAACTGTAACTTCACGGGAATGGAAAATTTTGTCATTCTCCTGCAAAGCAGCTGGTGGTTTCCCAACGCTGACCTTGAGGTTAGCAGCCCGGCGGGCAACCACTCCGCCCCCTGGGCTCGTAGCGCCACTTCTCCCCAAAGAACCAACGAACTCACGGCCGTGGATTCAATTCTGACTCACAGCTACCCTGGGTAGCGGTCAAATACTGACCCACACAAATATGCCTCTTTCTAAACAATATTGCAAAGGACATGTATTTAGGAGTAGCCTTTAAAACGAATGGTTCTAGAATCCTGTCGTGTGATGCTGTAGACTACAATGCCCATGGTCACGGCTTCCTGAAGCCTTGAACAAACAAACAACCTCATGTTTATCCAGAGGTATTGACTTTGATGCAATTACTACTGCTTGATTCTCCACTCACTAAATGCTATCTTTTGGTTAAAATGCTTAAACGATTACTCATAAGGTATCTTTTAATACAAGACACTGCAAACGCTTTTGAAAGCAGGGGCCGTGGACAGTCAATCTCTCACAAATACAATAAATTTCTACCTTAATGCTGGGTTGTCTGAAGGCTTAGAAAGCCTGCTCTCCGGGAACTTCCTGTTGGCTATTGCCAGGAACCCAGGAAGACAAGCTTTAGGGCTTAAACTACCTACTGCATCTTCCCCTCAGATCCGCTCTTTTATCCCCGTCCATCAACAGCTAGCACCCAGCCAAGAGTGGCTGATGAATTTCTAAGCAGACTCTCTTAAAGGGGCTAACTTAGCATCTCTGAGGTTTTGTTCCTTGTGATCATTGCACATCTAGTAATCACATGATCACCTTTAATATTCTGATGGTTTTATTAACAAGTATATAATACATATATTGCATACTATATATATGAGGACTGTACAGTACAAATTTATGTTCACAGTTTGACATGACAAAATGTCATTACTGAATTCCCATTGGACTACAGAGTAGAAACAGAGAAGGTACATCAAACATTCACATCTTTAGTAAGAAAGATTACCAAAATGTTTCAGTATCTGCAAGTATACTAATGCATGCTAAAAACCTTTACCCATTCAGTCTTATTAGCTTATAAAATATATTACACTTTATTAAAAATTTCTGCATAGTTTATACAAGTATTAAAGTACTGTAAATGTAATAATCCTGCTACAGCTGCAGGTCTGGTTTAAGAGATGCTAAGCAGAAAAGATTATTGTGACCCTCTAACACTAAGTACATAACAGCAAAAAAAAAGTGCTATTATTTGTAAAACAAAATATTGTTGTAGCCCTCGTTTAATGCACGTCAGATGGCTTTGTAAATGTATTATTTCCGAAGGACATTTGCAATCATTTAGGAATTGTTAACCTCGAACCAAGAATAAAGACAGACTCACGGCCACGTCATGTGTGACAGGAATTCCTTCAAGACTCTGCTCTGTATTTCCAAACTGACCGAATTACGGTCAAGCCACAGCTCTTAGAACAATCTCGTCAGGAATGATGTGCAGATACACAGGTATCAGCTGTACAGCCTTTGAAATTCCACAATAGTGCAATACTGATAGTGCAGATGGGTGTTTAATAAAATAGACATACTTCTCTAGTTCCCCTGTCAATTCTGTTCAAAGGCTCTTGAAACTTCTGCGATCTAGCATCTCCTTAATTGAACTGAGCTGTGCCGACAATCACCTTTGCCGAACGACGCAATTTACACTAATGCCCATGTATGGTGTCGGTTCACATCGTAAAACTAGAAAATTGGGTGGGTGCAGATTGAATTGCTCAGACTGCTTCCCCAAGATGGCACCCAGGGAAAAATAATCAAAAAATTTTATTAATGAGAAGTGACATGATGCTGACTTCGTGTTTAAAATCCTCGCCAGTTTCCCATTTCACCATGAAACCACCGTTGATGGGCAACAATGGCACACCATTAAAACCACACATTCAAGGCATCCTAAGATTATCTTGTGTTTGAGGTCTTCCACAATAACAGCTAAAAATGACTACAAGACTAAATTTCTCAACTATCGTAGTAAAATACAAATATATATAGAAGAAAAATTTGGTAAGCGCCAATTCGGAAACTGAAGCATACAGAACAGCATGGGACAGCCCATGGCCTCTCTGGATTGCTTTTCTTTTCAAAGTGGGAAAATGGATTTTTGTCAAGGGACTGCCCACATCAGCCAAGCAATCCGGGGGTGCAAGGGCTAGGGCTAGGGTCTTCCTTGCTCTGCTGAACATCATCTAAACAGGCCATGGCAAACACATTCAATTGCACGAGGACCCATGAAGCTTTCTATCATTGGACTCAGACCGGAGGCAAAGACCACGATCCTCTCGTCCTGCCCCCTTCTCTTCTTCTCCCACACCCGCTGGAACACACTGGAGCCGGTTAGCCCCGTCCGAGCAAAGATGCTCCTTACATTCCACAGATGCTTCCGTCCGTTGTGCTACAACCCCGTGGAGACTCGGAACGCTTCGGGCAGGAGCGTGACTGAGCAAGCAGTGCACACAACACTGCCTATTTCCCCAGAAGCCATTGTTATCCCTCAATTGGTGACACCGTTCCAACCAAAGAAACAGCTCAATCAGGATTCACGCTAAGATTCGAAAGATCAATTTGCAGCGCTTAATAAAAGAAAGCAAATCAAACCCAAGTGCCAGGTCTCACATGGCTTCTCTCATTTCTCCACGTCATTTCCTTGCAGCTAGCTCACAGGGCGGGGCAAGCGAGGTCTCAGGAGCAAAGCTCCTTTAACTGCCCTGTAGTATCGGGGTACCACGGAAACAAGCTCCCCGCAAAGCGACGCGCAGGCCTCCGCTCCTTCCCGGTGGTTGCATCACACGATGACACAACATGCGCTGCCCAGTCCGGCTGTGCTGGATCCGAGTTGTGGCCTGCGATGGACCTGCGGGGGCCAGTCTCAGTCTGCTCGCGCCTCCCGCATCCTTGCTCAAGGGACGAAGGTCTGTTGGGTTACGGGCACCCACAATCCACCCACTTTCTTTGACTTTAGGACCAAGGGCATGTGGACGTGTGAATTCTCGTTCTTGGCATCTGGACGATGGGACGTCCTCAAAAGCCAGCTTTTGAATGACATCCTTCCCCCAGCAACGGTGGCTCTTTGCGCTTCCAACAGGAGCTGGTCCTTCTGGTTTGTTCTTGTTCCTCTGACAACTCCAACCAACAGTCCACTTTGGGGAATTTCTGAGCAACACCCGGGAATCCCTGAACTGTTTTTCAGCTGTGTTTTTTTGTTTGTTTTTTTGAAAAGAAAGCTGTCCCACAGAGCAAGCTGTGTGCTGCTTCCTCATGATTCCGTTTGCAAAGCGTGTACCCCGGGGCTTAGATTCAATTAAACCACTACAGCCTTAGTGGATGCTGATTACTAATGTTTCCAAAACACAAATGGCCGTCAAGTTGGCACCTTCCAGCTCACACCGAAGAGTTTCTCTCGAGAGGCTATGTGATTCATTTGATGTGGGAATTAAGTACCAAGATTTCCCTGTTTGCTAAAAGGGTATAAAGCTGGTTGGGTCAAAAAAAACCATCCACATATTTACCTAAAAGATTCTTACCACGACTAGGTAAATACTTTTGTGTTGCCCCAGGATCAATGCTCGGTTCTTCATGTTAAGGACACTATAAGAACACAGAGATGGTCGCATGGTCACCCCATCAGCATTTGGATGGCAGTGTCACCCTACGTGTATAGAGGAAAGCTTTGGGCTGAGGCGATGCACAGCCAGCCCAATGCGGAAACCCCACTGAAAAACCTCAGCCCAGAAAGAATGGCCGGCTCCCTCCTCTGTCCGCCTCTGCTGACGCCCGCTCAGCGCCCCTTGGCTCCAACTCCATGCTGTGTACCACAACATCGACCCAGTCAAGGTGGCCCAGCAGGTGTACATCACCCACCTAAAGCAGCAGCTTTGGCTCACCTCCCAATGGTGGCAAAGCCCTCCAAACAACCGCCGGACCAAGGGAGGGTCACGCCTCAACTTAGATGCAGCGATAAATCCAGGTCGGACAGCAAGACTCGTGGTGGGCAGCAGAAGCGCGGACGGGATTAGCTTGACCTCTCACTGCGCATCTGGCTAACCAAGTGTTGGGAGGGCCCGCCGTTCTCGCCACCGCAGAGCCCCCATGGGCACACGGGTCTGGGTGTGTCTGGCAAGGACTAGCAGGCTGGATACTGTATTTCTAATACATTTACTTTGACATTCTTTTGAGGAATACATGGAGAGACCAACAACCGGTTATGTTAGTTACACGTCCCTTGTTCGAGTACATTAAACGTGTGTGTAAGAAGGGCTTGCTTTGCATCCCCTGGGGAAAGAGAAAACAACAAAACAAAAGGAAAGTGTTCACATTCTTTAGGTCTGACCCGTGGTAAGGAGGAGGAGGATTAGAGAAGATCTACTAATGACCATACGGAAGTTTCAATGATATAAATTCCCAGATTCAGACCAGCTGAATCCAAATTAAAATGTACATGTAAAAAATGAGTTAGCTGATGGGCAGGAGGGCAGAGAGAGAGCCAGGAGGGCGGGGCGCTGCGCCGAGGCGACGGGGGACGGCGGCGGCGGCGTTCACACCAGCATGTGGCGTTTCCTATGGAGGGCGAGGTGGTCGGAGCGGGAGAAGCTGCGGTCACAGTCCGGGCACTGGAAGGGTTTGATTCCAGTGTGTTTCCGGAAATGTCTGGTGAGTTCGTCGGACCGAGCAAACTTCCACGTGCAGCCTTCCCAGGTACATTTGTAGGGCTTTTCGCCTGCAGAGGGAAAGACAGCAGAGCTCACGGTTTTCTGCAGGCAAAGGGCCGTCGCTGGCTCAGTCAAGGCAGCTGGGGGAAGGCTGGAGCACAATGAGCTCTTGAACAAGCCATGTTTCCCAGAAACGGCCACACCCCTCCCTCCCCAGTTCCAGTGCTTTTATAAACCCCCAACAGGGCATGCAGGCACATTCCCAAGCTTTCCCAGTCCTCACTGTGTGCTGTCATCAGGTGCTATGAGCTGACCTCTGGCTTCAGACAACCTCAGGACAGCCCATCTGATTTTGTCTGGAAGCACCACCTCCGCTGTTCAGTGAACACCTCTGCTGTTCACCAGCAAGCCCCCACTGACAGACGGGTAGTGGCCTCACCGGAGGGCCCCTGGGCAGAAATCGTGTCTACTACTGAAGCACCACTTGCTCAAAGCGGCTATGTGATCCAGGCCAAGGGGTGACCACATCATGCGGGTTGGCCTTAGGACGAATTCTCTCGACCGTCAGTTCACAGGCGTTTCTGGTCTTCCTTATGCCCCGGTCCAGCTTTCACGCGCGTGTGACAAATTTACACACAAGCCAGGGCTCTAACCCTCAGCTCTCTGCCATCCTATTAAGGCCCAGCAGTACGCAGACGGGATCCCGAGGCCCGGCATTTCCTGACACTTGCTGTGGACCGCTGACCCCTGCCTCCTCCCGGGACTCACTGAGAAACTGCGCTGCCTCCTGTCACCTCCTTGCCTCCCTCCCCGGTTCCCTCCCCAGTCCCACACGCAGAGGATGCCCACGGAGGTGAGCTGCTAAGGATAAGGTACGTGCATGGAGACTCGTGTCTGCGTCTCTTTTCTACTCGGCAGCGGTAGTCATTGGTTCTGCCCCAAGGACTGTCCTTGGCGACCCTGAAACTGACCATGTGTGTTTGCTCCAGAGGAGACTCTGGGAAGGCACGTGATCATGAAAGACCGGGTTACATATATGGCCTGGAACTGCCTCCCAAGTATTAAAAAGGCGGGTCCTCATCAAGAAGGTCATTCTTAGAAACCAGTAGAGGCATCTACAGACAACTAAGGCGATTTTCCAGAGCCTGGGACTTCCCCCCCTTATCCTCATGGCCTTTGAGTCCATTCTGACCCATAGCAACTCACTCCGACGCCAGGGGTTCAACGTCCTGTAGGAACCCCCGTGAGGATGGGCGCCCGACGGGGCAGTGTGTCGTCTTGTTGTGTCTATGGAGGCTATGCGTCAGGACAGCTCAAAGGCATCAGTCAGCAGCCGGCTCCGCCCGCGGCGTGCGTACCTGTGTGTGTCCTCCTGTGTGCTTTCAAGTGGGAGCTCTTTGTGTACACCTTGTTGCACCCGTCGTAGTCGCATCTGTGTATCCTCCGCTTCCGCTGTGTGTCTGGAGACTCTACAGGCAACGGTCTCTTCCCCGGCTGAACAATGACGGAGGGGTGGTTCCTGCAAGAGTCGACGTGAGACATGAGACGTGGGGCGTGAGACGTGGGGCAATGGGCTCTTCCTTCTGTCTACCGAGAGCACTGAGACAACCCGGGGGCGAAACGCAACAAAACAAGAATGGAAACCAATACCCAATGTAGAAACGGAGTGAGCTCGTCCACCCAAGAAGCGCTGCCCTAGTCACTCAACAAACAGGGACGGAGCACCCACCCGGAGCCAAGCGCACTGCTTGGCACCAGGACACAAAGGTGCATAAAAACAGTGCTGTCCTGGAGGAGCTCACACGCTAGGGGAGATAGACACGTTGGTAAGTCAGGACAGCAAGAAGCGGGCGGTGCTGCGCAGGAGGAGGGGGCCAGGGCCCAGGAGCCTCGCGCTGAACACTCGCCCAGGTACAGGGCTCTGGGGTGCAAGGCAGTGCCCACGCTAACGCCCTGAGACGCCCTCCACAGGCTGGCCTCATGCGCCTTCAGGCTCCCACAGGGGAGGCTGGAAAAGGGTCAGCATCCGAAGAGGACACCGTGTGGACACCGTGTGGACACCGTGGTGGAGCTCACTTTTGGGCCTTCACGGGACTGACACTTAGTAGGAGTCTCGGAAAGCAGGAGGCCGATTCGCCCCAATGTGCCAACGTGGGTGCCTCCAGAAACCAAAGGCAATGTTGGCATCGGCAGCTTCACCACCTCAGCCCTTATCTCGTGACCGTGCCGGTCACCCAGACCCACAACCTGCATCCGCACACCTCCTGGGCGGGCTTGAAATCCGGCCGTGTGAAGTGGCATGACGATCCACTTTCTCTTTTAGAAAGGAAGGGGTGGGGGTGGGGTGGGGAAGGAAGATGGGAACCAAGGCCCTTCCCGTTTCTGATGGGGGCGTGGAGGTATTGGAAGGCACCATCTATTCCCAAGGAGTGCTGGGATCACACGTTGGGCTGCTAACCCCAAGGTCAGCAGTTCGGACCACCAGCCACTCCTGAGCTGTGTGTTTGCCTCCAACCCACAAAGGGCTCCTTTCTCCTTGCACTTCGCCTTGGCAGCCCTCGACTGCAACCACCGTGAGTGTCTGGTCCACCAGCTCGGTGGAAAGGTCAAGGGTCAAGGAGGACAGACTTCCATGCTTAGGAGGCACAAAAGGGATATGAAAATTCAGCGACGAGGAAAATAAAAAGCAACAGGGGCTTCGTGGGGTGCAACTTGCTTTTGGTCTTGGTTTTAAAAACTGGGTCGCAACTCCCGTTACCAGTGGCACTGTACTTTCTCGGGCACGCTAACAAGCGGTTAAGACCAGAGGAGAAGCCGTTACTCTAGGACACCCTTTGGTTACGAATGAAAACTGCCGGTTTTTAGTTATCACTTCACCTCCCTGTCCTGGAGTTTTAAAAGTACCTCGTTGTGATACATGGAAAACTGAAGGTGAAACAGTGAGGGCAAAAGTAAATAGGAACCAAGACTTTGATGATCTATCTGCTCAGACAGGGTGCCTGGCTTCCACTCAACACCACAGCCGCAGCTGGTGCTTCCGTCTCCCCCTCAGTGGAACAGCGCCTGACCCGCTTCCTCCCTGGGCTCCATTCCCATTTGCCCTTCTTTTCCTGCTCTGGGCAAATGCTGCCCCTGACTGTCTGGGGTGGTTGATGGCTCCTTGCTCACAAGCACCACTGCTCTCTTGTAGGCCCGCCTGGTGCTTGGCCAGACGGCTAGTTTTAATGGTTGGCGAGCTCTGCTTCTTCCTGTGGGGCATGGGGGCGAGTTCCGACTGGAGAAGTCGCTCCCAGTGATCGGGATCTGGGATGGGCGTCTGGGCAGTCATGCACATGGCTTTTTCCGCTGCTTCCTCTCTAGAAGGCTGGGTGTTTCAACCTTTAAATCCTAGCTTCGTCCGCGGCGCTGGGTGCGGTACTCAGCCCTGTGGCCCCTTGTCCTCTCTGCAGAATGTGGATGATGATATTCTCGGAGGGTTCTCCACCCGAGCAGAGTTATGGCTATCTCACACCGTGACGGCCCTCCGAACGAGGTTATGAGCAGCCCCATTTCCGAGAGTCTAAGGTTGGCGGTTCAAGCGTAACCGCCCTTCTCAGGAGGAAAGATGAGGCTGTCGGCTCCTGTAAAGATTTACAGCCTCTAAGAAACCCTATGGGGCAGTTCTACTCTGTCCTCCAGGGGCCGCTCTGAGTTGAATCGACTCCATGACAGGGCCTTGGGGATGGCTGATGGTATAGTGTAGGCTGTGGCCGGAGAGGGAGGGCCTGAGGATTTCACACTTTCTGGGCTCCTCACGCCTCAGTTTTTAGACGCTCTTTGGGATCCTGTAATTGACAGGCTGGAAGCACTTTAAAAAAGTAAAGCAAAATACCTCGTAATGGCTGTCGGCCAAGCTGACCTTTTAAATTCGTGATAACTCATACACCCAGTCAAAGAGGGAAATTGGGTCTTTTTTGTTCTAAATACATTTTCACACATGCTCCATGTGGGATTGGGGGCGGGAGGTAAACAGATGCATACCAGTGCCCTTATAACTAAGTCTGTGACGGAGCAAACAGATTCCGCAGGCCTGCCCTTTGAGAGGAAGGATTTCTAAGGCCAGTAGGACCGGGGCCTCCTCGTCATTCGGTTTCAAGTGATTCTTTCCTGGCTAGCTGGCTTTCCTGTGGGCTGCTGCTGGGTGCCCTCCAAGACATGACTTCAGCACATCTGCGAATCGGTCGGGGAATGACGTTCCTGAGGACGTGGCTGCTGTGGCTAACCTGCTGGATTTTCTGTCAGCATGAAAACGATCATGCTCCCGGGCTGGATGGGGATCGTGGAAAGCAGATTGCAGTACACCTGGAGAAAGCGTTTCCTTCACAGCCGGGGTCCCAACTGCAAACTGCCTTTCACCCGCTTGCAGGGTTGCTTCACACGGTAACTGCCTAATGCCCTAGGCTTTGGAATGCCCTAGCCTCCTTCCAGCCGCTGGGTCCCTGGGTGGGCAGCTGGCTACATTTAGCTGTAGAGCAACGGATCCCTCACCAGGGCAAGAACAAATTACAAGTGTTTGCCAGGCCGCTAGTTTCTTGTCCCGAGAAAAGACTCCTCCCTCCATCATAGAGTGTACATTTTGTGCGGGTATGCCATGCTTCCTGTCACCCGAGGGAGTGCAGGCTCACAGATGCCGTCGGTCAGATACAGAGAGGGTGGCGGGAGCTGGAAGCGCAGGTCCCATCTTGTTAATAATGTGATGGAATCACACCACCAAGCCCTAACCAACCGGCTGCCATCGAATGGGCTCCCCTGGAGCTGACGCCGAGCTTCTCAGAGAACTGTGCTGCAGAGAGGTTTCAATGGCTGTGACCTTTGACAGGAAGGCCAGGCCTTTCTTCGGAGGTGCCTCAGGGTGGATCTGAGCCACCAACCTTTGCGTGAGTATAACCCAGGGCACTGCTGGCAGTGTGTTGGCAACAGATGAGCTGTTTCATGGCTTGGCTCGGCTCATCGGTTCCCTCTAGATGCTGACTCTTGCAAGCTTGTGAAGGGGAACTAGCACCAACTCATTCCTTTGGAAACACGTGGAAGTGTTTCGTTTGTTTTTCTTCAAGAGGAGGAGGGCTCTGCTCAGTTGTAGTCATCCAGGGTGGCCACATATCACTCCCTGAGAGACCTTTGCTCCCCATCAGCTAAGGTACCTGGGTAACGTCAGTCCCATGTCTTCACCTGCAAGTGGGTCTAGACACCTGTTAGGGCTTAAATTGTGTCCCCCTGAAATGCGGAGTGTAAATCCTAACCTCTTGTGCCCACGGGGCTGAGGTTGAAAATGAAGCAGGAGGAATGTACGTCGGGCGAACCTCTCTCAAGATACAGTAGGGATCAACCAACAAGAGAGGAAGCAGGGGGGGGGGAGACGGATGCACGCCTGGCCATCGCATGATCTCCCAGAAGCAGAAGCTCCGATGAGGCAGGTACCTTCCCCCTGAATATGGACTGCCAGCCGCCTGCGCTGTGGGAAAGGACATTTCTCCATGTGTGATATTTCTGTTGCAGCAGTGCTAAGTAATGCAGATTAGCAAAGCAAACAAACAATCAAAGCCAAACTAATGATGGCCTGGCCCAGCAGACAAGTATCACATGTGGCTAGCAGGAGGACAGCTCTAGAGCGGCTTTCCCGTCCAGAATTACAGTCTTAGACACCCACAGGAGCTGTGCCACCTAACCTGCAAGGTCACTGACTCGATGGCAGCAAACCACTGCTCTGGGCTTGAAGTCCCAGCTCAGCTGCAGAGCTAAGTCTGTGAGGGAGAGGGGAGGGGTAGGCGAGGCAGGAGGCAGGTGCGTGCGCAAGGATGCATGTTGTCTCCTGTTCCCTCTGCACCAGGTCAGCCAGCCACCGCCTCCAACGTGGACAGCAGCGTTAACACAAACACAGCAACAAATACTAATGACAGCTGAGCAGGTATGGCGCGGCGCAGAGCGGAGCTGGAAGTCTCCTCCTCAGCTGCGGCAGCAGCCTCCAGCGACATCGCTGGTTACGTCAAGAATATCTGCTATTTGGTCTGCCTGCCGCCTGCACGGACCACTCAGGTGCTCGGGGCGGGGGACAGAGGGGAGGGGCTGTCCCATGCAGCACACCTTCTCTCTGGAGGGCATGGTCTGGGGGTGACGGAACACGCTGCCGGCGGGTCAGAGGAAAAGACCTGAGAATAGAGTCCCTTTCAACGCAGAGCCACCCCGAGCTACAGACCACGTGCG
Source organism: Tenrec ecaudatus (assembly GCF_050624435.1). Taxonomy (NCBI): domain Eukaryota; kingdom Metazoa; phylum Chordata; class Mammalia; order Afrosoricida; family Tenrecidae; genus Tenrec; species Tenrec ecaudatus. The sequence goes on from NC_134532.1 coordinate 183,366,263, forward strand.
GTGGCCACCGCTTCACACAGCGCTTGTTTGGGAGGTCTCTCGACCCTGTGGTCGCCCGATGACTGATTAAAGACACGCCCCAGAAGTGACTGAGAAGCGACAACTGAGGAAGACACTGTGTCCGCCACCGGAGACGTTCTCAAGGCACGGCCTTCGAAGTGGGGTCTCCAGGACACCCAATTCACCCGTTAGTGTTACAGCTATGGGCAAATGATGCGGGGAAACATGTAACACCCACATAAAAAGGACTGGTACAAGGAATGAGGCGGCACGACCGCGAGGGACGCTTGGATCGGGAAGGTGACGTGGCTGCGGTCTGTGTGACACAAAAGACGCCGGCTTGGGAGAGTCCTGACCAGCGGGCACAGGGGGTCACACTGCCCCGCAGCTGCTGCGCAGGCACCAACGCCGCCTTGGCGCCCCCTGCCCATGACACGCGTGACACGGGCTCTCCCCCCCACCCCAGGTTCTGAGCTGCACCCCACGATGCCAAGGCCAGTCGGCCCGTGCATACTTACTCTTGCAACAACGCCTGCGGGGGGGACACTGAGTTCATTAAAGGGGGTGACATTTCTTCAGGATAATAGTCTGTCCTCTGTGGCTCGATCCCCGGCTCTATTTTAATTTTTTTCTGTAATAAAGGCTTCTCGTAGGATTCGATGACAGGTACTGAAAAATGAAAACGGGCAGAGTCACACTCCAGGCACAACTCACCAATCACGGCATGCCTCGCAGCTACAAAGCAGGTGCACTGTTTACTTGCCTCTGGCGGAAGTCACGCCGGAAATGAAATTTAAGGGGGGAAGGGAGATGAAATGTGAGGGGAATCCTTATTTCGCCAGCCTATGACCCCGCCCCCCCCCCAATGGTCTTTCCCGAAGGACGACTTTTGGTTATGTCCTTCCAGCCCTACAGTTCTGCCACCAGCGGATAACACACGGCTGCGTCGAGTCTGCCGTCACCAGTCAAAATGCTTTCGTGAAAGGCTTTTCCCGCTCCTAAGAGCACGCTGGCATCCAACGGAGCAGCGTCGAGCTAAGGGTCTTACACAGCCAGACCTGCCAGTCCTACGCTGAAAGTCATCGTCTCGCGGTACTGAACAGCGGGCACCTGATTCTTGGGAGCCCACCCTCCCGCTCCCCCCACAGTGACACAGCTTTAGGTCCAGTCCTTTAGGACTTCGCAGGCTCTGGGCCGCCTCTCCTGGCTGCCCGGGGAGCGGCGTTTACCTTGCATGCTGCTGTTTGAATTGTCCATCTCCTCGGACAAGACCATGAGTGGCTGCTGCAGGTGGCTTGTGTACATGAAGGGGACAGGCTGCACCACCACGGGCTGGATGACGGGCAGGATCCCCGGGCTGCGGATGCCGTGCCGGGTGAGCGCGGCGGCCATGACGGGGGGCATGGACAGCGGCACGCCGAAGGGCTGCACGCCGGCCGGCGGGGGCGAGTACTTCTTCATCGGGGGGCTCGAAGAAGGCACGCTCAGGCCGGGCGAGGCACGGCGGTGCGGCGGCTGGAATTTCAGGGAGGAAGGGGAGTTCCCGGGCACGGGCGGCGAGCCCCGCTTGTTCACGGTGAGGTCCACAGGCTCCAGCTGCACGTGGGACAGGCCTTCGGAGTTCTGGAAGAACTTATCGGGCAGAGGCGCGGAGTAGATGACTCCGTACTTGTTGGCCTTCACGGGCTCCATGTAATTCGACGGGTAGGACTAGCAGCAAGCAAAAGAAGAAAAACGTTAACAGATGCTCTCAGAGACGTGTGCCTGAAACAAACTCGGGCAAACATTTGCAATCAGCACTTGCAGTAATGCGGGCTGTAGAACGCGATCCGATTGTGCAGCTCTTCTTGATGTGCCCTGAACAGCTGAATTACATGCCAATAAAACGCATGGAAAAAAGGGAGAGAACCAGACTGGTCAGTTTCCCCCCAAAGCCAAGGCCTCCTCCGCATGGTTCCCCGTGGATCTCCAACACGACCAGATTTACACCCGACACTACCATCAACCAGTCACAAATGAAACTTATTTGTGGGCGCCGTCCTCTGGCCATGGTATTCACTAACATTATTTCTACTGCAGAAGGAAAAAAAAGTTGTTGAATGTCTTCTTACAATTAATGCCTGCTAAAAACCAAACACACTGTACCAGAGTCGAGTCCTACTCCCGGTGGCCCCACAGGACAGAGCAGAACTGCCCCCGCGGGTTTCTGAGACGGGGACTCTTCCCGGGAGGGGGAAGCACCTCCTAACAAGGTTGAATTTGTGAAAAACTAAGCCACGGAAACGGTTTCCTTGATATAAGGTAGTCGCCTGAGGAAAACTGACGTTTTGGGGGTTCACACATCAAGCCCACCTACCGAAAGCCATTCCTGTTGGAATGTGTGGGGTTGGTGTGTGTCCCTGCTGCTTCCAGTCGTGCTCTCATGGCACGCTGGTGGTCCTCATTCATGCGGCGATCCAGAACACCCACCCATGGAGCCTCACCATCCAAGAGTCCCCCCACCCTGTGGCTACACCGTCGGTTAAAAAGAACCATGGGATGGCTGCTGCCCTGCACCGATACCGACGGCAGGCATGTAACGCACTCTCTCCATGGGTGTTTCAGGGAGCCGATCACCAGGACTTACTTCTGCTACACCTGTGGGTGTACTTGCCCAATCTTTCAGTCAGGAGCCAAGCAGGGTCACTGTTTGTGCCATCCAAGGCCACCTCCTGCTGTGTTTATGTAAAGCAGGGGCACACCAAACCAAACTCACTGCCATTGAGTCAATGCTGACTCAGAGCAACCCAAGACAGGGCAGGGTAAAACTGACCCTCTGAGATTCTGAAACTAGAACTCTTGACACGTATAGAAAACCTGTCTTCCCACAGAGCCAGCTGATGGTTCTGAACTGCAGACCTTGCAGTTAGCAGGCCAATGCTTAACCACTATGCCACCAGGTCTGAGAAGGGCTTAAAAACGGCGTACAGTGGGGTGGGGAAGCGAGGCTCCAGGCCCATCAAGTTCAACCTACTTTATAAGAGCCGATCAGAGAGGGAAGAAAGATCCTCAGGAAAGAGGAGGCAGCATTCAGGAACTGCTGAGACGTCATCAAAATGTACCTTCAGCCTTGTTCTACGAGGACCTTCTCATGACCTAGATTTTAATGCCAATCGTTTGTGCCAGGGAGATGGAAGCAGAATAAGGACACTATCATTGCTGGGTTTTGTTTTTTTAAACATTTTTATCCAGAGGGTGAGTTTAGGAATCCTGGGAGATCTGCAAATATACATACTAATGCGCTCAGGTTTCCGAGCGTTTGCTCTCACCAGGAGGAGTCCCCTGTGCTTTGGTTGTGGGGTGACTGTGAGGAGCAGACATGGACGCAATGCAGCGAGATGCTTTCAGATAATTAACTATTCCCAGTCAGGCTGCTTCACCAAAACGGGTCCCTCACACTGTCCCGTGGGCACATTTCACAGCCAGGCCGTCAGAACAGGACATGAGAAACAGGGATGTCCATGATGTGGGGGCAGGAGGTGGGAGTAGGGGCTCAGCTTGCAGGAACCTGGCTCGCCTCCAGGTACAGGCTGATTTGGGACTCACTGAGGGTGGGGGGCGGGGGGGGGCACCATGGGCGGGGACATACTAGTCAGGCTTCTCCTGTTTCAGGCCATTCCTGACTTCTAACAAAGCAGAGCAAACCAGTATGGCAGCACCAGCTCAGATCCTAATCAGAACAGGCACCTCTGCCCTGGAGGGACTGGCCCTGGTGACGCAGTGGCTTAGCACTCGGTGACTAACCTACAGGTTGGCCCTTCAAACCCCCCTAGAGGAGAGAGCTGGCCATCAGCTTCCCTGCAGGGGCCACCTGTGCAGCTGTCCTACTCTGTCACACGGGGTCGTCCATAGCTGACACTGACCCGTAGAGCGCCTGACAGAAGCCACATCACGTGCTCTGCGCAGCCAGCACCTGCGCACCGAAGGACACCTGCGACCTGGAGCAGAAGCGCTTCTCAAGACAGATACAAGCAAGGGCTGACGTGCGCGCATACCCCACTCCAGTTGCCACTGTGTTGAGCCAACCTTTGGCAGCCCACGTGTCAGGAAATCAGTGTGGTCCACTGGGATTTTCGCGGGAGTTGCCATGAGTCAGCATCAACGTGATGGCAAGATGCCGTCTGGCTGGTTGTTCTTTTTGGCAGTAAAGCTCAGCAGGCATTTCTTCCCAAGTGGATAATCTCCTATCAACTTGAGACTATTAAGAGTGAGGGGTGGAGCCTAGCCTGTCAATTGGGTCGTAGTTTGATGACCTCATTTAGAGGCATGATGAAGATAAATAACTCACGGGAGGACAGACACTCTCTCTCAGCATATATTCCTGCTGACAGGGCATATGGAGCTACAGGGATGGAGCCAGAGCCCTGGAGCTGGAGGAGCCACGTGGAGCCCCCTGCCAGTGCTGACATGCTTCCACTGCCACTGGATTGATCACAAGACTTCCCACCAACTGGCCTGTGATCTTTATGCACTCGGCGTCACCACATGTGTTTGGTGAGTCTGAAGAGGACCTTTATCGATTGGTAATGGTCGGCCATATGGGCTGATATCGGACTTACGAGCTTGATATGGACTGGGCTGGGATTTTTTTTCTTAATATTCAATTGCTCTTGTAGATAAAGCTCTTTCTTATACACATAAGAGTGTCTATGAATTTGTTTCACTAGTACACCCGTACTAACACACAATGGGCTGAACACAAATGGGTTCAAACAGCCAATTTTTCTGTTAGTAGTCAAGTACTCTCTACCCAGGAAGCAGTCCTTAAGGGCAGTAATGGGTTATAATTTAAAAAGCAAGCAAGCAAACAAGCAACCTTCATTGCTATGAGTCTGATACATGGCTGCCCAAGACAGTACTCTTTACGGGAATAGGAAGCCCCCTCTTTCTCATGCGGAGCAGCTGGTGGTTTCAAACTGTTGGCCTTATGGTTTGCAGCCTAACTTACACCAGTATGCTACCAGGTCTTCAAAAGGGATTGCTATTAGGAAGAGGGGTCTTTATGTCTGTAGTGACAAGTGTTCAGCTGTAAGCCACCACGACCCCCGAGTCCTATCAATGACTACTTCCTCTCACAGGAATGCCAGCCGAGCACTTGATGAAGGCAATCAGCAAAGTAGCACACGCTACCTTGGCAAGGCTTCACTACCCACAAGGCTCAGGCTGGGATATGGCCGTCCTTCTGACTCGGGAAGAAATGACTGGGGGAAAGGGCACGGGGTCTGGAACATTCCCCAAACCTCCAGCGGATACTTGGTAGCAAAGTGAGAACTTCCACAGCTTCTTTTTCATTAGGAATCGGTGAGTGAGATTTCCATGGCTCAAGGAAGGTAAGGCCATGGCCAAGGGGACAGTCTCAATTCCCCTCTTCTTGGATGTGAGGGGTGGGGGAATGACAAGGACAGCTGGGACAGCAGGACAGCAAGTCCAAGGAATCTTCCAGTAAGGGTGGGGCTCCCAAGGCGGGGTTCATCTATAAACTGACAACCTGGAAACAGCCAGAGCCTTGCCCCACTGTGCAAACAAAAAGTCCCGAGAAGTTTGTACGAGGCCAGGGCCGAGAGACTACTGATTTTAAGGACATCGCCATCTGCAAGGAGTCGGTGAGATGGCAGTTGTCATTGAAAAAACAGAAAAAGGGGAGCAAGTTTTCTTTAAAAGTCAACTTCTTGTAAATAATATAATGTAAACCCAAGGAATTGTGAACTCCTGGTTTGCAGGAGGCTCTGGGTGACAGTGGACGCCCACAATCCAGCTGCAGGATCTAAACATGGAATAAGCCTCCTGAGAGTCCCCTTGGACCACAATCGAGGGACAGGAGCAGCCTGGTTATCAGACGGAGAGTACTGCAGAGACGACTATAGTGGGCTAAAATGAAAATATCCGACTTGAACGGTTACAACCTTATCATCTGATCTCTGTCAACACTCTGGTGTTTAATATTTTGTTTTCTTTCAAACGGGGGCTTATCTCTCTTGTGTTTTTGTTATTATTGACAGCTTCTTCACTCTCTGTTACATGTTTTTCAGGACACTAGACCCACAATGGGAGAATTGATACAATAGCTAGTTTAGAGGGCTTCTGGGGGACACAGCAGAGGAGGTGGCGGGGGTAATGGGGAGCGAATAACAAGGAGCACACGGAGGAAGAAAACGACTGGAAACTGAGTGTGGTTGCGACTGTACACGCTTCTTGTTGTGACTTAACTATTGAACCTTAGGATGTCTGGATTGTGTCCTAATGAAAATGGATTTTGGGTTAAAAAAGTAATACTCCTACAAGTATAGAGGTACAGCTAAAAGAGAGGTTGTTGCTGACTACTGAATGGGTAAGACCGAAGAAAAACGGATGCATTTGACGTGTGGTGCTGGAGTTGAAAGTACCAGGTCCTGCTAAGAGGGCAAGCCGATCTGTCTCCGCAGTACGGCCGGCATGCTCCTTAGAGGCAAGGGTGGCGAGACTCCGTCTTGCGTCCTTTAGACATGTCCCTGCAGAAGGACATGCTGGGGTCAAGTAGAGGGCCACCTCAATGAGGAAGACCCGTGTTCCAGTCGCGGAATTGACTCTGTGGCTCAGGCAGAACTGTGCGTATGGGGCAGGACAGGCTGGGTGGTCTGTCGTGGTGGTGCATGTAGTCGCTATGGGTCAGAGCCACCTAGCGGTACCTGTTGTACAGTTTACTCTCCTCCCTTCCTGACTCGTGCGCTTCAATATTCAGAGTCTGAGGGAACCGTGCTGGTCAAACCTGTCCCTTCACAGGGGCATGCTACACGCACGGGCTCTCTCCAAGTTTACACATGAAAAGCTCCGGGTGTAGAGGTGTGGAGGCTGAAGGGCTGGTGGTAATGTGGTCACTCTCACGTGGCTAGGGGGCATCAGAGACCCCAGAACATACCTGGAGACACCAGGGAACCAGTCACCATTGATTCGGGTTCACAGTAATGCCCCCTCCACATGTGTCAGCAAAAATCAGCCACAACGGCTGGTTTTCCAAGGGTACACCATCAGGCCTTTCTTTCAAGGCGCCTGGACGTGCAATGGAACTGCCGCCCTTGTGGTCGACAACCGGGCATCTGAGCACGTGAGCCCCAGCCCCACGCCAACTTCAGGGACCCTTAGACCTGTGAAATGGGTGTCTATCCTGCTTTCCATCCTTACAGATTTTAACTTGGGAACCCACCCAAAGCCTCACCGTCTTCTTCAAGGCGCGAGGTTTAGCAGAGAAAGGTGTGCGGGCTCCCGTGGACATCGCCTCGCTTTCTGCTCCCATACAGAGTTAGGGAACTGCCAGGGGCAGTCCGACCTGTCAGCATCAACTCAGTGGCCCAGAGTGAGACAGCGACATTCCCTCCAAGCCGACTGCTTCGGTTGTGCCCTCCGAGGGGGAGATTTCCTGTAAGTCACCAGAAACTACTCCTATGCATATGTACAATGAAACCAGAGCAAAAAAACCCATCCTGCGAGGGCTTTGGGAGGGCGGGTGGGGAGCAGTGCTGATGAAGACAGCACCCAGCAACTCGGCAAGTCCTTTTTAGGAAGGGGGTCACATTTTTAGGGGCTAAAACTGACTGCTCAGTTACCACCATTTTCAGACACCCAGTGGTCCCACTGTCACGTTGGCTGATATGACGCTACTGCCTGGCAGTCACTTGTACTCAACTTTTCATCACACACACACACACACACACACACACACACACACACACACAGGCAGACACTCCCTCCCCTGGGGTGGAAATATCCATAGCAACGCAGTTCCAAGGGCCTCGGAGTGACCCGCACGTCTTGTCTCAACACTGCTGGCAGGAACCTCCACCGCCAGTCCATGAGGATGATCTAATTTTGCAAGCGTGTCATTACCAGCCTTCGGATCGACAACACGGGCCAAGTTTTCTCCCCCTCGTGACTAGCTTCCAAGCACAGGGAAGATCGCCTAAACCAGACCCTCTCTCCGCTGAAACCACTCCCTGCTTGGAAGCCGGCCTCCTTTCCATTGTCACCTGCGTCTCATCACCACCGTACTCACTAAATAACACCCGACGAGCCCCCACCCCCACCCCGCATGGCCCAGCAGCAGCCAGCTGGGCCTGGCTTAGGAGAGGGGAGCCAGGTGGTGAAAGGGGCGATGAACATCATTGAACATCATATCTTCCACGTAAAGCTACATGGCGCCCTCACTGCCAAGCTCTTGCATTTGCTGGTTCCCCTCTAGTCGGTCTGCTCGCACACACACACCCAACTCCGTAAGGCTGCGGTCAATGACACCCCCAACTCCGTAAGGCTGCGGTCAATGGTTTGCCAGCAAACCGCATCCTGACGACATTTTTCCATACCAAAGACTACACGTTTGGTAAGCCTAGTTCCAGCGGGGCCAGGTTCTCCTGTGGCCCAAGTTTGGTCTTGGTCACCTGTCAGGGGACGTGGGGTATACGCTGAAGGGGCAGTGGGTCCCCATAAAGGAAGGGACACCCGGCGGCGGCAGGGAGGGTATCCGGCTCACTTGCTACCATGGGCTCTGAGACAAGCCTGTCCCTACCAGGGCAGGAGAACCGCGGAGGAAGAATGCGCACACGTAGCAATGTTGTATCACTTGGGGCAGAGTAGGAAAAGGGGCTTGCACGTGGGAGAAGCTTACCACGGAGATGGGGTCCATGGCCTCCTGCTTCACAGGGACGGGGTCGAACATGAGCATTCTTTTGGTTGAACTTTCTAGGGTGCTCTGGTGCTGAGCCTGGAAAACAAGACAAGGTCCAGCTAAAGCTCGAGGTAATGTTCCACACAAACTAGGGAAAGACCCAAGCCGAGCCCCTCCTGGGCTTCCCCGCACCCACCCTTCCCCCTTCCTCCAGAATGGCTGGAATCCGTTTCCTTTACCTATGAAAGATGCTGTTTTATATAATTAAAGCCAGACTCCACCGCCAGAGTCAGGAGGGCCAGCCAGCGTTTCTAACTCAGATACCTCAGCCCTGACGTTTCTGCAACAACATGCACAGCCCCTTCTGAGCAGCAGCGTGAGCTTAAGCTGACTGTGCAGCTCAGCATAGACGTTCATGTTTCAGATGACTGCGAAACACTTTCTTTTGCCCTCATGTTCACGGCAGGAAAACCGGGCGGGCCAAAAAAACCCGGAACCACCAAGATGACAGCTTTCGCTTCTACCTTTCCAAACGGCCTTGTGAATGGGGCCGCGGTGTTCAAAATAGTTAGCCCTCACGTTTTCATGCGCTAATCCTGTGAACGTGCTTTCTTTTCAACACGCATGGCTCCGCGCCACCAAATGCAGAGGGCCGCTGTGTGGACCACCTGGTGGAGTGACCACGTCCTCTTTCAGTTAGGCATGTCCATCCTCCGAGTAGGCACTATCACCAGCGACATCGAGCCCCCGCTACCTAGTCTCCCGCGCAGCCCTGGTGCTTTAGGGTGCATTTTCTGTCGGAGCGTGGCGGGGTGAATGAGAGACGCGTGTACCCTGCCCACAGGGTTTGTTAGGATCACTGTCCCAGTCAAACAGAACTGCTTCTAACACGTCTACCGTACAGGACTGCCTTTAAAAAGCCACACTGGAAAAATGGAAATATGGCCACTTTTTTGTTTAAGTCTCAAATTATTTTTATTCTAAAATGACTTAATAATTAATGTTAAACAATACTCAACCCCCCTCCCCCACTGAACATTTCTATTCCTTATTTGGAGATGCCTACTCCGGTCTTGAGCCCCCGCCCATCACTGTTTCCTAGACACTTTTCACATATGAAGGGTATCAGCTAGTTTGAACATTGACCTCAATTTCCCCACTGGGGAATGCAGCAACTCTTCACTAAATGCACAGAGAACATGTACACTGTGATCCTGTCCTGTGCACCTGGCCCACCCCGACATCCTCTCCTGTGCTCCTGGTCAGTCTGCATGGACGCCACTGTTGCCTCGAGGTCAGGGCATTCCGGGTGCTCACTGGTCAGCTGCATCTCTCAGGACGCCAAGGCCTCCTCCAGCCCCTGCTGTCCAAGCCCAGTTACGTGCTCAGTGCCTCTGTTACAAGCAAGGGTCTTTATAAAGCTCGCCCTGGTGCAGGCAGGTAAATCAACACGTTGTAGGCTGGCATCTACCTGCAAAAGCTGCCAAAGAGCCGGTCGTAGGCTACCTCTGGTACTTCCTAACTCCCACGCCCACCACCCGCTCCCACGATGGCACCCTGTCATTCCTGCGCCCATGGGGCCGTCTCGTACTTTGCTGCTCTCACAGAAAGCCTCTCCTGGGCCTGTGGCCGCACAGGAATATCTTCGTTAGCCCGCACTTCAAAATGATTATTCTCTTACGTCATACGGCACACTATAATCTGCCATGCAATTTCACACCCGGCTGCTCAAATCACTGGTGTGCGACCCGCACATGCATCCCAGCAAGAACAAAACCCCAACAGGTGGTGAAAGGGGGAAGACTTCATGATGAACGATGAAAACCTTTTGTGTCTTGGGATCTATTATTAACCAGTTCCCAGCCTAGCAGCTGGTCAGCTGGACAACGTGCTAAGAACTGCTACCCACTGCTCCCTAGCAGACCCCAAACAAAAGATGTGCAGTGGCCTGTTCACATCACCAAGACCTGGTCACCTCTCAGCCCACCAACCAGCCCCACCTTCACCGCCCATCAGCCTCCGGACGGAAGGAAGTCAGTTGCCCTTACAGATTCAGCCACTCCAGTAGGCTGGCTCCTGTAGAGCTGTGGTTCTCAACCTGTGGGTCTCGACCCCTTTCAGAGGGGTCGCTTGATTCATCACGGTAGCAAAATGACAGTGACAAAGTAGCAATAAAAATCATTTTATGGTTGGGGGGAGGGGTCACCACAACATGAAGAACTGTATTAAAGGGTCTCGGCATTAGGAAGGTTGAGAACCACTGCTGTGGAGAATCTGTCTAAAGAAAAGCGCTGATATTCTCTAAGCAAATGGGCATCCTAGCTCAGCCTCAGGACCGCTCTCTCTTTCCACGACAGCACCCCCATCACAAGGTTTGCCAAAGATCCCAGGAGATAAGAAGAGTGGTAAAAAGAACAAAAAACCTTTTAAAAGCCCTTGCCTTCTATTCACAAAATGCCATGCGTCATTTTTGGGATACGCACCCTGCACACCACACAGGGCTATGCTTATGGGCTCCAATTTTTGGAGGCCCGTCTGGCATTTGCCTCTTTGCTGGCCCCCAATCCTTGGAGGACACAGTTCCCTACTCCCTGAAATATCAACTCTGGCTTGATGCTGTGTAATCGCTGACAGTCACCTAGTAAGGGCGCTCACCCTGACATTCCACAACTGCACCTCCCAAGGAGCTTCCCAGCTGGGCTAGGTCTACCGTGCCCCCGTTACTACGGGCAACAGCAGCATGGCCCAGTAATTAGGATGAAGGACTCTGGACTCCATTCCGCTCCCAGTTCTAATGCTACCTTGATGAGCGTACAGTCATCCATGACTTTTTCGCAGGCTGACAGCAAAGATTCCGGGACCCATTTAGAAACATTTTGCACAAACCCACTGTATAAACGTGTACTTAATATATATTAACATATATTAAAACATAGGTGTCTATTACTATATTACATAACATTAACATTATGCCAGTACTATACTTATGTATTGAGATACTTAATATAGTATTGATTTAATCCTCTCCAGATGTTCTAATCACTCTTGTTCTTTAATTTTTCATGCCTTATCCGAAATCAAGGTCTAATACAAGCCTCGAAAGCACTGCCATAGTATCTCATTGATTTGCACGAGCTGTAACCCCAGTAACAACATTGGTGATGAAGGGCTACTTCTCAAGAGACAACCGCCGCCAACAACTGAAGAAGAAATGAGAGAATTCGAATATTGACCTTGGGGACGTCTCTGCTGAAGAACAATCCGCGGACAACCTAAAGTCTGGTGCACAAAACTCACATCACTGCGAAGGACTCAAACTCGCTGTCCACCCACACATCTAACTCCTGAGCACTGCGCTCCCAAATGGTCCCTTCTATGACTGATTCTCGGTGGTACCCTCTTAGTGACCGGCAGCAGGGAGAGGGATGGAGGCGAGAAAAGGTGAGCCAATGCACAGAAAAACCTGGAATGATACACCCTAGACAGACCAAAAGCATTTTGGGTGTGACGTGGGGGATGGCAGAAAGGCAGCTTTGTACACATCTGTGTGCTGATTTTTTAATCTGTTAAGCCTGTAATATTGAAAATATTCTAATAAAAACAAGAGGGAAGCTAAGTTAGAAAGGCCCCAAATCGAGAACAAAAACTACCTACATTAACACCAAAAGCCTTGTCTATGCCTTTTTTTTAAAACTTGTTTTTAACACCTTATACCCGTGGTGCCCAAATCATGAATAGCTCTTGCTATGAGCTTGACTTTGTCTCGGATTTCTAGTTCAGAAGCACAGTGGTGACTGCGGAGTCCCCAAAAGCCACATCGCTGAGAAGGAACACAAGCATTGGGAGAATGAGCGCCCCTAAACTTGGTGGCCTTTGGTATGTGTGAGCAGCTCAGAGCTCTGGTGACCCATTATTTTAAAGGAACGCCAAATAAACAACATGAATTGAACACACGTAGAAATCCTTCACCCACGACTGGCGGCAATCTTAGGCAGAGCCGGTAGGTGGCGTGCTGCAACAAGGATTAGAGACCACAGTGAATGGAGCTGGCCAACCTCAGGGTCTTTAAACCTCGTGGTTTTAACCATGCTCAGGAATTCTGTTAACCATTTTATGTATCACAGAGATGAGAGGGCCTCAAGTACAGTTCTGGTTTGGTTTTTTGGGGTTTTCTTTTAACAACTCTTTTCCCATCACAAACACATTTACATCTTAACTGTATTACATTCTGCAGCCAAGCTCTGCTACCCCAGGATCACAAAACTGCACTTCAACCAGGAAAAGGGGTTGGGGTGAGGGTGGGGGGGGGCGAATCATAAGCTGTTTTAAAAAAATACAACAAGCACTACCTTACCCAGCTACTTCAGAGCAGAAACAGAGGAGACAGCAGAAAAGAAGAAATAAAATTTCCTTTGAACACTATCCTGACTTTCCTACGGGGGGGAGGGGCCAAAGTGCCAAACCCTGTGCTTATTTATTAAAAGACTGGCTGATCATTGACCCGGAGTTTCAGATCCAACACCATTCTGTTTCAGAGCCCTGCTGGGCTCTCGGGGCCTCCCGCAGGATTGCTTTATGAGGGTTAGGAGTTGTTACAGGGCTTCACAGAAGGAAGGGATGCTACCCTTCCTTGGGGAGGGGCTGGTTTTAAACCTGAGCATGTTTTACTAAAGAAACAAAACTTATAAATGGCTGTGTAAAGTACAGTGTCTGTGTGGGTGGGCGGTGTGTGCACAATTTGAATACGAGAGGGTCTGTAGTTGTAGCTCAAGAGAAGAGAGGGGGTTTCTTCCCGTTTCCTAGAGAACAGGAGAGCCTGCCTGCCTGGGACATCCTCCTCCCTTATTAGAATCCTTCCCAAATCCCTCATCCCTTTCCCAGACCCGCAAGGTTCCTGCCTCGTCTTCCCGCCACCCGGCTCACCCTAAGCCCCACACCACAGCCTTCCTCCAGTCAAGCTGTTTGTTCTTGCCTAGCTGACCTGAGCGGGGTGGCAGGAGGAGGGACTGCATGGCTGAGGCAACACACCCTCTCTTAAGGGTTCCCCTTTTACCTCAACCGTCGGGGCAGTCCAGAGAGCAAGCACCTCACCATCCCTCACCCTTTACTCCCAAAGAAACCTTAGTGAGGGGTAGGGGAAGAGGGAGGATCAAGTTAAGAATAACGAAAAATCTGTGTGTGTGTGTGTGTGTGTGTGTGAGAGAGAGAGAGAGAGAGAGAGAGAGAGAGAGAGAGAGATGCATGGTGGAGGAATACCAGGCAGGCAAGCAATATCCCTGTAGCTAAACTTCCTTTTCAGAGAAATGGTCTTCTCGGTTTATAGCCAAAGTCTTCCGTGGGGTTTGGATGCTGTGGAACCCTGGTCAGAAATCCCAGAGGGCAGGCCAGCGGCTGTCAATCGGCATCCAGAAGCCCCCTTTAGAAAAGCCAAAGGTTTGCACCTACCTGAGACACTGGCCTGTTCCTTCCCCCGGAATCTTTCCCCTACCTCAGGCTTCCATGGCTGCGTTGGAAGGAGCACTCCCGGCAAGAGTTCTAAATTGTCGCCCCTCACAAATTAGTTACTTTGCATAAAAAAGTTTTGTAAATGGGAAAGAAGTTAATTATTTAGTTTCAGATTAAATATAATGATCCAGTGAGCAAACAGTCCGCCCCCTCTCCTCTCTCGGCTAACAAGCCACCCAATTTTACTTTCCTGCCTCCACCCATCTGCTCCACCCTATGGAGAGTGGCCAAGGGAGTCCAACTTGTCCAAACAGGACATAGCTTCAGATAAGATTCTGCCCACACCCTGTGCTTCGGAAAGACCAAGTGAAGCAATTGATTTTGCATGTAAATAGGGACAGGTGCAAAGGTAGCAACAGAGCAAAATCCTGACACCCCTTCCAGACTTTGAGAGGGGGGAGGAAACACTCAGCAAAGCAGGCCTGGGGGTGGAGACACAAAGCTCTATCTTCCCCTTGGGGTAAACTCTCAAGTTCAGTGGCCACCTGGTGAAGGAGCGAAAACCACACCCTCCTATAAAACATTTTGCAAACTCTTTAAGGTGGCTGTGAATTGAAAATCAACTCCATGGTACCTAACTTTGCTTTTCTCTCTCATTTTTTTCTTTCTTATGCTGATCATCTTGTGTTTCAGTATTCAGGGCAAGCAACTGGGAAATGCCCACAGGGAAAGCTCCTGCTGTCCCTAAGCCCTCCCAGGATGGCAGCCTCTTACAAGGCCTAGCCGGGACCTCACAACTGTCTGCTGTGGGGCGTTATATAATCAAACCCAGAAGGCCTGGACTGTGTGAGGCCACATGGCCTCTCATCTGCCAGGCCTGAGGTGGTGCCCTATCTCTGGAGACCCACCCTACTCCACCCTGAGGGGCCTCCACCCATGGGCCACACCCTACAGGGAGTGGGAGGCTGGGAGGGGCCAGTTGGCTCCAGTCAGCAGCTGGTTTCTGGAAATTCCTGCCCTAACGAGATGGCTGGAACCTTATAAATAACCAGGAAAAAAATGATCGGGGTGGTGGCAGTCCATGCTCCTCCCGAGGGTTTCTCTATTAAGCGTTTGCCACCTGGAGCCCCCCCCCCATGCCGCCCTCACTCTCAACCCTTCGGTTACAGAACCAAGAGCTAATACTGCCCCTGCAAGACAAGCAAAAAGGAAACAGAAAAGCCCTAGGAACCACTGCTGTGTACGAAAATGAATTCAACATGTCCCAGGCCCAATCTTCCTCCTCCTCCTGGCTGCGAAAGGCTGCCCTGCTCCCCCCACCCGCCCGCCTCCCCGTTCGCACTCTCTGAGTCTATCCACCATGGAAACCTTGTGGTCTTTTGGGTCTCCCTCACCTTTTCTTTCCATTTCTCCTGCAGTCATCAGGGTGAGGCCCCAGGGCCTTGAGCCTCTGCTACTGCTCTCCCCAGTCCGTCCCTTCAACTATACAGCTCATCCATGCCCTAGCCCCCCGCCCACCACCACCACCACCTAAATGTCCCAAAGCCCTTCCAAGCTCACCCCTCCCCAGGATGTTCACGGCTTTAGAGAGTGTGTCCAAGAGCCCAAGTTCGGCACCCCCTTTCCAGCCAGCTGCCCCTTGCTCCAACAAGTGTCCTTGGTGCTGGGCTGCCCCCCTCCTCATGCCCTTTGTTCATTTTTGGCCCTGATGCTGGGCAACCAGTGTGGAATGCCCACCCCCCTTCCGGCTTATCTAAATCCGCCTAATTCTTCAAAGACCAGCTCAAGGCCCTGGCCACTCTCCTGGACGGCCAGCCAGCTGATGGCTCCCAGGAAGTTCCAAAGCACCCCTTCTCACCTACATGGGCCGGGCCTCCTGACTTTCCAAAGGCTGAGTCTTCCAGCACCACTGGGCCTCTGAGCACCTGACCAGCAGAAGTGCTGGAGGCGGCTTCAGGGCGCGCCCTCCCATCTCCTAAGGAGACCACACCTCTTCACACTAAATGCAGGGGGGTGAGGGGACTGGCTGGATTTCGTTTGGGCGTGGTTGTTAGGTGTCATCAGGTCCGGTCTCAGCTCACAGTGACCTCAAGTGGCAGAGTAGAACTGACTCCGTGAGGATTACCAGCCTACCGGTTTTCCAGTGCGCCCCCTTTAACCTCTGTGCTACCAGGCCCCGGGGTTGGGAGTGGGGGCTCAGGCAGGCGCACCTGGCACACAGTAGGTGCCCGGAGTAATTTCCCTTTCTCTTTGCATGCACTTGAAATCTCCCTAAAACAAACAATGGCCCCTCCCCGCCCCTACACCTAGTGAGAGTGCATTAAGCCCAACTTCCTTAACAAAAGGATCTCCACCATCAGCTGAACCTCGCCTGCCCCCAGGCTTTCCAGAACCTTCTGTTGTATCACCTTAGGACTTTTTTCTCTAAGTCCACCCAGACAGGTCTGCTAAAGAAGTTTAGGGTCAAGGTCTCTATTTAAAATCTGAAATGGGAAGGAAAAAAATAGGGAGGAGGAAAGCGCTGGATTGCATAGTGAATGAGCCTAAGAGGTGGGGGATGGTAAAAAAACCTTTCCAGAGGGGATACTTTTGTCCACGGAGGCCGGTGGGGTCCCAGGGGTCCTGCAGGCCAGCACCACCACCCTTGACAAGGGCTGTGTTATTTAATCCCTTAAGTGGCGGGCGAGTTACAGTGGGGAATCTGCAGGAGATCACATGAGGCCACGTAAGGCCCAACACAGCACCAGGAGAGCCGGGACCGGTCCTAGAGGGACTGGGGAGGGGATCTCTGCGGGAAAGTTGGTGCATGGGGGGCGGGGAGAAGAGGATGTGAACTCTGGTGTGGTGTATTTACAGTAGCAGCACTTTCAACTCCTCCCAACTGACCCCTGCAGCCTACCTCCCTCTCAGAGAGAATGCAAACTTGGACGGAGATCAAAAGACCTGTTCAGGAGGCCCCAAATTAGGCTATTCTTCCTCCAGGCCAATGCACCTGCAAATGGTCCATAAAAACTGCCGAGAGAAATTGGCAGCTTGATTCAAGTAAATACGGAAATCCTCCTAATAACTGCACCAAGGTGGAAGGGTCAGGTCCTCACCCCCCATTTTAGAAATGAGGAAATGGAGGGACAGAGGTGGGGTGACCCGCCCAAACTCGCAGAGCTGCTGGAAGCGGCAGCCAAGAACAGGAGTCCGTCCGCCTGCGGACCCGACTCTTTCCTGCTCTGCTTCCCAGAGTCTGCTCCTGCGGGGCGCCCTTTCAGGTAAAATCACCGGCATGCCCCCTGCTCTGGGCCACTCCTCCGGAGGCCAGGCCGCCACCTCCTTCGGGCAGTGGGAGGCGCACCTCCCCCCACGCAGGTCCACGCTCAGCCGGCCTCTCGGAAGGTTCCAGCAGGCAATTATGATTTCAAAATGCCTCTTCAGGTTAGATCACTGCAGATCTATCTATTCCATCCCGTGGCACCGCATGAGCGCACATAATTTGCGATTAGCGCTAATGAGTAGGTGCTCAATAAAATACCTGGGAGATGAAGACAGAAATGTAAACCAAACCTCACATGCTAAGGATAAGATGAAGGACTGAGGCCTGGTGGTCGCCTACTGGGTGATTCACGAGGACCTTTTGCCAGGGGCTGGTAAAGCCAGCGCGCCGCCCTCCCCCCACCCCGATCTGCTTCTGAAATGCAGTTTGTGAAGGCGAATGGATGCGCTAGGTTTGGCAAAGCAGGACCTTGACCTTACTAATGAGAAAGTAGGCTTGGGGTGCAAGGCTTTGGGCGGAATCTGGGTGTAAAGGGCAAGGGCAGATAGAGGAGGAGTTTTCAGGGATCCGGTTCAGAGAACAGTGGTTAGTAGAAAGGCCAGAGGGGGTCTGAGCAGACTAGGCCCACCCTGGATTCCCATGGCGCTCTCCAGGGTCGAACATGCTGACCCCTGGCCTCTCTGAAGTCTAGAGTTGGCCAAATTCCACTGCTCTGGATCTAGACTTGCCACAGGCGATCCCTGGCAAACTCCCCAAACTTTCCAGAGATTGGCCAGTATCCTGGGCATGGCCCGGAACAAGTTCGGTTCTCAGAGGTCTCTTCCAAGTGGGCAGCCTCTAGGAGTCACCCCCTGAGACAGGGTGGATTGTAGCTCCAGGGGTCCCACCAAATGCCTGAGCCCTAGGGGCTCTTACTGGCTACTCCCCTGGCTCCAGTCCTTCACCTCTTTGATAATTAGATGGGAAAATGATAATGTATTCTGGCTGACAACACAATGGACTAAGTTTCAAAAAGCTCCAGGAACCTGTTTTGCTAAGAAAAATAAGGTTTACTACTAAACACGCTCACCAAAGCTAAAAAGCATCCAGATAATCTCAGCATCAGTCCAGGGCCAAATAAGAGTACGTGTACACACACACTCTCTCTCTCTGCTTTGGAAGAAAACTCTTAGTTTCAGAAACTGTTTCCATAGCACTGTGTCTCTTTTATTACTACTAGATTTCAAGCAAGGAGAGTTGAAGGGGTAGGATGGGGGGGCGGGGGGCAGGACTACCTCCTTTAGACAATGCTCTCCCTTATCAGGGCAGACTGCTGTCTGGTTTCCTGTCTGGAGCTCGGGCATTACTGCTTGAGATGAGAAGCAGGGTCTCAGAGAGGGAACTGATCACACTCCAAAGGAAGGCAGGCTGCAGAAACCCCAGGGTAATCGTGTTCTTGCCAGTGACTCCAGGATGACCTGCAATGGGTCTGCTTCTCTTTCGTTTTCTTAGACAGAGATGAAGAGGAGGGAAGAAAACAACAACATTGTATAGCAAAAATGCTAATTTGGAAATATGAGGGGGAGGCCAGAGGGAAAATGGGATTGGCAATAATGATTAGTTTACAAGGTTAAGAAATAGAATTTCTATTTCCATTTCTCTTCTTGCTATAACTCTATCAGATAGGATACACTCGCCTAGTTGTTTGCCTAGTTGTTTAACATTTAAATGCTTCCAAATCTTTAATTCTAATGGAAAACACTAGACTCTAATCATTTCTATTAACCACTTCCCTCCCCCCCAAAAAAGAGGAAGAACAAATAATTAAAAGGATTAAGAGGAAGGCCAAATTAGCACCCTGTCTACCAAATCTACTTGGATTTTTGCAACCTTGGAACTGAAACAAAAAAACACCTGAAACTGCTTGCTTCAACTGGGATTATTTATGAATATTTTCATTTAAGGGCCTCTTGTCCTGCAGGTCTACTTTCTACAAAGGAGTCTCTCCTATGAAAACTTGCCAAACTTCCCATCATTTTCCAAAGATGGTTTGATTCTTTGATTCTAGTACATCTCTTAGCCTGGTGTTCTGCACTTCCCTTTCGCCCACAAATAAAGAGTGTGGAGGGGCACCAAGGCCAACACCAAGACACCGCTGCCCCCACATGTGGGGCATTATAGAGTCTGCTTGGCTGCTTTTGAATTCAGTTCCTTTCAGAAGATGGTGGAGACACCCCTTACATTTATAGATAATCCCCAAATAGGAAGTTTGAAATAAAAAAAAGTTGCCCTCAGGTTTCTTTCCCCCATCAGCTGCTTCCTTTAAAACTGAAAAACTGAGAGGAAAATAATCCATCAAGCTAGGTTTTAACTTGTTATCCCCAGCCATTCATGAACTCACAACTGGCAGAAGAGACCAACAGAAGGGTCAAAATGTTGTCCTTATTTAAAAAAATAAAATTAAATTAAAAGAAACATGAGAATTCACCCATTTTCAAAATTTGAGACTAATATTTTCCAAACGATCTATCATTAAATGGACTTTTTTACATTTCCAGTTCTCCTTTTCTTTGGGCTTTCTTATTCACAAAACAATCTAGGAATGAGTTCTGGAATAAAGGAAAATCTTTGCTCCCCCCCAAAAAAATCCTGGTATTTGAACCTTTGTTTATAAGAAAGAAAGGAAGAAAGGAAGGAAGACATGATTCTGGATTTTCTCAAGATAGCTGAATGTCTTCCTTGGATAATTTTCCCCAAGATTTCTTCTCTTAAGATATGCAAAGTTAGCTCAGACTGCTGAAACTGCTTCTAGCCTCCAAAAGAGAGCAGCCTCCATGCCTGGAGCATCCTGTCTTCCCCAAGGACAAGGGTGGGCCACCACACCCAGATTAAGCTAGCTGACTGCCAACCTGTAAAGTGTCCCTCCTAGTCCCCAACTGACAGCTGCAGGGCCAGATGCTTAACTGCACACACCCAACCCACCTTAAAACAAGAATTTCTAAACATTAAAAAGCAAAACCAACAACACCTCTTTCTAGATTTCTTCATAAGCATCCACATTTCAAAACCCAGTTTTAGTGCATGAAAAAAATTTTCAAAAGATAAAAGTTTTTTTAATTTTTAAAATTTAATTCAACCACATAAACAGACTGGAGCAAAGGATGCATGTTAAAAGGTTAACTGACTTCTCCTTGTGACATAACAGGAGCATCTTAAGCAAGCAATCGTTGAGTGTGTAGAGACATGATAACTCTCTGGGTGGGGACAGGGAGTTTAGGGGCAGGGACCACGGCCTGGTCTGGACTACTGATCTACCAGAAAACAGCCTGAAACAGGAAAGAGCGCACATATGCCACTTGGAATGTATGACGCAAACCCCAGCCTTGAAACAAAGAACAGGAAACAGCTCTGCTGGCTGTGCTGGAGAGAAAGCACAGAGAAACATTTAGCCGGCCCTCCCTGACCCTATATTCATGAGCAGCTGGAGTTTTTAAGACAACAACAGGGAGGTGGAGGTGTTTGTTCTTTGGGTGTGAATAATAACACAGCTTTATAGAGGGGACCTGCCCTATTTACAAATAGGGGCTGCCACAGCCAGTAAACAGTGTAGGTAAACCTGTGATTTTATCATATTCAAGAAGCGAGACCTTCAGATTCTGCACCCGGATTCCCCCCCACCCCCCAGGTTTCTTTTGTCCCTTTCTCCCACCCATCCCCAGAGCTGGTCTCGGGCCCTGATCAAATGCTGAGTTCCGGCGATGATTTTTCTCTTGCTCAGAACGTCATTAAAAAAAAAATCAAATTAAGACAGAATACGGCTGGTGAAGACTTCAGAGGACCACCGCACTGCCCCATGTAACTGAAACTGGACCAAATCTACATTCCAAAACAGACTGGGGTCATCAGAGGCGCTCCGAGCCCCCCCTCCCGCACAGCAAAGGGCACGCGGGCGGCGTCCAGCTGCACATCTGTGCTACGTGTCCACACAGCCACAGACGTCCACCTTAAGAAGGTGGGCCCGTTCCCGACCTTTCATTTCGTCTAAAATTGGCATACAATTTGCGGAACAAGGAACCAACTTTGAAAAGAGATCCCTCCCTACAAGGTCTATTTTCTGTTAGGGATCTTTAAAGGAAATCTGTTCATAGCCATTGCTCTCCGTACTTTGCCTGCCAGCGCTGTTTAACTCAGCTTTACATCAGAGATTCGGGGATCTCGGTATACTGAATTACAGGTAAACAAACAAACAAAGGCATAAAAAAAAAAAGACATAGCTGCTGTGCCCCTAGCAACCCAGTGACTGCGTTTTGATGGAGCGATTTTGCAGTGAATAAAGCAAGCAATAGGTTTCTCCCAAGCAAGGTTCTGTGTTTTGTATCTGACAAGGGCTTGTGGTCCACGCAGCTACTTTTCTTTGTTAATCACACATTGTGAGTTTTATACTTCCATGCTCCTTCATGCAAACCAAATGTTCCTACCACTATAGCTTTGCAGCACTTACTAACAGGGCAGGAGGTTTGCTCCTACGAGTACTGCAGCAAACCCTACTGACTCTAGAAATGGAGAAATAGTTTCTCTAGGGAGTTTAAATTAATCACACATTTCAGATTAGTTAACAGTCTAAGGTCAACACACACGTGTCTCGTCTCAAGCCACAGTAGGCATGTGTCCACTTTCTGAGGTACTATTAGTTCACAAAAATTTGGAGAGATTGATGCTATCAGATTGCCCCACCCCGCAGAAAAAAAAAAAAAGCAAGTCTTCCCTAAAACTCAGGCAGATTATCGGCCAGATAGACTTCTCTTGGAAAAACTACTCCTGGGAACACCCAAAAGGGACAACACAGTGGAAATCCCTATGAATGACCCTTGCTCCCCACTTCATATCGCATAATTATAGATACTAAATCTGAGTTCGTCCTTTCCCCCCAGACACCAAAGACTCTGCTAAAAACACGGCAATATATTTAAAGTCTCTTGAGTGATAGCAGTTGGGAGGGTGGGGGTGGCGGGGAAGGAGGAGAGAATCAAGTAGTAAAAAAAAAATCGGTGTAAAATGTTTATTTTAGTGAAATAAAAGACGAGTAATACCCACTTCACCTGACATTAAGAATAAGTCCCTATACATAGTCCCTAGGTCGAAAGGCACAATAAATCGCGCCCAAGGAAAAGAAAGCAATTACAGGTTTTAGCTGCCATCTCTGAGAGAGTGACTCCGTCTCGGGGGTCAGCCCCGGTGCCCGCACCAGGCTTGGGTCCCTAATGCAACACGCAGTGGGGTCCTAGGCGCTCTCCGCCTCCAGCCACGCAGCAGTGCTGGCTCGGTCACTGCGGCAGGTTCTCGCTGGGCTCCAGGGAAGGGCTCTCCAAAGCCGGCCAGCTCGTCATGAACCCCGGGGGTCCCCGGCACCCTGGCAGCGCCCGAGCCGCCGGACACAGAACGGGATGCTGCGTCCGGTCCCAATTGCCCAAGTTTCTTCCCAGAGGGCCTGGAAGGCGGCGGCAAGTTTGCTCCGCCGGGCGAGCAGCCGCGCGCCGGTCCAGGGAGGGAGGCGGCGGGGTGGGGGTGAGGGGCGCGGGGGGAGCGGGGCGAGGTGGGGGGGGGCGGAGGGGGAGGAGCAGGAGCGCGCGGCCTCGGCGCTACCTTTCTCCAAACAACGTTGCCACACGCGGCGAACAGTGATTTCTGGGGCTCGGGAGGGAGTCGCGGGCGGGAGGCGGCCAGGGGACCACACAGGTGAGCAACCCCTGCCCACGCAGACGGCCTCTTCGGGGGGCCCTGGTGGGAGCTATCGGGCTGGTATTCCGCACCCCTAGATCCTCGCGGCGGTTCTCCCCAATCCCACCCTTGCAGCCGCTGGACCCCGGGACCCCCCTCCCTCGCCGCCTCCACCCGGGTGGCTCATGCACTTTCCCAAGCCCGCAAATGTCCCCACCCCCACGCTGCACCCCCCATGCACGTTGTCCCCCACCCACCTCCCCGTTAAAAAGATTAAACTAGCCACGGCGCAAAGGGGGCGGCAGGAGTGGGGCGCGAGGCAAGGTGAGAAGGGACTTACTTCGCTAGCCGTGGCGCGGAGCGCAGCAGGCCAGAAATGAGGCCCAGAGCCGGGCTTGCCCGGGCCCCGCGAAGGCAGTAGTGTCAGCGCTCCGGTCGGGCGGCGGCGGCCGCAGGGGACAGGGAGGAGGACGGGCGCGCGTGCGGCGGGCGGGCGCTCGCTCTGCGCTCCGGCTCGGCCCCGGCTCCGCGCGGCTCCGCTCCTGGCTCCTGGCACCAACTCCGGGCAGTCACATGACGCCGGCGCCGCTCGCTCTGCGAGCCTCCCGGGGCTGGCGGGGTAAGTAGAGGCTGGGACCCGGGGTGGGAGGGTCAGGGAGGGGAGAGGGAGCCGCCGCGGCCGCCCGGGCTGGGCGGGTCCCCACCCACTTGGGTGGAGGCAGCCGCCGGAGGGGTCGGCCGAGTCACTCGAGCAAACACGCACCCCGCCCTGCGCCCTTCCCCCGCCACCCCCGCCGCCCGCGCCGCCCCGCCCCGCCCCGCCCAGTCACCCGGGGACGGCCTGACAGACACTCATTATTCCCCGGAGCCGGGCGCCGCCCCGCCGGCCGGACCTGTCCCGCGAGGCGCGGCGCGGCCCCCGCCCCGGAGCCCGCGCCCTCCCCGCCCCCCGCCCCCCGCCCCCCGCCCGGCTCCGCGGCCCCGCCCGCCTGGGGCCTCCGCCCCGAGCGCGCGCCCCGCCCGGCCCCGCCGCCGCCGCCGCGCCGCCGCCCGAGCCCGGGGGGAAGGAAGGGCGGCGCTGCCCGCTCCGGGCGCCGCGCGGCTGCAGCCCTCTGCGCCGCTTCCAAAACACACAGCCGGCTCGCGGGCCAGCGAGGCGGGGGACCCGGCCGGCCCGGCTGTCCATCACGCGGCTCCGGCGGGAAGGGCGGCCCCGGGCGGGCCCGGCGGGAAGGGCCAGCGCGGCCTCCCCTGGGCCCAGTGCATAAACTCTTGGGGGAGGGGGTGCTGGGCGAGAGAAAAAGGAAGGAAGAAGAAGATGCATCGGTGCGGGGTGGGGGGCGGGGGGAGAGAAAGAAGGACGCGGCGCCGGGGAGGCCAGGACCGGAGGGCAGTTGGGTTGACTTCAAGCCAAGCACGGTCCTGAGTTCCTGGGGTCATTGCACATCCTGCTGGGGCGCTCTTTCTTTGTGCTTCGGGACACCAGATCCCTTCCACCTCCGGCCTAGCCGAGGGAGGGCCAGCCTCCCCGGGGCTTTTCCTGGAGCGCCCGGAGACCCCCGGCGAACCTCTCCCGGGCCAGCCCCGCCAGCTGCCGCGCTTGTTCAGCTGGGCCTGCCCGAAAACTTGGCAAACTTCGATCCTGAGCCTCCCTCCCGCGGCGACTGCCCGAGCCCCGCGCCAGGGCTCGGCCCTGCGACCTTTGGTTTCATGTGGCTTCCCGAGGACCCAACTCCTTGGCCTTTTACCGCGCTCCTAACCGGGCAGCCGGAAGCGCGCGCTGTCCCCGGGACACCCCCACCCCCTTCGAGGACTAGGCAGCGCTTGCTTGTAGAGTTTAGTGCCTTTTGATTTTCCTTTTTAAAGCAGTATTAATGTAATAAAGAACGCAATAAAAAGAACAAAGGACAAATTGGTTCAATTGTTTTCGTTCTGTGTAATGTTTGAAAAACGCCCTTGCTTCAATCTATGGACTGCTTATTGCTTCAAGATGTTTGAAAGGGCCTTTAAGTTCACCAGCCTCACTTTGATGCTTCACCGAGGCATGCATGGGAAGGCTTAAATCCCAGCGCTCGCCTGTATCCCGAGCCCCGTCGTGTAGCTACAAGGTATTATAAAATTAGTACCCGGTAACCTCAAGTAGTGAAATTGCATCTTGCACATAATGTATTGACATGAAAGACCACTTGGAAGGCAGCCAGAATTGTGCTGGTTCACGTGCCATCTTTTAAAGATTCATCTTTAAAATCTAGAAGGCATGTTTTGTTTTGTTTTGTTAATAAAAGACACACAAGGGGGGGGGGCGTTGAATTCCAGTGAATTGTAATGCATTGATCACTGCCATACACGTCTGGGTGTAGCCCTTAGATTCCTGTTAACTGGCAGACCATGTTCCTGATGCCCGATGCACTTGCCCTGGAGTTCAGTGCCTGGTTGATAGTAGGGCCGCCCTGAGATACAGGGGTGAAAACTTAACGTCTGGCATCCTTCAAGTGGCTGTGGACCCCCAGGGAGAAAAGCGGAGGAGAGTAGGAGCCAAGGTAAATAGGGAGTGAGTGGCTTTGAAATGGGAGATGGAAGAGGGAGGCCATAAAAATGGGTTAATTAATGAACGGGCTCTATTTTCAGTGCCCTAGGGCTGGCGCTCCACTACAACATGCACAGAAACGAATCCAGCAGGACCGGAGCGCCCTGCGCAGGACTGCACCGTCCACACCTCCACTCGCTGGAACTGGAGCTGTAAGGAAGCCATTCTAGTCTGTTCCCCCACCCCCACCCCACCCCAACCACGTTGCTGGTGTTGTTAGGTGCTGTCCATTCGGTTCTGACTCATAGTGAACCCCTACGTGCATCAGAATGAAACACTGCAAGGCCTGCACCAGGCTCGCAGTTGTCGTGGTTGAGCCCATGGTTACAGCCACTGGATCAGTCCACACCAAGCCCGAGTTCCTTCTCCAGGGACTGGTCTCTTCTGATAACTTGTCCAAAGAACATGAGATCAAGTCTTGGCCTTCTTCATTCAAAGGAGCGTTCTGGTTGTCCTTCTTTCAAGACAGATCTGTTTGTTCTTTGCCAGTCCATGGTGCTTGGAATAGCCTTCCCCAAACCACAGTTCAAACGCCTCCAGTCTTGGGTCTTGCTTATTCAGTGTCTAGCTTTTCTATGCATGTGAAGTGACTGCAAATGCCCTGGCTTGGGTGAGGCACACCTTCATCCTCAGAGTCACATCCTGGTTCTTCGACACATGAAAGAGGTCTTGTGCCGCCGGTTCACCTAATGCAGTGTGTCTCTTAGCTCTTGACTGCTGCTTCCATGAGTATTGGTTGTGGATCCAAGCAAGATGAAATCTTTGACAACGTCAATCTTTTTCGCTCATCATGTTGGTTACCTCTTGATCTATTTGTGAGGATTTGGATTTTCTTCACATTGAAGTTATTATCAACATAGCAGTTTGCCATCTTTGATCTTCATCATCAAATGCTCATGTCCTCCTCACTTTCAGCAAACAAGGTGTTGACATCTGTGCATTGTAGGTTGCTAATAAACTTTCCTTCAATCCTGATGCCGCATTCTTCTTCACATATTCCATCTTCTCTGATGATTTGCTCAGCCTACAGATTGAATAAGTATGGTGAAAAAATACAACCCTGCCGCACACCTTTCCTGATTTTAAACTATGCAGTGCTCCCTTATTCTGTTCACACACACCCTCCTCTTGATCTATGTACAGTTCCTCCTGAGCCCAATGAAGTATGCTCCAATTCCCATTCTTCTCAAGACTATGTGTAGTTTGTTATGGCCCACAGAGTCGAATGTCTTTACATAGTCAGTAAAACACAAATAAACATCTTTCTGTTATTTTCTGCCTTCAGCCAAAATCCATCTGATACCAGCAAACATATCCCTCGTTCCACATCCTCTCCTGAGTCTGTGCTGTACCTCTGGCTGCTCCCTGTCAACGCACTGCTGTTAAACACACACACACACATATCCACACTATATATGTTGCTGGTCTGGTCACCCCTTGTGTGTGTATGACCCTGGCAAGCCTAGAAGCATTAGTGGTCTGAATACACGCAGGTGTGGGACTCAGTGCATTTGCATGTTTTTCTAGAAACCATTTTAAAAATTATCTCCAGCAAAATTTGACTTGCATGTGACAGTAATAATATTGTTCCATAATTTCTGCCTTCTGTTGGATCACCTTTCTTTGGAATGAGTACAGATACGGATCTCTTCCAATCAATCGACCAGGTACTTCTTGGCATAGACAAATGACTGCTTGCAGTGAGTGTTTCATCAGCGTGCTAAAACATTCCAGTGGGCATTCCATCAAGTCCTGGAGCCTTGTTTTTGGCCAATGCCTTCAGAGCAGCTTGGACTTCCTCCTTCGTTGCCATCGATTCTTGAGCATATGCTTTCTCCTGAAATGGTGGAATGTCAGCCACTTCTTTTTGTTAGCGTGAGTCTGCCTATTTCCATATTCTTTTGAGGTTTCCTTCGTCGTTCAATATTTTGCCTGTAGAATCACTATTGCAACTTGAGGCTTGACTTTTTTCTTCTTCTTTCATTTCTTCAGCTTAAGATCTGTTAGTCACTCTACCTAACCAGGTACAGCCCTGAACTTCCTGACTGCTGGACCTCCATGTTCCATATCCACTCTGACCACTACCTGGGTCCAGAAATCCGCCAGTGTCTGTGAGTCATCGTGTGTGGGAGTATGGCTGGAGCGTGGAAGAGGAACTAGAGCCTTTCCTCAAACATGGCAGTCTGTCTCTTCAATGACTTATCTTAGGATAAGTTCAAGAGCTTACCACTCCTAATGACCTGGCCTCCACTTATCCTCTAGACCAGTGGTTTGCAACCTTCCAAATGCCGCGACCCTTTATACAGTTCCTCATATTGGGGTGATCCCCAACCATAAAATTATTTTCATTGCTACTTCATAACTGTAATTTTGCTACTGTTATAAATCAGGTGACCCCTGTGAAAGGGTTGTTTGACCCCCCCAGGGGGTCGCGACCCACAGGTTGAGAACCACCGCTCTAGACTCATCTCTCCCTGCTTTCCCTTCCCACGTCCTTCTCCAGCAGTGCTGAATGTTTTTCTTCCCCCAACTCACTCTACGCCCCCAGCCCTTTGCACATGCTCCTGTTTCTAGACGGAGTAGTCTCCTGGATCTCTTCTCCAACTCCTGACCTCCATTCTCATTTCCCCAGATTGTCCTCATTCAAGTTTTGACTTTTGTGACATTTCCTCCAAAATATAGCGTCTTCGACACCGTCTCCTCCATCCCAGCCGCCCAGATGGATATGCTCAGCTAGTGCCCTGCTTGCTCCTCCTGACATGTTTCATTCGCTCTGTGGCACTGAATGGCCACTCTGAGGACAGGGGCCTTGCCTTTCTATGAACAATGTCTCCTCGGGTTCTAGATGAGCAAGGACTGTTTGCGCATGTGCACATGAGCTGGGGGTGGGGTGGGGGGGGTGGACATTGAGAAGAAGAGGAAATCATCCTGAGATGGAAGAGGTGAGAGGGGGCTTAAAAACAGCAAGTGGCTATGTGTTGTTCCTTGACTTTGGAAGAAACCCAAGGCCTTTGGAAGAGTGACGGGGAGAGAGGGAGCAGTTCTCCCCCAGACCATTGGTAAGCAGCAAAGTAAAATGGTCGAAGTGGTGCCTTGGTTTTTCTTCGTTTCCTTAACTCGGTGCCCTGCACGTGTTTAAAAAACAGCCAGACCACTTGCTGTCCAGTTGATACCAACTCATGGTGGCCCCTGGTGTTTCAGAGTCTAGTTGTGTCCCATAGGCATCTCCGGGCCTGTGGGTGGCCTTTCAGAAAGAGATCTTAAGACCCTTCTGCCAAGGCTCTTTGGGGTGGATGTGAACTGCCAACCTGTGCTTAGCCACTTGTGCCCTTTGGGGCCTTCTGATCCATGGTTAAGTGTTCACTAAATCCAGAGTACATGAACTATCTCCAGCCTGGTCCTGTGGCAAAGGTTTTGCCCTTGCTCCATGCTGGCAGCAGGCGGGTCTGGTCTGGGTTCAGTGCAGCTTATTGGAGGGCATCTTCAGAAGAGTTGTTGCCCCCAGCTCATTACTGCAGCCCCAGTCCCCCCAACCCACCCCCTCCATCCCCTGTCCATGATGAGCTGGGAGAAAGGCGCCCTGGTAGTGTTTGGTGAAATATTCAGCGCCTCACTGGAGGGTCAGTGGTTTGAACCCATGCCGCTTTTCCACAGTGGAAAGACCAGGCAACCCGCTGTCCTAGGGATGGCAGCGTACAGGCCTGGGGTAGGTCTGCGTCACGTGGGTTACGGTGAGTTGGAAATCACTTGGCTGGATGACTTCACAACACTAAAGTTGGAGGGTGGGCAAGTGGCCGAGGACTGGCCAGTGGGCCCTGAAAGGAAAGGGGGCTGATGGGGACAAGGGGTGTGGAAAAACTCCCTCCCCCTAGAAAATGAGGCCCTTTTAAGGATAAGCATGCAGATGTGCTTTGGGAGTTGTTAAGTGAGGCCATGAAGCTGGAAGATGTGGCAGCCATCTTGTCATCCCCACAGAGCTGCCTAATTAACTACCCCTGACTTACTGCGATGTGAGTTAATTAAATGTCTGTGTAGCTGGACCGTCACATGGAACCCTAGTCAGCCCACTGACGCCACCTCGTCCCGAGTTCTCTTGTCAAATGGCATCAGGGTCTAGGCAGACCAGTGTTTCTCCACGGGGGAAAGATTTTGCCACCCTCCTGCCCAGGACATGTGACCACTGGAGACACTTGTGTCTGGAGACACTTGGTTGTCGTGGTCATGACTTGGGCTTGCTATTGGTGTTGAGTTTAAAGAGAACACTTGTGCTTCTAAGCAGCCTGCGAAGATGTCCCCCCAACAAGCAGTTATCTGGGGCAGAATGTCCCCTTACCAACGCTGTTACAGATGTGACAGCTGCAGCTCAGAGGTCATCCACTTGGCTTCCCCTTCTTCCACCCGCCCTCATAAGCAGATCAGCACCAACAAAGTTGCTCTCACAATCTGCCTTCTCCTCTTCATCTCCGTCACCGAGCAGTAGTGTAAGACACCACAGTCGCTACCCTGGAATTAGGTTGCAGGAGCTGCGTAACTGGGTGTGTTGCTCCGGGTGGACTAGAGAAACAACTGCAGAGGCGCTCATATGTGTGTAATAAAGAATTTTATGTAAAAGAAAATTATTTATTAAAAAACATCCCAGCCCAGTCCAGATCAAGTCTGTCAGTCTGATATTAGCCCATATGTCCGATACCAGTCTATAAATTCCTCTTCAGACTTAAGCAATGATGCAGAATGCAGGAAGATCACAGGCCAGCGGAAAGTCTTGTGGATCCAATGGTGGTGGTAGCATCTCAGAGCCGGGAGGGGTCTCCACATGGCTCCTCCAGCTCCAGGGCTCTGGCTTCCATCAGCGTAGCTCCCTGTAGCTTGCTAACAGGAATGTGTAGAGAGTCTGTGTGTCCCACCTCCAGCAAGGAGCACCAGAGTACCCAGAATCCTCAGGAGAAGACCATGCCCACAGAGGCCTCATTGGCTGTGACCTGATTGACAAATTATGTAACTACCACACTGGGCAACTAGCATTCACCTTGACCGCCTTGTAATCCATTATTCCTATTGCAACTTGATGATCTTTGCGAGTGTAAATTGAATCATGTCACCCCTTGCTCAGAAGGCTTCAGAGACTCCCTCATGCTCTCAGAATAAAGACAAATTCATTTCCTGAGGATTTCCAGGAAACACTGAGATTGAATTAGGTAACCAAGGCTTTCAATAAAGACCACATGTAATGGATGATTCCCATTCTCTACCCACCAGGAGCTCTTAACATTGCTGGTGCAAGTCGACCATGAGGATCATCCTAGATTTCTTTCAGCTAAGACAGGATCATTGTAGGACAGGGGCACAAAAAGAGCTTAGAATACTGCCTGGAAAACGACTGAGCTGGAGATTAAAACAGCAAGAAGCCCAAAGTGGCTGAGATCTCAGAGATCTGGGTGTTCGCCGTGGATGGAAGAGCACATGTGCAGTGAGAGTGGTAGTGAGCGACAAGGAAGGACAACTTCCCGATGACCCAAAAGGCTGACGTTCAGGTTCACCAGCAGAAAGTCCTAGGGATCTCGTTATCAAAAATCAGCCAATGAAAATCCAATGGAGCACAGCCCTCTTCCCACATACACGATTCACTCTATGAATTGACTTGGTGACAGCTGATGGTAGTGGTGGCTTGAAGGTTGGGAGGTGGGTTGTCACAGAGTGGGGATATGTGTGCTTGACAGTGTACAAGTGCAGCATCCCAGGGTGGTCCAGAAAGTCCTTGTGGGAGCGAAAGACTCGCGGGGAGTGGAGATGATTTCTGAAGAAACGAGCAGACGATGAAAAAGAGCGAATGTGGTGTTGGACCTCATTCCACAAGGATTCTGAACCCGCTTCAGCATTACAGTCAGACTTGGATCCAGTGTAGGATTTCGGGCCTCAGGTTACATCTTCATTGCAAGAAAGACAGTCTCCGGAAAACAGGTAGATGAAAGCAACCAGGCCAGAATGCTTAGAAGATAGCCCCCTCTTCCTACAATTAAAGGAAGCCGTGATGGCCTAGCGTGTCACCCCTCAGGCTGCCAGGACCGTAAGCAGTTGTAAACCACCAGCCGCTCCTCAGGAGAAGGGAGGCTTTCTACTCCCGCAAAGGAACCCACAGGGGCAATTCTACCTGTCCTAGAGGCTCACTGAGTCACAATCAACTAGATGGCAATGACTTGTTTGTTTGTTTGTTTGTTTTACCGTTAGCAGCCCTGCTGGCTAAAGTGCTCAGCTGCTCACTAAGAGGCTGGTGGTTTGAATCCCCCCAGCAGCCTCGCAGGGGTGGGGTGGTTTAGTCTGCTCACAGTAATGCTTGCAGCCTGGGAAGCCCTGTGGGCAATCCTGCCCCATCCTCTTAGGTGACTGTGAGCTGGAAGGGACCCTACAGCAGAGATGTGGTTGTTTCGTCTCTGTTGTCGTTCCATCTGCTGCTCCTGGATCATGATTCTCGAGTGAAAAAAAGAGTCCCCTGCTGTATTTGCTTGCTTATTGATTATTTTACTAGTACAGTGTCACAATCGTCTTCTTTTTTACTTTTGAGAGCAACAAGCAAAATATACAATGCCTACTTTATTGAGAGTTAAGTGGGCTCCGGGGAACACCAGGGATCTTAAAACCTTATTTATAATATTATTTTAAGGGGAAAATGAACTGCTGTTTCCAAGTCCATGACCTATAAATATGAAGGCAGAAAGCGTAGCTTAT
This sequence comes from Tenrec ecaudatus, assembly GCF_050624435.1. Taxonomy (NCBI): domain Eukaryota; kingdom Metazoa; phylum Chordata; class Mammalia; order Afrosoricida; family Tenrecidae; genus Tenrec; species Tenrec ecaudatus. The sequence goes on from NC_134532.1 coordinate 183,398,654, forward strand.
ATTCTGCGTTGATGACTGCCACACCAGGAGGCCAAATGCTCAGAGAATTATGGATCACAGAGTGGGCAAACTGCTGCTGCATTTTCTGCTTGTTTTTGGAACGAGGCTGACGCCTGATGCTTCGATCCCTCTCCTTTGTGATCAAGGAAAAATTACTGGCATTTCCATCCCGGGTTTAATGTCGGTAAGTAAGCCTTGTTAGAACATTTACTTTGGGACTAGTGGAGGGAGGTGGTGGGGAAGAAGACAAGAACTATGTGCAACATGGTTTCCACCATCAGAGACTTTTGTGAGAACATATACATTGTTACATGTAGGTGCTGCCCAGTCAGTTCCGACTTAAGCGCCCCTATGTACAACTGAACCCCAAATGGCCCAGTGATGTGCATCCACACGGTGGCTTTTCTGATTGAGCCCACGGTGTCCATCTACCTTGAGCAGGGCTGTCCTCTGTTTCCCTGCCCTCTGCCAAGCACCGTGGCCTTCCCCAGAAACTGCTCTCTCCTGACAACACGTCCGAAGTCCATGAGGCGAAGCACCGCTTCCGAGACTGACTTGTTTGTTCTTTTGTTCAGCCCACGAGACTTTGAATGGCCCTCACCAGAACATACACGTGGAGGCTTCAGAACGTTCGCGGGAAAATGGAATTAAAAGAGAATAGAACCTATTATAAACATTTGAAGCTGCCTCACGTACACAGGGATTGATTATTGCTGTTCTTGTCTGTTAACTGCCGTCAGAGGCAGTCGTGGATTCAGAGCAACCCCGTGTGTGACAGAGTCGAACCCACTCCAAGAGTTTTCTTGGCTGTAATCTTGACGGAAGCACCGGGTCATGTGTTTCTCTCTTGGAGCTGCTGGGAGAATTCAGTCTGCCAACCCGAACCGTTGTAACACCCAACCCCAACCAACCCACCGCCACGGTGTGAATGCAACGCATAGCAACCTTAGAGGATCCTCAGCCTGCTCCCTAGGGTTTCTGAGAGTGTCTGTTTTGATGGGAGCACACAGCCTCCTTTTTCTCCCACAAAGCAATGGGTGAATTTGAACTGATGACCTGTGGTGACTAGCCTGACGCTTAATCTGTGCCACCAGGCACCTTTAGTGTGGCACTATAGAGCTTCTTAATTGATGCTTCCACAGTGCAGTACAGGGTACGTCCAGTTTGGAAAAGTATGAATGATGACGAACGTTAAAAGGAGAAACTAAAAGCTAATACAACCCACTGCCACCAACTGAGGGGATTCCATCTCATAGCGTGGCTGAGGCTGTCAATCTTTTAAGGAGCAGACAGCCTCACCTTTCTCGAGTGGATTGATGCGAACCACCAACCTGGTGGCTCGCAGCCCAAAGATACCTGTGTCCATTCAGAAATCATGTATTCACGGCCGATTTGGTCCTTGTCTTCAAGAAGCTAACAGTCTTGCAAGAGAAATCGTGTCCGAGAAATCCACCCCCACCTGGATTCTCTCCAAAGAAGTAACAGCTGCACTGGAATGTCAGTACTCAGAGCAGGAGGGGCTACAAGTCACCTTGCAGGAACTGGGAAAGGCCCAAGGATCAGAGTGGCATGGGAGCAGGGCCACCCAACAGTGTGGAGAGAAAAGGGACCAAGTTCAGGGGTCAGAACTCTTTTTCAACAGGCTTCAGGAAGCCAAGGGTGGTTTTGTACACAGGTGCGTTGCTTGAGAGCAGACAAAGTGTACAGTCAATATAACTTAATTTTATGATTCTGACAGTGGGGAGAAAGAGGCAGCAGCCACGGGGCATGTCCCAAGGATGGAATAGGTCCATATGAGACTGCAGGAGAGATGTGGCTTTCTGCCCCCATCAAGATAAAGCCTCAAAAGTCCACATGGGCAGCCTACTCTGTCCTATAGGGTCACTGGGAGTCCGAATCTGCTCAAGGGCAGTGAGTTTTTGTTTTGAGTGGTACAAACACATGTGTTTCCTCCACCACCACCACCCCCCCACACACACACACCATCTGTCAGTGTATTGGGCTATCTGCATGGTAGCTTGTGTGTTGCTGTGATGGTGGAAGCTATACTACCAGTATTTCAAATGCAGGGTCTTTATGGTGGACAGGCTTCACCAGGGCTTCCAGGTTAAGAGAAATGAGGAAGAAAGGCCTGGTGATTCATTCTAGAGAATTAGTCCAGGAGAACCCTATGGCTCGTAGCCAAATGAACCCTTGCTTGCTTTAGACGCATCCGCAAGAGGGGTGCTTGGCTAGAGGAAGACATCATGCTTGGTGAAGCGGAGGAACAGGGAGTGGGAGGGAGCCCCTTGGTGGGATGCATTTTCACAACAGCCTCGGTGGGGTGTGCAGTGGGCAGGCATCGCTCCATTCTGTCAACACGTGCAACGTCGCTGTCAGCTGGAGTTGACTCCACGGCAGCTCCCCTCTCTCCCTATGCCATCTTGCCCTTTGCAGCCCTTTTTGTTCTGTACACACACACACACACACACACACACACACACACACACACTTTACCTCCCCCATGACTGAGCCAGCCAAGAAGTAGTATGTAAACTGGCCTCTAGGAAGTGCCTGTGTGCCTTGCTTTTTCTGCCTAGTCCACATGTCTTGATGCCCCCCCCCCACCACCACCACCACCACCACGCCCTGCAGTCTGGGCCCTGTCCCTCTGTGCCCAGGCACATGCCACGGCCTTCCCTGGGAAGAGGCCTCCAGCCTCCCCCTTTGATCTCCTTCTCCCACCTGGCAAGCCAATCCGTGTGCACACCCGCTTTGGACGTTGTGCTGGTCCCGGGAAGGGAACTCAGTGTGGTCCTTCACATCAACAGTGCCACCTTCTCAGCAGCCTTGCGATTCAAAGAAGAAACGTTTGTTAACAGAAAGCAAGCCTTGCAAACATGAAAATTGCCTAAAGGTGGTAGCGGGCGGGTGGCTCTGTTTTCCTTTGGCTGGCAATACTCTTTAGGAAGCACGTAGGACTTCATGAGAAAGGAAAGAAACTCTTCTAAAATTTGTATGTATATTGTGTACCATTCAACGGGGGCCCTCAAACCCAGTTGTGCGAGGTGGCCTGGGAGCGCACATGCACCCTGACCCCAGAGGTGTGGCTCCCAGCCTGTGTGTTTTGAAAAAGGGTGGGCCGCCAGGGGAGGGTCCAGGAGGTCACTGCCGGGGCAGACGGTGAACCTCTTGAGCTGTTTAAAGGCTTCCTCAAAGTAACATATATTTACTTGAAAGGCCTCTCAAGAGAGAAAAAGTTAAAAAAAAAACACAAAAAAACAGCTAACCCGTCGGAATAGAGCTGAAGTTCCTATTTCTCAAGAGCTAGAAACACACTTCCTGAAGCACAAGGTCCACTTTCCCTCTCCCGTGGTCTTTCGCCAGGATCTGTTGGTAACACGGGAAACAGCCGGGTCAGCGGTTGTGGCTGGGGATGAAGGGGGGGGGGGGGAACTACCTACCGCCGGCCACGGGGCACCACTGACACCCGACGGTCTCCTCTCCACACTTGGGGTCCTGGCTCCCCTGGGGCTCTTTCTGAGCTCCGTCTGTTTGTTATTGTTCTTCAGGTTTTCTGGGTAACTATAAGCAACAGAGCCTGCTAGTTCCTCTTGAGATTGCCCACTCCTCCCCACCCTTATTTCTCACCTCCCTGCATCCTGTTTGTCTCCCGGGCTCTGTTCCCCTGCCCCACCCCTACCCCCACTTCGCTACCCATCCTTCGGGCCATGTTTTTCTCCCCACAGTTGGCTGACTTTTGACTTTTTTAAAACTTTGTAAATGTTCCCTGTACCAAAGGAGGTAGATAGTCATATGAGCCTATATGTATAGAGAGACTCATCTGGACTATGTATTCATAGACATATATCTATTTAATTCCTCGGTGTTTTCCTTTATTAGGCATGACTGTGAAGTATCTTGATGTGCATTTCTATGCTGGTTTATTTTTCCCTCCTCCTGTCTTGGGAGATAGCTAACTGTATTTCCAGGAATTTTAAAGGAGTGGTGGAGGATGAAAGAAATCGACGAGGATCTTCCTACTGAGACCTGGAGCCTTGGAGGGCAATTTTTACCTATTTCAAGTTACTGGGTTATTTCAAGACCACACACACACAAAAAAACAACACAGTGTGCAGTATGTTTATGCTCATAGAGGTAGAGTACTTCATTTAGTAAATTTTAAGGAATCTTATAGTCAGTTAATAATTTTAGGTAAACTATTTAGACTTACATTTCACTTTTGTTGGTTTTGTTGTTGTTGCAACTTGTTCGAGGGGAGAAAGGAGACCTGAAATTCAAATATAATTTACAGACACCCATTTTATTAAGTGTTAAACAGGACAAAGAGAAGAAAAGACAAATCCATAATGGTGCCCTAGGATTCTTTGTCCAGTGGCCACTTAGATCAGACATGAAGAGCACAGGGCCCCATCGCAAAATCATGATTGGCAGTAGATCAGTACATCACAGTGGCAGGAGGCCCACAGAAGCAGGAAAGGGACCATGCCAGGGATACGGACAGGGTTGCACATTAGAAAAATTTACAAGATTGGTTTAGGGCCCTCCGACTAAGTCAGGGCATGACTCATGACTATTCCACCTTAGTACCCCCCCACACACACACTCCCACCCCCATCTTACCCCCCCACCTCCCCACCCCCACCCCAGTTTCCATCAAGGGCGTGCCGAGGCAAGCCCTCCCTAGGTGGACTAGGGCAGTGGTAGTAATCTACTTTCAAAATGCTGAGGACAAAGCCTTTCCCATTGCTGGCCAATGGTCAAAAAGCTCATTGGACGCTGAGTCTTCTCTGTAGACTAGAAATGGATTTAGGGCTCTCGCTGTGAAGTGTAGCCTTCCACAAAGCAACAACTCAGAATTTAAACTCGAATACAAGATGAATACAGAAAGAAGGCTCTCAAGGACGAGGATTGACACGGTGGCTACATCAGTGGGCTCAGGCACAGGAACAATTGTCAAGATGGCACAAGACCGTGCAGTGTCTCCTTCGGTTGTGCATAGGGGTGCTGTCGGTTGGAACTGACAATGGCACCTAACAATGCCAGCAGAGCTATTGGACGTCATGGAAGCCAGTACTGCTAAGTGTTGCAAGTCTCTGGGGAATACTGAAAAATACCATCATAAAAGATGTTACCAGACAGGCATCAGAAGACCTCAAACAAAATAACAAAATGTTGTTGAGAATGAGGGGGGTTGGAGCAGAGACCCCAAAGCTATCTGTAGACAATAGGACATCCCCTCACAGAAGGGTCACTAGGAAGGGATGAGTCAACCAGGGCGCATACAGCACTGATGAAACACACAATATTCCTCTGGTCCTTTGAGACGTCCTCAACCCCCACTATCATGTCCCCAGTCCTGGCTTTCAGTTCTGGCTAGGCCGCAGCATGTACACTGGTACAGATGAGAGCTCAGGACACACAGAATCCAGCTCAGATAACCCCCTCAGGAACAGAAATGAGAGAAGGGATACCAGGAGGTGGGGGGAGGAGGGGAGGAAGCGGGAACTGATTGCAATGATTGATGCATATCCCTGCCCCACAGGGGGATAAACAACAGAAATGTGGGTGAATGAAGACAGCGGTAGGTGTAAGATATGAAAACAATCACAATTTATCAAGGGGTTGTGAGGTGAAGGGGAAGAAGAGCTGATCCCAAGGGCTCAATAGAAAGTAAATGTTTAGAAAATGATGATGGCAACATATGTACAAATATGCTTGATACAGTGGGATGTATGGAATGTTATAAGAGCTGTAAGAGTCCCCAATAAAATGATTTTAAACAAAAAATGTTACCAGAACTTCAGCAAAACTGAATATATTATCTAATAGTTATAGTATCTTGAAATCAAGAAATTTTTGTTTTCTTTAATAAAAGAGAAAATTCTCAGGACTCATTTAGTACAACTGTTGCTGGACAGAAATTTATTTCATCCGTGACCTTTTTGTTTTTCTTTTCAAAATCATTTTATTGGGGGCTCGCTCATATGACTCTTATCACTATCCACACCTACATCCATTGTGTCAAGCACATTTGTACATTTGCTGCCATCAGCCTTCTCAAAACATTTGCTTTCTACTTGAGCCCTTGGTATCAGCTTCTCATTTTCCCCCCTCCCTCATGAAGTCTTGATAATTTATAAATTATTTTGTCATATCTTACACTGTCCGACGTCTCCCTTCACCCACTTTTCTGTGGTCCGTCCCCCAGGGAGGGGGTCCTATGTAGAGACCTTTGTGATCAGTTCCCTCGTGACCTTCTCTTGGGGGCACTAACGGAGTCGGAAATTGCACATTGAGCTGTGAACCCCAAGGCCGGCATTGGAACCCATCAGACACTCTGAGGGAGAAAGATGAGAAATCTACACCTGTAAGATGAAAAAATCTCCGAAACCCGAAAGGGGCAGTTCTACTCTGTCCTGCAGGGGTGTAGAAATTGACTTAGTGACAATGAGTTTGAAGTCGTCTTTTGAGCTTAAGAGAAAAAAAAAAGAGAAGACGCAAAAGAAACAAATTAATGGTGGAATCATCAACTCCCATCTCTATTTTATGCTTCTCAAAATATTCCCTGGATGTCTAAACAATAAAGATTTCCCCCCGATTCGCACAGGGTTCTGTGCTTTCTTATGAGGCCAGTCCTTTGCTGAGAAGCTGGGAGCAGCTTGAAGTTTTTAGGAGGAGACAAGAAAGGTGTTGACAAGAATGTACCAAGTCGTAGGAGCGGTACTTTTCTTCTTCTTCTTCTCCTCCTCCTCCTCCTCCTCCTCCTCCTCCTCCTCCTCCTCCTCCTCCTCCTCCTTCTTCTTCTTCTTCTTCTTCTTCTTCTTCTTCTTCTTCTTCATAGATGAGAGTTCGATATGGATATCCTTCTTGACAATTCTGAGGTTGGAACAAGATTATCTGGGAACCAGTGAGAGGAATTTCACTTGAATCCTCAAATGTGGGACTGTCCTTGCTCATTGATTGAGTTGTCCTACCAGGAGAGACACTTTCTGTGGAGTTTCTGCTCCCCACTCCCTCATGAACCCTTGATCATTTATAAATTATTGTTATTTTGTCATTTCTTACACTGTCTGATGTCTCCCTTCACCCACTTTTCTGTTGTCCGTCCCCCAGGGAGGGGGTTATATGGAGATCCTTGTGATCAGTTCCCCCTTTCTACTTTACCACTTTACCTCCCCTCCACCCTCGACAGCTTGTTTTAAAGAAATCCATCGTTTCCTATATCATCACTTAAAAAAAAAGTATAATTCAAACTTTAAAATTCTAAAACAGAAATCCTCCTTGCAAATCAAATAAAATTTGCTTTCAGATTCCAGAATTCCCACTTTCTGGTCCCTGCCCCTTCCTAGTTTATCTTTGGAGGGAGGCAAGCTCCTCTAGTTTTAAGTTAGTGCGGTCATGTGCTTTATCTTTTTCCTAGTTACAACTCTTTGTGCTTAACAGACAGCTCTGAGTGATTCTGATGACTCATTTCTTTGCTCACGCAGGTCAATTTCCCCCCATTTCTTTGACTTTCCCCTTTGTCCTTCAAAAGGGCACCTGGAGTGTGATGTATGTATTAACTGGTTTGGTTTGGCTTTTAACATTTTGTACCTCGCAGCATATTGCTTGATTTCGTATCACCGAGTTACAATCCTGGAAATACAAATTTTACTCAAAAGAGCAGTATGTTGAACCTAATTTCCCTTGGAAAGTCATTATAATTAAAAGTTCTATTCTTCTGAAATTCCCAAATACTATCTCACATCAATGTGGAGAGAAAGTTGGACCAGGCATTTTAAAAGGAATGTCACCAAAGAAGGTGACAACCAGTCTTATCTGTTTATGTGAGGGATTAGAGCCTCACCCCCATAACCATTATTTGCCTTTATTGCTTGGATCCAATTAACTGAAAGGAAAGAAAACAACTACAGTAGGGTCTTTAATAAAAAGAACATTGGAAGGCAGGATCAAGCAGTTAAAAAGCAACCAGGAATATCACACGCATTTTTCCTAAGGGGTCATTTAAGTCAAGAGACAACAGATAGTGGCTAATGTTTTTTATCATGAGAATTCAGAAAAATCACAGAAAGTGCTTTTTTAAAAAAAGGAATAGAGTCTTTACAATATTTTTTTTCTGCCTCTTGTTTCATCAACGCACTTTGGTTGTTTGCTAAAACCCACAAAAGGTTTCTATCACCAAACCCATTTCCCCATCCTGCTGCTAATTTGGTTATCTGTGGTAAGTGTCTACACAATCAAAAACACAAGAGGAATGATTTTCAGAAGCCTTGGAAAGGAAAGTCCCAGCACGAATGGAATCTCCTGATTGAAACATAGGGGATGTTGTGTTACCAGTATCCTAAGGCAACAGTGTTGCATTAGACCGACTATGCTTTATTTCAGTCCTACAGCCCCACTTTCAGTAGGATTTGTGTCCAACTTGTTAAGGGACTTGACTTTGGTGGTGCCTTCTGTTCATGACATAAAGACCAAAGGGAATCAGAATCCTGCAGTTAGAAAGGCCCAATGAGAACAGGATATCAGGGCAGCAAAAAAAGGAAGCAAAAAAGGGGTTAAGCAGGAACCTCAACAGACAGCAATGGCTGCTGCTACGACTCCCACACAGGCAACACCCAAGCAAAAGATTGTGAAGCCTGTGAAAGTTTCTGCTCCCTGAGTTGGTGGAAAGTGCTAAGTTGGCAGATGAGACTTCCGAATAAAGATGTAACTGTGAAATTATCTATCTATCTATCTATCTATCTATCTATCTATCTTATCCTTTGAGAAGCATGGAGTGGCCTGCCACCTCGGTCTTCCATAAGTATTTCATGAACCAAATCCACCCTCCCAGAAAAGCAGCATGGTTGAATTAACAGGCAAATTACATCTTACAAAGGGGACTGGCACCCAGGACTGGTGTCAAGTCGGGCTTGCTAATTCTGATGCAAATCCAATGTAAAGGAAAGAGATAACCCATAACATCCCTGTATAATCAGTGAGAAAGTACCATTACTATTTACTGTGTAAACTTTATATTATAATTTTTATTTACTAGTATTGGAGGAGGCACGGCTGTGTGGTGGGTTAAAAGTTGGGCTGCGAACTGGAAGTTCTGCTGTTCGAAACCACCAGCTGCTCTGCAGGAGAAAGACAGGGTGTCCTACTCCGGTCAATAGTCTCAGATGCCCCCAGCAGTTCTTACCCTGCCTCCAAGTGCTCCCGTGAGTCGCAATCAACTCAATGGCAGTGGGTGTTTTGCTTTTTATTTTGGGATAGTAAAAAAGATACCTAGTTATCCAACATGACTTCTATCTTTGGTTTTATTCTTAGACTAATATATAAAGTAAAATCTTCCTCATCCCCAGGTCTATATTCCTGTCGTCAGGCTCTGTCAAGTGGGTTGTGATTCCTAGTGACCCCAGTGAACAGCGCAACGAAACACGCCCAGCCCTGAGACAGCTTCACGATGGTTTGTTTGACCCACTGAAGCCGCTTTGTCGTTCCATCTCACCAAGGGGCTTTCTCTGTTTGGCTGTCCTTCTTCTACTTTCCCAAACATGAGGTCCTTTTCCAGGGACTAGAGCGTGTTAAAAGTCTGTGAGGACATCTGCTGATACACATGAAAAGGATGTGAGACAAAGGCTTGCCACCCTTGCTTCTAGGGAGCGCTGGGTTAGTTTCCAGAAACTGATCATGAATCTGTACCTATATACTGTCATTGCTTTATTTTCCTTTCTTTTTTTGTGTGTTTTATTTTCATTTCTAAAGATCTCACCCAAGGCAAACATTAAGAACACTATCACTAAAGCAACCTCCACTGTTAACGAACGTGGCCGGCCCAACATTTCCACCTTTAAAGTGCCATAGTAATGCTCACCTTGCTGTCTGGCTACAGCCTTTGATACGTTGATGTACACAAGCATGGCCGAAGCTGTGCCTGGCGCATGGCAACCTGGGTCACCCAACTTCTAGACTTTATTCACAGTAACATCACCCATGTCTGCTAGAACGAAAACTCCACAAGGGCAGCTGTTTTTCTGTCTGTCCCACAATGTGCCTAACAGACTGCACCAAATGTCCATCCCTGAGCCTGGCACGAACACTCCCTGCCATCAACTCAATTCTGACTCATGGAGACCTGAAAGGGAAGGGTAGATCTGCCCCTGCGGGTTTTTCCGACTAAATCTATGGGAGTACAAGGCTGCTTTCCCTTGAGGAGCGACTGGTGCCTTCGAACTGCTGCCCTCAAAGTTAGCAGCCCAATGTGTAAGCCATTATGCCATCAGGGCTCCTGGCACAAGGCATCCAACAAATATTTGGTAGCTGAGTAAATGCTGCGTTTCAACTCGACGAATTGGTAAACGGACTTTTATAAGCTTTGTAAGCTTCCAGACATTAAATCACATTTAACAAACCCTGTTAATTTTAAGTAACAAAATACCATGCATTGGAAACTGATCTTGGAAAAGTCAACTGTGGTCAATAGAGCTGGTTCTCGAGTCTTTTAAGCCCCCTCCTTGACCTAAATTTAAGGCCTTTATGATAAAGGCTTTATCGTATAGTCTTATTGCCTTTCCAGTCTCATTTCCCCAAGTCTCCCATAAGATCTGCTGGAACCACACTAAGGACCAAAGGAGATATCCTTCTAGGCTCAGCTCAGATAAGCATCCCGGAGCATGAATCTCTGAGAAGAAAGTGACAGCATCCTCCCTTTGTTATTCGCCACACACTTCCTCACACTGTGGGCTATCTTTACTTGAACCTCTCTGGCTTCCAGTCTAGATTACAAAACTCTTTGTGGACCAGAACTCTGGAGAATACTTAATTCAGTCTATCTCAGTGTCATGCAAATAGACCAGGACTGGCTGCATTTCCTTCTGCTACACCTAATATTGACATGAGTCAAAAGATTATTCAAGGACCACCCACAGCAATCTAGAAACATAAATGCAAAGGTGGGGTGGGGCTTCCACAAGGTTGTGGGGAAATGGAATTAAACGATAATGGAATTCCCCCTTCCCCCACCCAGGTGCTTTTTGGAGCACCTTCGTAGATCTTTCATTAAAGCATTGGTAAGCAGCGTAGTCAGCAGCTAGTCTCAGAGAGCACTGGCAAAGTCAGGTCACTTTACCAAGGTGGGCATAAGTCCTACTCTAAAGTGATCAATGTAGGATTGAAATACCAGCGCCCGCACCTATGCACCGTCACTGTCTTAGTAAAGGGAGGGCTTTCCACCACTCAGGGAGCAGAAACCTTCATGGGCTTCCCCATCTTTTGCTTAGAATCTCAGGGGCCCCGGCAGCCTTGTGGACACGCACTGGGCTGCTAACCAGATGACCAGCATCTTGAAACTCCCCGCTGCTCCCCTGTAAAAAGCCATAGTCTGGAAAGTCACGGGGGCAGTTGTACCCCGTCCTATAGGGTCGCCATGAGTCAGCATCAATCTTATGGCAGTGAGTGTGTGGTGGTTGTCTGGTTGTCAGCCAGGATAGCCTGTTTGCATAGGATCTTGCCAAGCTCAGATGTCTTAATGCCTCTATGTCAGTAAGAGATGCACCCGTGATGGTGTTCTGGAATTGGGCTGCACGGTGGGTTCTTTTCTTTTGAATTTCTTCTCATTGAAAGTCATAGGGACTGCCAGAAGACAGCCCCCTCTCCCCTCTCCAAGGAGCTGGCTGGACACAGGGGCTGCCAACATGGGCTCCAGCATATAACAGTTGTTAGGATGACTCCGGCCTGGTTTCATTCTGCTGCCAACGAGGTCGCTAGGGGATGGAACGGACTCAGTGGCACCTACGGACAACAAATGAACTGTAAGACTATCCCATGATAAAAAGAAGAATAAAAGAAACATCTGGAATTGACACAGATGGATCACAGAGAAGAAAAAAAAAGATTTCTCACTCAGTCATCAGTAGCATAATGATCAACTGATCCCTAAAGGTACTTAAAGTCTGAGGGAGAGCAGAGAAGAGGTAGAAGTAATAGAAACAATATTTCTCTGAAATATATCAAAATATGATGAAAACTATAATCCCGTAAGCCCAAGAAAATGAGCCATAGCCAAACCGAAAGAAAAAAATTAATAAAGCAAATCAATAAGTTGCATGCTGATAAAATTGTTGAAAACTAATATTTAAAGACAGGAAACATGCATACATGATACCTAGAGGGAAAGGCATAAGAATCATCCAGATTTGATCTGAGAAGCTTTTCAGCTAAAAGTCAATGAAAGAACATCTTGAAAATATTGGGAGAACCCACTAAACATATCCTTCAAAAATAAAAGGTGAATGTAACCTTATAAGACAAACTTGAAGGAAATTATTAATTTATTGCCCACACATATATACAATCCCAGAAATGTTGAAAGAAAATATTCAGACAAAAGAAAAATGATACCAGATGGAAATTGGGAGTCTAGGGTACCAGAAATTATAAATATGTGGGCAAATAAAAGATTTTGTTTTACCCTTCTCAAATTTCTGGAAACACGAGGTAACTGTATAAAACAAAAATAATCACAATATAGTCTTGAGGTTTATAAAATATGGTTGACAATGCTTGAAAGATAAGATGGGAGAATAATAGATGAACAACAGAAACACGGGAGAAGGGAGACAGTGGATGGTGTAATATATGAAAATATTAATAATTTATAATTTATCAGGGGTCCACGAGAGTGGGAGGTTGCGGGAGGGAGGGAAAAAAGAGCTGATACCAAGGGCTCAAGTAGAAAATGTTTTGCAAAAGATAATGGCAACATATATACAAATGTGTTTGATACAATTGATGTATGGATTGTAACAAGAGCTGTAAGAGACCCCAATAAAATGATTTATTAATTTAAAAAGTGGTTTGCTAAATTTATGTTAAAAATCATAAAATGTTTCTTCCAAATGAGCATTACATTTTGCAGGCTGCTCCGAATTGAATGCCAGGGATACGTGAAACAGTTACGATTGTTACTTTTCCTGCCTGTTACGCCCCCCAAAAGCTACAGACACCACAAAAGCAAGGAGTTCCCAACCATTACATGGAGTAATTTGTTTTAAGCACCAATCATCAACAAAAATAAAATTCACTTGCTCTGAAAAAATATATACATATAAAATGGCGATCTATCATGATAAGATTTTATGTATGCGGTGGCATCATCTTTGACGGTATATTATGACAAGTTAAAAATATCTGTTAAAAACTGTTGTTGTTAGGTGACATCGAGTCAATTTCAACGCATTGCAACCCTGTGTGAGGGTAGCACTGCCCCCCATTGGTTCCTAGCTTGTAATCCTCGCAGGAACACCTTGCCAGCCTTTCTTGTCTGTGGAGCAGCTGGGTGAGCTCCAGGCATCAACGGGTTGGTTGGTAGCTGAATACTTAACTGTGACACCACCACCAACCAGGCTTCAGCATTCAGTAATAATAATAATAATAATAATAATAATAATAATAAAAATAAAGTATCTGAAAGCCAGTAGTAGAAATGAAATGTTAAAAAGTACCATCTTATTCCAATCAAGTAGGAAAAGACAAAAAGTAGCAAAGACTATAAAACCAACAGAAAGTGGGAGATGTAAACTCAACAATATTGAGAATTATACTAAATATAAATGGTTGGAACATTCCGACTGAAAGTCTGAGATTATCAGAGTATATATTTTTAAAAGCAAGAAAGCTCTATTGTCTCCTGTGTATAAGAAACCCACTTTGAATAAATAGACCAAATAGAATAAAAGAAAAAGGGTCGAAAAACACTAATTATAAGAAAGCGACAATGATTAATACCAGGTAAAGTAGACCACTAAGAAGGAATATCCCTAGGAACAGGAGGGATCTTTCATAAGATAAAGGGATGAATTTGTCAGGAAGTTATGACAGCCCTAAATAATGGAATTTCAATATACATGAAGCAAAACCTGAAGGAACTGAAAAGAAATAGAAATATATAGACCCCGCAGAGTAAAAGTCAAAGGGTAAAGACACACTAATTTCAAGACAGCAGCAATACTCATAGCAGGTAGCATAGATCACCTTAAGAAGGGATATTATGTGGAATAAGGAGGATCTCATAAGATAAAGGGATACATTCATCAGTACGGTGGGGTAATCCTAAAAGAAATGAAACCTCAACCTATATGAACCCAAACCTGAAAGAACTGCAAGAGAAAAGAAACAGAAATGATCCAAAATTACAGTTAGAAATTTCAACATTCTTCATTTTGAAATTGATAGAAAAAGAAAACTGAAAATCAGTAAGATTTAAAAAAAATCAGTAAGATTTTAGAATCCTTGACTTTTTTTTGTGAGCTTCCATACATGAAATCCATATTAACAGGACCAAATTGACCTTTACAGACACACTGTAAAGCAGCAGGAGAATGCACATTCTTTTCAAGTTCACATGAAATGTGAACAAGACGGGCTACAATTTGTCATAAAACAGATCCCAACGCATTTAAAAGAATTGGAATCAATCAATTGTAATAGTGTCTGTGATCTTAAAGGCTTGTATTTAAATAAGCAGCTATCTAAGTGAGGCATTAACTAAGTCCACGTTGAAGAAGCACACCAGCTTGTGTGATCCAAAGATGACAAGTACAAAATTGAAATAAGATGAAGGGAAAAGTTTCAGAGCTTAAATTGTGAACACTCAATTTGTAGATGGCTATGGTGGGTAGTGGGAGCCCAAAGCCCACCTGCAGGCGATCTAGTCAGATTAAGCCGCTGCAGATCACCTCTAGCCACAGGCAAGGGTCTTGAACATCTATTACTATCACATAGAGATCATTGTAATCTTGATTATGCTGAATCAAACTTGGTACTTGATCAGTTGACCTCCCTCTTCACCCAATGTGAATTTGTTCTGCTGGAAGTATTTCTTCCTTGTTCTATGGAAATGTCTGCCCTTGGCTTTTTGAATATTGATGGCTGCCTTTTCTTTCTTACTCGTGATTTGTATTTTTATCTTTATATTATAATAATTTTGTCCTTACCACTTTACTTATTTTATTGTTTCTGTTGGGTTTTCCAGTTTGTGAAGCACAGGTGTAGATGCGCATAGAGATCACATCTGGGGATGTGGGGTTTACAGGGGATGTAGGGATGAGGGGTGGGAGATAGGGAGGGGGAGGGGCTTCTTGAGCTGCCCTTTGAAATTCTCTATTCAGCTCCTTGACTTCACCCTGTCTTCCATTTGCGTTGGCTACTCTGTGATTAATAGCAAGTTTCAAGTCTCTTCTGACATCCACTCTGATCTTTTCTTTCTTTCCTGTCTTTTCAATTAGTTTTTGCTTTCTTCATGAAGGATGGTCTTGATGTCCTGCCACAGCTCATCAGGTCTTCTGTCACTAGTGGTCAATGCGGTAACCAGTTCTTGAGATGTTCTGGAAATGCAGGTGGGATAGACTCAAGGATGTATTTGGGTTGCTATGGGCTTGTTTTAATATTCTTCAGCTTTATCTTGAACGTACATATGAGAAACTTCCGTAGTTGACCCTTGTCTGGTGTTAGCTGCTGATATTGACCTTCTCCATCATTTCTTCCCACAGATGTAGTCAATGTGGAAGTCCATGTGTACAGTTACCTTTTGTGTTGTTGGAAAGAGGTATTTGCTAAGAACAAGTCGTTGGTTTTGCAGAATTCTAACGCATGATCTCCAGCTTCATTTCTACCATCAAGTCCGTATTTTCCAACTACTGGTCCTTCCTCTTTGTTTCCAACTTTTGCATTCCGGTCACCAATAACTATTAATACATCTTGATTGCATATTTGATTAATTTCCTTTCTGACTGAAGTAGTTGGTAGAATTTTCCAATTTCTTCATCACTAGCTTTTGTTATAATGCAAAAGTTGAATAATACTTGTATTGATTAATTTGTTTGAAGGTGGTTAGATATAATCCGGTCACAGATAGCATTGTAGTTCATAATGGATTTAGCAAAATCTTCTCTGACAAAAAAATACTACCCCATTCCTCTTGGTTTTGTTATTCCTGGTACAGTAAAGGATATGATTTTCTGATTCAAGACGGCCAGTACCAGTCCACTTCAGTTCGCAAATGCCCAGGATATCGCTCTTCATGCATTCTGCTTCATTTTTGACCTCTTCCAATTTTCCTAAAGTCATACTTTTCACATTCCAAGTTCTAATCATTAGGTCTTGGCAACTTTCTCTCTACCATCAGCAAATGAAGATCCAGAGGACTCCACTCCCCCAGCCGTTACTGGACCCAGCTCTCCACGGTCGACTCCCCTCCAAGATAGCAGCTCTTCTTGAGTCACATTTGGAGTACTCTTAGCTTTGAGGGGCTCATCTGCTCGCAGTATCTCCGATAATGTTCTGCATCCTTTGCTTAGGCGTTCATTTATTGGAAATGCTTCAGAGCTGTGTATAACATTTTCAGTGACTTATTCCTCCAAAGTGGGGAGCCGAGACCTTCCCTGTTGTCTTGAATCTCTGCTGATACCTGCTCACTTTGGGTGACTTTGATGGCATTCGAAATACCCAAGACATAGCTTACAGCAATCATAGGCACATAAAAGCCACCACAGTATGACAAACTGACAGACGAATGATAAAATACTACAATGAAATGTGCAAAGACAAAGGGAAAACCAAAAAGGAATACCACATTCAGTGTATCTTAAGCAGAAGGAACTAAAGGGAAAAAATATTATTTTCATATCTTCCACCACCCGCTGTCTCCTTTAGTCCACGTTACTGTTGTGTGGTGTGCTTCTTCCGCTTGTTAAACTTCAATCGTTTAAGACCCAAGATGCCATATTTTTTAACAGCCGAATACAATCAGCTTTCTTCATCACATTTGCTTATGCACTCACTTTGTCTTCATTGCTTCTGTCAGGAAGGTGAGCATCACAGAATGTCAGGTTATTAGAACAAAGTGTTCTTGCACTGAGAAATACTTGTGTAGAGACTCAGTAGCCATCTGCTACCTTACTGCTTAACATTTAAATATATGTACATAGACCTATATTCCTATCATTTTATGTTAATGTATTTACATATATGTATGCATAAATTTATGCCTCTATAAATGTCTTTTGCCTCCCAGTTCTTTCCTCTGTTTCTTTTTTACTTTCCTACTTTCTCTCAGCTACATTGCACTTGATCCAACCCCATCAGGCACTCTATACCCTCCTCAGCATTGATCCATGAGTGGGGGAAGCAGGGGGAAAAAAGAGGAACTGGTATCAAGGGCTTAAATAGAAAGAAAATATTTTTAAATTGATGAAGGCAACATATGTATAAATGTGCTCAATACAATTGACGTATAGATTGTTGTAAGAAATGTAAGAGCCCCCACTAAAGTGATTTATGAAGGATGCATTTTTTCCTGCTAGTTGTGCATCAAGGAACTTGCTCTGAGTTAGTGCGCCCAGTGGTGTCCCCTGGGAAAGTTCTCTCTGGTCACAGTCCATTTTTTCATAAAAGCAGTTTCCTTTGAACCTAGATTTTTATGAAGGCCGATTTATGAGAACAGCGTGCAGCTGTGAAATTTTGGTTCCTGCTCGCAAAAAAATGCTGTAGAAACTGTTGTGATGTTGAACACAACTTACAAGGACAGCACTATGGGAAAAACTCAAGCGTATAAGTGTTTTTCTCATTTCAAAAAAGGTGAAATGTTCATTGATGACACACCTTGTTTTGACCATGTGTCGACTGCCCCAAAGGATGAAAATGTAGACACAATTTGTGCACTTGTGCTCGAGGACTGAAGATGAACCATTGAAGAAATGAGGAAGTTATCTGGACTGCCTTGGAGAGCTTGGTTCAGTGACTTTTAACAGAAGACTTGGGAGTGAGAAGGACCAGTGCAAAATCTGTGCCTTGGGTTCTGAGTGACCGGGAAAAAAGTGACCAGTGGAAACATCCACTGCTTTCAACGAACAGCTATGAAGCGACCTGAACTTTTAAAAATCATTTTATTAGGGGCTCATACAACTCTTATCACAATCTATACATACATCAATTGTGTAAAGCACATTCGTACATTCATTGCCCTAATCATTCTCAAAATATTTGCTCTCCACCTAAGCCCCTGACATCAGCTTCTCATTTTTCCCTCTCCTTCCCCGCTCCCTTCTCCCTTATGAACCCTTGATAACCCATAAATTACTACTTTGTCATATCTTACACTGTACGATGTCTCCCTTCACCCACTTTTCTGTTGCCCGTTATATGTAGAGGTTATATGTAGATCCTTGTAATTGGTTCCCCCTTTCCACCACACCCTCCCTCCACATTCCTGGTATCACCATTCTTACCACTACAACCTGAACTTTTTTCACCAAGGTCATTTCTAGTGAGGAGACATGGTGCTATTTATATGACCCTGTAAGCAAACCTCAATCAAGCCAGTGGAAGACACCATCATCACTTTGCCACCCCCTCCACACCCCCCAAAAGGTCATCAAGTGGAATCAAAGTTCACGATGATGCTCATTTATTTTTTTAGTGGTTTTTTTTTTTAAATGTGAGCGGAATAGTGCCTTTGGGATTTGTTCCACCAGGTCAGACTATTAATCTATTTAGAGGTTCTGAAAAGGCTGTATAACAGTGCACAACAAAATGGGCCTGATGTGTGGCAAATGGGGGACTGGTTTTGCCACCACAACAATGCACCCGCTTATGCAGCCATCTAATTCAGTGTGCCAGTTTTTGGCAAAAACAGCATGTTTCTCTTGCCCAATGCACCTGACCTCACTCCTTGTGATTATTTTTTGGCTTCCTCGAATGCAGAGGGACATAAAAGGATAGTGATTTGAGGATGTAGAAGAGGTGAAGAAAAAAAAAACACGAGGGAGGGGCTGCCAGCCATCCAAATAGATGAGTTTGAAAAATGTTTCCAAGAATGGAATTGCAGATTTGACAAACGTCTTCAGTGTAATGGAGAGTACTTTGAAGGTGATAAGGTGGTTTTGTAAAAAAAAAAAAAAAAAAGTAAATACATAGTTTTGAAAAAAATAACGTTTTTTTTTTTGGGTACTCCTTACAAGTTTTTATTTTTATCAAGGGGGAAATGTAGGATGCTATCAAAGTGTCAAACAGGCACATACCACTTGGTCTAGAAAGTCAGGATAGTCATTGTAATCTCAGTAGACGTTAGTTCAGTCAAGGAGTGGAGTAGATTACAGAAGACAACATTTAGGTGGAAGAAACTGATTTAGAAAGATCCTGGAGTCCTAGGATGGTACAAATGGTTAAGGTGCTAAGTTGCTACCTGAAAAGTACGAGGTTTAAAGTGTTTCAGAAGAAAGACCTGGTGGTCTACTTCTAAAACATGAGCTACCGAAAACCCAAAGGAGCATAGTTCTATCATCTCACACCTGAGCGCCCCCCCCCCCCCCCGAGTCAGATTAGACTCAAATACCAGTGGTTTGTTATTTGGAACTGGAGAGAGAATGCGTAGGGTTCTAGGTGCCTAGAGCCAAAGGCCTGGCAGAAGGCTTAGCATAATAGAAGGGATAGGCAAGGGTAGACTCTGCTCCCATTGATTACTGGTGGCATTTCTTCAAGAAGAAAAAAAGTGGGGCTATGAATGGGAATGAATGAAAAGCTGGGGGTGTTGCAATAATAGCCCTTATGAGCGTGTGGACAGTGGTCTGGAGATGGTGGTGGTGGCAAGGACCATATGAGGCAAGTTAGAGAGTGTGGTCAGCCAAGTCAGAAAATATGCAGTGGAGTAGAGATGACGAGATGTAGACAGATACTTAGGCTAAAGCTTAAATATCTTTGGATATTTCTACAAACCATAATATAAAGATTTTGAGTTGTTTGTCAACATTCATGAAAGCATTAACTTAAAAAAAAAGTAGTTACCAATTTACAATCGACCTATAGTTTCTCCTGTGGCCGGTGGCCCCTCTGGAAAGCAGACTGAGGAATTGTTATTGGGAAGATGAAGATGAGCTACTAAGATGTGTGTGTGTTCCCACATTTGAGAGCAGAATAGAAGCATTCACAGAGCATATCCTCATGCCATTTACCTAGTCCCTTATAGGCCTTTTTCTCTCTTCTACATAATGCTCTCAGGCTACAAAAGTTGTTAAAGATCAGTGGTCCTTGGTATTCCTAGGGCTTTATTCAGAGGGAAAATACATATAGTTTAGACATAAAATTTTTCTTTAAAACATTTTAAATACTTTTATTGGGGGCTCTTACATCTCTTATCACAATCCATACATTCCTCCAATGTGTTAAGTACATTTGCACATATATCGTCATCATCATTTTCAAAGCATTCTCTTCCCACTTGAGCCCCACATATAAAATTTCATATCACATATGAAAGGTTCTGGGACTTCAACTTAAGAAATTCTGACCTATAAACCACTGTGATTGAGTCAATTCTGAATCATAGCTACTCTATGAAGTTTGTAAAAAATGAAATTAATAGAAAAACATATTTAGGGACTATACATAGGAATAAACATGCAATCTCACTAAATGTGCTAGACAGGGTTCTCTAGAGAGAAAAAACCAGATTGCTAATGATTTTATAGATATATGTATATTTATATAAAGATAGATAGATAGCACAAGAAATGAACAGTTAAATTATAAAACAGTACAAATGGCTCAGTGCAACTCACTCCCATGAGAGAGTTGTGAGACACTAGTGGTCCTTCAAGTCTTGAGGGCTGCCAGATAGTCCTCTGTAGAGAGATCCAGGCTATGCTGGCACAGGCAGCAAACAACAAGGCAGGTCACCAACTGTCAGTCCCCAGCTCAAGAGATGTAAATTCCAATTGTGTGGTCTTAAAGGGACCTCAACTTACAGTGACACAGTCCATAGACTAGGCGTCCCACAGGTAGTGTAGCCTGTAAATTGAGGCACAGAACAAGCAAGGCAGCCACACACTGGTCCGATGATCAAAGAGCGAGAGACAAGAAAGGTGAGGCTCACCGAACCATTTATCTCTCTGCCCTTCAATTAATCCCACTTGTGTTTATCGGCCAGGCTGGCACAATAAACTACCTATCTCACTAACAAAACATTCCAAGTAAACTGACATAAAACAGCATTCCTCATCTATCAAATTGATCAAGATTTAAATACTCAATAATATGCAGTTCAGGTGAGCATTGAGGTAAACAGAGAAACTTACATACTGTTGACTACCACTTAACTGTCAGTTTGTCATATTATTGATAGTTTGTGTGATGCTCCAAGTTATGTTACTGATATTTCGATTACCTGCAGGGTCACCAAAGTAAACAAGTGTCAGTAGAGCTTCCAGACTAAGAACAGACTGTGATGAAGTAATAGGCTATCCATTCCAGAGGAAGTAGCCGCTGACAACCTTACGAAGACCAGCAGAACACTGTCAGAGAGAGTGCCAGAAGAAAAGCTCCGCAGATCAGAAGGCACTCAACATATGACTAGGGAAGAGCTTACTTTTTCTCAAAGGAGAGTCGACCATAATGACATTGAATAAACCCTCCAGAAGTAAAGCCTTCAGGACCTTCATTTGCTGATGGACCATGGCTCAAAATGAGGATAAACAGCTATGAACAACTATTCATAATTGAAACACAACAAAATATAATTGAAACTTAGAATGTACAAAGTATGAATCTATGAAAATTGAAAGGCATCAAAAATTAAATGAACCCCACAATGATCAATATACTAGACTTTAGTGAACTGAGTGGACTGGAATTGACCATTTGGAATCATAAAATCTTATGATTTATTTTGTCAGGAATAACATGAACAAGAGGAATGGCATGGCATTCATTGTCATAAAGGACACTGTGAAATCATGGAGTACAATGCTGTCTGTGATAAGGTCATATCTATCTTTCTTCAAGGACATCCAATCAATACTACAACTATTGAAAGTTATGCACCAACCACAAGAGCTAGTGATGTAGATATGGAAGAATTCTGTCAAAGTTTTCAATTTGAAATTGATCAAACATGCAATCAAGATGCATTGGTAATTGAAATGCAAAATCTGGGTGGGGGAGGGGGAAGAGGTTTGGAACAGTAATTGAAAAATAGGGCCTTGGAAATAAAAATACAGCTGGGGGTTACATGACAGAATTTTATAAGACTCGACTTCTTCATTGAAAATACTTTTTTTCCAACAACATAAATGGTGAGATCCTATACACGGACTTCTTCAGATGGAATACACAGAGATCAAATTAACTACAACTGTGGGACAAGATGATGGAGAAGCTCAATCTCAACAGCTAAAATGAGACCAGAGGCTGATTGTGGGGCAGATCATCAATTGATTATATGCAAATTCAAATTGAAGCTGAAGAAATCCAAAGCAGGTTCAGTAGAGGCAAAATACTACTTTGAGTTTATCCCACTTCAATTTTGAGAACATTTAAAGAACAGATTTGATACACTGAATACTAAAGACAGATGACCCGATGAGCTGTGGGATGACATCAAGAACATTATGTATGAGGAAAATAGAAGGTTAGTGAAAGGGCAGGAAAGAAAAAAAAAAAACGACCAAAAGAGATCCTGAAACTGGCTATAAATCATAGGGTAGCTAAGGCAAAAGTAAGAAATTATGACATTAAAAATTGAACAGAAAATTTCAAAGGATAATTCAGAGAGACAAAGGATATGAGTGAAATGTGCAAAAACAAAGGTTAGAAAATCAAAAAAGAAGAACATGCTTACTGTATCTTGAACCAAAAGAACTGAAAAAATTCAAGCTGAGAGTTGCAATATTGAAAGATTTTATGGGCAAAATATGAAATGATTTAGGAAGCCTCCAAAGAAGATAGAAGGAATGCAAAGAGTCACTGTACCAAAAAGAATTAGTGAACAATCAAAGTTTTCAAGAGGTAGCCTATAATTAAGAACCAATGGTACCAAATGAAGAAGTACAAGCGACACTGAAGGCATTAGCGAAAAAAGAAAGGCTCCTGAACTGATGGAGATGTCCAAAGATGCAGCAACCAGTTGTGTTTCCGAGGTGACATGGCTCAAGAAATAGCTGCAAAACCCATTAAAAATCAGAACATGGGTTATACAAAGTTAAATATAGGAAAATCTTAAGTTGTAAAGAATGAAATGGATCACATGGATTGATATCGTAGGCATTCAACTCAACCAGTCACTAGTCTCAAGTCAATTCTTACGCACAGCAATGTTATAGCACAGAGTAGACGTGCTCTTTGGTATTTCTGAGGCTGCATATTTTTATGGGGGCAGAAAGCCTCATCTTTCCCCCACAGAGTGGCTAGTGGGTTCAACTGTTAACCTTTCCCCACTATACCACCCAAACTACTTATTCTAGGTATTAGTGAGCTAAATAGATTTATGTTGGCTTTTTTTTTTCATTAAAAAATCATACAGCTTAAAAAAAGATTGCACAGCTTATTATGCTGGGAATACCAGATTGGAGAGGAATGGTGTATTCATGATGAATAAACCATTCCTCTCCAATCTGGTATTTATAGCCAGTTTCAAGATCTCTTTTGCTGTGCAATGCTATCTGTGATCAGATATTATCTATACACATGCAAAGAAGACCAGTTACTAAACCACAATTCATGTTTATATATGAACCACTAAAGCCAATGATAAAGAAATTGAAAAGTTCTACCAGCTTCAATTGGAAATTCATCAATATGCAATGAAGATGCATTGATAAATGCTTGTGATGGGAATAAGAAAATTGGAAACAAAGAGGAAGTCTCAGTAGTTGGGGGAATGTGACCTTTGTGATAGAAATGAGGCCAGAGATCACATGATAGGATTTCACAATGCAAACAACTTCTTCATTGCAAAGACATTTTTTCTTTATTTTAAAAAATATTTTATTTTACTTTTTGGCTTATTTTTCAATAATTTAAGTGACAATTATCTTGGACCATTCCAGATAGAATACAAAGGAAGCAAAATTATTACATCTGTGCAAAGAGACAATGGAGCAGCACAAAATCCTTGGCCAAAACAAGGTCAAGGATTGACTGTGGAACAGACTGTCAATTGCTCATATGCTGAAGCTTAAGAGAAGTAAAGCACATTTACATAGGTCAAATGTGACCTAGAGCATATCCTACCCAAATTTAGAGACCATCTCAAGAACAGATTTGACACATTTGAACACTAATGACTGAGTATGGCATGGCATCAAGAACATCCTATACGAAGAAAGTAAAAAGTAATTAAAAACCATTTAAAAGGAGACTTCTGGGAAGATGGCAACTGAGTAACATACCAGAGGGACTCCACAGAAATCAGCCCAAGAGAGTTACTTAGAGAGAAATTCAACACTGCTGGATCTCAGGAGAAGCATCATAAAGATGAGTAGACACAGATCCACACGGTTTTGAGGGACTGGGGGCTTTTGGTGTACCACATTGGAGGCCAGCTAGGGCTTGATCTTAGCCCTGCCACTGTCTTGGCCAGAGCCAGGATGATTTGGAGCCAGCGCAGGGGCATAATCTCAAGACAGCCACAATTTGCCACCACCTCAGGGCAGGGATTAAACCCTTGCAGCTCCATAGGCAGGGATCAGGGCTCAGCTACATTGTTACTCTTGTTTCCCTCTCTTTTCTCTATCCCCCCACAGTCTCAGCAGGCTTACTTAAAAAAATTTCCCTCCTATTTGTCTTTTTCCTGTTCTCTCACACTCCATTGCTGACCTCCAGACCACTCCCCTTAGCCTATGGCATTTATGCATGCGCCCCACCTAGCTAGATGAGCTCCACCTTGTGCAGCTAGCCCAAGGCTGAGGAAAGCCCTGACTACCTCCACCAGGGATATTCCACCCAACTTCTTACAAGGGAATTCCTGCTTGTGGAATTCCGGCTGGAGGTGCTCCTATTTTTCCTCTGTTGTCCCACATGACTGAGGGAACTTCCTCCGGCATACCTTAATGGCTCACAAGGTCTAAGGCAGCTCAGCCAACACCCGTCAACATTCTAAGCTGCTGCAGGAACCTCTGCCCAACTGCCGCAACACCAAAGAAGGCAATCCACCAGCCTTCTGGGGCACTCCCCTGAGAGGGAAGCCACAGGAGGACAAAATGATAGTTTAATTCCATAGTGAAATTAGCTGTAGGCAGTTTGCAGAAGCATTGCTACAAGTCTCCCAGAGAGAGCCAGTGCTCTTCGACTCCCTGAAAAATGGCACCTGGCTCCTCTAAAACAACACAATGCAAACAGCCTTCAGCCTCAATGACCTTAATGAAAAAACAGGAGAAACAAAAGGCAATGGCAGAAGATGTCCTGAACATAACAACATGCATAAAAGAAGCAGACATTGAGCTGCCACAGAAAGAAATATTCAGAATGCTGCTTGGAGTCATACAGGATATGAGGGAAACAATACAGAAAAAGGATGAAATGATAGAGGAGATAAAGTCCATACACCAAAGAGAAACACAAGAGCTTAGGGAGGAGATAACAAAAACTAGTAGCAGACACATGGACCTCGAGAACCGACTGGAAGAAGCAGAGAACCGCATCAGTAACTTGAAGGACAGTCAAGCAGACTTTAACAAACACAAACAAATATCTAATAAGATCATCAGAGAAGCTGAAGAAAACCTAAGAGCTATATCTGATGCTATGAAGAGGAATAACATTACAATAATTGGATTACTGGAGGAAGACACAACAAAAAATTCTTCTGCAACAATAGTAAGAGAATTCTTGGAGGAAAACTCCCCCAGCTTAACGAAAGTAAACCAGGCAACCATTCAGGAGGCTAAAAGAACACCAGCTAGACTGAATCCCATGAAGAAGTCACCAAGGCACATAATAAACTATGCAACCTTGAGGAAAAGGAGAAAATCATGAGAGCATCTAGAGAAAAATAAGCAATCACACATAAAGGTTACCAAATAAGAATATGCTCAGACCTATCAGCAGAAACTATGAAGAAGAGGAGATAGTGGAGTAACATATTCCAAAAATTGAAGGAAAAGAACGCAAACGCAAGAATACTCTACCCAGTCAAATTTTATCAAGATAGATGGAGAAGTAAAAGTCTTCCCATCAAGGAAAAACTCAAAGAATACATTAGTAGAAACCCAGCCCTACAAAAGATACTTGCCAACCCAGTATGGGCAAAAGAATAACACTCACCAAGCATAAATAAGAGACCAGAACATAGAACAACTCAACCCAGAGGGCAACAAAGAGAAAACAGACACCAAGATTGCATTGGCTTAATGATGGAAAAAAGTCAATATCACACACACACACACACACACACACACACAAACACACACACACACATGAACAACACACTAATAAGAAAGGAAGACAGGAAAACTCGCAACACAAAGGTATAAGATGACGTCACAGAGTCTGCAGATTGATATAATAACCAAGAATATTAATGGCCTGAACTCGGGCATTAAAAAACTGAGGATAGCAGAGAGGATTATAAAACCCAATCCATCAATCATCAATCTGCTCCCTACAGAAGACACATCACAAGGCTATAGCCAAAAATTGGCTGAGAATCAAAGGCTAGAGAAAGGTATACCAAGAAAACAACAAATAAAAAAGCAGGGGTTGCAATCCTAATCTCGGATAAAAGTGCAAACCATAAAAACAGATAAGGAGTGACCCTATATAATGCTCAAGGGAATGGTAGACAAAGAACCACTAGCATTGTAAACATACATTCCCTGAATGAGAGACCCACTGAATACATCAACCAAACACTCCAAAAGATGTAAAAAGAAATCACAGTCTCAACAATTATAGTGGGTGACCTCAATACACCACTCTCTGGGAAAGACAGATCACAGGGAAAGAAACTCAACAAGGAGGCTAGAGATCTAGACACTATAATTAGACAATTTAATCTGATAGATATTAACAGAACCTTTCATCCAAATACAAAATAATTCACATTCTATTCCATTCAACATGCCATATAATCTAAGATGGACCACATGCTGGGACATAAGGTGAATCTACAAAAATTAAAGCACATTGATATCACACTGACCTCTCTCTCTGACTACTGTGCCATAAGGCTGGAAATCAAAAAAAGGAAGGCAAAGAAAACAAGAGCAAACAATTAGAGGATGAATAACTCCCTGTTGCAAAAGGAGTGTGTACTAGCATAGGTCAGAGATGAAATTAGGAAATTTCTAGACACCAACAAGAATGAGCACATGATGTACCAAAACTTATGGGACACAGCAAAGGAAATTTCATAGTAATACATGCACACCTGAGAAAGGAAGAGAGACTCATGATTGATATGCTGACACAAATTTTACAATAACTAGAGAAGAGTCAGCAGGACAATTCTACTAATATCAAAAGAAATTTTAAAATTCAGGTCTGAGATTCAGGAGAGGGAAAATAAGAAAACTATGGAAATAATGAATGCTGTTAAAAGTTGGTTCTTTGAAAAGATAAACAGAATCGACAGACCACTGGCAAACCTAACCAAAGAAAGGAGGGGACAAATTTCAATAGCAAGAATGAGGGAATGAAAGAGGGGACATTACAACAGACCCTAATAAAATCAAAAGGATAATTACACAGTACTATGAAAGACTGTACTCCAATGAATTGAACAACATGGACAACATGGAAAAATTCTTGGAAAAACAATCCCTCCTTAGACTGTTCCCCAAGGATGTCAAGAATCTCAACAGACCCATAGCAATAGAAGAACTAGACAAGGTGATCAAGGGATTACCAACAAAAATATCCCCTGGACCAGATGGCTTCACTGGAGAATTCTACCAAGCATTTAGGGAAGAACTAACACCAATCCTACACAAACTCTTCCAGAGAATAGAGCATATGTTTTGAGAATGATGAGGGCAATGAATGTACAAATGTGCTTTACACAATTGATGTATGTATGAATTGTGATAAGAGTTGTATCAGTCCCTAATAAAATGATTAAAAAAAAATAAAGAAACCCAAATGAAGGTTGAGCATGATAGTGGGGTGAGAGGAAAGCTAAAGGAAAGAACTAGGAGGCAAAGGACATTTATAGAGGTCTAAATAAAGGCATGTACATATGTAAATATATTT
The DNA here is from genome assembly GCF_050624435.1 of Tenrec ecaudatus. Classification (NCBI taxonomy): domain Eukaryota; kingdom Metazoa; phylum Chordata; class Mammalia; order Afrosoricida; family Tenrecidae; genus Tenrec; species Tenrec ecaudatus. The sequence continues at coordinate 183,426,659 of NC_134532.1, forward strand.
ATATATGAGGATAGGGAACTACATCTATGTGCATATATTTACAGCTTTAGTATTAAAGTAGCAGATGGACATTGGGCCTCCACTCAAGTACTCCTTCAATGTTAGAATACTTTATTCTATTAAACTGGCATTCCATGATGCTCACATTCCTAACACAATTGCTGAAGACAAAGCAGGTGTATAAGCAAATGTGGTGAAGAAAGCTGATGGAGCCCTGCTATCAAAAGATATAACATCTGGGGTCTTAAAGGCTCAAAGGTGAACAAGCGGCCATCTAGCTCAGAAGCAACAAAGCCCACATGGAAGAAGCACACCAGCCTGTGTGATCATGAGGTGCTGAAGGCATCAGCTATCAGGCATCAAACAACAAAAAATCACATCATTGTGAATGAGGGGGAGTGTGGAGTGGGGACCCAAATCCCATCTGTAGGCAACTGGACATCCACTTATGGAAGGGTCGCAGGGACGAGACGAGCCAGTCAGCATGCAGTGTAGCAATGATGAAACATTCCTCTAGTTCCTAAATTCTTTCTCCCCCCACACTATCATGATCCCAATTCTACCTTACAAATATGGCTAGACAAGAGGATGTACAAACAGGAAATGGAAACATGGGGAATCCAGGAAGGATGATCCCTTCAGGGCTACTGGTGAGAGTGGCGATACCAGGAGGGTGGAGGGAGAGTGGGGTAGAAAGGGGAGCTGATTACAGGGATCTACATATAACCTCCTCCCTGGGGAGGGAGGTGAAGGGAGGACATCGGACAGTGTAAGATATGACAAAATAATAATTTATAAATTATCCAGGGCTCATGAGGGAAGGGGAGCAGAGAGGGAGGGGAAAAATGAGGAGCTGATGCCAGGGACTTACATGGAGAGCAAATGTTTTGAGAATGATGAGGGCAATGAATGTACAAATGTGCTTTACACAACTGATGTATGTATGGATTGTGATAAGAGTTGTATGAGCCCTCAAGAAAATGATTAAAACAACTGAGGAGTGCATAACACACACAAAAAAATCATTTAAAAGACACGAAAGGAAGAAAAGGTCAAAGTGAATCTCAGAAGAGATTTTCAAATTTGATCTTGAATGTCGAGTATCAAAAGTGAATGGAAGAAACGATGATATAAAAGTAATGAACAGAAAATTTGAAAGGAAAGTTCAAGAATACTGAGGTATTAAAATTAAACGTAGAAAGATTTTGGTGTTAGAAAACAAAATGGGAAGAACATTATTAGTTTATGCCAAGCTGAAAGAGCTGAGACCAAAAATGTTCACTTGAGATCAAATATTTAAGGATTCTCTGTACAAAATATCAAAGAAGGCAGGAAGCATCTAAAGAAAATGGAAGGAATTCCCAGAGTTGCACAAAAAAAGAGTCAATGTGTAATCACTTTCAATGGTAACATATGATCAAGAACTGCTAATCTTGAAGGCAGGGTACTAAGCTACACTGATGACATTAGCGAAAAACAGAAACCAAACACAAGGATCGTGGAATTGATAGAATACCAACTGAAATGTTTCAAAAATATTGATGCAGTGTTGGAAGCACTCACTTGTCTAAAACAAGACATTTGGAAGCCATTTACCAGCCACCTGACTAGAAGAAGCCTACATGTGTGCCCTTTCCAAAGAAACTTAAACCCAGCAGAGTATGGAAATTATCTAACAAAATTGTTAATATCACGCATGAATAAAATTTTGTTGCAAGTAATTTTTAAATGACTGCAGCAGTACATCAACAGGGAGTTGCCAGAAATCCAAACCCGATTTAAATGATGTCATCCAACTAGAGATATCATTTCTGATCTCCAATGGACCTTGGCTGACAGCCGAGAATAACAGAAATAAGTTTACTGGTGTTTTATTGACTATGCAGACATTTGACTGTATAGATTATAACAAGCTATGGATAACAGAAAAGAATGGAAATTCCAGAACACTTTATTGTGCTCACTCAGAACAGGGATATACAGACCAAAAGGCAGTTAGTTGGTCAGAACAAAGGATCACATGTGGTTTAAAATCAGGAAAGGTATGTCTCAGGGTTGTTTCATTGTACCACACTTACCCAATCTGCTGAGCAAGCAACTCAAAATGATGGACTACATGAAGAAGAGGGAGGCATCAAGATTAGAGAAAGATTCATTAACAGTCTGTGATATGCAGATAATATAATCTTCCTGGTTGAAAGTGAAAAGGACTTTTAGCACTTGTTGACAAAGATCAAAGTTGTATGTATCACAATTAAACAGAAAGTAAAATATAACCTTACAGTTGGACTAAAAAGCAGCATCATGATCAACAGAGAAGAGATTAAAGTTATCAAAGATGTCATTTTCCTTGAATCCACAATGAATGCTTATGGAAAGAGCAGTCAAGAAATTGAACAACAAATGGTGCACAAAAACTTCTTTAAATAGTTAAAGATGTCACTTTGAGGACTGAGATCGTTTCAACTACTTGATATGCTTATAAATACTATATAATGAATAAAGAAGACCCAAGATGAAAGTATGCATTTGAATTATAGTGTTGGCAAAGAATATTGAAAGTGAAAGTACTGTGGATTGTCAGGAGAACCAACCACCATGTCTCAGAGGAAGTACAGCTAGAGTACTTTGTCTCATACACTTTTGATATTTTACCAGGAGAGAGCAGTCCTGTGAAAAGGACATCACACTTGGACTCATTAGGGAAGACCCTCAATGAGATAGGGCGACACTAATGTAGAAACAATTAATCCAATGAACTAATGGACCATGTGAACACCAGTCTCTTCAACCTTGAGACAGAACTAGATGTTGCCCAGCTACCATTACCAACTGTGGCAGTTACATAATCTCCTGTCAACTTGTGAAGGGGTGGAGTCTAGCCTGTCATACAGGTCATAGCCAATGAGGCCTCTGGGTGGGCATGGCCTTCTCCTGAGGAATCTGGGAACTCTGTCTTCCTTACTCCTGTCAGATCCACTTTCTCTGCCTTCCCTTTCCTGCTGTTGAGATACACAGAGAGCTGGAGAACACACGTGGAGACCCGCACCAATGTTGAGATGTTTCCACCATCACTAGAGCCCCAAAACTTTACACCCACTGGCATGCGATCTTCTTGCATTCAGCATCATTGCGTGTGCTGTGTGTGTCTGAAGAAGAATTCATGGGCTACTATTGAATTTATGGACTTAATCTGGACTCAGCTGGGTGTCTTCTTAATATTTAATTACTCTTAGATATAAAGCTTCTTCCTATACGCTATGAGTGTCAATGAATTTGCTTCTCTAGTCAACCTGCACTAACACACCCATTGCTCTGAATCAGATCACTTTAAAAGTCATGAGCTATTCTGATGGTGCCCAATTATTAAAAGATATAGTGTCTGGGGTCTCAAAGACTTAAAGTTAACAAGCGGTCATCTAGCAGAGAAGCAACAAAGTTCACATGGAAGAATCACACGTGGTGTCAATGGGAATAGGTACCAGAAGCAACCAAATTGATGTGAAGGAGTATAAACAAAGTGGAGATCCAAAAACCACCAGTAAGATAATTGGACAGTCCATCACAGAAGGGCCACGTGGAAGGGATGCTGTATCCAAGGCACAGTCTAACACTGTTGAAACACATAACTATCCTCTAGTTCTTTAATATTTCCTCCCTTTACTATTATGGTCTTAGTTTTATTTCATTAACCCTGTTAGACCTGGATATGTTCGTGTGTATACTTAAGATCATTTGATGCATGAAATCCAAGATAGATGAACACTTTGGAAATGGTAATGGGAGTAATGATTCCCTGAGGGTACAGAAAGAGAGAGGGTGGAGGATGGGGGAGGGGGAACTAATAGCAGGGATGACTATATAACCCCACTTGAGGGGAACGGATAACAAAATGGCAGGTGAGCGGATACACTGGATGGTGTAAGATATGGGAGGGAAAAGGAATAGCAACAATAATAATATTTAATATAATAACAAGGTTCTTGGGGGTAGGGTGGGGAGGGCAGGGATAAAGGCAACCTGATGATACCAAAGAGTGCAAGAAAGAAAATGTTTTGAAATGATGATGGCAACAAAGGTACAATAATGCTTGAGCTAATTGAACGATGGATTGTTATAATATCTGGTAAGAGCTCCCAATAAAAATGGAAGGGGAAAAAAAAGTCATGAGCTAGATTGGAAAGTAGCTATTATTGCTAGACTTTCTAATTTAGCTCATGGATTTTCTCAGACCTGGGACATTAAATAAGCCTCCAAGGCAAATAAATTAATATTGTTAGAATTACAATTGATAGAGAAATACAAGTCTTTTGAAGGTATTAAAACCAGTACTTGTGACTATTGCAAGAAACTTAGACATTGGAAATAGACTAAGTAAACAAACAAAAACAAAACAAAATAAGAAATCCAAACCACAACAAAAATAAGAATATTAAATAAGAGATTGTTTTTATCCAAATATAGAAATAAGGGACACTATTACCATGTACATTAATGGAGAAACTTGCAATTTTATAATTTATATCTAGGTAGCTTTTTCTGCTACTAATCCCATGTGTTTATAAAAGCCCCTGCTGCAGAGGATAAAAAAACTAAAAATTGTATGAATTACAAATTGAGAACATTCAAAATCTCTTCTGCTATTCCTTGGCCATATTGGAGTTTTACATGCATTTTTACTTAGCCACAATACTCATTAATTTCTTAGTCTGACATTTCTTGTATAAATTAGCTTGCCATTTATAATTTTCAGAAAAGGGAGAAATATTACTGACTTTGACAAATCTCCCTAAACTTCTTAATGAGGAATCCAAATAGAACTAATTTCAAGGAAAGAAGCTGCTTGCTTTTTGCAAGGATTTGTTATGTCAAAGAAAATTTAACTTACTTCATCCCATTACCTTCTGACTTTGTACCATTAATTGCTGAAACTTATTGACTACCACGTCTGCTGGTGTGGAGTGAATGAGTTTTATCAGCAGAACTCAGCTAACGCTTTACTGAGACCTCAGTATTCCCTTAAACTTGAAGCTAAAGAAGTATTGCTGTTGTTGGGCGCTATCACATCTGTTCTGGCCCTTAGCAACCCTATGCACAACAGAATGAAACACCGTGGGTCCTGTGACATCTCACAATTGTTCCTGTGCTTGCACCCTTTGTTCCAGCCACTGTGACAAGCCATCTTGTTGAGGCCCGTCCTTTCTTTTGCTACCCCTCTACTTCACCATGCATGATGTCCTTCTCCAGTGACTGGCCTCTCCTGACGACATGTCCAAAATACTTGAGATGAAGTCATCCTTACCTATAAGGATCACTCTCAGGATTCCCATTCTGAAGGATTAAACTTCCCAGCTTCAGTCTGTGTAACACCCCTGCCCTCCCTCTTAAGAAACCTAAAAAACAGAGGCTAGAGGTTTATTTAGGATCTGTGATCTATCAACCACCTTGTAAATACTAGATTTCTAGTAGTTACAAACCCTCATTTACTACAACATCCCTCCAAGGATTCCTGGTGGCTCTGTGGGGGTTAAGCATTGGGCTTCTAACCACAAGGTCTGTGGTTCAAACCCACAAACCACTTCACAGAAGAAAGATGAGGCTGTCTGCTCACTGTGGAGCAGCTCTAGTTTGACGTGTAGGGTCACTAGGAGTTAGAATTGGCTCAATGACAGTGAGAATGTTCTTATGGATACTACACATTTTAGTGTATTCTACCTTACAAATCCGGCTAGACCAGAAAATGTACACTGGTACAGATAGGACGAGTGCTAAGAGGGTTGATACCGGAGGAAAGGTGGGATAGAAAGGAGGAACTGATGATAAGGATCTGCATATAACTTCCTCCCTGGGGGATGGACAACAGAAAAGTGGGCGAAGGGAGGGAAACGTCGGACAGTGTAAGAAATGACAAAATAATAATAATTTATAAATTATCAAGGGTTCATGAGGGAGTGGGGAGCGGGGAGGGAGGGGAAAATGAGGAGCTGATGCCAGGGGCTTAAGAAGAGAGCAAATGTTTTGAGAATGACAAGGGCAATGGATGTACAAATGTGCTTGACACAACAGATATATGTATGGATTGTGATGAGTTGTATGAGCCCCCAATAAAATGACATATATATATATATATATATATTCTTGTCCATCCAGAAAGCCAATATATGTTCACCTTCATCTAGGAAAATCAACAATTGACCTGGATTGTAATGCGCCAATGTTTCACTGAATCCCTTATGTAAGTTTCTCAACTCTTGTAAGAAGATTTACAGCCTTGATACTTTTCAGAGGAGTGCACATTGCTGTGATATGTTGATGATTATTGGTCTTTGTATCTCAATAGACTTCCCTTGAAAGTGTAACCAGAATCTGAGACTGATAATCTGTTAGATTTGCCTTTGAATATTGTAAACATTGCAAATCCTAATATTTCCTCTAAATCAAACTATACATGTCAGGTTGTAGCATCCTCAGAAATATTAACAAGTCCCCATCTGCTATGTTTCAATTTAACTCCACATTCTTAAATCCATGTTAGAGGAAAGCTTAAATGCCCATACCAAAAATATAGAGAAGTTTTAATCATGAACTTATGGGTAAATCACCTGCCCAGGAATTCCAAGTATCTCTAATTTTTATGCAAGATCCTTGAAGCAGTACTAAAGGAAAGCCCCCTTTTATCATAATACTCAACCACTTTACTTATTAGGCTTAATTAATTAATTAACATCTTTTTATTGGGGGCTCATACAACTCTTATTACAATCCATCCATCCCTTGTGTCAAGCATATTTGTACATCATCATTCCTAAAACATTTTCTTTCACTTGTTCACTTGAGCCCTTGGTATCAGCTCCTCATTTTTCCCCTCCTTCCCCATCCCCCCAAACCCCGTGAACCCTTGATAATTTATAAATTATTATTTTGTCATGTCTTACACTGTCCAACGTCTCCCTTCACCCATTTTTCTGTTGTCCGTACCCCAGGGAGGGGGTTATAGGTAGATCCTTGTAATCGGTTCCCCCTTTCTACCCACCTTCCCCCACCCTCCCAGTACTCACCAGGTCCACGCACTCTCCCCACTGATCCTGAGGGGTTCTTCCATCCTGGATTCCCTGCGGTTCCAGTTCCTGTCTGTACCAGTGCACATCCTCTGGTCTCGCTGCATTTGAAAGGGAGAGTTGGGATCATGATAATGGGGGATGGGGATGGGGATGAAGCATTCAAGAACTAGAGGAAGTTGTATGCTTCATCGTTGCTACACTGCACCCTGACTGGCTCATCTCCTCCTGGAGACCCTTCTGTAAGGGGATGTTCAGTTGCCTATAGAAGGGCTTTGGTTCTCCAGTCCGCACTCCTCCTCATTCATAGTGATATGATTTTTTGTTCGTTGATGCCTGATATCTGATCCCACCAATATCTCTTGATCACACAGGCTGGTGTGCTTATTCCATGTGGGCTTTGTTGCTTCTCAGCTAGATGGCTGCTTGTTTATCTTTAAGTCAGGCTTAATTTATAATAACTCTTTGACTGAAGAATTGCTCTAAAAAATCAGCCAAATCATTCCTTCTCCACAAAATGATTGGAAATAATATGATCTATGTTTCTCAAGTTAAAAAAATAAATTTATTGTGGAAGAGCAAAATTATTCCATTAAGAAGAACCTACCTCTGAATCATGAACTCAATAAATATAGATATTGAGATTTTTATCAAGAAAAAAATGGTTCACAAAATTGTAGGCGTGGGTCAGTTCCAGTGTGGTTCAAGGTCAGATGTTAAGCTGGAGGCTTTCCTGACTCACAGAGCTGTGGGGCTGACGAACCAGGAAACAGAAAGACCAGAGGCTGATGGATGCAGAAGCTGAGGACTCCAAGGTCAGCAGGATTGTGACTTCAAAGTGCAAAGACTCCAAGGTCAGCAGGTCAGATAGCAGGCCAATATTGGCATGATGCTTGCTTACGTCCAAAGTACTGGAAGTTGAGCCAGATGCAGGATGCAGACCCAGCAAGTTCCCCACACGCTCTACTTACATAGAGATTAGGCCACATTCCTGAGGAAATTTCCTTTCAGTTTGCTTCAAGGCGGAGACCAGGTAAATGGTTGCATTCAGTAAATTCAATAGGATTTAGCTGGTTCACACCAGTTTGGCATAATGACACTTAGTTTTTTGTCGATTTTGGCAAACTGGTCATTAAAATGGCACTTGTAATCAGGGTTCTCTCTAAGCTGGGGTGCTGGGCAGTTGCCCAATGTGGAAATCATGAATTGATAGTCCTTACTCTTTTTAAATGTTCATCTGCTCAACAGCATATTCTACACATCTGTGGTAATGTTCATTCCATCCATAAGTATAAAAAATTAGGTGGAAGTATACTTGTAATATTTATGTATTCAAATTTATGAAACTGTACTTTTGATGAAATACTACATTTTTTTTCCTTTGTGTTTGTTACTTCAACAAACAAACAAACATATAATGTAAAGAAAGAAAGTGGCATACAACCGGAGGGTCACTCATTGTCATTTGCTTCAGCTTTGTGTTACGCCCCAAATTCCCACGAGATGATTTGAGTGAATGATGCCACTCCTAACAGTGTTCAAGGAGCTGCAAATATTATCAGAACAATTTCTGGAAGTTCAGCAGAAGGAGAAAAGGGTTTTTCAAAGATGAACAGAGTATGTTCAGAGAAGAGAACTTGTTTGTTGCTTATACATCCAACACAATGACTATTGGCTAATTGACCTACCTCTGTAGGAATGGGATTCGACTTCTACAGTGAAAAGATAATTAAGGAGAAATCACAGAGTCAGTGGTGCTCAGATAAAAGCAAAGAATGTTGCAAGTGAGGACGCCAATCAAGAAGCTATATGGAAATATCTTAAATGACAGTTTTGTCATGTATTATTGAATATTTTTCATTAATATTTTAAAGCTCTTATAACATAATCTAGTTTTGTGTAGTTCTTTCATTGTTCTTATTTAAGTAACTGTATGAAATACTAAACTACCTTTCAATATATCGTTTTTTTAGACTTAAAATCGTCATTAGTGAGCCAGTTGTTAAATTATTTGAATCCCACCACTGGGTGCATTCCATCCTAATCTTCTTACAACGATTGGCTGCTCATGGCAGATCCCATTATGGATTCAATTACTTGGTGTTACACAACATCATGGGGGATTACTGGGCCTTCACTGCCAAACCACTGAGATTCCTGACCCTGCCAAATTGACACGAAGTCTGTCACACGGTGCTTGGGTACTATGCTTACATGATTTATAGAAGGCAAGTCAATATACACTTGGCTTTTAAAGGGTTCTCCACACTCTCAAAGCCCTGGAGATGAAGTGGCTCATCTTTGGACCAGTGGTTCTCAACCTTCCTAATGTCGAGACCCTTAAATACAATTCATGTTGTCATGACCCCCAACCATAAAATTATTTTCATTGATACTTCATAACTGTAAATTCTGCTACTGTAGGAATCCTCATGTAACTATCTGATATGCAGGCTATCTTTTCATTGTTACAAATGGAACATAATGAAAGCATAGTGATTCATCACAAAAACAACATATAATTATATATTGTCAAATATTTGTTTCTAATGACAATTAATTGAAATTTTGACTTGAAGCCTGGCGTAGCGTGGGTAACAGTCTTCACACTGGGTACTCCTATGTGGGTGTATCGCATGTGGGCGGACCCTCCTGGAAAGGAATAGAGGATGGATCTCTCGGTTCCTAAGACCATCAGAAATATGTGTCTTCCGATGGTCTTAGGCCATCCCTGTGAAAGGGTTGTTTGACCCCCAAAGGGGTCGCGACCCACAGGTTGAGAACCACTGTTTTGGGCTGTGACCATAAGGCCAGCACTTGGCACCCACTCACTGCTCCCTGGGAGCAAGATGGTTTTTCCTGTGAAAATCACGGCATCAGACAGCCACAGGGCCTCTTCTCCTCTGCCCGGTGGGGCCTCTCTGATAGGCATCTACTCCTAACAGTGGTTTTCGTGAGCCTCCACTCTTATACTGAAAACACATCCTGGACTAATGAGCTGAAACTCTTTTTCCCAACCTAAAAGGAATGATGAAACCCTAGAGTGGACAGATTCAGGGATGAATAGTCATTTACTTTTTTCACTTGTTTGCACCCCCACACTTTAAAATTCTTTTTACCATTTGTCTTGCTTTCATGCTCCAAATAACAAATGAACTCGCTGATAGCCTAAGAGTCCAATAAATACCTTTAAACTCTTTCATGAAACTTGTGTTGGATAAAATAATGAACTGCCTTTGCTGTCTACTAGCACAACAAGGAGGAATTTGTGCAATCAAAATATCCCACTTGTTGCGCTTGGATAAATATACCAGGAGAGGTAGAATAAGAGATCGTAAACAAGACCAGAAAGCTACATGGCTTCAACAACCTCCTAGATCCAATTCTTTAAAAAAAAATTTTTTTTGTACTTTTAGTTGGCTACCTATGGGGAATTTGTTCTCATCACCGTTCAATTTTATAAACGGAATTAATTATCTTAATAATTATGATAATCATGATAGGATTAATTAAAGGCTTTATTAGAGGTTTTTCAAGTGCTCGGACTCACAATGCAGGACTACTTGCTATGCAAAAGAGCATGCATTTTGAAGAAACACTATTTCCTCAGAGAATAGTTCAGCCCTTCACCTTGGCCAATGCCCCTTTCTACCAATTATTCCCGTTAATTCAGTCCTGTTTTCACATACCCTTGTTAAGCGATCACCGAAACAGAGACCATGCTATGGCATCGTGAAGACAGAACAATGGCTCCTGGCTACCTTTCATGGTGAGCTTCTGGGGTCTTAAGAGCCTCTTTTAAATAAGTGGTCATCGAGTAAATGCCAGGAAAATAAGTTCACGGCAGAAGACGCTCTTATTGTGATCCATCTATTTCTATAGAAGCTTGATGCTGGGCATAAGGAGAGCTTCTGCTACAGATGTTGGCTGGATCGTTGTTTTCGTTGTTCATTCTGAGCTGACTCTCACAAATCAGCCAGCCAGAATGATTAGTCAGGAAGCATGGCCTTTTCCTCCCCTCTCCTGTCGTCCTCTCATAATAAGTTCCCAGAAAGAATACTTACTACAATGACCTGTACTTATCTACCTTTTAGTAAAGCGATTGACTCAAACTTTCAGATGAACAAAACAAGATTTAAGGGATCTCATGATCTTCGACTCACTTACTGCTGCCCAGTTGATGCCATGCCACCTTACTTTGACCTAACTGGACAGGATACACCACTGCTGCTGTGGGTTTCAGAGACTGGAACTCTTTACTGGAGTAGAAACCTCAGCTTTCTCCCAAGGAGCTGGGTGGTGGTTTTGAACTGCAGACATTGCAGGTTGCAGCCCAATCCGTAAGCACTTCGCTATCAGCTAGTGATTGTTAAAACATGATTTTATGCATATCAACTGTGATAGGGTTGTGTGTGTGTACCCACGTGGCACCTGTGGAGTTTAGCTTATCAATCAGGTCGCAGCTTGATGACCTCCTTTGGAGGTGCGACAGAGATCAATGGCTCTCTGGAGGCTGCCCCAGCAGCCCCACTCCTCTCTACCTTCATCTTCTTGTTGGTGAGACCCGCCCCACCACCCTGAGACCTACCAGAGCCCTGTGAGGAACTGTGCAATTAGATCCATACGATCTTGCACCCACTGGCCTGTGATCTTCCTGCATTCTGGATCATTGCATGTGGCTGTGTGAGTCTGAAGAAGGACTTAAGGGCTAGTATTGGACTTAGGGATTTGAGTTGGACTGGGTTGGGATGTTTTTCTAATACATAGCTACTGCTGGCTAGAGAACTCTTTCTTGCACATATGAGCGTCACTGGATTTGTTTCTGTAGTCCACCCAGGCTAACGCATCAACTAATCACATTTTTTTCTTCTAAGTTTTTGAATTTTCGATACCGAAACTCAATGAAAAAAATCCTCCCATTGGAATATTTTTGTAGCCCTTCATTAAAACTCTTTGCTTTTACTTTTCTAAAAGATTCCAGTTGGTTCTTGGAAACACAGACATTTCTGGCCTTCAGATTATTTTCAAACTTTATTTTAAAATTTTGGGTGGGGAAATAGACAAAGTAGGATGTGTACTTGGTCTTTTTTCCTGATTAAAATGTTTTGAGGACTTCCCAATGTGTTTGGGGTCAAGTCCAAATGTTTAACATTAGCATTGCATGTTCCTCTTACCTTCTCCTCCTCCTCAGAGACTCTGTGCTCACCATATCCAGGACTTAGAGCTCTTGTGATTCTCTGTCATTTCAGATATGTGTTAGCTTTACGCAGGTTGTTCATTTGCCTTTAAATACACCCTCAGCTGCCTAACACTCATGCTTCAAGACACAATTTGGAGTATCAGTGTCTAGCCCATAAGGCATCTCCATCACAGTTTGGGTAGGATGGCACCCCAAATCCTCCCAAGGACCCCAGTCAGAGCTCCAGAATCATATCACCTGTTGTGCCTCACAACGCCTGTATTCACCTATCCAGTCTCCTCTTAGGTGAGGAAGTCCTCAGGTCAGAAACCGAGCTTCTATTCCTTGAGTCTCCATGGCCTGGGCCAGTCCCTAAGTGTCTGCTGGATGGTGAATGGATCCTGATGGACAGCCTTAAAAATGTTATTGCTGCTGTGAGTTGTTCAGTGCCATCAAGTCACTTCTGCCACATAGCCACCTTATGTACGAAAGAAACTGCCTTGTTCTGCTCCATCCTTCCAATTAGGGGTATGTTGAAGCCCATTGCTGCAGCCACTGTATCAGTCCACTTCACGGAGGGTTTTCCGCATATTTACTGAGTCTCTACTTTCCTGAGCATGTCCTTTTCAAGAGAGTGGTCTCTTCTGATAACATGTCCAAAGTAACCGAGATGAAATTTCATGGTCCTTGCTTCTAGGAGGCATTGTGGCAGTACTTGCTTGATCGATAGTCCGTGGCCCTGTCACTATTCTTTGCCAGCACCGTAATTCAAATGCAGTAGCTCTTCTGTAGCCTTCTTATTAGAAATGTGAGAAGCCCAACACCAAATCCACTGTCACTGAGTTGAATCAGACTCAGCAACCCTGTAGGAGAGGACCCTCTGGGGTTCTGACGCTGTAATTCGTTGTGGAAGTAGAAATCTTCATTTTCCACCCTGGGAGTAACTGATAAATTCAATCAGCTCATCGACATTTAGCAGTTCAAGGGATAACCTGCCTACATGCCGCCAGGGTTCCTATGCAGACGCACAGCCACCTCCTGTGGGTTCCCGAGACTGGAACTGCTTATGGGAGTAGAAAGCCCAGTCTGGTGGTTTCGAACTGCTGACCAGGCAGATTGCAGCCAGTGCTTAACCACTACACCACCAGGGTGCCATATGAGATATAGGAGAGAGCAAATCTTAAGATATTTGGCAAATTACCTTTTAAATTAGAGCCCACATTAAAGCTCAGAATTACAAAGTAATACAAGTTTAGAATTAAGTAGCAGTTCTGTTCTTGTGTGTCTAATGTTGATGTGGTTGAGCTTTTCTTCTTCAGAGAAATCTGCAAGTTTCTCCTGAGTGATTTGCCACGGAAACAGGGAGCCACACGTGCGCAACAGCAAGACAAGACAGCACAACAAGACAGTAAGCGGAGCAAAGACTTAATGAGCAAAGCACATTTCCATCACGAAGCGGGTGGTCTCCTGATTTGAGAAGAACGACTCTGACTAGGGGTACGACATTGGATTCTATAGGGATTTGGGTAGAGGGATTTCACTGGCTTGTCTTAGTTCCTATCCTATTTTCCCATTAGCCTTATTTTTGCATCCTGATTGGCCCTCACTTCAGTCCAATGACTGGTCTCTTAATCCATCCTGTGCACCCATGGTCACGGGAGGTGGTATTGGGTTTGAGTCATCTCTATCTCCAGTGGAATGGATCATATGAGGCAGTTTGGTACGGGTGACCCTAAAGATCCAGATCTCTAGGTGATCCAAACAATCTCTCATGGCACTCTGTTTAAGTGTTGAGTTTCTAACCACCAAGTCAGCAGTTCAAACCCACTAGCCACTCCACCAGGGAATGATGAGGCTTTCTACTATTTTAGGGCACAAGAGAGACACTGATCTCAACTATAATTTAAAGAGAACATGTATTAATTTTTAAACTGGTCAAAGACAACAGAGCACAGACACATTATCCAAATGAGGGAGGCCATTAGCAGTCCTCCCTGATGGCATCGGAGGATCCACAGTCAGGGCACGGGTTAAATACAGCATAGAACAAAGGAAACTGCCACAAACTCATGATCGGTGGCAAATGAATACATCACAGCTAGAGGCAAGACTTCCAGGAGCATTATTGGGACACTTATATTATGTTAGAGTTGCTTAGAAGATTTGTCCAGAGCCTTCTGGTCAGAGCATGCCGGATAAGGCGTGACTCATGGCCATGCGGCCCTCTGTACAACTCTCAGTACAGAGTTCTCCATCAAGGACACACCCAGGCAAGCCCCCTAAAGAGCCCGCCCCTCCCTGCAGCTGGGTGGAAAGGGGTGGAGATAATTCACTTCCTAATGCCCTCTGCCTGAAGTCAAGGTTATCTATATCTTTGGTTAATGACCAGAAGGAATTCAATGGAAGCTTCATCTATGCAGGATCCCTTCAAATGCATTTTGGGCTCTCACTGTCACCCATAGCCTTCGGCAAACGGGTGCTCTAATAAACTACTTTGTAAAGATTTACAGCCTCAGAAACCCTATACAAGGTCACTTGACCTTGAGTCAGAATGGGACTCAGTGGCAGTGGGTTTGGGAGAAGCATTATCTAGAGGAGTTATTGAACTTTCCAATGAAGAGCGGCTACAAGTGTTCAGACTACCAGGTAAGTTGAGAAAGATCTGAACAATAGTGAAAACTTTTATTTTTGATCAAGTGTGTGGTGCAAAGAACTCTGTTTGGCCTTTCTCCCTGGCTTCTAAAAATAACCCTTGGAATTTGTCACCCAATCAAGGCGTCTTTGTTTTTCTAACATACTCAGGCAACACTTAAACATGTGCAAATGAGTAGAAGCTCCTTGGGCCACATTCTGGTGGTGGCCCCAGGAAGTTGGGAGGGTGGGGGACTCGATTTAGTCACATATGAATATTCATTAGGCACACATATGCAATGCACCCCAATGACTAAGGGACCCTGGACATTGGACTCTTTCTTTTGCGGCTTCCTGGATTGGCGAGAGCATCCATGCATCAGTGAGGGCGTGCATGAGGTCAGAGGGAGCCTCATCCTGGGGTCTGTCTTGCCTGCTGTCTCTTCCAGCATTATCCTTTCTGTTTATAACATAGGGGAAACTTTATGTATAGATAATGGTCTCTGTGCATTTTGTGAGAACGAAGTAACCCACAGGGGTCACGGGACTTAGTTTGAAGAGGCTTCAAGACAGTAGAACTGCGTCTGTGGGTTTCCGAGGTTATAAATCTTCACGAGGAAGTCTCATCTTTCCCTCTCGGAGCAGCTGGTGGAGTCAAACTTGACCTTGTGGTGAGCAGTCCCATACGTCATCCACCAGCATTGCTCTCTGGAAGTCAGGATTGACTTTATGATAGTGATTTTAGTTTATCTGTTAATTAATTTGGGAGAGACTGAGCAGACACTCTATGAAGGCAGAACCCTTCTAGTTCATGTCCTAGTTCCAGATGGCTGAAAAGAGAGAAAAGGTCTAGCTGATCTGAAGGGCAGTGGGGTGTGCAAACTCCTGAGTCGAAGGCTGGCACATTCAGTGTCCTGGATGCAGGTGGTCAGGGATGTTTTGAGCTGGTTCTGGGTAGTCTGGGATGAAATGTCACCGAAGTGGCTGCTGAGGGAAATCATGGAAAAATGGGGAAGTGAAGCATGGATCCATGCCCAGGCTAAAGTTGGACTTCATTGTGATCCCTTCTATATAATAAGGAACCCTGGTAGTGTAGTGGTTATTCATTGAGCTGTGATCTGCAAGGTCAGCAATTTGAAACCATCAACTGCTCCAAGAGAGAAAGACGGACTTTCCACTCCTATACAGAGTTACAGCCGCGGAAACTGACAAGGGCAGTTCTACCCTGTCCTGTAGGGTTGCTATGAGTTGGCCACTGGCTCATGGCAGTGAATTTGGTTTTTTGTTTTTTCCACACAGTTAAGTAATAAAGGTGGAAGTGGTCTACATTACTAACCTTGTAGTGTAATGGGTTCCTGCGCATCAAGTTAAATATATTGCTATTTAAATTGTGCAATCTTTATTCAGGGATTGCCTCTCTGCTCATCTTTAGTTTACAGTGCCCTTTGCTTATTATGAATGATGTGCTAGTCGATTGAGGTTCGCTTCTTAAAAAAATCTTACCAACTCTCTGTGAGCATTTCCATCTTGATTTCTTTCTTTTTTTAGTTTAATTGGTCTATTAAATTTTTAAAATCTGGAAGCCCCAGGTCTAATGCCATTCCTCTCAGAGCTAAGATCAGAGGGGTGATGTGTTTGCCTATGGCCAAAGAAATACATGGTTCGGGTTTTGTTATATAACCCAATTATGTACATTCAAAGTATGTATATTTGATGTGATTGATTTTCTGTTCAACATTTCCAATTCAGAAATAAAGTGACTTATTAGCATATTTGTTGTATTATGACAGGAAATAAGCTTGCTCTTAGAAGCATCGAAGAACATATGGTATTGCTGTCTGTCAGTATTTGGTGAGTTTTTAAGAAATGTTAAGAATCTTGAAACCAAAAAAAATTTTTAAAGGCTTGAAACCATAGATATGTAATGTTACTATTGACTCTGATATGGAAATAAAGAGCTTTCTCTGCCTATTTGTGTGTGCTTGGTAAATTTGAAGGTATTGCAAGTCCTTTCTAAAAAAATATTAAAGTAACTTTGCAATTGACTAATTCTGATTTTAAACATCTGAACACTACTGACTTAAAAGTCCGCTTTTCAGCTGCAGGGACAACACTGGAGACACAGTGCGGAACAGTGCACAATCTGACCTCGTCACGCTGGGGCGAAACTTTAAGGACATGCAACAGAGCAGCAAGGGGAGCAAAGTGATGAAATCCCCGGGGAATGCCAAAAATAGACTTTGGAGGCAGAGAGTGGTACCCAATCAGACTTGTCTGGAAAACACTCATAAAGGCCAACAAACAAACCTTGAATTATTTATAGGATTTTTCCATTTGTGTCAGTGGCTTTCTTTTTGTTACTGTTACTTTGTGTTTTTGGGGGGGGGTTGTTATTGTGTTGTTGGTTTTGACTTCCTTTGTTGTTTTATTTGGCTTTGCCTTTTATTTTTGCACTTATTAATGTATCTGCATGTCTATGTAGATAAGACAGGTGGGATAAATAATTTGGAGATGAAAAGAATGGGACCAATGGTTCCTGAGAAAAACAGGAGAAGGGGACGTGGGAGAAAGGAAAGGCAGGGGTGGGGTGGGGGTAAAGAAACCAACTCAACAAGGAAACAACAAGTGAACTAACATCAATGGAGAGAAGGGCACAGGATGCCTAGTGGGGCTTAATCAAGGGCAATGTAGCGAGGAATTATTAAGCCCGAATGAAGGCCAAACATGATAGTGGGGCAAGAGGAAAGTAAAAGGAAATAGAGGAAACAACTAGAGGGCAAAAGACAGTTATAGAGGTCTAAATGCAGTCATGTACATACGTAAATACATCTATAACGAGAGGGGAATAGAACTATGTACTCATATCTATATGCTAAGAATTAAGGTTGCAGATGGGCATTGGGCCTTGACTCAAATACTCCCTCAAAACTAGAACACTTTGTTCTAACAATTTGGTTTTCTGTGATGCTCTCCTTCCCAACACAATCGCTGAAGACAAAATGGGTGCATAAGTAAATGTGGTGAAGAAAGCTGATGGTGCCCAGCAGTCAAATGTGCCTAGATAGAGCATTTGGGGTCTTGAAGGCTTGAAGATAAACAAGTGGCCATCTAGCTGAGAAGCAACAAAGCCCACGTGAAAGAAGCACACCAGCCTGTGTGATCATGAGATGTCCATGGGATCAGGTATCAGGCATCTAAGACACAGAACAAAATCATACCCAAGGTGAATGGAGGTGGGCCAGGGGAGGGCATGGGGTGGAGACCCAATGCCCATCTGTAGACAACTGGAGATCTCACAGAGGAGTTACAGGGAAGAGATGAGCCAGTCAGGGTGCAGAATAGCACTGATGAAACACAACTTCCCTCTAGTTCTTTGGTGCTTCCTTCACCCCACTAGCATGACCTCAATTCTACCTTATAAATTAGATTAGACCAGAGCATGCACACTGCTACAGATAAGAGTCTGTGACACAGGGAATCCAGGATTGATAAACCCCTCAGGGCCAACAAGGAGAGTAGAAACACCAGGAGGATTGTGGGGAGTGGAGGGGATAAAAGGGGAATATCTCACAAGGATCAATGTAGAACCCCTTACCAGGGGGACAAACAACGGAAAAATGGATGAGGGGCGACGGAGGATGATGTAAGATACGAAAATAATAATTTATAACTTATCAAGGATTTGTGAAGGAGGGTGGGGGGAGGGGGAAGAAATGGGGAACTGATGTCAGGGGCTCAAGTGGGAAGAGAATGCTTTGAAAATGATGATGACAGCATATGTGCAAATGTGCTTGACACACTAGATGAATGTATGGCTTGTGATAAAAGATAGAAAAGCCCCCAATAAAAGTAAGAAAAAACAAAACAAAAAATTTGCTTTTCAGAACCTCCCATAAAAAAATAATCAGAGGGGCAAAAAATGAAGAGCAGATACCAAGGGCTCAAGTAGAAAAAATATGTTTTGAAAGTAATGATGGCAACAAATGTACAAATGTGCTTGACACAATGAATGTATGTATGGATTATGATAAGAGCAGTATGAGCCCCTGATAAAATGATGTAAAAAAAATAATCAGAGCTGTTTGCAGAGATGAATGCATAAAGGTGTTCATGAAATTGTGTTAACAAAGACTAGAAATAAAATTAATGCCAAACATTAGAGAATTGGTCAAATTAACTTTGATTTATTCATATAATGGATACAAAGGAAGTTATTACAGTGAATGAAAATGACTATATTTTAATTTTCTTCTAATGCTACTCTTGACTTTCTTATTTTTTGTCTATGATAAACATTTTACATATATAAAATGGCCTTTGAAAGGTTCATGGAATTAAAAGATTATGAAAAATGTCCACAAGTTCCTCCCCCCCTTTAGAACACATTTTAATATGTAGAAGTCAATGGATAATACATGCAAAATGTTTTGGAGGTGAGGTTGACTCCAAGCTTCTTATTTTTTTTAAGATCATTTTATTGGGGGCTCTTAGAATTCTTATAACAATCCATTCATCAATTGTATCAAGCATATTTGTACATATGTTGCCATCATTATTTTCTAAACATTTACTTTGCTTGGGCTCTAGACATCAGCTCCTCTTTTTACCCTCCCTCCCCCCTGATGACCCCTTGATAAATGATTATTTTATGTCTTACACTGACTGGTTTCTCTTCCCCCAGTTTCTGTTGTTCCTTCCCCTTGGGTGTGTGTGTGCTTAGGTGTCGATCATTGCGTGAGTTCTCCCTTCTTCCCTTTCTCTCCCACCTTCCCCCTACCCACCTGGTATCGAAACTCCCATTTCTGTTTATCTGATCTGGATTTCATGTGTCCTGAGCTCTTATCTGTACCTCTGTACATGCTCCAGTCTGGCCCACAGTGAAAGGCATGACTAGGGTCATGATATTGGGGGTGAGGAAGCCTCAGGGAAACAGAGGAATATTGTGTGTTTCATTGGTGCTATACTGCACCCTGGTTGACTCATCCCTTCCTTGTAACCCTTCTGTGAGGGGATGCCCCATTGTCTATAAATGGGTTTTAGGTCTCTGCTCCAGCCCCCCTCATTCTGAACAACATTTTTGTTTGTTTGTTTTGGGTCTTTTGATGCCTGTTACCCACTCCCATCAACACCTCATGACCACTTCCATGTGGGCTTGTTGCTTCTCTGCTAGGCGGCTTGTTTAACTTCAGGCCTTTAAGACCTCAGACACTGTGTCTTTTGATAGCTGGGCATCATCAGCTTTCTTCACCACCTTTCCTTGTACACCCATTTTGTCTTCAGCTATTGTTCTGGGAGGGTGAGCACCACAGAATGCCAGGTTGTTAGAACGAAGTGTTCTTGTGTTGAGGCAGGGCTTAAGCAGAGGCCCAAAGCCCATCCACTACTTCAATGTATTGCCATATAAATATATATGTAATGCCAATACCTCTTTTTATGAATTAGTGTATTTACATATGTACACACCTATGTTTATACCTCGATCTATAGCTTTGCTTCCTAGTCTTTCCTCTGTTTCTTCTTCCTCTGTTTTCCTCCTGCCCCACCATCATGCTTGCCCTCCTGCTGAGTAATTCCTCCGCTAGACTGCTGTTGCTCCAACACCCCCAGGATCTCTATGTCTTCCTTGTGGTTGATTTTAAATTCCTAGTTGTCCCCCTGTGCATGGCATTGTTTGAGCACCTTTCCATTCGTCTGCTTCTTCCTCCCCTCAGTTCCCTCCAGACCTGTCAGTCTCGTTGCTTTCTCCTTGAACTGGTTTCCCAGGCCTGTCTAATAGAGGTGGACAAACAACAATAACAGAGACAAAGCAAAAAGAAGGCAAAAGATTGTATAAAAAGAGAAAACAAACAACCCCCACCCCCCAAAAAGGGGAAAAATACATAATTCCAGGTCTATGTGCTGACCTTTATGACTATCTCCCCCCCAGTCGTGGGGCCTTCCAGGAGCTGCCCCTCTTAAGTCTGAAGTCTATTTTGGGGATTCCTCGGGGGTTTTTTGGCTTTGCTTTGCTTCGGGTCTGTTATGTTCTCTTTTTGGTTTGTCCCAACTGTGCGGTGGTCAGACCAGACCCACTCCCCGCTGTGTGTCCCCAGTATCGTCCTCTGTCACAGTGTGTTCCAGTGGGGGGACATATTTCCACAAGATATTTGAAGCCCTCATTTGTGTATGTGTTACACACCTGAGAGTAACTCAAAAGTACTGCTATAAAATGTTAGAAACCGTTCTAAAACAAAAACGTCACACTGTGAGTCTATTGCTTCTCGGAATAGCTTGCATCTACATCTATACGTTTCTGAAGGTGGTGTTTCCTGCATTCTAATCTTTCCTCAAAGAATCCAAACTCTTCCCTGACACCACATCAATGTGGCAGCTTTGGCATCCTTGGGAACTAAAATTGTGGCTCTTTTAAGTGTTCTTTGAATTTGAGGCACAATAAGAAGTCTGAAAGGGCAAAATTAGGGCTGTAAGTTTGATGGAATAAGGTTTCCCAAGACATCCTTACACGACAGTCTTGCTATCCTCAACAAACGAGCAGGTGCATTTTTGCGATGGGGAGGAGGTGGTGGAGATCCTCTTTACAGTGTCTTCACCTTTTAACCACCAATGTAGCTGTCAATTTCCTTAAAACTTCTTTATAATAACATTTCTTTGTTCTTTGAGAAAAATCTATCAAGATTATCCCTTAAGGGTCCCCCCAAAACAGTCTCCCAAGCCTTCTGAGCTGCTGCTTGCCTTGAATTTAACAGACGCAGAAGATCTCATCAAAAGAAGACCAAAGCACTCCACAGAGTCTCTGTACCAAGAAAGATTGGTCGATGTCCACCCGCTCCGAGAGGTGCTCATGGTCAAGAGCTGATGGTATTGCGGGAAAACGCAGTACAAACTGCGCTGGAACAATCAGTGAAAGCAAGGGTCCAGGATTGACAGCACAGCCACTTGAAACATTTCGACAAACTGATGCAGTACGGGAAGCACTGGCTTGTCTTTGCCTAGAAATTTGGAGGAAGACAGCTACCTGGTGGAAAGCAGAGAATACCAGAAAGATGTTGACCTATGCTTTATTGATCATAGAAAGGCATTTGGCTAGGTGGATCATAACACATTATGGACCACTTTGCAAAGAATGGAAAATCCCAGACACTTCATTGTGCTCATGCAGAACCTATCCATAGTGGTTCAAACAGAGCAAGGGGCTACCAGGTGACTTAACATCAGGCACGGTGTGCATCAGGGTTGCACCCTTTCCATGACTCGGTACATAAGCGGGCAAATAACTGGAGAAGCTGGACTATACAAAGAAGCATTAGGATTGAAGAAGTCTCATTAACCCCCTGTGATATACAGGCAACAAAACTTGCACAGTGAAAGCCTAGCGAATTTGAGGTGCTTGTTGATGAAGACCAAAGACTATGATCTTCGGTATGGATTATGACTCAATGTAAAGGAAACAAAAACGCTCACCATTGGACCAGTAAGCAACATCATAAGAAGTAGGGAAAAGTTTGAAGTTGTCAAGGATTTTATTTTATTTGCATTTCACAAGCAACCTATAGAAGCAGCAGCCAAGGCCTTAAATAACGTATTACGTTGGACAAATCTGCCGCACAAGAGCGCTCTCTCTCTCTCTTTTAAAAATCATTTTATTGGGGGCTCTTAGAGCTCTTATAACATTCATCAATTGTATCAAGCATATTTGTACATATGTTGCCATCATCATTTCCAAAGCATTTTCTACTTGAGCCCTTGATATAAGCTTCTCTTTGCCCCCGTCCCTCCCCCACCCTCCCACCCTTGTGAAACCTTGATCAATTATATATTGTCATTATTATTTCATATCTTACACTGTCCATTGTCTTCCTTCACCCACATTTCTGTTACTCATCCCCTTAGGGGGGGGCGTGGCTATACATCCAACCTTGCACAAGATCTCTTTAAAGTGTTGAAGAACAGAGATATCCATTTGATGACACTTGCCTGACCCAAGCCATGGCATTTCAGTCCCCTCGTGTGCATGGGAGAGCAAGACACTAAGGAAGTCCGGAGAACAATTGATGCATTTGAATTACGGTGTTGTCGGAGGACCGCCAGAAGAACAAACCGATTTGTCTTGGAAAAGTACAGTCAGATGACTCCTTGGGAGCAAGGATGGCGAGACTTCATTTCACTGACTTTGGACATATCAGAAGGGAGCAGTCCCTTGACAGGGCATGTATTGACCAAAGCCCCGTGAGCAGGGGAAGACCCTCAACCAGGTGGGCCGTTACAGTGGCTGCAACAGTGGAGGCAAACATGATAACTGGCATGACGACAGAGGCCCAGGCAATGTTTCGTTCTGACTTACACCAGGTGCCTGTGAGTTGAAACCGACTCAAAGGCCCTGCCCACAACAACAGCTGCCTGTGTGGGTCTTGATGTTGTTGGGTACCTTTGAGTGGATTGTAACTATGTAACAAAGTAGAACTTCCCCATAGGGTTTGGTTGGGATTGACTCCATGGCAATGGGATTTGGGTGGCTCGATTGCCAAGTCTTTGTACCATGGGTCGGTTCAAATGGCCGACTTCTTGGTGGTGGGCCACCAGCACTTCTTGTTTGGTTCTTCAAAGCCCTTATTTACTTATTATTGTCTATATTGGCAAAAAATTTCTGCAGCTACTGCACACCCTCTCTTTCTTCTCCCTCTACCCCTGTCCTCAGGGTTTTTTTTGGGGGTAAAGTCCTTTCTAGAACAAGAAATGAAAACCATTTCATCAGAGTGCACCAGGTGCTTGGTGAGTTCAGCAGTAGGAAGACAGGCACACTCACCAGCAGCTTAGAAAGGCGGGAGTCTGGCCCCGGTGCTCTTTTATGAAGCTTAGCACTGGTGTTGGCTCCTCTTGCCCTCCATGCTCCTTCTCTCTAGGCAATTTGTGTCACCAATCTCTGAAGCATGATGAAGCCAAGCATCTGTTACAGTAACACAGCTGCGCTGCAGCTTTTTTTTCTTTTCTTGAACAGTTTTATTGGGACAGAACCCACATATCATACAATTCAATAGTTTGATTAAATCAAGAATTGTTGAACAATCATTGCCACGATCCATTTTAGAACATCTTGTCCTTAGACCCGTAGCTTCTGAGGACAACTGACTTGGATGACAGGATCTCAGGGGAGAGCTCTCTTTTGTAAAGAGGCCATTCCTCCCTGCGCCATTCGTGTAACATACGGTGTGAGGAAAGGGCTTGGTGAAGGAACACAACTTTGTCTGTTTGGCTCACTGCCACGAAAAGGAAAGTGCCTGGCAGTCTGTGGGTTCTGCAGAAGTATTTGTGGAATGAGTAAATAAATGCACGGCCACGTGTCCTTGTAGCTGTTCAACATTGCCTCCTTTTTCTTCCTTTCTTGAAGCTAAACTTTTTATTGTGAATTAGGTGAAAGTTTACAGAGTAGATCATCAGTTTTACATTCAACGGCTTCTCGTGCTCTGTTCCCAACTCATCCATCGCCATCCCGTCAATGTCCGCCACTCATCTCACGGCTTCCCTGTTTCCTTTCCTCCCTTTTCTTCTTTGGCCCTTGGGCAAATGCTGCCCTTCTGATCTTAAATGGTTGACTATTCTAACATTGCAGTGAGTTCAATTCCAGAACTGGAGGGTCATAGTCTTGAGGGTGCCACCAGTCTCTACCCGACCAGGAAATCTGGTCCCTTAGGATGTTGAGTTTTGTTCCACATCTTTCTTCCATTCTATCCAGGATCTTTTAATGTGATCCTTTCAGAGTAGTTGGTACCTGTGCACCATCAGGTTCTTCTGGTATAAGGGTTGTTTTTGCAGACCGAGGTTTGCATAGCCTGTTAGTCCATTGGACTGATTTTTTCAATATGTCTTTCATTTTTCTTTCCTCCATATGGGGAGACATCAATATTTTCACCCTAGATAGATGTTTAAAAGCTTTTAAGACCCCATTCACTACTCACCAAAGTAGGATGTGGGCACTATCTTTGTGAACGATGGCATGCCATTTGACCTTGGTGCCCCCTGAAACTATAGTCCTGATCCCCTCAGGTCCAATGACTCATTCTCTCAAGGTATTCGGTTAGGTTTTGAAAGTTTCCAGAACTTTGGTCTCTGTGTGCCCCAGCACATTCATGAATATATTTGCAGCAAAGTTAATTACACATTTGCAAATATCCTATGTCAAATCAATGTACATTTATTGGTGTGAATGCCACCTTGTGTTGGAGATGCCACTTTGGCACATCTGTGAGGATGCCAATGCTGTAATGCTGTCTGTGAGGATGATAGCCTTTTGTTCTTCCTCTTCCCCAAATCACCATTCCAAGCCTCTGTCACACAGAGCTTTGAAATTGGACACCAACGCTCCCGTTTTATAAACAAAGTCAAACCACGAACAATGGTGACAACCATAAGCTATCAATATGTTGTCATAGATTTCCAAATGCTGTTAACTATAAACTTTACGAATAGAACAAATCAGCTGTTTTTGGTAAAATGCTAGACTTTAAATATCAATGTTTTCATTAAAAGATGAATTTTTTTGCTGTGTATTTCAGAAATTAGAGAACAAATGGTGAGAATCTATGCTAAGCTTAAATTTAGCCTATCTCCTTTTATAGATCACAAGAACTTTGTCACTTCCCAGTTTCCCTTGTCACTCAGGAAGAGCAGCGCAAAGATCTGTACCCACTCATGTTACCTAGTCTTAACCTAGATTTTCTGAAACAGCTAGTGCATCTCAGTGCTTCCCTCATTAGCTTGCTCTTTGCATTCTTTTTAAAAATGATTTTGTTATTTAAAAAACTCATTATTATGGCCTTGTTGTCTTTCAAAATGTCCTTTTTTTTGGTAGAAGAAACATGATAAGCAAACTCCTTAACCATTCACAGGTGCTTTATAGAGCCTGTGGTCCATGATGCCTTCTTTGACCTCAGTCCTCTCCAGACGCCGGCTTTCTCCAGTGTCTCAGGCTTTGAGAAGGGTGCGGAGCCCTAGGACTGGTGTCAGCAGAAGTGGTTCTTGTTATCACTCCGCTTACTAACGGAGTGACTTCAGACAAGTCCCTTAACATCTCTGTGCCTTGGCTTCCTTTTTAGACATTAAAACAAAGCAAAGACCAAACTCACTGCCATCGAGTGAATACTAACTCATAGCAACTGTATAGGGCAGGGTTTTGAGGACTAGAACTCTTAGTCTTGAACTGCTGACCTGGCAGTTAGCAGCCTATAGCGGCATAGCCACTCTGCCACCAGGGCTCTTTCATAGTGACATGTGCCATGTTGGTTGCACTGAAATCTTGTGGATGTAAAATTAGACAATCGATGTCGATGCGTTCTGGAGAAATTACAGTGATTCACGTGCTGCGTCTCACTCACCCCACCATATCGATGTGAGTGCCTTAAGATCAGAGACTGCATCTTCTCCACATTTGTACCACCAGGACCCCTCAATTGTGTGTCTGAGCCCAAGATGCTCCTTAAGAGAGGGCAGTACACGTGGGTGACACCAAGTTACTCATGGTTTTCTCCCAGAAAGATCCCACAGGTCAGACTCTGTTCATTAACAAACCAGGTCATTGTCAGCTGGTCTTAATTGTGGGTCTTCTGTGTGCATTCTTCTGCTTCTAGGGTATTGGACTATGGAAGAAATATAGAAGATAAGCAAAAAATAGAAACACACTCATATTATAGATCCATAAATGTCAGAGGCCACAGAATGGGGCTTAAGGGGTAAATCCACCTTTAGACAGACTTTCTTTGTTTTCAACCAACAATTCAAAATCCAGAGATCTGGACTTTTACTTTGCATAGGTGGACAGCTGGTCACACTGGGCCAGGTCCTTCCATGGGGACAACTGGACAGTACAGTGTGGTTGCAACATTTCAGGAGCCTTCTCTGCAGCAGCCTCTGTCATTCTGTATGTTGCATCCCAAACACCAACATAGCTGGTAGTCCTCATTTATTATTACTTATTATGCTTCCATGTATGTAGCATTTTCTGCACACCTGGCACCACCATCAGCACTTTGGTAGACACACGTCCTACCCTCACGCATATATGAGGAGTCTTCAAAAAGTTAATGAAAGATGCCTATTATTGCACTCAAATAAACCCATACTCACTTGTTATAACATGTTTTAAAAGGATCTTATAGTCTGAGTCCTACAAAATGTCACTTTGAAAAGAGCCCCGATTAGAGCAACATGAATTCTGATAAAACTGAAGCAAGAGCAAATGTCAAATTTATGATGAAGGTTGGGTAGAAGAATGGTGAAATCATTGATAGGTTGTGAAAGTTTATAAGGACAATGCCTCAAAGAAATTAGTGGTTAATAAATAAACAACTCATTTTAAGAAGGAAGAGGCAGTGTGGAGGAGGAGATATGCAGTGGCAGCCCACATAAGTTTTTAAGGAAGATGATTAGGGCAGAAACAACAGTCAATGCCATAGACATCGCACGCGATTCAGCTTACACAATTCTGACTGAAAAACTAAAGTAGAGCAAACTTACTACTTGATGGGAATCCAATAGAATTATGACAGGAGATGAAACATGGCTTTACCAATGTGATCCTGAAGACGAAGCTCAAAGTAGTGACCAGCAAAATCTCTTGATATTAATCAAGACCATAGGTCAGAGCAATTTTTTGGGGGTGGTCAAGACATTTTGCTCGTTGACTCCGTGACCAAAGAATGATACCATCACTTATGAGAGTGTTTTGGAAATAAGCTAAAACTTTAGCAGAAAGACTTGTGGGAAAGCATCACTAGAGATTCCTTAATCACGACAAGGCTCCTATGCATTCTCTCGTGAAACTAGGACAATTTTACTAGAATTTTACATGAAAAATCATTAGGCAACAAACTTACCATCTGATTTGGTTTCTTTTATTCCCTTTTTTCTTAATAAAAAAGTCTTTAAAGGGCACCCATTTTTCTTCCATTAATAATGTAAAATACAAAGCAGCAGCAACAAGTTGCATTGGCTTAGTTATAACCCTAATTGAAGAATAATTAGTTCTTTTGACATGATCCTACTGAATAATTGGCCTCATGAAGAGATCACTGAGGATATAGGTGCTATAGCAAAGTATGGTGAAGAAATCGGATGGTGCCTTGATATCAGAAAGAATAGAGGCTGGAGTCTTAAAGGTTTGTTTTAAAACAAGCAACCCTTTAAATGAGATGTCAACTAAGTAAGTTCACACTAGCCTGTATCATCAAAGGATTGTAAATAATAAAATCCAAGATCGGAGGAGGGAATGGTATTAGAGCTTAGGAGCACCCAGTTTGCAGAAGGCTATGGATGACAGTGAAAGTTCAAAATTCATTTGTGGGGTTCCCATGTGGATCAAGCCTCTGGAGAGTCCTCTCTGACCATTGACCAGGATGTGAATGGCTTTGTTACCAGAGAGAGTGCATCGGAACATGTGTTAGTGTAGGTGCAGCCAGCTAAAATGTAACCCCTTTTCATTGGTTTTTCCCTTTTGACCCATTTACAATTTGTTCTGTTATTGTTAGGTGCCATCCAGTTGGCTTCAACCCATAGTGACCCTTTGCACAACTAATGAAACATTACATGATCCTGAGCCATCCTCACAATCATTCCTATGTTTGATCCATTGCTGCAGCCACTTCGACAACCCATCTCATCTAAGTAAGATAAAACCCTTGACAATTTCAACCTTTTCCCCATTTATTAGGATGTTACCTATTGGTCCAGCTGTGTGGATTTTGATCTGCCTCACACTGAGCTGCAATCCATCCCAAAGGCTGCAATTTTTGATCTTCATCAGCAAGTGCTTTGGGTGCACTTCCAGCAAGCCAGACAGTGTCATCTCCACATAGCAGGTTGTTAATAAGGCTTCCTCCAACCCTGATGCTGCACTCTTCTTCACATAAAATTTGTCCTACCTTTTAATATTTTCTGTTTCTTTAGACTGAGATTTTTCTCAGCTTTATTTTGTGATTTTGGTTTTTTTTATGATTTCCTGTATATGAAATATGAAATCAAGGATACGGGAACCCATCGAGACAGTAACTGGATTACTAGTTTCTTCAGGGTTATGGCAGAGGAGGTTGGTGCATGGTGAGGGGGTGGGGTAAGGGGGGAAAGTGGAGCTAATACCAATGACCACAAGAAAGAAGCAAATAGTCTGAAATTGGTGGTGGTGACCATTGCACAACATTTAATGGGTTTAAACCACTGAATTGTACAATACATGAATTTTATGTCAATAAAACTGTTAAATGAAAAACAAAAGAAACTTCAGTTTTTTAGGGATGGTCTAAATGGTTGCAAACATTGTTTACAAAAGTGTCTTGACCTTGATGGAACTTATGTTAACTAAAAAAAAGTTTATACCCTTTATTTTTATCTTGTAATACCATTTTTTTTCATGAACTTTTGGAAATCATCTTGTGCATGTGTATTTTTTCCAGATTTTTTCCAGGTCTCTGATTGGTGCAAACCACCCTGGGGTGCTGCAGAAGAAGCCTGATGATCTGTTTCTTAAAAGTTACAACCAAGGAAACCTTGCAGCACAGTTCTACTCTGTAACACAGAGGAGACAAAAATCTTCCACAACAAAACCCGTAAGTAACATGATCAATGGAGAAAAGATGGAAGTTGTCATGGGTTTCGTCTTGCTTGGATCCACAATCAATGCTCATGGAAGCACTAGTCAAGAGATCAAAAGATGTACTGCATTGTGCAAATCTGCTGTACAAGAACTCTTTTTTTTTTTTTTTTTTTTAGTTCAGGGTCTGTTTGTTGACCTTTAGGAGTGTTTTCCAGTCGAGTGTGATGGAGTGCCACACCCTGGTCCCAAAGTCTATTTTTGGTATTCCCCCAGAATTTCCTTGCTCTGCTCCCTTGGCTGTTCTGCTGCACGCCCTTAGTGTGTTCCTTGGTGTGGTGGGGTCTGATGGGGCACAATTCCTGCACTGTTTCTCCAGTGTTGTCCCCTGTAGGGCTATGGGTCAGCGAGGGATGTCGTGTCTCATAGTGGGGCCGGCCATATGGTCCTCTCTGTGCATTTGCTGCTCTGAGCAGGAATATCATCCTCAAGGTTTGGTGGGCCAGGCTGTGCTCCACTCTATCTTCTTCCCACTTCATTTGCTCCCATGTGCTCTGATCACACTTGAAAAACAGGGAGTTTACTTTGGGGATGAAGGTGTGCCACACCCAAACCATGGTATTTTCCATCACCTCCTATGCATGTGAAAGTTGGACATTGAATGGGAAAGATTGAAGAAGAATAGGTGCACTTGAATTAATAATGTTGATGAAGAATGTTGGAGGTACGAAGGACAGCCAGAAGAGCAAACAGATCTTTCTTGGAAGAAGTACAGCCAGAATGTTTCTTAGAGGCAAGGATGGTGACACGTCATCTCATGTACTTTGGACACATTGTCAGGAGAGACCAGTTCCTGGAGAAGGACATCAGACTTGGTCAAGTAGCAGGACAGCAAAAAAGAGGAAGCCTTCCACAAGACTATTTCACACAATGGCTCTATTGCTGGGCTGGAACATGAGAACGATTGTAAGGCTGGGGCAGGACTGGGCCGTGGCAGCATTTCATTCAGGAGTACATAGAATCGATGTGCACCTGAAGCAACTGGATGGCACCTAAGAACAACAACAACAACACAGCCAGTGGCACACGTTGGGGTCAACGTGGCAGCAGCGGGTTTGTTTGGTTTGAGGATATTGATGAGGATATCGAGGCACAGTCACTTACTATTGGATCTGAAATTCAAACCCTAGCCCTCTGGTTGCCAAGTTCCTGCTCTTGACCACTCGGCCTTGTTGCTCTCTCCAGGGCGGTATGGGAGGCGAAGTGTGCTGGGGCCTTTTGTCCAGTAACACCGTGTTCTGTTTCGGTAGAGGTGAGTTCGCAAAAGAAGTAATCCTGTAGAGGTTTAAAGATTAAAGAGCCATCAGTGCGGGCACACTCAATGCCCTGTTCTAAAACCTAGCTGGAGACCAGAGAGCAGCTTGAGTCAAGAGATGGCGAGGTTACCTTGGCCGAATGAGGGTGCAGACTAAAGACAAGCAGGAGGTGAGGCGTGCCAGCTGGGGCAGAGGCCCATGGCTTGGAGCTCAGATCTGATACCCAAGGAGAGCAGGTGCAAACTGACCTGGGTGGATGCGAGAGGCTGGCGATAAGGATGGAGTCTTGTTTGACCGATGTGATGTGGGATGAATCGGCATTCTTGCTGAACTTCATTCATTGCTTTCACAATCGAAGAGAGCTGGTTTGGTAAGACAGGTGTCCCTATGATACTGGCCTGTTTACTTCTGCTTCAGTCCCTGAGCATATGAGCAAATATTTCAGGCACTGTAACGAGCAGAAACTTGAGACAGAGCTTATCTTGTAATGCTGGGTTTTGCATCATATCCAGGGGTGTGGCGTTACTTTAGAAGGCAAGTTCAATAATTACGTGTTTACAGATTGAGCAAACAGTGCCTGTACCCTGAGAGGACTCAGGAGCTACATGAGAGCCCTGTGGTTACACGGTCTTGGCCTTACTCTTGGACGATGGAAAAATATATTGAATTAAATTATGCAGCTGGACAGCAGGCTTAGCACCTGGGCGTGTCAAATGATCTCTCTCTCTTTACTTCTTTCTCTCTTCCCTATGGAACCAGAAAAACCAGTTGTCATCCAGGCAACACCAACTCAAGAGGACCCATGTAGGTCAAATGAGAACTGTGCTTCATCGCGTCCTCCTCAGTTATTCTCCACAAGTGCATCACCAGGCCTTTCTTCTGAGCCAACCACTGGTGGATATGAACTATCAACCTCTCAGCAGTTGAGCTGGTTGACCAATTACTCTATCCAGTCTTTCTTCTCTGTGTACACAAATACACATGTAGACTCACACTTAACATTGAATACTTATTTACTACCTTGTAGTGAATCATAATCACTTACCAAAATTGTCCAGAAAAACTTTGAGATGTTAAGTGAATCGGTTTCAATGAAAGTAAACTCAAGCCAGCTCTGGTCAGTGACCCACCCAGTCGATGCCTCTTTGTTACATCTGGTCCATTAAATGGAGTTCTTTATGTTTTAGATGTTTCTTAACAACATAATGAAGTGACCAAGGGGCGGGGGGTGGGGGTGGGGTGGGGTGGGGGAAGAATGTTCAAAGCTTTTGGGTCATGTAAGCTGCTTTCTGTAGAAAATAAAAATGTCAATTAAGCAGTTCTATTCTTTTTTTCTCCTGCTCTATTACTATTTCTCTCTCCCAGAGAGAGATCGGAACTGTTTATGCATCTCTGTTCTGAATAGGGTTTGTCATGCTAATGTCATACGGGAAATGTTTATAAGCATCAGTAATAATGATCCTCAGCCCACACCCATGCCTAACCTCTGTTTCCTTGGTTTATTGTTATTGTTAGGTGCTGGCAAGTTGGTTCCGACTCTTAATGACCCAATAGAGCCAAACACAGCCCAGTCTGGAGCCATACTCCAAATGTTGCTCTGTTTGAGCCCATGCTGCTGTCGCTGTGTCTGTCAGTCCTTGTCATGGAGGGTCTTCCGCTTTTTCACTAGCCTTCTGCTTTGCAAAGCTTGGTGACCTTCTCTAGGAACTGGTCTCCCCCGAAAGCACATCCAAAGTCTATGAGATGAAGTTTGACCATTTTCTCTTCTACGAACAGTCTGGCTATAGTTCTAGCAAGACAGCATTGTCCATTTCTCTGGCTGTCCATGGTATATTCAATATTCTTTGTCAACAATGGGATCCAAATGCAAGAACTGTTCTTGGGCCTTCCTTATGCATCGTCCAACTTGCAAATGTATATGAGATGATTAAAAATGCCATGGCTTGTGTTGGGAAACTGATTGTGGTTAGCAATTGTATAATACTTCTCAATGTGATTGAACTATGGAATGATATATGTATTAACTCCCAATTAATAAAAAATTGAAATAAATGAAGAAAAAAAAGACAATACCATGGCTTGGGTCAAACTGATATCTCTGGCTTTTAACATCCAGAGAGGTCTTATACATGTAATATACCGCATTTGATTTAAAGGAAATCCCTGACAATTTCAACCTTTCCTCCATTTAGTATGATGCTGCTTATTGGTTCAGACATGAGTATTTTTCTCCGGGATGCTGTGGTATAGTCCACACTGAAGGCTGCAGTCTTTGCTGTTCATCAGCACGTGGTTCAATCTTCTTTGTTTTCAACAAGGAAGGTTGTGTTATCTGCATATCATAGGTTGTTACATATCTCCCTCCAATACTGTTGCCACCTTCTCTTTAATATAGTCCAGCTTTTTAGATCTTTTGTTCAGAATGAACCAGTATGGTGAAATTACACAATCCGGTTGCCTATCTTTTCTATTTCTAGCCACACCGCCTCTTGGTCTACGTACAGGTTCGGTATGACCGACGTGTTTTAAAATTCCCATCCTTAGCAGGGTTAGCTGTGACTTTTTATTGATACACAGTAGAATGTCTTTGCACAGCCAATAAAACACAACTACTAGCTTTCTTGTATTATCTGCTTTTGGCCAAGATCCCATTGGTATTAGCAATACTATTTCTCGTTCTATGTCTTCTGAATCCTGCTTGAATTCTGGCAGCTCTCACTGATGTACAATTGTAGCTGTTTTTGAAGTATCTTCAGCAGCATTCTATTTGCTTGTGATATGGTTTGGATAACACTGGTATTTGTTTTGTACCTTTCTTTGGAAGGCACACCATTATGGATCTCTTCCGGTGGGTTGGCCAGGCAGCATGGCTGTGTGAGCGCTTCCAGTGCTGCCTCCTCTTCCCAAATCACCTCCACTGGGATTCTCTCCATTCCGGAGTCTTGGTTGCATCATTGCTTTCAGCGCACCTTGTCATCTCATGTACTTTGGCCACATTGTCAGGAGAGACCAGTCCCTGGAGAAGGACATCAGACTTGGTCAAGTAGCAGGACAGCAAAAAAGAGGAAGCCTTCCACAATACGATGTCACACAATGGCTTATTGCTGGGCTGGAACATGAGAACGATTGTGAGGCCCCCAATAAAATGATTTAAAAAAAAAGAAAACTAAGAGCTGCCACTTCACAATAAAGTTGACCTTAATGATATGTATGGGGGGAAAGGAAATTGAGATGAAGGGTAAGCTCCTTTTATGCACTTATTTCTAGCACCCATTACAGGTATTGACGTGTTCTATGAGAAAATCTCCTTATCAATATTAGTCTTGAGCCTCAGCCAGCATTTTATCTTCTCGACAGAGTCTTTTTATATCCAAAGATGGTGGAATATCGATGGCATTGCGCTACTCTTGTCATTCACAATAGATCTGGGTATGGCTGAAAAGATATACCAGTAGCTCTTCCTCTACTACCCTCATGGGGAGATTGATTGTATTTCGCAGCTACTGTCAACGCTTTGGGATAGACAAGGCTTTCTACTCCCATGTAAAGTGGGCCTAGGAAGCCCACAGGGGAAGTTCTACTGGCTTCTCGGGTCAGTGTGGTGGGGACTGGGCTCGCTGGCAGTGGGCGAGTGGGTGATCCCCGGTTTGCGGCTACTGCTGTTGAGG
Source organism: Tenrec ecaudatus (assembly GCF_050624435.1). Taxonomy (NCBI): domain Eukaryota; kingdom Metazoa; phylum Chordata; class Mammalia; order Afrosoricida; family Tenrecidae; genus Tenrec; species Tenrec ecaudatus. The sequence continues at coordinate 183,461,086 of NC_134532.1, forward strand.
CAATGCCGGTGTAGTTCTCACCGTCCCTGAGGGAGACGTTGGTTCCACTCCAGGCCAAAGGACCTCATGCACAACCACCAGCCTTCTGTCAGGGATGGGTTGCATGTTGTCAGGCTGCTGAAAAGATCTAGCGGAGCTTCCAGGTGAAGATGAATGAAGAAGCAAAGCCTGACAAGGTGCTTCTGAAAATCAGCCAATAAAAACTCGATGGGTTGCTATTTGATTTGCGACAGCTGGAGAACTGTCCGGGCAGCATTTCGTTCAGTTGTCTGGGGCTGGGAGCTGGCACCATGACAGCGAAGGACCACGCCAATGCTTAGGATGTCTGTCTCTCCTGCTGTCTGGGAACAACTGGTTTTCTACACCACATTTGTTTAGACCTTCCTAACGTGGGCTCCTGTACATGCCAGGGGCTCTTTGCAGAATTGCACGTCTGTGCATTTGGGGAGGATACTGGCCCAAGCAAAGGGATCAGACTCAGAAAAGCCAAGAGGAATGATAGGTGTATATATATTAAATCCCAAGTAAAAGTAAAATTAAGCAATAAAAGAAGAAAGAGAATATTTTGAAGTAGATTTGGTAGCCATTGTACAGTACTGCCTGCTGTGATCGAACTATGGAGTGACCCGATATCTGCTTTAGCGCGCCATAAAATGGTTTGGGAAAAAATAAAAATACAAGGAATGATAGGGAAAAAAATCCAAAGAAAAGAAAAAGCCAAGAACCTCTGCTGAGGGTGCCTTGGACAAGGAAGGAATTAGAATGACTTCACACAGCGGGGGGGAGGGGTGGCCTGACACCATCAGGAGTGATCCCCCTGTACTTGCTTGCTCCTGCAGCTTCAGCACTTTCATACGCTCCGCTCGGTTCCCCTCTCTGACAGAGCGGTCAGGATCTGTGGGTCCCTGCCAAAGGTGGTTTCAGAGCAGCCTCTGTGGGACCCAATCCAGCATCTGGGTGAGTGGTCAGGGTCAGTAGGACCTCTGGAGTAGATGTGGAGACTTTGCCCTTTCTTCTTGGTCCCTCGAAAGTGTCTCCACCCCATCCCACCCCCAGGAAGCCCACAAGATCAGAGCATAACCTTTTTCCCAGGAAGGTAATGAAAACTGATTTTGGCCCCAGCAAATTAGAAGTGTCAAAAGCAAAAGGGGCAGGATGAGAGTTTTTTTCCTTGAAAAGAAATGAAGAAAAAGTGGTTGTTTTCCAAGCTTTTATTTCAAAAGAGAATCAATTCTTTGTGCTGGGCTTTGCCTCCAGGCCAGCGGGGGGCCACTGGGCCACACCAGAAGGCGCCTGTTGGCTCCATTCACTCTTTTCCTCCTCCTCCTCCTCTCTCTCTCTCTCTCTCTCTCTCTCTCTCTCTCTCTCTCTCTCTCTCACACACACACACACACACACACACACACACACACACTCATCTTTAAAAGGTAACAATCTCAGCCTCTCACTTGTGTCAGGGTTTGGCTTCAACATTTTAAGGAGCTGTTGACCACGGCACATCGACATTGAGCAAGGCAGTGGATTTTCAGCTGAACCTGACTTGGAAATACAAACACCCTCTTTCACAACAGGAGAGGAAATAGAATTTGTGGCGTCTCTGTTAAGTCCAAAGTTTCTACTCAGTTTTCTGTGGAAGCAGAAAGCTGGAAGTTCATCGACTCATTCTGTCGATTAGGACGTAACACATATCAGTGGCTGGAGAAGCAGGCCGGCTGCTCTCGAGAAGTTTAGGTTCTAGAAACAAACAGATGGAGGGACCAAGAAACAGATGGAGAGACCAAGAAGCTAGTCCGAGTACTGAGTACCAGAAGGAGGCCAGAGAGCGCTGGCAGGCGGCAGCAGAGAGTGAACAAAGACTAGAGGGCCAGCAGCAGGGAGATGGTTAAAATTAGGTGGTGGTTCTCGGTGATGGGGTCCCCCTCAGCAGACAAGAACGACAAGCTAAATCTATGTGCAGCCCGCGGCTAAGTGTCCAGATTTTGTGGAGTGAATAAAGCAATATGAAGGCCATGTACAACACCATGGCGAACGTGTGCGAAGCACGCAGAAGAACGAGGTGTGTGTGTGTGTGTGTATGTGTGTGTGTGTGTGTGTGTGTGTGTGTGTGTTTCTTTTTAAAGGACACACAGTGAACCCACGGAGGCCAGAGGCAGAATACCTTTGCAGGAGGGAGATGGAGACCTGGGTCTGGATGGGGGCGCCGGTCACAGGTACTTCTCCTTTGATCTGTTTGGTGCTGCTTGTATTTGGTTGCCTTACTCCGGTGATGCTGTAGAAAGGAGTCCGTAGATTCATACGGATCCTGCCTGCGCCTAGTACACTGCAGGCAGGGCCCTTCGGAGGTCCAGGCTTCCAGCCTAGCAAAAAAATGAAGAAATGCCAAAAGAATGTTACACGCGGCGCAGGGCATTTTAAACGTTTGCATTTAGTCATTCAAGCTGGGCCACGCATCCCTCTTCTTCAATCCCTTTCTCTTTGAGGTCATCACCAGGCTGCATTTTAGGACGTGGGCTAGTGGTCCTCCTGCCGTGCTCTCCTGGAACCCTGCGGTCTGCTCCAAGGGCCAGAGAGGGACTTGCATACAACTGGATGGACAGATGGATGATGGGAAGGAGAGAGGACCTGAGAAGGCAAATTCTGGTGCCGTCTCTTTTCACCGGAGCCTAGGTTCTCCCCCAAGCTTGGCATTTGGATCTCTGGCTCCTCTCCTGCAAGGTGGGTTGAGTTTCAGAGCATGCGGCTGTCCTGCTGTGTCCAGTGGAGGAAGTTTCACCTTCAAATCCCCTTCTGTCTCTCTCTTTCTGTCCTGTACTACTGAGGGCATCTGAGGTCAGAGCCACTGTCCGTAAACACCCTGGTATCTGTCCAGCCCTATCCTGCCCCGCTCCCTCCCCATGCCCAAGGAAGAGAATAAGCCTAAGCCCATCACAGTTGAATAGTGAAACGCCCAACCAGTCCTAAACAGGAAATGCTCTTCCGAAGAAAAAAAGTCTCCAAGAGGCATACAATATTAAAATGCCTATCTATTGCATTTTTATAGGAACGAAATGAATTTCATTTTAAAGCCTGTCCTCTTTCCACTCCTGGTGAAATCCTTGCCTAAACATCTAGAGAGACCTTGAGTCACGTTAGCCCCTTCCGAACACAACTGCTTGAAGCCTTTCGGGAAAGTCCGTTCATCCTGTGGGATCTGCTCGTTGTCAGTGTCATAGGAAGACTTTGCCTGGAATGGAAAGCTGCTTCCTGAGGGGGAGCACTTCCAGTCTCCTGAAAGGATCCTTTCAGCCAAACACAGGCACTCCAAAGGAACCAGCCACTAATGCACATTTTATTGGAAGAAAAGACAAACAACATAGCTGGACTTGAATTTCAGGGCATCAAAGGTAGTAACAGAGTTTATACCAGAGCCCAGGGCAGGGTTTAAGTTAGCCATACACTGCTGCTCCCCCCACCCCCCTGCCCAAATTTGGAAAGTTTGCTAGAATGAGCCAAACCGCTTTACCAGATGAAGAAAAAGGAAAATTTCTATCAGATTTTCTTTTGTTCTTCCAAGATCCTGCTCAGGCAAACACCGAGCCAGCAGGTTCACCAGAAGGCTATGGAGCACTTGCTAGGACACATTCTCCAGGGTGGATTTCTTCTGGAATGTTGCCAGGGGCCTTTATGCTTCTGGGGTAGCCATATCTTGAATATTGTCATTGAGCCAAGCAAGGAACATTTGCTTAAAGGATAGAAAATGTTTAAAAAACTCGTGTTTGTTTAAAAGCAGGTTAAATAGCAATACAATCCCAGGGAAAGGGCAAAGCACGCACTTAGTTCTCTGGGTGATCTGATTAGGTTACTAGAATTCTACCCACCTCACCCCCTCAAGGAGATTCTTAGTTTTTCCTAAAATAATTAGATGTCCATACTACCTTCTAGAAAATATTCCCTGGTGTCTGATGAACTGCTTTTTAAAATGGATTTTTTCCCCCCTTCAAGGCTGTCTCCCATGTTTGCGTCTGCAGAGAGGTGGATGCAGGTGCGGAGAACATGCTAATCCAGAGTGCCTTTTTGACTTTCTGTTCCAGAAACCATGTCATAGCAATGTTTTCAAACGGAACGTGTGAAGCTGTCTTCTCATTTGAACAGAGAGAAGTTGTTCAAATTTTGTGATAAATTCCAGACTTTAAATTTTGATGTGAAAAGAGACGATCTATAAATATTTCCCCTCTAACAAACAGTAAGGAGACCTGGTGGCGCACTGGGGTGCTAACGGCAAAGTCGGCAGTTTGAAACCACCAGCTGCTCCTGTGGAGAAAGATGAGGCTTTCTGCTCCTATAAAGATTTACAGCCTTCGAAGCCCACAGGGCCAGTTCTCCTCGGACCCATAGGGTCGCTGTGAGTTGGAATCCTGGATAGCCGTGAGTGAGTGAGTCACCTCCCTTTAACTGGGATCATTACTAGTCCCAGGATCCTCGTCCATCCTTGGTTCTCCAGTGATGGATGGTGGCTGTCTCTATACATGGCAAGGAACGATCTTAAACAAGGATAGGAGTCTTGGGTCTGCCATTCATTAGCCAGTGGTCTTGGGTCAGTTCTCTAGCTTCTCTGAGCCCCAGTGTCCTCATCTGTATATTAGGAATAGTAACAAAGCTCATGGAATGAAGAATTAAGAGATGTTTCCCAAATTATCTCAAAAGTGACTAGCATGTGTTAAGGACTGAATAAACAATTATTTCCCATCCTTGTTTTTTCCCCATCTACTTCTCTGGCGCTAAGTCAGTCTGGAGATTAAAATAGGTAACAGGAATCTAAGTTAGGATGGCGTTGCTCAAGTGTTAGGGTATTTCTGGCAACTTCATTTTGCATTGTGCTTTAAATATATCCATTTCTATAAACAGCCTTGACGCAAAAGCAAGTCTGGGATTCTTTTAACGGAGAGAGGACCGGTTTTGATGCACACTTTGGAAAACTCAATTAGACATGGAAGAATTTGTTTCTCCAAAGCTGGTTTTTACCTCCTTCTCCTACTCAGTATTTAAACAAACCCATAAGAAGAGAGAGAGAGAGAGAGAGAGAGAGAGAGAGAGTCAATTCTCCTCTCCTTTTATGCCTAACTCCTATGGAATTTGCTGCCTCCTGAATTCAAGTTGGGACTATGATCTTAAACTTGGCTCCCTTCGTTTGGCTTTGGTTGCATCCTTGGCATGTTCCCACACCCGAACCTCCCATCTGTAGCATGCACCTGCAGCTCACAGGACAGCCCAGAGAGCACTGTGCTTCTGGCCCACTCAGGTGCTCTAGGCTCAGACTTTTACCCCACCGTTTCTTGGCCAGTTTCGACGCTGCAAACCCTGTGCACGGTGCAGTTTCTGCCATGTTGTCTTGGTTCTTTAAAAGTAGCCCACACCTGGCACGTCACCATTTCTCCAGGGCGCTCGTCGTGAGATGGGAAGGCTGGTGCCAGTCACTTGCATTCCAGATGGAAACTAACTGAATTTAGCCACCCCCTCCGCCCCCGTTTTTGGTGCCCTGACAAACAAAAGAGGATATGAGATATATTTATTCTTTTGTAAAATGCAGAAGTAGCGATTCCAGGAGATGTGGAGTTTCCCTCCTATTTCCTTTGAGTGGTTGGTGAAAACTTCAGATTTAGTGGGGAGGGCAGTGGAAGGGGAGTGGTATTGGGGATGAAACACACCTACACAAAACATGCTCTCTCACTTGTCCCGAGGCATTTAATTCCTGCAAAGAGTATATAAAGTACATATAAATTTCCTAGTCCCAGAACATTACCTGAACCGATAAATAGACTCACTCATGTATATTGCAGTACTTCTTGGTAACAGCAAACAGAAGGAAGGAAACCACTAACATGCCCGTTTGTGGAGGAACGGATGCATAGACTTTGGGACACACGTACAATGGGTGGAATCCTATGCATCCTCAAAGAACAACGTTGAAACTACCAAATACCCCATGACCTGCATGGACCTGGAAGACATCATGCTCAGCAACATGAGTCAATCCGACGAAGACAAATACTTTATGAGACCACTGTTACAAAAGAACTCATCAGGACCATCACAGTTTTCACACCCAAAGAAGCAGATCCAAAGAAGCAGGAGCCAGGGAGAAGGCAGGTAGGGGGGGAAGAAAAAAAAAAGAGGGAGAGATGCACAGAGACATATGAACAGAGGCACACGGAGACACATGCATGAAAAGGAACAGGGACAACGGCATTGCTGGAAGTGCTGGCGTCCAAAATAAACCATTCGATTTATTTTAGTGAAACATGTAATGTTATCCTTATTATCAGCATGGTTTTCTAAGGCGTGGGGAAATAGCTCAAAGGTTAAGTAACCTACCCAAGGCAGCACAGCCCCAACTCTGAACTTGGAGTTTGGATGCAGCCTTGAACTCCTTGACTCTGGGAAAGAAGGTGTTGGTGGGGTCAGAGGACCAGGTAGGAAAGTTTTCATCTCACCATTTCCCTCACACTTCTCTCCTGATCCTCTTGACTCCATCACCCAGCCCCTGGTGACGTCATCCCTAGTCTTGGGGCTAAGAGCTTGTGCTGTGTGTGCTATGAATTTTGGCAGCTGCTACTGACAGGCTTCCACCTATGCGACTCTCTGGGACTCAGCCTCTGGGGTTCTTCTCCCTGCAGAGTTTGCTCTTTCAAGGCAAAGATGCCTTATCAAAAGGCCAAGATATTTGTGAAAATGACAAAGTTTTCCCTCATCAACACTCATGGTGCACTCAAGGACAACAGAAGCGAAATGCTAGTAAACACACAAACCTCCCCTGACAGGTGCTGCGTGCCTGGAGGCATTGGCCAAGAATTGAACCTGGATCTTCGCATACCAAACTCACTACCATGGGATCAATTCTGACTCATAGCAACCCTACAGGACAGGCTAGGGAACTGCTCCTGCTGGTTTCTGAGACTGTAACTCATCATGGGGGTAGAAAGCCTCGTCTTTCTCCTGAAGAGTGACTGGTAGTTTTGAACTGCTGACTTTGTGGGTAGTAGTACAATGTGGAACCATGACACCACCAAGAAGTCCTGATCTGCCCTCAGAAGGTGAGAATTGTACCCCTGACCCACTCCTGCAATCAACAAAGGGCAGACCCCATAAACTCCTGTGGTGTCAGTTGTCTGCTCACAGTGAAGCTGTGTGACAGATTAGAGCTGCCGCAGAGGGGTTCCCGGGTTGGCATCTGAGATAGTTTATTGTACCAGCCTGGCCAATAAACACAAGTGGGATTAATGGAAGGGCGGAGAGATAAATGACTCGGTGAGCCTCACCTTTCTTGTCTCTCGCTCTTTGGTCATCGGACCAGCGTGCAGCTTCCTTGCTTGGTCTTTTCCTCAATGTAAAGGGCACACTACCTGTGGGACGCCTAGCCTGTGGACTGTGTCACTGTAAGTTGAGGCCCCTTTAAGACTACAAGATTGAAATTTACATCTCCGGAGCTGAAGACTGACTGTTGGTGACCTGGCTGATGGTTGGTGACCTGCCTTGCTGTTTGCTGCCTGTACTGGGATAGCCTGGCTCTCTCTACAGCGGACTACCTGGTGGCCCTCAAGACTTAAAGGACTGCCAGTGTCTCACAACTCTCTCACGGGAGTGAGTCGCACTGAGCCATTTGTACTGCTTTATAATTTAACTGTCTCATTTCTTGTATTATATATCTATTCATCTGTATATAATTTTAACAGTTCATTTCTTGTGTTATATCAGCAATCTATTGCCAGGTGGTGGTCTCATGCAGGGGCCGGCAAACTGGGATGGCTCTCCCGGTATGCACATGTGACTCTGCAGTAAAATTGAAAAACTTTAAAGGACATTACACAGAGAATGGTGATTTCATTTGTCTGGAAAAATCTACCTATGGCTCTCAAAAAATTTAAGCATTGCGAGGGACAGGATTGGCTCTTCATCCTCAAACGTTTGCTGACCCTGGTGCAGTGGAGCTGTGGGGTAGGCTCCAAACACTGAGCTTCTGATGGACAGCCGAACACTCAACCCGCTGCACCACCAGGGCTCATGAAACGGATTAGCTCCCTTGCTCACTGCTCTCTCGAGTCCATTCTGATTCGTATCAACCTGATGGGACAGAGGAGAACTGCCCGTGTGGGTTTCTGAGGCTGTAGATCTTTGCAGGGGCAGAAAGTCTCATCTTTCTCTCCTGGAGTGGTTTCTAACAGCTGACCTTGTGGTTCGCAGTGCAAAGCGTAATCCACTCTGTCACCAGGGCTCCTTCAATAAAATCATCCAAACCCAAGCCAAGATTCATGTCTCAGGGACCCTCGAGGGCAGGGTAGAACCTCCCCTGTGAATTTCTGAGACCGAGACTCTTTACAGGTATAGAAAGCGCCGTCTTTCTCCATGGAGAGGTTGGTGGTTTAGAACTGCTGATCTTGCCGTTTGTAGCTCCATGTGCAACCACTGTGCAACCAGGGCTCCTTCAAACAAACTCACAGAGGCTCCCAAGTCTACTTCTTTCAAGGATTCCTTAAAAATAGCATTCAGGAAAGGCTTGGGTCAAAACTCCAACAGAAAACAAAATCCAAGCTCACTGCCCTTCCAACTCAAAGGGTCCTATAGGACAGAGGGGAATGACCCCTGCAGGTGTTGGGCCTGAACAGTCCCATTTTTCTGGTGAGGAATGACTGTTGGAGTCTCATTGTTGACCTTGTTGTTAAGTAGCACAACTTATTACCCACGCACCTTTCCTTCAGTGGATTCTGGCTCCTGGAGTGGCGCTGGAGGCAAATGTGATCCGATGCAGATGTGGGCTATTACACGGTTTCCAACATTGCTCATGCTGAGAAGCTATGGGTCGATGTCATGAATGTCTCCTCGTCATGTCCAATTTGATCAGAATTGCAATGGGGGCAGTAGGATTGGTAGGCTACATTTTAGTGATTTTTTTGGGGGGGGGGTGTTTCTTTGGACTCCTTTGCTTTTCTTTGCACAGAAGCAAACATTTTCCTAGAGCTCGTCTTTCTCCTGGGAGTGTGTGTGTGTGTGTGTGTGTGTGTGTGTGTGTGCGCGAGAGAGAGAGAGAGAGAGAGAGAGAGAGAGAGAGAGAGAGAGAGAGAGAGAGGGGGGGGGGGGGAGGGCCTGGACAATGGTGTGGGAGGCTGAGGCCACCACTGTTACATGTGAGAAAGGACGATGACGGTGATGGTGATAGCTAATATTTAACGTATTACACGACACAGTATTCTCACTGAACCCCTTGCAGTGGCCCCATGGGGTAGGCGGGTTTCCCCCTTTTACAAATGGAGATACTGGTGCCCCCAGAGCGTAGGTGCTTGTCAGCCTGCAGGTAAGAGGCAGAGCCAGAGTCAGATACAGGTTGACCTGATTATAGAGGCTCAATGCGTAGACTCTGCCATCCTAAGGTAGGCGTGGCCCGAGTCTAGGGGCTCCAGGTATGGAGATGTCCGTGCAAACCACATGGCAACTGGGAGACTTGAGTGTGAAGAGGGAAGAGAGTGCAGAGGACACTGGCCTGAGGATGGTTTCCTGGGACCGCTGAGCAGAGGGAGAGGAGGTTAATGCTGGAAAGACCCAATGGGGGGGGGGGGAGATGGCAACGGAGTCCCCCCATTAGCATCTCTGTGACAATGGACGCAAACTCACTGCCATCTAATCGATTTCAAAGCATAACGGCCCTCTAGGGCAGGGTGGAACTGCCTCTGGGTTTCGGAGCAGGTGACTCTTCACGGGAGAAAGCCTTGATGTGGGACTGCTGGCCCCGGGCGCAGTGGGTTACGCCTTGGGCTGCAAACCACAAGGTCGGGTTTTCCAAACACCCAGGTGCTCTGTGGGAGAAAGCGAAGAAGAGACCAAGAGAAAAACCTGAGAGAATCAAGAGAAGAATCAAGAGAACAACCTGAGAGATTTAAGAGCTTGAAGAAAGTCAGGGATTCCTGATGTTTTACACGTGGCTTCCACTCTCTGGCCCTCAGTCCTTGGTGTGAAGATGACATGTAGATGAGCCTGATGATGTACACGGGGAATGACAAACACCACTGCTAGAGGTCCTTGTGTGGCACAAACCATTTACCCCACTATTAACCTAAGGGTTGCTGGTTTGAATCCACTCAGTGGAAGAAAGACCCCGTTGCTCTACTGCCGTTTAAGGTTAAAGCAAAAAGAAAAATGACAACACTCACCACCACTGAGTCGATTCTGCTTTATGACGACCCTAAAGCACAGTGTAGAACTGCCCCTATGGGTTGCTGGGACTGTAGCTCTCTCTCTCTTTTGTTTTAGTTTATTATTAATTAGGAGTTAATACATATATCCTATTGTTAGGTAGGAAGACACAGGGACAAGGGGGATTGTGCCTCTAAATGCCTGAAGACTCCCTGCAGGAGGTTGCTGCAGAGAATCAGGTGAGCCCTTAGCCAGCCATAAAGACTACTGGGCATGTGTCAATTTAAGCCTGAGCTAGTGGTACACCTGGATGGCCCAAACTAGGCCCAGTTGGGCTTAATTCAGCCAATGGGGTCAACCAATACCTTCAATCATGCCTCCCAGCCATAGGCCTCAAATACCTGGACAGCAAGACCGCTGGTCTCACTTTCTTGTTCTTTTTGCCCTTCCGCTTGGCCGTGAAAAGTTCTCTCTGGGTCAGGCCACCCCGTGTGGGTGCAGTCCCACAAGGTTGCCCATATTCACTGACTGTAAAGCCTGAAACTTCTTCTGTCCTTTATAAAAACCCACTTGGATTACAAACCAGGCTTCGGCGTGCATGCTTTCTCCCGCGAAGTCCAGAGCCGAGGTCCTTACGACCCAAAAAACCTAACACTATCATCCTGTAGTTCAATCACATAAAGCAGTATTGTACACTTGCTACTGATAGGTAGGAAGATGAGGGGGAGAGTGGGCTGTCTCTACTGAATGCCCAGGCTAAATGAGAATTAGCTGTTTATGCCACAGTAAAGGGGGAAATTAGGCCCACAACACCTATGGGGATGATCCAAAGGCGGGCATGCTTAGACCAAAGCCACCTAGACACAGGTGAAGGTCAACCTGGGCATACACACTAGTCACCAGTGACGTCGTGTCACAGGTGCTCCTGAATTCAGCCACTAAGATGGGCCAATACCCCCAACCACGCTGTAACCCCACCCCCCACGCCTGGTGGGGACAGGAGGGGAGAAATGGCTCAGACTGAGGGCAGGCCGCCCTCTTGCCTGGTGGAAGGTGGGATCTCTCCCATGTGCGCCCTTGGGCCCTCCCCAGGGTCGTATTCTTCCTCCAAAGCTCGGCTGGTGTTCAGTTCTGAGACTCCCCTTGGGGTTCTGGGGACTCCAGGACCTGGCCGTTTTTCACGAGTTTTGCAGGCTCCTTTGAAGCGGCCATTGTTGACCGAGCACTTTCCCACGCCCTGCCCCGTGGCCTGGCCCTCTCCAGGGACAGTGTGTGCTGAGACTGCACTGCCGCAAACTTCCCTTTCCATCATAAAAATCACTTGCATTTACAAATGTACTCTGGCCCGTGAATTCTTTCAGCGTTGAGAAGCAAGAAGGGGGGGTGGAACCCTCCCAGAAACCTAACACTGCCATCGTTTCAAAACATCCCTTCTTCCTTCTTCCTGGACTCCTCAAAAGCATCTCTCTTTTACCACCCCCACCCCACCCCCGCCACTGAACCCTCCTCCTGCCCCCCCACCCCAGCCCTTATTCCACTTGCTGCCTCTATAGATTCATCCATCCTGGGCTTCGTATACTGAAACACCAAAAAACCTATAAAGCAACTTTATGAGGGTGACCCCAATGATATAACACCTCTGAGACACACCCTAATACGAATAAACACAAACGAATCAAAATTGCAGAAAAGGTTGAAAGCCAGATGGGGCCCAGCATGCATCAGAGGGGCATCAGTTGACAAAGTGTGACATGTTCCTGTCAGACTGTCACTTCTTATGGGAGTAGAAGAGGCCCGCCTCTCTCCCAAGGAGCCGCTCCTGGTTTGGAACCACTGGTAAGCAGCGCAAGGTGTAAGCACTAGACCCCCAGGCTCCTTCTTTTAAGATTAGAGCCCAGAAGCCCCCATAGAGCCCCCCTACACTTTAACACGTGGCAAAGTTTTAGCTGGTTTGGGGCTATAGAGAGGCCAGTGGTAGGGGACCCAGGTTCAACTCCTGACCAAAGCCCCTCAAGGGTCGGCTCCCCCTGTTTGCATAGGAGCTTCCAGAGGAGCTTCCAGACTAAGAGGGACAAGGAAAGCAACAATCCACTTCTGAAAAAATCAGCCAATGAAACGCGATGGGCCACAGCCTTCCCAGCACCCGGCCCTGTACAGCATCACCAGGAGCCAGGGGCCCTGAGCGACAGGAGCAGGGTTAAAGGGAGCGTGGGTGGGAATGGTCTGGCAGTGTCAGAACAGGTGTCCGGATGTATGGACGGAAGAGTGGAATGGAGGAATCTGCTGCTGCCTTTGAGCGGTGGGAGTGGTGTTCATCCGGCACTTATGTTTATTACAGCCAGAGTCAGGGGACAAGCCTCTCTGGGATTCTGGAGACAAGGCGAGTGTGACCTGCAGCTCGCCCCCCCCCCCCCCCCCCCCCCGCGCGCCTGGGATTTGCCCGGGTGGCATGGGGTGGGTGGGGGTGGTGTGTGGGTGTGGGTGTAAGTGTAAGTCCCTGCTTTGTGAGGAGGCTGAAAGAGAGCACCCTGGGAGTGGCCGGGAGAAGAAAGGGCCTCCCGGGGTTTGGGCCCAGGAGAGGCATTGGACAGGAAAGGGGATTCACAACAGGGCATGCTTGAGAGGAATTGTTTAAGGCTTTCAACCCTAGCCAAGTCCAGTAACATGAGACCCGACCACTGAGTTACTTTCAGCTATATATAGTGTGTAACCTGAAAGTGCCTCCCCCCCCGGCCGCACTTGTGTTTTGTACTTGGTGTGTGCACCCTCAGGGCGGAGTGGGGAGGGGGTTCCCCTGGGGACAGATAAAAGTGGGGAAGCACAGGCTGGGAAGCCCACCTTTCCGCTCTCCTTAAGCCCCAGTATAACCAGCGACCAGAGTCAACAAGGAATCTGTCTTAGGAGCGCTTTTGTTTGCAGCTTTCCTTGGGGCGTGGCTGGCCTTTTCAGAGGTCAATGAATTGTAAATTGTGAAATTTCAGGTTCTGCAGAGCCAGAGGGGGGCCTGGGGGAGGCTTTTGAGGAGCTGGTGGGGGAGGGACGGGTGGTATCTTTCCAGCATCTGGATGACTCTCCTTTGTCCTATCAGTTAGAAGGGACCTGGCCTCGTGAAATGCTCCAAACCAGAGCAGAAAGCAGGTAGATTTGGATGTTTCTGTCCGGTTTTGCTGTCACGTGGGTTCGTAGCTAATTTCCATAATAAGATAATAAATACTGTGGGGGGCTGGGGTGCCCAAAGCAATAAAATGAGTTATTTGGTATGTTCGCTGACATGTTCCATTTGACTACTTGTGGTTACAGATCAAGCCTACCATCCACTCCTCGGGAGAAAGCTGAGGCTGTCTGTTCCTATAAAGATTTATGGCTCCACATGGAAGAAACACACCAGCCTGCGTGATCACAAGGTGCCGAAGGGATCAGGTATCAGGCATCAAAGAACAAAAAATCACATGTGAATGAGGGGGAGTGCAGTGTGGGGACCCAAAGTCCATCTGTAGGCAACTGGACATTCCCTTACGGAGGGATCTCCGGGAGGAGCTGAGCCAGTCAGGGTGCAGTGTAGCAACGATGAAGCATACAACTTTCCTCTAGTTCCTAAATACTTCCTCCACACCCACTATCATGATCCCAATTCTACCTTACAAATCCGGCTAGACCAGAAGCTGTACACTGGTACAGATAGGAACTGGAAACACAGGGAATCCAGGGCAGATGATTCCTTCAGGACCAGTGGTGAGAGTAGTGATACGGGGAGGGTGGAGGAAGGATGGGGTGCAAAGGAGGAACCGACCGATTACAGGGATCTACATATAACCTCCATCTGGGGGGTGGACAACAGAAAAGTGGGTGGAGGGAGATGTCAGACAGTGTAAGAGATGACAAAATAATAATTTATAAATTATCCAGGGTTCATGAGGGAGAAGGGGGAGCAGGGAGGGAGGGCGTAAAATAAGCTGATGCCAGGGGCTTATTTGGAGAGCAAATGTTTTGAGAAAGACGATAATGAATGTATAAATGTGCTTTATACAATTTATGTATGTATGTATGGATTGTGATAAGAGTTGTATGAACCCCTAATAAAATGATTGAAAAAAAAAGATTTATGGCCTCTGAAGCCCTATCTGTGTAAGGGTGCTATGAGTTCAATCAACTAGCAAGGGGTAGGTGGGCAGACACCAAGCCAAACGGACTGCTGCTCAGTTGCAGTTGATTCCGACTCATGGTGTCTCTACAGGACGGAGCACAACTGCTCTTGTGGGGTTCTGGGATTGTTAACTCTTTATGGGGTGGAAAGCTGCATCTTTCTCCCAAGGTGTGGCTGCTGGTTTCTCACCGCTGACCTGGCTGGTCACAGCTCCATGCAGAGCCACGACACCATCAGGGGCCCTAGGTCAGTCTCAACTAGATGACAACGGGGTGCTTGGGGAAGGATAGCAAACTGGGCACTACTAAAGATTGGAGCTGTGTCTTATTAGTTTTTGAATTTTATTTTTTCCCCTTCTCCACTCACGGCTTAGCAAAGGATTGATAATTATTCATTCAACAAAATAGAATAAAGCAGAACAAAAGTTTTTTGGCCGTTTGTCTTCTGTCCTAGTCTGGGTACTTTGAAGAAACAAATCATAGAAACTCATGTATAAGAGAGAGTTTTATATAAAGGCTAAGTGCACATCAAGAAAACATCTCAACCCAGTGTTGCCCAAGTCCACAAGTCCAACATTAACCCTTGTGTTCAACACCAATCTACAAAGTCCTCCTTCATCTCACAAAACACACAAAATGACGCCAACTGCAGGAGGAAAGCCAAGTCAGTGAATGTGTAAATATCTCAGCGCTGGCAGGGTCTGTCTCCACATAGTTGCTCCAGCACCCAGGGCTGCATGGGGGTAGGTCCATGCGGCTTCTCCTTGGGGATGTCTTGCAGGAAGTGAGCCTTGCCAGCTGAAGAAGGGAACTGCTAAGGCAGCTGCACCCTGGTCTGACCATCAGAAAGCAAGAGACCTGAGAACTAGAAAGGCGAGACTCACTGAGCCATTTATCCCTCTGCCCTTCAATGAACCCCACATGCATTTATCGGCCAGGTTGGCACAATAAACTAACTACCTCATCTTCTTTTAGTTATCGTGCTGGGGGTCCATAGCTGTATAAAAGAAGCCAGCCCTTGCTCTCTCAGAACTTAAAATTCACTGGATTGGAGCGAGGCAGACCCAAACCAAACAGCCTACTGTACTGTATAGGAAGTATCCGGGTAGAAAGTTCACGGAGGCACTTAGCTACTAACTGAAAGGTTGGTAGTTCACATCCACCCAGAGGCATCTTGGATGCGTGAGTCTTGGTGAGCCACTGCTGGAAATACCAGCATAGTCGTGTCTGACATTCATGGGGTCCCCGTGCGTGGCTCGGACCACCACCAACTGGTAAAACACTGTATAATGTGCAGGTGCTGAGGCGCGCTCTAAAGAAAAACCCAGTGGAGGGCAGGAGGTGGAGGCACTGTATCTTTGGGGATATGGAGTTAGGGAAGGAGTGAAGTTTGATGCCAACGAGAGATGATGTCCCCGGCGGTGGAGGGAGTGTTCCGGAGAGGACGAAGGGGGAACAGAGTAGGACGTGAAGCCAGAGGGGAACTGGAGGCAGAGGCTGTGCAGATCTTGTAGGGCCTCGTGGATTCCAGCCAGAACTCTGCATTTATTCTGAATGCGATTTGAATCTGGTGGAGGGGTTTTATTAGATCAGCAGTTCTCAACCTGTGGGTCCCGACCCCTTTGGGGGGTCGAACGACCCTTTCACAAGGGTCACCTAAGACCATCGGAAAACACTTATTTCCGATGGTCTTAGGAACCGAGACACGACTTGTCTATTCGTCTCCAGGCAGGTCTGCCCCCATGCAGATACGCCCACATATGAGTACCCGGTGTGAAGACTGTTACCCGTGCTACACCATGCTTCAAGACAACATTTCATTTATTTGTCATTAGAAATCAATATTTCACAATATATAATTACATATTGTTTTCATGATTCATCACTATGCTTTCAGTATATTTCATTTGTAACAATGAAAATACATACTGCATAGCAGATATTTACACTGTGATTCATAACAGTAGCAAAATGACAGTTATGAAGTAGCAACGAAAATAATTTTATGGTTGGGGGGCATTCACCACAACATGAGGAACTGTATGAAAGGGTCTCGGCGTTAGGAAGATTGAGAACCACTGCATTAGATGAATGACAATGTCATTCTGACTTCTGGTTTTCTAATTGGAGGGGCAACGATCAGGAACCCTGGTGCTGCAGTGTGTTACACACTCCGCCGAAAGGTCAGCAGTTCTAAACCTCTAGGCGTTCCATGAGAGAAAGATGAGGGTTTCTACTCCCACAAAGAGGTACAGACTCAGCAATGCACAGGGGAAGTTCTACTTTGTCCTACAGGGTCACCGTGAGTTGGACTGGGCTCAATGGCACTGCGTGTAAAAGCATGGCGACAGGTTACAATAATCTAAGCAGGGGGTGCTGGTGTTTTGGACCGAGGACTCACTGAATTCCAGACAATTTGAAGGACGCACTGATGAGATTTGGTCCTGGCTAGAATGGAAGAGAAAGAGACACAGGTGAATCAAGGTCTGTGGTCTGAGAAGTCGGAGGAATGTTGTTACGGGGAAGGGGAAGGATTGTGGCTGTGGAATCATTAAATCTGAGATTTATTCTCCTAGTGGAGGTGTTGAATTAAAACTCAAGCACTGCCACCGAGTCAAGTCTGACTCATAGGGACCCATAGGGCAGGGTAGACTGCTCCCGTAACTTCCAACACGGGAGGAGATAGCCTCGTCTTCCTCATGAGGAGCACCTGGTGGTTTCGAATTGCTGACCTTACCGACAGTCAGCAGCCCAGCACATACCCCTGATGCCACCAGGGCCCCGAGAGGTTGACTAGACCACTGGATAGGTGAGTCTGGAGAGACTCAAAGGAGAGATGGAGGTAAGAGGGAAATTGGGGCACCAACAGAACACAACAAGACTTAGCACGATGGGAGGGGTCACTGGGCAATGCGAATGTCTGAGCACTAGATTGCTACCTATAAGGTTGGCAGTTCAAATCCAGCTAAGGGCACCTCAGAATTCAGGCCTGGCCTTCGGCTTCTAAAATGTCACAGCCTTACGTAGCCTATGGAGCCATTCTGTTCTGTATACATGGGATCCCAGTGAGTCCGAATCAGTTTGATGGCAAATAACGACATGAAAGATTGTGGCGGTCGAGAGGCAACGCTGCCCAGGGGCTGATCCCTGAGGTTGGGGTTCTGAGAAGAAACCCACTGACGTGACAAGGGTTTCCAGTGAGAAGGGCGGAGGGCCAAGAGAGAGGGACATAGGAGGAAGCTGTTCCCAAGCAAGTGTCCAGCTGGGTCAGAGGCTGGTGGTAGCTCATAGAGGAAGGGGCCTTTCCGGATGAGCCTTTGCATTTGGAGTCTCACAGTCACTGGTGAATGTCCCAGAAGCACATGTGTTTGAGGGGAATTGTGCCACGATCGCTTCATGGGATCATTTCCAAAGAGAATGAAAAAAGGACAATTATAGGAAGTTACACCCGACCAGGTGGCATTCACGGTTACAACTTGGGCTGCTAACTAAAAGGTCAGTGGTTTGAAACCAGCGGATGTTCATCTATAGATGGGTATTTCTACTCCTGTGAAGAGTTACAATCTGGGAAACCCACAGGGGCAGGTCTGCCCTGCCCTACAGGGCCACCATGAGTCAGCATGGAGCCAATGGCAGTGAGTTTGAGATTTTGAGTTTTGACTATTTTGACAGTTCTTTCAAGAAACTTTATTATCAAGAGGAGAGAAAAAATGAACAAAAAAGTCAGTTGCTGGAGGGAAAACTGCACGATCTCTAATGTGATCCAATGACATACTTCTCTCTCCAAGAAGGCAGCTTCAAAGGACCCAGGCATCTCTCCTAGGACACTCCTGGCCAGCTGGCCAAGGACCCACAGACCAGCAGCACGGAGGACTCCTTGCATGACAATGGATCTCAGCAAGCCCTTGCTTGCTTTGCAGCTTACTTAAACTGCCTCTCCAATACATAGGACAGAGCAGTCCCCAAATACCTTGTTTGCTCTTCAAAATCCAGAGACCCACTAAGCACTGTCTCTTTCTCAGCAGTTAGCAGGAGGTGTGGTAACCTGCTCTTTCCCTTACTGGAGCTGTCCTGGAAAGTCTTAGCCTTAGACCACTGGACCCTGTGATGGATTGAATTGGGCCCTCTGCCGCCCTGGTGTTGTAACTCATGGATGTGATCCCATTTTGGAATAGGATTTCCTTTGGTAAATTAGCAAGGCAATAGAAGGGTAGGGTGGGTCTTTTTGAGATATGGATAGAGCAGATTAGGCCCCCAATCCAGAAAGACAACCGGAGGAAAGCTAGGTGCCAAGTGGAGCTCCCCGAGGACCACCAAGGAGAATGCTGCAGAAGCGGAGACAAGAACTTGCCCACAAGCTGACACCCAGCTCTGGATGGCCAACCTCCTAAACTAAGCAAATACCGCTTGTGGTATTTCTGTTACAGCTTCAGTACGAAGCTAGGACTCAGACTTATTGCCATCAGGTTGATTTGGGCTCAGAGTGACCCTATACAGGGTTTCTGAGGAGCCCTGGAGGCACTGGGGGTAATGAGTTGGGTTGTGATCCAAAAGGTTAGCAGTTTGAAACCACCAGCTGCTCTGAGGGAGAAAGATGGGATTTTCTATTCCCGTAAAGAGTTAACAGTCTCAAAAACTCACAGGGCAGCTCTTCCCTGTCCTATAGGGCCCCTGTGAGTCAGCATCTACTCGATAGCAGTGATTTTTTGAGTTTATAGGGTTTCTGAGGCCGTAAATCTTAAAGGAAGCAGGCAGTCTCATCTATCTCCTGTGGAGCAACTGGTGGATTTGAACTCCCAACCTTGGTGTTAGCAGTGCAACGCTTACTTGACAGCACTGCCAGGGCTCCAAGACAACCGAGAAAGACTCCTAAGAACTCCAGGCAGAACCTTTTCTCACAGGACTGGGACTTGAGCTCCGAGAAGGGCTGGCTGTCCCAACAACCATGGACATAGTAAATAGCAACTTTCTGCACGACGGTTCCATTCTTTTTCTAGCTACACAAGCAGTGTCATATGACGCCCCATGTCACTCTTTGGAACACCATAATAGGTTCGCTATCACAATGAAGCTGTGGATTAACCCTGTCATGGCCTATGGATAAGACGTGTCCGTCTACATTTCCTGGCGTTTCATGGGAAGCAGCTATAGTGCTTTTAGTGAGTGTGGCTCTCTGGTGGGCACTCACACAACTGCAGGGATTGAAGCAACAGGTGTCACCTCTCCAACCCTAGCACCAGAGACTCCTCACATATGTCTCTCACGAATTGTATCAAAAGCCGTATGACCTCAAGAACAATTTTTTTTCATTTTATTCACAACACTCTCCATTATTGAAAAACACATGGCTTCAATGGAATTCAAAGCAGAAAGAAGTTCGGTCTCAAAAGGGCGAAGGCACTCTGGTTGCAATGCTAGTCTTGCTGCCTGGTTGGGGTCTGCTTTGCATCTGGTTAAGTGCCCATATCTGGCCTTTGTTCTCCTGGGATCCTCTCCTTCCGATGACATAGGGAACCCACCTAATCTCATCCCGGCCCACAAGCCAGAGTGCCACAAAGCTTCTCAAAGATGCTATCCTTCATGGGGGTTTTCCTGACTGTCTCTGAAAAGAATGTCCTCTGACCCTTCCAGAAAGCAGAGTTCTCACACAATTTCACTCTTGCATTCCCATCTCCCTGAGCATCTGTGTTTCGAGGCCGTTTCAGCCTCGCTCCCTCATTTACTGTCAGCTAGCATCATGTTCATCTCACATACTTTGGACATCTTGTCAAGAGAGACCACTCCCCGGAGAAGGACACCCTGCTTGGCAAAAGAGAGAGGAAGTGAAATAGAGGAAGATCAAGGAGGAGATGCGTGGACGCAATGGCTACAATAATGGGCTCAAGCATTAAAAGGATTGTGAAGATGGTGTAGGGCGGGGCAGGGCTTCATTCCATTATTCACAGACTCCCCATGAGGTGCAACCAACTCGATGGCTCCTAACACCACCACCATCATGTCCAGCCATCAGGGAGAGTCCGTCAGGAACACTGGTACCAGCTCTACGAGGATCTCCTCACTCTCCTTGGACCTTGCTCCCCTCCTCCTACTCTGTGTGTCATGGCCATCACCAGTCTCACGTGTGTCCCCTGGTTCACTGTGGTTATGCACAGTCTTGCGCCATCCTCACAATTGTCTGATGCCTGAGCCCCTTGAAGTGACCACTCTGTCAGTCCATCAGGTTGAGGGCCTTTTTCTTAGTCTTCGTCTTTCCACTTTATCAAACATGATGTGCATCTCCAGGGACTGGTCTCTCCTGACAATTTGTATAAAATACATAAGAAGAAGTCTTGCCATCCTTGCCTCTAAGGAGCAGTCTGGCCTCACTTCTTCCAATGCAGATAGGTTTGTCCTTATATCAGTCCATGCACTTTCAATGTTGTTTTCCAGCACCACAATTCAAATGCTTGGATTCTTCTTTGGTTTTCCTTATTCAATGTCCAACTCTCACATGCACACGAGGCAATGGAGAATACCATGGCTTGGGTCATGCGCACCTTAGTCTTCAAAGTAACATCTCTGCTCTTCAACACTCGAAAGAGTTCTTGTGCAGCAGATTTATCTCATGCAACACGTCTTTGACTGCTGCTTCCATGAGCACTGATTGTGGGTGCAAGTAAGACAAAATCTTGACAATTTCACCCTTTTTTTCATTTATCAGGATGTCACCTATTGGTCCAGTTGTATGGATTTTGGGCTTCCTTACTTTGAGCTGTAATCAATCCTGAAGGCTTGTGGAAGTTACATAATCTCACGTCAACTTGTCAAGGGGTGGAGTCTAGCCTGTCAATCAGGTTGCAGCTTGATGGCCTCATGTGGAGGCATGAAGGACAGAAATAGCAACCTGGAGACCAGATACTCTCTCTGAAAGACCTATCTGTTGGCAAGCTACATGGAGCTATGCTGATGGCAGCCAGAGCCCTGGAGCTGGAGAAGCCATGTGGAGACTCACGCCAGCACTAAGATGCTTCCACAACCACTGGATCCACAATACTCTCACCCACCTGCCTGTGATCTTCCTGCACTTTGCATTATTGCATGACTGAGTGAATCTAAAGAGGAATTTATGGACTAGTATCAACATATGGGGTAATATCGGACTTAGGGACTTGATCTGGACTGGGCTGGGATTTTTTTTAATGTACAATTGCTCTTTGATATAAAGTTCTTTCTTACACATATATGAGTGTCCACGAATTTGTTTCTCTAGTCAACCCAGACTATCACAAGGCTGCAATCCTTGATTTTTATCAGCAAGGGCTTCAAGTCCTCCTCACTTTCAGTAAGCAAGGTTGTATCATCTGCACGTCACAGGTTGTTAATAAGCCTTCCTCCAATCCAGATGCCCCATTCTTCTTCATAGGATGCAGCTTCTCTGATGATTTGCTCAGCATACAGATTGAACAAGCATGGTGAGTGGATTCAACCCTGACGCCCACCTTTCCTGATTTTAAATCATCTAATATGCCATTGTTCAGTTAACACAACTGCCCCTTGATCCGTGTACAAGTTCCAAATGAGCACAAGGAAGTGTTCTGGGATTTCTATTCTTCTCAAGGTCTTCCACAGTTTACTCTGGTCCACACAGTTGAGTGCCTTTGCATAATCAATGAAACACAAGTACACATCTTTCTGGTATGCTGACCCACATTAACCAAGTTCCCAAGCTCTTCATGAGGATACCATGCTTCCTTCTGGATAGGGACCGTGTTTCTCTACTTGGACTATATTGAAAGCTAATCTCAGTTCTAGTTTGGAAGCAGTGATGGAGGCAGGGGTAGATCTATAGGAGAGCAATATCATTTTGGAAGGCATCCACCTCAGGTATGGCTTTTTCAGGTTCTCTAAGCAGGGAGGCTACTTGCCTCTTGTTAGTAAGAGGAGATGCTTCTTCTAGTCCAGAAGGTTCAGGGGGTTTTGAGAGTTAAAATTTCTCAGTCACGAGTTGACTTACCATCAGCTATAGTATCTTGGTGACCATCTGATTAGTGAGTGATGTGGGTCCTGATCCTATCTTAGATGTCTGTTCTTAAGGGGTCACTCTGGGTATCAAGTATCTTAATTTGTTTTTTCAATAAGCAGATTGTTATGGATTGAATTGCATCTCCTGGGGCAAGAAGATATGTTGAAATTCTAAGTGCTAGTACTTGTGAGTGTGATCTCTTTTGGGAAATAAGGCCTTTTAAGATGTTATTAGTTAACATAGGCCTGAATTTAGAATGGGCCTGAATCCAATCAGAGTAGAGTCTTTATAAGAGCAGAAAAGAGACATGGAGGAATGGACAGAGGAAGAACAGGCCAGTGACAATAGATCTACAACCAAACGACACCTACCAGAAGCTGGAAGAGTCAAGGAAGGATCTTCCTCTACAGCAGGAGTGGGGAACTTTCTGCCAAGGATCATTTGGATATTTATAACATTATTTATGGGCCCTACAAAATTATCAACTTTAAAAAATGTCTTGGTTGCTGTATTTGGTCAAACATTTAATTAACTCACCCCTAATGTGAGGGCTGGAACGGCTTCTCTTTGGTGAGGTATGAGACGTGAGCTGGTATTGATGACTTCCCTGACTTTATAGGGCCCAAGGCTGGCCATTCCCCTCTTCTGCCCTAGAGACTGAAGAGGGTGCATAGGCTAGTCGGCATGATCCTTTGGCTTCCAACCTGCAGAATTGTGAAGCAATACATTTCTTCTAATAAACCACCCAGTGTGTGGCACTTTGTTCCAGCAACTCTAGGATCCTCTTACAGGCTCTAATGTAGGTAAGGAGGGAAGTGAGGAGATGGGGTTGGTAAGGAGCAATGAAGAGGTCGGCGAGTCAGTGGATTAGGGATAAGGAATTGTTGGAGTTGAGGTGCTGTAGGGGAGGAGCTGAAATGACTGACAGAAAGTGAGGTGCTTGTGCATGAGATCATAGTAATGGCAGTAGGAGAGCATGGCTATGGGAGTAGGTGGTTCAAGACAAGTGGAAGGAATATAGTTGAGGAGAAGAAGTCCAGAATTGCAGCCATCAGTATGGATTACAACTTAATGTTAGAAACCCAGAGCTCCACAACTGGACTAATAGAAGAAGGAAACAAACAAACAAACAAAGTAAAATGTTTTGCGAATGATGGCAACAAGTGTACAAATAAATGTGCTTGACACAATGGATGGATGGATGAATTGTGATAAGAGTTTTATGAGCCCCAATAAAATGATTTAAAATAGGGGAAAAAGGTCAATAAATAAATAAAAGAAGAAAGATTGAAGTTGTCAAGGATTTTAGTTGCTTAGATTGATGCTTGTGGACACAATCGATGCTCATAGACACAGCAATCAAGAGACTAAGTCACAAATTACATTGGGCAAACCTACCTCACGAGACCTCTTGAGAGTGTTGACAAGCAAGGATATTTATTACTTGGAGGACAAAGATGTGCCTGACCCAAGCCATGGCATTTTCAATCGCCCCCTATGCCTGTGGAAGGTTGACATTGACTAAGGAAGATCAAGAAAGGCTCTATGAGCCTGAAATATGGCGCCGGCCAAAGACATTGCAAGTACCATGGACAACCGAAAAGAACAAACAAATCTATTTTGGAAGAAGTGCAGCCAGAATGCTCCTTAGAGGAAAGGACGGAGAGACTTTTACTCATGTACTTTGGGCCTGTTGTCAGGAGAGATCAGACTCTGGAGAAGGACGTCATGCCTGGTAAAGTAGAGGGGCAACGGGAAAAATGAAAGCCCTTGAGAGACTGGAGATTGTATCTCCTTGTGGTGTTGTGTCTTGGATTTAAAAAGCAAGATGCTCATTGTCCTCAATGGTTTTCAATGACTGATCTTTTGGAAGTGGACAATTTGAATAAAGACAATCAACTTGGTAACCTTGGCTCAAAACCACATGTAATGAGATTATAAAAATAAGACATTTCCAACAGTCTAAAATGATTTTAGTATATATATATTTCTAGCAGGAACTGTCTTAGGGAACTATCCTTATTCTAATATTACATCCTTTCTATTTTGGGTAGTAAAATATCCCTTGCTTTTGAAAATGATGAGAGTGATAGCTGTTTTATTTTCTATTTTTATGTGACAATATAAAAACGTTGGGCGCCCTATATCCATTCTTCCATTTAAATGTAAGGAGGAGATCTGCAGGAGATCTACTCCATAACAAAGTACAGTCTCCGATACCCATAGGGTAGTTCTATCCTGTCCTACAAGGTCACTATGAGATGGAATCGACCCGATGGCCATGAGTTTAGAGTTGAGATTAGAAATCTGTAGGCAGATAGAGAGTTGAGGCAGACTATCCCTCAAGAACATGTTGTGTTGTTAGGTGCCCTGTGAGTTAGTTCTGACTCATAGCGACCCTACATACAACAGAACAAAACACAGCTCGGTCCGGTGCCAACCTCATAATGTTCCTATGCTTGGGACCATCGAAGCAGACAACGTGTCAGTCCATCTTGTTGGCGGTCTTCCCCCTTTTCACTGGCCTGCTATATTAATAGATTGGAAAAGGGAGAACCATATGATCATTTCAAGAAGCATAGAAAGGGAATCTGACAAAATAACTCACTATTCTTTTCCCTAATCTCTGAAGATGCAAACAAATAAGTCCTCTCACACGCAACAGAGAGAAAAACTCAACATCCAGATGAAAGCAAACAAAAACCGAGAGACCTTCCTAAACCCAATACAGGCCAGCTACCAAAAATCCACAGCTAACATACTTAATAGTGAAAGATTGACTGGTCGTTCCTGATACCAAGAACAAGTCACAAATGTCTGCTTTCTTGTATTCAACTTTATACGGGAGAATCTAGCAACTGCAGTATGGAGAGAACACAAAAGAAGGGGAAAGTCAAAAGCATTCAGATCAGAAAAACCCGGAGTCCCAATCATTATTCCCACCCAGCATTATTAACGATGTAGCTATCTGATGGAATCCTCAAAAAGAGAGAGGAGAGAGAGAGAGAGAGAGAGAGAGAGAGAGAGAGAGAGAGAGAGATAAATGACCAGAATAAGTGAGTTAAGCAAGGCTGTGTGACACAAGATTAATATACAAAAATCAATTGCATACTTATATATACTAGAAATTAGAATAAAAAAACAAAATATCATTTACAAAAGCATTAAAATGATGATATACCTAAGCATACAGTTGGCAAAAGATATCAAGAACCTATGTGTTGAAAACTATAAAACATTGCAAAGAAAATGTAAGGAAGACCAAAAGAAATGGAGCTACATGCAGCTTCCTGGAGTAGAAGGCTCAGTCTTGTGCAGATGCATAATTTCTCCAAATTGATCTATAGAGTCAATGTAATTCCAACGAAAGTCCCAGCAGATTTTTGTGACAAAGCTAATTTCACGCAGATGCTCAATCAGCAGTTCCAGGAACCTTTCGTCGCAGTCGTAATTGATCCAACAAGAACAATATCTGCAGGGAAAGTGAACCTCGGCGCCTTCAGGACCTACCCAAAGGGTTACAAACCACCTGATGAAGGGCCTTCGGAATACCAGACTATCCCGCTCAATAAAATAGAAGATTTTGGCGTACACTGCAAGCAATATTACGCCTTGGAAGTTTCCTATTTCAAATCCTCTTTGGATCGCAAATTGCTTGAACTCTTATGGAATAAATACTGGGTGAATACACTGAGTTCTTCTAGCTTGCTTACTAATGCAGACTATACCACTGGCCAGGTCTTTGATTTGTCTGAAAAGTTGGAGCAATCGGAGGCCCAGCTAGGACGAGGGAGTTTCATGATGGGGTTGGAGACGCATGACCGGAAGTCAGAGGACAAACTTGCCAAAGCTACGAGGGACAGTTGTAAGACGACCATAGAAGCTATCCACGGACTGATGTCTCAGGTTATTAAGGATAAGCTGTTCAATCAAATCAACATTTCTTGAACCACCACTGCGTAATCCTCTTGCCTGGAAACCAGCAGGAGAAAATTAATCGAGCAAAATTTTAAAACCAGTTACCAAAAATCTAATTAGGAGTATAAGGTGCTCTGAAGTGTTGTGAATATTAGTAACCTGTAATAAAGTGCTTTAAAATGGGGGAAAAAAAGCGAATTTCAACAAGCTGATTCTAAAATTTATATAGAAAGGCAAAGGAACTAGAATATTTAAGACACCATTTAAAAATTATATTTCAAGGACCTGATTTCAAGGTTTACTCTAAAGAAGCGGTTCTCACCCTGGGTAGGTCTTGACCCTTTGGGGGTCGAACGACCCTTTCACAGGGGTTGCCCGAATCATAACAGTAGCAAAATGACAGTGATGAAGTAGCAACAAAAATAATGTTATGGTTGGGGGTCACCACCACATGAGGAACTGTATTTAAGGGTCGAGGCATTAGGCAGGTGGAGAACTGCTGCTCTAAAGCTAGCCAGTCAGCAAGGCCGGTGTCAGCAAGGCCGTGCGGTGTTAGCACAAAGGCAGGCATGATGCAATTGTAATGAAATTGATTTTGCCTGTTCACTTTGTATCCTACAACTTTACTTAGCTCATCAATCAATAGAACAAAAGAGGTCCAGAAATAGATTTATATGGCCAACTGATTTTCAAAAAGGAGAAAGTACAGTATTTATAAGTAGAGGGAGGGACTGCATATGGCATGAGCAAACATTTGGATAATGGCGAATGGCATTACCTTAATAATGGTGAAAGTTTCATATATGTGTGGATATATATGCATAAATGCATATACAAAATGAAGCTCATTGCCGTTGAATCAATTCTAACTCATTGTGATCCAATGCACAACAGAAGGAAACCCTGCCCTGTCCTGCGCCATCTTCACGATTGTTTTAATGTTTGAGCCTGCTGTCGCAGACACCTTATCGAGGACCTTCCTCTCCTTCACTGCCCCTCTACGTTGCCAAGCATGATGGCCTTCTCCAGGGACTGGTCTCTTCTGATAACACAACCAAAGTAGGTAAGCCAACGTCTTGCTGTCGTCCTCTCTTCTAAGGGCATCTTGTCTTGCTTTTATAATCCAAGACACAACATCCCAAGGAGTTGCAATCTCCAATCTGTATCTCACAGCTTCATTTTATCCCAGTCACGGTCAAGAGTCCAGTTTTCCCAGACGGAGAGATGAAAAGGAGGAGCAGCGTTCAGGTCAGCACCAGTCAGCTGCTGGTGTGTGGTGGATGAAGCAAGGGAAGGCAAGGCTGGTGGTTCCCGTCTCCACGCATGTCCTGCAGGGTGGGGAAGAAACAGGGCCGCAAGAAAGGGTCGAGCCAGAGAGAATGTGGGGGAGGGAGGCTCAGGGAACTCTCCTTGGGGGAAGGATTGGGGGGTTGTTCATAGGGGGCCGGGCAGGTCCAGAGCTCTGAGTTTTGCAAGCAAACAACCTTGTGCATGTTTTCGTTTTTTCTATTCACGAATTCGATATCATTGGGAACATTACTTATTCCACTGTGCTAGCGGCTTAGATCCAAAGATGAACATAATGCTTACCTTTGTCCTTAAAAACTCACAGTATTGTGGGTAATGCACAGAAATGAAGTTCACTATTTATCGTCACATATGCATGATGAGATGAAGTCAAGGGTGCTGTGGGAGTCAGGTGGGAAGAGGAAAACAGCTCTTGCTGTGTGTGTGTGTGTGTGTGTGTGTGTGTGTGTAGAAGTTATATAATGACTTCTCCAGTTTCTGGTCCCAGGATACTTTATTTCTAGAACCACTTGACCATCATAACTGGTCAGGGGAGCTCAACGGGGTACCTTGTCAACTTTCCTTTCTTCTGCGTCCGCTCCTACTATCTTATTCTGCTTTTGTGACTCATCTCTTTTTAAAATTTTATTAAAAGATCATTTTATTGGGGGCTCATAAAACTCTTATCATAATCCACCAATCCATCCATTTTGTCAAGCGCATTAGTACATTTGTTGCCATCATCAGTCTCAAAGCATTTTCTTCCTACTTGAGCCCTTGGCATCAGCTCCTCATCCCCCTCCCTCCACCTTGTTGAAGGTCTTCCTGTGTTTTTATTGCCATTCTACTTTACCAAATATGATGCCCTTTGCCAGGGCCTGGTTCTCTCCTGATAACATGTTCAATGTCTGTGAGATTAAGTCTAATGATCCGCTCTTTTAAGGACAGACATTCTGGCTGTCCTTTCCCCAAGTCAGCTTTGTTTGTTTTGCAGTCCATGGTACTTCCAGCATTCTTCGTCAGCACCGTGATTCCAATGCACCCATTCTTCTTTGGTCTTCCTTATCCAAGGCCCAACTTTCAGATGCAAGCGAGGTAATTAAAAATACCATGGCGTGGGCCAGGCCCACCTTAGTCCTCAAAGTGGCAACCTTGCTCTTCAACACTTACAAGCGGTCTAACGTAGCAGGTTTACCCATTACAGCTCATCTTTTAATCTTTTGATGGTTGCTTCCATGAGCATTGATTGTGGATCCAAGCAAGACAGAATCGTTGACAATTTCGATCTTTGCTACATTTATCACGATGTGACCTATTGGTCTATATGTGAGGATTTTTGGTTTCTTGGTATTGCTCTGTAATCCATATCGATAGCTTCGATTCTTGATCTTCATCAGCAAGTGCTTCAAATCTCTCTCATTTTCAGCAAGCAAGGTTGTGTCCTCCAGTCATGATACTACACTCTTCTTCATATAGTCCAGCTTCTCTGATGATTTGTTTAGCATACAGATTCATTAAGGATGGTGAGAGGATGCAACCTTGACACACACCTTTCTAGATTTTAAACCAAGAAGCAGTCCCTTCTTCTGGTCACACAACTGCCTCTTGATCCAGGTACAGGTTCTCTAGGAGCACAATGAAGTGTTCTGGAATTTCCATTCTTCTCAAGGTTACCCATAGTTTGTTATGCTCCACATTATCGAATGCCTTTACATAGTCAATAAAACACAAGTAAATGTCTTTTATTCTTAGCATTCAGCTAAGATCCATCTGACATCAGCAATGATATCCCTGGTTCCATGTTCTCTTCTGACTTTGGCTTGGCTTTTTGGCTGCTCCGGGTCAAAGTATTACTGGAACCGTTGTTGAATGATTTCAAAATTGAACTTGCATGTGATATTACTGATATTTTATCTATTGAATGATATCATTTAATAATGGTGCGATATTGTCAGATCTGGAGCCAAAAGATGAACTGCTCTAGTCGAGAGACACTGAAAACATGACTGAGAAAGAGCTGGCTTCTCAAGGTAGAGTCAACCATTATGATGTGAATGAAATAAAGCTTTTAAGACTTTCATTTGCTGATGAGGCATAACTGAAAATAAGAAGAAACACCTGAAACCATCTATTAATAATTAAAACTTGGAATGTATGAAATACGAATCTAGGAAAATTGGAAGTCATAAAAAATGAAATGAGACATGCAAACCCTGATATAGTAGGCATTTGTCAGCTAAATATAGGTATCTGTTGCTTAACATCTGTTCAGGGAATGTCTGACCACATGTATGAAAATGTTTTAAGGAAATAGCTCTTTCTCTCTCTTTTTAAAAACAGCTCTCTTTTTGCTAGTCATTTCCCCCTATTGGTTTTAATGTCTGGGAAGAAATGCCACCAGAGTGCTCCTTAGAAGCAAGGATGGCAAGACTTCGTCTCACATACTTTGGACATGTTGTCAGGAGAGACCAGTCCCCGGAGAAGGACATCATGTTTGTTAAAGTGGAGGAAAAGAGAGGAAGGCTCTCAATGAGATGGATTCACACAGTGGCTACAACAATGTGCTCAAGCGTAGGAACACTTTCGAGAGTGGTGCCGCACTGGGTAATGTTTCATTCTGTGGGGCATAGGCTTGCTATGGGTCGGAACTAACTTGATGACACACAATAACAAAGACAGTGGTTTCAAAGACTCTGGGTTAGTTCGGGTTGTCTAGAAAAACAAATTCAGTGACACTCGTCTCTATATAAGAAAGAGCTTTATGTCCAGAAAGAATTATATATCAAGAAGTCTTCCCAGTCCAACTCAAGTCCAGAAGTCCAATGCTAGTCCCTAAGTCTCTGTGCAGATTCAAAATGAGAAGCTGCAGGCCAGTGATGCCGAAAGGCGAACCCAGGAGCAGGATGATAATAGCGGATCCAAGTGTGGTGAGAATCTTGCAGGGCGCTGGCCACTCTCCAGGTCGGCGGCCCACATGGCCTGTCCTTGGAGGCAGGCAAAGTTCTAGAGGACGGAGGGTAGAGGGACAGAGAGCGGTGGGGGTGGGGCAGTTTCCAGTTTCTTCTTATAAGAAGGTCATACCCCAAGGAGGCAACATCAAGCTGTGACCTGATTGACAGGCTGGACTCCACCCCTGCACTTTCATACAGCTTCAAGTTGACATAAAATCACCTAGCTACCAAAGACTCTAACCCAGATTTAGCAACACTGGACCATGGGTGAGGTCTGGGCATGCCTCTGGGTGAGGCAGGGGCATGCCTCTGGGTTCAGGGCCTCAAGCTTTGTCTATTGGGCAGGTGGGCAGCAGTGGTGGGAGCCAAAGGGCCTGGGGTGTTCCAGCTGCTCAGGTGGGCGGGATAGTGGGTGGAACTGAATGAGGTTCACTTACTCCTCACTCATTTCCTCTTGTTTTGCTCCTGCTGCTGCCGTCTCAGCCACCACCACCCATTCCTGCAAACTTCATCGGCAGCTTCAGCAACAGCAGTAAAGAAGACAACTGGAAACAAGCACTGATACGTTTTTAATATGGTGTTCATACAACATGCAGATCACTTCATGTCCCATTTCATAGCCTGTATCACAGAAGTGAGATGATATAGGCCTGGTGGGTTTATTTATTTATTTATTACCTACAACATTAAATGTCAGCTTTAGAAAATATGAGTTATACTGATTGATCTTAGTAGTCTCACTTGATTCATAGGGAGGTCTCTGACCAACTCAACCTGTGGTTAAAAAAAAAATGCATGTGACATCAGGTATACCAGAACTCCGGCCCCAGAGTGGCTAAGTGCTCAGGGATTGATACGGGACCTCTCGGGTTGGTTTAATTTTAACAGACTGGGATGTCCTTTGGTTTGTATTGGGATCATTGGATCCATATATCACTTAATCGTCTTTTTTAAAAATCATTTTATTAGGAGCTCATACAATTCTTATCACAATCCATACATACATCAATTGTGTAAAGCACATTTGTACATTCATTGCCCTCATCCTTCTCAAAACATTTGCTCTCACGTCTTTTTTTCCCTTTTCATTGTAAAATATAACACCAACCATATATAGAAAAGTACTCCCCCCTTCCCCCCTCCCCCCGCCATGGACAGCTCAGCGAATCTGGCAGCGGTGCGAAAAGAATGCCCACAGCGGGAAGCATGAGCAGCTCCTCAGAGCTTTCTCGCCGGCAGGCTCTCTCTTCCTTCCAAAGGAAACTCGCATGCAGCCTGGCTTCACCCACGCCTCCTTGCCTTGCTCTGTAAGTGCACCGACAAGCACACCTCTCAAAGGGGCGCATTTATGGATCGCGTAGAAACAGGAGCACTTCGTACTTCGTCTTCTCGCTCTGGCTTCTCTTGCTTGGCATTCGATTTGCAAGATTGATTCTCATTTCTGTGCATCTCGCTTTGGTTTTCAAATAGTTTTTATTGTACAAATTCATCATGGTCTTTAAGTCTGTTCCACTACTGAAGACTATTTGGATTATTTTCAGTTACGAAAATAATGAGCAATTCTGATTAATGTTGCTTTGAATCTTTTTATATCTGCCTTTTGGTATAGTTGTGTAAATGCATGCTCTTCTAGTGAATGTAACTTGGAAGTAGAACTCCTGGGTTTTATAGACTATAATCATATATCTATTTGGACATAAAATCTGTGAATAAACATATACATATAGGTATATATATAAAAATTGTAGCACATGTCTACGCAACAAATTGTTTGCCTTTTAGCATTCTTCCCATGTATATTTTTATAACATTAGTATGTTTATCATGTTGTTTGTGTTAGTCTGGTTACTTTAGAGAAACAAATCCAAAGAAACTCATGTATGAGAGAGAGTTTTATATAAAGGCTAAGTGCACATCAAGAAAACATCCCCCGAAAAACACAAAACAAAGCAAAAAAACATCCCAACCCAGTGCTGCCCAAGCCCACAAGTCCAACATTGACCCATATGTCCATCACCAATCCACAAAGTCCTCCTCCAGCTCACAAAACAGAGGCAATGATGCCGATTGAAGGAGGAAAGCCAAGTCAGTGAACGTGTAAGCATCTCAGTGCTGACAGGGGTCTCCACACGGGTGCTCCAGCACCCAGGGCTGCATCGGGGTAGGTCCATGTGGCTTCTCCTCAGGGATGTCTTGCAGGAAGTGAGCCTTGCCAGCTGAAGCAGGGAACTGGCTAAGGCAGCTGCAGCCTGGTCTGACCATCAGAAAGCAAGAGACCCGAGATCTAGAAAGGCGAGGCTGACAGATCCATTTATCCCTCCGCCCTTCACTGAACCCCACATGTGTTTACTGGCCAGGTTGGCACAATAAATTAACTACCTCATTGTTCAACCCAGATATTGCCAGTTTTCCAAAGTGATTGCTCTGATTTGCATTTCCAGTAGCCGAGTGTGCTGCAGTCGTCTTCATCAACACTTGGTGTTGTCGGTCTTTTGAATTTTAGCCACATGGTCAGTGTGCAGCAAAAGCTCACTGAGGCATGAGTTCACACTTACCCTGATCATGAATCAGTTTGAGTATTTTTCACCTTGCCAGTAAGTATAACATTTGCTATAGATTTTTGAAGATATTTTCTCTTAGATTAAGGAAGTTCAAAGTATTTTGATTTTATCACAGTTTTAATGGCACTGAGAAAATATTGTCTTGTCACATTTTAGTTTTATTCTATTGAAAATATGTTCTAACATCTTTTGTGATATCTTCTTTTTACCCATGACTTTTTTTTTAAGTTAGAAGTATATTTTAAAATTTCCAAACTTGGTAATTTTCTGGATATCTTTCTGTTAGTGATGCCTAGCTCATTTCCACTGTGGTCAGTTAAGATACTATGTGTGATTTAGAATCTTTGAGATTAGTTGAGGCTTGCTTTAAGACCCAATATTTTATTATTTGGGTACTTTAAATAAATGCGTTTGCAGTGTTGGGTCCAGTGTTCTATTTAGGCTCATGAAGTCCAATTCATAAGTGCGTACTTCTATAAATACAAGCTAATTTTTGTCTTTGTCAAAATTTTTTTTCACTGAGAGGTATGTGAAAAACTCCAATGTCTGTTTTTCTTTAGTTTAATTAATTTCTACTTGATACATTTGGCAGCTGTATTAGTTAACATACCCATTTAGGAAGCAGCAGTCAAGCAATCAAATGATGGATAGCCTTGGGCAAATCTGCTGCAGAAACCTCTTGGAGGTGTTGAAGCACCAGGATGTCACTTTGAGGACTAAGGTGCACTTGACCCAAGCCTTGGTATATCAATTGCTTCACGTGCATGGGAAAGCTGATCAGTGGCTACTGAAGTGGAGAAGAGTTGGTGCATTTGAGGAAGCGTGTTGATAAAGAACACTGACTTGATTCAGAAGAAGTACAGTCAGTCTGCTCCTTAGAAGAAAGGACCGAGAGTGTTTGCCTCAAGGACTCTGGACATGTTCTCAGGAGGATTAACACGTTTGGTGAAGCAGGGTCCGTGGCAAAGAGGAAAGCCTCCATGCGAGGGGCTGGCACACTCGTTACAGCAAAGGCTCAAACATAAGAGCCGGGAGAGGATGGGCAGGGCTTCATTCTGTTGTACAACCCGGTGGTACTTCATGACAATCACAGGTATTCTTTTTTTTAAAAAAAGCTCTTATCATAATCTATACATATATTCATTGTATCAAGCACATTTGTACATACGTTTCCATCATCAGTTTCAACACATTTTCTTTCTACTTGAGCCCTTGGTATCAGCTCATTTCTCCCCTCCCCTCCCTCCCTCATGAACCCTTGATCATTTATAAATTATTTTTTCATGTTTAATAACATATATTCTTGATGAATTTAGTTTCTATGATTATGAGGTGACTCTTTTTCTGGGAGTCAGGCTAATGAGACTTTGTCTCATGAAATTTGGGCATGTTACCAGGAGCAAATATCGCATTATTTAAAAGAAAAATTGCATGGTTTAAAATCAGGAAAAATGTGTATCAGGTGTATCCTCACACTATACTTATTCAATCTGTATATTGGAAAAATAATCAAAGAAATTGGCTTATATGAAGAAGACTGTGGTATCGAGAATGGAGGAAGGCTTATTAACAACCTGCGGTCTGCAGATGACACAACCTTGCTTGTTGAAAGTGTGGAGGACTTGAAGCACTTGCTGATGAAGATCAAGGATTGTAGCCTTCAGTGTGGATTACAACTCAAAGTCAGGAAGACCAAAATCCTCAAGACTGGACCAATAGGTAGCTTCATGATAAATGGAGAAATGATTGAAGTTGTCTTGCTTGGATCCGCATTCAATGCTCATGGAAGCAGCAGTCAAGAGACCAAAAGATGAGTTGCATTGGGCACATCCTGGTGCCATCACTGTGATAGGGATCATTCCTTTGTGATCCACAGAGTTTTATTGGCTGGTTCTTGGAAGTAGGTTTCCAGGCCTTTTTCCTAGTCTGTCTTAGTCTGGAAGCTCTGCTCCCCCAGAGCATCATGGGACCTCACCTGACAGATGTGGTGGCTGTTCCTGAGGTGCATGGTCCAGGAATCAAACTGGTGGCTCCATCATCCACAACCAAAGCCAAACTCACTGCCACGGGACAGGGTAGAACCCCCCTGCCCCCACCCCCTGTGAGTTTCCAAGATTGTGACTCTTTACAGGAGTAGAAAACTCCATCTTTCTCTTCAGAGCAGCTTGTGGATTCAAACTGCCGACCGTGCAGTTAGCAGCCCAACACGTAGCCACTGCACCACCAGGGATCCTGCCATCGGGTGGATTCCGACTGAGTGCAACTCTATGCAGGGTTTCTGAGACGGTAAATCTGTATGGGAGCAGAAAGCTTTCACCTTCTCCTTAGGAGTGATTGGTAGGTTTGAGCTGCTGACCTTGGGTTAGCCTCTGCTACGTGTTCCAATGCTAACTGAGGTCAGTAGTTCAGATCAATCTAGAACCCCCTCCAGGGGGACAAATAATGGAAAAGTGAGTGAGGGGCAACCGAGGATAATGTAAGATATGGAAAAAATATTCTATAATTTATCAAGAGTTCATGAGGGAGGGCAGGTGTGGTAGGGAGGGGGAAGAAATGGGGAGCTGATATCAGGGGCTCAAGTGGGAAGAGAATGCTTTGAAAATGATGATGGCGACATATGTACAAGTGTACTTGACACATTGGAGGAATGTGTGGATTGTGATAAGAGATGCAAGAGCCCCCAATAAAAGTATTAAAAAAAAGAAACAAGGGAAAACAACAACCATGATAATTGCTGAATTATTATTATATAAGAAATATATTAAAATAGTGTTAGGAACCACCCCCTAAAAAAAAAAAGAAAGGTCAGTAGTTCTAACTCCCCATCAGCTCCATGGGAGAAAATCCTGGGCCATCTGTTCCCTGAAAGATTATAGCCCCGGAAAGCAACCCCCCCCGGGGGCTGGAGGGAGAACAGAGGGGGGCAGTTCTACTCTGTCATGTTGGGTTGCTATGAGTTGGAATGAACTGGATGGTATACAACAACATGTTGCTGATGAGCTACTAGTAGTAATCTTTTTACAAAATACTAGGTTAGATAAAAGCTAAATTCCCTGCAGGATGTAGCACCTGTCTTATCTCACTCACTGTATCTCCAACTGTGTTTCTTTTTTACAAAATCATTTTACTGGGGGCTCGTACAACTCTTATCACAATCCATCCATCCATCCATCCATTGGGTCAAGCACATTTGTACATTTGTTGCCCTCATCATTCCCAACTGTGCTTCTTAGATGCATGTGGATCTCTTTGTTACTCAGAAACACCAAGTCCACTTGTGCCTGAAGGCAGTACTTTCTGTTCTATCTGCAGGAGGCTCTTTCGTCCCAGATCACGATTCTCCCCAGTCCATCGGTACGGACCAGGCTCCAAATGCTACCTCACCGAGCTGTGTTCTCTAGCCGAAGAAAGCATTTCCTGCCCGACTTCTCCCTCTCCAAATTTATTCTCTTCATATTACTTATGGGACATCTGAAATAACCCTTTCAGTTGCTTATTTATTTGCTTGTGGGAACATT
The DNA here is from genome assembly GCF_050624435.1 of Tenrec ecaudatus. Lineage (NCBI taxonomy): Eukaryota > Metazoa > Chordata > Mammalia > Afrosoricida > Tenrecidae > Tenrec > Tenrec ecaudatus. The sequence continues at coordinate 183,497,627 of NC_134532.1, forward strand.
TCAGGATGGCAGACGCCTTGTCTCTTAGGTTCTTTGTTATCTCCAGTGCCCAGAAGGGGCTTGGCAAGCAAGCTGTAGGTGTCCAGTGAAGACCCCCTGGTGCAACACTAGGTGGGTGTCTGCTCTGGGACTTTTATTTTAAAACCTGGTTTCTGTGGGAAAATAAAGAACACGGGGAAAGGGATGTGACAGCCCAGGAAACACCGGCCCACCCCCCACAGGGGACAGGCACATGGCAAGATTCTGAGAAAGGGTTCTAGACAGGATTTTGCACTGTGGAGCTACTTGCCTCTTTCTGGCTCCCTGTAGTATCTTCTACACCTTTTGTTGCCTCCTAAGAAGTTAACACGGTGACTTGGGCAATCCTTTTCACTCTCAGGGCATCCTTGAATTCTCACAACAACCTACGTTATTATTCCTTTTAATTTTGAATAAAGTAAGAGATTAAGAAAGTTGGCCGAGTCACTACACAGCTAGCAGGGGAAGAACAGGGATTGGACCCTGGTCAAGAGCTGGGAGATCTTTGTGTTTTTTATAAAAGAGCTTGTGACTTTGCAGGGGATGGTGAGTGATCCATTTTTTTTGTTGTTTTTGAGAATTAGTGATTTATTTTAATGAAACCGAGACTATCTTAGCCTCGTGGTTCCAAACTTTGTCAGTTCGCGGTACTCTTCATGTCTCAGTGAATTTTCCATGGCATTCTCAGGTCAAAAGAAAGACCTAGCAATTCTGCTTGTTAAGGAGTTTTGTTTTTTATTATTAAGTACTGCTATAGTTTATTGTGCCAGCCTGGCTGATAAACACAAGTAGGATTAACTGAAGAGCAGAGGGATAAATGGCTCGGTGAGCCTCACCTTGGCTGTTCTGTGCCTCAGTTTAAAGGGGTGCACTACCTGTGGGATGCCTAGCCTGTGGACTGTGTCGCTGTAAGTTGAGGTCCCTTTAAGCCCACACGATTGGAATGTTCATCTCTGGAGCTGGGGACCGACAGTTGATGACAGTTGGGGACCTGCCTTGCTGTTTGCTGCCTGGGTATATATAGCCCAGCTCTCTCTACAGAAGGGGACTGGCAACTAACTGGTGGCTCTCAAGCCTTAAAGGACTGCTAGTGTCTCACTGCTTTATAATTTAACTGTTAATTTCTTGTATTATCTATCTGTATATAATTTAACGGTTTATTTCTTGAATTATATATCTATCTTTATAAATATATTTATATATAATTACTAGCATTCTGGTTTGTCTCTCTAGAGAACCCTGTCCAATACAAGTACCATCAGGTAGATTCCAACGCATCTGATCCAGTGAACCGCAGAACGAGACCCTGCCCGGTCTGCGCCATCCTCACAGTGATTGCTGCAGTTGAGATCATTGTTGCAGCCACTGTGTCAAGACATCTTGCTGAGAGTCCTCCTCTGTCCTTTGAACCATTGCATTGAAAGACAATTCACACATCATATATTTCAATAGTTTCATCACATTCAAAAGCGTTATGTAATCATCACCACCGTGAATTTCAGGATATTTCTTCTTCCTTGTACTCATCGTTGTTAGTTCCCCAATACCCACCAACCTCCGTTGCCATGCCCCTAGAAAGCTAGTCATCCAAGTGCTGTCTCTCTAGAGTTACCTCTCCTAGATGTCAAATACAGAAATGCACACAATATCAACTCGAAAAACAAAACCCCACCAACGAAAGGACGCAGAAAACATGAAAAAGCCCCATCGGTTCCAAAAGGAGATCAAATGACAAGATGCCACATTTGACCTGAAGTCCCCCTGCAGTAACACCGCCCTCTTACAATGCTCTGACAACAGGGCCATTCACAGTCAAAGGGCTCATCATGGGGACCCCTACCAGGACCCACACATTTTAAGTAAGGGAGGGAGAGGCTCACACCTGGCAATGTAAGCCCCCCACTTTGGCAGTGTTCTCTGCCTGTCACCTACTTCGCTGTAATGACTAGCTCTGAGAACCTTAAAACAAACAAGGCCTGCCAGCTTATCTTTGAGAGAAATAAGGAAGACGGTGGCGGGATGTGAGGGGGATGATGGGCTACTCCCTGGCTAGATGAAAGTTTCGGGGGTGGGGGACGGGGATGGAGAACACCCAGGGAGAGGATGGGTGTGGTGGCCACCGAGGAGGGCGCATCCTTGACCCCGTGTCAAAGACGATAGGAGCAGCAGATGGGCCCAGCTTGTGCAAAGACCTCTGAAGCTGAGGCACAAACAGGCTCACGAGCTCTGCAGACAATGCGCCTTGCCTCTTCCCCGCGCACTTTCAGGTGATTAGCTGCAAAATATTAGTACCAGCTGCTGGCTGTCTCCCGGCAGTTAACAGCAACAGAAAACGAGCCAGAAAGTGGGAAACTGATCTGGCAGTTGCTTTTTCCAAGGATTCCTCCATGGGCAAACGCTGGGCTCAGTTCTCCGGCACAACACCAGACCCACGCCGTCTCGGTCCGTATTCCTTCTGGAAGTAGTAGCAGATTTAGCTGAGCCTGAGTCTGTGTGCAGACTTGCCATGTCTTCGGTCCAGCAGCCTTGGGCGTGAGGAGAGAAGAGCTGGTTTGGGAGAGCAAGGAGGCCTGGCCTTGGTTCGAATAGGAAGTGCAAGAACTGGGTCAGAGAAGTGGCTTGGAGGTCCGTTGCTTGGTGTAATGCGGCAAATGCCTGAAGTTCTCTGGATCCCAGGGCCCTCGTCTGTAATATCTGTTTGATAAGGACACATTCTACCACTAGTAGTAATTAACAAGATATTTTTTATTATGAAGCATGTACTGAAAGCCTGACCCTGTGCTAAACACTTTGTATAGCTTGTTTAATGGAATCCTCACGCCAACCTAAGCTCAACGTCATCTCCTCCCCTCCCTCAAGCCTTCCCTGATCAACCTATCGAAAGCCCGCCCCATAGCCCCATATTAGTTATCTACTGCTCTGTAGCAGATCACCTCCAAGTTTTGTTGCTTAAAACAACAATAAAAATTCATAACCCTACAGTTGGTTGTTCTGGGGCTGGGTGAATCTGACTTGAAGTCTTTTCTGAATGTGCAGAGGCTGCAGGCTTTGGAGGCCTTGGTGGGGATAAAGGATCACTTTCCCACGGTGGGCTGCTACTGGCTGTCAGCCAAAAGCTCATCACCTCTCTGTAAAGCAAACCAAAGTCAACCATCGAGTCAATGCTGACCTACAGCCACCCTATAGGGCAGGGTAGAATTGCCCCTGTGAGTTTCTGAGACTATAAATCTTTACAGGAGTACAGAGCCGAGTGACTGGTGGTTTCGAACTGCTGATCTTGCTGACTACAGTCCGATTCGTAACCACTATACCCCCCAGGGCTCCTCTCACCTCTCCATAAGACAACTAGAGTCCATATTGCACGGCGATGGGCTTCTCCCAGTGTGAGTGATTTGAGAGAGCCAGGTGGAAGCTGCAATGTGTTTCATGACTTCTCTTTGGGTCTTGCATTTCCAAAATGTCCTGTTTCTTACTCAAGTCAGCTGTCTGCAGCAGGGAGGGGGATGCCCCAGGGCATGAAGATCAGGAAGCAAGAACCCTGTAGATTTCTACTACGTTTTTGTGTCTGTTTAACAGAACATATCTGTACATGCCATTATCTCATTTGTTTGATGCCCATTTCTTCCCCCACTAAAATTTTGCTTTTTAGAAACTTTATTTTGTTGCTGTACAAACCTAGCATCCAAAACACTTTGGCGGGTGTAAAGTAGCTTCTTAATATTGAGGGTGCAATAGAGACGCTTGTTGTGCCCCGTTTCAGAGACAGGAATGAAGGTTCGGAGAAGTTAAGTGTGTGCCTGACGATGTCTAGATGGGGAGTGATGAGGCTGGATGCCAGCTTCCACATAAGGCTTCCCAGCAGCATTCTCCTCGGGTAGCGTTCAGTGTTTCCAGTGCGGCCATTGTACAAGTGGAGTGATACCCGCGAGTGCAGAGCCGTGAGCGCAGCATGCAGGAGCAGGGCTGGGAGAATTCCAGCGTGATTGGGAAACCCTAGGTGGAAGTGTGTGAGTGAGAGTGTAGGTGATTGGATGTGTGTGGGCCGGGGGGAGAGGGGGCTATGGTAACTAGATTATTAAAAGGCGGTCAAGGCTCTGACTGCTGTTGTGTCTGTTGCGAAACAGACCTGAAGATAATACTTTGGCCTTCGTCTTACTCATCTCTAAATTTTTTGAAGCATTTATCTCCAAGAACTATCCATATTAGAATGACTAAGTAAAATTGCCTTTAAAATTCCCATCAACAATTTAAGTCATTATGTGACTAGCAAGCCTACTGCCAAATTACACAGTGGATTGTTCACTTGATTATGTTTGTGGGGAATTATCCATTTTCTAGATTATTTGCCAGAAAAAGGAAAGCACGCTTGGCCATTCACTCTCCATTCTTGTCAGCCTCCTGAAGGAGCAGGCTGGTTTGCATCAAATGCACAATGGAGTCTTCTTTGAATCGTGCCTTCCTCTGGCCCTGGCATGTGGAAATTTGGGGAAGCAGAGAGGCGTGTCATCATTAAAGACCTTCTCTCTCCTTGTGAGCACCCTGCAGCATTTGGAGTACTAAGCTTGGGAGTAAGTCGTACTCTGTGTTCGGAGGGGCCTTTGGTGTTTGTATGAGATCTGGGAGACCAGGAGAACAGCTACAGAAGTCTGCTGCGGAGGGTGGACTTGGAGCTTGCCTTGAAACAAAGGTGATGGTTGACCCGGTGTCTCGAAAGCCCAGCCCAGATCACGAGAGTAGGAAAGGTACAGAAGTTCTACTGAGGAAACACCAAGGAGTTCTCAAGCAGCTTGAAAGTCTCCTTAGTAACCTGTGGGTGGGTATGATTAGCGGGACCACATGCAGATCTAGCTGAAAGCATCCAGTCAGCACCTGTCTCCAACAGTAAGCAGATCTGCACCAACGTATCCAGACAGACACTGAATGGCCCTGTGTCAAGGAGAGGCCATTCTTCCTGGGCTTACATGTTAGACCAAAGGCTGTTAATTTGAGGAGGATTCTCCTCGGAGCCCTCTTCTCCTTTTTGCACAGGCTTCTTAGAGGGGGCTGGAGCACAGTGGTTAAGGAAACAGGACTTTGAGCTGCCTTGCCCTGGCCCTTGTACTTATAAGCTACGTGATGCCAGGCAGCTTATTTAACTTCATCGTGCCTCAGTTTCCTCAAAGGGAACATGGGAATCATTGTGAGTTCACATAAAGTCATGAAGACGACATTGGAAGAGTTCACTTGCTTTGTTGTTGGGTGCTGTCCAGTCGGTTCCAACTCATAGTGGCCCTATGTCGAACAGAACAGAACCCTACTCAGACCTGGGCCCTCCTCACAATTGTCCCTCTGCTCGAGTCCATTGATGGGGCCACTGTGTCAATGCATCTTATTGAAGGTCTTCCTCTTGCTTGCTGCTCCTCCACTTTACCAAGCATCATGTCCTTCTCCAGGGACTGATCTCTCCTCACATGTCCGAAGGACGTGAGACCACGGCTCGCCGTCCTTGCCTCTAAGGAGCGTCCAGGCTAAGCTTCTTCCAAGACAGATTTGTTGTTTCTTTGGCAGTCTGTGGAACTTTCAGTATTCTTCACCAACACCATAAATCAATGCACAGATTCTTTTCTGGTCTTCTTTCTTTATGGTCCAACTTTCACATGCGTTTGAGGCAATTGAAATTACCTTGGCTTCAGTCAGGTGCGCATTCATCCTTTAAGTAACATCTGTGCTTTTCAACACTTTAAAACCGGTCTGTGCAGCAGATTGACCCAATGCCGTGTGTCACTCAGTCTTCTGACTGCTGCTTCTGAGCACGGATTGGAGATCCAGGCATACGTACCAGTAAAGCTCTTAGAACTATAGGTTACATTCAAGAACGAATTTAAGAAACACAGGGAACAGCTATTGCTGTGTGCCAGGTACCAAAGAATGGTGAAGACGACCCTGTCTGACTTAAAATGTACATTATAATGGGGTAATATGACTGGCAATAGCCTCCCAAAGATATTCACATCCCAATCTCTGGAACGTGTGGCCGTGTTAGGTTACATGGTAGCTTGTAGTTAGGTTATTTATTAGTCGTTTGACTTGTCCAATAGAAGACATGATTTGATTTTTTGGCAGCTGCTTCCATGGGCGTTGATTGCTGGTCGAAGTCGAACGAGACCTGGATAGCTTCAATGCTCTTATAATTTATCATGATATTACCTATTGGTTCAGTTGTGAAGATTTTTGTGGTTTAAAACAATGTTTCTGTTCAAGCACAAGCTTGGTAAATGGCAAAGAAACACTCATGAAAGTAGCAGTCAAGAAATCAAATGACCTTTCCCATCGAACGAATCTGCTCCCAAATGATCTCTTCAAAGTCCTAAAAAGTGAAGATGCCACTTTTGATAACTAAGGTGCACATGAGATGCATCACGGTCTTTTCAGCGGCCTCAGATGTGTGTCAAAGCTGAACAGTGAAAGAGGTAGACAACAGGAGAACCGACGCCTTCGATGTGTTGAAGGATATCGACTATAACACGATGTCCAGATGAATGAACAGAGGAGAGTTTTCAGAGGAGGATTTTAATAATCAAGTGGATCGGATGACACGCTCTGTGGAAACCAGTCACCTTTTTCTAGCCATTCTTGTCATTATCCAATGGACGCACAAACAACATGGACATAGTGGCAGGGATGGAAGTTATGTGTGGGCTTAGCAACATAGACTTACTCTCACCACGGCCAAGTTGGCTACTGAGATTGCAGAGTGCCCAACCTTCCAGTAGCAGAGACTAACACTGAGTCTGAGATATGAGACCATTCCTTTGGGAGATCAATCAGCAACTTGGTGGCAGATTGATTGCATAGGACCAGTTCCATCATGGAAAAGACAGTGTTTTCTTCTTACTGAAATAGAAACTTACTCCAGATATGGATTTGCCTGTCCTGCGTACAATGTTTCTGCCAAAACTGCCATTTATGGACTTATAGAATTCCTTATTTGCTGGCCTGGCATCCCACACAGCATTGCCTCAGATCAAGGGACTCACTTCACAGCAAATGAAGTATGGAAATGGGCCATATTCATGAAGTCCACTGGTGGTACTATGTTCCCATCATCTTGAAGCAGCTGGCTTGATAGAATGATGGAACGGCCTTCTAAAGACACAATTATGGTGCCAGCTAGGTGGCAATACTTTTCCATGTTTGGACATAGACCTGTTTCTCCAACAGCCAGGATTCAAGGACCCAGGAACCAAGGGGTAGAAATAGGAATGACATCACTCACTATTACTACAGTGGCTTTCTCATGACATTTTTTGCTTCCTACAATACTAATTCAATTGAACTGGGAATTAAGAATACTTACTGGCTACTTGGGGCTCTGCATGCCTCTGGATTAACAGGCAAAGAAGGGAGTTACTGTATTGAGTGGTGTGATGGATCCTGATTACCAGGGATAAAAAAAGATCAGTATTACACAGCACAGGTGTGGTAGTTACATAATCTGTTGTCAACTTGAGACTATTAAGAGTGAAAGGGTGGGGTTTAGCCTGTCAACCAGGTCACAGTTTGATGACCTCATTTGGAGGCAGGACACACATACACTCCCTGTGAGACATTCCTGCTGACAAGCCACATGGTGCTACACTGATGGCAGCCAGAACCTTGGAGTTGGAGGAACCACATGGAGCCCACACCAGTGCTGAGATGCTTCCACTGCCACTGGATCCACAAGACTTTCCACCCACTGGCCTGTGATTATCCTGCATTCAACATCATTGTATATGCTGCATGAATCTGAAGAAGAATTTATAGACTGGTAATGGACATATGGGCTAATATTGGATTTATGAACCTAGGATGTTTTCTTAATGTACAATTGCTCTTTGATATAAAGTTCTTTCTTACACACATATGAGTGTCTCTGAATTTGTTTCTCTAGTCAACCCAGACTAACACAACAGGTAAAGAATAATATGTCTGGAATCCAAGAGATTCTGCAGGCGGTCTCTAGTCTGTGATGAAAGTAAATGGTAAGCTCCAAACTAAACCAAACTCATTGCCATTGATTGATTTCAACTCATAACAAGCCTGCAAGACACGTAGGACTTCTCCTTTGGGTTTCCAAGATCAAAAGTCTTTATGTGACTAGATAACCAACCTCATCTTTCTCCTAGGGAGCTGACTGGTGGTTTTGAACTGCTGACCTTGGGGTTAGTAGCTCAATATGTAGCCCATCATGCCACCAGGGCTCCTAAATGGTAAACTACAGCAATTCAAATTTGACAAGACTACTAATGTCCCAGACTCTTCAAGAATGAAGGTTTGAGTCACTCTTCTGGGCAAAGAGCCATGATCAGCTCGGAGCTTACGGAGGACAAAGGGAATATGGAATGAGAGGCAGAAGAAGGCAGTTCTAAATGCCAGCAAACTTATGTGATCAGTGTGTCTTCCTTGTATGTATGCAGCAAATATTTTTTACTTGTTCACTTATTAAAAAACCAAACAAACCATAAATGGGGTTAGTGCATTTTCAGTTGCCCATGTGTTCGTTGTATCATATTAGGTGAAAGTATGACTTTATAATTGTCTTTATTTAGAGATTATATATGAGGCAGTACCCCCAAAAATGGAAAAAAAAATTTCCAAGGCTTTATTTAAAATTTTTTTACAAAGCAACCTTATCACTTTTAAAGTACTCTCTATTACACTGAATATATATGTCAGCTCTGTGATTCCATTCTTGGAAACATTTTTCAAGCTCATCTGTTTGGATGGCTGATAGTACCTCCCTTGGTTTTTTTCTCCACCTCTTCTACATCATCAAATCGCTGTCCTTAATGTTCCTCTTTATTCGTGGAAACAAAAAAAAAAAAGTCACATGGAGCGAGGTCAGTTGGTCAGGTGTGCGGGGCAAGAGAAGCATGCTGGTTTTTTGCCAAAAACTGGTACACTGAGATGGCTGTGTGAGCAAGTGCATTGTTGTGGTGGCAAAACTAGTCCCCCGTCTGCCACAAATCAGGCCTTTTTTGTCACACACACTTCAGTTATGCAATCTTTTCAGAGCCTCTAAATAGAAAGCTTGATTAACAATCTGACCTGGTGGAACAAACTGCAAAAGCACCGAGTGAACATTTTTGTTCAGAATGAGGTTTGTCATCTTTCGACATTTCACCTTTTTTGAAATGAGAAAACCATTCATAAACTTGAGTTTTTCCCACAGTGCTGTCATTGTCAGCTGGGTTCAGCATTACAATAGTCTCTGTGGCATTTTCCTGAGCAGGAAACAAAATTTCACAGCTGCACGCTGTTCTCTTAAGTTGGCCATCACAAAAACCATGTTTGAGTGAAACTGCTTTCATGAAAAAATTCACTGTGATCAGAGAGAACCTTCTCAGGTGATGCCACTGGGTACACTAACTCAGAGTGAGTTGTTTGATGCTTGCCCAGCAGGAAAAATTCATACTATGAAAGCTCTTCTCTGCCCGGTGCAAATCTGTTTTTTGTGGGGGGTACCCCCTCATGTGCTTTAAGGAGACATATACAGGTGGCAGATTGGTAAGGGGTGGACTGTGATAATTTTGTTTCACTTGGGCTGGGCCAATATTCTCAGTGGTTTGGCAGTTAACACCTAGTAATCCTTATTACCTGGTCCAACACAATGTAGTCATAGCAATCCATTATAAGCCTCTATAATAGGATAAGCTTATGTGAAATGCACGATCCCTAAATAAATCGTCACAGCCCCGAGACAATTTAAAGGAAGTTTGCTCAGAGGTGTGCCCTTCTTCACATAAATGGACACCGTGGAAAAGCTTGCTTTATTTTTTGTTACGTTTGGATCCTATGTCGGACTCAGTGAACTCTGGGTCTTTGAACTTGAGCCAACGGACTGCCATATTGCTTGCTGATCCTGAGTGTCTTCAGATGTTTGCCATCTAAACTGCCAACCTTGGATTCATTAGACCCTACCACTATGCAAGTCAGGAAAGACCTCTAGCTTAACATCTGACCCAAGGATTTGGAACCTATCTGAACTTGGACTTGCCTTATATAGCTGTATCAGCCATTTTCTGGATGTAAATATTCTCTCTATCTACAAACACATATAAGATTCACTGGTTTGTTTCAGTATTGAATTCTGCCTAAGGCACAATCTTAGACAAAATAAATCTAGAATGATCCTGATATATAAGGATGGTAAGACTTTTGACATGTCATCAGGAAAGATCAATGACTAGAAAGGACTTATGGTTGGTAAGGTAGAGAGAGGGTCAGCTAACACAAGAGAACTCTTCAGTACTATGAATGGACACAATAGCCACAACAGTGTGCTCAAACATACCCATAATCATGCAGATGATGCATTCCTGGGCAACACACATGTATTATCTTTAAATTCTGGAAGTCGGAAGTGACAAATAAAGGTATCATTGTAGTCTAAGTTCCTCCTAGAGGCTCTATAGAAGAATCAATTTCCTTGTGTGCTGTTTCCCCCCCCCCCCACCCCCAACTACTGTCTTTCTTTCTTTCTTTTTTTTTTTTTAACATTTATGTTATTTTTTTAAACGTTTTATTGAGGGCTCTTACAGCTCTTGGAACAATCTGTGCATCAAGTGGATCAGACACATGTGTACATATGTTGCCACCATTATTTTCTAGGCATTTCTTTTCTTTTTTGCATTTATTTTCTATTGAGCCTTGTCAGCTCTTCTTTTGCCCCCGCCCCCATCCTCCCGGCCCCTTTATAAATTGTATCTTGAGTTTCTCATTAACTGGAGCAGAGACTTAATAACCACTTGTCAAGATTACTATAAAAAATGTTTCTGTATTACATAAGATTGGCATTATGAGCTCTAACTTACTTACTTTGATGTTGTGATTTTCTCCCCACCCATCTACTTTTAAAGCTGCCTGCTTTCTTTGGCTTACAGCCGCTTCCATCTTCAAATCCAGCAGCGGTAGTTCACTCCTCATGTGGCATCACTCATGTACCTCTTTCTTCCATCTTTTAAGGATCCCTATGGTTATGTTGACCCCTCTCAATAACTCTGGATAAAAACCATTCTCCCTGGCCCATCTTCAGTGTCACCTCTTTCCTATTTTCACTGCAGAGGAAATTCCTCTTCCCTTAAACTCCACAGAGTGTAATACAAAACCGTCCCTAAGCTTTTCTTTTGGACATCATTAATATAAGGGCTTCTCCTCCCTACTGGATAGGAAATTTGAAGGCAAGGAAAACCTTCAACAAAGTGGTAAGAACACCAGTTGAAATACGTGGCCTTAGTGATAGAAGCAAAGCTGGAAATTGCATGAAGAATTATTCAGGCCCAAAGACTTCTTTGTTGCAAATACTTAAAAAAAATAGAAATGGTAATTATACATGTGGACCTTGCTAGATGGCATGCACAGGAACAAAATTGAGTACATCTACGGGAAGAGGATCCCTGGAGGCATTGTAGGTCACAAGTTGGACTGCTAACCGTGAGGTCAGAAGTTCAAACCCCACTACTACATGTCTGGATTGAATCAAGGGCAGGGAGGGAGGGAGTGACGGAGTGGGAAGAGATGATGAAAAGCTCAATATCATCAGCCAAAACAAGGTCAGGGGCCAAGTGTGGAAGAGACTATCAAATGGTCATCTGCAAGTCTGGTGAGACTGAAGGAAATCAAAACAAGCACAGGAGTGCCAAAACATGATTTTGAGTTTATCACCCTTGAATTAAACACCGACTCAAGAAGAGACTTGACTCACTGAATACTGGTGACTAACAACCGGGTGAGTGGTGAGATGACTTCAAGAGCATCTTCCATGAACAAAATGAAAGGTCATTAAAAAGACAAGAATGAACTCACCTGAGTGGGTGCCAGAAGAGGGCATGGAACCAAAGCAAATGGAAGAAATAGTGAAGTCAAAGAGCTTAGCAGAAAATTTCAAAGGGCAGCTCTAAAAGACAAAATATTGCTATCACTTGGAGTCAGAAAGCCCCAAAGGAACAACATGCTTTAAATACCTCAAGTTGAAGGCTTCTTTGGATAAAATATTGAAGAATGTAGGAACTCTCAGAAGAAAATGGAAGGCAGGCACAGGTGTCACACTGTATATAAAAAAGAACTGGCTCACATTTAACCATTTCAAAAGATGGCATGTGACAAAGAACCATTAGGATGGAAGAAAGAAGTCCAATCTCTGGATGCATCGCTGCCTCTGTATGGATTATAGCTCAATGTGAAGAAAATCCAAATCCTCACAACTGGACCAAGAGGTAGCATCATGATAAATGGAGAAAAATTGATGCTGTCAAGAATTTGGTCTTATTTGAATCTACAATTAATGCTCACAGAATCAGCAGTCAAGAGATAAAGTGATGGCAAATCCGCTGCACAAGATCTCTTTAGAGTGTTGGAAAGCAAAGATGCTACTTTGAAGACTAAGGTGAACCTGACCCAAGTCACAGTACTTAAAATTGCCTCATATGCACGTGAAAAAGCTGGACATGGAAGAAGCAAGACCAAAGAAGAAGCAGTGCATGTGAATTGTGTTGCTGGTGAAGACTATTGAGCATACCGTGGACAGCCAGAAGCACAAACAGATCTGTCTTGGAAGAAGTACAGCCTGAATCCTGGCGAGGCTGAAGATGGCGAGGCTTGGTCTCCTGTACTTTGGCATGCTGTTGGAAAAGCAGCTTGGTAAAGTAAAAGGGGAGTGAAAAGGACCATCAATAAGATGGATCGACACAGGGGCTGCCACAATGGACTCAAACATAAAAGCAATTGTGAGGACTGCCCAGGATTGGCCAAGGTTTCATTCTGTTGGATTTCGGGTTGCTACAGATCAAAACTGACTTGACAGCACCCAACAACAACAACAACAACAACAACAACAAGGCTTTGCGAATTGATGGACACTGTTTGAAATGTTTATGTAAACTGAAGCAGCATTGGAACACTCACTAGTCCATAGTGAGAAATTCAGAAGACAGCTCCCTGGTCAACTAATGGGATGTGATCCATATTTCTGTTCATTCAAAAGGAAGGTGAGCCAACAGGATGCAGGAATTATTGAGCCCTATAATTTACATCACATTAAATAAAATTTTATTGAAGATAATTTACAAATGGCTGGAGCACTACATGAGAAGAAGAGCTGCCAGGGATTCCGGCCAGATTCTAAAGAGGATGTGCAAAGAGCGCTAACATTCCTGATGTCGGATGTATCTTGACTGAAGGCAGAGACTACCAGCAAACTGTTCACTTATGTTTTATTGACTACGCAAAAACATTTGACCATGTGGATCATAACAAACTAGAGATAGCCTTTAAGAATGGATACTCCAGAGTCCTTCACTATGCTCATACAGGACCTACGCGTAGACCAAGAGGCAATTATTCGAACAGAACCAGGGCATACTGCGAGGTTTAGAAAAGGTATGTATCAGGGTTATATCCTTTCTCTACACTTTATTCAATTTATATTCAATTGTATACATGCATATATTCAATTCATATAGTCCAGCAAATTATCTGAGCTGCTGGACTACCTGAAGAAGAACGCGGCCTCAGTAATGGAGGAAGGCTTATGAACGCCCTGCCTGATGTAGAGGGCACAACCCTGCTTGCTGATCATGAAGAGGATCTGCAGCACTTGCTGCTGCAGATCAGTGACTGCAACTCTCAGTACAGATTATGTAAACAACCCCCCAATCTTCCCAACTAGACGGGTGATCGATAGCATCATGACAAACAGAGATGACTGAAGTTGTCAAGGATTCCATCTTGCATGGATCCACAATGATTGCTCATGAAGCAGCAGTCAAGCAACCAAATGACGCATTTCCCTGGGTAAATATGACACCCAAGACCCCTTTAAAGTATTGAAGAGCAAGGAGTTTGCTTTGAGAACTACAGTGTGCCTGATCCAAGCCATAGCATTTTCAATCACCTCATATGCATTCAAAAGTCGGATAATGAATAAGAAAAACTGAAGAGGACGGGATGCATTGAATTGTGGTGTTGGTGCTGAAGTACCATGAACTGGCCCCAAAACAAATGCCTCTGACTTGGAAGAAGTTCCGCTAGAATGCTCCCTAGAAGGCCAGATGGCCAGACTTCATCTCACATACATCCGACACGTTATCAGAGGACCCAAATCACCCCCAAATCAATAACAACCTCCCCTTGCCCCCACCCCAAACTCCCAACTCACTGCCATCAGATCCGAATGCACAGCAACCCACTAGGGTAGAGTAGAATTGACTCTGGGTTTCAGTCTATACATCTTTACTGGACCGGAAAGCCTCATTTTTCTCGTAAGGAGCAGCCGGCGATCTTGTGGCCAGCAGTCCAAATTCTAACCCGAGATGTCACCAGGGCTCCTTTAATCTGTATGCGAGTGTCCTACAGAGCAACTAGTTAGCAGTCCCAGGCCTAACCCAGAGCACAAGAGAAGGGCCCTCAGGAGAGAGCCAGTCTTGGAGAAGGACCGCATGCTCGGTAAAGCAAAGAGCCAGCAGAAAAAATGAGGAAGACTTTCAATGCGAAGGCCTGACACCGTGGCTGCAGCAATGAGCTGGGACGATGGCGAGGTTGGCGTGAGACTGGGCAGCAGTGGATTCTGCAGGACCTACTGGAGGATGGCACCTAACCATCACCAGAACAAATCCGAAATCAGACACTCTCTGGTTATTCTATTCTGACTTCAGATACCTGTGTTTTTTACCTCAACCATGTAATAGAACGCGAATTTCTTTAAATCCTGCAGACCACTAATGAGATCTGAGCTTCAAGGTCTCCACTAGCCAAGTATAGATGAGCGAAGATGAAAAAACAGACACCGGCTAGGACACGTTCAAGTTCATGTTTCCAGAGTACATTGATCCTTCATTTAATGAAGTTTCACAACATTTATTAGTTCCCTTGTCTTTAAAATTTGACCCGGGGTGACATATATGACAAATTTAGGGATCGTTTTTTCCCCTAGAAGCCTCATGTAAAACGAGCCTCTCCTTTAACGACCCTCTGTAAACAAGATGTCTTGTAAAAAGTTCATCACCTTAGCAACTGTCAGCTGAATCAGTGTTTGGAAGACAGAGTAAAATGCAAGCTAACCTGCAGATGGGGCCTGAGCAATTATTTTCCATTAAAGAAAGTGGAAATAAAAGAAGTACCCTGAAAGGCAAATTAGAAAAATTTATTGTTTTCCAGCTTTCTTCCGCTTCTGATTGGTTTGAATGTCTATTTTCTCTCCTTGTTAAACTGCTTACATGTCAAAAGTGTTTCCTCTTTCTCTGCGGCTCCCAGCTGAGGGGGAATGGGGAGGGTCTAAGTCGTTCCCCATTCCGGCTGCTTTTCTAGCGTCCTTGTGGGTCTGTTGGCAGGGTGTGTCATTTACTTGGTCAAAGGAGCTGGGGGTTTTCTTTTTTTAAATCATTACATTGGGGGCTCGTACAATTCTTATCACAATCCATACATATATCCATTGTGTGAAGCACATTTGCCCATTTGTTGCCATCATGACGCTCAAAACATTTGCTTTCTACTTGAGCCCTTGGTATCAGCTCCTCGTTTCCCCCTTTCCTCCCCTCCCACTCTCTCATGAACCCTTCATAATTCATAAATTATTACGAAGCTGGGAGTTTTCAATTGCGGATTCTTTGGCCAACAACATCCTAGAAAGCCATAACCGAACTTCCGAAGGCAAACCATGAGGATTTTAGAAAAATATTAACATAGCGGGCAAGTGCTATTCTAGTGAAAACCTTTGTAATAATGTATAGCTTTGACATGTCATTGAGTTAAAACATGTAATTTTTTAGATAGAGTAAAACTGCCCCTGTGAGTTTCCCAGACCAGAACTCTTTTCGGAAGTAGAGCGCTCCCTCCTTCTCCCGGGGAGCGGCTGGTGGTTCTGCAAGGCAGACCTCACGGCAGTCCAGTGCGTTAGCACGCCACCCCTAGGACTCCATGAATTGAAGAAATGCCCTTAGATGTTGACTAATTTCTGACAACAACAAACAACAACAATAATACAATAGCATTAGGAAACATGTCATCTCTTTCAGTCCCTTAATCTCAATATTTTGGAGCCCTGGTGGTGTGATGGGCCACAAGGTCGCCAGTTCTAACCCACCAGCACCTGAGGGAGAAAAAGGAGACTTTACCCTCCCATAAAGATCTATAGGAAATCCATGGAGCAGTTCTAATCGGTCCATAGGGATGCTACGTGAGTTACATGTTTGGAATCTCAATAGCTTTTCTAAAATAGTGTAAAGTTGACTCAAACTTAGAGGGACTCTGTACGTGAATTAGGGTTGTGCTCCAAAGGGTTTGCAAAGACTGATACTTTTGGAAATAAATTGCCAGGCCTGTTATCTGAGGTGTCTCTGGGTGGACAGGACTTGAACTTTCACCTTTTGGTTTAGAGGCTGAATGAACAACCAACCCAGGGATCCCAATATATTTGCATGAAAAAAGAACCCAGAAAAATGTGTCCAAAGGGTGATTTAAGTGTGGTTGAGGTGGTTCCTATCTGAATGCAATTTTCCACTGTGTAGCATTTGGGGAGAGTATCTTGCTGGAGGGCAGGACCCTCCCTTGCCTGGCATCTAGGGTGTGGTCCTAAGAAGCAGTTTTCCACACTGACATTTCCACCTTGAACTTCAAATCTTGATCGTATAACATAGGACCTGGACTGGGGCAGGGCCCCTCATAATGTAGTGGGTTATACCCTGGGCTGCAAGGTCCGAAGGTCTAATCTACCTGCTGCTTTATGGGAGAAATATGAGGCATCTGTTCCTTTAAAGATGTTCAGAAACCCCAGGGAGCAGTTGTATTATAACTTATGCAGTAGCTCGCAACCTGTGGGTCTCAACCCCTTTGAGGGTCTAACGACCCTTTCAGAGGGGTTTCCAGATTCATAACAGTAGCAAAATGACAGTGACGAAGTAGCAACGAAAATAATTTTATGGTTAGGGTTCACCCCCATATGAGGAACTGAATTAAAGAGTTGTGGCGTTAGGATGGTTGAGAACCGCTGCCTTATAGTGTCACTGTGTGACATCATGTACGTGCAGGCAATGGGGTTGACTCTGGAATTGGAACGAAGGTGAATTGAGTGAGACAGTGACTACAGTTTAAGATGTTAAGGGGCACTGGCCCTCATCCGGAGATGGGGCGTGCAAATGAAGATCTGCATGAGACTGAGGACCTGCTTAAGCTTTGCACCCTGAGCTTTTGACTTGCCTTCCTTCCCTATTCTCCCCTCCAGTAAGAGTTGCATAGTCAGTAGGCAGGTCTCTCTGGTGGAGGCGATGGTGGTTGAGTCAGGGCAGAAGTAGCGCAAGGGTAGCCAGGACAATGACGGTGCTGTCACAGTGCTGGTAATGGTTGTGGTACTGCCAATACCTGCAGCAGCCTCTTGACTCTTTGCCCTGAGCCTCACTCTGATTCCTGAGCTGTGTGGTGGGTCTTGGGGAAAAGACTGGTTCTCTCGCCTTTGCTTTCCTTCCAATCCATCCTTTGAAAATCCTTCCAATCCAGCGCCTGTCTCCTTAAGCAAACCTGAGTTGGTTTCTGTTGCTTGCAACCAAGAACCTTGACTAATGCAGTAAGCACGTGAGCAGTTTGTATTTCGTTCTCTTGTATCGTTTTCTTGGTTTTTGACCCCCTCCTATCCCCACCAGATTTATAAGCAGATTTAATTTTTTTCAGGCAAGACCATTATGTTCTATCAACTCAGTCTCTCACCATGTCGCCCAGGGTGGGCTCCAGGGTGAGCTAACGTGGCTGTTCAGTGTGCTGGCACCAAGGACCTAGCTCTTTCCATCGCTCTACCCTTACATCATTGATGTTGGCTTTATCCTCAGGCCACTGGCAACGTGGTCGTAGCAGTGGTAGGATAAACATCCTGAAATGACCATGACTAGAGGAAAGAGAGAGAGGGGCTTAGGCACGAGGAACAATTTTCCGGGAGCTCCACCACCGTCTCACCTCTCATTTTCTTGCTCCAAATTGGATCGCATGTCTAAACACGGGCGAACTCTTGCCAAAGACGAAGTAGCCTCATCGCGAGCTGGGGTCCATTCCCCCTGAGGCGAATGAGAGGAGAACATCTGAATGACCTTGGGGTGCCTAGAGGGAGCTCTTGGGAAGTCCTGGGGGCGGAACAGGCTCTCATCGGACTTCTGGCCTTCCAAACCACCAGCCGCTCCTCATGAGAGAGTTGAAGTGTTCTACTCCCGGAAAGAGTGACAGTCGCAGAAACCCACAGGGACATTCTACTCTGCCCAACAGGGTCACTCGGAGTCGGAAACAACTCAGCGGCAGTGAGTGATAAACAGCTCTGGTGATGTGGTGAATTACATACACCGGGCTGCCAATCACAAGTCAGCATTGTGCACCTGCCACGAGTTGCTCAGGAGAAGAACGAGACTGTCTGCTCCTGCAGAGATGTGACAAGTCTTAGGAACCCAACACGCAGTTCTAGTCTGTCCAGCGGGGCCCCGCTGAGTCGAAATCCACTAGATGGCAGTGGGTTTGGCAGAAGGAAGGAAGGAGCCTGGGAGCCCGAGAGCCGACCTGCAGAATCCATCACTGATTTTGGCAGCTTATTGAAGTCTTTGGTTCATTTTCAGGTGTGGCTACAGGGCGAGCCCAGGGTCTCGTCAATAGCCGCACGTGCCTGGGAAAAGTGGACAATGAAAGGAAAAGGCAGGCAGAAGACTCGAAGCAGCTGGATCGTGACGGTGACAAAGAAGATGGAGTAGCCGGAGGACTGCCAGACGCGCAAGCCAAGCCAGTGTCAGCAGAAAGACCACCAGAAGGCTCTCTGGAAGGGAGCACAGAGCCATTTCAGCGGGCTGACCCTGGCCTTCGCTCAGGAAAGATCACTCATTCGAAAAGGAAATCAGGTGCAGGGAAGCAGGTCAGTGAAAACCAGGAGCGCCCTCGAGGAGATGGGCCGTTACAACTGCCGCAGCAACAAACGCAGACTGGCCACAGACGGCGGAGACGGCGCAGGGCCGGCCATGCGCTCTTCTCTTCTCTGTGGGGCACTGTGGGTGGGGGCTGCCTGGATGACAACTCACGACGACCAAGTTGGGGGGTTCCTGTGCTTGCTGTGTTCTCTCTGTAGCTGCTAGCCTCCCTTCTGGTACCAGCCCTCACATGCTGATGGAACACAGTTTAAAAAGACCATGCTGGGGTTACCTTTCCTGGCGGCGAGTGACACTGTAGAGGAGAGGACAGCATCCGAGTAAAATGATTTTCATAAACAGGACACATGTATACTATAGGCAAACATTGTGTAATTAAACCAAGCTCCCAGTTTTGTGACTGGAGGATATGGGAAGCCTGAAGTCCTGAAGTTGTGAATCACAGCCTCCCAGGGCTGATGGACAGTGGTGTGGGTGGAATTGGAATAGGCATCGATGAGGAAATCCATAGGTCGGGGAAATCCCCCCAAGTTCCTTGGCCTGAATTCCCTTCCCTTAGTCCTCCTGGTATGATTCTTAGAAAGTCTCACAGAACCATGGCGGACAGAGCAAGCGCTCAGTAGATGTGACAACCTTATTGGTTTGGGGGAAGTTGTGTCTTTCTTGCTCACAGTATCTCCATCCTTGTTGGGAAGATCCACTGGGGAACCATCGGACCTCACCCTGCACCCCAGACTTCACGCACAGGGAAGGTATTACTGAATCTCCCCGGTGAGCTCAAAAGAAGCATCTTAGTTTCTTCGCTCTGGCATAACAAAGTAATGTGTTTTCTTACAGTTCTGGAGGCTGGAGGTCCAAACCAGGGTATCAGTCTTGTTGCTTCCTGCCGAGGCCCGTGGGAGGAGAATTGTACCTCTCTCCTCGTTGCTGTGGGCAACCACTGGTGTGCCTTCGCTGCTACGGATGGATGGATGCCTCTGCCGTCAGGTGGTGGCCATCTCCCTCTCCCCACCCCCTGTGAGTCTGTTCCCTTATCTGTGCTCCCCCTTCATAAAATACCACTCAGAAAGAATTAGAGTTAGGACCCTCCTACTCCCCAAAACCAAACTCCCCCAAACCACTGAGTTGATGCCAACTCAGCGCGATCCTATAGAACAGGATGGAACAGCCCCCGTGAATATCTGAGACTGCAACTCTTTATGAGAGTAGAAAGCCCCATCTTTTCCCCACAGAGTGCCTGGTGGTTTCGAACTGCTGACCTTACGGTGAGCGGCCTAACTCATAACCATTATGCCACCTGGACTTCTCCACTCTACCCTAGCATGACTTAATCCAAACAAGATACAGGCACATCCACAGATACAGGTGTTAGGACTTCAACGTACTGTTTTGGGGACACACAGTCAGTCTGCAATAGGAAGCCCGAGTGTGCGTGTACTCCAGGCTCTTCCTCTCCTCTTTCAGAGCCTGTTCTCCGACTCTCCAGTTGTCGGGTTTCCAGGGGCCCGCGGCCTCTGCCAGAAAGCCCTGTAGCAGCCGACTGACATTTGCGGTTAGCTGGATGAACTCCGTTTAATTCTGGGCTCAGAACTGGAAACCCATTGACCTGCCATTATAAAGACTTCTTCTCAGATATCAAGTCCTGGAGCATGTGCACAGGTACAGATAAGGGACAAGGGCTCCCGACACACGAATCCAGGAACAGGAATGGGAGTAGCGAGATCAGGAGAGCCTGGGGAAGATGGGGAGAGGAGGGGAGGAAGGGGAAACAATTGCAACGATCAACACAAAGCCACAGAAACCATGGGGGAAGGGAGACAACGGTCGGTGTAAGATCTGAAAAGAATAACAATTTATCAAGGGGTCATGAGGGTGGGAGGGCAGAGCAAGGAAAAAAGAGGAGCTGATACCAGGGACTCAAATAGGAAATGACTTGAAAATGATGATGGCAACATAGGTACAAATATGCTTGATACAATTGATCCCTGTAAGAGCTGCAAGCACCATCAATAAAATGATTTATTTATTTTTAAAAACAGAGTATGGCCTAGACAACGTTGTGGGACAGTTCTACTCTGTCACTTGCTGTCGCTGGTCGGGTCCAGTCCATAGCGACCCTGTACAAGCAGAAGGAAACACTGCCCGGTCCTGCGTTCTCCTCACAATGGTTCCTGTGCCTGAGCCCACAGTGGCAGCCCCTGTGTCCACCCATCTCCTCTATTTTGCTGCCCCTCCACTTGACCGAGCCCGAGGGCCCGACGGCACCAACAAGCACACGTTTCTGAGAATGCCAGGTTTGTTTCAATTGTTTGGCTTGTGAGTGTTGAGGAACACAAATAACTCTTAAGGAAGAACACAGACACCTTTATCATTCCCAAGAGACATGATTGACCATGGGAGGTGCCTTGCTCCTTGATGACCTCTTGCCCTGTTCCACATGTGAGTATGCAGAATTCATGCATGCGTGGTACCATGTAACTTGTATGTGCACATTTTTATATGTAGCACTGTATTAGGGAGCATTGTCTGGCAGCATAAAATAGTCGCTAAATCATGATTCTTTGGTGTAGTATTCCTTTCAGCAAATATACTATAATTTCTTTAAAGGGTTCAAACGTATTTGAGGTTGTTATGTTGATTTTGACAGGACGGAGCAGAACTTCCCCCTGGGGTTTCCCAGGCTGGGATTCTCGGGAGCACATCACGGGGACCTTTCTCCCTGCCGCAGCTGGTGGGTCCCTCTGCTGCCGATCCCTCAGTCAGCAGACTCTCCACCAGGCCTCTTTGAGAATTTTCAGCTTTTCCCTTTTGATCCATTTTAAAATTTGTCCTAATTTTTATTCTTTTCTGATTTCTTGTGCTTTATTTTGTTCTTCTGGTTGCTGTTTGGTATGCTTTCCCTAACATGAAATCCAGGCTAGGTAAATTGATAGAGACCGTCATTCACTGAGTAGTTTCTTACGTCTAGGGCAGGGAACGTTGGGAGGCAATGGAGGGCTAATAATGAGTCCAGGAATGAAGACAATGTTTTCAAATGGATTGTGGTGAGCATTGTGAAACTCTTTTCGATAGATTCAAATCATCGAGTTGTTTGGTGTGTAAACTATAGGTCAATAAAATGATCAAAATAAACAAATGCATTTGCGA
Source organism: Tenrec ecaudatus (assembly GCF_050624435.1). Lineage (NCBI taxonomy): Eukaryota > Metazoa > Chordata > Mammalia > Afrosoricida > Tenrecidae > Tenrec > Tenrec ecaudatus. Next base: position 183,519,694 of record NC_134532.1, read on the forward strand.
AGATCTCTCTTCAGTCTGACGTAGTTTGTAGGCTGGCAGATGATACAGGGTGTGGTAATTACATAATCTGGTGTCAATTTGAGAGGATTATGAGTGAAGGGGGTGGAGTCTGGCCTGTCAATCAAGATCTAACCTATGAGGCCTCTGTGTGGGCATGGCCTTCTCCTGAGAAGTCTGGGGATTCCTGATTTTCCTCCTTGGAGGTGGGAGAGACTCTCTCTCTCTCTCTCTCTGCTCACTCATTGGGAGACATTGCATCTGACAAGACACATGGAACTGTGCTAGTGCTCTGAGCTGGAGAAGCCACATGGACCTACCCTGATGCAACCAGACCTCTGAAGTAGCCACATAGAGACCCCTGCCAGCACTGAGATGTTTACAACGCTATTGGATCCAAAGACTTTCTACCCACTGGCCTGTGATCGTCCTGCATTCGACATCATTGAATGTGTTTTGTGAGTCTGAAGAGGACTTTATAGATTGGTATCAGACATATGAGCTAATATCAGACTTATGAGCTTGGACTGGACTGGGTTGGGATGCTTTCTTAATGTACAATTACCCTTTAGATAAAACTCTCTTATACACATATGAGTTTCTACAGATTTGTTCTCTAGTCTACCCGGCCTAACACTCAGGGGAGCATGCCACTGGAACAAAGTCAATGATATTGGGGGGCCGGCCTCACCTGTACTCCTTTCTGTGGAAGCTACTGCAGACAGCACTCTCTGCCTGGGCTGATGTGCTTTATACCATTGGCCTGCTTCCCTGGCTGTGAAGCCTGACCCAAAGGCAGCTGATTAGGATGTTCAGTGGCCAGTGAGGCAGGCCGGTGCAGGACTATCAAACAAAGGTTCCATGAGATCAATTGGGCGAGCAGGCCCAAAGGTGCAGCAGAAATGAGCTGAGAAAATTCCAAACGCCATATCTCCATAGCAGTGGCAGCTGTGACGGCCCGGGGCCAGGGAGTAGAGAGAAAACATGATGCGGGAAGGGCTTGGCAGGAGGGACAGACTGGTGCAACAGGGACAGAGGGAGCAGTAGACTGCCTGCTTCAGAAGCCAGGTCAAGCAAAGCAGGTGACGGCAGCGATGCTGTGTCCTGGATGACACTTCCGACACTTGTGGGCCCTGCCAGGCAGCTACTGAAACTGCTTCCTGTTCATTCTCACTTCTTCATGTATCCTCACGATGAACTAGAACATGGCTCTCTTCCTGGCACCCAGGAAGCGCGTAATCAACACCAGGTAATACTCGCACCTCTACTGAGGCCCCGAGTGGCATGGTGGTTTGTCATTTTTATTGTCTCCATGACTAGAGGCCTGAAAGTCACGGGCTGTGCTTGATTCCTTTTGATATTCTTAGCACCTGGACCGTGCATATAACACACAGTAGGGACTTATTAATAATTGGATGAATGGAGAGGAACACATTTGTATAATGTGGTTCCGACAAGCACGGGGATTTAAAGAGAGAGCGGTTCTCCACAGGAGCTAAGTTTCGCTTTGTTTTACTCTTGTTGTGCCTGTCTGTTTGCTATCAGTTAACAGTGTAAGGCCCTTTGAGACTCCCTGGTTGGAGCCAACAGTTAATGTGCTTGACGGCTAATTGAAAGATGGGGAGGTCAAGTTCACCCATGAACTCCTTGAAAGGAAAGTCTGGCAATTGACTTCTGAAAATCAGCCCTGGAAACCCCGAAGAGCATACTTCAACTCTGACGCACATGGCGTGACCATGATTGACGCTGACTCGATGGCAACTGGCTAGGTAAGACTTTTCTTTAATCGCAACATTTATTTTTAAAATAATGGGCAGGCAAAAACTCCCCTGGAATTTTGTGGAGGAGGGTGGAGTGGAGACCCAAAGCCATCCCCTTACAGAAGGGTCACAAGGAAGAGACGAGCCAGTCAGGGTGCAGTATAGCATTGTTGAAGCATACAACTTTCTTCTAGTTCTTTAATGCTTCCCCACCCCCACTATCTTGACCCCCAATTCTGCCTTATCAATCCGGCTAGACCAGAGCATGTACACTGGTGCAGATAAGAGCTGGAAACAGAGGGAATCCAGGACAGATAAACCCCAGGACCAATAATGAGAGTAGCAATACCAGGAGGGTAAAGGGGAAGGTCCGGGAAGAAAGGAGAAACGGATCACAATGATCTACATATAACCCCCCCCAGAGGGATGGACAACAGAAAAGTAGTGAATGGAGACAGCGGTCAGTGTAAGACATGAAAAAAATATTTTAAATAAATTATCAAGGGTTCATGAAGGAGGGAGGGTAGGGAAGGGGGGAAATGAGCTGATATCAAGGGGCTCAGGTAGAAAGAAAATGTTTCAAAAGTGATGATGGCAGCCTATATACCAATGTGCTTGACACAATGGGATGTATGTATGGATTGCGATAAGAGCTCGGAGTCCCCAATAAAATGATTTTTAAAATATTTTTAATTCCCCTCATTAAGCAGTTGTTGAGTCCAGCCTCAGGTCAGACAGCATACTGAGCATTACAGTGAGAGAGTGCGCAATAGGACAGATGTGGGCCCCTCGGGGGATGGGATAATTAGTTTATTTGTGCTCACATGGCACCTGTAACAAGATATGGGTGGAGTTTAGCCTGTCCATCAGGTTGTAGCTTGATGGCCTCCTTTGGAGGTGTGACCCAGCGAAATGACTCTCTGGAGGCTGCCCCCCCCCTCTCTCTCTGCCTTCACCGTCCTGTTGATGAGCCATGCTGAGGCCTGCTAGATCCCTGTGATGCGACCACTGCCATTGGATCCACACAACTCTGCCCCCACCGGCCTGTGACCTTCCTGCCTTCTGCATCATTGCATGTAGCTGCGTGAGTCTGAAAAGGGACCGAGGGACTGTTGGACTTGATCTGGACCCGTCTGGGATGCTTGCTTGCTGACTTCTTGATGTGCGTGTCACTGGATTTGTTTCTTTAGTGAACCTGGCCGAACACACAGGGCTTTCAAGGAGCCCTGGTAGAGGGGTCAAGCCCTTGGCTGCTAAGGGAAAGGCTGGCAGTTGGGACCCGTCAGTCACTCGGTGGGAGAAAGGTATGGCAGTCTTTCTGCCATGATCACAGTCTTGGAGTCCTTTGGGCTGTTCTGTAAGAATCGAGTTGATGGCTGTGGGTTTGGTTGTGTTTCCGGTAGGAGGCTTTCGTGCTAGGAGAGGAGGCGTGCAGTCTGCACCGAGGACAAGAAGACAATCCAGAAGGAGGGAGCCCTGTCGTCAGAGCCTAGCAGCTGCTCTGCGGGAGAACCATGAACCCTTCTGTTCCCACCAAGATTTTTAGCCTCGGAAACGCACGGGGGCAGTTCTCCAGGGTCAGAATGAGTTGGAATGGACTCAGTGGCAGCGAGTTTGGTTTGTGGCACTCTGGTGGTGCTGTGGGGTAAGCACTGGGCTGTGGACTCTGAGGTCAGTGGTTTAAACCCATCAGCCACACCACAGGAAAAAGATGAGGTCGTTTGCTCCCACAGTCTCAGAAGCCCTGTAGAGGGTTGCTATGAGTCAGAATTGACTCGATGGCAGTGGTCTTTCTTCTTCTTCCTCTTCCTCTTTCTCTTCTTCTTCCTCCACCTTCACCTCCTCCTCCTCCTCCTCTACCACCACCACCACCACCACCACCACCACCACCACCACCTCCACCATTATTGGTAGGTCTGTGGTGTGAGCCCACCAGCCAGGCTGTGGGAGTAAGGACCAGGTGGTCTTCTCCCATAAAGACGGTAGCCCTGACAACTCGATGGGCACTTATCCCCTGTTCTATGGAGTCGCCATGTGTCAGATTCAACTCAACCATGGACAACAACCTTAAGGACATCCCCAATTTGCGATTTTCATCCTAGTCACAAAGGAGTATATTGTTGCTCTTCTCATCCCGGTTTCTTTGTTTCGGGTAACATCACCTCCATTTTTCTCTGAGGCTGCGCCCCCACCCCCCTGCCAACACCCAGTGTTTCACCATCCAAGGACCCACCATGGACATTTGGTGTGCCCCTTGCCCTGACCACAGTGACAGGTTCAGAGGTGAGTGTGTGAGCCAAGCCAGTGAGCTACGGTGGTGGGGCTGTGTTGGATCCTGTGAGAGAGACGATTGCTCTTTGTAGAGATGATCATAAGCGCGGAGCTGCTGGGGACCAGTACGGGGTAGAAGCCCATCTTCAGAACAAAGCACTCAACCTAGGGAGCATAATGCTGAGCTGAAGAATGGACAGAAGGCTTGGATGGCATCCACGCAGCGCCTCAGTCCGGGTCTTCTCGCTTCCCAGAACCATCCTTAGATACATCAATAGGAATACTCCACCCACCTTTTTTTTTTTCCTTTCTTTTCAGCCCGAGTCACTGTGAATTGGTTTCCTGACACTTGAAGCTGGGAAAAAACAAAACAAACCAACCCTCACTTGTACGCAAACAAGCCTATTCTCACTGGTTGATTGAAGAACCCACTGCCACTAGGTTGTGGAATCCATTCTTCTCTTGGCGATGGTGCGCGCCAGGGGAGACCTGTGCCTGAAGGAGAGTGCCAGGCTTCTCTTTGGAGGCACCTCTGGGTGAACCTGAATTGACAAGCTCAAGTTAGCAACTGAGTGTGCAAACCGTTTCCCCTGCCAAGGCTGATAGAAGAAGGGAATGTAATAAAGACCAACGAGATCTGAGGACATTTGTGTGACTACAGCACCACTTCTTTTTGTCATGCACATTGGGGTTCTGTGGAAGGGTTCATTGGGGGAAAATACATTTGAAATGTGAATATAATTATAGATACACATACAAATAAAATATTAGGAAATGTTTACAGTCCCGAGAACTGCAAAACAAGGTCAAGAGTGCAGCAAATCATGGAAGGCCATTTGCAGTCTGTCCTGGCCAAACTTTATGCCCTCAGCCTTGTGCTTCCCCAAGAGCAAGTACTAGTTCTCGCTTCGAGCGCCTGTGACCCTCGGCTCTTCTGAGGTTCCATTGGGTCTTTCCTTGACCTTTTTCTAGAAGTGTGTGCATGTGTCACTTTTAAAATGTCCAGCTAGTTATCACCTCCTGTGTCAAGGCTTCCAGAATGTTCCTACTTCAAATTAACTTCTTTTCCTTCTGCGTAGTCCTTATCTCGGTCACACCTGTATTATGGTGAAGAAACAAAACCAAACTCCAAAGTACTGACCTAGGGTAGGCTGTGACTCATAGCCGCTCGATAGCTCTACAGAGGAGTCCTTACGCTGTCCTCTGGGGGTCACTGTGAGTCCGAATGGACATCATGACAGTGAGTTTGGTTTGAATTCCAGAGTGGAACTTCTCTCTAGGGTTTCAGAGGCTATAAATCTTTAGGGATGCACATTGCCTCATCTTTCTACTGCAGAGCAACTAGGGGTTTGAACTGCTGATCTTGTAGTTCGCAGGCCAAGCTTAACCCACTGTGTCACCACAGCTGCTTTGTTATCCCTAAAGGGTCTATAGTCTCATTAGTCCAACGTTGCTCATGGGCAAAGTCTGAATCTTATTCATCCGTGTATAACTTCCTGGCTCGTGGCAGATACTCAGATGAAACGTCAAGGCCATGGCTTGGGGTTGCTTTCCCTCTTGTTTCCTCTCCCAGGTGCCACAGGCCCTTCTCATCCAGGGTGTAAAGGAAGCTGTACACACTTAGTAATAATTTAGTCAGCATTCAGTCACCAAATATCCTGAAGAACCCAGGTCCCACCCAGTCAGAGCTTCAGTACAAGGACTGAGTATCAGCCCTCTCTATTGACCCCAGTGGAAACTCCTTGGTTTTAATGGGGCCTCCGGCAAAAGATGGACACACCCAGATGATAGGGGCCCCAAGGTCACTTGTGCTGTGGCAGTTCCGATGCTTTATCCATTGGTACTTCAGTGTGGTGGTTTGAGACCTTCTTTTCTCTGCTGACCTTCATGTAGCCCCAGAGTGGGAGCTGCGTACACAAGTTTACAAGCATTACAAAACACAGTAAGCTGCCAGTAGGCTGGCTTTGTATCCAGCCACCCTGGGTGTGGCACCTCCTTTGAGGCTCCCTCATGCCTGGTGTCACCTTCCTTGGGTTAATTGACTTGCGTGCTTGGGGCCATCTGACCCCATAGTGACTTCCCATATTTCTCTTCTTGAATACCTAATGATAGATATTATACCGACAAGTATTAACCACTCCCAATTTCAGTTCGACTAGTTGGACGACAACACGAAATGATGCTCTGACTGGGCCTTCTCCTTTTCCTGCTGGACGTCCTACAGGATCATGATCCAGCTGTTTGGAAGGGAGGTTCCTGTGGGTGCTTCCCCCTGTGCCAGTGCTAAGAATGCCCCATCCTAGAGAATGGCTCTCTGACAGAGTTCAGCCTTTTAGCTGGTGGGTGATGAGTCGCGATGGCCCAATCCCTGCTGAATAAATAACTGGGAATGTTTTCATTGTGACCACAGCCATGCGGACGGGACAAAGATAAGATGCCAATGTGTGGGGGTGCCCTGCGGCCAATCCAGGGCTATCAAGTCTGAATTCCTCTGTCTGAGACTGAATCCTTCTGGGCTGCTAGTGGGATTAGCCGGGGAGGTTATTTCTCTTCCCTTGGGCAGACACTCTGTGGGATGAATGACAGGGCTTGCTGCTCGCAGAAAGATCCATAGCCTTAGAAACACACAGGGCCATTCTAGCCTGTCCTCTGGGGTCCCTAAGAGTCGACATTGACCCGCTGGAAGTGAGTGAGCAGTTGGGGCTAAGGAATCATTGCAGCCTCAACATCCATCCCAGAGGGTTGAGCATTTTCCTTCTGTGCTTGGAGTGGATGTGCCTCTTTTAGTGATGAATGCCTGAAATATTTGGGTGCCCCCTTCCTGTTCTAGGCACTTTGTCATTGTCTCCCCAAACATGTAGACTTATGTATGCTTAAAAAACAAAACTACGAACCCTGGTCATAAAGGACAATGCCCTGTCTCAGGTTGGAGGCTGCCGGACCCCTCAACTATGTACAGCCTCACAAACTGCAGGTCAGGTCCCTGTCAGCTGAAACTGAGTTGACAGCGCTGGGTTGTTTGGTTTTCTCCCTGTTCTCGAGTTGATTGCAGCTCCTCGTGGGTTCTGCATTGGGCTGCGGACAGCAAGGTCAGCAGTTCGAAACCACAGGAGAAAGATGAGCACTACAGTCTGGGAAACCCACAAGGGCAGTCTTACCCTGTCCTATAAGGTTACTATGAGAGGTGTTTGGTTTTAGGATCCCTGAAATCAGGGGTATCACGCTCAGGGGCAGCGTGGCGCCAAGGAAAGAGCTGGAGCTTTGGGCTTGGGTTCCCCGCCTGGCACTGTCTCCTGAGGCAGTCAGGGATTCTTAGGCGGCTCAGAGAGAAAAGACGTGTGTCCAAGTACCACATTTCTAGTAGTGTGACATTGTACCATGGGCACATTTTAAAGGCAGGCCTGTGTAGAGCAGGTTATTCTTGAGCCTCTGGTAATTATACCTACCAAACAAGGGCAAAAAAAGAAATGCTACTCTCCCTGAGATTCTGCAGTTTGTGCAAGAGAAGGCGGTGGCGGGCAGCTCCTTCTTGGCACGCAGGCGTCCTCTGGACGCATTTTGATCTGGAGACGGGTGGACATGTTCCTGCGTCCTCAAGGGACTGAGGGTTTAGGGCGCACTGAGAGTACCAGCCACTCGTTCCTGCAGAGATTTGAAACAAGGGGCTTATTGGCCACCACGCTCAAAAGGCCTGGGACAGAGTGACAGAGAAAGAGGAAGTCGAGAGATTTGGGAGTTGGAAGGAGTTGAGGGTTCTCTGTATCTGCCTGGCAGCGTCAAAGCTCCTCAGTCCGGGGACATAATGGTGGCCTTTGTTCACTGGAAGGTGGCCGGGGCCTTCGGTTTTCAAGTTTCTGCCTGCTCCAGGGAAGCTGGCGGAGAGCTGCAGATGGGAGATTCCCTCGAATCCATCTATTTGCAGTGCCGCGAGACAGATACAGCCCAGTGAATTGAAGACTTACATGTATACATATTTGAAAAAATGTATCCAAATATGTATCTATATATACTTTAAAATATAGACTCAGTCAACTCACTGCTGACGAGGCGACGCTGACTCCTAACAAGCAACCTCCTGTGGGTTTCCGAGACTGTAACTGTCACTGGAAGAGAAAGCTTGCTCTTTCTCCCTTGGAGCTGCTTGGTGGTTTCGAACTGTCAACCATGCAGATCGCAGACTAATGAGTAACCACTAAACCACTAGGGTGTATATATACTTAAAGGCCTAATTCATTGGCATAAAAGAGTGAAGGGAAGATGTAGACATGTCGTATACATGTATGCTGTATTGAAGTTTAACACACCCCTCACAAGCGTTCTAACTTGGTATGAAAGCCACACTGGGAGGTCTTTAGTGCCACGGCCCTAGCAAAGTACATTAAAAACATCACTCTTCTAGCTTCCTCTCCCCCTCCTCATTGCCATGAAAGGTCAGGGAGAGTGAAATAAGCTTTTAAAAAATTTTTGATTTTTCATGCTGTCAGCATTTAAAAATTCTAGTAGCTCCTTTTGTAGGATTCCTTATTACTTAGAAGTGATCTGCCTTAGCTGGATCACCAGCTCCACCTTTTATTAACAAGTCTTCCGACCTCACAGGGGAGAGCTGGATGGCGTAAATGGTCGGCACTTGCTTGCTCATCTTGAGCCTAGCAGTTCAAATTTACCCAGTAGCGCGGCGGAAGAAAGCCTGGGGCATCCACTCCTGTAAAGAGGACGGCGGAGAAAACGGCCTGGCGCTGGAGTTCTCCGGAACACTTGGGGTTGCCCTGTGTGGGGACGTACTCAACAGCAAGGTGTGGATAGAGGGCTTCTTGGTAACATGCTTTCTTGTACGAGGGCCTTGTTTGGAGGGATAGGTGCGGAGCTCCGTGGCACTGTAGGCAATGAAGCACCGCGTCAGGGAAGCAGTCTCCAGGGGCCGCTGCTTTGTTTGGGGAGGACTTGGAGGCAGGAGTCACTCGTTCCTCGTGTGCACCTCGCTGCTCTCGCCCTTTGCCACTGAGTCGGGTCCAAAGCACGGAAACCTTGTGTGTGCCGAGTGCCACTACTCCGTAGGGTTTCCAAGGAAGCAGATCGCCAGGCCTTTCTTCCGAGGCACCTCTGAGTGGGGTCAGCCTGCCAGCCTTGTGGCTGGTGAAAACCCTGAGGCTCAACGCGAGAGAGAACCGTGTCTCGAATCCACTCTTTAGCGAGCTACAAGAGTCGCCGTCAGAGCCAGATGGTCTGCCTTTCGACCACACAGCTTCCCTGAACTGTTAATAAATTGTGCACTTCTCCTTCTATTTCTCGTGCATTTGCAGGGGCTGAGTTAAGCACAATGTGTTGGTTGGCGAGGATGATCGAAAGTACCACGGACTGCTAACAGGGCGCACAGATCCGTCTTGGAAGACGTACGGCCGGAGGGCTCACTCCATACGGTACTTTGTCTTACATGCTTAGAATATGTGGCCCAGAGAGACCGGTCCCTGGAGAAGCACAGCGTGGGTAGCAGAGGGGCAGGGAAAGAGAGGCAGGCCCTCCAGGAGATGGATTGGCACCGTGGCTGTGACAATGGGCTCAGGCAATCACGAGGGTGGTGCAGGCCCAGGCAGTGTGTGGTTCTGTTGTGTGTAGGGTTGCTATGGGTCGGAACCGACTGGAGCACCTAACAACCACCATTGGTTGGAGGGAGAAAGGGCAGGCTTTCTGCTCTCAAGAAGATGGGCACCCTTGATGAAAACCCACTAGGGGACTTCTACTCTCCTGCAGGATCACTATGAGTCGGAATGGCAGTTTTTTTGAGTATTGGTTGCTTACACCTTCTTGCAATATGTATTAATGCATGTACTCGTGTATAAGCTGACCTACCTAATTTTACCCAAAAAAAGTGCTGAAAAACGTGGCTTATACACGAGTATCTGTGGTCATTGGCTGAACAGAACAACTGCATATTGCATAAAGTCATGTTTGGCTTTCATGGCCTGATAAAGAACCACACACAGTCGAGTATCCCTCTATCCCCATCTACGAGAGTAGCTATTTTCTTCTTCATGTTGTTTTTTTAAGGTGAGGATGACTGAAGGCAACTGATGCTCAAACTGCCGTTGTGTCGTGCTCAAGAACGCACCGAGATCAGGCTCCTGAGTGATGGGTAACAGGATAGAAAAGCCGCATTACGAAGGATGCAGTCATTCAACAGCAAGCATTTGCACAACCCGAAATTATGATTAATCTCACAGGAGAGCCATCTCCATATCTTTTGTCCACAATGTGGCTATCATTGCTTTTAATCAAAACACTCAGGCCTGAATCATCCCAATAGACCTGAACAGCAGCAACTGTGACCGGGCGGAAAAGCCTAGCAAGAAATCCTTTTGTTTATGTGCCTACTCAAACCTCCGAGTCCAAGAGGAGGAGGTGTCAAGGGCGATGTGCATTGTGGGATGGCACTGACTAAGCAGGAGAAATCGACAATAACATGGAAGGCCCGAGCTGACGGGCTCTGTTCAGGGTGAAGCATTTGTGGTGAACTTTGCTGGTCAAAGGTGCTCTTGGGAGATTTGTTCTGTTTCTGTCTAATTTCTAGGATATTTTCCAACATAGTCCCACAGAATTTTGTAAGGTTCTGCTGTATTTCCCATACTTTTTTTGCTAGTTTTCTGATACTTGTTTGAGATCCAGAGAGGCTAAGCAATTCTTCCATAGTCACATAACAAATTAAGTATAAATGAAAGATTTGGTTTTAGACTGGGGATTCACTGCTAAAATATAACCCACAAACCAATTACCGTGGAGTCAATTCCTACTCACAAACAGCCTACAGGGCAGTAGAACTGCCCCTCTGGGTTCTTGAGACTGTAACTCTCTACAGGAATACAAAACCCTCCTGTTTTGCTCCTGTGGAGAGGCTGGTGGTTTTGAACTGCTGACCTTGTGGTTAGCAACCCAATGAGCAAGCGCTATGCCAGCAGGGCTGCACTGTTAAAGTAGCATGCCTGATCCATCCCCCAAAGCAAAATGGCCATCGAGTCAAATCTGACTCATAGTGACCCCACAGGACAGGGTAGAACTGTCCCTTTGGTTTCTGAGACTTCACATCTTTATAGGAATAGAAAGCCTCCTCTTGACCCCCTTGAGGTATTTGGTGGGTCTGAACCGCCGACTTTGCAGTTAGTTAGCAGCTCAGTGTGTGACCTACTACACACCAAGCTCCTTGATGTGCTATCAGCATGGGTGAAGGAATACATGAAAGAATGAATGGCTGAATGCTTGGATCCGTGCCTCTCATACCTTCTGTTGGTGCTCAAATTTTTTGTCCTTAAATGAAGAAATAGATGAACGAAAGAGCAGCATGCCTCTATTGGGCCTTGGAAATGGAGAAAGAAGTTCTGACACCAAAGCAGAGCTGTCAGTAAAATGCCCCCACTTCTCTTTCAGGAGCCTAATTCAGGGGTGAGGGAGTCAAGGTCTAAAGTCAACCACCAGGTGAAAGTCACCACTACTGAAACCTGCCCTGCACCCCTCAGGACGCCATGCTGGACCCTGGCCAGCTTCTCCCGTCGTTGGACACACACCTGCTTCTTTGTTTGAGCACCAGGTGAAGCAGCTAGCTTAAGTTTGGGGGCCAAGTAGAGGGAAAAATGTGTGTGTGTGTGTGTGTGTGTGTTTAAGCAAAAAACTACACAGTGAGGGGGGTCTGTGAGCCAGGAGCCAGACCCAGAAAAGATCCAACTCTAGGCGTTCATCTCAGGCTCCCGCTGGGGAACCCGCTTATTCAAACCAATGCTCTCCTCCCCTTGTGGACATACAGAGATGCTTACAAGAGTTAGACGCACGCATGATCCAACTCCACCGTTTGCATCTAGTTCACTGGGAAGACTGAAGAAAATAAGAGCGTCACAAGGCGCTCTAGAATCATAGTGCATGAACGGTAGCTATTGTATCGTGTGGAGTTTCTTAGATAAGCATGAGATTGTGGAACTTCTAGAACTAAGGGAGGTGTGCCGTGCGTGCGTGTGCGTGCGTGTGTGTGTGTGAGTGTGCGCGAGTGTGTGTGCGTGTGTGTGCATGCGTGTGTGCGTGCGTGTGTGAGTGTGCGTGTGTGTGTGCGCGCGTGTGTGTGCGTGCGTGAGTGTGTGCGTGTGTGTGTGAGTGTGTGCGTGTGCGTGTGAGTGTACGTGCGTGTGTGCATGTGTGTGTACGTGTGTGTGTGAGTGTGTGTGTGTGTGTGTGAGTGTGTGTGTGTGTGTGAGTGTGCGTGTGTGAGTGTGTGTGAGTGTGTGCGTGAGTGTGTGTGTGTGCGTGCGTGTGCGTGCGTGCGTGAGTGTGCGTGTGCGTGCGTGTGCGTGTGTGTGTGCGTGTGTGTGCGTGTGTGAGTGTGTGTGTGAGTGTGTGAGTGTGTGTGTGCGTGTGTGTGTGAGTGCGTGTGTGTGTGTGAGTGTGTGTGTGTGTGTGTGTGTGTGAGTGCGTGTGTGTGTGTGTATGGTTAATGTACCAGATGGCCGCCAACATATAGGCAGCTTGAATTCACCCAGAGGCACCTCCAAAGAAAGGCCTGGCGATCACACTTCCAGAAAACACCATCAGTCACCCCAGTCCTCTGGACTGCAGTTCTACTGTAATCTGCCAGAGTCACCATGGGTTGGAGTCCATTCAACTGCAGTTGGTAAGAATTTGGTTAATTTCCGGGCAGTGCTGATAATTCTGCACACGCTCCCCCCACCCCCAGCGCCCGCACCAGGCTTTTTGAAAAACAAAACTAGAAAACAGGAAGTTTGGCTATGGATCTGCCTGGGAACAGAACGAACTATCTGAGCCCCGCATTTGCAGACATTTAAATAGACTAGTAGGAAACCCAGCGTTCTCCCTTCACCCTGATGTCTTTTGAAAAAAAAGGAGGTGGGTGGAAGAACTTTGATTAACTCCAGTGCACCAGCGAAGATGACTTGTGATATTTAACCTTCATTATTATTTCTTACAGAACTCCAATGATTTCCTGAATGGTCTACCTGCCGGACTCTTTCTACATCTCTACCCTGGTTCCCCTCTTTCTGTCTCCTCGGCTCTCTAGTCCCAGGCCTCCATCCCCACTCTCGTTCATATTGCAGCCTGGAGTGGGCCCAGAGCAGGGTGTCCTGGAGGCCCTGGTGCGAACTCACTAAGCCTAGTCAACATGAACCCACTCCTGCAGACCTGAGGAAGGAGGCTTTTGGGCAGATCCACCGATCTGATTTCCTAGAGCAATACCTGGGGAATGATTTCTTTGGCTTGGAGAGATGATATTTTAAGTTGTTAATATATTTGCTGATCTTGGGGAGATTGTTGGAACCCTCTAGCATGCACAGGAAGCTTGGGCTCTTAGCCCAGTCGGCAAAGAGTCTAAATATTTGGAGGATGAATACTTGGAAATGCTTTTAAACATTTAAAGCATTTTATTTGTTTTTCCAGTAAGTCTCATTGTTAGTGCCATATGATTCTGCAGCAAGACTCTATCTGCTAAAGACATGAACCCTTTGGACAAGCCCAGGCCCAGGCTCCACCTCAGGCCTTGGTGGCATGCCAGAGGGGCATGTCTGTTGGCCAGTGTCCACACACTCTGAAGTGGGTGATCATTGCAATCGCTCATCTTCCACGCCTGTGTTCTAAAGTCAGGCAAGGGGTCTGACCCCGCAGGGTGTGAAAACCCGGGGAATGGAACACATGCCTGCGTACACTCACACACGCGTGCGCACGTACCCTCCCCCGCCCCCCCACGCACAAAACACTGCTCCAAGCTAGCTTTCTCTCCTTTTATTAATGAAGAAAATGAACAAACAAATGAACAAAATAATTAGCTGCTGTCAAGTTGATTTCGACCTATGGTGTCAAGGGCAGACTTGCTTTCAGTTGGGCCTTCAATAGGTAGGATCTGTCAGTAGTAAATCACTGGGGCTTTCTTTCAAGGAGCCTCTGACTGGATTCAAATCTCTGGCTTTTCAGTTCACAGCTGCACCCTGCTCAGGGGCTTCTCTTTTGTCCAGACCAAACCCACTGCCCTCAAGTTGCTTCTATCCCCCAGCGACCCCCACAGGGAAGGGCAGAGCGACTCCACAAGGTATCTAAGGCGGCAAAACTTTATAGGCGCTGATTGTCACATCATTCTTCCAAAGGGTGACTGGTGGATTTGAACTGTTCACTCTTTGGTTGGTAGCGGAACACTTGTTACACGGTGCTTACAAAACCTTGTGAGAAAGGCAAGTTTGCTACAAAAGCAGCCTGGGCATTTCTAGAACTCAGAAGCAATTCGAAGCAGTTGGGGGATTTCTTTTCACATTCTTTAGAACCACAAATGTACTCTAGGACCTAAATTACACGCGCTCTTTGCCTATCCCAATCAAACTATCTCGATGATTGCCAAATAGCTACCGTGCCTTATGCCATAGAGTCACAGCTCTGGTTGTCTCAATAGCATGGGCGTAAGCGCTGGCTTCATTTCTTAAATTTGAAGTAGAAAAGGGTGGGGCGGGTGGGGCAGGGTGGAGTGAGGCTGGGTGTACACCTGGCGTGGTAATTATCATGCTAAGGTGTCTTAGACAACAATGATAATTGTTGTCTCCATAGAATTGGGGATGCTGTAACAACAGTAAAAATTATATTAAACTGGGCCCGGTGCCCAGGCTATCAGCTTCGAATAAACAAAGTGTAAGAAAAAACATCGCAAGAGGTACTGGCCTGTGAATCAGGAGAACTAAGCAGGCCAGAGAAGTGTCCCCATGAAGGGACAAGGCCTGGGCCTCCCTGAAAAAGCTTTGCCTAACCTAATTAGAATGCCTGATCTAACTGTCCTCTGCTGGGCCCCTGGCTAGGTCCCTTTCCAGGGTCAAGATGCTCACAGTTTCCTTACTGGGGAGTGACAGGACTCGAGTAGATGTCAGCATATATGCATAATTCCCGACCTTCAATCATGGAGGCAGAGACTCTAGTGATGGGCCCGGTAGACAGTGGTATCCCCCGTAGCAATGCTGGATTTCTTCGGTGAGTCAAGAACAGCCTCTGCTGTCAGTGAGGAGGTGACACATCTGTTTCACGGAGACCAGTGATGCCCCCACGCCCTCCCGCACTGGCTGGCTGTCTTAGAGTAGACAAAGTGATACCCTGTGGCTGTTTGGGGAAATTAAGGAAAGCTCTTCCATTTGTGTGCCTATCTCTGTCACACGTGCACATCCATGGCAGTGGAGAAGACACAAATGGCTTCGAGAACACGGGGAAGAAACACAGGCCTATTATTAGGGTTCAAAGCTATAGGCTTCAGCATCTGCTGTAATGTTGAGTCTCTCAGTAACCTGGGCAAAAAGAGGAAACCGGATAAACGGAGTGGCTCGTTTTAGTGGGAGACAAAGTAAATCAGTTTCGCAGAAGAAAAAATAAATATTAAAAAAATTTTTAGCGTACCCCTAAAATTGATTTCCTTTTCACATTTGACTTGCTAGCCAGGAGGAATTAGATTTTTTCAGAATATAGATAACCAAATAAACAGCTAGTCCTCGGTCTGTTGGCGAGGACAGAGCAGAGCTGGTGGACTCAATGGTCGGTTAGAATCAGGTAGCCCTCAGCAGGGCCTTGCGTCTGGCTGATCTGACCTCTCTGAAGAACCAACAGGACCATGGTTTCTATACTTTTCTATTTGCATATCTGTATTTTTTCTAAAAGTTCCACTGTGAACCTGGGTGGCAACTTGTCTTCCTTCTGCCCTGTCTCACAGGGGGTGTGCAGTGGCGTGTTCACAGACCTCCCTATCAGCCAGCTTCCAGCTGAGTTCGCCAAGGGGAAGCTATGCTGGGTGGTTGATGGCCAGGAGGCAGGGAGAAGCCAGGGTATTTCGCCCACTCCTCTGTACCTGGGCGGTGTCTCTGGCAGCTGCTGACTCTCCTCCACGGTTCCAGCTTCCTCTGGATAATCCCAGCCCCTGGGCTTTGAGAGCATCGTCTCCTCCTCTGTCCCTCTAGCCTAGGAGTGGTGGCAACTTCCTGCCGTGGAGAGTCTCCGGATTGCCTCACCGTCCCTTGTCCGGCTTCTCAGATACTTTCGTTTCACTGCCTCTATTTGAAAGCCCCAGAGTAGTTTCTGTATTCCTGATTGGGACCCTGACACCAGGTAACAAAAATAGATTTGAAACGAAAATGAATGGGGAAGTCACGGTGTAAGAAGAGTCTACAGGGCACCTTTCCTGTTATTGCACATCTACCTGCTCCTCGCGTAGTGACCATCTCATTACCTGACATTTTGTACTTAGGACAAGAGTGGAAAACCTGCTCTCTGATGAGGGCTCAGTGATGCCGTACAACTGGGAGCAAGGAACTCGGAGGGGCGGAGCAGGCGTAACACTGGCTCGGATGGTCCGGCGTTAACTTGCCTGGGCTCTGAGCCCCAGCCATTTGACAGTCAATGCAATGCAATGATGGCGTGTTCCTTCCATCTCGTGAGCTAACGTGGTTGTCCTCCATTTTTCTCATCATGCGTATATTCACCTGAGGACCAGTTCTTTGGAACCGAACTCTGCTGATAAGTGAGGCGTGGGTGTCTCTCCTCACCACGCTTGTTTTTTTAATGTGAGAAGGGTCAAAACAATTGAGAGAAATAGGACGGAAGAAGTAACTTGAGAAGCAAACAAACAAACAAGCAAAACAAAGTCGCCCACTGTCATCGAGTTGAGTCTGATGCAAAGCAACCCTAGATTGTAAATCCTTTTTCTCCCATGGATCGCCTGGTGGCTTTGAACCTCTGAGTTTTTCCGGTGAGCAGCCCAATGCCGAAAGCCTGCTACTCTGCAAATGGTGGCCACTCACACAGACCTGGAGCACGCTCGCTGGAAACCACTAGGGCCACCTAACGGCCTTTCTAGGCCCATTCGTGCAAATACATAGCAGCTTCCTCCAGGAGTCCCAGTTCAAGGCTGAGGGACAACGGCCTTCATGGTATTAAAAAACAAAAACATGGGATTGAGTATCAGCCGTCACAGGTTCAATGTCTGGTTTGCGATGGATGTTGTGACTGACTCTACAGCATCCCTTTCACCCCTCCCACACAGCGTAGAGCAGTGGGGGTGCAGGTAGGATGGCTCCAGACCCAGTTTCTGGGTTGTGGCCTTGATTGACATAGTCAGTGGTTCCTGCCTGCGCGTGTACTCCTGGGCTGAGTCAGTCTCTTCATGGCATCCCCTGACCACTGGAAAACAGAAATGAGGACCGCTGATGATTGCGGGGATCTGAGGTGGGGGTGGGGGATTCTTCCTCCCTCTGAATAATGTGACAAGCCCTGAAATTACATTAGCATTTTGCTACTGGGTAGAGTATCTAAAGCATTAAAAAAAAAATCCAAGATCATAAGAAATAAACCAGAGGTGGATTTCATAGCAAACTATAACTGATTCCCACTTCACCTCTCGAGTTTTTCTGTTACTGCCCATCGTCCTCCACCACTCCAGGCTCACTGCCATCCAATTGATGCCAACTCATAGTGACCTGTGTGCTCCCGAGACTGTAACCGTGTAGGAGAGTAGAAAGCCCCATCTTTCTCCCAAGGAGCAGTTGGTGGTTTCAAACTTCCGACCTTGAAGACCACAGCCCACCCACCACCATGCTATTGTACATTTCTTTAATAATTTCGTTTTCTTTGACTTGAGTTTTCTGTTCCTTGCAGCCCCAAATCGTCTAGTAGACACATGGCCATGTCACTTACTAGCTGCGAGTATTTGGGACCATTGATAAAAATGGGACTACAAAGACGATGTTCCGCCTAGAAATTTCGCGTGGATCAAATTCAGTAATAAATGGGCACATGCTCTCCAGTCGCAAGTTTTTACTTGGATCTTTTCTCATCACATACATACTTTATTTCACTGGTTAATACCACAGGATAGCCCTTACAGATACATAATTTAGTTGATCAAGTATGCATTTTCATAATACCTGCTTTATCACTGTATCACGAGTGTTTATCAACATTAATCAGCAATAACCATTATTCCACTCCCAGGTGGCTCTCAATAATTACTTTTTGAAGTCGCAGGAGACCCATGTAAGCTTGAAAGGATTTACCTCCAAACTCAGCCAAGTAGGAACAGACTGAGCCATCCTTTGTGTGACCACTCATAATTCAGGTGTAAAATGTGGTGTTCACTGTCACCTGGAGTAGCACAGGCGAGTGGGCATGTGGCATTCCCCTCACCGTGTGACAGTGTGAGTCCTTCAAAAGGACAGGTCAGCTCTGCCCTTGCATTTTCTTACAGTTGTTGCCTTGAGGTGGTTTGGGAACTTGAGAGAGCGGTTGAGTGGTTTAGGTAAACTCTTTTTAAAGGGCTGTAAAACGAAGAAGCCCCGGGGAGGGGGGGCGGGAATAACACATCATGGTGGTGTAGACTTTTAACAAGTAAATATCTCACTGTAATAACAAAATATTAGAGGTAATTAATTTACTAAGCATCAGTAGATAAGGCCCCTGACAGGCAAGGCAACAAAAATAAGAATTTAATGGAAGTATACTGTCTGTGTGTTTTTCTGCCAATGATTGCCAGCTCTGGGGGCAAGGCTAGGCACAGGACCTTGTGACTGTGGCAGGTCAGGGCACACCGAGAAGGACTGGGGCTGAGAACTTGACCCACCCGAGGAGATGGAGCAAATCCAAGGGGTGCAAGGGTGGCAAGTTCAGCCTTGACTTTTCTCCCCGAGCTCTGTTACTTCGACCTCCCAACCATCTGCATTCCTCTGTGTCGGCCCAGTCAGCCTGCCAAGCCAGGTCCTCCTCATGATTCACCTGGTCCAATCTGCTGGCCCTGTCTCAATATCTCTCATGTCTAGGACTGAAGAGATCTCTGAGAATGATGCTCAGTTGCAACTCAACAACAAAAAAACCATACGAGTTTTGAAAGAGGGGAAAAGCTCTGAATAGATGGGTTTCCGCCCCCCCCCCCACCAAAGAATATAAACACATGGTTACTACTAAGCACATGGACAGATGCTCAACATTATCAGGCAGTCAGAAATGCAAATCCAAAGCACAACGAGATACCCTTTCACACCTACGATAGCGGTGGATTTGAGTTTTACGGGGCGCGTTTGCCCAAACCAAATGAACAAACAAACGTCACACTTCCAAGTCCTGGCCTCAAGTTGCTAAATCAGAAGCTGTTTTCTAGCAGGGGGGGGAGGGGGGGCATGTCACAGGCCTTCGAGAGCAGTGCTTACTGTGTGTCGTGTGTGCGGGCTGCCTCACGCCGCACACTCACCTTGGTTACTATGTGGTGGGTCATTTCACACTGACTGTACTAGCTCAGGGGAAATCTTATTTCTTTGCTCATCATTTACCCTCCACTTCTTTGGCTTCTTTGTCCCATTGGCTCTAGTGGTATTTCTGGCTCTAACTTCTATGTCACCAAATTTTTCGTTCAACATTTGCAGAACTCACAAGGGGATCAAAAAGCAACAGCCTGGTAAATGGAGAGAAGGTGGAAGTTGTCAAAGATTTCATTGTACCTCTTTCCACAGTCAGCACTCTGGTTGGAAGCGGCAGTCACGACATCAAGTGATATGTTGCTGCATTGGCAGACTCCTTGCAAAAGAACTGTTTAAAGTGTTGAAGAGCAACGATGTCACCTGGAGCCCTAAGATGTACCTGCCCAGGTCATGCTATTTCAGTAACCTCGTGGGAAAGCTGGACAAGAACGTGGAGGAGATGAAGAACATCAAATACACCACGTGCTGCCACACCCACACCCAACCCCCCAAAAACCCTGAAGCACGGCCTTTGAGTCAATTCTGACTTAAAACAGCCCAGTCGAATAGAATAGAACCACTCTATAGGGTTTATGAAGCTGTGATTTCCCCCCCAGAAGCATTCTACACAATTCTTCGTCCATAGAGTGACTGGTAAGTCAAGACTGCCAACTGAAAGGCTGGCAGGGCAACGCTTAATGTGCTGCACCACCAGGGCTACATGGACTGCCAGAAGGAAGGAGAGAGTCTTGGAGGAAGTGCAACTAGAATGCTCTGCGGAAGTGAGGATGGTGAGACTTTGTCTGTACGTCTGACATGTGATCAGGAGAGACCGGACCCTGGAGCAGGATCCCACGCGATGGAGAGTGGAAGGTCTGTGGAAAAGAGGAATACGGCCACTAGGGAGAGACGGGCCAGTCAGGGAGCAGCACAGCACCGATGAAGCACACAGCCTTCCTCTAGCTCTTTAATGCTTCCTCTCCCCCGCCCCCTCCACAACCAGGACCCCAATTCTACCTTACAAAGCAGGCTAGACCAGAACATGTACACTGGTACAGATAAGAGCTGGCAACACAGATAATCCGGAACAGATAGCCCCTCAGGGCCAATAAGGGGAGCAGGGATACTAGAAAGGCAGGGTGGGGGAGGAGGAGGAGGAAAAGGGAACCGACCACAATGATCGACGTATGGTCCCCCCCATCCCAGGGAGATGGACAGCAGTAAAGTGGGTGAAATGAGACAGCAATTGGTATAAGACAGGGGAAAAAAAAGAATAATTTATAAAATATCACGGGGGCCTGGGGAAGGGAGGGGGGAGGAAATGAGGAATCGATGCCAGGGGCTCGAGTAGAAAGAAAATGTTTTGAAAAAGATGATGACAACATATGCACAGATGTGTTTGACACAATGGGTCTATGTATGGATTATGATAAAGAGCTGTAAAATTTTTAAAATACAGCCAATAAAATTAAAAAAAATAACAAGGAAAAAAGATGGATGGTCCCAGTGGCGGCGACCCTAAGGGACTCTGGGGACGGTGCAGGCCGGGCAATGTCCTCTTCGGTTGTATCCCTGGCATCTGACACCCACAACCTCCCTGCCCCACACTTTGACTTCAGTAATTATGGCTCATCTCACCGTTCCTCAGAATACTCTTCAGCTGTGTCTATTCTGTGAGCCAGCACACCCCGGGGTGGTTCTGGGGCGCATGCTTGCTGTCCGTGAAGGAGGTTTGGGTGTGATCGCCCCGTCAGTACGCAGCACGCTCAGCCGCTGCTGCTCTGTCGGTGGGGTTTGCGTGCTGCTGAGCACGTTTCAGCCTTGCTTCCAGTCTACGAAAAACTAGGAGGGGAGACCTGGCCGTCTCCTTCCTGCAAACAGCCACCGCAGACCCTCTGGATCAGTTCACTCAGCGCCGGACTGGGCCTGCCTTGCTCACCTTGTTCAGTTGGGCATGGGGTTGACATGAGTCAGGGCTGTCTCAAAGGGCAGCCAGCCATCGCATTGAGATTTTGGGGTTGGCGATTGCATGATTTTTTTTTTTTAAGATATAGAAAGGCTTTCCTTCATAATGACTTTTTCTTGCTTCAGAAATAAGAAGTCATTGACTATTCAATATATCGTGCTTTCCTTCTGTTGCTTTTATTGTGTTTCTTCAGATGGCGGCTCTTCTGTGATTAAGTCTTTCTTTCATCATGTTAGTTTTACGTAAATATCTGGTGGCTCTGGAAGTAGTCCTGGACTACGAGTTGGGCTGCGGACCTCAAGGTCGGCGTTTAAGACCCCCAGCTTCTCCAGGGGAGAATGATAGACTCGCTGCTCCCGGAAGGACTGACAACTGCAGAAACCCCAAAGGGCGGTTCTCGGCCCGGTAGGGCTGCCCCGAGTCCGAATCCAGTGGAGGACAGTGAGCGACCGGGTGACCCGTGCCCTCCTCTTTGTCGTCGATATCAATGCTTCCTCTACATCAGCGGTTCTCAACCTGTGGGCTGCGACCCCTTTGGGGGTCAAACGACCATTTCCCAGCAATCGCCTGATTCATCACAGTAGCAAAATGACAGAGATGAAGTAGCAACAAAAGTAATGTTATGGTTGGGGGTGACCACCACATGAGGAACTGTATGAAAGGGTCACGGCAGTAGGCAGGGAGAACACCACTGCTCTACTCCTGGTCAGCAAACTATGACCCGTTGGGCGAGTCTGTTTTGAAAATATAGTTTTCTGATCACACAGCCATGTTCATTCATTTATGTCATGCATCCTTTTTCGTTTGTATCTTTTTTGTGGCCTCTCTAGTGGCAGAGTTGAGTAGCCCCCAAGCCTAAAACAGTTATTATCTGTCCGTTTACAGGAGTTTACCAAGCCCTGCTCGCGACGTGGGAGGAAGAGGGAGCTTTCTACTCTCATGGACTGGCCGGCTCGGCAACCCAGAGAAGCCGCTCTGCCCTGTCCTAGGGCTGGCTGCTGGGAGTCAAAATCAACTCTGAGGGCAAGGAGTTTGGGTTTTTTGGGGGGAGATATAGATGTGGCCGCCTGGGAACAGGAAAGCTAGCTCCTTAGACCTAGAGGAATGTGTTCGAGAATAGTTTTGGCTCACCGACACTTCAACCAAATTACAAGGTGGGCTCTTCTATATGACAACTGATCCAGTTAATTCACACGTAACTGGCATAAAAGAATAGAAAGCTGGAGGAGCTCGCGTGGATTGAAAGACTTAGTCCAGTACCAGTCAAAGGAAGCGTCCGACTCTTGCTTCCGTCCTATTTAAGTGGCTGCCAGGTGGTCTGGGGTGGCGCAGTCAGTTCTGACGCACGGTCACCCCGGGGCTCCAGAGAAGAACTGCTTCCCAGGGACTTGAAGGAATGTCTGGGCCCAGCTGGAATGTTCCCTGGAACACCTGCATGTGGCTTCCCTGTGTGGTTCCTCAGTGTGGTAGCTGCCTTCTGAGAGGGAGCCGGCCGACATTCCAGGAGAGTCAGGCAGAAGAAATACTCTACTATCGTTCTAATGCATGACACAGGACACGCCCCAAGTCCCCCCAAACTCACTGCCATCGGGGCGATTCAAACACGCAGCCACCCCACAGGACAGAACAGAACTGCCCCTGGGGGGTTCTGATACGATACCTTCTTACAGGCTTAGAAAGCTTCATCTTTCTCCCACAGAACACCCAGTGGGTTCAACTGCCGACCTTGTGGTTCGTGGTTCGAGTACTCAAGGGCTTCAACTCTATCCCTTGAAGCGGGGAGGAACACACTCTCATTGTAGAAGAGGAGGCATGGAAAAAACAGTCGGCCCTACTGGCCATGACCTATGGATAAATTACTGTGCATTTTTGGAGGATGATAACGCATGTCCTCATGGCTATTTCTAAAATAAGCTCTTTATGTGTTAGAGTCACCGCCAAGCATTTGTAAGTGAAAATACAAGAGATTCAAAAATTTCGTGGAAAAAATGGAATGGAAAGATAATGGGGATTTTCTATGAACATTTTGAAGACGCCTCATCCAGTGTATGATCTATAACCCCCCCAAATATATTGGCGTTATAAAAAATAATACTCTAGAAAAAAAAAAGGTGATGGTGGTGTAGACGAAATAAGAATAACATGGAACCAACAAGGTCGATAGGAATGTAGCTAACAGGAATAACAATAGCTGTTAACTCTGGGCAATGGCTACTGACTGGTGTGTGTCTTGAACCGATTCCGACTCTTAGCAGCACTCCCCTCAAATGTCTGAGTAGAAATGTCCCACGGGGTTTCCTAGGCTGTAAGCGTCGGGAGAGTGGGTCTCCGGGTCATTTCTCCGGAGGGGCCGTTTTGGGGGTTAAACCAGGGACCTTTGGGTTAGCAACTGAGGGTTGGGCCGCCAGGATTCCTAAAGAGTGCTGGTTGTTTGCGATAGATAGTCTCCTGAAATGGTGTGGGTTTGACATTTTTCCACGTGAAAGGAAGGAAGGAAGGAAGGAAGGAAAGGGGACGGAAAGGCAGGCAGGCAAGCAGGCAGGAAGAGAAGAAAGACCTGCTTGTTCCTGTTTGTGCTGGCTCCTTCTTTCTACCTCCAGCAGTTGTGGGTGAGCCCGGGCCAGGGTACTGGGTGGGGAGCTGCCAGGAGCACATTCTGCCTTTAGGGGCTCCGAGGGCTTTGGGGGTGTTACCAACACCCTGTGGCACTTTCCTGCCTCTGACACCTCAATGCTTAGACAAGCTGTTCTAGTCTGGGGCAAAGAACCCCACTTCTCAGCCCCAATGGTGGAGGGGAGGGGCCTCCCAGGGTAGCTGGCAAGCGCTGTGTTTCTGTCATTTCTCCCAGGCTGCCCACACACCCTCCAGTGCATGGTCTCACTTACCTGTGTGTTTGTAACACACCAGTCACCACGACTATATTTGCATCTATTCCCTAGAAACTGTGTGTGTGTGTGTGTAGGTGTGTGTGTGTGTGTGTGTGTGTGTGTGAGATGCAGTTTCGTTGGGCAGTTAGCATCTTGCTTTCTCCACTTTAAGAATTCATATGTCCAATCTGATGCTAGGATGCGCTCAACCCTAATGTGACCTGCTTAATAGGATTATTATGGATTTGACTTTACCAAAACAAGAAAGAAAAAAAAAACTAAAGAAAAGAATCAAAAACCAAACCAAAGAAAAATTCCTCTGACGTTTACAGAAGTTGGGTGGAACAGGAAATACTCGTGAGCGCTCAATGGGTGGTTCAGATTTCAAAAAGCCCCAAGCTTTTCATTGCATTCTAATCAAGCCATGGAGGTGCAGTTTTTAAAATTACACAGAATTTACAAACCCATAGCAGAACATTAATATTATTCCTTGGATTAAAAAGTACTGGCAATAATAATTATACATGGGTATATAATCTATCTTACCCGAATGTGCCTAATCAACTTCTGAATATTTACTTTAAAAAAAATGATAAAAGTGGTTGGGGTTTGCATTTCAGATCATCAACTTTGCATTCAGCTGTTTAAGCTGGGGATCAAATTCCCCAATCGTTCAGCCTTCGCCTGTCCCTGATTCCTCTTCTCCCTCTTGCTCCACCTTCCACTTCATTCAGTCAACATCTGCTGACGGCTCTGGCTTTTTGCTGTAGCTTCCCTTTCTGGTCTTCCGGAAGTCTTCGGCAAATTCCAAAGTCTGTTCCCTTTGTTAAGAAAGTTTTTATCTTGGTCTTTTTTTGCCCCTCTTGTAATAGTTGTCTCCTATAATATTTGTCCTTTTGTGATTGCCTAACTTCACTCAGCATAATGTTCTCCAGGTTCACCCACCCCCATGAGGTGCTTTGTGAGTTCCTCATCATTTTTTAGTGATGCATAGGACCCCATTGTGTATACATACCAATATTGTTCCATTTATTCTTCTACTGACAGGGCATTTAAGTTGTCTGAACATTTACATTGAAAATATCTGGAACTTTTTGGTGCTAAGCATATTGATAGTTATATTTGCTTCAATATTTAGTTTTAACAGTGGGTTTCATTTTCTTAGAATAGGTTCTAAAGAATAGAATTATAGGGAAATGATATGATAATTAAAATGACGATATACCAAAGGGTCAAGGCTTGAAAATAAAAATGAGAATGTAAGGTGGGCAGGGATACTAGATGAACAAAATCAAAACAACCAGAACAAAAATAGTGAGAATGTTCAACATTGTGAAGAATGTAACCAAGGTATAGAAACAGATAACAGTGGTTCTCAACCTTCCTAATTTAGCAACCCTTCAATACAGTTCCTCATGTTGTGGTGAGCCCCAATAAAATTATTTCATTGCTACTTCATCACTGTAATTTTGCTACTGTTATGAATTGGGTAACCCCTGTGAATAGGGTCTTTCAACTCCCAAAGGGGTCGCGACCCACAGGTCGAGAATCGTGGGTCTAAGGAGAATCTAAATAACCCTACAAATCATCACCAAAAACACAATAAAATTTTGTTGAAAGCTATTAACATGCACTGCCAAATTGATTGCAAAATAATTTCGATCCACCATAGATTTCCTCCACATACTCAGCAATATAGGAATATTCATTAATTTTTCTGCAATATTAAAATTTAGAATTCATTTTTTCTTTACTAACACGTAAAGCAGAAACTATTATCTCATTCTGTTACTTTTCTAGATGAATCTCAGAATAAACTTATTGAATATAAAAAATAAAAGAGAAAGAAAACCAATAAATTCCCAGTAAGATTTTCAGACATATAGGCACGCACACACACGCACAAACACACAGGTATATGTTTGCCTTCAACCTGATTCTGACTCATGAGAATCCCATGTGTTACAGAGAACTGCTGGAGGATTTTCTTGGCTGTCATTTTTACCAAAGCAGCTTGTTAGGAAGTTGTTTTCTTAGAACCAGTAGATGGGTTTGAACCACCAACATTTCAGCTATTAACTGAGCACGAGCACAGCCCCTTCGTGTCATCTACAACCCACTGCCTTCCAGTCAACTCCAAATCATAGCACTCCTACAGCACAGGGCTAAACTGCCCCACGGAGTTCCAAGACTAAATCTTTATGGGAGTAGAAAGCCTCATCTTTCTCCTACTAAGCTTCTGGTGGTTTTGAACTGTTGACCTAGCTTAAGGGACAACTCATTATGCCGTGGTATTTAACGTTATATAAGGAATACCCGATCACATGATTAAACAACTCAGAAGGAAATTGTTGTCATTCCTCTCAGATGCTGCTGAGTCTGTTCCAACTGATAGCAACTCGTGTTCAACAGAACAAAATACCTACTGGTCCTGCACCAGCCTCAAAGGTGTGATGTCGGAGCCACTTGTTACAGCCACAAGGCCAATCCATTTTCTCGAGGGTCTTCCTCTTTTCCCACCCCTCTACTTTACCAAGCTCGATGTACTTTCCCAGCCGTTGTTGCATCCTGATAGCATGTCGGAAGTATGTGAGACAAGGCCACGCCATCCTTGCTTCTAAGGCGCATGTTGTACTCCTCCCAGGACAGAATTATTTGTTCTTGTGGCAGCCCATAGTACTTTGCACATTTTTCACCAGCACCATCCATAATTCTAGTGCATGGATTCACCCTCAGTTTTCCTTAGTCAATGTTCAACTTGCACCTGCCTATGAGGAGACTGAAAATAGCATGGCTTGGGTCAGGCACACCTTAGTCTTCAAAGTAACAACATTCTTGTTTTTCAGCCCTGTAAAGAAGTCCTATGCGGCAGATTTACCCAAGGAAACGTGTCAGATTTACCCAATGAAACGCGTCTTTTGAGCTCTTGGCTGCTGCATCCCTCACCATCGATTGTGGATCTGAGCAAGAAGAAATCCTTGACAACTTCAACTCTGCATATCATGATGTTACCTATTGTCTAGTTGTGAAGGTTTTGATTTTCTTTACCTTGAGTTGTAATCCACACTGAAGGCTGACGTCCTTGATCTTCAGCAGCAAATGATTCAAGTCCTCCCGACTTCAGCAAGCAACATGGTGTCATTTGCATAGTGCAGGTTGTTAATAAGCCTTCCTCCAATCCTGATACCACGTTCCTCTTCATATAACCCAGTTTCTATGATGGTTTGCTCAGCATACAGGGTGAAAAAATGATCGTGAGAGGATACAACCCTGACACACACACCTGTCTTGATTTTAAATCATGTGATATTAGTGATACTATTCTATAATTTACGTGTTCTGTTGGTACACCTTCCTTTGGAATGGTAACCTCTTCCACCCCAGTTGGCCAAGTAGTTGTCTGAAAAATTCCTTGGCATAGACCAGTGAGTGCTGTCAGTGCTTAATCAACTTATTGAAGCATTTCATGTGGTATTCATCAATTCTGGGATCTTTGTTTTTGGCTTATATCTTTACTGAAGCTTGGACTTCTGCCTTCACTTTTCTTGGTTCTTAATCATATGCTACCTCTTGAAATAGTTGAATGTCCACTAGTTCTTTTTGGCACCGTAACTGTCTAGTCTTTCATTCCTTTTTATTTATTTCTCTTTTTATTATTTACATGGGAGCTCTTACAGATATTGTAACAATTCATATTTTAATTAGATCAAACAAAATTGTACAAGTGCTACCAACATCAATTTCTATACATTTTGTTTCTTCTTGAACTCTTTGATATCAGCTCCCCTTTATCCCCTCCCTCCCTTCCATGTGGCCTTTATTCCTATTCCCCAGGAACTCTCATTATTATATGATATATTATTATTATTTGCCATATCTAACACCATCCAATGTATCCATTCACCTGCAATTCTGTTATTCATTCCCCTTGAATAGGATTATACAATCATCATCAGCCCTTTTCCCATCCCCCCACCCCCAGCTCTTCTCATACCCTCAGGGAATCATTACTCCCATTACTGTTTCTGAAAGGTTATTTATCTTGGCTTTCATGCATTGAACACTCTTAATTATGCAACTGAACATACTCAGGTCTAACAAGATTAATGAGGTTAAACAAAGACCATAACAGTAAGGGGAGGATATATATATATATATATATTATTTTAATTAAAAACCCTGAAAATTAAATAATATCTATTTTATTCACATTTACATAAATGATGAAATGCCACAAAAACTCAAATTATGATGATGCAAGGTAAGGAAAAGGAAGATGTACTGCAGGAGGCAAACCTACAGATACAAGGGGACATTAAAAGTTCATTGAAAAATGGAATTCAGAAGAAATGAAGTCTTTCCACAAACATTTTGGAAACCTATATACACATATCTTCTATTGCCATTGAGTTCTTTAAAACTCATGAAGACCCTTTATAGGGTTTTGAGTCTGTGACTCTCTATGGGAGCATAGAGCCTCATCCTTCAGAGGATGAACTATTGCAGAACTAGAGGATAGTATGTGTTTCATCAGTGCTGTACCACATCCTGGATATAACATCCCTTCCATGTGCCCTTTCCATGAGGGACTGTCCAATTATCTTACAGGTGGGTTTTGGGTCTCCACTTTGTCCTTCATATCAATTTGATTACTTGTTTGTGAACTCTGATACCTGATCCCTCAACACCTCATGATCATACAAGCTGGTGTGCTTCTTCCATGTGGTTTTTGTTGCTTCCCTGCTGTATGACTGCTTGTTTAACTTCAAGCCTTTAAGACCCCAGATGCTATATATATTTTTAATAGTTGACACCATCAGTTTTCTTAACCACATTTGCTTGTGCACCCATTTTGTCTGCAGCACTCCTGTCTGGAAGGTGAGTGTCATACAGGGCCACATTATTAGAACAAATGGTTCTTGTACTGAGGTAAGATTTAAACAGAGGCCCAAAGTCCATCTGTTTCCTTGTTGTATATATACATATCTATATTTATACCTAATATAATTTTTACTTTCTTCTTCTTTCCTTCTGCCCCACTATCATGTTTACCCATCGCTCACCCCTCAGTAATTCATCTCAGATACATTTCAATTGATCAAACATGACCAAGAACCCTCTACCTTCCTCACAGTCAATTTTAGAATCCTCATGCAAGTGAAATTTTGCTTAAGGTCACCCAGCAATGGTTTCAGCAGTATATTCACAGGGAACATCCTGAAGTTCAGGCTGTATTCAGAAGAAGCCATGGCTCAAGGAATATCATGACTGATGTCAGATGGATCTTGACTGAAAGCATAGAATACCAGAAAGATGTTACTTGGGTTTTATTTATTGTTCTTAGACATCTGACTGGGTGGATCATAACAAACTATGGGTATCCTTGAGAAAATTGAGAATTCTAGGACATTTCATTGTACTTCTTTGGAATTTGTACATGTATCTAGAGGCAGTTGTGGGAATGGAGCAAGGGAATAGTGTATGGCTTAAAATCAGGAAAGGTGTGCATTAGAGTTGTATTCTCACACCAAACATATTCAATTTGTATGTTGAACCAATGATCAGAGGAGCTAGATTATGTGAAGAAGAATGTGTCATAAGGATTGGAGGAAGGCTTATTAACAAACAACCGGAAGTATGTAGATGACATAACCTTGCTTGCTAAAAGTGAGGAGGACTTTAGGCCCTTGATGATGAAGATTAAGGGTTATAGTCTTCAGTGTGGAGTACAACCCAGTGTAAAGAAGACCAACATCTTCACAACGTGTCGAAAAGTTAACATCATGATCAATGGAGAAAAGGTTTAAGTTCTCAAGGAGTTCATTTTGATGGGATCCACAATTAGTAATCACGGAAGCTGCAGTCAGGAGTTCAAAAGACGCATTGCACTGGGTAAATCTGCGATGCAAGACCTCTTTAGAGCATGTTTAAGCAAGGATGTTACTTTGAGGCCTAAGGTGTGTCTGACCCAAGCCATGGTATTTTTCCATCGCCTCATATGCATGTGAACATTGAACATTGAATAAAGAAGACCAAGAAGAATGAAAGCATGTGAATTGCAGTACTGGAGAAGAATATTGAAAGGATCGCTAAAGGAGTAACAGACCAGAATACTCCTCAGAGCAGTGGTTCTCAACCTTCCTAATGCCTCGACCCTTTAGTACAGCTCCTCATGTTGTGGTGACCCCTCCCCGCCAACCATAAATGATTTTCGTTGCTACTTCATAACTGTAATTTTGCTAGTTATGAATCGGACGACTCCTGTGAAAGGGTCATTTGACCCCCAAAGGGGTCATGACCCACAGGCTGAGAACCGTTGCCTTAGAGGCAAGGATGGGAAAACTTTGTCTTATATCATTTGGACATGATGTCAGGAGAGAGCACTCACTGGAGAAGGAAATCATGGTTGGTGAAGCAGAGGGGCAGGGAAAAAGAGGCCTTGAACGACATGGATATACACAGAGGCTGTAGCAATGAACTCAGGCATAGGAACGATTGTGAGGATGGCCCAGGACTGGGCAGGGCTTTGTTCTGCTGCTCACACGGTCACTGTGAGTCGGAACTGACTCGATGGCACCGAACAACAGGACTGGCAGGTCTCCCCACATTTAATGACAATATTGTGCTGGGTCTTCTCAAGGCTCCCTTTGGGACTTTTTATTCAGCTCTTTGATTTCATCATTTTTTCCATTTGCCTCAGCTACTCTATGATCTTGAGATGTTCCCATCATTCAGGGGGCATAGACTCAAGGTCATATTTAGCTTTAACCTGAACTTGCATATGAACAATTGATGATCTGTTCCACAGTGTGTTAGTCTGGGTACATTAGAGAAACAAATAAGAGAGAGTTTTATATAAAGGCTAAGTGTGCATTAAGAAAAGATCCCAACCCAATGTTGTCCAAGCCCACAAGTCCAACATTAACCCATATGTCTGACACCAATCCTCCATCTCACAAAATAGACGCAATGATGCCGACTGCAGGAGGAAAGCTGAGCCAGTGAATATGTAAGCATCTCAACACTGGCAGGGGTCTCCACACAGGTGCTCCAGCACCCAGGGCTGCATCGGGGTAGGTCCATGTTGCTTCTCCTCAGGGGTGTCTTGCAGGAAGTAAGCCTTGCCAGCTAAAGCAGGGAACTGGCTAAGGCAGCTGCAACCTGGTCCGACCGTCAGAAAGCCAGAGACCTGAGAACTAGAAAGGTAAGACTCAACCGAGCCATGTATCTCTGCCCCTTAATTAACCCCACATGTGTTTATCGGCCAGGTTGGCACAGTAAACTAACTACCTCACCCAGCCAGCCCCAGGCTCAGTGTTAGCTGCTGAGACTGAGCTTTTCCATCATCTCTTCCCACAAATGCAGTCACTTTATTTCATCATGTACTCCATTTGGAAGTGTCCATGTGTATAGTCACCTTTTGTGTTGTTTCAAAAAGGTATTTGCGATGAAGAAGTCAGTGGTCTCAACAATTCTATCAGGTAATCTCCAGGATTGTTTCCATCAGCAAAGTCATATTCCCAACCACTGTTCTTTACTATTTCCAACTTTCTCATTCCAATCACCAATTATTATCAATGCATCTTGATTGCATGTTTTATCAATTTCAGACTGAAAATGTTAAAATTCCTCAATTTCTGTGCCACTATCTTGGGTGGCTAGTGCATTCATTTGAATAATATTTGTATCAACTGGATACACTTGGATTCAGATAGATATTACCATGTCACAGATTGCATTGTACTTCAAAATAGATCTTGAAATGTTCTGTTTGAAGATCACTGGGACGCTATTTCTATCATTGCTGGCATAGTAAACTACATGATTTTCTGGTTCAAAATTGCCAATACAATTCCAACTTGGCTATTGATCTTTATGTGTTCCATTTCATTTTTGACAATTTTCAAGATATTTCATACATTCCAAGTTCTACTTAGTAGTAGATATTTGCAGCTATTTCTTCTTATTTTGACTCATGTCTCATAAGCTAATGAAGGCCCAGATGGCTTCACTCTGGAAAGTTTTTCTCCATCCACGCCGTCATGGTCAATTCTACTTTGAGGGCCAGCTTTTCATGGTAGAGTCTTCTTAGAAGTACATGGTAGAGTGAAAATGTTCACATCTGCATTAGCTTTCAGTTGCCCTCCCCTTCCTGTCTTAGTCTCGGTTGACTAGAGAAATAAATCCATAGACACTCATATGTTTATAAGAAAGAGCTTTCTATAAAGAGTAATTGTACATTAAGAAAACATCCCAGCCCAGTCAACATCAAGTTCATAAGTCCAATATTAGCCTATATGTCCGATACTTGTCCACAAATCCCTCTTCCGACTCATGCAACACATGCAATGACGCTGAGTGCAGGACGATCACAGGCCGGTGAGTGGATCTTGTGGATCCAGTGGCTATGGAAGCATCTTATCACTGGCATGGGTCTCCATGTGGCTCCTCCAGCTCCAAGGCTCTGGCTGCCATCAGCATAGCTCCTTGTGGTTTGTCAACAGGAATGTCTCTCAGGGAATGTCCATGTCCCGCCTCCAGCGAGCTATTTATCTCCTTAGAGCCTCCAAATGAGGTCATCAAGCTGTGACCTGATTGACAGGCTAGACTCACCTCTTTGCAAGTTGACAGGAGTGTGTCTCTTGTCTGCAAGAGGAATACTGGAGTTCCCAGAATCCTCAGGAGAAGGCCATTCCTACACAGAGGTCTCATTGGCTGTTTCCTGATTGACAGTTTAGACTCCATCCAACACTCTTAAATCCTCAAATTGACACCACATTATGTAACTACCACAGCTGTTAATCAACTTTCCCCCAATAATCTTACTATTGGGTTTTACATAAAGTCCAGTCTTTGGGTTTATGTATCTAGTATTCAACCCTAAGTCTACTTCCATCTACTCAAATGGTTTCTAAGACAGTGCATCTTAATGGGAGCAGGCAGTCTTAATTTTTCCCCAAGGAGAATTTGGGGTGAACCTCTGAATCTGCAGTTAGCAGGACAATGCTCATGCCACAGCATCAGCAGGGGTTCCCTACAGATTGAATGAATTTGGGGAAAGGATACAACCCTGACTCACGCCTTTCCTAATTTTAAACTTAAACTTATACCCCCCCACCCCTACCCCGCACCTACCCCATTCTTTTACAATGACTGTCTTTTATCTGACCATAATGAAATGTTCAAGAATTCCTATTCTTCTCAATGTCATCTCAATGTGCTATGCTCTACACAATCAAATATCTTTGCAAGTCAATAAACCACAAGGTAACATATCTCTGGTATTCTCTGTTTTCAGCCACGATCCATCTGATGTCAGCAATGACATCCCTTGCACCATTACCTCTTCTGGGTCTGGTTAGAGTTTCTGGCAGTGCCTCCCAATGTACTGTTCACTGCAACTGTTTTTGAATTATCTTTAGCAAAATTTTACTTGCATGTGGTGTGAATAAAATTGTTGGATAATTTTCACATTGCATAGGGTTACCTTTCTTTGAAAAGGACACAAATATTAATCTGTTCCAGGAAGAGAGCCAAGTAGTTGTCTCTAAATTGTTGGCATAGACTAGTGCATACTTTCACTGCTTCATCGGTTTGTTGAAACATTTACATTGGTTTTCTATTGAGTTCAGAAGCAGCCCCCCTTTTTCTTCTTCTTCTTTTTTTTTTGCCAATGCCTTTGATGCAGCTTGGAATTCTTCAGTTACATTGGTTTGTTTATCAAGTGATACTTCTTTAAACATCACTCGATTCTTTCTGGTACAGTGGCTGCACATTCCTTCCATCTTATTTGGATGTTTCTTGCAGTATTTAATATTTTGTCCATATAATTTTTCAATATTTTAATTCAATGTTTGAAATTTTCATCCGTTTTTTTCTTCTTGAGAAATATGGAGCATATTTTTACCTTTTGCTTGTCTAATTCCAGGTCTTTGCATATTTTGCTAGAATACTTTGTTTTATCAAACTGCTCTTTGAAATTTTCTGTTTGATTATTTTACTTTATTGTTTCTTCCATTCGTGTGAGCTTCTGAATGTTTGGAGCAATTTTCAGCGCCTCTTCTGACATCCGACTTGGTCATTCTTTCCTGTCCCTTAATGACCTTTTACTGTCTTCGTGCATTACGTTCTTGATGTCAGTCCATGACTCTTTTGATCTTTGTTCATTAGTGTTCAATATGTTCCTGAGATAGTCTCTAAATTCAATGGAGATCTGTTCAAGGTCATATTTGGATTCTCCTGGACTCACTTTCATTTTCTTCAGCTTCAACCTGAAGCTGCATTTGAGCAATTGATGGTCTGTCCTCAGTAAACCCTGTCTTTATTTGCTTATGCATTGAGTCTCTCCATGACCTTCCTACTGATGTAATCCGTTTGACTCTTATGTATTCTATATGCCAAGATCCCTGTATTTGCTCACTGTTTATGTTGTTGAAAAAAGGTATTGCAGTGAATAAGTTGCTGGTCTTGTAAAATTTACCGTGTTATCTGGCACTGTTTGGATCCTCAAGGCCCTACTTTTCAACTACTTGATCCATTCTTTTTGTTTATAATATTCATATACCAAATGCTAGTAATTATCAGTAGGCTGTGATTGTATGTTTCATTAATAACCGACTGCAGAAGTTGGTAGAATTCTTCAATTTCTTCATCATTACTTTGGGTGGTTGGTGCATGAATCTGCATAGCAGTTCAAATAATAACTGGTTTTACTGGTATGTGTATGGACATTATCCTATCACAGATAAAGCTGTACTTCACAAGAGACCTTGAAACATTGCTTTTGATCATATATGTAGTGTTATCCTCTTCAATTTGGCGTTCCTGGCTTAAATAATAAACCAAATGACTGTCTGATTCAAAATGGTCAATACCAATCCATTTCAGCTCACATTTCAGCATAACATACCGATCTTTGTGCACTTCATTTAATTTTTGATATCTTCCAATTTTCCTCGGTTCATCCTTCGTCCGTTCCATGTTCCACTTACTTGTGGATATCTACCATTTTGAGTCATGCTCTATTAGCAAATGAAGGTCTTAAAAGTTTTGCTTTATTGATGTCATTAGGGCCAACTGTACTTTGAGGAGGTAGCTCCTCCTCAGTATTTTTTTCTGTGTTCTAACCTGAAAGGTCCATCTTCTGGTAGTGTAGCAGACCATGCTCTGCTGCTATGAATACGTTACCAATAACCATTTCCCCTGCCCTGACGTTGGCACGTGTTCTTTCTTCTTAGTCTTTGGATTCTGCCATGTAAGGTAGCACAATACAACAAAGGGACAGAACAGCTGTGGTTTATGCATGGGGCTTCAAAAAGTTCATGGGAAAATTCCATATCTTTTCATCCCAGTTCCCCTCAACCTTTCCGAAGCCCCTAGTGTGTCTAGAGAGGAGCCTTGGTGGCATAGTGGTTGCGAGTTGGGCTGCTGTGCTAGTTACCTAATCTGTTGTCAATTTGAGGCTTAAGAGTGAAGGGAGGTAGTCTAGCCTGTCAATCAGGTCGCAGGTTGGTGACCTCATCTGGAGGCACTAAGGAGATAAATAGCTCACTGGAGGCGGGACACATACTCACTCCTTGTGAGACATGCTTGCTGACAAGACACACGGAGCTACACTGGAGTCAAGCAGCTGAAAGAGCCACGTGGAGACCCCTGCCAATGCTGAGATGCTGCTAATGCCACTGGATCCACAAGACTTTCCACCCACTGGCCTGTGGTCTTCCCGAATTAGCATCAGTGCATGTGTTTCATGAAGAGGAATTTATAGATTGGTATCGGACATATGGGCTAATGTAGGACTTATGGACTTGATCTGGATTGGGCTGGGAAGCTTTCTCAATATTCAGTTGCTCTTGTATATAAAGCTCTTTCTTATACACAAGTATCTATGAATTTGTTTCTCTGGTTCCTGTAAATCAGGTCCATGGGTGTCAGTGGCCAGACTCAGCCCATCTCTTTATTGTTGCGTTTCTCTCACTTCCACTCAACGAGTGGAGCCAGGTGGCCACCTAGCAAGCATTTCAGCCTGCCCACAGGCTAAGGTCATCATTCAAAACCACCAGTTGCCTCCTGGGAGAAAGATAGAGCTTTCTACTCCTGTAAAAAGTCAGCACAGTTCTACCCTGTGCTATAGGGTTGCTATGAGTCAGCAGCACTTTGATGGCAGCAAACTGAAAGTGTACCTAGATATATACACATTTTTTGAAAATTAAAAAAAATTTTTGGATAGATTTTTCCCTTATTTTGTTTTCTATTCATGTTTGAATATTATTTATAACATTTTCAAATACCATATATATTCAAGTGTAAGCTGACCTAAATCTCAACCGAGGCACCTAATTTTATCACAAAAACAGCATTAAAAATATATACGGTAGTTAAACATTTAGTAAACTATTTCAACACATTCTCTTCATGCCTACAGTGAAACCAAATCTATATTCCCAAACAAAAAACACAAAAGCTTTTGCAAGCATTTACTTTTCCTCTTCCTTCATCTCCTGACATGTGGACACTATCTGGCATTTTACATCCAGACTTTTGTGAATTTTCTACATTGCACACCAGAGTGATTCAGACTTAATGACCCCAGTCTCTACTCAACGACAAAGAGACTCCATCTCACATACTTTGGACATGTTTTCTGGATAGACCTGTCCCTCGGAAAGGATAGCACGCTTGGTAGAGGAGAAGGTTGGCAAAATCAGAGGAAGACTTCCAACGAGATGGACCGACACAGGTGGAGCTGCGAGAATGGGCTCCCACATAACAACCATTGCGAGCATGGAGAGGGACTGGGAAGTGTTTTGTTCGGTTGTCCGCATGCTCACTTCCTCGCTATGAGGAAGAGTTCCCTCAAAGAAGTTTTCATCACTTTGCTCCACCACATTCATGAACAAATGTGCAGCAAAGGGATCGACCCAGGTAGAAACATCCTCAGTTAATCCTGTGTACATCTGAGTGTACCCGCCCAATCTCTCTCCCACGTCCATGTAGCCTGCATGTTGAGCCCAAGCCTCATCAATGCTGCCAAACTGTATGTGTGACCCTCTTAACCTCCGGTGCTTTTAAACTCTAGCTTCATTCCAGTGTCTCTCTCTGACTCAATTTTGCTGACACATTCTCACCCCCACCCCCAGTTGTATACAGCCTTCCCTTTCACCCAAGTTAACCCTTGCCCGTGACTGATGAAGCACTGCAAACACTCCCTCACCAATGCAAAGAAATTTGGAAGAAAGCTACCTGGCCATTTGACTGGAAGATCTATATTTGTACCCAGTTCAAAGAAAGGGCACCCACAATGTGGACATCATCGAACAGAGTCATTAACTCAACATGCAAGACTTTGCTGAAGATAATTCAAAATCAGTTGCAGCGGTACATTGGCAGGGAGCTGCCAGAAATCCAAACTGGATTCAGAAGAGGACATGGAACAAGGACTATCAATGCTGTCCGATGGAGTTCGGTTCGAAGCAAAGATGTTTGCTTGTGCCTTGTTGACTATACCCAGGCATTTGACTGTTTGGATCATAACGACCTTGCGAAGAATGGAAATTCCAGAATCTTTCAGTGTGTTCATGAGGAACCTGCACGCTGACCAAGAGGACGGCTTTTGACCAGAGCAAAGGAACACTGAGCGGTTCAAAATCGGGAGTGATGTGCTTCGGAGCATCTCCTTTCTCAATCCTTTTATTGGCTCTGTAGGCTGAGCACATAACCCGAGCACCTGGACTGTGTGAGGAAGAACGTGGCATCCGTTTGGAGGAAGGCTTATGAACAGCCTGCCTGCTGTACATGGCACGACCTTGCTTGCTGATAATGAGGAGGATCTGAGGCACTTGCTGATGCAGATCAATGAGTGCAACCTACAGTATGGATCATAACTCAACGTAAAGAAAATCAGTATCTTCACAACTGTATCAAGAAATGACATGCGAGGGAGAAAAATTGACATGAGAAATGGAGAGAAGGTTCCCAAGTTTGGTTGATGATCACAATCATTGGAAAAGGGTACTATAGTGCAATCTAGAATTTTTTAAAAATGCCTATTTTATAGTACAATACCCCAGAAATTATATGATTTGCAATAATTTACAAGATAACAAAAAATTGGATGTCAAATGGAAAAGATGGGGTATGTGATTTAAGGACATGTGTTAAGGGTAGACACGTAAGGAAATCAAAGTTCTGGAGACCGAAACTCAGAAGGTCCCAGAGAGGATCCCTGGAGTCTTAATGCTTAAAAGCTTCTCTGAGGATTCAAATGGCCGGCCTGTTTGGGGACTTGGCCTTCGTGGGGTTGGGGTGGGTGTGATAAAGCCGCGGCTGCTCAGATGCTTTCATTCAGACTCTTTACAATCATGTCTCATCTATTTTTAGTAACTCGAAACGCACCTGTTTTACAAAAGCTCTTCTCTTATAGGTTACGCATAATTAAGATGCCTCACACACTCATCATGCGTGAAACACATCCGGAATTCTTCCCAGGGCGCCTGCCTGCAGGAGGCTGCTCAGGTGGTCTTTGCAGAAACATTCTTCAATTTCAAGTCTAATAAATAACAGGGGCCTCTGCATTCTACAAACCCTGCAGGAGGCTGAACTTTTCCCCCTGTGCTGGATTTGCCTGGCTTCTCCAGCAATGAACTCACGGGTTCTTGTTTCCTCAGCTCCGCCACAGAGTTGTTTCCAGAGATCGGGGCAATAATGAGCCAGTGTGTCCCCTGCCCAAATATGTATGGAAATTTGGGGGCCTGTACCCAAGGATCTAATCCTATTTGGCTATAGGGAAGATGGATGCTCTTTTGTTATGTTAGTGAGCTTATGCCACAGTAGGGTGCGTTTTAAATGCAGTCACCTCTGAGTTATAAAAAGTCAGCGTAGCCCCAGAGAAACACAGGGTTGAGGGTGGTGGTGGCAGAGGTTGGGGGCTGGGGGTGGATGAGGGAAGGGAGACCTTATGAGACCCCATCTCCAGGCAAAATAATGCCAAGGATTGCAGATTGAATTAGGCTCAAGGCTGAATTAGATGAAGGGCCTCTTCCTAGAGCCACGCCCTGAAGTCAGACTGCTAACTTCCTGAACTGTGAGAAAATACAGTTTGTTCTTCAAAGTCACTCACGTGTGGTCTTTCTCTTATGGCAGTAAGCACTAGGTGGCTAAGACAGATGGATTTGTCTTGCTTCTTGTCACCTCAGTGACAAGCGCTGGGCTTACTGGCTGGAGACGTGGATCAGAGCTGAGCTTCTCATGCGTTTGTGTTCTCCACTAGGGTGATTGGCTTCGGAGGCCCGGGGACCTGCAGCGTGTGCATCCTCAGCTACATGCACTGTGTGTCCTGGTCCAGGAAGGGGCCCGCCCAGTGAAAGAGTGCTTTCTTCTAAGGAGTACAAAGACACTCTGTGACTGAGAGGTGGCCCGACAGCAATAGCTCCCTGGTTCTAACTAACTAGAGTGCTTTTGCTAAATGAAGAGAGCCTGAATTATAAATTAATTTTGAATCCATGCAATTTGCCTTTTACAAAGAAAACTCGAGGGGAAAGCAGAATGAAGTTCCCTAATAGAAACATTACTTCGTGGACAAATAAGTCTTACCTCCTACGAGGATACCATGTAATGTTCATACATGCAGGGCAGTTTCTGTAATGCTTGAAGCTTCCTGAAATCAAGATGTTAAAGCATTTCTACAGCAGACAAAGGGCTAATTTCAAAAATCTAGCTATAGCTGCAAAACCATAATAAGCAAAATACAAATTACCCAAGTTTTTTAAATGGGCCCAAAATATGAGTAGACAATTTTCTAAAAATGACATTCAATAGTAAACAAGCGGCCATCTAGCTCAGAAGCAACAAAGTCCACATGGAAGAAGCACAACAGCCTGTGTGATCACGAGGTGCTGAAGGGATCAGTTATCAGGCATCAAAGAACAAAAAAAATCATATCATTGTGCGCTTACCTCCAGGATATGATCCCTGAAGACAAATGGGTGCATAAGCAAATGTGGCAAAGAAAGCTGATGGTGCCCGGCTATCAAAAGATATAGTATCTGGCATCTTAAAGGCTTGAAGATAAACAAGTGGCCATCTAGCTCAGAAGCAACAAAGCCCACATGGAAGAAGCACACCAACCTGTGTGATCACGAGGTATCAAAGGGATCAGGTATCAGGCATCATCAGAACAACAACAAAAAAATCTTATTATAGTGAATGAGGGGGGGGGGGAGTGTGGAGTAGAGACCCAAAGCCCATTTGTAGGCCACTGGACATCCCTTTACAGTAGGGTAGCGGGGAGGAGACGAGCCAGTCAGGGTGCGATGTAGCAACAATGAAACACACAACTTTCCTCTAGTTCCTAAATGCTCCCCCCCACCCACCAACTATCATGATCCCAATTTTACCTTAAAAATCTGGCTAAACCAGAGGATGTACACTGGTACAGATAGGAACTGGAAACACAGGGAATCCAGGGCAGATGATCCCTTCAGGACCAGTGGTGTGAGTGGCAACACTAGGAGGGTGGGTTGGAAAGGGGGAACTGATTACAAGGATCTACATGTGACCTCCTCCCTGGGGGATGGACAACAGAAAAATGGGTGAAGGGAGATGTTGGACAGGGAAAGATATGACAAAATAATAATTTCTAGATTATCAAGGATTCATGAAGGAGGGAGGAGTGGGGAGGGAGGGGAAAAATGAGGAACTGATGCCAGGGGCTTAGATGGAGAGCAAATGTTTTGAGAATGATGAGGGCAATGAATGTATAAATGTCCATATGTATGGATTGTGCTAAGAGTGTATGAGCCCCTAATAAAGCGATAAAAAAAATGACATTCAGTAAGCCAACAAGCTTATAAAGAAATGTTTGCCTTCATTAGCCAGAAGATAAATATGAATAAAACAACAATGAAATACGATGAAATACTTCACACCTACACATTTAGCAAATGCAACACACACACACACACACACACACACACACACCAAAACAGAAAATAATAAATGCTGGAAAGGACTGGAATGCTCATACATGTGGGCGGGATTGTTGAATTAATTGTACAACTACTGTGAAATACAACTACTTTATGATCCTGCAATCTCTCTGCTTGGTACACACCCTCATGAAATAGAGAACACACCACGAACACACGCACACCTCTGTTGATGCAGCAGTTCCTGCAGTAGGAAACCATCCAAATCTCTGGCCATAGAGGAAGGGATAAACAAGCCCTGGTACATTCACACAATGGAATAGTATGCATCTTTAAAAAACAATGATGAGTCTGTCAAACACCATAAGACACGGACACACTTAGAAAGCATTCTGCTCAGCAAAGTTAATTAACCTCCTAAAGAGACATATTTTAAGATACTTTTATTATAAAGGAAAGTAAAGAAAAAGATTTTTACACCAAAGGATAAGAATTTGGGGACTAAGAGGGGGCCAGGGTTAGGGGGAGGGGGCTGGGCAGGGTCAGGAAATTACAGAGGCATGGAGAGTGGGAAAAGGGGGAAAAGCCCACAAAGTACAGAAAAGGCCCCCACCCATGCAGCCTTTCATGGGCTCCTGTTACCGATTGATAGGATGGACAGTGAAACTACCTAGACGAGGCGTTGCTTTGGTTGTATTTCACAAACACAATGGAAAAATATATAAAGAACGAAACCCAAAAAATCAAAATGTAAAAAATCAAGTTATTATTGCCTTTATTTTTAAGGAGAGAGTTCACAGCCTTACATACCCTCCAGATTCCTGACCCATCCGATGGACACACTGGTCTGAGGGCCCCAAAAGGTGGACCAGGGAAATCGAAATGGACATGGATGATTTGGGGACATGTAAGTTGGTTTCAAATCAACCAACCAACCAACCAACCAACCAACCAACCAACCAACCAACCAACCACCAACCAACCAACCAACCAACCAACAACCAACCAACCAACCAACAACCAACCAACCAACCAACAACCAACCAACCAACCAACCAACCAACCAACCAACCAACCAACCGAATGATAGCCTAGAACCTGCAAAG
The DNA here is from genome assembly GCF_050624435.1 of Tenrec ecaudatus. Classification (NCBI taxonomy): domain Eukaryota; kingdom Metazoa; phylum Chordata; class Mammalia; order Afrosoricida; family Tenrecidae; genus Tenrec; species Tenrec ecaudatus. The sequence continues at coordinate 183,561,813 of NC_134532.1, forward strand.
ATGAAACTAAAACCCTGCAGAGCAGCTCAACTCTGTCTCGTGGCATCCCTATGCATCAGGATGGACTCAACAGCATCTGCTGATGGCAAGAAGAACAGGGAAGTGTCCACACTTCAGGGTTTGTTACTACTTCTCAAATGGGACCCTAAAAAGTTAACAAGGATGGAGAGTTCAAGGGTTGTGCAGGAGCATTTTTGAGAGGGGATCTGATAAGGGAATATGAGAGACAATTTGTAGGATGTTGGGGAAGAACGGGACCTGGTGAGAGAACGTGCCAGTGAGGAAGTCCTGAGGGGAGGGAAACAAGGGAGGTTCAAGGACCGGGCACATCACATAGGAAATCTTACATAGGATGCATTCAGACTGCATCTTAAACACCACCGGCCTCTGCGCCATACACATTCGTGGTTTAGACAGAAGAGAATTAAAGGCAAGAGAGGCAGCACGGGACGTCTCAGGTGAACCCAGAGACGTGAGACACGAGAACAGACACAGGCAGTGAGATTCAGGACAGTGACCGGGTCTTCAGTGGCCGCAGGATGTCAGTGAAACGGTGGACCAGGAGGAGTACATGCTCCTTGAGGAGACTTGAAGATAAAGGGCAGTTGCTATACCGCTAGTTGCAATGTGAGAGACAGATAGACAACCCAGTCTTAGAAGTACTGGTTAAGTTTTATTTAAATACCATAAGTGGTAAAGTAATAGAACAAAGAGTCTAGGTAAGTGAGCGGGGCAGGGAGAAACTTGTATGACTATATCTTTCTTGTTAATGAATGGGAACAGACTTCGGATGGTTAGGGATTGTGTCAACTAGATACTCCTGGCCAAGGGTAGGCTCAGAGTCCGATCACATGACAATCAGGTTAAAGCTTGATGACACCTCCTTGAGGGTTGTGGCCTTTTGTTGAGTGAAAGAGACCAAACCGAGTTGAATTCACTTTGGCCCTTCACCTTCTACAGGAGTTGCATCTTACACCTGTTGAGTCACGTGCCAATCCCAGGCGCTCTCAGCAAACTAAGGTAGGTAGATGCATCCTGCTGATTTCGGATTCATATTAGCTCTGTATCCACCAGTCTGTGCTCACTGCAGTCTCTGCGTCATCATCCTACTTCCTGTTCATCCGCTTCCGTTAGTCAAGAACCAACCGGGGCTTACCTGTTTCTACAAGTGATAAGCTCTTTCCTGATATAACTCTCAAATACATACAAGCCTCACTGCTTTTGCTTCTTTAGAGAACTTGACCTAACACAGGTCTCCCTCCATGTATTCACAACCCCGTCCCCTTTCACTGTCGAAGGGAAGGACTGTCCTGGAAGGCTGAGGAACTTGGGCACACGAGTCAGGGCTGCCATTTAGGGTGTTTCTCCCAGCTCAGTGGTTCTCCAGACAAGAGTGAGGATATCATCAATGCCCCTCGATGCAACCCTTAAAAATGGCTAAAATGGCACATTTATTCTGCATTTGTTCTACCATCATGAAATGAAAAACATTTAAAGACCAACTATAACAAACAATACTCCAAACACAGAATATCATAAAGGTCAGGTATTGAGATTTCTTTTCATATTTTATAAAATATTCTGTATGTAACTGAAATATGATTTGTGAAGTGATATCCTTTCACTGGTATTTTCAGTTCTCTTGTGGGCTCCAGGGTAATGATATATTCGCTTGGGTCTGAGTTATTGTTAATCATTACCGATTTGGGGGTTGTCCCTTTGTCATTTCCAGAGAAACCCCAGGAGATCTTAAAGGCCACACAGTGGCATTTCATTTGGCAATTACAGATTCTCCCCACCTTCTTTATAACAATGCTGCCTTTTGCTAATCATCTTCATTTCCTGCCCTTTACAAACCCAAAAATCAATGATAATAGTCTATGATGCAGGTTTTCATTTAACCTCCGACACGCTCAGCCTTTCCCCCATAGCCCCTTCAGCAGATGTCCTGCTAAAGTGATTCCGCTGCAATTGCTAAGAGAGAACTTTTAACAGAGTTCCATGAACCTGAACCATCAATTAGGACAGTCAAATATCATTGGATTCTATCTACCTCCTTTCAACTCTCATTAAACTCATTAAACATGGCAAAAAGGGCTGGCAATTGTATTCCTGTTGTGCAAATAGCATCCACTTTGCCTCAAAGCTTTAATTAGTCCATAGATTCAATTTAATAAGCACTGAGAAAAGGACATCACGCTCGGTAAAGCAGAGGAAGAGCAAAAAGAGAGAAGGACCCCGGAGGAGACGGCTTGTCTCAGGGGGTGCAAGACTGCGTTCAGCCCTGTCAATAGTGCGGGTGACCCAGGACATGGACAGCGCTTTGTTTTGTCATTATGAGTCGTCTCTGATGTGATGGTCCCTGACCACAATAAAACAATAGCAGATGGATGTCTTAGAACAAGTGCTATGAAAAAAACTCAATACTTAGAAAAAAAATGATGATAGAACAGAAAGACCACCATGAAATGTCCAGTGACTAAAAGTACACTCACTTTGGCCCATAGCTACAAATTATCATCATTATCAATATCAATAGTAACCGTTGACATATATTGAACATTTCCTTGTGCCAGACACTGTGTGACGTGCTTTACACGAATCATTACATTTAATCCTAATAGAAAGTACCTAGTAAGTGATTACTGAACAGCCTCTACTCAAACCTCCTGTCTCTCAGTTTGTCCTACTGCGGCGGCTTGCGTGCTGCTGTGATACCACAAGCGATGTCGCTGGGATTTCCAATGACAGCAGGGTCACCCACAGTGAACAGGTTTCAGCGGAACTTTCAGACCAAAGGCAGGCTCGGCTCCCCACTTTGGAGAAAGAAGCACTGCAAACCTTCTGCATAGCTTTGGAGCATTTTGCACATACTGAAAGGCTAAACCAAGTAAGCAGAATATTGTTGGAGATACTGCGGGCAGGTGGGGCCCTCAGGTCCACGGGTCCTGGAAATATGACTGAAGAGAAGATGATTTCTTAGAGGGCCATCAACAATGGTGATGGGAACCCAGTAAACCTCTAGGAGTGGGGCCTTTGGGATAGTCACTTGTTTGATGGGCATGCCTCTAGGTAAAGAGAAATAGCTAAAAAATCTTCCAATGATTGGAACTTGGAATCTGTGAAGTATAAACTTAGGAAAATTGGAAGTGGTATAAAAAGGAAATAGAACACATGAACATCAATAGCCTAGGCATTAGTGAGCGAAAGGGGACTGGACCGGTCATTTTGAGTCAGAAAATCATCAGATTTCTTATGCTGACAGGAGCACAGACAAGAGGAGGGAGGTGGCATTCACTGCCAGTAGGGACCTTGCTAATTCCACCATGAAATATCAAGCTGCCTGTGATATCCATCCTTCTTCAAAGAAATTCACTCAAGACAACTCTTATTCAACTTTAGGCACCAACTAGAAAAGTCAGACATGTAGAAATTCAAGAATTCTACCAAGGATTTCAGTCAGATATTAATTAAATATGCAATCAAGATACATTGATAGTTATGAGTGAGTAGAATGCAAAAGTCGGAAAAAAGAGAAAGGACCAGTAGTTAGAAAATACGGACTTGGTGGTAGAAATGAAGCTGGAGATCATGTGGTAGACTTTTGCCAAACCAACAGCTTGCTCATAGCAAATCCCTTTTTTTCAACAACACAAAAGGTGACCATACACATGGACTTCCTCAGAAGGAATACACAGAAATCAAATTGACTACATCAATGGGAACACATGGTGGAGGAGCTCAAGATCAGCATCTAAAATAAGACCAGGAGCAGACTGTGGAACAGACCACCAATTGCTCAAATGTCAGTCCAGGATAAAGTTGAAGAACATTAAAACAAGTTTATAGGAGCCAAAATATGACCTTCAGTCTATCCCATCTAAGTTTTGAGAACATCTCAGGAACAGGTTTGATGCATTAAACTCTAATGACAGAAGACCTGATGAGCTGTGGGAGGACATCAAGAGCATCATGCATGAAGAAAACAAAAGGTCATTATGAGGACAGAAAAGATCAAAGTGGACACCAGAAGAAGCTCTGAAACTTGCTGTTAATTGTGGAGTAGTTAAAGCTAATGGAAGACAGGATGAAGTCAAAGAACTAAATAGGACATTTCAAAGGGCAGCTCAAGAAGACAAAGCCAAATATCACAACAAAATGTGCAAAGACCTAAATGGAAAGAAAACACAGGGTCACGACACCAAAAGGAACTAGTCAACGGGCCACCATCTCAGGACATAGCCTATGAGCAAGAACCAATGGTGCTGAAGGAAGAAGTTCAAACTGCATTGAAAGCATTAGCCAAAAACAAGGCTCCAGGAATTGATGGAATACTTATCAAAATGTTTCAGAAAGCAAAAGAAGCACTAGAAGCATTTATGTCAGGAAATTTGGAAAACAGCTACCTGGACCACTGACTGGAAAAGCTCCATATTTGTGCCCATTCCAAAGAAAGGTGATCCAACCGAATGTTCAAATTATAAAACAATATCATTGATATCACAAGCAAGTAACATTTTACTGCAGATCATCCAACAATGGTTCACATTGGCAGGGAACTGCCCTAAGTTTAAGTTAGATTCAGAAGAGGATGTGGAACAAGGGATATTGTCAGATGGCTCTTGGCTGAAAGCAGAGAATACCAGAAAGACATTTACTTGTATTTCATCGACTATTCTAAGGCATTCAACTGTGCAGACCATAATAAACTGTGGATAACCTTGAGAAGAATGGGAATTCCAGAACACTTTATAGTACTCATTTTGAACTTGTACATGGATCAAGAGGCAGTTGTGGGAACTATACAAGGATATACTGCATGGTTTAAAATCAGGAAAGTGTGCATCAGGGGTATATCCTCTCATGATACGTGTTGAATCTGTATGCTTAGCAAATCATCAGAGAAGCTGGTTTTGTCTTACTTGGATTCACAATCACTGCTCATGGAAGCAGCCGTCAAGAGATCAAAAGATGTGTTGTATTAGGTAAATCTGCTGCCCAAAGACCCCTTTAGAGTACTGAAGTCAAGGATGTTTCTTTGAGGATTAAGGTGTCCCTGACCCCAGTCATGGTATCCTCTATTGTGTCTCATATAAATGCGAAAGTTGGACATTGAATAAGGAAAACTGTAGAAGAAAGAAGCATTTGAATCATGGTGCTGGAGAATAATATTGAAAATGACATGGATGGCTAAAAGTACAAACCGATTTATATCAGAAGAAGTAAAGTGTAAGGTGACAAGATTTTAACATTGGTAAAGGGGGACACCATTGACCGGGGTGGCTGGCAGGGTTCTTCGATTAAAAGTTTGGTCTATATGGAGCAACGAAAATTTTCATAGAATGCAAAAATAGTACTGTAATATATATTTTTAAATTTCAACATAAGTACAATTTACAAATATAATACATTAAAATATGTATAGTATTATTTTATTATTTGGCATATTTCTCATTTGAGTGAATTATTTTAGATTGCTGTCATTTAAAAGGTCATGAAAATGTTCACAAGAATTTACTAAATTATATTTCACACATGAAATGACTTTCAAAGTCTTAACATTTAATTGTGATTTTTCTGATGTCCACACTTTATTTACCGTAGAAAAAACATGTTCAGTCGCAGCATTAGTTCCTGGTAAGGACAGCGCGTATTCAACAATTTTTAGTGCATTATTGTATGGAACAGGGTTTGTTTCCAAATGATGAATTATTTCTAATCATTTGTCCTCTATTATGATTTAACCTTCTCCTTATCAATATATTTAAAAAATAATGATACCTCATAAACAAGATCTTTTTTGGAAATTAATTTTTTCTAGATTTTTATTTCATTCTGAAAATGCATATGGGGAAAGCACATTACACACAATTGCCTCGGATTTTGTTCTAGCACAGGCAAATTTTTGTTGATTAACTTGTGATGTATAGTCCATAGATCTGAAGGAATGATTGTGATTAATAGCATGAAAAGACATAAGTCCTTCTCTAATGCTAATTTCTTTTCTTCATCTCCATAAGTTGTTTTCCGAAAATATTCCTGTATTTTGGAGGAAGATGCAGCAGTATTTAAATATCTTTTATGTTTCTGTGTCTCCAAGTGCTTTGAAATAGCATTCTTCCAGCCGTGCGAAATAGAAAATTCACCATTACATTTCTCACAATTTACCATGTAATTAATCGCTTTTGGTTTTTTTAATAAGAGGAAAGTCACTTCTTAGATCATCATTGAATTTGCATCCTCTTTTCTTACTCATTATGTTAAAAATCTAAAAACAATTATTTAAATTATATTATAAATTATTATATACATATTGCTTAAAATAGCAAATAGATACATAATTACATGAACATATTTTATTGTTAGTTTATAAATTAAATTAATTTGATTGTTATAAAGTAACTATATTTTAAAAATTATTTTAATTTTAATCCTATATTTCTTTCTAAATAATAACAATACTAACTTGTATTATGTTTTCTCTGAATTTGCCATAACGTAAGTCATAAGTGTCACTTTCAAGGCCGGAGCTAGACCTTTTGCCGCCACTATAAAATATAAATAATACGAGTACTGTCTGCTAAATTCAAGAAAATGTATGTATTTATGAAATAAATAAATACATTAGTGACCGAAATGACCTGAATAGCTGATTTGTTGACATCACTTGTGTAACTAGCACTAGCACGCAGTACGATGTGTGTCGTCTGAGAGACAGTTACAAAATGTTTTCGTCGTTGCCAATGTCAAAAAATGCCATTGCTCATTGAGTCCAAACAATGGTGGTCGAATTCTAACAACTGATCAACAATGCGAACTTTGATAAGCAGTTCTCGATAATCAGTTCTCAACAATTATTTATTATTAAAGTTTGACATTGTAAAATGAACAAAAATAATATAAAACTCATATCCTGGCGAAATAGCCACATCGCAGCCGAAAACCGTATATTCCCTTCCCGTTCGCCCTCCGTTCCCTAGCGTGTCGTGCGTTCTTCCCAAAAATCCGGACTTTTTTAAAACACCGCGGGACGCGGGACAAATAGTTAGAAATCGGGACTGTCGCGCCAAAAGCGGGGCGTCTAGTCACCTTACCTTAGAGGCAAGGATGTGAAGACTTCATCTTACATTGTACAAATTATCAGAAGAGACCAGTTCCTGGAGGAATATAAAATGGAGATGCAGGAAAAAGTACAAGGTCCTTGACAAGCTGCTGGACAAGACACTGGAGCTGCATCCATGGACTCAGGCATGGGAACAATCTTTTTTTTTCTTTTACATATCATATAATTCAATGATTTAATCATATTAAGAGGAGTTGTGCAATCATCACCACAATCAATTTCAAAATATCTTCTTCTCATAGCCATTGTTTTCAGCTCCCATACCTCCCAGCCTCCCCTTCCACGCCCCTAAGTAATTAGTAATGCAGTTACTGTGTTTATCGGTTTGCCTCTTTTGGATTTCATATATACAAAATCATACAAAAAACAAATAAACAAAAAACAATGACAAAGCAAACCAGAGAAAACTTAATTAGAAAAGCAAGCAGAAAATAGTATAAACAGAAATAACCTAAAAAGGAGAACAAATGGTAGGGTATTACATTAAAACCTAACTGTATCTTCTATAATCAACTTTACAATGCTCTCCTTCTGACAGTCAAGTTCTTCCCAGCCTTGGGCTATGTTCAGAGAGGATTCCCAGGAGGCTTAATCCATGTGGGGACCCTGAAAAAGGATTCTGGCTCTCACTGTCATCCATAGTCTCCTACAAAGTGGGTGCTCAGAACATAAGCTCTGATACCATTCCCTACTTCTAATTTGGATTTTATCATTTACAATTCTTGGATCACACAACTTGGTGTGCTTCTTCCATGTGGAGGTGGCTGATGCCTCACTTAGAAGACTGTTTTAAGACAACTTAAAAAATTTTTTTATTGGTGGCTTGTATAATTCTTATCACAATCCATACATACATCCATTGTGTCAAGAACATATGTAAATTTGTTGCCATCATCGTTCTCAAAACATTTGCCTTCTACTTCAGCCCTTAATATCCCCTGCTCATTTTCCCCATCCCTCCCCACTCCCCCCTACCTATGAAGACCCTTCATCATTCATAAATTATTATTATTTTGTCATATATCACACTGTCTGACGTCTCCCCCTGCCTTCTTCTCTGCTGTCCATGCCCCAGGGAGGAGGCTGTACATAGATTCTTGTAATCAGTTCCCCCTTTCCACCCTACATTCTCTCCACCCTCCAGGCATCGCCTCTCTCACCACTGGTCCTGAAGGAGTCATCTGTCTGGATTTCCTGTGTTTCCAGTTGCTATCTGTGGCTATGTACATCCTCTGGTCTAGCCAGATTTGTAAGGTAGAACTGGGATCATGAGGGGCGGGGGGCGGGAGGAGGAAGTATTTAAGAACTAGAGGAAAGTTATATGTCTCATCGTTGCTACCCTGCACCCTGCCTGGAACAATCTTGAGGATGGTGCAGGGTCACACAGTGTTTCCATTCTGTTGTGCACGGGGTCACTATGGGTCGGAGCTGACTCGATGGGACCTGACAACAACTACAGATTTGTTTGACTTGGAAGCCTGCTAAGATGACAATGATGATAAAGACTACCATTTATTCATTTTGAATTCATTTAGATGCAAAAACTCAAGCTGAAAGTGGATTCGTTTATCCATTTCCATGGTGTTCAAGACGACTGTGAAGAGAGCATCCAGAGCTGGGATGACATTCCATAGTACTATGGACTTGGGCCTCTTCGGTCTCGTTGCTCTGGTAACCGGTGGCTTCTATTCTCAAGCTGACCCATAGTTCAATAGCCAAGAGGATTAGCAAAAAAAGCATCACTACAAACTCTTAGCATCCTTGATTAAAAAGATAAAACGGTGAACCTCGTGTGTGGTTACACATCCTCCATCCGGTCTATACATTTCCGAAGGTGTTGTTTCCACCTCTCTGACCTTTCTCGGAAGAGTTATATGTTGTTTGACTGACACCATGTTACAATGGCAGTTTTGGAATCCTGCAGGGACTAAAATCATGTTCTTTTTTAGTGTTCTTGGAATCTGGGGAACAAAGGAAGCCTGAAGGGACAAGAACAGGGCTGTAGGCAGCATGGGGTAAAGTGTCCCGATGAAATTCTTGTAGATCAGCCTTTGTTCACTATTGAAGAATGAGCCCATGCAGTTGCTAGACATTACTTGCAAGGTCTACTACTGAGGAATATTTTAACAGGTGTGCTAACATTTTTAAAAATGTTCCCTTGCCATTTATTTTTCTGCTTACTAATGACTTAGAAGCCATGAAAGAGCAAGTTTCCTTACTGCTGATTTTTCTCCTTCTACGGAGCCAAAATAGGAACTGGAATGTGAATTCTCAGCATTAGTTCATTCTCATAATAAGAAATTCCAGGTACTGTGCTGGCTAGGGGTCTCATTAGTAATGCTAGTAATAGGGTAATTATCTGCTCTGTTTACCTGCCAGAGGTGTCAGGTGCATGCCCTCTCTTTTGATCCTCATTTCCGGGAGTATAATTTTACATCATCATCGAAGTCCTCAGCAAATACTGGCTGGCTTTTCATTTGACAAAGTATGTATCAAACCCCGCCTGCACCATCTGACACTGCTGTCAGAGGACATGCAAGCGGGTGGCTTCAACAGACAGAGGGTTTTTCGCTCTCGGTTTAGGAAGTCTGCAGTTCAGATGCATGGCATCAGCTCTAAGAAGGCGTTCTCTTTCTGTTGGCTCACAGTTTAGGAGCATGGGCCTCGTCTCTTTTCAGCATCTGCAGGTCCTGCCCCTTGGAGAGCTCCATGTGCCTGGCATCACTCTTCCCCTGGGTCTAAGAGGTTTCGGGCACAGGGACCCTGCATCCAAAGGACATCCTCCACCCGACTCTTCTCTTTTTGAGGGGGAACTGATTACAAGGATCCACATGTGACCTCTTCCCTGGGAGAGGGACAGCAGAGAAGGGGGGAAGGGAGACTCCAGATAGGGCAAGATATGACAAAATAACGATGTATAAATTACAAAGGGCACATGAGGGAGGGGGGAAAGGGGAGGGAGGGGAAAAAAAAAAGAGGACCTGATGCAAGGGGCTTAAGTGGAGAGCAAATGCCTTGAGAATGATTGGGGCAGGGAATGTATGGATGTGCTTTGTACAATTGATGTATGTATATGTATGGATGGTGATAAGAGTTGTATGAGTCCCTAATAAAATGTAAAAAAGGAAAAGAGGAGAAAAAAATGATTAGGGCAAAGACTGTACAGATGTGCTTTATACAACTGATGTATGTATATGTATGAACTGTGATAAGAATTGTATGAGCCCCTAATAAATTGTTAAAATTAAAAAAAAATTGATCAGTAGTAACTATATATATATATACATATATATATTTATATATAAAATTCAATTTCTGACAAGCATGCATTCTATCCCAGGCACTGTGCTACACATCCAGGGATAAAAAGAGCTAATAAATGATACCCTTTTCACAGTCAAGGATTTCATCTTGTTTGGATCTACGATCAATATTTATGGAAGCAGCAGTCAAGAGATCAAAGAATGAATTGCATTGGGCAGATCCGCTGCACAAGACCTCTTAAAAATACTGAAGATCATGGCTATTCCTTCGAGGATGACGGTGCACCTAGTTCAAGCCGTGGTGAGTATGAGCCTGTGAAAGGTGCACATTGACCGAGGAAGGCTGCAGAAGAATACATGCATATGAATCATGGCACGGATGAAGAAAGGACCATGAACTGCCAGACAAACAAACAAATCGGCCTTGGAAGAAGTCGAGCTAGGAATGCTCCTTAGATGCAAGGAAGGCAAGACTTGGTGTCAAGTACTTGGGACATGTTCTCAGGAGAGACAAGTCTCTGGAGAAGGACATCATGCTTGGGAAAGTAGAAGGGCAGGCACCCCATCCCACCCCACCCCCAAATAAAGGGCCCTGGTGAGCTGCAACAATGGGCTCAACCTTAATCTTTGTGAGGACCACACAGTGCTTTATTGTGTTGTGCCCGAGTTGGAAGTGACTTGACAGTACACACAACAGCAAAGTCCAGAACCCAGAGGAGGAGGGTATCACCTTTCGATCCACACAAGGCTGGGTCGGAGGATATAGCTTTGGTACGGTACGTGTCCGTGGGGCGCTTCTTAACACCACACCCTTGAGTTATTCAGCCGTCTCGCCCAGTCCTCGGCCGCACAAAATGACCCTCGGTCCATTCCCAGAGGATCCTGCCCCCGTCAGCCACGCTGGACAGAGGAGGCCGATGAGGTGGAAGGAGGAGGGACTGGAAGGAGGAAGACTTGTTCTGCACATCAGGGAAAGGCTGGGGTGATAGGAAGCAAGAAAGCATCAGAAGTGACTGATACTGTATAGTTCCTCCTCCATCAGTCTCTGACCCCCCAGAGCTCAGCCTGGAAACAGAGGAGGAAGGCCCGAGATCGGCAAAGGAACTTCATTACCTCGTCTCTCCTTCAAAGCTTTCCCATGTTTTGAGAATGATGATGGCAACAAATGTACAAATGTGCTGGACACAATGGATGGATGGATGGATTGTGATAAGAGCTGTATGAGTCCCCACTAAAATGATGTTATTTTTAAATCTTTTTCCTCACCAAACGCATGCCGCTCTGATGGAGGCAAAAGCTTCCTAGAGGCTGCAGTGTCCCTCTTACGTATTCAGTTGCATCGGCTCTGTGGCTCTCTCTGAGGATGGGTTGACTAATCACCTCGGACCCCCCCTTTGCTGTGGCTGTTTTTCAGCAGGGATGGCCATCTGACCATGTGCTTCTGGATGATGAGAGCAGCAGAGGCGCCCTGGTGACGTCGTGAGTTGAGTATTGGTCTGCTAACCTCAGACTCAGCAGCTCAACATCACCAACTGCCTCTCCAGAGAAAGACAAGGTTCTCCATTCTCGGACAGAATCGGGGTCCGAAACGCACAGGGCCGGTTCCAGCCTGTCTTAGGGAGTCGCTCGCTATGCATCAGAATCGACTTGATGGCAGTGAGATTGGTTTGGTTTTGGAACTACTTCATAACAGCAGCGAGATGAGAGTTTGATCAAAGACCCCCAGTGGCAGAAGATCCTTGTTGTCTCAGGAGGTAGGCGTAGCGCATTGTGGTTTCCAGGAGCTCCACCTAATGCTTCACATACTCTTTTTGAGAAAAACATCTGACCTGTCCTTGATGCGGAAGGGAGATGAAACTTTTTGGAATACAATATTCTTTAACTTTCTCTTTTTTCTCAAGCATGCCTCAATACAGCTTGAAAGTTAGATGGGAGTTGAGGAAGGTTACATGATTGGCCCTCCAGTACCTTGCTATTCCAAATGCCCAAGCTAGAAGGGGCGGGAGAGAGCTGGTTGTCCAGGGGACCTCTTGCTAAGTTACCAGGCACCTGGGAGTCCCAGGGAGGGGGCTTTGGGGCTGCCTTGGGGAGAAGCGCAGGAAGCTGGGTGACCGAGGCTCTAGGCCCCACCCTGTTTAACCAGAACACCTCCTCTTTTATCCATGTTGTCTACTGCAAGTCCTGGCAGAGAACATTTTAATGGAAGTCTTTTGAGTTTCTCTTTTTATTTTCAACAAAAAGTAATATTATTATGGTTAGTTTAAGATAAAAAGGCAGGAAAGGTCTGTGTGGTCAATTGTAAGTTGAAAATCTCCTTGTCTTGTCAAAGTTAAGTTAAAGGCCACTTATCTTTTTCCAACATCCTTATTTTATAAATAAGGAAGCTGACACCCAGCAAAGTTCAAATGACTCGATCAGGTGGTAGATTACGACGGGAGTTCTCCAGCATGCTTCCCGCCCCTTCCTGTTCCCACTATATTGTTATCCAGGAATGAACATTTGATTTCCACAGATTAGGAAAGATGGAATTTCCTCTGAACGTTTCATGTCCTCGGCTAGCTAGGGGGTCCATTCCTCACATTGTTCTTTGGGACAGCTCATTATGTAGGAGCCTCATGAGAGGGATCTTACAGGAGCCCGAACGCCCCAGCCACAGAGGGAAAAGGGCATATGGCGCCCCAGTATTCCAGAGCTGTGTGGACTTCAGGGGAACATTATGATAAACGGAGTTGTCCAGGGTCTCATCTTCCTTGGTGTCACAATCAATGCTCATGGAAACAGCAGCCAAGAGTTCAAAGGACGAACTGCTTGGGGAAAATCTGCTGCACAGACCTCTTTAGAGTACCGGACAGCAAGAACATTACTTTGAGGACTCTGGTCCACCTCAACCACGCCATGGTATTTTTAATCACCTCATATACATGCGAAGTTGGACAGTGAATATAGAATATGGAAGAAAAATCGGTGCATTTGAATTGTGGTGCTGGAGAAGAATATTGAAAGTACCATGAACTGCCAAAAGGACAAACAAGTCTGTCTTGGAAGAAGTACAGTTGGAATGCTCCTTAGAGGCAAGGATGGCAAGACTTCGTCTCATGCATTTTGGACATGTTGTTGCGCTTCCAGTGAGTCAATGCTGATTCTTATCTACCCCTTGTGGGTTTGTGGGACTGTCGTTGTTTATAGGGATTAGAAACCCCAGTCTTTCTCTTGAGGAGTTGCTGGTGGTTTTGAACTGCTGACCAAGATGGTCGCAGCCCAGCTCTTAACCACTACGCTGCCAGGACAAGTTGTCAGGAGAGACCAATCCCTGGGGATGGACATCTTGCTTGGCAAAGCGGAGGGCAGTGAAGAAGAGAAAGGCCCTCAACAAGAGGGAATAACACAGTGCCCTCAACTGTGGGCTCAAGCATAGCACAATTGTGAGGATGGCACAAGACCAGGCAGTGTTTTGTTCTGTTGTACCAGGGCCGCGAGGAGTTGGAACGGACTGGAGGGTAACTAACAACATAAACAACATCGTGGACTTCAGGCGTGGTGTGATCAAGGGCTTCATTCTGTAGACTCTGCTCTCTTCCATGTACTAACTCCGCCTGGTTCCCCACAGGGTGGTTGCCTTTGGAGATGAGCACGCGGATCTTGCACTCATTGAATCAGCTTGACCCTTTCGCTGATTGGGCCAACTGTGAACCGATAACTAGAGCAAGCTGTTGTTGCTTGGTGATAACCTAACATTTTTCACTCAGGCCCGGGGTTACTCACATGAAAAAATAATCTCTCTTTAACTTCTTGATCTCAGATGATCTAGCGATCAAGTTCTTTCTCTTTGTAATCCTCTCCTTCAGCGAAGCATTCACTGAGATTCCTTTTCTTGCTGGGCTGTGACCCTAGCGTTTCCTAGTAGGCTCTTTCTGTCCTTTCACAATGTACCACCTGCAGAGCTGGGTGCAATCGCTCCGGTTTTGCAGGCTTCACCATCCGCGTCATCTGGAGAGTGGTCTGGTTATCGTCTCCAGTTGCTATGCTTTGGTCACATGACCTCTGCAGCCTTTCCTGAGCATCTCTGCAGTGGGGGCGGCCGGTGAGCTGGGCCAATGCCAAGACAAAAAGAACGGGGAGCTGCTCACTTGCATAGGGGAGCAGAGGTCATCAGATCTCTCTGGCACCCCTCTACTGCCACAATGAGGCAGAGGTGGCTCCTGGAGAAATTTCCCATCTTCCATGTAGTAGATCTAGGCTGGATCCCAGGCCAGGGCACCTTATTAAGCACAGCCCTGTCAGAGGAGGCCTTGGGGATGGGGGGCAAAGAGCCCTGTAGTTTAGGAGGGCGGCAGAAGGAGGAGGGAAACCAGGGATACGGGTAGGTGCTGGCAAAAGACTCAGCAATAGAGGGCCTGGTTTCATGACATCATTCCTGAGACCCAGGGCACATACTAGGAGGCTTGGAGGAAAGGGAGACAGGTGGGGATTTGGGAGAGCATCTCAGTCAAAATTCTAACCGATTTTGATTTTACTTGCAGGAAGTTAAACCAAGCAATAAATCAAAAAGGAAAAGGATGCCATCTGAGCACCTCTTATATGGCAGTGAGATGATAGTGGTCTATGTACGACCTTGTGCAAGGAGCCCTACTGGTGCAGTGGTTACTCGTGGAGCTACTACCTGCAAGGTCAGCAGTTCGAAGCCACCAGTCGCTCAGAGGGAGAAAGATGGGACTTTCTATTCCCATCTAGAGTTACAGTTTCAGAAACTCACAGGGGCATTTCTACCCTGTCCTATAGGGTCACTATGAGTAGGCACTGTCTTACTTGATGGCACAGAGTTGGGGTTGTTTTTTTTATAACATCATGCACAGAACTATGCATACTACCATAGTTTCTGTAATAGCAAAAACGAAAAGCATTTTAAATATCTAAAGACAGATAAACAACCAAATGAACTATGCTATGGAAACAATGAAGCATCCACTACCATTGAGCCTTGGTAGGCTATGCACTGGGATGCTAATAGTCATGCTAATGAGGCTGAACGGGAAGCCTGTGGCATAGTGGTCCTGAGTGGGGCTGCCGGCGACAAGATCGGCTGTTCCAACTCACTAGTTGCTCCTTGGGAGAAAGATGAGGCTTTCTGCTCCTGTAAAGATTTACAGCCTTTGAAGCCCACGAAGGGCAGCTCTACCAGTCAGAATGGACTTGAGAGCAGGGAGATTTTGAATTTTTTCTAAGACACAAATATGATGCTTTTCTAGATCAGTGTTCACCAATGTGGACGCCCCTAGTGCAAAGTGGCTATTTACATGTGAGTTTGAATGTATTAAAATTAGATAAAGTTAAAAAAAGAGTAAGTCCTTAAGTCAAATACCAAATCCAACTCACTGCCATCGAGTTGATTCTGACTCAAGGTGACCCTATAGGACAGGGTAGACCTGCCTCTGGGGCCATTTCAAAGGCTCAAGACCCACGTGTGGCTACAGCTACCGTCGCAGAGAGCTCAGGGAACCACCTTTTCATCACCACTGAAAGTCCCACTGGCCAGTGATGCTCGCCAAAGCCGAACAAGTGGTCCCATTTGCGGTGGAACATAAGCAGAGGGAGAAATCATCGGTGCACTGGCCCAGCATGTGCGTGCGTGCGTGCTCAGATAAAGACCCGTCAAGGTGAAGAAGCAAGACAAGTCTTTCTGTGGGAAAAGAAATCCGCCAAAGAAGTTGTGCATAGAGGACTCGGGCCAGCTCCATTAGGAGCCCTGGTAGCGCAGTGGGTTAAATGTCGTGCTGCTCTTGGCAAGGGGCCAGCTCACACGCACAGTCTGCTTTGCTGTGGGAAGGACGTGGCTGGCAGCCCTGTGAAGACTGCCAGCCTCTGAGACACCCCCTATCTCCAGGGGAGGCTGTGAATGCAGCCTTCAATCCATCAAAATGAGAGGACTCCCCTGAGAAGGGTAGTGCTGTGTGCGGGCCCTAGAGACACTGGGGAGGGGGCGAGGCTCAACAGCAGCGCAATCTTGTGAAAGCCAATGCCAGGCTCCCCGCTTCTTGTGTTGGGTCATGTTGAAGGCTCAGAGAAATCTCCGTGATCACCCTCAAGGTGTGCTGTTCCCCGGGGCTAGCTGGCCCTCCGTACTTGGAGGCCTGTGGGTGGGAAGGGAAAGACCCCAAGCCGGCTGCCAGGAACTCAATTCTAGCTCTTGATGACCTCAGGCATGGCAGAGTCCACTGGTCTTTACAGGGTTTTCAAGGGCTGATTCTTTTTAAAGACATCATCAGGTCTTTCTTCCGAGGCCGCTCTGGGTGGAGTCGGACCTCCAACCCTCTGATTCACAATTGCTTGCCGGAATCATTGGTACCACTGGGACCTCCAAGGAGGAGGCGAGACGAGTTGTCAGTCCGTGGAGGAAAGCATCCCAGTCTGGTGACAATCATGGGCCCCAGAGAGAAGGAGAAGTAGGAGGGATTCCATGGAGAGAGACAAGCTACAGGAAGGGCTAGAAGAAAATCGCATTCTGCTTTAAAAAACAAAACCAAAAACAGGTTAGCGTTGGCTTTGGATGGAACCGAAGCGAAACTGCAAACCCTGCTGAGAACGCACAGTGCTGTTTGGCTCGCAGAAGCCCCGCCCCGCCTTCCCTGCGGCTTCTCGGGTTCCCATTGGCTCCCCACTCACCGGCACCCCGCCTTGACTCCTCAGCCCCGCCTTCCTTCCTTCCATTTGTTCCACGACTTCTCAGTTGTCAGATCATAAAACCATCCTTCTTGAAAATCACTTATCCTGGGACCTTCCTCTCTGAATAGATTTTCCAGTGGCAGCATTTTTATCTGAATCATTCCACATTTCTCTTTAAGGTTTGAAGACACACTGTAGCATTTCATTCCATTTCATTCCATTTCCTTCCACTGATGTTTTTCTAGGAAGCATCTCATGGGGGGAAACATCTTTTAAAAAATCCCTGATGGTATTATTCATCTTCATGATTTTCAGGGGCATAATAGCTAGCTACATGTTCACCTGCCTGTGATATGTATCATGTGATATGTGTCCTATGTCTGTTTTCCTGTTTGTGTTTTTACTGCACATGTAAACAGCACAATCTGTGGGAATCGGAACCCTTGAAAAGGTAATGCAAAACACACGCGTGCGCCGGTGTGTGTGTGTGTGACTTACAGTCATGGAAGAACAAGCCACTTACTCGGAGTGGGAGACAACAGTCCCTCTAGCCAGGGAGCTTATACTCAATGGGATAGATGCTTTGGTTCTTTTCTAGACAGTATTTGGTCCCAAAGTTTGTTGTAAAGTTAATGACCTATAATTCAAAGTTGTTCCTCCCACTCGTAGACATGAAATGAATGGATGCTGAGTTTTCACATCTGGAGGAGAAGGTATGTGGACTGGTTTCCTAGGGATGTTGTCAGCAAGTACCATCGATCAGGTGCCTTAAGATAACAGAAATGTTTCCAAGTTTTGGAGGCCAGAAGTTTGAAATCAAAGCATTAGCTGAATCACACTTCCTCTGATACTTTCAGGGGAGAATCTTTTTTTTGGTCTCTTCCAACTTTTGGTGGCATCCCTTGGCTTGTGGCCACATAACTCCAATCTTTGCTTTGTTTTCACACGATCTTTCTGTGTCCGCTCTCTTCGCCTCGGCCTCTATAAGGGCACTTGCTGTTGGGTTTAAGGCTCACTGGGGGACTCCGAAGCAATTCTGCTGGTACAGTTTGCTGAGCATGGGTTTGCTAATTAAAAGGCCAATGATTCTAATCTACCAGCTGCTCTTAGGGGGAAAAAATGAGGCAGTCCTGTTTCCAGAAAGCTCTACAGTCTGGGAAACCCTCTGGAGCAGTTCCACTCAGTCCTTGGGTGAGTGAGCTGAGCAATCCAGGTTGGTTTCATCTGAAAATCCTTAATTTAATATCTGCAGATTACATTACATATGCAGGCTCTAGGCGTGAGGATATGGACACATCTTTTTGAGGTGACACTCAAACGCTCTCTCCAAAGCTGCTCACCCCTAAGGTCACTCTGCAGGAGAAGAGACTGGGCACTCTGCTCCTATCAAGAGTGCACCTTAGGAAACTTGATGGGCCAGTTCTACTCTGTGATAATGTGTCACAAACGAGTCAGGATCAACTGAACATCACATAACAATGATACTAACACAAGTCAACCCACTGCAGAAGCCAAACCATGAGCCACATCATTGTCACGAGCATCGGCATCAACGACCGTCTCAGAAACCTTAATTAGGGTCTCCAGGAGGCGGAAAGGACTCGATGGTAGTGGGTTGGGGGCTTGTTTGTTTCGCTGTGTTAGTATAAGAGGCGCTATAAGAGGAAAGGGCCTTCTTTGCTTCCTCCTCCCATGTACTGATCAGTGTATGGACTAGCACCCGCTCCAAGGTAGCAATGCCAATGGCCCAGAGCACAGGTGGAAGATTTGTTCAACCAGGACTTCCTGCTTTTGCAACAGCACAGACCAACTTCCTGTTTTCCCTCCTTTTTTTGCACCAGAAAGAAAGCAGGGCAGCCTGGTTTTCTTCTCCTCACACCACGACTGATGTTTCCACCCTTTCCTGGGTCACTCTGCAATGAAGAATGGTTGCAGAAACCCACTCAGAGCTTCTCACTGCCTAGGCAGGGCTCCTCAAACTTTTTAAACAGGGGCCAGTTCACTGTCCCTCAGACTGTTGGAGGGCCGGACTATAGTTGTTTTTGTTTTTTTTCAAAAACTATGAACAAATTCCTATGCACACTGTGCATATCTTATTTTGAAGTAAAAAAAAAAACAAACAAATGGGCAAAAACACCTGGCAGGCTGGATAAATGTCCTCGGTGGGCCGCATGTGGCCTGCAGGCCCGTAGTTTCAGGACCCCTGGACAGGATAGATGGCCTCCTCTCAGGAGGTCTGGTCTTCATCCACTTCCAATTTTTCCCCTCAGTCCGGCCCCTTCTCATTGCTACCACCAAGGCATGCTCCTTATGGCTCCTCCCATGGGTCACACTTCCCACCTTGCTGCCCATCGCTTGTACGAACTCTTCCTTGGGTTTGCAGTGTTTTCCCTTCTGCTCTTAGCCTGTCGGAATTGTAGTCATTCTTTAGGTATCAGTTGAAATTCGTTTCAGAGCTCAAACTCACTGCCCTATAGTGACCTTGCAGCGCTGAGCTGAGCAGGACTCGCTCCCTAGCGTTTCCAAGACTTTAAGCCTGTACAGGAGCAGAAAGCCTCATCTTTCTCCTGCTGAGTGGCTGGGGGATTTGAACTGCTGACTTTGTGGATAGCAGCCTGATATATAGCCCACTTCTTTAACAGGGCACCTCTGGATAGCCTACCATTTCTTTTATCTTAATGTATTAGTCTCCACTCCAGACTTTGACTTCACTTGACAATTAGAACAAAAGCTTCCCATCCCAAAGTGCATGTCTTAAAAGAATAGAAATGCATTGTCTCGTAGGTCTGGAGGCCAGAAGTCTGAAAACAAAGTATTGTCAAAGGCAGGCTATCTCCAAAGGCTCCACAGAATCAACTTTTCTTGCCTCCTCTCGCTTTGGTGGCTCTAGGGGTTCCTTGGCTTAAAGCTGCAGAATTCTCATCGTAGTCTCCATCTTTCAACAGCCCTCTTCCCTCCCCTCTCAGTCATGTAGATCAACAGGACTAGGCCTGAACTGTACTAACCACTCATGTGTGTCCCTCACGATTGTCCTCTCAGACTTGGACTTCATTTGGAAAGTAGGATCACGGTTTCCATCACCTCCCACCTGTATTTCCAGAACCCATAGTCCCCACCAAGGAATCTTTTTACCCTGTTCATGGACATCTGGAACATACATCTTGATTCCATGTTTATCCTCATCATAAATGTCCTGAGTCCATGCATATCACTTCGGGGATCCTCCATTCTTCTCATACTGTTTTTGATTTACATACTCAGTGTCTACTCCATCCTTTAGATGTTAAATTGTCCCTCACCCGAAGCTTGTTCTCCTTTACCCCCACCCTCCATGTCGCTCCATAGGCCATGTCCTCATGGGGAGATCTCCACATGTTCTCACAGCCCCTGCGCTCTCCTCTGTCTAAATCTAGCCCTCATTTCGAACTCTCATTGCATTGTGATTTTCAGTCTCCTTGTTCATTTCTCCCAGGAGCTGAGAGTTCTTTCAGATCCTAGACGTAGCCTCTCAGCATCTAGCATAGTCACGGGGACATAGTAGATGCTCAATCAAGGTTTGTATAATGAAAAAGTTAATGAGTGAAGGATTTGTTCTCACCAGTTTTCTTTTAGGAAGCACTCCTACATTTAAAAAATATTAAAGATGTCAATTTGACGACTCCAAACATGGTCTTTTCAACCACATCATAGGCCCGTGAAAGCTGTACAGTGAAAAAGGCAGATAGAAGAAGAACGGATCCATTTGAGGTGTGATATTGACCAGTAATATAAAGATGCCTTGGTTACCAAGAGAATCCACAAGTCAATCGTAGAAGAAACCCAACCAGAATTCTCCTTAGAAGCAAGGATGAGGAAACGTAGGCACACTTACTTTGGACATGTCACCAGGCAAGACTACTAGCGAGAACAAGGCATCGTGTCTGGTAAAGTAGAGGATGAGCAAAAGTGGGTAAACGCTCAATGAGATGGAGACTACATTGTGGCCCAGAGCACAGGAGCCAGGTGCGGTGGAGTGACTGCCACTTACGTGACTCCCAGCCCAGCCCAGGAAGCCTGCCCAGGGGAACGAGGAAGGATCTCACACTCCAGGGGGAAGACAGGCAAAAGGCGAAGGAAGGCTCTCATTGAGATGCTGGTCCTGTTGATTCACAGGCATGAGAACGGAGAGGAAAAATCATGTAAAGTTGGATAAAATGATTCGAATTATATAGCTATAAATCAAGGACTCCTAGAGCCACCCAAAGCTAGAATAATCAGTGTAAGATTCTTCCTGAGAACCTCGGGATGGAGCATGGCCCTGCTGTGAACTCAAACATACCAGCAATCGTGAGGATGGTGTGAGACTGGGCAGCATTTCGTCCTATAATACAAGGATAAGTTAAATATATTGTGGCAATGATTCTAGTTCATACATACATGGATTTATTCCAAGCAAAGCATGCTCAAACTTGTGTCAGTGGATGGCTGCAGACAAGTTCTCTCAATAATACACGTATCTTAGCCTTGTTGTCATTGTTAAGTGCTGTTGAGTGAGTCAGTTCCAACTCACAGTGACCCTGTGTACATCAGAACGAAATAGCCCCTGTGTCAGGTTCATTATGTTTGATGTCACCGTTGCAGCCACCGTGTCCATCCATCTTGTTCAAGGTCTTCCTCTTTTGTTGCTGCCTCGATACTTTACCAAATATGATGTTCTTCTACAGCAGTGGTTCTCAGCCTTCCGAATGCCGTGACACTGTATTACAATTCCTCATGTGGTGGTGACCCCCCCCCACCATAAAATTATTTTTGTTGCTACTTCATCACTGTAATTTAGCTACTGTTATGAATTATAATGTAAATATCTGACATGCAGGATGTATTTTCATTGTTACAAATTGAACATAATTAAAGCACAGTGATTCATCACAAAACAATATGCAATTATATATTGTGAAATATTTATTTCTAATGGCAAATAAATGAAATTTTGTCTCAAAGCATGGCCTGGAAATGGATAGAGGGGCCGTGTCTTGGTTTCACAGGGGTCGCCTAAGACCATCAGGAAATATGTGTTTTCCAATGGTCTTAGGTGACGCCTATGAAAGGGTTGTTTGACCTCCAAAAGGGTCGCGACCCACAGGTTGAGAACCACTGTTCTACAGGGTTTGGTCTTTCCCAACATGCTCCACGTTCATGAGAAATCTCATCACCCTTGCCTCCAAGGAACATTCTGGCTGGGCTTCTACCAAGATCGATCTGTTTGTCCTTTTGGCAGTTCTTGGTACTTTCAACATGCTTCACCGTCACCATAGCTGAAAGGCATTGCTTTTTCTTTGATCTTCTTTGCTCAATGTCCAACTTTCACATGCATAGGAGGCAATGGAAAATACCATGTCTTGGGTCAGGCACATTTTGTCCTCCAAGTAACATTTTTGCTTTTCAACACTGTAAAGAGGTCTTATGCAGCAGATTTACCAAATACAATGTGTCATTTGATCTCTTGATTGCTGCTTCCATGACCATTCACTGTCGATCCAAGCAAGGTGAAATCCTTAACATTTTCAATCTTTTCTTTACTTATGATGATGTTCCTCATTGATCCATTGTGAGGATTTTGGCCATCTTGAAATTGAGTTGGAATCAATACTGAAAGCTTCAATCCTTGATCTTCATCAGCAAGTGCTTCAAATCCCCATTATCAGCAATTAAAGTTGTGCCATCTGCATATTTCACGTTGTTAATAAGGCACCTTCCAATCCTGATGCAGAATTATTCTTCACATAATGCAGCTTCTTGTTTGGGTACCATAAAAACAAACAACAAATAAAACAAAAGCTCACTCTCACTACCTTTGAGCCAATGCTGACTCCTATTGACAACCCACCTTCCCCAGTGGGTTTCTGAGACTGTACCTGTTTATGGGAGCCTTTCTCCCATGGAGCTGCTTGTGGTTTTGAACAGCTGACCATGTAGATCGCAGCCCAATGCATAACCACTACACCAAACAAAACTGGGTCAGCCCAAAGAGTGACTTTTAGAGGTATCTGCTGAGTCAGTTCAATCCAAGGCCAGATCAGCTTAGAAATGGATGGCAACTGTATTGTGGGATCCCCAAGGGAGAGTCGTGGTGGGTTTTCTCTAAGGACACAGGGGCTTATTATGAAGACATTTTAAGAACACTGCAAACTGCAGTTGTGAGAAAATGTCCAGGAGCATTCTGCTGAGGAATTTTGTATTCCCCAGGACGAGGTACCTGCTCATTCATTGAGGGTGACAAGGGCTGTCTTTTTATAAATCATTTTATTGGAGGCTCGTACAATTCTTATCACTATCCAACACACAATCCATTGTGTCAAGCGCATATGGGCATTTGTTGCCATCATCATTCTCAAAACATTTGCCTTCCACTTGAGCCCTTAATATCAGCTGCTTGTTTTCCCTCTCCTTCCCCACTCCTCCTACCTCATGAACCCTTCATCATTCATAAATTGTTATAATTTTTTCATATGCTACACTGTCTGACATCTCCCCCTGCCCTCTTCTCTGCTGCTCATCCCCCAGGGAGGAGGCTATAGGTAGATTCTTGTAATCAGTTCCCCCTTTCTATCCCACATTCCCTCCCTCCAGGCATCGCCACTCTCACCACTGGTCCTGGAGGAGTCATCTGTCCTGGATTCGACAAGGGCTATCTTTTGATAATTTTGTGGTGAAGCCTTACTCCATACACCCAACAGCCTGGACCTTGCCCCTTCAGACTTCTTCTGTTCGCCAAACTCAAGAGCATTTCCAAGGAATAGAGTTTGAGCTCTCAAGGATACCCCGCCCCCGTGGTAGCAGTTGAAGAGTGCCGAGTTCTGTTGGGTCAGAGAGGTGGAAGCACTGCCCCCGGAAGGGAGCAGACCTAGATGGTGGATATGCCAAAGCATGCCTGTGTCACAGGTTCAAAGCCCACTAGTGTCGCAGCTTGGGGTTTGTGTTGAATAAAGGTTTCTTTGCTTTGGGAGCAATACTTTTCAACTTCCTTTCACAGACGATGTGTCCATTAGTTGGTGCTGGCTCCACAGCAAACAAAGCAAATGCATTTCACTTGTTCCCCCTGCAGACATTCTGCTTCCCAGCGTGGGTAATACCACGTCCTGGGTAGTGCTGGAATGACCCAGGGGGTGCAAAAGCAGATTCCACACATTATTGTGGACTATGGTCCATAATTAAAAGATGTTAATTGCCAGAGGGGTATTGAGTAATTTTTTTTTTCAGAAGAGGGATGGTAGGGCAAGAAAGTTTGAGAATTCTGCACCAGAAACTTAAGTCAAAGGAAAGAGGGTCAAGTGGTCGAGGTTTGTGCAGGTGGGAGAAGGGGTCTCTATGATGCTCAGCTGAACTCTCTATGGTGCGACTCTAGTTGGACTAGGTCACAGGAGTTGCGGAGAGCAGCAGCGGAGGTGTTAGGGGTCTCCAAGGGTGTTTTGAGTTTGCTGAGTTGTCCTTATAGATTGTAATGGCATGCCAATAGGAAGTAGGGGATGGGAGCAGTTCTTACCACTCAACCTAACTCCTGTAGATTTCATCTTCAGAGATATGAGTATCAGATGTGTCTAAGAGAGTCACCTCGAGGATCCACAATCAATGCTCCCAGAAGCAACAGTCAAGAAATAAAACAAGCATGGGAAAAATACACTGCACAAGACCCCTTTAAAATGTTGAAGTGCAAGGATGTCACTCTGAGGACTAAGGTCTGCCTGTCCCAAGCCAGGGTATCTTCAGTTGCGGCCTGTGAAATCTACACTGTGAGTAAGGACGAGCAGAGGAGAATCGATGCATTTGCATTCTGGTGTGGGGCAAGACTATTGAAAGTTAACAGAGACTGCTAGAAGAGCAAACAAATTGGTCTTGTTGGAATTAGGGTCAGGATGCCGATTAGAAGCCAGGATGGCAAGAGTTTGTTTCAAATACTTCGGACAGGTGATTGGACGAGAATAGTCCCTAAAAGAACATCGTGCGCGGTCAAGCAGAGGTCCAGGCTACAAGAGGAAGACCCTCCTGAGAAGTACGGGCACAGTGACCACCACCATTCATGCGAGCAGAACAATTACGCGAATTTCATGAAGGCCGGGCAGTGCTTTATTCTGTTGGACATAGGGTCAACATGAGTTGGCACCAACCCCAATGCACCTACCAACAATAATAATTCTATTCTTGTCTCTTCCATCCTGCCAAAGCCTTGATCCTCAGGAATCTGTGTTAGGCTGCATTCTCTCAAGAAGCAAAGCCAGTGTGGGCTTGTGTGTGAAAGAATATAGAAAGAGGCTTATGTCAAGAAATGGTTCACAAAGTTATAGAAGTGAGTCAGTCCAGTCTGGTTCAAGTTCTTGGGTCAGATGTAAGTGAGAGGCTTCTCCGGACTCTTGTAGCTGCAGGGATGATGCAGAGAAAGCAGGAAGATGAAGCAGGATGACCAGAGACTGGTGAATGCTGACCTGAATGTGCCTGAGATTGGCCAAATGAATCCAAGGTTGGCAGTCCACTGATGACTCCTGGGGTTGGCAGGTGGTCAACGAACCAGATGTTGCATCCAGATACAGCAATCGAAATGAGTCTGATGACAGTGGCTTGGCTGCAGTGATTCTGAGTCTGAGGCTTTACCTGATTCTTCCCCAAACTGCTTGGCTGCTTCACAGACGATCCGTCATGGAGCTGGGTACTCGATATTATACCATATTATGAGGGAATCCTGGCCCCACCCAAAATGAAATGAAGTCTAACAATCACAAAAGCTCTCCAAGAGGTTGGGGAACCTTCGGAATGACCAAAGTGATGGTTAGACCTAACAGAGTTAAGCCATAAGTATGTGTTTTTAGTTCTTTGAAAAGGCTATGAGACATAGGAGCAACCTATCCAACCCACTGCCCTAGTGTTGATTCTGACTACTCGTGACCGACTCTGCAGAGCAGTGGTTCTCAACCTTCCCAATGCCACGACCCTTTAGTATACTTCCTCGTGTTGTGGTGAACCCCAAACTACAACATTACTTTTGTTGCTGCTTCATAACTCTAATTTTGCTACTGTTATAAATTGAGTGGGCCCTGTGAAAAGGGTCATTTGACCCCCAAAGGGGTCGCGACCCTCATGTTGAGAACTGCTGTTCTAGAGCTTTGAGCGAAAGCCTGACTCGGCTGACATCCTGAATTAAGATTTCTAGCCTCCAGCACTATGAGGGTCTAAATCTCTGTAGTTTTAAGTCACTTGATTTCTGCCACTTTATTTGGCAGCTGTAGGAAACTGAAACAAGAATTAGGATTCAGGGAAAGAAGAATGTGTGAGTCTGGGTGGACTAGAGAAACAGATTCATAGACACCCAGATTGTATAAGAAAAAGCTTTACGTCTAGGGTCTTAAAGACTTGATGGTAAACAAGCAGCCATCTAGCTGAGAAGCAACAAAGCCCACATGAAGAAAGCACACCAGCCTGTGCGATCATGAAGTGTTGAAGGGATCAGGTATCAGGCATCGAAGAGCAAAAATTTATGTCATTATGAATGAGGGGGAGTGCTGAGTGGGGACCCAAGACCCATCTGTAGGCAACTGGACATCCCCTTATGGAAGGATCTTGGGGAGGAGACCAGCCAGTCAGGGTGCAGTATAGCGACGATGAAATATACAACTTTCCTATAATTCTTAAATGCTTCCCTCCTCCCAGTTATGATCCCAATTCTGCCTTACAAATCCAGCTAGACCAGAGGCTGTAGACTGGTACAGATAGGAACTGGAAACACAGGGAATCCAAGACAGATGATCCCTTCAGGACCAGTGGTGTGAGTGGCAATACTGGGAGGGTGGAAAGAGGGTGGGGTAGAAAGGGGGAACAGATTACAGGGTTCTACATATAACCCCCTCCCTGGGGGATGGGCAACAGAAAAGTGGGTGAAGGGAGACATCGAACAGTGTAAGATATGACAAAATAATAATTGATAAACTATTATAAACCCTGTCTCACACACAGAGATTCATGAGGGAGGGGGGAAATGAGGAGCTGATGGCAGGGGCTTAAATGGAGAGCAAATGTTTTGAGAATGATGAGGGTAATAAATGCACAAATGTGCTTTATATAAATGATGTATGTATGGATTTTGTTAAGAGTTTTATGAACCCCCAATAAAATGATTTTTTAAAAGAAAGAGCTTTATATACAAGAGCAATTGAACATTGAGAAAACATCCCAGCCCAGCCCAGATCAAGTCCATAAGTCCAATATTAGCTCACATGTCTGATGCCAATCGATAAAGTCCTCTTCAGACTCATGAAACACATGCAATGATGCTGAATGCAGGAAGATTATAGGCCAGTGGGTGGGAAGTCTTGTGGATCCAGTGGCAGTAGAGGCATCTCAAGGCTGGCAGGTATCTTCATGTGGTTCCTTCAGCTCTGAGGCTCTGACTCCCATCAGCCTGTCTCCATGCGGCATGTCAACAAGAAATGTCACTCTGGGAGTGAGCCTGTGTCCCACCTCAAGAGAGCTATTTATCTCCTTATCTACAGATGAGGTAATCAAGCTGCCACCTGATTGACAGGCTAAACTCTACCCCTTCACTCTTAATCCTCTCAAATTGACAATAGATTATGAAACGACCACAAAGAACCAATATTTTGTTGAGCACCAGTTGTTAGGTGCCGTTGAATCTGCCCAACTCATGGTAAGCCCACGCACAAAGGGATTGGATTTTTATGATCCATAGGGGCTTTATTGGCTGATTTGTAGAAGTTTTCTAGGTCTTTCTTCTTACTCCATTTTAGTCTGGCAGCTCTGCTGGAACTTGTTTAGCACCCTTGCAACATGCAAAGTCTCCACCGACAGATGGAGTGGTAGTGGTTGTGTAGGAGGTTCATTGACCAGAAATTGAACCCAGCTCTCTCATGAGAGAACAGTATCATTGATATTACATGCAAGAAAACATTTTGCTGAAGATTATCCGACAACAGTTGCAGCAGTATGTTGACAAAGAGCTACAAGAGGTTCAGGCAGGATTCAGAAGAGAGCATGGGATATTATTGCTGGCATCAGATGGATCTTGGTTGAAAGCAGAGACTACCAGAAAGATATTTACTTGGGTTTTATTAATTATATCAAAGCATCTGCCTGTGTGGATCATAGCAAACTATGGATAAGCTTGTGAAGAATGGGAATTCTAGCACACTTCATTGAGTTCATGTGGAACTTGTGCATGGATCAAGAGGCAGTTGTGTGAGCAGAATAAGGGATTACGGCGTGATTCAAAATCAGGAAAGGTGTACGTCAGGGTTGTATTCTCTCACCATACTTACTGAGCCTGTTTGCTGAGCAAATCAGAGAAGTTGGATTACATGAAGAAAATGTGGCATCAGGATTGGAGGAAGGCTTATTAACAACCTGTGATGTGCTGATGGCACAGCCTTGCTTGCTGAAAGTGAGGAGGAAGTGAAGCACTGGATGATGAAGATCAAAGACTGCAGCCTTCAGGATGGATTACACCTCAATGTCAAGAAGATCAAAATACTCCTCGGAGAAAAGGTTGACGTTATCAAGGATTTTGTTTTACTTGGATTCACAATCAATGCTCATGGAAGCAGCGGTTAAGCGATCCAAAGTTAAATCTACACAAGACCTCTATAGAGTACTGAAGACCAAGGATGTTACTTGAGGACTAAGGTGCACTTGACCCAAGCCATGAATTTCAAATTGCCTCGTATGGATGTGAAAGTTGGACATTGAATAAGGAAGACTGTAGAAGAATCGGTGCACTTGAGTTTTGCTGGAGAGCAATATCGAAAGTTCTGTGGACTGCTGAAAGGACAAACCTATCTTTCCTGGAAGCAATGCTCCTGAGAAGCAAAGATGGCGAGTCTTGGTACTACTTTGAACATGTTGTTAGCAGAGACCAGTTCCTGGAGAAGGACATCATGTTTGATAAAGTGGAATGGCAGCCAAAAAAGAGGAGGGCCCTCAAGGAGAGGGACAGACACAGTGACTGCACCAATGGGCTCAAGCACAGGAACATTTGTGTGAACGACCCAGGGCTGGGCAGGGGACCCGTTGTGCATAGGTCGCTATGTGTCACAACCGATTAGATGGCACCGAACAACAATTCCCAAGATTCTACCTCATCACCTCCAATCCCTCCAACAGTCCTATGAGGAGATAGTAATGTGCCCACTTAATGGATAAGGTCATAGTTTTCCCAAGGTCGTAGAACTAATCACTGAAAACAGACCAGCCTGACTGCCTCCCAGCACAGGGCACTCTGGGTGCACACAGATCCAACTCTGGTTGGTTCTAGGACTTATGATTAAGTCTCATCCACCAAGTTAGCTCTGAGACTCCTGACCCCTCGCCCTAATCAGACACAGAGGCACTGTCTCTGCCTGCTAGAAGACCAAACCTGTCATAAATAGAGGCCCAGGCAGGCCAAGGCCAGGGGAAGGAAGCAGGACCAACTCATTCTAAATGGGGGTACCCTGCAATTAAGTCCAAGAGTGAATTACCACATTCCTCAGCCCTTCTCCAAATGGGGTTGGCTGTCCTTTCAAGTAGAAACACAATGCTCAGGCCTGACGCAGAGCCCAGAGACAGAGTGGACTTGGTGTTTTCCTGCAGTTTCAAGAAAATTCAGCACTTTCGCGTTGCGCAGACAGAGCTGACCTTCCAGCGGCCTGTACGGTGCTGACTCAACATCAGGGTCACCCACGGTGCAATCGTGGCATGAAACAGGAATGGTGGTTGTCAGGGCTGTTTCTCTGTCTCCAAAACAAAACCCCAAACCCAAACCCAGGGGTTGTAGGAGCAACTGGAGCCCTGGCTGAAAGGGAGAGCTTAACATGCACTAATTAGGTCCCCTCGCCCCCTTTGTGAAAGAGGCAGGGACACATCGGCTAGGATTTGGGCTACAAAGGGTGCTGAAGATTAGGTCCCTCCCTCCTCTCTCTCTGCCACAGTCATGCAGATGGGGAGGGAAGGCAGATGGAAAAAGAAAAGAGGAAGGAAGAGGGGAGAAAAGAGGAAGAGGGTGTGGCCATTACTTCCTTGGAAATATTGTGTTCCTTTTCAAAACTCTAACTTGAGGTTTTCCTGGAAAAGAAGGCTTGGGCTCTTCCCAGATTCCTGTTTGTACGTCATGCTTCTCCTCTGGCTTGATTCCGTGGTCCACCCCCCCCCCCCCCCCCCCCCCCGGAATGAAACTGGGAATTTCACTCTGCCGCCCATGAAAAACATACACCAAAGTTCTGCCCTCATATCCAAAAGAAGATGCGACACCCACCTCCCTCAGCTCCACCACACCTCAAAACACCCGTGACATTTTCAATATGCTTATCAGAACTCAAATCTGCTGAGCTCACCAGCCAGGAGTGCCAGTAGGGCAGGTGTAACCGAATCAGACTTTCCAGCCTTGACCTTCAGTGGTCAGAAAAGCATATGCTGACAGATAGGAAAAATGATGGGCACAAGTACTTTGCATTTTCATTTCCAGAAGAGACAGAAAGATAGGCTGGGGTGGAAGTCTGGAATAGGGGAGAGGTGCAGGAAAAACCCAAATGGGGCCCTGCTCTAGAATTTCAGGGGTCTCAGAGTACTCCTGGAGTTTTCTCTGCAAAATGAAATGTTGAATTCTGGTGCTGAGAAAAGGGCATGACTGGCTGGTAAGATCCAAGTCCTGGTTTAAAATTCAAACAGGTCTTGCTCTGAGACTCTTCGTGAATGTATAAACCAGTAGTTCTCAACCTTCCTAATGCTGCGACCCTTTAATGTAGTTTCTCATGTTGTGGTGATCCCTGCAGCCATAAAATTATTTTCATTGCAACTTCATCACTGTAATTTTTCGGGTAACCCCTGTGAAAGGGTCGTTCGACTCCCAAAGGAGTCACAACCCACAGGTTGAGAACTGCTGGTATAAACAGAATGCTCCTTAGAAGCAAGGCTGACAAGACTTCATCTTACATACTTTGGGTATGCTGTCAGGAGAGAGTCCCTGGAGAGGGCCACCGTGCTTAGAAAAGGAGAGGGTCAGGGGAAAGGAGGCAGACTCTTAATGAGCTGAATTGGCACAGTGGCTGTAACCAAGGGCTCAAGCAACAGTTGTGATGAACCCGGCAAAGGTTTGTTCTGCCGTGCATGGGCTCGCTGGGTTGCAGCCAGCTCCATGGCACCTCACAACAACAACAACAACAAATGTATCTGGCACAAAGAATCTAGGGAAAGGGTGTCACAGCCCATCGGATGGGACCAGTATTTTGCCCAATGTGAAACTGTTAGGTAGCTAGAGTAGGGACAAGGGGTATCTACTGGGCATGCTCCGAATTCAGGGCCTAGAGCCAGGTGGTACACCTGGGTGGGCCCAAACCAGGCCAGGTGGGCTTAATTCAGTCAATGGGGTCAACCAGTACCATTGACCATGCCTCCCAGCCGAAGGCCCTAAAGGCCAACCAGGAGAAGAGCGCCTTTTTCCCTTCCGCTGTTTCTGCGCGTTGTGCTCCCTGGTCTCTCTGGCCTCAGGCCACTACGTGTGGGGTGTGCAGTCCCATGAGGTTGCCTGTGTTCAGTGACTGTAAAGCCTGAGACTTTGTCCTTTATAAAAACCCACTTGAATCACAAACCGGACTTCAGCATGCATTCTTTCTCATGCGGAGCCAAGAACCGAGGTATTTCCCACCCATGAGACCTAATAAAACCAGCTATACGTTTCCTGAGTGGTGCAAACAGTTAAAGCAGTTGGCTGCTAACTGAAAGATGAGCGGTTCGAGTCAACCCAGAGGTGCCTGACAAGACAGTCCTGCCGGTCTTCTCCTTCAAAAACTCTCACACCTAGGGTCACCATGAATCCAAGATGACTCCCTGCCAATGGCTTCAGAAGTCTCTGCAAGAGCCTGTCTGGGTTCTGGAGAGATGGAGAGTCACTGAATGATAGAGGATGGTGGGCGACTAGTGATTGGGATTTTAAAACAATTTTAACAAGAGGTTTGAGTTTAACTTCCCGTCAAAGGGCTAAAAATGCTACATTTTAAATCATTTAAATCAAATTAAGTACGGATCCTTGCTTTCAAAGGTTGGTGAACGTCTCTTACAGGCTGGAAAACTGATATTTTGCGAAGATCATTCTCTTGTGAGGTTATCACATGATTCAGAGGCCTTACAGAGTTCTTCAAAAATAAGGGCAGTGGGGCTGGGGTGGAGGTGGGGGTGGGTGGGTAATTCTCCACTATCGTTGTTCCCAGTCTTGCCTTCTCTGGGGCACTGAACACCAGGTCATTTCACTTCCACAGGCTCTCTTCCCATCATGACTACAAGCTTTGTCTCCGAGCTTCTTCCACACGCCGAGGCTGGAGCTCATAGGACCCAACCTTGATAGCATCCCATGGTCTGGGATGCTGCAGGCAAGTAGGACAAAGATTTCGAGGAAATTCAAAACCTTCCCCCAGCTTTGTAATATTAGAAAATTAACCCCCAGGACTTAGGTTATTTCCCTTTCTAACGCAGAGCACCAGAGATGTCCACTGTGCTTTGTTGTGTTTTTTTTTTTTTTTTTTTTGGAAGGAGCCCTAGCGGTGCAGTGGCTACGAGTTGGGCACTGATCTGAAGTGAGCAGATCGAAACCACCAGCCACTCCTCGGGAGAAAGACGAGGCTCTCTAGGCCTGTAAATAGTTAGCTTCAGAAACTCGTGGGGGCAGTTCTACCCTCTCTTACAGGATCGCTGTGAGTCGACTCAGTGGCGGTGAGTTTGGTCTTTGCCTTCCTTTGCTACAGGCTCTTTCATATATCATGCATAAATCATGCATAAATCATCCTCAGCTCTAGAATCACTTTTTCCAAGGCGCCCTGGCTTCACTTATTGGAGAATGACATTAGAGACAGTAATGTCAGTATGAGGTTTGCTAATTGCTACTAAGGGGTTGCTTCTAGGTCCTCCATACTAACCCATATAAACACATATCTTTAAATATCCCAGGGTCTGGTCCATTCTTTGGGGGATTTTAGACATAGAGAACCATGCTTTCTGCAAGCCGTGACAGTTATCCCTTTCTTCTATCTCTTTCCCTGTCTAATTGCACGAGCTAGGACTTCCAGTGCAATGTCGACTAGGGTGGTGAGAGGAAACATTCTTGTCTTGTTCCTACTTCAGGGGAAAATGACTCGCTGTCGGTGTTTTGTAGATATTCTTTGTCATGTTGAAGAAGTCCTCTTCTATTTCTAAATTGCTGAGAGTTGTTGTTGTAAGGGGGGTATTGTATTTTGTCAGATGTTTTTTCGGAATCAATTGGTATGATAATATTTCTTTCTTTTTGCCTATTAATTTGGTGGATTACATGAATTAATTTTGAAATGTTAGTTCATACTTGTACACCTGGAATGAATCCCATTTGAATGTGACATATAATTCTTTTTATTTTAAAAAATCATTTTATTGGGGGCTCTTAGCGTTCTTATAACATTCCATATGTACATATTTGTACATATGTTGCCATCATCATTTTATAAATATTTACTTTCTACCTGAGTCCTTGGTATCAGCTCCTCTCAATGCCCCCCTCGTGGCCCCTCAATAAATTATAAATTGTTTTCATATCTTACACCAACTGCTGTCTCCCTTCCCCCATGGTTTCGGTTGTTCATCCCCCTGGGTGTGTGTGTGTATGGTTATGTGTCAATCACTGTAATCGGTTTCCCCCTTGCTGCCCTCCTCTCCCCATCTTCCCCCTACCCTCCTGGTATCGCTATTCCCACTTCTCTTCCTGAGGGGTTTATCCGACCGGGATGCCATGCGTCTTGAGTTCTTATCTGTATCTTTGTACATGCCGGTCTAGCCCGCAGTGAAAGCCAGGACTGGGGTCATGATAGTGGGGGATCAGGAAGTCTCAAAGAACCAGAGGAATAGGGTGTTTCATCGGTGCTACACTGCACCCTGATTGACTCGTCCCTTTCTAGTTACCCTTCTGTGAGGGGATGTCCTATTGTCGATAGATGGGTTTGGGGTCCCTGCTCTGAGCCCCTATAATGATTTTTTAAAAGATCATTTATTCATTATTTCTGTGTTTTCATAGGCACTTTCCTAGCGGAGCGGGCCAGGATTAGTGCAATCATCGGTTTCCTTTGTATGGTGTGTGGGTATTCATGTGGGCGCAGCGAGGAAGGACTGGGACTATCCACAGTGGAAAATTCAACCGCAAGATCTTTTATTTTTAAGAACACCAATCCTATCTCCTGTTCATCCCCTTGGACTGAATGAAAATTGGTACCCTTGATATTGTAGCCTCAGCCACGACCTCCACAGCCATGGGGAAACTACTTGCCTTCCCAGACGCCAGTTGACTCGTTGTAATGAAATGTTCAATGTGATGCCGCGGTGCCATCATTGCTCAGTATAAAGATGAAAAAGTATGGCTGAAAGACTCCAACGCGGACACACACCTTTTCTGACTTTATATCCTTCAGTATCCTCTTGTTCTGTTTGAGCGGCTGCCTCTTGGTCTATGTACAAACTCCACAGGAGCACAACTAAGTTCCCACCCTTAGCAATGTTATCCGTAGTTTGTTATGATCCTCACTGCCAAGTGCATGTTCTCAGTCCGTCAAACGCAGACATCTTTCTGGCATTCTCTGCTCTCATCCAATGTGCATCCGAGGGCGGCCATGATATTGATGTTCCATGTCAGATCTTGAGTCTGGATCTCATCCGGCAGTTCCCTGCCAGTGAACTGATGTATACTTTTTTGCAACTCTTTTCGCTTATGCCTTCTGGGTTTTGTTGCTTGCTTTGGAAGCTTTTCTTGGTTTTCAACTTCCAGGAGTGTTTGCCTTTGTGGAGTCCCTGAGGTTCCATGAAAATGTGAGAGAAGCACCTTTGTTTCTGGCACCAAGTTTTCCTAGCCCCCGGAGAGATCCCATCAGGACAGCTTTGGATTCCTATTTCCACAGATTATGAAAACATCTTTAAAAAAATTTTGTCTATCATTTTCCTTGGATCCCTGGTGGTACAATGGTTAATTTTTTTTTTTTTTTTTAGCAATGAATCATCATGAGACTCCACAGTGGGAAGACAAACTCTGTGCCATCGAGTCAATGCTGAAAAAATTGGGACCAATGATTCTGGGAGGATATGGGAGAAGGGGAGGTGGGAGAAAGGAGGGGGGAGGCCCAACCCAGAGACAAGGGAACAACAAGTAAACTAAAATCAGTGGAAGGAAGGTCGTAGGATGCCTCATGGGGGTCAATCAAGGGCAATGTAGCCACAAGGAATTACTAACCTGAATGAAGGCTGAACATGATGGTGGGACAAGAAGGAAGTAAAAAGGCAATCGAGGAAAGAACCAGGAGGCAAAGGACATTTATAGAGGCCTAAATACAGGCATGTACATATGTAACTATATATATATATAATGAGAAGGGAATAGAACTATGTACTCATATCTATATGTTAAGAATTAAGGTTGCAAATAGACATTGGGCCTCAACTCAAGTATTCCCTTAACACAAGAACATTCTGTGATGCTTACCTTCCTGACGCTTAAGACAAAATGGGCGCATAAGCAAATGTGAAGAAAGCTGATTGTGCCCGGCTATCAAAAGATACAGCAGCTCACATCTTAAAGCCTAGAAGATAAACAAGCGGCCATCTAGCTGAGAAGCAACAAAGCCCACATGGAAGAAGCACACCAGCCTGTGTGATCATGAGGTGTTGATGGGATCAGGTATCAGGCATCTAGGACCCAGAATAAAACCATATCCAAGGTGAATAGTAGGGAGGCAGGAAGCATGGCGTGGAGAACCCATGCCCATCTACAGACAATTGGTCGTCCCCTCACAGAAGGGTCACAGGGAAGAGATGAGTCAGTCAGGGTGCAGTATAGCACCAATGAAACACACAACTTTCCTCTAGCTATTTGGTGCTTCCTTCACCCCACTATCATGACCTCAATTCTACCTTACAAATTGGATTAGACCAGAACATGCACACTGCTACAGATAGGAGCCTGCAACACAGAGAATCTAGGATAGAAGAGCCCTTCAGGGCCAACAAGGAGAGTAGAGATACCAAGTGGATTATGGAGGGTGGGGACAGAAAGGGAGAATCTAGAACCCCCTCCCAGGGGGATGAATAACAGAAAAGTGGGTGAGGGGCAACGGAGGACGATGTAAGATGTGGAAAAAATAATCTATAACTTCTCAAGGATTCGTGAGGGAGGGTGGGAAGGGAGGGAGGGGAAAGAAATGAGGAGCTGATATCAGGGGCTCAAGTGGGAAGAGAATGCTTTGAAAATGATGATGGCGGCATATGTGCAAATGTGCTCGACACATTGGAGGAATGCATGGATTGTGATGAGATGTAAGAGCCCCCAATAAAGTTTTTATTTTAAAAAAGTGGGGGCAGGGAAGACAAGACAATTTTCTTTTCTAAATCTGACCAGGGCAAACTAGGACTCCTCTTTGTGGATTCATTTCAGTTATAAGAAGGCTAAGAAAAAGTCATTTCTGGAAGCCAAACACGACTATCTTTTCAATCCCGACTCTTAGCCCCGCTTACTGCTGAGAGGTGGAGTTACATACTGGCTAGGTGTCTGGATGTGAATGAAGCTATACTACTCCTTACTAGACAGGCGGCCTTGGGCAGGTTCCTTACTGTCCTCTTTATATATGAAATCTAGCTGATTGCAATACATCTTTTTATGAGGACACCAAGCCAAAACAAACCAAGTGAGAGAAAGCAACCCAAACTCATTGTCCTTGAGTTGATTCCAACTCTCAGGGAAACTACAAGAAGATTTCAGGAGGTTAACCATGGCACGGCCTTAGGTGAGATTTATTATTTTTTCATCTTGAATTTTCTTAGGTTATCTCCAGCTTTGTATGTAATAGGGCTTCAAGGTATTTTTTTTTACCCTCCCACCCCTGCCAATAAGGAATCCCCCAGGGCATGTCAACCTATGCAAACAGTTTGGATAGTTTCTCCATAACGTATGGCTTTCCACGTGTTCACAGCAAAGCCTCGTTAACGTGCATTTTGTTCACATCTGCAGCCTCAGGCGGTCTCCCTTCACTTTAGTTGGTTCCTTTAACAGTGACCCCATTAAAACAAGATCTCTACAGTGTCTGGGGGAGCGGGGGGGATCAGCTTGTATCTCTCCCACAAAACAGATGGGGACTGATTCAGAATGAGATCATCTCTCGTTCCCAATAGTGCCCTTTCTTTGAGGAGGAAGAAAGGCTTCGTTTTTGGTGCCAAGACAGGGATAAAGTTCAGCTGCTGTTGTTGCTTATTGTCACGTCCATTTTCAACTCTCAGTGACCCCATGTCACAGAGCCCTCAAAGGTTTCGGGGTTGTCATCTTTATGTAGGGACGCAGGTCACCGGGCCTGCTTCCTGCATAGCTGCTGGGGGTGCTCAGACCACCAACGTTAGGTTAGCAGCCCGGTGGTACCAGGGCTCACAGTTCCTAAGCTCCCTTCAACAGTCCGACAACTCCCCCCACGCTATGTGCACCATCCTTTCTGGTACCTGGAGCTTGTTCTAGCTCTCGCCGAAGCAAACAAAAACAAATGAGAGTGAAAACCAGAATAACAAATTAAGAAAACAAAACAAAACAAAACATGCTTTCCTCTTAATTACAAAGTAATGCATCCGTCTACACCACTTTCCGTGGCTTGCGTGTTGCTCTGGTGCGGGAAGCGATGTCGCGGGTATTTCAAATAGCAGTTGTAGTTGTTGTTGTTGTCAGTGCCATGGAGTTGGTTCTGACCCAGAGAAACCCTCTGCACAACAGAAGGAAACACTTCTCAGTCCGGCGCCATCCTCACAGTTGTTCCTGTGCCTGAGCCCATTGCTGCAGCCACCATGTCCGTCCATCTCCTGGGGGGCCCCCCCCGCCTCTTTTCAGCTGCCCTCTACTTTAGCAAACACGATGTCCTTCTTTAGGGAACGCTCTTTCCTGACAACAGGTCCAAGGCATGTAAGATGCAGTCTCCCCATCCTTGCCTCTAAGGGGCACTCTGCCTGTACTTCTTCCAAGAGAGATCTGTCTGTCCTTTCAGCAGTCCATGGTACTCTCAATATTCTTTGCCAACACAATTCAAAATGCATCAATTTTCCTTTGGTTTTCCTAACTTTCACAGGCATATGAGGTGATGGAAAGACCATGGCTTGGTCAAATACGAGTAGGGTGACTCCAAAGTGTCCCAGACTAAGAACAAACTATGAAGCAGGAGCAGGTTTTCTATATTTCTGAGGAACTAGCCACTGGCAGTCTCATGCACAGCCATGGGACACAGCCAGACACAGCACGCTTCGTAGAGCGCAGGGGGACATGGCAGAGCCAGAGCCAGAACATGAGCATCTCAGGTCGGAAGATGGATGGACACAGTGGTTGCAGCAATGGTCTCAGGCACAACAGTTGTGAGGATGGTGCAGGACCACACTGTGTGTGTGTGTTTCTGAACAGTTTTATTGGCCTCGAATTCCCATATTATAGAATAATTCCCATATTATAGAATTTCATGTTCAATCACATCAAGAAGAGTTGTATAATCATCAGCACAGCCAGTTTAGAACACTTCCTTCAATCTTGTCCTCATTGTTACTAGCTCCCCACTTCCCCCAACCTCCCCTACCACCCACCCAAGGAACCCTAAGTCCAGTTGTTATAGATTTACCTATCCTGGATTTTATATGCAGGAAAACATTAAAAACAAACAAACAACAACAAATCTAACAGGAATAACAAAGTAAGACATAAAACTCTCCACTGAAAAGTAAGCAAAAGTATTAAAAGCTGGAACAAATTTAAAGAGATCCTAAGACGATTAAAAGATAGAGTGCTAAGGTTTAGCCGTCCTAACTGCATCTTCGATGACCCACTTTCCGATGCATTTATATGTGAGCAAGGTTAGTCATGTGCCTGAGGACCAGGGGGCTGTGTTTTGAGGGCACCCAGCAACAGCAAGGACAACAACAGCAACACCGCCTCCTACAGAGAAGACCACCAAGACGCCCTTTCCTTGAATTCTCTTTGCGACTCCATGAGCCAATCATTCCGAGAAAGCAGATGTAATAGTTTGTAACAGTTTACTCACCTTAAGAAAGCATTCAGACCAATGAAGCTTCATTAAGAATTTAAATAGCTCCCCCTACCTTCTGCTCACACGTGTCTTTGGGAAGGGCACAGGTGTTCGCATTTGTTTATTTGATTTCCTCCGAAGTAGCAGAGGGAGGAGTCGAGCTTCCTGTTGGTTGCATTTGATATCACTTATTCATTGGCAGGTTACCTTGCCATTCATCACGGAAGTGCAGGCCCTCTAAGTCCTGCCGTTACCCAGTAACAAGGGGCCATACAACCAAGCCGAAACTATTCAAATGGATGAATAAGCATTCCTAATAGTCAAAGGAGAAAACGTTTGTGGCTCTTACAACTTTTTGCCAACATGTTAGCACTTTAAAATATAATTTAATATAAGAAAATGAAAAAAATAAAATGAAAGTGAAATTTATTTCGTAGACTATTCTCTTCTGGCTCTAGTTCTTAAATGCTTCCTCCCCCACTCCCTCCACACCACTATCATGATCCCAATTCTACCTTAAAAATCTGGCTAGACCAGAGGATGTACACTGGTACACATTGGAACTGGAAACACAGGGAATCCAGGACAGATGATCCCTTCAGGATCAGTGTTGAGAGTGGCGATATCAAGAGGGTGGAGGGAAGGTGAGGGAGAAAGGGGGAACAGATTACAAGGATCTACATATAACCACCTCCCTGGGGGACGGACAACAGAAAAGTGGGTGAAGGGATTCATCGGACAGTGTAAGATGACAAAATAATAATAATTTATAAATTATCAAGGGTTCGTGAGGAAGGGGAAGCAGGGAGGGGGGAAATGAGGAGCTGATACCAAGGGTTCAAATAGAAAGCAAATATTTTGAGAATGATGAGGGCAACAAATGTACAAATGTGCTTGACACAATGGATGGATGCATGGATTGTGATAAGAGTTGTATGAGCCCCCATAAAATGACTAAAAAAAAAAAAAGAATTCTCCTCTTGCTTGTGAGAGCCCTAAACTCAATCCCTGGCTCATGCACTTCATGCATAACTACCACTTGCATGGAGGCTTGCATGATGCTATGACACAGTCCAAATTCCAGAAGAGCTTCCAGACTGAGACAGACTAGGAAAAAAGCTCTGGTCATCTACAGCCCCAAATAAGCCAATCTGCAACTGATCACGGGGATGGCACAGGACCAGGTACCACATCATCCTATTGTGCACAGAGTCAACATGAATCAGGTTTTCCCACAACCGAGGGATTTTCTGGGATGCAGGTTTTTCAGTGCTCAAACTGGGACAAGTCCAGGCAAACTGACCTGGTGGGTCACTTGGAATCTTTAATGCTGGGCCAAACAAAATGCTGAAGCTGTTGTAAGAAATTCCTTTGGGGTTTAGAGCAAGTAGAAGAGAGAAACCCCTCCATGCGTAGACCATGAAGATGGCACAGGACTGCGCAACACTTCGTTCTGTTATCCACGAGGTTGCTCGGAGTTAGAATGGACAACACCTGATAGCAGCGCTTATCCGATCACAATTTTAGGGACAGGAGAAATTTGGTGGTCTATGTATCAAGCCAGCACAAGATGACTCATAATCCCTCCCTAGTGGACTCTGTTTTTAAAAATAATTTATCTGATTTGTTGCTGTTACAAGCTTGTACAGTAGATGACACAGCCTACAGTCTCTACATGCACAGTTGAGTGTCATTGACTGCATTCTCGAAACTGCAATCATTCTCATGCTCCACTGCAGAATTATCCCTCCCCCTGATCGTAAACCCAACATCCTTTTTGAGTTGTGTTTGCCTATGCGATATAGATGATTCTTACAAGAAAGCTCACAGCAAATATTCTTTACTAGTTAAGTTGATTGTTCTTTGGTTTTAGAAGACATGAGTGAATGTTTCTGGTTTAAGGGTTGTGGCAATTACATAATCTCCTTTCAACCTGAGCAAAGGGGCGAAGTCTAGCCTGTCAATCAGGATGTAGCTTGATGACCTCATTTGGAGACATGACAGATAAATAGCTCACTGGAGGTCAGACCCATTCCTCCTGCCTGACCATTCCTATTGACAAGCCACATGGAGCTATGCTGATGCAACCAGAGCTCTGGAGCTGGAGGAGCCACGTGGAGACCCACGCCAGCACTGAGGTGCTTCCACCTCTACTGAACCCACAGGCCTTCCCACCCACCGGCCTGTGATCTTTCTGCATTTGGCATCATTGCATGTGTTGTCTGAGTCTGAAGAGGAATTTATAGACTTGTATCAGACATTTGGGTAACATCAGTCTTATGAACTTGATCTAGACTGGGCTAGAGTGTTTTCTTAATATACAATTACTCTTTAATATAAAGCTTTCTCTTATCCATATATGAGTGTCTTCGAATTTGTTTCTCTAGTCAACCCGGACTAACACAAAGGTTCAAATATGTCTCAGGGCAATAGCTTTCAGTCGAACCATACACTGGTATGACGTTTACTGATGGCTTGATTACATCACATTAAATTACATTTGGGAAGGTGATCATATTATAGTAGATGACAGGTTCTTACATTACATGACAGTAGATAATTTTCTCTAGCCAAAGTCAACTGGTTTAATCACATGTAAACACTTCATGACAGCAACTCGAGTAATGTTTGATCAATCTACTGAGAACCATAGCTGTATTAGGCAGGGGTCTCTAGAGAAACAAAACTAGGACGTCTATGATTATGAAACCAGGAAAAATAGAATACATATTTATATAGCATGAAGGAATATACAAGTGAATTCATTCACACAGCAATACAGAGGGGTCAGTTCAACTCACTTCTGTGGAAGAGTTAATATACAGGAAGTCCTTCATTTCAGGAGGGCTGTGGGGTCCAAGGTCAAGGAAGAAGACGCTGAGTCTTCCCTTGGGCAATGCAGGAAGAGCCCACCCACAGGCAGCAAACAGCAGGACAGGTCATTGATAGTCAGCAGCTCAGGAACTTAGTGAAGCAGGCCTGGATAACAGGCCCAGATGGGATATCAAATTCAAGCAACACAAGATGACAGGATCCAGCAGCCTCAATTTCTAGCGTTGTACACACCAGTAGTATGGCAAAGCAGGTCTCAAAGGAACCACAGGCTCTAGAGACATGATCCATGGGTTGGCTTGTTGCACAGGTAGTGTAGCTCACAAGTTGAGGCAGAGAACTAGCTAAAGTAGCCTCACACTGGTCTGATAACCAGAGAGCAAGAGAGGGGTGGGTGGGTGTTGCTAAGACATTTATCTATTTGCCCTCCAATCAAACTGCGACTTGATTAATCCCACATGTTTTGTTGGCAAGGTTGGCACAATAAACCTACCTATTACAATAGCCTAGTAGGGTCACACATAAAATTCACCACTATGTTTATTCATCTTGGTGGCTTAGATTCCAGCAAGATCCCTATTTTCCATTTCTCAGCAACTCCCAACCCCAATTTGGCATGCAGGGACCCCTTTATATGAGCTGGATCTCTGAGAGTTCTTAAGGAGTTGGGGTGTAAGTGCAGCATTAACATTTAAAGATGTCTCCAGCTCAGTACTATGGCACACTCTTCCCTCCCTCTTAGAGACAAGGCCTACTCCGAGTGTCTGACCCCAAACAAAGCCAGTTGTTACTCCCTCGCTGCAGTCCTCCTTCCAGGGTGTCTGTCTCCAGAAGGAGAGTAAGGTAGTACATTTGGGGGGCTCATTTTTTTTTCCATAATGTTAGGATAGATTGCCTCTCAGTTCCTCTGCTATTTCTGGAACCAGGTTCTGGAAAGCTGGGAGTTAGTAAAAGACCACACAAGGTCATCCTGACACCAATGGAAACCAGAATGAGGACTGAGCATTTCTGTCCTCCAGAGTCTCTGGTGGTCTGTTTCCACCCATTGAATTTGTCCCACAGACCTGGGGCCTGCAGGGTTCTGGAGGCTGATGTTTCAGTGGTCATGGCAATCTTTCTTAGGGACAAACATTTCCACAGTGAAAGTGGATTAGAAGTCACACTCAATCATTCTGACATATGCTCCATTGTTCTTCCCTGGAGTTTGTTTGGTAGAGAAATGATTTCTTTTCTCCAACTAATCATTACTAAGCACTGAGCATGCACCAAACACTGTCTTGTTAGTTTTGTTGTAGTTAGGTGGCGGCAAGTTGGCTCCAACCAATAGTGACCCTATGCACAACAGAACAAAACACTGCATGGTCCTGCTCCATCCTCACACTTGTTTCTATGCTTGAGTCCATTGATGCAGGCACTGTGTTAAGCCATCTTGTTGAGGGGCTAATGCAACACATTTTTTGATCTCTCAACTGCTGCTTCCATGAGCATTGATTGTAGATCGCAGCAGCACAAAATCCTTAACTTCAACCTTTTCTCCATTTATCATGATGTTACCTATTAGACCAACTGTGAAGATTTTGGTATTTCTAACAGTGAGTTACAATCCATATTGAAGATTAAAATCTTTGATCTTCATCGGCAAGTGCTTCAATTCCTCATCATTTTCAGCAAGCAAGGTTGTGTCATCTGCATATTGCAGGTTGTTAATAAACCTTCCTCCAATCCTGATGCCCCATTCTTTTCTTAATATAATGTAGTTTCTCTGATGATTTGCTGAGCACACAGATTGAACAAGTATGGTGACAGGACTCAACTCTCATCCACACCTATCCTAATTTTAAACTATGAAATATGTCCTTGTACTTACTGTTCCCACAACTGCCTTTTGATCATGTACAAGTTCCATATGAGCATAATGAAGTGTTCTGGAATTCCCATTCTTCTGAAGGTTATCCACAGTTTATTATGGTCCACACAGTCAACTGTCTTTGCATAGTCATTGAAACACAAGTAAATGTCCCTGTAGTATTCTCTGCTTTGCGCCAAAATCCATCTGCATCAAGAATGATATCCCGTGTACCACGTTCTCTTCTGAATCCAGCCTGAACTTCTGGCAGTTTTCTGTCAATGTACTGCTGCAACCATTTTTTTAGGTGATCTTAAGCAAAATTTTACTTGCGTGTGATATCAATATCATTCTA
This sequence comes from Tenrec ecaudatus, assembly GCF_050624435.1. Classification (NCBI taxonomy): domain Eukaryota; kingdom Metazoa; phylum Chordata; class Mammalia; order Afrosoricida; family Tenrecidae; genus Tenrec; species Tenrec ecaudatus. Next base: position 183,605,947 of record NC_134532.1, read on the forward strand.
TACTTTGAGTATTCTGTTGGGTCTCTTTTCTTCGACATGGGCACAAATATCCATCTCTTCAGTCATTTGCCAGGTGGCTAGCTTACAAATTCCTGGGTATAGATGAATGAGTGCTTCAGCTTTCTGAATCATTTTAATGGGTGTTATATCAATTCCTGGAGTCTTGTTTTAGGTTAATGCATTCAGTGCAGTTTGAACTTCTTCCTTCAACACCATTGGTTATTGCTCATATGTACCTCCTGAAATGGTGGGATGCTGATTAGTTCTTTCCAGTATAGTGACTCTGTGCATTCATCCCATCATCTCTTGATGCTTCCAGCATCATTCAATATTTTGCTTATAGAATCTCTCAAAATTACTATTGAGGCTTGGATTTATTTTTGAGTTCATTCAGTCTCAAATATGCTGAGCATGTCCTTCCCTTTTGACTTTCTAATTCTCGATTCTTGGACATTTTGTTTTAATATTTGATTTCATCTTCTTGCGCTGCCCTTTGAAATTTTCTATTCCCTCCTTGAATTCATCCTGTCTTCCAGTTGCTTTAGTTACTCTATGATTAATAGCAATTTCAGGGTCTCTTCTGATATCTACTTTGCTCTTTTCTTTCTTTTCTGTCTTTTTAATGACCTTTTGCTTTTTTCAGGCATGATGGTCTTGATGTCCTGCCACAGCTCATCAGGTCTTCTGTCACTAGTGTTCAATGCATCAAATCTGTTCTTGATATGTTCTCAAAATTCAGGTGGGATAGACTCAAGGTCATATTTTGGCTCCTATGTACTTGTTTTAATTTTCCTCAGCTTTATCTTTAATGTACATATGAGCTATTGATGGTCTGTTCCACGGTCTTCCCCTGGCCTGGTTTTAGCTGCTGATATTGAGCTTCTCCATTGTGTGTTCCCACAGATGTAGTCCATTTTTCTTCTGTGTAATCCATCTGGGGAAGTGCAGGTGTACCGTTGCCTTTAGTGTTGTAGAAAAAATACATTTGCAATGAACAAGTTGTTGCTTTGCAAATTCTATCATGCGATCTCCACCTTCTTCAATCACCAACTGATTGAACCACCTGGTTTTCTAACTACTATTCCTTTCTCTGTTTTCAACTTTTGCATTTCAATTAGCAATGATTATCAATGCATCATGATTGCATGTGTGATCAATTTCTGACTGAAATCATGGGTCGAATTCTTCAATATCTCCATCTCTAGCTTTGGTGGTTGTTGCATACATTTGAACAATAGTTGTAGTGACTGGATTTCCTTGGAGGTGAATGGATGTAATCCTACCGTAAACAGGATTGTACTTCAAGACTGATTTTGAAATGTCCTTTTGACAATGAATGCAGTGCCATTCTTCTTGATTGTGTCCTTTTAGGCATAGTAAATGGCTTTCTGATTCAAAAAGGACAAGTCCAGTCCATTTCAGCTTACCTTGTATATTGCTCTTTATGCACTCCATCATTTCATTTTTGACAAATTCCGATTTTGCTAGACCTCTACTTCACACATTACAAGGTCCAATTATGAATAGATGTTTGCCACAGTTTCTTTTCATTTCGGTTCTTGCTCTATCAGCAAATGAAGATGCTGAAGGTTTTACTCCACCCTGTCGTTACAGTCAGTTCTACTTGGAGAAGGCTGCTCTTCCTCCGTCGTCGTTCCAGAGCCTCCTGACGTGAGGCTCTCCTCTGCTGACAGTATCTCGGGCAACCTTCTGCGGCTTTTCATGAGGTTTTCAGAACCTGAGAACATTCAGATCCTAGCCCCATGGTTTTCAGTGACTACTTCCTCAGAAGGGGACTGCCTTCGTACATTCCAAGTTCCTTGCACTGGATTTTTGTAGCTGTTTCTTTTTACCTCAAGCTGTGCTCCATCAGCAAATGAAGATCCCTAAGACTCCACTCCCATAGGCTTAAAAAAATTTTTTTATTCATGCAACCACGATTGGTTCTACTTTGAGAAAGCAGCACCTCCTCAGCCTTATTTCCACTGCCGTCTGACCCCAGGGGACCACCGGCCAGCACTATCTCTGACAGTGCTCTAGTTCCATTAGGCCTTCAACATCTGACAATGTGTCCATGCCACGCATAAGATTTTCACCGGGTACTTCCTCTGAAGTGGACAGCCAATGCCTTCTTTGTTGTTTGTTCGCAGTCTGGGAGCTCCTCTAAAACCTGTGCATGTTGGGCGACCTTGCTGGCATTTGAAATCCCAGTGGCATAGTGAACAACATCACTGCAACACAAGCCACCACAGTATGACAAGGTGACAGACGAGTGGTGGTAAGTGTAAAAGTAGGATGTTGTACAAAATTATATTGACTACATAAAGATTGATATCCTAAGGATAGCAGAACAGACTGGTATTGGCCATCTTGAATCAGAAAGCCATATGGTTTATGATATGTAGAAGGACACAGTTAAGAAGAATGGTGTCACACTCATAATCAAAAACACCATTAATAGATCTATCTTAAAGCACAGTGCTGTCTGTAATAGGATAATGTCTATCCGCATATAATGAAAACCAGCGATGCAAAAATTGAAGATTCTATCAATTTCTTCAGTCTGCAATGGAGCAAACATGCAATTAAGAGGCAATGGTAATTATTGGCAATTGAAATGTAAAAGTTGGAGACAAAGAGGTACGTATAGTAGTTGGAAAAGATTGTCTTGGTGATTGAAATGAAGTTGGAAATTGCTTGATAAAATTTTGTAAGACCAATGACTTGTTCATAACAAATTGCTTTTTTTAACAACACAAATGGTGACTATACTCATAGACTTCCTCATGGAAACGATAGAATGCACAGAAATCAAATTTAGTACATTGTTGGGAAGAGGTGAGGAGAAGTTCAATATCAGCCAGTAAAACTGAGCTCAGAGCTGACTATGTAAAAGGCCATCAACTGTTCATATGACAGTTCAGGCTGATGTTGAAGAAAATTAAAACATGTCAGCCAGAGCCAAAATATGGCCCTCCTAAATGTTGAGACTATCTCAATTTTAAAGTAGCCAAGGCAAATGGAAGAAATGATGAAGTCAAAGAGTCGAAGAGAACATTTCAAAGGCAGCTAAAGAAGACAAAGTCAAATGTGATAATGAAATGTGCAAGGACCTAGAGTTATAAAACCAAGAAGGAAGAACACACTCAGTATACGTTAAACTGAAAGAACTCAAGAAAAACATTGAAGCCTGCAGTTGCAATACTGAACGATTCTCCGTGGAAACACTGAATGACGCAGGGAGCATCAACAGAAGATTTAAAAACGCGCAGCGTTATTCACACCAAAAAAGAATTAGCGGACATTCCACCATTTCAGGAGGTAGCGTATGAGAAAGAACCAATGGTGCTGCAAGAAGAAATCTAAGCTGCATTGAAAGCATTAGCCAAAAATAAGGCACCAGGAACTGATGAGAAATCAATGGCAATGTTTCAGCAAACACTGCCCTGGACATACTTGCTCGTCTGTGCCAGGAAGGATGAGGTACTGGAATAGGAAGAAGGCTTATTACAGCAATATACAGATGACACAACCTTGCTTGCTAAAAGTAAAGAGGACTGGAAGTACTTGCTGATGAAGCTCAAAGATCGCAGCCTTCAGTATCGATTACCAGTCAATGAAAAGAAAACAAAACCTCAAAACTGGACCAAGAGGTAACAGCATCATTAGGAGAGAAAAGAGCCAAGTTTTCAAGGATTTCTCTTCTTGCTTGGATCCACAATCAATGCTATGGCAGCAGCAGTCAAGAGATGCAATGGAGTACGGCATTGGGTAAATCTATTGTTCAAGATCTTTTTAAAGCACTAAAAAGCCAGGATGTTACTTTGAGGACTAAGGTGTGTCTGACACAGCCCTGATACTTTCAGTGGCCTCGTATTCATGTGACTGTTGGACATTAAAGAAGGAAGACTACAGAAGAATCGATACATTTGAATTATAGTGCTCGCAAAGAATATCGAAAGTGCCACGGACTGCCCAAAGACAAACCAATCTGTCTTGGGAGACGTACAACCAGAATGCTCCCTAGAGCAGAGTATGGCGAGATTTCATCTCAAGTACTTTGAACATGGTATCCCGAGAGACCAGTCCTTGGAGAAGGACATCATGCTTGGGAAAATGGAAGGGCAGCAAAAAAGAGGAAGACCCTCAGTACAAGGGATTAATACAGTGGCTGCCAAAATGGGCTCAAGCAAGTGAGGATGACCCAGCATCAGGCAGTGTTGCCGTTAGTTGTATGCAGGGTTGCCATGAGTCGGAACCAACTCAACGGCGGCACCTAACAACAGCAGAGGACCCAGCCTAACATGTGTTGCTATGACAGAAATACCACGAGTGGGTGGCTTCCACAAATAGAAACACCTTTTTCTCACCGGTCAGTACACTGCCGTCTAAATCCACGAGGCCAGCTCTAGAGGAAGGCCTTTCTCTCCGCGACTGTGGAGGAAGATCCTCATTTCAGGTCAGCTTCCGGTGCTTAGCGATCTTCCTCCATTAGCATGGCATCTACCGGGGGGGCGGGCATCTCTGTTTCCTTGCTTGCTTGCTTAATCTGCTCTTATATCGCAAAGAGATGGATTTTAAAACGACGTTAATATGCCTCATTAACCTAACAAAGACACCCTCCCCAAATGAGATTGAAACCACAGTTCTGGTGTTTAAGATCTAGAACCTATATTTTGGGAGCAGGGGACACAGTTCCATCTAGAACAAGTAGTCAATACAGCTGCCTCACATACGCCAGGTGAAGCCAAAGAGCATTGCTACGTGGGTTTCAGATCATACATCCACGCACTGTGAAGTAGCTAGTTCATTGTGCCTCGTTTATCTCGCCGCCCTTCACGTAACCCCACTTGTGTTTATTGACCAGGTTGGCACAATAAACTAACTACCTCACACTGTTTATTCCAAAATGAAACATGCTTAAGCATAAAATTAACTTAAGAATATCCTTTTGTTAATCTCCTTAGCTGACATTAAAAGGCCAATCACACAGTGGCTCCTGAGGGGATCCATGGGCTACTTACACTCAGGACAGAGGGACCAGCTCAGGTTATGGTGACTGTGTTTTGGATCCTTAAAGGTGATCACTCAATGTTTTGTTCTCTTGTATACGGAGTCGCTATAAGTCAAAACAACAACAAAGGATGATCAATAATCGGACTATTGAAGGAAGAAGTTTGAGCTGCCCTGAGGCCATTAGCAAGAACCAAGACTCCAGGAACTTCAGAACACCAACTGAGAACTGAAACATGGGACACACTCACCTATTGTCATGAGATTGGGGCCACCTATTGGAAAAGATCCATATTTGTGCCCATTCCAAAAAAGAAAATATTTAACAATATCAATACCACATACATGCAACCATAATGGTTGTAGCAGTATATTGTCAGAGAGCTTTGGGAAATTCCAGCCGGATTCAGAAGAGAAGTTGGTAGGAGGGCTATCGTAGTTGATATTAGATGGATTTGGCCTAAAGCAAGAGAACCCCAGAAAAATACTGACTTTATTTTATTGACTATGCAAAGACATTTGATTGTGTGGACCATAACAAACGATGACTAGCTTTGACAGGAATGGGTATTACAGAACATTTGTATGGGTGCATATGGAACTGGTGGATTTCTAGAGCGGTTTACACCTCGATTCTTGCTTCACAACGCTGAAAGAATTCACACAGCAGAAGCACTTTGGCAAATCCAAGTGACTTTTATGAAGAAAAGAGAAGCTTCAGGTATTCACAGAAAACCCCAGGGGCGAAGATCAGGAAAGCCCAAAAGAGCACCCTGAGAGAGAGGCCTGAGCTTCTGCTCAGGCCCCAGCCTGGACAGCTAGTGTACGCCCCTGCCCTCTGACCTGCAAGAGTCCACCTGACTAAGAGAGGAACAGAAGAGGCATGGCTTTCCAGTGGCAGGCTCTCATTCCCGCCAGCCCGGGAGGTGTGCTTGAAGGTATTGGCCAGCCTCAGTGATTGATTTTAAGTGAACCTGGGTGATGTTATGTGGCTGGGCTTAATCTGTGCACCCAGGTGAATCTCCCACCTGGGCCTAGGGGGGCCTTGTGTCTGAGCATGCTCAGTTTGGATCTTTTCATAGGTGTCTAATGGGTGCCTGATTTCTTTCCAACTTCTTTGTTGTGATCCTATGCAGGCATCTGGACGATAACCCTACTTAGTCCCTATTCTGACTAGTACAGAACCTCTACATGGATGAAGAGACAGTTAGTTGTTCAAACAGAATAAGAGGATATTGCGTGTTATAAAATCAAGAAAGGGGTGTGTTATGGTTGTATCCTCTGATCATACTTATTCAATTTGTATGCTAACTAAATAATTTGAGAAGCTTAACTATATGAAGAATATGGGATAAGAATGGAAGGAAGTCTTATTAATATCCTGCTTCGTGTAGATGACACAATCTTGCTTGTGAGGAGGGCTTAAAGCACCTGCTGATGAAATTCAACCACTGTAACCGTCAGTATGAGTTGCCACTCAAGGTAAAGAAAACCCAAAACCTCATAACTGGACCAGTAGACAACATCATGAAAAAATGAAGAGAAATCAAGGTTGTGAAGGATTTGATCTTCCTTGGATTCACAATTGATGCACATAAAACAGCAGTAAAGAAATCAAAGGAGGTACTGCATTGGGCAAATCTTTACAAGATCTCTTTAAAGTGTTGAAGAGCAAGCATATCACTCTGAGGGAAAGGGTACTCCTGACCTAAGTCATGGAATTTCCAAATGCCTTTAACGCCAGTGAAATTTGGGCCTTGACTCGGGAAGATGAAGGAAGGTTTGATGCATTTGAACGAGGTGCTGCTGAAGAATATGGGGAGGACTACACACCGCCGAAGAAGAAACACCTTAGGCTTGAAGACGGACAGCCAGAACTCTCCCTATATGCACGGATAGCAAGACTTTGTCACACATACCTTAGACATATTATCAGGAGAAACGAGGCCTTGGACAAAGGACATCATGATTGGTAAAGTAGACGGTCAGCGAAAAGGAGGATGCCTTCCAATGAGATGGGCTAGCAGAGTGTCTAGCACACAATGACAGTTGTGAGAATGATGCAGGACTGGGCTGCATTTCAATCTCTTATACACAGTGTCAGAACTGACTTGACAAGACCTACCACCACCAACAAAAGGGGATGGCAATACATTTTCTCAAAGGACACAGGATGAACACAGGGGCTGATTATGAAAACATTGAAGACACTTGACAACTGACTGGGTGTTAAAAGTTTCAAAAAATCGCACTGGGATTCCTCTCCCCATCAAGTTCACGCACTTGTTTGTTCCTCTAGAGCAGCAAAGACTGTATTGTGAGCATTTCATTCCTCAAACGCAATTGAAGTGGGAAAAGAACAGGGTCCGAGTCCCTTGACGATGGCCGAGCTGCAGTTTTGATGTGGGATGAGCCCAAGAGGGTAGCATGCTTCGGGGCGGTGTTAGATCACTGCCCTCAGGAGAGTACAGACCTGCATGGGGTTATACTGAGAAGCAACCGCTTCACCCTGGGATGTTTCTATTTCATAAAAGTGATGGTATAGCCACACTTTTTGACTTACCCTTGAATTCGCACAGTAAAATAAAAACTGCGTCTTCATTCAAGGAAAGTACCTTTACCTGTGGGAATTTCAGGGGGTATATATACCTTTACAACCACACCCAGGAGACAAAAGCCACTGTATTGGTGCACTGTTAGCCCAGAGCCAATTATAGTCATTGCCTATCGCAAATCGCATTGATGCTTGAGGTTAAAAAGGGAACTAATACTTCCTAATGAAGCCCGTTTGTATTTGCATTTGAAGGCAAGGTCATTGACAGCAGAGCTGAGATGCGTTCACAGGGAACCTCACCGCTGTCCCTGTCCTCAGTTCCTCATCTCAGTAAGAGAAACAGAACTACCCATCCATCTCAGGTCTGCTTGGAAGATCAAGATGTTACTAAAAAAAAAAAGATAATTGTAGAAGCGATCCTTGAATCATTTCATTTTACCCGTAACACACCCATTAGAAGAAAAGAGGGTGTGGGAAAGTCAGAGAAGTTGCTCAAAGACCTTAAACTGGGGAGTTAGCGAGAACATATTTATAGAAGTAGCCTTCCTAGAAGTAAAACTGCTAATGAAAAAGTGAAATGACAGTTGTACCCCACCCCCCGCCCCTGGGGGACAGGTAAGAGGCCCCATTATAATGCTCCATCTCCCCCCCACCCCACTTTCAGTGTCTCTTTCTTACCTCATCCTCCTTGTAGTGAGTGATGGGAAAGTTTGAGTGTAAACTGAACACTTCCTGATTTGGGTCAAATAAGAAAAGACAAAAAGTACAGAAAGGAGATATGGTTTTGAGAGCAAAGGGGAATTAACTACATTTGAAATTGTTGGTAACTGTTGCTTTAGAATCTTCAAGTACAGATTATTCAATCTGATGCTGAGAAGAGAATTGGAGAGTCTGGAGTCCATGAAGAAGAATGTGGCGTTAGGATTAGAGGAAGGCTTATTAACAACGCATGAGATGTAGATGACACAGTCTTGCTTGCTGAAAGTGTGGAGAACTTGAAGCACTTGATGGTGATGATGAAGGATTATAGCCTTCAGTGTGGAGTATAACTCAATGTAAACAATACCTAAATCCTCTCATAACATCATGAAGAAGAGAGAGAACATTTAAGTCATCAAGGATTTCGTCTTGCTTGGATCATCAATCAGTGCTCATGGAAGCAGCAGTCAAGGGATCCAAAGATGAGTTGCATTGGGAAAATCTGCTGAGCCAGACCTCTTTGAGGTGCTGAAAAGCAAACTGTTGCTTTAAGGTCTAAGGTGAGTGCGACCCAAGCCATGGTTTTTTCACTCACCTCATATTCCTCTGAAAGTTGGACAGGGAATAAGGAAGACCACATAAGAAGTGATGCATCTGAATTGCGGTGTTAGAGATTGAACGTTTCATGGACTGCACAGGTCTGGCTTAGAAGAAGTACAGTCAGAGTGCTCCTTAGCGTCAAGGATGGTGAGACTTGGCCTTACGTACTTTGGACATGTTGCCAGGCGAGATCAGTCCGAGGAGAAGCACACCATGCTTGATGAAGCGGGGGGGGAATGCAAAAGAGGAAGGCCCCCAGCAAGATGCACTGACACAGTGTCTGCAACAGGGAGCTCAAGCACAGGAACAATTGTGAGGACCGGCAGTGTTTCCTTCCGTTGTGCATAGAGTTGCTGTGGGTTGGAACGGACTCGATGGCACCTAGCGACAACAACATGTATGGCGTCAGAGGTGCTGAGATTTTCTCAAGGAACAATAGAACGAGTCCACCATAACTTGAGTCTTTCCATGTGACATTGACCTCTTGGGTTTTATTTTCAAGTCTGGCTTCCCACTCATAGCACTGACCAGGCTCAAAGTTTTTCTGTCGATAGAAAAAGTGGGGAAGGGACACTTTTCTGCATGACACCGAGCAGCTTCTGCCAGGCTGCATGGTCAGGAGGAGTCCTATGGGTGCCGTGTAAACCTGAAACTTCGTCTAACTCTCATAAAACTCACTTGGATCATGAACCAGGCTTCCGCGTGAATTCTTTCTCACATGGAGCCAAGGACCAAGGTATAGATCTAGCTCCAGAGCTTACGTGGAGAGCAAATGCTTTGAAATTGATGGGGGCAGGGAATGTACGGATGTGCTTTACACAATTGATATATGTGTGGATTGTGATAGGAGTTGTATGAGTCCCTAGTAAAATGTTAAAAAAGGAAAAAAAAAGTGGGGAAGACTCTGACGGTACATACACTTCTAGCAGAGCCTTGCTCCTTGAGAGAGAGCACTTCACTGCATGGTGAAGAATTCATCGAATGCCTTGTGTTGTCTTCTGGTGCCCATATCTTAATGGCGAATTATATAAGACGAGAATAAGCGGTGCTCCTCCCACGCAAAGTATTGAGTGCAATTGTCATAAAACAGAGGATTGTTGATAACTTTTAGTTCCAGTTTGCAAAGTTCATTTCTTCTTTAACCCGGCAAATTTATTTTTTATTTTAATGCAATGTGTCATATTAATGGAGCCCCTAGGGAGAGTCCCAAGGGAGAAAGATTCGGCTGTCTACTTTTGTAAGAGTTACAGTTTGGAAATCCATAGGCAGTTTTACCATATCCTATAGGGGCACTATGCATTGGAATTGACTTGATGATAGTGAGGGTTTGGTTAGGTGGTGTGTTAGGCAGGGTTCTCTAGAGACACAAAACAAGGACCCTTATGATGATATAAGTATTTATACAGCAAGAAGGAATATAACAGCTAATTACTCCATACAGCAGTACAGAGGGTTCAGTTCAAGTCACTTCTGTGGAACAGTTAATATGCTGGAAGTCCTTCATTTAATGTGGGCTGTCAGGTCCAAGGTTAAGGAAGCACACAGTAGAGTCTTCCCTCAGGCAAGGCAGACAGAGTCTACCTGAAGGCAGTAGGCAGCAGGATGGGTCAGCAACAGTCAGTAGCTTAGGAGCTTAGTGACACAGGCCCTGATGGGATCTGAAACTCAAGCATGGAGACAGGATTCACTACCCTCAAGCTCAAGCAATGTATGCACCAGCAGCATGGCAAAGCAGGTCTTGAAGGATCCTCAAGTCCCAGCGACAGGCTCCATGGGTTGGCTTGGTCCACAGGTAGTGTAACTCACAGGTTGAGGCAGAGAACAACCGAAAGCAGCAGCATGCTCGTCCGATCACCAGGGAGCAAGAGAGATATGGGATGCCAGCCATCTTCATTTATCTTGATCATCCTCCAATCAAACTGCAACCTGATCAAACTCCCCCCACATATTCCTATTGGCCTAGTTGGCACAACAAACCTAACTATCATAGCTGGTGTTCACAGTTAATCCTCAACTGTAAGCCTAAAAGTTAGTTGTTCAAATCCACCCAGAGGACCCTTGTGAGAAAGGCCTGGTGATTTGCTTCTGCATGGTCCCATCAGTGAAACCCTTATGGGTTTCTACTCTGTACACATGGGGATCGCCCTGAATAGTTAGTGACTTCGTGGCAACTAATGACAGCACCGTCATGTCATAGTAACTATATCGTGGCCTGCTGACTGCAGTTGGGTGGAGGTCTGGAAATGGACATGCATACATTACCCAATGTGAATCAACTATCAGTATAATTGGCGGTTATGCTCTTTGACATGTCTGTTCGCAAAAAAAGTTTGCCCACCCAGAGGACTGCTGCTTTCTGAAGGCATGTGAGTTAGACTTGCAAAGAAGAGCTCAAATGTTGATAAATTGTGCTTTGTCATGATTAACAAGTACTATTTAAATGTTCATCATAGGGCAGCCCTTGGTTAAGTAAATAAACCATAGAATGAAAACCCAAATATCGACATGCTTTTAGTCCGTGGTTGTTAACCACTGATGGAGTTTAACTGGGTCAAGGCATCACTGTCTCTGACAGATCCACTGAGGGCAGTGGTTCTGCATGGTCTTTTCTGTTTCTTAACAAAAATTATCCGGCATGTTAATTCTTAACTAAAAGCATATGGCGCCTGGGCAGTTTTCTTATTCTTCTAATGTAGTGGTGTCTGGTGGAGACAACGAGACTAACTTTTTTTTTGACAACTTGTTTATTTATATTAATAAATATAAATAAATTATTTATTTTTAGAATATAGCAATGTTTTTATAATAATATGATTTTACCTAATATGCTTATATGTTATTCAATGAGCACAGAACAAATTTCATTTATGAATACAAGCACTAAATATTTAGTAACTAGCTAAAATATAAGTAATACTTTAGACAAGTCTAACATTCATTAATTTAAGATTTATAACTATTAATCTGAGTAATTATGAAATATAGTTTATGCAAATGATTTTAAAATCTTATCTGTTTTCAAATTCAAGAAAATATGATAGATAAAATAGCTAAGATTTTCAAATATGACAACTCAATAAATTGATTTTTTTTGCCAATAGGTTACATTATAAAAATGTTTTAATTTTCAAAAATTTTAATACCTAATTAATATCTCCAATACTAGCATATCAAAGTAGAATATTATTAATCAACAAGTTATAGAATTATTCAAATATAATACAAATTTCCTTGTTTAAGTTCCATTACTTTATCTTAGGATTATCATGAACATTTTCTAGGCATTTAATATTAATGACCTAAACTACAAATTTTACCTCTTTTCTGAAATGTACCACTCAAACATACAATTTTGCTTAATATTTGAACAATGTATGACTAAATGCCAACCTCCATGCTATACTAGCAAAACGCAAATAATTTCCCTTAAATAGTCTGGTCTATTTGTCTATAGGCAAAATAAACCAACATTTTTATTCTATATTTTCCTATGTTTGCAGTAAATTTAAGTATGATCAGAGAAGAAATTTCATTATGAAATGCAAGTCTGTTCTGATTCATAGTGACACTGAGTACATAAGAAAGAATCAGCAGTACATTGTCCTGGTCCTATTCCATACAGCCTAGAAAATTACCACTTGTGGATTGAAAGCACTTCATGCATATTTTAGTTGGTCTGGGAAAGGTGCTGTTTCCTAAAACTGGTGGCTTCCCCATCTCCCCAAACAAAACAAAACAACAACCCAAACCAGTTGCCACTTAGTTAAATCTGACTTATGGCAACCCCAGGGTCCCTGGTGGCATAGTGGTTATGTGTTGGGCTCTTTGCTACAAGGTCGGCAGTTTGAAAGCACCGTCCATTCCTCGGGAGAAGACGGGCCTTTCTACTCTGATGGTTACAGTCACAGGAACTCACAGGGGCAGTGCTACCCTGTCCGACAGAGAATCTCTGAGCTGGCACTGACTTGATGGCAGTGGGTTTGATTTTAGTCTTATGATGACACTTTGTGCTTCAAAGCAGACCTGCCCTCCACTGAGTTTCATAGCAGTGCTTGCTGGGAGAAGATGACCAGGCCTGCCTTCTGAGGCACCTCCAGGTGATTTAGAATAGCCCACAATTTGTTTGTGCCATTCTGGGACTACGAGACTGACAAATGGCATGCATTATGGATAACACTGTGGATCCCGGAGTGCAGAGCCCTTCATGATGTTCATGTGGGAATCTGTACAAAGAGCAAGAGGCAGTTGTTCAAATCAGGAAAGGTGGCTGTCAGGATTTTATTCTCTCATCATGCCCATTCAATCCGTATGCTGAACAAGGAATCTGAGAAGCTAGACTGTATGAAGAATCATGCATCATCAGAACAGGAGAAAGGCACATTCACCACCTGAGATAGGTAGATGACACAACCTGGCCTGCCGAAATCTAAGAGAACTTCCAACACTTACTGATGAAGAAAGAAGTATGAACTGTACTGACAATCAAGCTCTCAGCTACTAATTCAAAGGTTGGCAGTTTAAATCCACCCAGAAGCACATTGGAAGAAAGCCCAGGAGCTACATTTCTGAAAGATCATAGCTAGAGGTGTTGGGTGGGTTCTCTAAAGAAGCAAAACCTGTAACACTTATATATGTTTATAAAGAAAGAAATTTATATCAAGAAATTGGTGCATGCAGATGAAGAAGTGGGTCAGATGCTAAGCTGGGGTCTTTTCCTCCCCCATGTAGCTGCCAAGGCTGATGAACCAGAAAGCAGGAAGATGAACCTGGAGCAGCAAGGCCACAGGCTGGAGGAGGTGGAAGTGATGAATCCAAGGCCCGCAGATCAAGTTTATGGCTGTAGAGTTGAATGAATTTAGGGTTAGCAGGCAATATGGTGTGCTGTTGGTTCAAGCCCAAACAACTGGAGGTTGATGAGACAGATCCAGCAAGCAAGAGGAGGAGTTCTATACAGCATCTATTTATGATGGAGTAACCACAAAAACCGGATTTTCTTTTCAAAGCTATGCATTTACATTTTTTACAAAACAACCTATCACCTTCAGAGCACTCTCCATTACACTTAATGCATTTGTCAAATCTGTGATTCCATTCTTGGAAACATTTTTCAAACTCATCTGTTTGGGTGGCTGACAACACTTCCCTTAGTTTTTCTTCACCTCTTCCACATCATTAAATGGCTGTCCTTTCATGCCCCTCTTCATTTGCAGAAATAAAAAGAAGGCACACAGAGCAAGGTCAGGAGAGTCAAGTGTGTGGGGCAAGAGAGGCATGCTGTTTCCTGCCCAAAACTGGTGCACTGAGATGGCTGCGTGAGCAGGTGCATGTTCATGGTGGCAAAACCAGTCCTCGGACTGCCACACATCAGACCTTTTTTTGTCATACACTGTTATACAATCTTTTAAGAACCTCTAAATAGAAAGCTTGATTAACAGTCTGACCTGGTGGGATGAACTCCAAATGTACTATTCCTCTCACCAAACTCTCCCCCCCCCCACCATCCCCCCGGCCAAAAAAAAAAACCCCAACAACACCAAAATGAGATTGGTCTTGGACTTTTATTTCACTTGACTAGTATTTTTTTTGGTTTTGGTTTTTTTTGGCGAGGTGATGATGGCGTCTTCCACTGGCTTGATTCATGTTTGGTTTGGGGGTCATAAGAATAGAACCACATCTCATCACCAGTAATGACCTGTGTTATTTGGAGCTGTTCTTTCAAAGCACGGCATGTTTCCACTTGATGCTCTTTTTCCTGGTCAGCAGAACCCAAGGCACGAATTTCATAGGGAGCCTTCTTATTTCCAAATCTTCTGTTAAAATTTGCTGAACTGTAAGCTAGTCCACATAACTCCCGCATCTCTTCAGTGATCTGTCATTGGTCTTTGAGCACAAGTGCATGGATTTTGTTGACAATTTCATCCATTGCGGAAGTTGACAGATGTCCAGAGTCAGGTTTGTTGTTTGAAATGAGAAAACTTGAGTTTTTCCCATAATACCCTTGTAAGCTGTGTTCAACATCACAGTAGTTTCTGCAGCATTTTTCTCGAGCAGGAAACAAAATTTCACAGCCGCAAACTGCTCTGATAAATTGACCTTCACAGAAAATGAAGTTGGAGAAAACTGCCTTTACAAAAAAAAAAAAAAAAAGGACTGTGACCAGAGAGAACCTTCCCAGGAGATGCCACTGGGTGCCCTAACTCAGCGCAAGTTGCTTGATTCTTGCCTAGTGGGAAAATGGATGCTACAAGCTCCACCCAGTGGAGCTTTTTTATGTTTGTTTGTTTGTTTGTTTGGGGGGCTTACCCCCCTTGTGTATAAATATGAAATAGGCTAACTCAGTGAGTGGTGATACTCCACCCTATGTTTCCCACAACTGCTTGGCTACCACAGCAGATGCTGTCATGGGATTGCTTACATTATGCTAGATCACAGAGAGCCCTAAACTGCCAAGCTACTGAGACTCTTGGCCACGTTGACATGAAACTTAAATATCACACCATGGAAAACCCTGTGGAGTGCAGCTCCACGCTGAATCTCATGGATTCTTCTTGAGTCAGGATCTGCTTCACAACAACTTGCTTGAGTGTGTTCGTTTGTGTACTATTGCGATCAGCTTGACTTTAGTCTGAGACCTAAGGGCTCACAATCTTGTGGGAAGTAAATGAATGTCCCTGCTGTTCAATTATCCAGAGCGGAGGGAGAATAGAACTTCCTTCTCTTTTGGGAGTCAGGGCCATTTGTAATTGTCCCCTGAGGCTAGAGAAGTTCCAGAAGATATCCAGTGATGGATTCGAACCGGCATTTTCTAAAGATAAATTTACCGTGGCTGAGCAAGACTGGAAGTTTGGTTTTGCGTGAGTGGCTCTACGAAATACTAGCTCTGGTGGTGGTTATAGGCTCCCATCAGCAGTGTGCTTCTTTCTTCCCCACGCTTTCCGTAAAGTCTGTTGAAAGTCTAGACTCGCCCTACCCATTCACTGAGGAGATATTTATAGAACCCATGCTGGTGTCAGAAAGTGTGCTGGAAACTGTTCGTATAATGATGAATACAGTCTGTCAGCCCTGTATGTCCAGTGTCGGGAAAGGGCAGCGGCTGAGAGAAAGAAAATGTGATTCACAGCAGCCGTCCGAAGGGATGTGGTCAGCCAGAGGGACAGGTTTGTGGAGTATGGAATCTGAGGGATTCCTAGGAATATGTGGGCAAGGTTGGAGAGTGGGGATGAGAAACTAGTATACTCTATGTCTGAGCAAACCGGAGATTTAGACAATTCAGGGGTCCTTGGAGACTTCAGTCTCTCAGAGTGCTGCATTATGGGGGCTTTCATGCCATGTTGGAATTATGCTCCTACTGTTCAAATACCAGTAGGTTACCAGCCAACACTTGTCTGTCAGTTTTTCATACTGTGGTGGCTTGTGTGTTTCTGTGATGCTGGAAGCTATGTCACTGGTATTTCACATGCCAGCAGGGTCACCCAAAGTGAGCAGTCTTTAGCAGAGCTTCCCAATGAAAAACAGACTTCCGAGAACGCCATTGTCCACTTTGTATGAAGTTGCCGCTGAAAACCTTAAGCATAGCTGTGTTAGCCCGGGTTGACTAGAGAAACAAATTCATAGACACTCATATGTGTGTAAGAGAGATCTTTATATCAAAGAGCAATTGTACATTGAGAGAAAATCCCAGACCTGTCCAGATCAAGTCCAAAGTCCGATATTACCCCTTATGTCATTACTAGTCCATAAATTTCTCTTTAGACTCACACAGTCATGCAATGATGCTGAATGCAGGAAAATCACAGGCCAATGGATGGAAAGGTTTTGGATCCAGTGGTGGTGGAAGTATTTCAGTGCTGGTGAGGGTCTCCACGTGGCTCCGCCAGCTCCAGGGTTCTGGCTCTACCTCTACCGTGTAGCTCCATGTGGCTTGACAACAGGAATGTGTTGTATGTCCCACCTCCAGCAAGCTATTTATCTCTGTAGCACCTCCAAAGAGATCATCAAGCTGGGACCTGCTTGACAGGCTAAACTCCACCCTTCACTCTGAATAGTCTCAAGTTGGCACCAGATCATATAACTACCACAATAGCTTTGAAACACTGTCAGATACTGAAGGCCTCATGCATGGAAGTGGAACGTTACCAGAGGTAGGTCCTCTCAGGTCAGAGGCATTCTAAATGAGACCGAGGAGGAGCTGCTTTCTCAAAGCAGAGTTGACCATGGTCGTGTGAATAGAGTAAAGCAGAGTTGACCATGGTCATGTGACTAGAGTAAAGCAGAGTTGACCATGGTCGTGTGAATAGAGTAAAGCAGAGTTGACCGTGGTCATGTGAATAGAGTAAAGCAGAGTTGACCATGGTCATGTGAATGGAGTAAAGCGGAGGTGACCGTGGTCGTGTGAATAGAGTAAAGCAGAGTTGACCATGGTCGTGTGAATAGAGTAAAGCAGAGTTGACTGTGGTCATGTGAATAGAGTAAAGCAGAGTTGACCGTGGTCATGTGAATGGAGTAAAGCAGAGTTGACCATGGTCGTGTGAATGGAGTAAAGCAGAGCTGACCACGCTGATGTGAATGAAGTAAAGCAGAGTTGACCATGGTCATGTGAATGGAGTAAAGCAGAGCTGACCACGCTGATATGAATGAAGTAAAGCCTGTAGAACTGGAGTCTTCAGGATCTTCATTTGCTGATGTGCACGATTCTAGGTGAGAACAAATAGCTGCAAAAATCTAATAATCAGAACTTGGAATGTATGAAGTATGAATTTAGGAATATTGAAAGGAATAAAATGAGATGGAATGTATAAAGATGGATATCCTAGGCGCTCCTGAGCTGAAATGAGCTGTCATTGACGATTTTGAATCAGAAAGTCATAAGGTTTACAATGCCAGAAATGACACAGTCCAGGGAACAGCATTCAGAGTCAAGAAGACATTTCAAGATCTATTTTCACGTACAATGAAGTCTAGGATTGTATGTATGTGCCTTCAAGGAAACCCACCTACACAACTCTCATTCGAATTTATGCACCAAGCACAAAAGCTAGGGATGAAGAAACTGAAGAATTCTACCAATGTCTTCAGTTTGAAATTGATCAAATATGCAATCAAGCTAACTGATAATTATTGATCCTAAAGGAGGAAACCATTCAGCATATCTTCAAGTGAAAGAACTTGAGAAAAAAAATGCAAGCCTATGTTTAATATGAAATATCCTAAGGTCAAAATACTGAATGATGCTGGAAGCATCAAAAGAAGATGGAAAGAATACAGAGTCAGTCTACCAAAAAGAACAGTCCCCCATTTCAGGAGGTAGCATATGAGCAAGAAGCAATGATGCAGATGGAAGAAATCAAGCTACACTAAGCATTAGCCAAAACCAAGGCTCTGTGGAATACCAATCCAAATGTTTCAACAAACTGAGGAAGTGTTAGAAGCGCTTACTTGTCTGTGCCAGGAAACTTGGAAGACAGCTACTAGGTCAAAAGACTGGAAGAGCTTTTACCCATTCCAAAGAAAGGTGACTCAATGAAATACATAACGTTATAGAACAATATAATTGACATCACATAATCAATGATGGTTACAGCAATACATTGCCAAAGAGTTGCCAGAGGTTCAGGCCAGATTCAGAAGAGGATGTGGAACAAGGGATGCCATTACTGTTGTCAGATGGATCTTGACTGAAAGCACAGAACACCAGAATGTTTATTCCTCTTGTTTTATTGATAATGCCAAGGCATTTAACTGTGTGGATCATAACTAACGATGGGTAGCCTTGAGAAGAATGGGAATTCCAGAACACGTCATTGTTCTCATGGGGAATTTGTATATGGATCAAGGAAGGGACAGGGAAATACTGCATGGTTAAAATCATAAAAGGTGTGTGTTGTGGTTGTATCTTCTAACCATATTTATGCAATCTGTATGCTGAACAAATCATCAAAGAAGCTGGATTATATGAAGAAGAATGCAGCATCAGGATTGGAGGACGGTTTATGAACACCTTCCATATGCAGATGGCACAGCATTGCTTGCTGAAAGCAAGAAGGACTTGGAACACTTGCTGATGAAGATCACAGACTGCAGCCTTCAGTCTGGATTACAACTTAATCAATATAAAGAAGATCAAAAGCCTCACAACTGGACCAGCAGGTAGCATGATATTAAATAGAGAAAACATGAAAGTTGCCAGGGATTTCATCTTACTTGGATCTATAATCAATGCTTATGGAAGCAGCAGTCAAGAGACCAAGAGACGCATTGCCTTGGGTCAATCTGCTGTGCAAGATCGATTTAAAGCAGTGGTTCTCAACCCATGGGTCGCGACCCCCATGGGGGTTGAATGACCCTTTCACAGGGGTCCCCTGAGTCACAACAGTAACAAAATGACAGTTACGAAGTAGCAACAAAAATAATATTATGGTTTGGGGTCACTACAACACGAGTTGTGGCATTAGGAAGGTTGAGAACCACTGTTTTAGAGTATTGAAAAGTAAGTCATTATTTTGTGGGCTGAGGTATGCCTGATCTGAGTCATGGTATTTTCAATCATCTCAAATGCATGTGAAAGTTGAATATTGAATAAGGGAGACAAAACAAGAAGCAATGCTTTTGAATTGTGGTGTTGGAGAAGAATATTGGAAGTGTCATGGACCACACAGTCTATCTTGGAAGAAGTACAGCCAGTGTTCCTTAGAGTCAAGGATGGTGAGATTTTGTCTTTTTTTTGTAGTTAAATAATCAATTTGAGGATTAAGAGTGAAGGGGCAGAGTCTAGTCTGTCAATCAGATCATAGCCAATGAAGCCTCTATATGGGCATGACTTTCTTCTGAAAAATCTGGGAAATCTGGATTTTCTTCCTAGGAGACGGGAGACCCTTTCTCCCTCTGCTGACTCCCAGAGAGGCATCCCTGACGAGAAGCCACATGGACCTACCCCGATGCAGCCCTGGAAGCTAGAGAAGCCACATGGAGACCCCTGCCAGAGCTGAGATGCTTACAACACCACTGTATCCAAAGACTGTCTGTCCACTGGCCTCTGATTGTCCTGTATTTAGCATCAAAGCACGTGTTTTGTGAGTCAGATGAGGACTTTATAGATTGGTATCGGACCTATGGGCTAATATTGGTCTTATGGGCTTGGACTGGACTGGGTTGGGATGTTTTCTTAATGTAAAATTACCCTTTATGTGAAACTCTCTCTTATACACATATGAGTTTCTGTGGATTTGTTTCTCTTGTCTACCCGGACAAACTCAGTCTTATATACTTTGGACATGTTGCCAGGAAAGGTCAGTCCCTAGAGAA
This sequence comes from Tenrec ecaudatus, assembly GCF_050624435.1. NCBI lineage: Eukaryota > Metazoa > Chordata > Mammalia > Afrosoricida > Tenrecidae > Tenrec > Tenrec ecaudatus. The sequence continues at coordinate 183,626,114 of NC_134532.1, forward strand.
GGACATCATGCTTGACTAAGTAGACGGGCAGCACAGAAGAGAAAGGCCCTCAACAAGATGGATTGACACAGTGACCGCAACAAGGGGCTCAACCATAGAACAATAGTGAGGCTGTCCAAGGACTGGGCGACGTTTTGTTCTTTTGTGATAGAGTTGCGGTGAGTTGGAACCGATCTGATGGCCCTTAGCAACGTCAACAAAGGAAGACAGACTGACAATCTGCTTTGGGGAAAACGACAATGGTCACAAACTACCGCATGAGATTTTGATTTGCTCAGTGTGGCTGCCTCATCAGTGGGAGAAGGACACAAGGTTAGATAAATCCTCAGTGAGATCTGTGGACACAATAGCCACACCAATGCGCTCAAATGCATCAATGATTTTGAACACGGGGAAGGAAAGGGCAACATTTCATTCTTTTATACATGGTGTTGCTATGAGTTAGAGCTGATTTCATGACAACTAACAACAATAAATATTGGAGGGGTAAAGGACGACTGAGTCCTATACGTTTGATAGTTCACAGGCTAAGTGATTCTATTTTGAAAGTATAATAGTTGGTTGACATATCAATCAGCAGCTTCCAGAGAAACAGAACCAATAGAATATAGATTCTATAGCTTGGAATCTAGATAGGTTTAGAACTAGGCTCAGATGATTGGGGTTGGAGGGCTCCTCCTTTCCCTGATATGTATGATTCCCGTAGAGGCTTGTGCATCAGGGGTCCTCCAAGACCACTTCTAGGTTCAATGGGTCACTGGAAAGACTTGTAGAACTCTGCATACAGTCACACTCATAGCTGTGGAAAAATGGAGACGGTAATGACATGAACTCTGGTGGGAACCAGGTGCAAAACGTAAGCGTCCTCTACCATTGGAGTCCCATAGAATGCACTCACTCCAGCACAGATTTGTGGCAACATATGAGAAATGTCGTCTATCAGGGAGGTTGAGACTTAATGCTCAAGATGTTTACTTGGGGCCGGAAACAAACGAGACCTTTCCCAGAAGGAACGCTGCGGTGTGCTGTTCCTTACAGTGAAGTGCTTCCCTGCCAACCAAAAAGCTGAGCTCTCCAAACCGCTTAGAAGCTCCATGGGAGAAAGACCTGACAGTCTGCTTTCTAAGACTAGACACCCCTGAGCCCCCAAATCTACTACCATGGAGTCTATATAGGGTTTCTGAGACTGTACATCTTGCTGAGGGCAGATAGCCCCATCTTTTCGCCACAGAGTGGATTCTGTGTCTAAACCGTCATCATTGTGATGCGCTATCCAATGTTTCCCTGACAGCACCACTAGGAATGTAGAAGCAATTGTACTCTGTAACCTAGGGCCACTAAGAATCAAAAATTGATTTGATGGTACCAAATGGCACGAGTTATAGAGTAAAAAACGGGTAGTTTTCAAGAACAGAATTTTATTGTTTCTATGCTGGAGACTATATACATCCCTGGAGATGGATATCATGCTTGGTAAAAAACATGGGCAGTGAAAAAGGAAGACATTCTAAAAGATGGATCGATCACAGCAACTCAGAAACACTGCCTGATCCTGTGGCCTCCACGAACTGTGGTAATGTTTCAGTCCATTGTCATAGCCATCGAGTCCACCCATGTTGTCCAGGGCCTTTCTCTTTATTGCTGTCTCTCTAGCGAGCACAGTGTTCTTCTCCAGGGACTGGTCTCTCTTGACAACATGTCCAAAGCCTGTGAGATGAATCTCACCATCCTTGCCCTTCAGGAGCATTCTGATTGTACTTCTTCCAAGGCAGCATTCTTTGTTCTTTTGGTACTCCATGGTAATTTCTTTCTTTCTTTTATTAAATACTTTGATTAGGGGCTCCTACATTTCTTATCACAATCCATATATTCATCCATTGTGTCAAGCACATTTGTACATATGTTGCTATCATCATTTTCAAAGCATTTTCTTTCTACTTGAGCCATTGATATCAGCTCCTCATTTTTCCCCCTCAGTCCCTCACCCTCACTCCCATGAACCCTTGATAAGTTATAGATTATTATTTTCATATCTTACATCATCTTCTGTCACCCCTCACCCACTTTTCTGTTGTACGTCCCCCTGGGAGGGGGTTATCTGCTGATCCTTGGAGTCAGTTCTCCCTTTCTCCCCCACCTTCCCCTATCATCCTGGTATTTCTATTCTCATTGTTGGCCCTGAGGGGTTTATCTATCCTAGATTCCCTGTGTTGGGGGCTCTTATCTTTAGCAGTGTGCATCTTCTAGTCTAATCTGATTTGTAATGTAGATTTGAGGTCATGATAGTGGTAGGGAGGAAGCACTAAAAAATGAGAGGAAAGTTGTGTTTCATCATGCTATACTGCACCCTGACTGGGTCACCTCTTCTTTGTGACCCTTTTGTGAGGGGATGTCCAATTGTCTACAGTTGGGCTTTGGGTCTCCACTCTGCATCCAACCCCCCCCCCCATTCACATTGGTATACTTTTGTTTTGGGTCTTAGATGCCTGATACCTGATCCCATTGACACCTCATGATCACACAGGTTGGTGTCCTTATTCCATGTGGGCTTTGTTGCTTCTCAGCTTGTTTAAGACCCCAGACACTATATCTTTTGATAGCCGGGCACCATCAGCTACCTTCACCACATTTGTTTATATACCCATTTTATCTTCAGTGATCGTTTTAGGAAGGTGAGCATCACAGAATGCTGGATTGTTAGAACAAAGTGTTCTTGTGTTGAGGGAGTATTTGAGTTGAGACCCAATGTCCATCTGCTACCTTAAATTCTTCACATATAGCTGTAAGTACATAGATCTATTTCTCTCTCATTATATACAAATATATTTACATATATACATATCTGTATTTAGATTTCTATAAATATCTTTTGCCTCCTAGTAATTTCTTCTATTTTCTTTTACTTTCCTCCTGTCCCACCATCATGTTCAGCCTTCATTTGGGTTTAGTAATTCCTTGCTGTTACATTACCCTTGATTAAGCCCCACTAGGCATCCTACATCCTTCTCTCCATTGATTTTAGTTCACTTGTTCTCTTGTCTCTGGGTTGATTGCCCCCACCCTTCTCCCACCTCCCCCTATCTTCTATCCCCCTGGAACCGTCGGTCCCATTGTTTTCTTCTCTGAATTATTTATCCCACCTGAGGTAGTTTATTGTGCCAACCTGGCCGATAAACACATGTGGGGTAATTGAAGGGCGGAGGGATAAACGGCTCGGTGAGCCTCACCTTTCTTGTTCTTGGGTCTCTTGCTTTCTGATGGTCAGACCAGGGTGCAGCTGCCTTAGCCAGTTTCCTGCTTCAGTTGGGAAGGCTCACTTCTTACAAGACATCCCTGAGGAGAAGCCACATGGACCTACCCCAATGCAGCTCTGGGTGCTGGAGCAGCCATGTGGAGACCCCTGCCAGCGCTGAGATGCTTACACATTCACTGACTCGGCTTTTCTCCTGTAGTCAGCATCATTGAATCTGTTTTATAAGATAGAGGAGGACTTTGTGGATTGGTATCAGACATATGGGTTAATGTTCACTTTGTGGGCTTGGGCAGCACTGGGTTGGGATTTTTTCTTGATGTGCACTTACCCTTTATAAAAACTCACTCTTATACATATGAGTTTCTGTGGATTTGTTTCTCTAACACACACCTATCTTATCTAGATAGCCCTGCAAAGATATTAATAAAGACAAAAACCCAGCAAAGCCACACAAAGCAACAAAGAAAGACAAAACCAATGAAGCAATAACAACAACAAAAGAAAGCGAATGGCAACAAAGGAAAATCCTATAAATAGTTCCAGGTCTGTTTTTTGACCTTTAGGAGTGTTTTCCAGTCCAGTCTGATGGGGTGTCCAACTCTGTCTGAAAAATCTACTTTTAGCATTCCCAGGGAATTTCATCACTTTGCCTTCCTTGCTGCTCTGTTGCATGTCCTTGGTGTTTCACCCCAGTGTGATGAGGTCAGATTGGGCACAATTCCCACAGTGTGTCTCAAGTGTTGTCCCCTGTAGCACTATGGTTCAATGAGGGACGTCGTCTCATAGTGGGGCTGGCCCTATGGTCCTCTCTGTGCATTGTCTGCCATGAGCAGGAATATCATCCTCGGGGCTTGGTGGGCCAGGATGTGCTCCACTCTCTCTCCATCCCTCTTCATTTCTCCTGTGTGCTCTAATCAGATGTGCCCCTCTCTCCAAGCTGTAGCTTCAGTGCTGCCCTCTGAAGTGCATTCTTCTGGCGGTTGGGGGGTGGGGATGGTAATTTCAATAGTCTTTTCCAGCACTATAATTCAAATGCATTGATTTTTCCTTATTCAACTTTCACATACATAGGAGGCAAGTGAAAATACTATGGTTTATTAGACTGGGTTGTATAGAGAAACAAAAATCAATTATATATATGTATAAGAAAGAGCTTTATATAAAGATGTAATCTTTTTTTAAAATGAAAAGATCATTTTATTTGGGGCAATTACAACTCTTGTTACAATCCACACATCAATTGTATCAGACATATTTGTACATATATTGCCATCGTTCTTTTCTAGACATTTACTTTCTATTGAACCCTTGGTATCAGCTCCTCATTAAAGACATACTTTTATATCAAGAAGGCGTCCCAGACCAGTCCAACTTAAAGCCATGAGTCCGATGTCAGGTGGAACCATCTTCAGATTCATGTAGCTTCAGATTCTGGTGATGCAGGATGCAGGACGATCACAGACAGGTCTGTGGGTACGAAACTGCAGGGATCCGAGGTAAGTAGATGACCCTCTCAGGGTCAGTGGTCCACAAGCAGCCATCCCTGGAGCCACCACTGTAGGCAGAGTCCCAGCAAGCAGGAAAGTGAAGGGGCATAGAGGCCCTAACTCCCATACCTGTAACTATGACTTTGTTGTTGTTAGGTGCCATTAGGTTGGTTCTGACCCACAGCAACCCAAGTACAACAGAACAGAACTCTGTGCCATCCTCACAACTGTGCTTATATATGAGCCCACTGTTGCAGCCACTGAGTCACTTCATCTCTTGAGGGCCTTCCTCTGCTTCACTGTCCCTTTGCTTAGCCAAGCATGATGTCTGTCTTCAGGGACTGGTCTCTCCCAATAACATGTCAGAAGTACGTAATGTGAAGTCTTACAATTCTTGCTTTTAAGGACATGCTGGCTGTATTTCTTCTAAGAGAGTTCTGTTTGTTCTTTTGGCAGTCTATGATTCTTTCAATATTCTTCTCCAGAACCATAGTTCAAAGACATCACTTTTTTCTTCGGTTTTCCTTATTCAATGTCCAACTTTACACATGTATATATGATGTTATTGAAAATACCATGGCTTGGGCCAGTCCTCAAAGTGATATCCCTGCTTTTTTTTTAATTAACACTTTAAAGAGATCTTGTGCAGCAAGGTTACCCAGTGAAATGTGCCATTTGATCTCTTGACTACTGCTTCCATGACTGATGACTGTATGTCCATGCAATATGAACTCCTTGACAACTTGAACCTTTCTCCATTTATCACAAAGTTACCTATTGATCCAGTCGTGAGAATTTTGGTCATTTTTACATTGAGTTTTAATCCATCCTGTGGGCTGCAATCCTTGACCTTCATCAGCAAATGCTTGATGTCATCTTTACTTTAAGCAAGCATGGTTGTGTCACCTCCGTATTGAAGGCTGTTTATAAGCCTTCCTCCTATTCTGATGCCACATTCTTCATATAATCCAGCTTCTTTGATGATTTGATCAGCACACAGATTGAATACATATAGTAAGAGAATACAACTTTGATGCACGTCTTTCCTGATTTTAAACCATATGGTCTTGTTCTGTCCACACAATTGCTTCTTGATCCATGTACAAGTTCCCCGTGCACAATGAAGTGTTCTGGAATTCCCTCTATTCTCAACAGTATCCAGAGTTTGTTGTGATCAGCACAGTCTTATGTTTTTGAAAAGTCAATGAAACACAAGTAAACACCTTCCTGGTACTCTCTGTTTTCAGCCAGGATCCATCTGACTTCAGTAATGATATCCCTTGTTCCATGTCCTTTTCTGAATCTGACTTGAACCTCTAGTAGCTCCTTGCCAATGGTTACTGCTACAACAATTGCTCAGTGGTTTTCAGCAAAAGTTTACGTAAATGTAATGTCAATGTTATTGTTGTATAATTTATGCATTTTGTTGGGTCACCTTTCTTTGGAATGTGTACAAATATGGATATCTTCCAATCCATTGGCCAAGTAGCTATCTTCCAAATTTCCTGACTTAGACAAGTGAGTGCTTTCAGTGCTTCCTCAGCTTGTTGGAATGTTTCAGTTGGTAGTTTATCAATTCCTGGAACTTTGTTTTTTGGCTCAGGCTTTTTTTGAAGCTTGGGCTTCTGCCATCAGCATCACTGATTGTTGTTCAACCTCTTGAAAAGGGTTGAATGTAGACTAGTTGTTCATTTTAGTACAATGACTGTGTATTCTTTCCATCTTCTTTTGATACTTCAAAATTGTGCTTATAGAATCCTTCAATATTTCAACTAGAACCTTGACTTTTTTCTTGAGTTCTTTTCGTTTTAGACATACTATGTTCTTGCTTTTTAGTTTTCTAACCCTGAGTCTTTGTACATTTCATTGCAATATTTTGCTTTGTCTTCTTGAAGTGTCTTTTGAAATTTTCTGTTCAGGTATTTGACTTATTATTTCTTCCATGTGTCTTAGCTAATGTATGATTAAGAGCTTCAGAATCTCTTCTGAATCCACTTTGATCTTTTTATGCTTTCCTGTCTTTTTTAATGACATTTTTGGTTTTTCATGAATGATGTTCTTGAAGTCCTCATGAAGCTTTTTGTCCTTAGTGTTTAATGAATCAAATCTGTTCTTGAGAGTTATAAAAATGTGGGTGAGATACACTCAAGGTTATAGTTTTGCTCTGGTGGACTTGTTTTAACTTTCTTCAACTTCAATTTGAACATACACATGAGCAATTGATGGTCTATTCCACAGTCAGTCCCTAGCCTGGTTTCAACCGCTACTATTGACCTTTCCCATTGTCTTTCCCCACAGATATAATCAATTTGATTTCTATATATTCTATCTGGGGAAGTTTGGAAGGAATATTTGCTTCCAACAAGTAGTTGGTCTTGCAAAATTCTATCATTCCATATCCAGTTTCATTTCTATCACTAAGATCATATAGTCCAACTATGATTCCTTCCACTCTGTTTCCAAATTTTGCATTCCAATGGTCAGCAAACATATGCATCTTGATTGCATGGTTGACCAATTTCAAACTATATTACATTGGTATAATTCTTGAATTTCTGCATCACTGCCATTAGTGGTTGGTGCTTGAATTTGAATAATAGTTGTGTTGACTGGATTTTCTTGTACATGGATAGACATTATCCTCTCACACACAACAATATGCCAAGATAGATCTGGAAATGTCCATTTTGATGGTGACTGCAAAGCCATTCCTCTTATTGTATCATTCCTAGTATTGAAAACTATATAGCTTTTTTTTAGTTCAAAGTAATTAATACCAGTCCTCTTCACCTTCCCGTCAACTAGCATATTGATATTTATGCACTGCATTTCATTTTTAAACAACTTCCAATTTTCCTAGATTCATACTTCATAGATCCAAGTTCTAATTATTAATTGACGTCTGTAGCTGTTTGTTCTCTTTCTGCCCAATCAGAAAGTGACGGTCCTGAAGGCGTTAGTCCCACAGGTGTTACTCCATCCATGCCGTTATGACCAGCCGCACTTTGAGAAAGCAGCCTCAAATTTCGAGTGCCGTCTGTCTGGAGGGGCTCATTTCCTGGCACTCTCTCTGATAGTGTTCTGCTATATTCAGGAGGCTTTCAGCACATGACAATGTTTTGATGTCACCCACAAGTTTCACGGCTCATCCTTCGCAAGCGGATAGCGTAGTTCTTCTTTGTAGTCAGGGCTCCTTTGGAAAAGAGAAAGGGGCTAGCTCTTCCCTTCAATACCGTTTCTCTTCATATGCCATTGCTGTTGTTGTTAGGGGCCATCAAGTTGGCTCCGACTCATAGTGATCCTCTGTACAAAAGAACGAAGCACTGCAGTCTTGTGCCATCCTCACAACTGTTCCTGTGCCTGAGTCCATTGATGCAGTTACTGTGTCAATCCATCTTGATGAGGGTCTTCCTCGTTTTCACCACCCTCCACTTTACCAAACATGATGTCCTTCTCTAGGGATTGGTTGCCCCTGACAATATATGTCCAAAGTATGTATGTAAGATGAAATCTTGCCATCCTCGTCTCTAAGGAGCACTCTGGCTTTACACCTTCCAAGACAGAAGAGTTTGTCCTTTTGTCAGTCCATGGTACTTTCAATATTCTTCTCCAGCACCACACTGCAAATGCATCGATTCTTCTATGGTCTTCCTTATTCATTGTCCAACTTCCACATGCCTATGATGCCATGGAGAATACCATGACGTGGGTCATGGACACCTTAGGCCTCAAAGTAAAATTCTTGCTCTTCAATATTCAATGTTGTGTGCAGCGGATTTACCTAATGTAATATGTCTTTGGTTTCTTGACTTCCATGAGCATTGCCTCTGGATCCAATTAAGACAAAATCCTTGACAACTTCAACCTTTTCTCCATGTATCATGATGTTACCTGCTGATCCATTGGTGAGGATTTTGGTCTTCCTAACCTTGAGTTGTCATCTATACTGAAGGCTACAACCCTCGATCTTCATAGCAAGTGCTTCAAGTCCTCCCACTTTCAGCAAGCAAGGTTGTGTCATCTGCATACTGCAGGTTGTTAATAAGACTTCATCCAATCCTGAAACCCCATTCTTCTTCTGCATATAATTCAGCTTCTCTGATGATTTGCTCAGCATACAGATTGAACAAGTGTGGTGAGAGATTGAAAGCCTGGTGTGACTTTTCCTGATCTTAAACCAGGCAGTATTCCCTTGTTCTATGCACAAAACTGCCTCTTGATTCATGTACAAGTTGGAATGAGCACAAGGAAGTGTTCTGATAGTCTCATTTTTCTCAAGGTTATCCATAGTTTATTAGGATCCACACACAGTTGAATGCCTTTACATAGTCAATAAAACTCAAGTAAACATCTGTCTGGTATTCTCTACTTTGAGTCAAGATCCATCTGTCATCAGCTATGATATCCCTGTTCCACGTCCTCTTCTGAATCCTGCCTGAACTTGTGGCAGGTCCCTGTCAATGTATTGCTGCAATCGTTGTTGGATGATCTTCGGCAAAATTTCACTTGTCTGTGATAGCAATGATATTGTTCTCTAGCTCGAGCATTCTGTTGGGTCACTTTTCTTTTTTTGGCTTGCTAATTTTTATTTTATTTTTTAATTTATTTTAAACATTTTATTAGGGGCTCATACAACTCTTATCACAATCCATACATATACGTACATCAATTGTATAAAGCACATCTCTTCAGGTCAGTTGGCCAGATAACCATCTTCTAAATTTCCTGGCATAGACCAGTCCTTGCTTCTTCAGCTGGCTGAAACATTTCCATGGGTATTCCATCAATTCCCAGAACCTTGTTTTTGGCTAATGCAGTCAGTGCAGTTTGAACTTTTTCCTTCAACACTATTGGTTCTTGCTCATATGTTACATCCTGAAATGGTGGACTGTTGACTAATATGCCCTTAGACATACTCTTGTCCTACACCCACACCTAGGCACAAGGGAGGTTGGGTAATGTAGTCTTTAGTCTCAGAGGTACCCAGAGATACCAGTTGTATGATTTTGGACTAGTTAACTTCCATGTCTCAGTTCTTACATCTGTGAAAGAATAAAGTCCACCTGATAGAATTGATGGGATAATTAAAGCAGAATGTGTTCAAAGCACATAGGCAGCACTCAGTAAATACAGCTCTGGAGATTGTTGGCTTCCAGATGTGGGGAGCAGCTATGGTGGCACCCAGCCAGCATGCCACTCCCTTTCAGAGGGCGTTCATGTTAAAGACTCTACATGCCTACACTGACCACAAAAGACTGTGTTCTTGTTAGTTTGTTGCAATAGCTTTGGCTCGTGGTGACCACGCATATCACCCAATACCAATTACACCATCTGTACCATCGTTTATATATCCAAATCCATTGGTGTGATCGCTGCAGGTTCATCTGCCAGCACTATAGCTGACCATTTCTGCTGGGACCCAGGTGGCTTTCATGAGCTAATTTTCAGAAGGAAATCACCAGGTCTTTCTTCCTAGTCTGTCTTAGACTAGAGGCTCCATTGAAACACGTCCACTCTGGACAATCCTACTGGCATTTGAAATATTGGAGGTTTAGCTTCCATGTGTCTAGCAACACACAAGTCACCACAATACAATAAACTGGCAGATGGAGCAAAAAGTCTCTACCTTGCTCGTTCTCTTCCCTTGGCCCCCACCACCAGTGCAAAGCAAGAGGAATAGTCCACACGATTCTTAGGAGAAAAAGAGTAGTGGGTGGCTGTTATTTCTTCCCCCAGCCACTAGCTGTTGGAAGACCACGGGGTTGAGTGTGGGAGATGGAGGTGAGGAACAGAGTTTGGCTTCATCCTCTCCTGCACAGTCATGGCCAAGCCTCACCTTTCATCTCCCAAACCCAGCAATCCAGTTTCCAGAGGAAGGATGCCAGGTCCTCACCAGGAATTTTGCTTCCCTTCTCCAGCCTGGCTCCTGTCCAGCGCACCACACTCAGCTTTAAGTTAGCAGGGAATTATTGTTAGAAATAATCTTGACAATCATTTGACTTGCTTTTAGCTGGATTTGTTTCATGAGGTTTGGTTGGGAAGCAGGAGCAAAATCCAACGAGCAGGAGGTGACTTCCTTTCAGAAAAGCCCAGCTCAGCACCTTATTGGAAAAGGCATCCACACTGTGTGTGTCTCATTCGTTTCAAAAGGTCCTGTAAAACAACCAGAGTTAAGAGCTGCTACCTGAGCCTCCTGGGGGGAATTAGTGTTGTGACTTATAAAAACCCAGCTCCTCCACACTTGTGGCCTGAGAGGCATTCCTTTGTTTTGAGTAGCTCTAGTTTTGCTTGACAACCTCAGCTCAAAGTCCACAATCATTTGTTCGGGCCTGTTGTGTGCCAGGGGTGCCCTGGTAGCATAGTGTGCTAAGAGTTGGGCTGATAACCTCAAGGTCAGCAGTTTGGAACCACCAGCATCTCTGAGGCAGAAAGACTAGGCTTCGTATTCCTGTAAAGAGTTACAGTCTGGGAAGCCCGCAGGGGCAGTTCTATATGGGAAGTTCTATATGGTCTCTATGAGTCAGAATCAACTTGATGGCAAGGAAGTTGGTTTTGATTGTGGAGCAAACACAAGCGGCATATTTAACTCTCTACCTTCTTGCTGTTTGGTGCTGTTGCGTTGACTTTGATGCCTAGGGCATTCCACTTGAAAGAACTACCCCATTGGGTTTTCTTGGACGTCATCTTCATGGAAGAACTCACCCGGTCCCCTCTGCCCCACCCTGCAGAGCCACGGCATGGCTTAGCCACCACCACCCCCTCCCCTTGGTTAGAAGCCAAGTGCTGATTGGTTGCTCCACCAGAGCTCCTCCCCCACTCTCTAGAGGCAGTGTCCTCAGACCGGTTTTGTAGAAGAGCCATCTGGCCAGTCCGCTCCACACAGCTCCATCCTCTCAGTGCCAGAGCGATTCTTAGTGCTTTTCAAGATGTTGGCTTCCTTGCCCTGATTCCTCCTCGTGGAAAGAACTATCTCCTTTCAGTTCATCACCACATCTGGCAGCAAAACCAGAAAGCCCGTGGTAGTTGAAAACATGCATATATTTCCAATTGACGGCTGCTTGATGTCCTTCTTCTGGGCTGTAAACCATCAAAGAATTCCTCAGCTGCCAGGGTTCCATGATTAACACAGAGAGGTGCTACTAACAGGTTGGGGAAGCCAATAGCTTCTCTTTCTTTCCTTGTCTACATCCTTTGGCTTCTCTTCCTATTTTCTTTCTTCGCGAACTTCCCCTGTCTTCTCAGCCTCTGCTTTTCCTTTTCCTTGCCTTCCTTCCATTTCCCGTCCTCTCCTTGAATTCCTTTTGCTTTAAAAATTAAAGCCAAACTCACTGCCACTGAGTCCATTGGAATGCATCAGGTGATCCTATAGAACCGAGTAGAGCTGCTCCCGAGAGTTTCTGAGCCTGCAAATCTTTTTTAAAAATCATTTTATTGGGAGATCATAAAGCTCATCACAATCCATCCATCCATTGCGTCAAGCCCATTTGTACATGTTGCCATCATCATCTTCAAAACATTTTCTTTCTACTTGAGCCCTTTGTATCAGCTCCTCATTTTTTGACCTCCCTTTCCCACCTTCCCTCCCTCATGAACCCTTGATAATTTATAGATTTTTTTTTCATGTCTCACACTGGTCGATGTCTCCCTTCACCCAATTTTCTGTTGTCTGGGAGTCCCCCTGGGAGGGGGTTATGTATAGATCATTGTGATTGGTGACCCTCTTTCTCTCCCCACCTTCCCCTTCCCCTCCTGGTATGGCTACTCTCAATATTGGTCCTGAGGAGTTTATCTGTCCTGAGTTTCCTGTGTTTTCAGCTCTTATCTGGAATGTACATGGGTATGTACATGCTCTGGTCTAGCCGGATTTATAAGGTAGAATTGGGGTCATGATAGTGGGGGGAGGAAAGAACTAGAGGAAAGTTGCATGCTTCAATGGTGCTATACTGCGCCCTGACTGACATGTCTCTTCCCCGTGGCCCTTCTGTAAGGGGATGTCCAATTTTCTACAGATGGGCTTTGGGTCTCCACTCTGCACTCCCCCTCATTCACCATGATTTTTTATTATTCTGGGTCTTTGATGCTGATACCTAATCTCATCAACACCTCATTATCACACAGGCTGGTGTGCTTCCTCCATGTGGACTTTGTTGCTTCTCAGCTAGATGGCCACTTGTTTTCTCAGCTAGATGGTCAAGCTTTAAGACCCCAGGCGCTATATCTTTTGATAGCCAGGCACCATCAGCTTTCTTCACCACATTTGCTTATGCACCCGTTTTGTGAGGCTGTAAATCTTACGGAAGCAGAAAGCCTCATCTTTCTCCTGAACTGTGGTTAGCAGCCTAAGCTGTGACGCACTGTGCCACCAGGGTTCCTATCTTGTTTGTCTTCAAACTAGCTGCCATCAGGTTGATTCCTACTCATATAGGCCCTATTCTAGGATGGGTAGAACTGCCCTTTCGGGTTTCCAAGATTTAACCCTTTACAGGAATAGAATGCCTCATCTTTTCTCATACAGGGCTGGGGGTATTGAACTACTGACCCTGAGGTTAGCAGCCCAACTATAATCATTATGCCATAAAGTATTGTGATTGCCATAAAGCGCCTCAAGTTTGTAGGGGTTTAGTGAATGTAGGTTTAGGGACCACAGCTCATCACCAGTTTGTCGTCACAACAGTAGACACCCTTGATGGCCTCTGTCTGGTTAAGACATCCTTGATGGTCTCTGTACGGCCTCTGACTCCACAGGGATATCCACAGTGAGGTTCCATCCCTTGACCTTCACCACATCCGGTAAAAACTTTCATTTTCTAAATTATTCCAGTGCCCTCCCACCGCACGTTCCATCTGGGTAATAGAAGTTGTCGTGTAAAACAAAGGCAACTTTGCTTTCTGTATGGAATCAGGGCCATGTGTGGAATTGAAAGCATTCCCTTTCAATGGAGCTTACTTCCCAACAACAGTTTTGAGAAACCTGATTTGCGATAGGCAGAACAGCTAGCAGCAGGCAACATAGATTTCCCTCCAAAGATCCTTTAATCTCTTTTTCTGTTGAATCTTTGCCACTTAAACCTAAGGAAATAACTTGGCTTGAACATAATGGTTATGTATTACCATAACCTGTTGCTAGGCGTGGTTTCAAAACAGTCTTTAATTTCAATCTAGGGCCTTTGATAATAAAATAACATGACCTTTCAAGTAATTAGTAATGCTTTTCAACAATGACTTTCACAGAAAGAATTGGCCTGAGTCTGAAAGTATGGTTATGTTTCAGGTTAGTATTTGTACATAGATACAGGGGAGATAGTATAGACATGCAGAAATGTTATACTTAACAACCTAGAAACCAATAAAACCCCAGTTGGAATGCTTCTGGTGTTTCTGTTAGATTCAAAGTTCAAAGTCTACAAAATAGTCTTTTTTTTTTCAACTCATGAGAAGTACAACAAATCTTTTAAAGTCAGAAAGCATTGCTACGTAACCATCAAAACTGTTACTAAGAATAAATATCAAAATATGAAGCTCTTGTTAATCAACACATCCTCCCTCTAGGTCCATTCATGTCTGAAGACGCTGTGTCTATCTCTCATCCTTCCCAGAAGAATTCTGCATCTTGGATTTGCATCATATCCGAATGGCAGTTTGGGCAAAGAGTAGAATTGTGTTTCTTTTCAATGTTCTTCAAGTTTGGGGAGCAATAAGCGGTCTGAAGGACAACATCAGGGATTCGGGTGGGCGCGATAAGTTTCCCAATGAGATTCTCATAGGGCAGTCCTTGCTACCCTCACAATGAGTGGGCACTGCCGTGATGGGGAGCAGTCCTCGTGCAGCTTTGTTGGCCATTATCACATCAGTTTTCCTACAACTTCTTCATGGTAAGTCCTTGTGACAGTTCGTGTTTGGAGAAAATCTATCGAAATTACCCCTTGGAAATTCCCCAAAACAGTAATCAGATGCTTCTGAGCTGACCTTTCTGCAAAAATATAAGTGGCAAGGCCAGTGCCTGTGGACGCCACTGCTTTGATGTATCGAGTTTCCTGAAGGGCCCTTAATGGAAATGAGGCAAGTGTATTTCTGAGAGAACTTGTCCACAGTCATCACTGACTGAAGAGACGTGTTTAAGACACATTTTGTTCAGAATAAACCCATCTACCAATGGATTCAAACCTTGTAAGCAATACTTTTTAATCTACTTATATTGTTAATAGCTTGCTTATTCGAGAAAATTGCCTTATTTCTTCAAAAAAATTCAAAACAAAAAGTTCCAAGATTAATTTTAAAGAACTGAAAGACATCTAGTCTTTTGAATGGAAAACCAATTAGCTCTGTAAACGTCACCCAAATAAACAACAACAAAAGACCCACACAGAAAGTTGCTTCAGCTGTTTTCTTTTCTATTGTAGAGAAAAGAACCCCATATTCTATGATGTGGTAAAATAGCTCATAAGATATTACCCAATGAATTAAATACTTCACTTTAATGAAAATTAATATAAAAACATTATAGCAAATGTTCATAATTTATTCCTGAAAGAATGAAAAAAAGAAATGTAAAAAAAGAAAAGTGTGTAATACAATGAGTCCAAGGCATGCTAGAAAGTTGAAAAGATACATACAAAAATTGTTTTTCCCTGGATATTGATATTATTTACCGGTAACATTCACCTCTTTATTTATTTTGCTACTTTCCATTTTAACAATATTAAGTAACACCCTTTTTAAAGAAAAATATCAATCTAAGAAAACACAAATTAAAATAATGCAATAGAAATGAAATAGGAAGAATTAGGCAATACATTTGGAATTTTGTTTATTCCTCACCCCGCCCCCCCCCCCTTTATTCTAGAGATACCTTGCTTGCTGAATGTGAGGAGGACTTGAAATACTTGCTGGTGAAGATCAAGGACTGCAGCCTTCAGTGTGGATCATGACTCAATGTAAAGAAGACCCAAATCCTCACAACCGGACCACCATGATAATGGAGAGAAGATTGAACTTTCCAAGGAGTTCATGTTGCTTGGATCCCCACTCAATGCTCATGGAAGCATCAAGAGATCCGAAGACATATCGGGGAAGCCTGCTGCAGAAGACCTCTTTAGAGTATTGCAAAGCAGGGGTGTTACCTTAAGGACACAGGTGCACCTCACCCAAGCCACAGTCATTTCAGTTGATCCGCCTGCATGTGAAAACTGGACATTGAGTAAGGAAGACTGAAGAAGAATCTATGTGCTTGACTTGTGGAGCTGGTGAAGAATATTGCAAAGTGCCATGAGCTGCCAAAAGGACAAACAAGTCTGTCTTGGAAGAAGTAGGTCCGAGTGCTCCTTAGAGGATGGAGAGACTTTGTCTTATATATTTTGAACATGTTGTCAGGAGAGACCGGTCCCTGGAGAGGACCATCATGCTTGGTAAAATAGAGGGGCCATGAAATAGAGGGAGATCATGAGGGAGATGGATTGACCCAGTGCCTATAACAATGGGCCTGAGCATAAGAACAAGTGTGAGGATGGCACAGGATAGGGCAGTGTTTCCGTCTGTCATACACACGGTCACTACGGGTTGGAACCAACTTGACGGCGCCAAACAACCCACCATTACAGAGCTCTGCAAATTTACGGTAAAGGACCAGGCCTCATAACCATCGAGTCCATTTTGACTCATTAGTTACCGTGTAGAACACAGAGTAGAACCCCCTGAGTGCTTTCACCAAATTGGAAGGCTCTACAGGAGCAGAAATCCTCATCTTTCTCTCATGGAGCGGCTGGCGGTTTGGAACCATGTGCTCAGCAGTCCGGAGCATGGCCCACTATGCCACCAGGGCAAAATACCTGCACTCTGCAGCCATGCAGCTTCGGCCACACTCTGGTATGTTGGCATATTGCAAAATCAGGTGTAGACAATACATAAATAAACAGGTGTAGTGAAGAATCTGGACAAAGACCATGAGGCAGTCATTCCAAAGAACCAGGAAATAGCACATGGTTTACAATCAAGAAAGGTGTGGGTCGGTGTTGTGGCCTTGATCTTACTTAATCAGTCAGTATGCTGACCAAAGAATCCAAGAAGCTGGTCTATGAAGAACTCAACATCAGGATGGGAGGAAGACTTATTTTCCACTTTCAATAGGCAGATGACACAACCTTGCCTGCTGAAAGGAAAGAGGACTTAAGCACTTAGTGATGCAGATAAAAGATGACAGCCTTCGGTAGGGATTACATCTTAACACACAGAAAACAAAACAAATCTTCACACCTGGACCAATGAACAGCATCATGGTAAATGGATCAAAGTTCTCAAGGATTCCATTTTACTTGGGTTAGAAGCAGCAGTCAAGAAAATCAAATGACTTATTGCCTTATACAAATCTGCTACAAAAGGACCTCACTGAAGTGTTAGAAGGCGAGGCTGTCACTGTGAGGACTAAGATGTGCCTCGCTCAAACCGTGGTGGGCCAGTGACGTCAGTCTGCTGGCCTCTACTTCATCCCTCCATACTTTCTAAAACAATTTTAAATTAACATGCATTCTTTTCCCCCAGTTTTCTTACTTTAAAAATTAAAGAGATCAAAACATTTTAATATGAGTGCAGGTACCTAGGTCTGTGAGGTAAAGGTCAAAACTGGTCAGCATACATTTTGGTGCCTCAATTGTTGGACTTGTTTCTGGGTCTATTTGACCTGCTGATTCCAAAATTGGCATCTGTTTCACCCTGCCTATTCTAGTTTCTGAGAAACAGAACATAAGCCATATACCACTCTTCATTTACTTGCTCCTAAAATATCAGGATATTTTAATGTCCTGTTAGCTATCCCAAGATAGAGGAAGTGTACACTGGATTTGTTTGCCTTGTACTAAATATTTAGGTCAAATTATACTTCAAATGGTATTTGAATAGTGAAAATTACATGAACTTGGACTTTTCCCCAAGTATCACATCACCTTTATTAGGAACTGAAGAGCATTCAGTTCCTGTGTTTTTTACCTTGAAGAGGGCCAGAAGGAAAAGGTACCGTACGATAAATAACCACAGGGACAGCCATTGAGGCCCATCAGCCTCTCTGTGAGAGAAAGATGAGGATTTCCGTTCCCATCAACACTTACAGCCTCAGAGACCCACCCACTGGAGAAATCCCACTCTGTCCTCCAAGTTCACTACCAGTCATACGTGATTGGCTGGTAGGGAGTCTGGTATCAAACGAGAGATTCAAAATTTCTGAAACCTCAGCTTGGTCTGTCAGTGTGCAGACTCCTTTACTCAAATGAACACCTTCTCGTCCTGATGGAAGACGGCACAACGTCCCCACCTGAGCACAGAGACCCATGAAAGAAAAGGTGGACTTTTTCTCCTAAAGAAGCTTGACGTCATCCTCCCCTCTGAAGCATTTAACAGGAATTACTCCTTCACCTTCATATAGTAAAATGTATTCTGAAATGTTTACTGAATAATTCGAAGAAGAAAAATTTAAATCTCCAACATAGTTATTAACGGTTCCATTTTTGGTACTTCAAATGTCCCTTGTATCGGCATTTCGCCTTTCTTTTCCATTTTGCACTCTGCTCAAGTGGTGTTCTGCCTTTCAGTATCCAGCTTGTAGTCGCTCTCTATATTGCACAGCCTCCCCAGCAAAAAGTACAAATAAAAACCCTTTGCTAGCCAGTTGATTATAACTCATAAGGATCCTGTAGAACAGAGAAAACGGCCCATTGGGTTTCCAAACCTTTCAATCTTTTCAAGGGTGCAGAGTGACTGGTGGATTCAAACCACTCACCTTACCATGATGGGCGGCTGAATGGATAAGCAACGAGTCCATACACGGGTTCCCTTGGAAGTCCCTTGTGTTAGGTAGGGTTCTCTAGAAAAAGAAAAACAGGACACTTGTGAATATAAAAATGGCTAGGTTTATACAGTGAGACAGAATATAACAGTCAATTAGTCCACACAGCAGTACAGAAGGCTCAGTTCAACTCACAAAGCATTTATCTCAGTCACACTCCAGTCAAGCTGTGACTTGATTAAATTCCACCCACATGTTCCTGTGGAGGCCTAGTTGGCACAGTAAACCCAACTACGACATCCCTTAATACCTAATTCTTTTTAAAAATTGTATTACTTTTTTTGGCCTTATCCTGCAGCTTGTGAATCTGAATTCTTCTCATGTTTAAAACTTACATTAATAAACGTGCCATACATACTTGGGTATAAGCTGGGTTTTTCAGCACATTTTTAACCCAGCTTTTGTGGTAAAATTAGGTACCTCGGCCGATATTTGGTTTGGGTTATACTCAAGTATATATGGTATATTAATTAGTACAACTTTATAGCTGAACATAGAGTTGAACATCATATCTAAGAAACTAGAGATGATGCAATCTACACAATGCAATGTTCTGAGTCAGTGCCCCCCAAATCCAAGACACCAAGAAGAAATGCACGTTTTTGTTTTGGTTGGGCTGCCTTGGCTGCTCTGGCTTCACTCTGCTGATGAAAGGTCAGGAGCCCATCCCAGTAAACCTGACCATGTCCAAGCATTCCGAGTTCATTGTTTTCAAGGTATCTGACAAAATAGCTTCTGAGACATTTCCTGAGGTTTATCGGGACTCAGGCTGGAGGAGGGGTTAACAGTAGCTCCCTGGCTACCATCCGGGCTCATGTGGAGGCCCTTTCCCACCACCGTGACTCAGAAGTAACCTCACACTGGTTCAAAGAGGGTGTTGTTTACAGCAGAGGGGTTATATAATTCTGTAAGCTTGCACCGCTCTGTGGAAGTAATCTTGTGGTCCCTCCGAGGCCCTGTTGGAAGCTACAGTAATTTTGGGGTGGGAGACAGTAGAGGGAAAGTTCAACCTGGTTGTCATTTCTTTTCCCCAAACACGAATGGTTTTGTTTAGGTTGCTATTGAAAACTGAAAAGTTATGTCTTTCTCAGAAAGTGCTTCATGGCTCAATTCAGTGATGAACAGATTCATTCCAACCTGTATTAGACTGGTTTGAATAGAGATACAAATCCAGAGATACTCATATAGGTATAAAAAAGAACTTTATATCAAAAAGTAATTGTATATTAAGAAAACATCCTAGCCCAGTCCAGATCAAGTCCATAAGTCTGATATTTGCCCGATACTAGTCCACAAATCCCTCTTCCGATTCACGCAGCACACAGAGTGATACATATGCATGAAGATCACAGGCCAGTGGGTGTAATGTCTTGTGGATCCAGTGGTAGTGGAAACATCTCCAAGGCTCTCACAGGTCTGTGCAGCTCCACATGAATTGTCAACAGGAAGGTGAAGCAGTGAGAAAGTGTGACCTGCCTCCAGGGAGAAAGAGAAAGAGGCCATTCTCCAAGAACCATTTACCTCAGGTAGCCCTCCAATCAAGCTGCGGCTTGACAGGCTAAACTGCTCCCGTATGTTCCCACAGGAGCCATGCTGACACCAAACACCCATCACAGCCACTTCCTCACTCTTACCTGCACGTTGACATGAGATTGTGTAATTACTCCCATTCGAGGAGATCACAGATAACTGAGGAGATGGGCCAGTGAGTGACTGGAGGCGGAACACAATTATTGGGGATTATAAATGGCAGACGACCCATATGGAGTATTTGGGGTTGAATTATGTCTCCCTAAAAAGATATACATAAGTCTTAACTCTGATTGTTGTTGTTTGGTTCTATTAAGTTGGTTGTGACCGGTAGTGATGGTATATACAACAAAACGAAACACTGCCCCGTCCTGCGCCATCCTCACACTTGTTCTTATGTTTGAGTCCATCAATGCAGCCACTGGGTCCGTCCATCTTGTTAAAGATCGGCCTTTTTTTTTTTTTTTTGCTGCCCCTCTGCTTTAGCAACCATGATGAGCTTCTCTAGAACTGGTCTCTCCTGATAACAAGTCCAAAATATGTGAGATAAAGTCTTGCCAGCTTAGAAATTTTCTTATTAATTCATTGTTTATTGGGATCTCATAATTCCTGAAATACCTGCCATGTGTGAACCCAAATGGACTGGTACTGGCCATTTTAGATCAGACAATCATCTGGTTTACTACGATGATCAGAAAGATCATTTCAAGATCTATGTTGTGCTACAATGCTGTCAGTGATAGGATAATATTCTTATACATAGAAGGATTTTGAGGCTGGTGGAGGACTGGGAAATATTTCATTCTGTTGTGCATATAGTCACGATGAGTTTGAATCGATTCAAGGGCACCTAACGGCAACGACAACAAGGAAGACCAAAAGTTAATGTGACTATTCCAATGTATCTAGTAATCACTGATGCTTAACATGAAGATATTAAAAATGTTTACGAACTCTTGTAATCTGAGATTGGTCAGACATCTTGTCAAGATGCAATGATAATTACTGGTGATTGTAATGTGAAAATTAGAAACAAAGAGGAAGGTGGATGGAAAATATGGCCCTTCTGATAGAAGTGAAGCCAGAGAATGTCTGATCGTATTTTGCAAGACTTCAAGACTGGAGAGTCCTTTTCAGCAACACAAATGAGGTCTACACTTGAACGTCAGTGCATGGAATACACAGGAATCCAACTGATCACACGTGGGAAAGTCATGATGATCAGTCACAACAAAGCTCGTTAAGGAACAGACTCGTTGTGGTTGTTAGGTGCCGTTGGGTCAGTTCCGACCCATAGCAACCCTCTGGCCAACAGAAAGAAACCCTGCACGGTCCTGTGCCATCCTCACAACGGCTCTTATTCCTGAGCCCATTGATGCAGCCACTGTGTCCGTCCAGCTCCCTGATGGCATTCCTCTTTTTCACTGCCCGGCCACGTTACCAAATACGATGTCCTCTCCGGGTACTGCTCTCTCCTGACAACATGCCCAAGGCGTGTACCCCCAAGTCTTGCCATCCTCATCTCTAAGGAGCACTCTGGCCTTACTTCTTCCAGTACAGATCTGTTTGTCCTTCTGGCAGTCCATGGTACTTACCATATTCTTCTCCAGCGCCACAATTCCAATGCACCGATTCTTCTACAGTCTTCCTTATTCCATGCCCAATTTTCACAGGCGTATGATGCCATGGAGAATATCATGGCTGGGTCAGGCACACCTTAGTCCTCAAAGCAACATCCTTGTTCTTTTGTATTCTAAAGGGGCCTTGTGCGGCGGATTTTCCTAATGCAACATGTCATTTGATCTCTTGACTGGCGCTTCCCTGAGCACTGATTGTGCATCCGAGCAAGACAAAAATCCTAAACTCCGACCTTTTCTGTATTTCTGTTGGTGCAGTTGTGAGGATTTGGGTCTTTCTTACCTTGGGCTGTAGGCCATGGTGAAGGCTATCATTCTTGATCTTCGTCAGCAAGTGCTTTAAGTCGTCCTCACTGTCAGCGAGCCAGGCTGCGTTTTATGGGCATAATGCAGGTTGTTGTAAGCTTTCCTCCACATTTTTCTTCACATAATCCAGCTTTTCTGATGATTGGCTCAGCATACAGACTGAACACGTCTGGTGAGAGGGCACAACCAGATGTACACCTCTGCTGAATCTTTCTGTTCGCACAACTGCCTCTCGGTCCACGTACACGTTCTGAATGAGCACAATGCAGTGTTGCACAATTCCCATTCTTCTCAAGGTCATCCGCAGTGTATGATGGTCCACACAGTCAGATGCCTTTGCATAGTCAAGGCAACACAAGTAGGCATCCTACAGGTACTCTCTGCTTTCAGATCCATCTGACATCCCCTTCTGAACCCGGCCTGAACTTCTGGCCGTTGCCTGCCAATGCATTGCTGCAGCCATTGTTGATGATCCTAAGCAATCTTTCAGTTTTGTGCGATATGAGTGATATCTTTCTGTAGTTGAGCAGGGTCGCCTTTCTTGGCCCTGGGCACAAATATCGATCTCTTCCGGTCAGTTGGCCAGGCAGCTGTCTTCTTAATTTCCTGCCATAGATGAGTGAGTGCTTCCAGTGCTTCTGCAGCATCCTGAAACATTTCCATACGTATTCCATCCATTCCTGGAGCCATGTTTTGGGCTGATGCATTCAATGCAGCTTGAACTTCTTCCTTTAGCACCACTGGCTCTTGCTCCTGTGCCGCCTCCTGGAATGGTGGGATGCCAACTAGTTCTTCCTGGTGCAGGGGCTTTGTGCATTCCTTCCATCTTCCCTTGATGCTCCCTGCATCATTCAATGTTTCCCCATAGAACTTGTCAAGATAGCCACTTGAGGCTTGAATTTCTTTTTTTTTTTCAGTTTAAGATATGCTTATTAATATGAGTTTAAATCAAAACGGAATAAAATGTAAACATTGGCATCATTAAATAGTCCAGCCCCATCCCACCTCTGCACAGGTCTGAATACCTCAGGGCATGGCCCTGCCCCTCCTGGCTTCACCCTTTATGGTTCCTACTGCATCTTGCCTCTCCCAAGGCACATGGGTGATGGGAAAGGAGAACACGGTTGTGGTCGGTTACCACACTTGATGCTGGATGACACCAACCCTGGTGCGGTGCCACTACCTTGGCAGACCCTTTCTCTGTGGCCCTGTCACCCCCTCAAAAAGTGTCTGAGGGTGCGGTCTGAACCCCTGTACTTCCCTAGTGATGTCACCAATGACAACCAAAGTATGAGCTTGCATATATGACCCCTGAATTTAGAGAGCATCGCAAAGATAGATTTGACTCATTGAACACTAATGGCCAAAGACCAGAAGAGTTGTGGGATGACATGCAGGTCATCATAAGGAGGAAATTCCAGGTATTTGCACATTTCTTTATAATCCTTACTTCTTGAGAGCTGGAGAACCTGCAGCCAAAAAATCAAAGGAGAATCCTTACTTCTTGAGAGCTGGAGAACCTGCAGCCAAAAAATCAAAGGAGAACAACAAGCTCAGCACGTTTTAAGCTGAAAGAACTGAAAAAGACAGGAAGACGTCCATCCCCGAGTCGCAATACGGAAGGATGCTATGAACAGAATACCACACAATGCAGGAAGCACAAAAAGGAGGTGAAAGAACTGCAGAGTCACTGTACCCAACAGAATGGGTTGGCCTCCTACCAATTTAGGAGGAGCACTCATCAAGAACCAAAGGTACTGAGGAAGAAGTGTTAGCTGCAATAAAGGCATTGATGAAAAACAAGTGGATACTAGGACATTGATGGGATGCTAACTGAGATGCTTCAGTGAATTGTTGTCAGGTGGAAGTGCTCACGTATCTACGCTAAGGCATTTGGAGGACAGCTACCTGGCCAATAAACTGGAAGAGATTTATATTTGTTTTGTAATCATGCCTATTAAAATAAAAAGAGGTACGTCTATAAAATTTTATATTTTATTTTGTAGAGAACATTACACAAAGGTATCCCTTGTAAAGATCTAAACATGAGATTTTGATGGAGTCTGATTCATTGGCTGTGGGTGGAGTCCCCATCGTCAGAACCTCTGGAAATAGTGTGCACTGAGTGCATCCCTGCAGATGTTCTTCCAGATGCTCACTGGGCACTGGGACGAACCGCATGTCCTACAACCACACGAGCGTCTGCAGTGCGAACCCAGTGACTTGTAGGACGCACGCATCACATGCTCTCTGGTGTTGCAGTGGGTTAAATGTTGAGCCTTATGCCTCCGAATCGAAAGCAGTGGTTGCAGTTATTTCGATAGAATTATTAAACCAGTCAGGGTGTGGAGTCACTTTAAGTAAAGCAGTGGATTTAGGTGTTCACACTTCAGTTCGAGTCCAGGTGAGAGGAGAGGGTGGTGTCTGCTCCTGGGATGTTAATTTTACTTCAAACTTTTCAGTCCCTGTCAGGGATCCAAGAAATGTCAATGTAAAAATTACATATCTATATGGATTTTCCCCCCTCAAGGTCAAAGCATTTGGTAAGTACCCAAAGCAAACCATGACTTCACTGTCATGGAGTCGATGCTGACTCAGCGCCCCTGCTGGCAGGGGAGAACCGCCTCTGTGAGCTTCCGAGGCTGCCGTTCTTCACAGGAGTAGAGCACTGGCTTTCTCCCGAGGAGTGTGGACCTTGCAGTTGGCAGCTCAGTGCAGAACCACAACACATAGCTCTGGAATTGCCAGTGAGAACATTTCCCCTGTTTTGCAGAAGTTTAGTTTACAGTTTTCTCAGGAACCCTTCTCCCCCCTTTAAAGTACGGTCCACTCTATTATCATACGGACCCACCAGGATCGAGCAGAACTGCCCTTGTGACTTCCCAGTACTCTCTTCACTGGAGTTCTGGCTTCATGTTTCTCTCATGGAGGGCGAGGGGCGAGTGGTGTCAAACTACTGACGTTGCGGATAGCAGCCCAACTCGGAACCCGTTACGCCACCTGAGTCAGGATTGACTCGATGGCAGTGAATGGGTTTTTTGGACACTCTATTACCTTTTGAAATGGAATGAATCTCGTGATTTCTGGGAAATTTTCAATTTGGTGAAGCTAAATTGAAGGAGATAGTCAAAAATAAAGATAGGTGTGTGTGTGTGTGTGTGTGTGTGTGTGTGTGTGTGTGTGTGTGTGTGTTTGGTGCGAATGGATGGGAGTTGCAAGTACATGTATGACAGTATTTGTATAGCTTAAAAGCCTAACTGAACCTCGCATCTATGAACAAAGCCATTCTGGGCGACTAAGATGTTGCCTCATGGGGAGAACGGGTCAGCCCCTGGGTGGACACACAGTAAAGCACCGGATGAGTCGCCAGAATGTTGGGGTTACAACCCACTCAGAGAGGCCCCAGGAGATGCCCTTGGTGACTACTTCCCAAAGGCTTCAGCCATGAACACCTTCTGGAGCAGGCCATCCGAGGCGGAATGTACTCCTTGGTGACTGACGCCACCGACGTACCTGGCAGATGGACTCCTCACCCTTCTACACAGCTGTTAGCACGCGTATACAGACGAGGTGTTCATTAAGTGCTCCTACTCATGATTGTAATACTTCTGAGGCTTTTAAATTCACTAAGTGCAGGAAAACATGATAGAGTCCATGGTCTACTGTGTGTGTGTGCGTATTTCTTGGTGATTTTTATGTTTTTCTTTTAATTGTTTTATTAGGGGCTCATACAACTCTTATCACCATCCATCCATATATCAATTGACTAAAACACTTTTGTATATTCATTTCCCTCATCCTTCTCAAAACATTTGCTCTCCACTTAAGCCCCTGGCATCAGGTCCTCATTTTTCCCCTCCCTCCATGCTCCCCCATCCCTCATGAACCCTTGATAATTTATAAATTATTATTTTGTCATATCTTGCCCTGTCCGACATTTCCTTTCACCCCCTTTTCTGACATCCGTCCCCCAGGGAGGAGGTCACATGGAGATCCTTGTAATTGGTTCCCCCTTTCCAACCCACCCTCTTTCTACCCTCCCAGTATTGCCACTCACACCACTGGTCCTGAAGGGATCATCTGCCCTGGATTCCCTGTGTTTCCAGTTCTGGTCTAGCCAGACTTGCAAGGTAGAATTGCGATCATGAGACTGCGGGGGGAGGAAGCATTTAGGAACTAAAGGAAAGTTGTGTTTTTCACCGTTGCTACATTACACCCTAACTGGCTCGTCTCCTCCCTGAGACCCTTCTGTAAGGGGATGTCCAGTGGCCTACAAATGGGCTTTGGGTCTCCACTCCGAACTCCCCACCTCATTCACTATGATAAAATTTTTTGTTCTGATGATGCCTGATACCTGATCCCTTTGACACCTTGTGATCGCACAGGCTGGAGTGCTTCTTCCATGTGGGCTTTGTTGCTTCTGAGCTAGATGGCCACTTGTTTACCTTCAAGCCTTTAAACCCCAGAAGCAGTATCTTTTGATAGACGGGCACCATCAGCTTTCTTCACCACATTTGCTTACTCACCCGCTTTTTCTTCAGCAGTTGTGTCGGGAAGGTGAGCATCATAGAATGCCAATTTAATAGAAGAAAGTATTCTTGCATTGAGGGAGTACTTGAGTGGAGGCCCAATGTCCTTCTGCTACCTTAATACTAAACCTATAAATATATGTACATAGATCAATTTCCCCATCCTCATATATAAATTTATTTGCATGTGTACATGTCTTTATCTAGACATCTATAAATGCCTTTTGCATCCAAGATCTTTCCTCTATTTCCTTTGACTTTCCTCCTGTCCCATTATCATGCTCAGTCCCCACCAGGGTTTCAGCAATTCCTCTTGGTTACATTACCCTTGATCATGCCCTACCAGGCCTCCCACACCCTCCTCATCACCAATTTGGATCACTTGTTGTTCCCTTATCCCTAGGTTTCTTAACACCACTACCTTTACACCAGTACCCCCCAGAACTGTCGGTCCTGTTGTTTTCTCCTCCAGACTGTTCATCCAGCCTATCTTATTTAGACAGATCATGGTCTACTTTAATCGGGCAGAGAAAAAGAGGAAGGGCCTCAAGGAGATGGATTGACCCAGTGGCTGCAACAATGGGCTCAAGCACAGGAACAATTGCTAGGATGGCGCAGGACTGGGCAGGGTTTCCTTCTGTTGTGGGTAGGGCTGCTATGGCTTGGAATCGACTTGATGGCACCTAACTACAAAAGACCATCAGGGATCCTTCAATAAAGTGAGAGAGAGAGAGAGAAAGAGAAGAGAGTGCGAGAAGGGGTATAGATGAGTAAGAGAGAGAGAGAGACAAAGGGAGAGAGAGAAAGAGAGAGAAGGGGGATAGATGAGTAAGAGAGAGAGAGAAAGGGAGAGAGAGAGAGAGAGAGAGAGAGAGAGAGAGAGAGAGAGAGAGAGAAGGGTAGGGAAAGAGAAGAAAGAGTGAGAGCGGGGGAGAGATGAGAGAGAGCGAGAGCAGCAGTCAGGCACTCTGACAGGACCAGCACTCATGCTCCCGAAGGTATTTTCAGCACAAGATGATTTCTCACACATGGCTCACAATGAATAACTGTCAAAACAACACATAAGCAAGGACATCTGTGTGTGAGTGGGAACGCTGGGGACGTGTGTTTAGCAGTGGCAAAGGGGGGCGTGTCCTCTCTGAACTGACCATGGAGGAGTTTTGCTGAGTTTCCTATTTGTGTGGGAGTAACTCAGCCACACCAAGGAAAATTTTCCTGAAGATCAAATATTCTGTCATATAAATCAGTCACTTCTGTCAACCCCCTCCCCACCACCACCACCCAAAAAAACCCAAGTTTGCTTTAGCTCTAGGCAAAAGTGGCTTGGCTATGATGTACAATTTCCTCCTTGTCACTGTCACCGTGCACCGCCCTCACTGCCCGACCCGTCTGAGCGGGTTCATTCTCTAGACAGCCTGGCTTCGTCAGTGAATGTCCACGTTTACACTGGAGCAGCGGGCACTTCCTGGCTGGCTCCCTCCAGACAAGGAGGCTCTGTTCGCCAGAGGCTGGGAAGCTCACAGCCTCTGTCCCAGCTGGTGAGCTGCGAGCCAGGCCTGGGACAGGATTCTGTGCCGACAGGATTTGGAGCAAACCAATAGGTTTTGCTATGCCAAACAACAACAACAACCCAAACAAACCCGCGTCTGTCGGTCCCCACGCCTACCGACCCTAGAAGGACTGAGTAGAACGGTCCCATCGGGTGTCTCAGGCTGTCTTTGTACCGGGCCCACTAGTCACTCCTCAATACAAAGAGGCGTCATTCTGCTTCCGTGAAGTTACAGCCTGGGAAGCCCACGGGCGTGGTTCCACTTGAGGCTCTCGGGCTGCCTTTAGCCATGGTGTTTACAGGCTGATGCTTACGGAAACAGGATGGGCTTACTGTTGTGTGCCATTGAGTGGATTCCGGCTCACGGTGACGCCACAGCACAGACTAGAACTACCTACCCCAAGGGTTTCTCGGGTGTGCCAACTTTGTGTCCAAATATCCCATATGTTTTAGGATATTTGCAACTTCCTTCCATGGTAACTTCCTACGAGTGTCCTACATGCTTTATGTGTGCCCGTGTCATTTGCATGGGCACACTATATATGGGAGCACATGGTGATCTTTATGGGAGCAGGTCTCCCCCTCCTTTCTCCCTCGGAGTCCCTGTAAGATCAGGACCCCTGACCCTCCAGTTAGCCACCTAGCATGTAACTGCACCATGTCATGCCACGCCACTGTCACCGAGCCGATGCTCCTGTGAATTTCCTAGACTGTCACTCTTTATAGGACTAGAACCCCCCAGCTTTCTCCTGAGGAGTGGGGGGGGGGGCATTAGGGTGCCGTAAAATATGCCTTTCTATCAAGAGTTCCTTTCCGGAGGTACAGGGTTTGTAAAGGTGTGTGGTTTTAAGTCAAGCGCTCTGTCTAGGCACTCGTGCTGAACAGTGGGACAATATTGAGGGTGATGGGCCACTTGGGTGCTAACTACAAGGTCATGGTGCAAACCTGCCAACTAGATGAGGCTGTCTGCGCCTACAAAGATTCACAGCCTCGGAAACTCTGCACTGTCGGGTGCTGTGAGTGGGAATCCACCCAGTGGCAGTGGGCAGGCTGGTTTCTTTCTGGCTTTGTTGAGCTGGTGAGGGAGCCCTGGTAACACCGTGGTTAAGCATTTGGCTGCTAAGTGAACTGCTTTGAACTCACCTGGGAAGAAAGACGTGGTAGTCTATCTGCTTCCGCAAAGATTAAAAAGTCAACCGACCAAATCCACTTCCACTGAGTCTCTTGAGACTCATCATGACATTAGACGGGGTTTCCGAGGCTGCGACACTGACAGAAGCAGACAATCTCATCTTTCTGCAGCACAGTGGCTGATGAGCTTAACCCTCTGATCTTGCAGTTTACAACAGACAGGCCTCCTTGAAAGATTTCACTGGCAACCTTGAGAACCAAACCATGGCAGCTCCACCACACGACCGAGTAGAACTGCTTCTCGGCGTTTCTGAGACAAAATCTGCCTGGGCACAGGCAGACTCATTCTTCCCCGCAGAGCAGCTGGTGAGCTTGAACCGCCAAACTGGCAGTTAGCAGCCGCAAACGTAACCCACTACACCACAGATCAACATGCCATAAATATGAGAACCTTAGAAACCCTACAGGCCAGCTCTACTCCGTCCTACGGGGTCTCCATGCGTCAGAACGGATGTGATGGCCTGACCTGATTCAAGTCCCTGCTTTAAACCTGTGTTGGGCTGCCCAGGGGGATCACTTTGGGGCCTATTGGTAGGGACGATTGGATTGGTATGAGTTGGAACCCACTAGGACAGCAGCCCTCAACCTGTGGGTCGAGGCCTCTTTTGGGGTCAAACGACCCTTTCACAGGGGTCACCCGATTCATAACAGTAGCAAAATGACAGTGATGAAGTAGCAATGAAAATAATTTTATGGTTGGGGGTGTGTGTGTCACCACAGCATGAGGAACTGTATTAAAGGGCCGTTGGAGGCACGACAAGTAGGATAATATGTCTCACACAAGGAACCTTGATGGTGTTATTGGTTAGTCATTGGGCTGCTAGGCTCAGGGTTGGCAGATCAAACCTACCAGTTGCTGCTTGGGAATCAGATGAGGCTGTCAGCTCCCATAAAGATTTATAGCCTAGGAGACCCTACATCGTGTCCCCTTGAATTGGAACCAGCTCAAGGGCAGCAAGTTTTGTTTGTTTGTTTTTATTGCCTCATACACAAACTTACTTAGCCGAGCTAGTTTCTTTAGCTGTGGAGAAGAAAAGGAGGGAGGGGGAAAGAGAGAACAAAAAGGTGGAGGAATAAAAGGGAAAGAGGAAAAAAACAAGAGCAAAACGGGAGAGAGACAGAAGTGAGGGGAAAAAACAACAAACAAAATGTGTGTGTGTGAGAGAGAGAGAGTGAGAGAGCAGGAGCTGCAGGAGGAGATGTGGAGGGGAGAAAGCAGGCTGCCTTCCTCACGCGGCCCAGCCCCCACCCTATCACAGCTATCCTATAGCCATCACCTTTGTACTGACCCTGGGACAGAAATAAATGAAGTGCTTCGCCGGTACAAGACACCCAGCAGCAGAGGCCTGCCGGCTCGGAGGCCATTTTCTGAGCACCTCCCTTAATCAGATGAGACTGCTGCTGGGCAGAGAATCCAGCCCCGCCTGGGTCCCGCCCTCCATGCAAATGAAGAAGGCAGTGAGGTGGATAATTAAGGGCAGTGATGTGAATAATTCCGAACTGATAATCCAAAGGTAATGAAATGCATTATGGGGGGGGGGGCGCACAGCAGATTTCGCCCCCACTCCAGGGCTGCTTGATGATAAAATGAGGTTGTTAGCTCTTGGCTAAGCAGGGAGCAGCTGACTCTGAGGGGCAGGCATCGGGAGGCGGGGCCAGAGGGGAGGGCGCCCCAGGATGAAGAATTCCTGTAGCCTTTAGGAAGGAGAGGCTTGCGATGGGCTTTTAAAGAGGGGGTGGGGGTGGAGGCTGGGGGAAGGGCGAAAGGGAGACCCACGCAAAGTGAATAATTTGGCTAATTTATCAAACAACCGAAAGGAAATGCCCCGGCAGGCTAGCCAGTTACCCGAGAGCCTGGGATCGCATGTATGCTCCCTTCTACTATTATTTTCGAAACATTCTTATTTTTACTTAGATTAAAAAATATATCCAATAATGGGAAACAAATGAGCACAGGGGTGGAGGAGAAAAGAAGTTGGCTGGGCTCCATTCCTCCCCAGGAAGGACAGTCTGGAAGCTGAGGAGGGGGGCTCAGTTGGACTTGGCCAGGGGGCTCCAGAGCCCTCTGCTGCGAGGAACAGCCAGCCCTCTGCCAAGTTCAGCCTGTGTGTGCATTTGGCGGCCCCAGGGCGCACAACAATGTGATCAAAGACTACTGTTTTGTGTATGTTGGGGTTTGGGCTCCCATATCCTTTCTCACTGCCACGGAGTCGCCCCAGCTTCTGGAGAGGCTCTTTGGGGCCAGGCAGAACTGCCTCTGAGATTCCAAGAGGAACTGAGAGTAGAAAGCCCGTCTTGTTATCTGGAGCTGTGGGTGGTTTTGAACTGCTGACTTTGCAGTTAGCACCCCGGCTCTTAACCACGCTGCCCCCAGGATATTTTCTCCCTAGCATGTATATACGTGAGGGTTTCCAAAAGTCAGTAGGAAATGATGATCTTTTGATCCCATTTTTTTCCCATGAACTTTTCTCCTCCTAGAAGTTCTATGGGCTTCTGTAACTAGTTACATTTCTTTCCTGAAGCTTTTGGGTTGAGTAGGAGCGATGAACATGTTGCTGCCATTGTTCGTTGCCCTTGAACCTGCTCTTTGAATCTGCTCTCCACGCATAGTGACCTTCTGCCTAACACACTAGACCATGGTCCCATCCGGCGCTCTCGTGGTATTTTGAGCGCCTTCAACGTCAGAGGCTCATCCACCAGCATTGGACTGAACCATGTTCCTGGTACTGGGCTGGCGGTTCCGAGTGGCTAGTCTCCGGAAGAAGCTCACAGAGCGTCCTTCAGCCTAGAAGCTCTGCTGAAACCGGGCCAACCTGGAGGACCTGGTTGGCTTTTCACTACCGGTGACACAGCTTCCCGGATGATGGCAACTCTGCAGCCCCTCCCCTCTGACAAACTGTCAGGTGAGCGGTGCACTATCAGTGTGGAATAGACTCCTTATTTGATTAAATGATGGGCTGGTCAAACTGGGGAGCTTCTGGCCGGCACGAAGCCGGGAAAGGATGACTGATGCTTGCCCACTCTTACTAACGAAACAAAAGGGGAGACTGGGTAATGCATTATTTATTTTGTGAAGACGTTTGCTTAATAAAGGCTGTCTGCTCTCTCTCCAAGGAGCCCTAGTGGAGTAGTTGTTACACGTTGGGTCAGCAGTTCTAAACCACCAGCCTACTTCCTCTGTAGGAGAAAGACGAGGCTCTCCACTCCAGTAAAGAATTACAGTTTCAGAAACGCACGGGGAAGATCTACCCTGTCCTATTGGGTTGCTGTCAGAATTGACTCGATGGCAGTGAGTTTATTGTTTTGTGTTGTGTTTTTGGTCTGCCTCCTGAAAATAAAACCCATACTGTCTTACCCCTGTTTTTATTTTTAAACGTAATGTGGGTTAGAACTTTGAATATTTATCTCATGACGTTGCTTTGGACATCCGATTGACCAGAGGTTGGTGTTGTGACTGAGTTCAGGGGCTGGGTGAGTACTGAATCATTGTGCATTGCCACAGAATTAAGGTTCTTCGGCCACACTGAATTTTTTGCAGGGTTACTGTAGTCTGTCATATGGGATTTTCCAGAGTTTTAAGTCTTGTCCTAGTAGTGTCATTACATATGTGTGTGTGTTTGCACTATACCTTGATAGCACAGAGGGCTAAGCATTGGATGCGTACTGCACGGTCAGTGGTTTGAAATCACCAGGTGCTCTGCGGGGCAAAGAGGAGGCTTTCCAACCTCAGATACTCACAGGAGCTGATTTACTCTGTCCTATGAGGTCGCCGGGAGTTGGCGTCAACTTGATGGCAGTGAGGTTGCGTCTTTCAAAGAATGTTTGAGTATCTAAGAATGTTATTTTATATATATGTATATATACACTAAAAATTAAAAAATTTAGGATGACACCAACTGCAAAAAAGTTGTGATGACAATTAAGTAAGATGTAAGTTGCATAATGCAGGAGAACTGTACGCAGTGACAGGCCAGTTCTGCTGCCCGCTTGAAGGAAGCCCAAGGGTGCTTATGAGGGACACAGTCCCTACTGGGTAATTCTTTGAGCATAGGTAAACCTGCTTGCACTCTAAGGCCCTGCCCCCTCACTGTCCGAATGATAACATATTCTAGTAAGAGTTTAAGAAGACATAAAGCAAGAAGACTGGAGGAGAAGCAGAGGAGCTCCCCGCTTTCCGTTGACAGATAACCCCCCATTCAGAGGTCCCGACTCATCGCAACACCGGGCAGTTTCCGAGACTAAATCTTTACAAAAGCAACCAGTCTCACCTTTCCCTGAGAGGGGCTGGGGAGTTCGAAATACTGACTTTATGCTCAGCAGCCTACCATCTCTCCCGCAGGGCTCCCTTAGGATGTTCACTCTCAGGGAATTCTGTGAGTAGTACTAGCAAGTGATCAAACCCAAAGGAACAGGCAGGCAGGTGAGAAAGTGCGGTGTCGGGCAGACTCCCAAGCTATGACTGCACCCTAGAGGGGTTGTGGGAAAACCGCCTTGGATTTGTGGTCCTAAGTGTGGGGCATGGTGTGGACCGCTCAATCCTGTGGGTGACCCGTGGCCATCAAGTCAATTCCAAATCATAGGGATCCTGTAGGATACAGTGGATCTGCTCCATAGGGCTTCTGAGACCAGATGGTTACAGGAGGGGACGGCCTCCTCTTTCTCCCACAGAGTAACGGGTGGGTTCGAACCTTCGAGTTAGAAGCCTGACACTTATCCTACAGGGTCAACTGCTCCCCTGATGGGGCTAATTCGGGTTGTTATCATTGGGTCGTTCTTTTGCTGTGTTTGCTTAGGTTCATACACATTGCTCTTATGGTGTTCCTAATCATTGAGATTATGACCGCACAGTTCTATAGTTGGACGTGTTTGCTAGGGTCGGGGCTCGTGGGCATTTGTTCTCATTTTTCTTAGGGCTCTCTATTCTGGGAGAGAGTTACCATCTCAGAAACCCCCAGGCGGCAGTTCTACCTTGTTCTATGGGGCCGCTGTGAATTGGCCTTGACTTGATGGCAGTGAGTCAGGTTTTTCTTTTCTTTCGTTTTGGTTTGTGGGTTTTGGGAAATTGCTCAATTCTTTGCTAGGCTCATATTTGTGGGATGATGCTGTTTTGGAATTTGGATTCTTTTTGTGCATTGTCAAATTGCACCCTTATCACCATTGAAAACAACATTTTATTTTATGTGTGCCCAAGTATAAGGAATACAATGAGTAAAATGTTTCAACTTTTGGTAAATTAATTTCTTTTGGCATGGTAAGGATCAATATAATCCCATCACCCAATGTGGAGATTGATCCAATCCTCGCATTCCCACTCCTCCAGCCCTGTCACCAGGCACTCTTGCTCTCTGATGCAGCCATCTGAAGCTACGTCAAGTTCAAAGGACTTGATTTTTCAAATGACCTACTGTGGACACCCACCAGGAGGCCTGGTAGTGCAGTGGGTTTGGGGCTGCTAACTTCCAGGCCAGTGGCTTGAACCTACCTGTTCCTTAGAGCAGATGTTCTCATTAACCAGAAAGTCCATGAGCCTCAGTGATCAAGGCACCCATCAGCTAGTCCTACACGAAAGACTAAATCATGCCTTCTGAAGCTGGCTAATATCAAACTCAGATGAGTCTCTTCTGGCCTGGTCACTTCCTACTTGCCAGCACAAATGATCAGAGGTGACCTGGAGATCCCAGACCAAGGCACTCCAATTACACCAGGCTCTTTTCTCCATCACTCACTCACTGCCATTGCATAGCGATGCTAATTAACTTCCTTAGGGTAAGACTCACAGTCCTTTACCTCATAATTTCATCCACAAAATTAATGACTTTCCTTATTAATGGTTTCATTTCCCTGATGGCCAATGAAATGAAAAGTTTACTCAATTAGCCTTTAAATGGACTCTTTGCAAAAAAGAAGAAAACTGTATCACTCCCAAGGCTGTCATCCAATGCTATTGTTGTTTGGTGCCGTCTAGTCGGTTGCGATTCACAGCAACTGTGCCCAACAGAGCAAAACCCCGCCTGCTCCTGCACCATCCTCACAACTGTTGCAGCCACTGTGTTGACTTGTCCATCTCCTCGAGGCCCTTCCTTTCTTTCACTGCCCCTCCACTTTACCAAACAGGATGCCCTTCTCCTGGGACACGTTTCTCCTGACAAGAGGTCCAAAGTATAGAAGACAAAGTCTTACAAAGTTTTCTTCTTCCAAGACAGTATGATTTCCCCTCTTCGCAGTCCATGGTACTTTCAATATTGTCCATCAGCACCACAATCCAAACGCATTGATTCTTCTTCAGTTTTTCTCATTCAATGTCCAATTTTCATATACATGGGAGACAATCGAAAATACTATGGCTTGGGCCAGGGGCACCTTTGTTTTTAATACTCTAAAAAAATGTTGTGCAGCAGATTTACCCCAGGCAACACGTCTTTTGATCTAGCCCAATAATTTCCACTTAATAAGCCATTTCATATGGAATTTTCCAGAGGTAATATAATACAGCTTTAATCTCACATCATTTTATTGTTGTTATCTGTTTAAATCAATAGAAATGCATTGTTTCAAGGTCCTGAAGGCTAGACATCCAAAATCCAGGTGTCAGAGGGTTATGGGCTCTCTCAAGGCTCTGGGGCAGTGGTTCTCAACCTTCCTCATGCCGCGACCCTTTCATACAGCTCCTCGTGTATTCTGATTGACAAACTCACAGACTGAGAACTGCTGCTCTAGAGGGTGTTGCTTCTGATGCCCACTGGTTTATAGAGACACCTCTCCAACCCGTCACTGTCTCGGTCACCACAAGGCTGCCTTCCATCTAGCACAGCAGTTCTCAACCTGAGGATCTCAACCCCTTTGGGGGTCGAACGACCCTTTCATAGGGGTCGCCCAATTCATAACAGTAGCAAAATGACAGTGATGAAGTAGCAACAAAAATGATGTTATGCTTGGGGGTCACCACCACATGAGGAACTGTATGAAAGGGTCGCGGCACGAGGAAGGTTGAGAACCACTGCTCTGGCACATTTGAAAGCACACACATGTCATCACAACTTCAACACTTGATCAAGTTGACATGACACAATTAGCTAGATAAGTACTTGATGATGAAGACAACTTCTGGTTTCAAGATGCTTCACTGAGCATACATTGCAGACTCTTCCTCTCTTGCCCAAACCCAACGACTGCTAGAAAGTAGGGGGAGAAATAGCAGCTTCATTGACATTAGATATGCTTAGATGGAATAGAAAAACAAAAGTTAGCTATGCTTTTGTTTATAATTAGAAATATGTTTAAATTAACCCCAAAAATGGAACATACAGATAACGGGGGGGGGGGGGGACTTTGTAAGTAAATGCTAATAAAAAGACCAACCTGTACTAATTTGTTGTATGTGTGCCGCTATGATATTGGATGCTCTGCCTCCACTATATCAGCAGGGTCACTCATGGTGAACTGGTTTCAGAGGTGGGTTGAGACTAAGACAGACTAAGGAGAAAGGATATCGTATGTACTCGTGTATAAGCCAGGTTTCAGCACATTTTGAATGCAGTTTTGTGGTAAAGTGAGCTTCCTTGGCTGATATGCAGGTTGGCTTCTACTCAAGTATATACAGCAGTGACCTCCCGAGAAGGAGAAATGACATCGCTATGGAGTGCAACAGAGTGTTATCTGATCCAGCGCTGGAAGATGAACCCCAGGTTGGGAGCCCTAGAAATGCCTAATGGTTGCACCAGCAACCTTAAGCAAACCGAGGATTGTGAAAATGGTGCAGGTACCAGGCAACATTACGTTATGCTATAAATGGGCCAACATGAATCAAAGCCAATTTGATGGCAACTGTGATGATTAGATTTTATGTCAGCCGTGTGAAGAGTGTGCA
The DNA here is from genome assembly GCF_050624435.1 of Tenrec ecaudatus. Classification (NCBI taxonomy): domain Eukaryota; kingdom Metazoa; phylum Chordata; class Mammalia; order Afrosoricida; family Tenrecidae; genus Tenrec; species Tenrec ecaudatus. The sequence continues at coordinate 183,663,294 of NC_134532.1, forward strand.
TTCGATCCCTTGGCTGAATACAGCACAATTGCTTCACCTGTGGTCAGTTCCTTTTCTACTTGTTGACTGTATTTTCTTGTGGCTATCTCCAGAGAGTAAGGAAATATTCCTGGGAGTCTTTCAGCTGATTACTCCTCACATCCCATTGACAGGTGTTCACTCCTGATCAATTAATGGATTACCTTCAGCACAAGCAGAACTACTCTTGGAATTGGGAATTGGCCAATTCCCCCAGACACATTGCTCTGTGGGAGGGGGCATAGAGACATAAATCAAATTCAGATTATTTCTGGAAGAAAAGAGTTAGTTTAGGTGGGATTGATCCTGAGAGGGTAACCAATAATGTGCTTGGTCGAGGTAAGTTCTATTAGCTCAACAACTTTTACATATCGAGATGCCTGTTGTGTTGGACACCAAAGGGGTTGTTGGTTAGAGCCATGGTTCAATTCTTGAAGAGATGGCTTTGGGCTAGAGATATAGAGAACTGGGCTAGAACAGAGATTTGAGATCTGACCATCATTAACACCCAGCTTGTAATTGAATTCCTGAGCCAGGATACATAACTTCCAAGAGAGATACAGAGGTTCAAGAAGAAGATGGTCTGCAACAAGATTCAGAATTTCTATCTTCCATATTATTAGATAAGATGTTATCTTATTTATCAAAAGTATGACTATACCTGGTATCCATAATATTAGCAAATTATACAACCACACATTTATTTGTTTATTGCTAGGTGTCATGAAAATTTTGTTCTTCGCCGACCAAAATTGTCCCTGACCAAATACAAGAGATGACATACTCCCACACTATTGTGAGGACAGCATTGTGTCCTGGTATTAGTAGCCTGTAAACTTTTAGCTTTGGGGGTATATTTTGCATCCACTCTCTGAGCTCAGAGGGCACTAAGTTAATCTCATAAGCGCCATCTCTTAGAAATGGAACTCAATAGCAGTTCATTTCTTGTTTACACTAAAGTCCAAGATGGGTTATTGAGTTGGGAAGACCTGCTCTTTCATCCATCAAGTCCTCTACTGGAGCCTCGGCTTTCTCTACAGAGAGGGAAGCGCGAGAGCACAGAGAGGATTCCATAGGAGCATTTCTGGACCACGCCTCGAAATGGTAATGCACTCACCTGGCCACAGCTAACTGCAAGGAAATCAGAAATGTAGTCTAGCTGTGTGTCCAGGAGGAAGAAGAGAAGGGACGTGATGGGCATCGTCCGAGTCTCAAATGTGCCCTAGATTGAGTGGAACATTTCCATCATGTCAAAATGTAAATGTTTTTACTTGATGTCTCGTTTCTCACTAATATCTTGGTACCATTCATGAGACTTTTCGTAGTCTGTGTTCTTCTTCAATGATTACAGCTTGGAAGTTCTTCGTATTTCAGATCTCTATTTAGAATCTTCCAGGTGTTACTCTCACCTCCTCTACTATTCCATCCTCTTTTCAATGTTCTCTGTCTTCCATTTTGCAGATTGTCCATTCAGTGTCTAATGCTGAATCAGACACTGTCTAATACTTGGTAGGTTTCATTCCAGGATCAGGAGAGTTCTTACATATGGTTCAGCTACTTTTATGCATCTCAAAACTCTTAATCTTTGTGTGAAGCGGTCAAATGTGAGACCCATTAACTTAGTCGAGTTATCAAAACTCAAAATAATGCCAAATTAACAGAAACTCTGAAATGCACACAATCCTCTAAAACACTTTAATGGGCCAGGTGGAGTTCAAAGCCTGCAACTTGCGCTTTAACGTGATGAGTGGTCGAATTGGTGACAAGACTAAATAAAGCGATGTTTGGGAAGTCCTAATCAGCAATCACGTCCCCTTCCCTGCCTTTGCCAACATTTGAAAACTAACCAGCATGCTTGTCATATGAACCAAGCCTGATGAGGTGAAAATCCGCGCCCAGCTGAACCTGGGGGAAACATCCCTGAGCATTTCAGATATATCGATATTATTTTTTTCCCAATGTTGTCATCACCATCCAGCTCACCGCGGTTGCTTGGGGATCCATTAAGCCACAGCTGTTGCAATTAATTGTACCATGATAGCCTGAAGAGACAAGCCCTAGCAGCGGCCACCTTTGTCCCAGGGAGCAGCAGGTCCTAACAGGACGCCTTGGCAGGCCCTAAGGCAGGCCTGGGTTCTTTGGACTCCTCCCTGAAGACAATCAGTAGCTTGATAGGTGGGGCCGGGGCCAGGCTTAGGCTGGGGTTGGGGCTGGGCTGAAGCTGGGGTGGGGCTGGGGCTTGGCCTGGGTAGTGGCTGTCTCTAAAGGGCAGGGATTTCATTAGCTTGCAGGTACCCTACTCATTTACTCTGGCTGGGTGACTGGGCCTTCAGCAAAGTAAAGCAGTCTGGGAACCATGAACAGGAAACCTGACAATTCGTTGCTTTTTTAAGAGAGTGAGTCTACAGTCCATCAATTAGCCTTTTGTAGAAAGCAGCCAGCCTACCTCCTCCCATCTGGGTCTTCCCTGCTCCCAGCCAGCAGAGAATCCTCCGCAGAGGCAACAATGATGAGGCTTTGTCCCACCGACTCTGGAAAGATCAATCTTTGGAGAAGGACATCATGCTGGCTAAACGTGGAGGGGCAGCAGAAAAGAGGAAGGCTCTCAAGGAGAGAGACCGACACAGGGGCTGCACTAATGGGCTCCAGCACAGGAACCACTGTGAGGAAGGGACAGAACTGCGCAGTGGTTGAGCTGCTGCCCACAGGGTCGTTCTGGGTTGGCACCAACTGGATGGCTCCTAACAGCAGCCTGCTTGAAACTTGATGAGCATTTTACTACACAATTGGCGTGTCATGCCTTGGTTGTTTTTGAAGAAATTATTTGCATAAATAACCTGTTCTGTCACTTGTTCCGAAGGCAGATTCAGGGCCTTAAATCCTATCTGGAGAGAAACCTGGGCAGAAGCACGTCTGATCTGGCCACGTGTTTATCTGCTGGATGTTCATACATCTCCCTTGTATTGTTCTTATTGGAGGTGGGGGGTAATTAGTGTTTCCACTTCATGCTTGTGGAAAAACAAGGTTTGGGGTGATCTTCTGCCAAAGAAATGCTGAGATTGAAAAATCAGAGTCTGTCGTTTTATGTCTTGTCTTTTGGGAAACGTCGACTTTGTTGTGGCGTAACCAAAGCCCTGGGGCAACTAAGGAAACCAGGAGACTCAAGATGGACATGCCAGCCTACAGCTGAAGAGTATGTGCCAGACTGGAGGAGCCGAGGCCTGGGAAAGGCGGGGGTCCCCGGGGATAGGGAAGGTCATCTGAGGTAGGTTTCCTTGGTGCTATTTCTCTCTGGACAGACGTGTTGGCTCACTGACCATTGGTTGGGCCACCTGGCACAGTCAGTGAGCCTCCATGAAATGTGTCACTGCTGCTGAAGACGAGCAATCATTGTTAGGATGGAGTCCATTGATACGGTCTGAGGTCGTTAATTGTACCAACCTGGCTGATAAATACGGGCCATCCATGAAGTCAGCAACAATATGGTACCTTGGGAGTGGGGTACTGGAGAAAAAAAATCATAAGATGGAGAATCCTCTCCTTCATGGTAGTTTTTCTTGTCTAGCCAGAGGTCAGATAAAGCCACACTATTTACTTGGTTTTCTGGGGAAAATATGGGAAATATGAAAATAGAAAGTTTGTAAGTCCACTTGCTTTGAGTCATTAAAATTTGATCTTTAGATGGGTTTAGGCCACGCCTGCAAAGAAAGCTATGCAAACAAAGATATACCCCACCCAGTGCTTTGGAGTACTCAGGAACCAATGGTCTTTGTCAGAAGCTGGAAAAAATCTGGAACCATGAAGAAAACTCCTCTCTGGGACTGAATATTAAAGGGAGCATGTGGGCAGGCTAAAATGCTTGCTAGGTGACCACCTGGATCTACTTGTTGAGTGGAAGTGGGAGAAATGCAGCAATAAAGAGACAGGTTGAGTTTGGCCACTGACACCTGTGGACTTGGTTTACAGGGAAAAAAGAAGACAAGAGCAGGTTGACTGGTCTAAAGTTCATGGCCTAGCACGAGGGGGCTAGGCTTGTTGAGTATTGGTGAGAGCCCGTGGTCTAAAGGCAAGGTGACCAATGGGCACCCTGTGGAGGCTGAGTGAGGCAGCCCACATTGAGTTGACCAGAACCCGACCAGATGGAGATTTTTGAGCCTGTGAATTGGTGCATATTGTAGCTGACTTCATGGATGGCCTGTCCGGATTTGACTTTGTTTATGGATGCAGACTTCACAAGGTTCCAACTGGAATGAAGACTCTTCATGTCGAAAATATGATTGTCTCCTCAGAGCACTGGGTTGATGTAAGTGGGCAGTATATAAATTGGATACCCAACATTGGGGGGATAAAGGCATGAAGTGGTTGGCTTACAAACTTTCATAGGTGGGGAGAACATATTCAGAGGATTATAGGATTTAGGTGCAGGTGTTACTTAATTGCAATTGTGAAGCTAAAGAATTATGTACAGGTGCCAGGTTGGCAAGGGGTGGATTTAGGTAGTTAGTTTATTGTGCCAACCTGGCCAATAAACACATGTGGGGTTAATTGAAGGGTGGGGGTATAAATGGCTCGGTGAGCCTCACCTTTCTAGTTCTCAGGTCTCTTGCTTTCTGGTGGTTGGACCAGGGTGAAGCTGCCTTAGCCAGTTCCCTGCTTTAGCTGGCAAGGCTCACTTCCTGCAAGACATCCCTGAGGAGAAGAAACATGGGCCTACCCCGATACTGCCCTGAGCGCTGGAGCAGCAGTGTGGAGACCCCTGCCAGCGCTGAGATGTTTGCAGCTTCACTGAATTGGCTTTCCTCCTGCAGTCGGCATCATTGTGTCTGGTTTGTGAGATGGAGGAGGACTTTGTGGATTGGTGATGGACATATGGGTTAACGGGTTAATGTTGGACTTGTGGGATTGGGCTGCACTGGGTTGGAATGTTTTCTTGATGCGCACTTAACCTTTATATAAAACTCTCTTGTATACATGAGTTTTTGTGGATTTGTTTCTCTAAAGTACCTGGACTAACACACGGTCACGCTGTAGTTTTGGACCTAAGGGGCTGATCTTCCAGCCTGCTCTATTGGACCATGTTCTGTGGTGAGCTAGAGGTTTACACTGACTACTTTTCAGAAGTAGATCCCTAGGCTTTTCTTCCTGTTCTGGCTTCGTCTGGAAGCTCTGCTGAAACCGGTCCCCCGTGGGTGATCCTGCTGATGTTTGAAATACTGGTGGCAGAGCCTCCAGGATCAAAGCACTATCCTCTTCACCACAATCCAAGAAGTATGGCCAGTGCGCTCCTTAGAGGCAAGGATGGAAAAACTCTGTCTTACATACTACAGACATATTGTCGAGAGAGATCAGTCCTGGAGAAACACATCATGTTTGGTAAAGTGGATGGGCAGCGGAAAAGAGGCAGGCCCTCAACGAGGTGGACTGATACTGTGACTACAGCAACCAGCTCAGGCATGGGGACAACAGTAAAGGTGACGCAGGACCGTCTGGTATCGTGTTCTCTTGTGCATGGGGCCACTATGAGTTGGAGATGACTAGCTGACACCTACCAACAACATAGTACAACAAATTGACAGGCAGGTGGTGGCTCTCATCTATACAACCTGTCAAGAGACTCTACAAAGCAACCTTTCCCCAACTCTCTGGAAGTGGAAGAACATGTAAACCATAGAGATGGGCACAAGTGCAGACACCAGATCCCGTACTTGAACTCAATTCAATCAGCATACAGCGTAGCTCATCTGGCCTCATGTACAGAGCCTTTCTCCAAAATCCCTCCCCACCCCACCCCCTAGTCCAGTGGTTCTCAACCTTCCTAATGCTGCGACCTGTTCATACAGTTCCTCATGTGGTGGTGACCCCCAAGCATAAAATTATTTTCATTGCTACTGCATCACTGTCATTTTGCTACTGTTATGAATCAGGCGACCCCTGTGAAAGGGTCATTCAACCCCCCAAGGGGTCGCGACCCACAGGTTGAGAACCGCTGCTCTAGTCCATACAGTCTCAGTGACTGGGGATGTCAGAGGATGTTTCAGTGGCACAGTGGTTAAGTGCCAACTGAAGAAGTGGTGGTCAGAGCCACCAACTACCCTGCAGGAGCAAGTTGTGACAGTTGGCATACATATAATTTACAGCCCTGGAAACTATGGAGCAGTTATGCTCTGTCCTGTGAGGGTCACTATGGGGTGGAATGAATTTGAGGACACGGGGTTAAGTATACAATTCAAAGACCTGGCTACTATTACGGCAGGCTTCCAGTCAACCCAAGACGATGACGACAACAACAACATCTTTCAATGATGGTACACCATCTCAGGCAGCAGGAGGAAGGTCACTCCTCGCAGATGCTTCCACAGGAACATAGAAGTCAAAGTCATCAACCAGTGCCTGCCTTTGTGTGTATCGGATTCAAGGTGTGAATGCAGCCCGATGCCCTTACAGTGGACTTTCGCCAAGTGTTTGCCACATGCAGGGCACTCCGCTCAGTGCTCTGCGCCCATTTGCTCTCTTAATCCTCACATCTTTTTGGGGAGCTGTAAGAGGCGCTCGTGAGTATTTTTGTCATTGTGTAGATGTGAAAGCAGAGGCATAGAGAATTTGGGGAATCTGTTTGGGGTCACAGTGACTGTTATAGAAAGAGTTAGGATATAACCCTTGGTTAGCAATAAAGTTGGGGGGGAAAAAAGAGTTAACATTTGAACTCAAGTGTCTGGCTCCAAGGCATTGTCAGTTCAAAAACAGGTCATGCAACATACTACAGGTGATAGTGTCCATAGAGGGCCAACCGGGTTAAACCCGAGAGCAACTAAAAAGAAAGTTCGTTTCCCTCGCCCACTTAGAGGGAGCTTCAAAGCCAAACATCACTAATTGGAACACACGTGAAAGTTTACCAGGAGAGTTCAAGGCCCTTTCACCAAGGCAGTTAAGCTATGATTCATAACCAAGCGACCCTAGAACCTCAATTTCCATGCAGGGAGCATTGTGGGTGGCGCACTCCAGTTCCCAAGCCCAGTTTCCTTCCTCCCCTGGGCTCTCGGCTCCACCCTGGGTGGCCTTCCATGCATGATATCCACATGAGCATGTTACATTAAATCTTCAACAGGAAAAAGGCAAAGATACATCGAAGCATGGGGGAAACCGTAAGCGTGAGACTATGATGGCGCCCAAGGAGCCACAGCCCAGGGGCTTCCTACAGAGGCTACGAAAAACAAAGCAAACTGTCACAACAACCAGGGCTGGGGCAGATCCGTTCATCACAGTTGCAGACCTAACTGTCGAAACAGGAAAGGGATGGACATTGAGATGTATACACTGTTGCAGATTATAAAGGTTTCCAGGAGCTTAAATTCTGAGAACTAGGTTTTTGGAAGATTTTCAGCAGAGAGGCCTAAATTAATTTTCGAGATTCCACATAGATTCAGCCTCCGGTGAGTTCTTTCTGACCACTAAGCAGCAATGGGAAAAATGTTGTCCTCAGTCAGGGTGTGTTTGAAAGTGCCCTAGCCAGCCAAGGGAGGGACTTGCCTGGGCGTGCCCTTGATGGAAATTGGGATCCTAAGTTCTTAACTGTCTTGCTGGAAGGACCTTGGACTAATCTTGTAAACATTATATATCTGCAATAGTATATCTTATCCTGAACCTTTTTCCACTTCCTACAGTTCCACCTCTCACGGTTGATGGCACCAATCATTTTTTAAAAATCATTTTATTGGGGACTTAAACAACTGGTATCACAATCCATACGTACATCAATTGTGTAAGCACATTTGTACATTCGTTGCCTTCATCAATCTCAAAATATTTTCTCTCCACTTAAGCCTTTAGTATCAGCTCCTCATCTTCCCCCTCCCTCCCCTCCACCCTCCCTCAACCAATCATGATTTTATATTAGTGTATTAGAGTTTAAATTCTGAGCTTTGTGGAAAGCTACTGTTTACACTGAAAGCCCTAAATTCATTGTTGCGTTTCCACATAGATCCAAACGCCACGGAATTCTTTCTGACCATTAGCTGGCAACACGAATAGCGTTGCCTTCAGGAAGCATCCTGGAAAGTGAATTACTATCACTCTCCTAGTCTGCCCAAGGAGGGGCAGTCGTCCCCTTAGGGACTTGCCTAGCTGTGCCCTGGATGGAATTGGGGGTAAATGTGGCTTCTTTCGGGGTGTGGTCTATTTTTTTTTTACATTTTATTAGGGGCTTATATAACGCTTATCACATTTTATACATATACATACATCAATTTTATAAAGCACATCTGCACATTCTTTGCCCTAATCATTTTCAAAGCATTTGCTCTCCATTTAAGCCCTTTGCATCAGGTCCTCTTTTTTTCCCCTCCCTCCCCACCCCCACTTCCCCCTCCCTCATGAGCCCTTGATAATTTATGGATTGTTATTTTGTCATATCTTGCCCTATCCAGAGTCTCCCTTCCCCCACTTCTCTGCCGTCATCTCCCAGGGAGGAGGTCACATGTGGATCCTTGTAATCAGTTCCCCCTTTCCAACCCACTCGCCCTCTACTCTCCCAGTATCTCCCCTCACACCCCTGGTCCTGAAGGTGTCATCCACCTTGGATTCCCTGTGCCTCCAGCTCCCATATGCACCAGTGTACAACCTCTGCCCTATCCAGCCCTGCAAGGTAGAATTCAGATCATGGTAGTTGAGGGGAGGAAGCATTCAGGATCTGGAGGAAAGCTGTGTTCTTCATTGGTACTACATCACACCCTGACTGACCCATCTCCTCTCCTAAACCCCTCTGTAAGGGGATTTCCAGTGGCCGACAAATGGGCTTTGGGTCTCCACTCTGCACTTCCCCCTTCATTCACTATGGTATATATATATATATATATATATATATATATATATATATATATATATATATACACATATACATTTTTTTTGCATGATGCCTTATACCTGGTCCCTTTGACACCTTGTGATTGCACAGGCTGGTGTGCTTCTTCCATGTGGGCTTTGTTGCTTCTGAGCTAGATGGCCGCTTGTTCACCTTCAAGCCTTTAAGACTCCAGATACTATGTCTTTTGATAGCCGGACACCATCAGCTTTCTTTGCCACATTTGCTTATGCACCCGTTTGTCTTCGGCAATTGTATCATAGAGGTGTGCAGCCAATTATATGATTTTTTGTTCTTTGATGCCTGATAACTGATCCCTTCAGGACCACGTAATCACACAGACTGGTGTGTTCTTCCATGTGGGCTTTGTTGCTTCTGAGCTAGATGGCCGCTTGTTTATCTTCAAGCCTTTAAGACCCCAGACACTATCTCTTTTGATAGCCGGACACCATCAGCTTTCTTCACCACATTTGTGGTCTATTTTTTATATAAGTAGATTCTGTGGAAAAACTTACTTGCTCTTCCCCCATCCCCACCCCCCACCCCACCCCTCACCCCGGCCCCGCATCTGGATCATGCACCTGGATCATCGGTCACTGGTTTTTTTGAAGTTTAGCCAATAGCCTGCCATATTGCCTGCCTATCCCAGGACCCATCAGAGCCCAACCATTTGATCTCCCAACCTTAGATTTATTCACCTTTTGATTTCCAGAGTTAAAAAATAAAGTTACTTTGAAACCCCAGGTGCAACTGATCCAAGACTTGGTATTTTCAATTACCTCATGTACATTGGAAAGGTGGACAATGAGCAAGGAAAACTGAACACTGATGCCTTTTAATTATGGTCGGTGAAGAATATTAAACAGATCATGGGCAAATCTGTGTTGGAAGAAGTACACTTGGAACACACCTTACAGATGATGATGGCAAGCTTTCCCATGCACTTTGAACATGCCAGCCTGTCTTTGGAGTAGGACACAATGCCTGCTGTGTTAGCTGGGGTTCTCTACAGAAGGACAACCGGTGATCTATCTATCTATCTATCTATCTATCTATCTATCTATCTATCTATCTCTCAATCTATCTATCTATCTATCTATCCACACACACACACACACACACATAGGGAGAGAGACAGAAAGTCAGAGATAGAGAGAGAGAGATTGAGAGTTTGTAGAACATTTGTAGAATCTGGAAAGCCCTGCCTTCGTCCCCACACTGTTGACTGCCCATGAGACTAAGGTCAGCAGGACCGGCTTGTGACTGGAAATATGAGTAAATTCAAGGTTGGTGAGTCAGATGGCAAGGTGATGATGGTGTCTGGGATCAGCAGGCAATATGGCAGGCTGTTGGCTCAAGTCCAGAGAACCAGGGGTTCATGAGCCACATGCAGGCTCTAGCTCCAGTTAACAAACAAACAAACAAGCTTTTCCACAGCATTTGCTATATAGGATTTAAGCCACACCCCCGAAGAACCCTTTCCATTACACGAGGGTGTGTCCTGTGTAAGGGGTTGCATTCTACCCTAATCTTCTTACAGCTGCTTGGCTGCTCACAGCAGATCAGATTAGGGAGTTTATTACATTGTATTAGGTCATACCATAGGGGATTACTGGGCCTCAATTGTCAAGCCAGTGAGAAGCTTGACCCAGCCAAGTGGTCGCAAGATCCCACTCTCATCGTGGGAGATGAGAGGGTCAGTGAAAAAGAAGATGGGTCGGCATGGTGCCCACAAGAGTGACCACACACAGCAGTGACTGGAGCAGGCAGAAATTCGTCCTGTGACACACAGGGCGGCGATGGATTGGAACCCATCTGACAGCCTCTAGCAATGACAATACGGATGCAAACGCGGAGCTCTTTCTTCAGCATTATGGAGAACTTCAAGATGTGACAGCAAAGCCCGAAGACAAGAGCGGGACTCTTCTGCCCGCCACGAAGCCAGCCTTGCAGCTCCCCTGACTAAGTGGATGGTCAGTGCTGGCCATCATAGGTCGGCAGCACAAAGCATGCTTCTGTCACCCCCTTGGCACAGGAAAACTGGAACAGTGCAGGGCATTTTCTTTGTTCTGAGAATCGATCATCTCTAGGCCCATGGAGTCTGTAGGTGAAATGCCCCTCCAATATATGTGAAAATATACACACATATTTATTTTAACTAACCATCTATGTGATGGTCCACGGACTGCAAGGTTCAAGCCTACCAGCTGCCCGGCAGGAGAACAATGAAACTGTCTTCTCCTGTAAAGATTGACAGTCTCATAGACTCCCTCTAGGGGTACTTGGAGTCGGAGTGGACTTAGGCCAGTGGGTTTGAGTGACCATTGCCACGGGGTCCACCCCAACTCGTGACAACCTCATTTATCAGAGCATCACTGTGCACACTCGGGTCTTCCATGGCTGCCTGTGCAGAAGTAGATCTGAGTGGACTTGAACCTCTAACATTTCAGTCAGTTGGTAGCTGACTCTGTTAATCAATTGCACCACTCTTTGTTTTAGCTAGTTTATGCAAAACAGCTTTGGGTGCTTGAGCAAGGAACACTTTTATTTTTTAGTTACCTTTTATTGTAAATTAAGTTGGGTTTACATTTCTTTTTTTAAAATACTTTTTATTGGGGGCTCTTACATCTCTTATCACAATCTATACATTCATTCAGTGTGTCAAGCACCTTTGTACGTATGCTGCCATCATCATTTTCAAAGCATTTTCTTCCCACTTGAACCCCTGATATGAGCTCCCCATTTCTTCCCCCTCCATCCCCACCCGCCCTCCCTCACGAGCCCTTGATAAGTTATAGATTACTATTTCCATATCTTACATCATCCTCTGTCGCCCCTCACCCAGTTTTCCACTGTTCGTCCCTGGGAGGGGGTTCTATATTGATCCTTGTGATTGATTCGCCCCTTTCTCCCCACACTCTCCCACAATCCTCCTGCTATCTCTACTCTCCTTGTTGGCCCTGAAGGGTTTATCCATCCTGGATTCCCTGTGCTGTGGGCTCTTGTCTGTAGCAGTGTGCATGCTCTGGTCTAATCCGATTTGTAGGTAGATTTGAGGTCATGATAGTGAGGGAAAGGAAGCCCCAAAGAGCTAGAGGAACGTGTGTATTTCATTGGTGCCACACTGCACCCTGACTGGCTCGTCTGCAAGGAACCCTTTTGAAAGCAGTGGTCCTCAAAAGTGAATCTCGAGTTGAACAGACCCATTGTTGCCTAGTCCCTTCTGACTCCCCCATCCCTAGAGGACAGGGTAGACATGCCCCGTGGAGTCTTAAGATCCGGTAGGCTTTCTTTATGGAAGCAAATGGCCACGTCATTCTCCTGAGGAGCTGCTGGTGGGTTTGAACCATGAACTTTTCCGTTAGCAGCCCGATGCTTAAGCACTGTGCCATCTGCACTCCTTATCTATGGCTCAGAGGGCGGTTTATGGACTGAAGAGGAACGTTCACTTGAAAAGCCCAACACAGGCACCAGATTGCACCCCAACTTAGAGACTCTTGTGCCAGGTCATGGGCAGGAAATGGGCTATGGTTTAGGGCAGCCTCCAGGCCTAGCATGCCTGCAGGGCACAACTGGTCACGAGAGATTACAGAAGAACTGAAGGGACATGTCTGAGAGCTGGAACCACACAGCAGCTGGGTGAAGCCCTCTGCGGCACTGGTGCCCCTAGAAGACCAGGCCAGCATCTCGGTGGGTCAAACCTGCAGGTGAATGTCTGTAGGGTCTGCAAGTACTGCTATGTACCCGTCATGTCGTAGCTGGTAAGTACCAGGCACAGTTTTCTAAGCATTAGATAAGTGTGAGAAGATTGGCAATCTTGGGTTGGCTGAACAAAGAGGACAATGAAGTGTTCCACATGTATGTAGTTGGAAAGAGACGGAGGCCTCAGTTCTCTCTGAGGGCCAAGTGCAGGGGAAGCTGGGGCTGACTTGGCCCTAGTGTTGTGGGATCAGTGTGGTGGGAAGGAGAGCGTGGGAACCCAGAGGGCTGTGGACACAGTCGGCCACTGCCGTTATTCCCCTGGCCACAGGCTCCTCGGCACAAAATTATATAGAAGGGAGAGGATCATGGAAAGAGAATGATTTCCTACGTATCCAAACAGCTTGCTCACTGGTGAGCATTTTCCTTCCCAGAAAGCATTTGGGGGCTGTGAACACCCTGTAAGGATTCTGAGGGGCAGTGTGGGAGAGGAGAAAGTCTGTACTTCACAAGTCACCAGAGAAGCTGGGTTATGCAAGGAAGAATGTTCTGTCCGGATTGAAGGAAGGCTTATGACCAACCTGTGATATGCAGAGGGCACAACTTTGCTTGCTGAAAGTGAGGAGAATTTAAAGTCATTGCTGGTGAAGATTAGGATTTCAGCCTTGAGTATGGATTACAACTGCATGCAAAGAAAACCAAAAGCCTCACCATTGGACCAATAGGTACCATCATGATAAGGAGAGAAAAGATCGAAGTTGTCAAGGACTTCACCTTGCTTGGATCCACAATCAATGCTCAAGAGAGCAAATGATGCTTTACACTGGGTAAATCTGCCCAAGACCTCTTTAGAGTGTTTAGAGTTTAGAGAGATAAAGATGTTACATTGAGGACTAAGATGCACCTGACCCAAACATGGCACGGTCAATTGGCTCATGTGCATATGGAAGTTGGACATTGAATAAGGAAGAGTACATTAGGAGGTTGGCAAAGAATATTTAATGGCCCATGCCTACCAAGAGAACAAAGAGATCTGTCTTGGAAGGAGTACAACCAGAGTGCTCCTGAGAGGCAAGGGGGCGGAGACGTCATCTCACACACTTTGGACATGCTGTCAGAGACCAATCCCTGGAAAAGAACATCATGTTCAGTCAAGCAGAGGGGGCAGTGAGCAAGATGAAGTCCTCACCATGATGGATCGGTACCGTGGCAGCAACAATGGGTCAAACACAAGAACACTGTGAGGATGGTGCAGGACTGGGCGGTGTTTCATTTTGTTGTACATTGGGTTGCTTACCAACAACGACAACAACAACAACAACAACAACAACAACAACATAATAACAGAATATCGCCAAGCGGGTAGTGTTAAGTAGTAGAAATTTATTTTCTCATCGTTCCGGAGGCTAAATATCCAAATAAGGGTCTATGCCCATACCTTCTGAGCCTCTCCTCAGTCTTGGTATCTGCCAGACACTTGATGTTGTTAGTGTCTGTTTTCCTCATGTGTGTGGGTTTTCAGGTCTACAGGCTACTCTGTGTCTATTCCTCTCATAAGTGATAAGGTTTAGGACTCCACACATACCCCCCACTGTACTTTGATATTTCTTAACAAAACCAGTTAATTTTTGTTAGGTGCTATCAAATCAGTTCTGGCCAGAGACTCTCTATTTTCAAACAGGGTCATAGATACAAGTACAGGTGTTTGGACTTCCACATTTTTTGGAGCTGGGAGACACCATTCAACTCATCACACCCTCAACCCTGCACTTGGATTCTCCTTTGAGAACCGTCAGCAGAGTCCGTTTCAAGCTGGATTGACTCTCATCTCGTCACGATCACCCTGCCCTCTACTTGCCTACTCATCTCAGAGGACATGGCAGTACCTCTGAGCTTGATTCCCTTGGAGTCTCTGGTGCACGCAGAGCAATAACCGGCACGTAGCAGCTGCTCAATCAACATTGTTGAATGAAAAGGAATCCCAGAGAAAGCGTGGAGGGCTTCGAGAAAGCCAAGCCACGGGCTCGTCCTGCTGTTCTGACACGACCTTTCTAACCCCCTGAGGGAATAAAGTGGACACGCCCATCGCACGCCCTGTCTCACCCTTCTCCCTGATATCAGGCCACGAGGATTTAAGACGAGACCGTTTAGTTGAATTCGCACTCCGACGACTCCTTCTTAATTAAGTAGTGAGGCATTAATAAAAAAATCTAATTAATCTGAATAAGCTGTCACTACTATGCTAAGCAGTAAAGTGTAAGTATTCTGGGAAAATGAAGCAATCAGAGTTCTAGGCTGCTCGTTAAAAAAAAAAATCCCTTAACCGTTTAGAATAAAGGTGAGTCGCTGAGTAGAATTCTCTTGGTGGGCCAGGTTAGGCTTGCTCCTGACAGGCTAATCCGCAGAGGTGTACTTGCTGTGAAAGTAACACAGCTCAAGATGAGGCATTGGCTAAGTGTTAGGGTCCCCCTCTCCCCCTCACTCCTGCACAGCCACCATCCATCTGACCGGAGAGGCTTATGTGTTGCTCTGAGAGTGAACAGATTTCAGCAGAGCTTCCAGACTAAGACAGACTAGGAGAAAAGACGTGGTGATCCACTCCCCCAAACTTAACCAATCGGCTGGGGGGCAGTGAGCCAATTATGAGGACACCACAGGGCCGGTGTGTTTTATTCCATCAAGCTTGGGATGGTCATTAGTCCGGGATGGGGCTTGAGGGCAGCTGGCAAGAACAAGAAAGCTACGCTGGAGGCTTCTCCCTTGCAGAGAAGGGTCCTTGTAGTAGTCTATCTCGCCATCTGATTTTGTAAGGTATATTTTTATTCTCTTTCCTAAAGAGAGTGCCCGTCCCCCAACCTGGGTCAAGTTCCAGCTAACAAAGCTTGGATCCCCTGTACTAACATGTCTTCGTGAAAATGTCTGTGGGGGAAGACGGGGCCCAAGAGGAGGGAGGTTAATAGCCAGGATGTTGCCACTAAGGATAACCTAGGCATGCCTGCAAGAGGCGGAAACGTGGAAAATGAGCTCCACACAGTCCACAGAACAAGCGGGACAATGGTTTTGGATACACATGGACAGAAAACACCCAATGAAAGTGACCCATCATAAACTGATCCAAGTCAGGAAGCACTGGGTTTGGGTTTGAACCCAGGGCTCAAGGAGTGGCTCTGTGGTTCTATGGGCATTCCGAGGTCGTGCGTCAATTGCATGCATATGTGCATTTGTCTCTGGGAAGAAACATCGCACCCACAAAGATGCAGCACTCTGAAACGGGCATGATAAGGAATGGATTCTGTGGGAATAGTCCACTCACCCACTAAGCCCTCTGTCCGACTCACAGTGACCCTATAGACAGAGTGGAACTGCTCGGGGGGTTCCTGAGGGCGTATATCTTAACAGGAGCCGAAGCTTCATCTGCCGGCCTTGGAGGGCTGGTAGAGTCGAATTGCTGACCTTGGGGCGTTGCCCACCACCTACACCATGCCACATAAACCATTACCGCTCCTCTCCCCCTCCCCCTCCACCTTCTTCCTCCCCCCCCCCCCCGCCCCATGTCTGTTCTCCTCAAGGGAATGGAGCATGTAATGGTAGGAGGAAGTTCATTGTACACGTCCAATAGCATGTGGCATGAACTTGATTCACTTGTGATGGCCTCTTCATGGCGTTCATTTCACGAGGCAGATGCAACGAGACAGGCGGGAGGAAAGGTGGTGGCAAGGTAGGCTAGTGGTTATGGAAACAAGTCAGGGGCCAGAAAACGTAGAACAATCTTCTTAACCTTCCCCCTCTTTCCTCCCCCCTCAAAAAAACCACCAACCACTAGTTCCTGGCAGGACCAATAGGAGCCTAGACCCCTCTTGGTTTCTGAAGAAGTAACGTCGTTGTCTCTCTGGGCTGTGGATCAACCTCCAGTTAAGATAATTCTTAAAAGGTGGGCATTATCTTGTTGCCAAGAATTCTATATATATATTTTTAAAACCTCTCTTCTAGTCTACCCCTTCGGTGTCTTCTACAGTCAGGTCCAAGGCACTTGCCTTTACTTTCCACCCACATGCCCACTCAAGCCAGGTGCAAACACTTCCCTGCCTGTACCTTCCAACTCAGAGCCTGGTCCCAGCCCAGCTAGAAACATGTGGGAAGCTTCCTGCCTCATACACACCTGTGGCTCCGAATCAAGTTCTCCTGGTGATTTTACCCTCGACTCTACCTGGCCCAGGAGCTCTGGTGGTGCACAGGTAAAGCCTTGGCTTCTAGCAGAAGAGTCAGCCCACCAGTGACTCCATGGGAGAGAGAGGACAGCACACTCCCCTGAGGAGTGCAGCCTTGGAAGCACCGTGGGCTGGATCTACTCAGCCCTGGGGGTTCACTCTGCTGGAATCGACTTGATGCCAGTGGGTTTAGTGAGGTTCGGTACCTGGCCAGCTTAGTCACCTCTTTGACCCTGCTGCGTGCATTCCTGACCCTTGGTCTTAAATGGTCTTAGAATTCTCCCAGCTCAAATCAAATTCGAATGAACCTGTCCTGGGAGAAGGAAAGGCAGAGGCCCCTTAGCAGTGAGAACGGCGAGACAGTCTCTCGGACTGGAGACAGGCTATCAGGAGGGGCCAGTCCCTAGAGAGGGCCATCATGTTCGGGAAAGCAGCAGGTCAGCAAAAAATGAGGAAGATCCTCAACAAGTTAGATTGATGCAGCGGCTGCAACAGTGAGCGCCAACAGCCATGATTGTGAACTGACCCAGGATTGGATAGTGTTTTGTTCTGTGGGACACGGGGTTCTGTGAGTCAGAACCAACTAGGCGGCACCTAACAACAAGCCAAACCCTACATCTTATCTAGACTTGAAAAGTCCTGGCCTTTTGTATGCTCCTGTTAATTCTTAACCCTCTCAATGCGAGCACTAACATCAGGAAATATGACCAGTCACCAGTGCTTCCATGCAAGAGAAGGTATGGGGAGACCTGGGGGGACAGAGAATGGGCCCAAGGCTGTGGTTCAGGCAATCTTAGAAAGAGACGTTGCCCTTTCTTCTATTCCCTTCTGGTATGGTGGTTAGGAGTTGGGCTGAGATCCACGTGGTTGGCGGTTCAAAACCAGCAGCAACTCTGCAGGAGAAGCACTGGGCTTTCTACTCCTGTAAATAGCTACAGTCTAGTGGAAACCTGTAATTATGGGGTCATTTGAGTCATAATTAGGGGGTCATTATGAGTCAGCACTGATT
This sequence comes from Tenrec ecaudatus, assembly GCF_050624435.1. NCBI lineage: Eukaryota > Metazoa > Chordata > Mammalia > Afrosoricida > Tenrecidae > Tenrec > Tenrec ecaudatus. The sequence continues at coordinate 183,681,085 of NC_134532.1, forward strand.
CAATGGAAGTGAGTTGGGTTTGGTTTTACTCTCTTCTGCAGGACCTTGGTGCTACCGTGTTTAAAGCAGCTGGCTGCTAGCTGCAAGGTGTTCAATTGAACCTACTAGCTGCTCTGAGGGAGAAATATGTGGCAGTCTGCTTCCATAAAGATTCAGAGTCTCAGAAGCCCTAGAGGGTCATTTGAGTCTGAATAAATTTAATAGCAACGGGCTTGGTTTGGGATTTTCATTCCCCCGTCGTGTCAATAGCATGCTAATTTAAAATCTAAGCAGCCAGAGAGACGGCGGAACCTATTAGAAGGACCCGCTTTGTCACTCTTGGCACATAAGTCCCAAACAAGGGACAGCCCCCAAACTAGAATGTTCTGAGAGTGCTATCGTATAGGCCTACCTATGCAGATGGCATACACATTTCTGAGCAAAAGTATTTTGTGACTCGTATAATTAGAGTCTATTTTCTTTCTCCCACACAGAGAATACGTCCCAAATCCGGCAAGGGTTAGCCATTTCAGGAGATTAGATCCAGCTTGGGCTGAACTTTTAAACAGGAGGCTCAAGGGCATGTCTGAACTGTCATGTTGCATTGTGAATTTAGAGGTTGGGTGTGGAAGCCTGGCCTCCCTGCTTTATAATCTACACAGGTGTGCAAAGGACTTCAAAGCTCATTCTAGAAGGAGGCTGTTGAGAATTACCTCTGGGGAAAAGAAAGAAAGAAAAGTCCCAGCGAACCGCTGCTCAGAGAGGTGAACCAAGCCCTCCGTGTGCAACCGCCGGTGCGGCCACCTTAAAATTCCAACATCTTTCCCTTCTCTTTCAGTGGCGTGGGGATTCCCCCTTTTCAAGGATGATTTCAGCTTAGAGAACCTCTGTTCAGTTCTGAAAATCATATGGATAGAAACTTTCCCAGAGAAATGTTGGCCTCCTGGTCGCGGGGAGGAGACGAGCCGGTCAGGGTGCGGTAAAGCCCTAATGAAACATGCAACTTTCCTCTAGTTCTTTAATGCTTCCTCCTCCAGCCCCACTATCATGCTCCCAATTCTACTTTACAAACCAGCTAGACCAGAGGATGTACACTGGTCCAGATCACAGCTGGAAACACAAGGAATCCAGGACAGATAACCCCCTCAGCACCAATAATGAAAATAGCAATACCAGGGAAGGTGGGGGAGAAAGGGAGAATGGATTACAAAGATCTACATATAACCCCTTCCCTGGGGGATGGACAACAGAAAAGTGAAGGGAGACACGGGTCATTGTAAGACAGGAAAAAATAATAATAAATTATCATTGGTTTATGAGGGAGGGAGGGGAAAATGAGAAGCTGATACTATCAAGGACTCAAGTAGAAAGGAAATGTTTTGAGAATGATGATAGCAACAGATGTACAAATGTGCTTGTACATAATAGAGGGTTGTATGGATTGTGATCAAAGCTGTAAGAGCACCCAATAAAAGGGTTTTAAAAAAAAGAATATGACTTGAAACACTTTCTGGTGAAGGTAAAAGATGCAACCTTCACCATAGATTACCCTTGAACAAAAAACTAAATTCTTCATCATAAATAACATCATGATAAATGGAAAGAAAAATGTTGGCCTCCTCCCAGGCTCTTGAGTAGACACATGTGTAGCTCTCCTTCCACCCTCTCCCACGGTGTCTCTTCAGATATCACTTCTTGCTATTGTGCTGCAATTTTATAAGGGAGCACATAAAATGTGGTCATGCTAGGATTTGCTCCTCTTCTGTAAAAGCAATGACATTAGTGCGCATATTATGTCTTTACGAGATGAGGATGTTTCCTAAGTGACTAAGGCCCACCCTCATGGCGTCCATATGGATACAACCCGACTTCCTTTTGCCGGGAGCCTGCTCCAGAGCTCGCCAGTTTCCTAGGAAGTGGGTGCGGGCAGGCCGCCCCCGGAGTCTTTGACTCCTTCCAGGACTCATGGAGACCTGTCACCTGTCATGGAGGCGTGGCAGCCATATTGGCAAATCTCACTTCCTGGGTGCCGGCTCCCAAGTGTTCAGAATCTCTTTTGGAGAATCAGTGCACATTTCAACTCTAAGAATTAAGTTTGACAAAACTAGATGCAACATGGACCTCTGCTTCCATGTCGCTGGCCATCACTTGATTAATAGAAAAGACTAAAAAGTGAGACACTTGCAGAAAGAATAATTTGATATTCTTTTCTGGAGGTAAAAAGAGTTCCATAAGGGAAAAAATAATAATAAAGAAAATTCAGTCTGAAAGTCCTCCCGACCCCCACCCACCTTAGCCTTTCTCTCTTCTAAGCAATTTCAGAGCTAGTGCAGGCTTCTCTCTCTGAGCTTAAACAAAGAACAAAAGGAGTGGGAAATCAATGAGACTCAAGCCTTAATGCAAGCTTTTCTAAAATAGTCCAAGAACCCATGCGGGACTCATTCTGTATTGGATTCCTGAAGGCCGGCAGGAGGGACCCGAGCTTGTCGCCCCATGATTGATGCCTGCCCACCGCAGTCAGCCTATTCCTTTTCCTCCCTCGTAGGCCGTGACAAATTCTCCCTCATTCAACAGGCTCTCAATCATATTCATGAACTTAGGACTTCAAATGGGGCATGATTATAACTGTAATAGCTATTCCAGGTAGAACTGATTCACATGATGTGGGATATTGGCAGCAGTTTAATTGCTTTAGGGTAATGGTGCGAATCTTGGTGAGGGGCCCACGTCGGCAGGGCTGGCTCGTAGGTGCAATAATTAATATGATTAAGTGTGCTGCCTTAAGGGCTCTTTTATTCCCCTCTCTGTACTAATATTTGGGGCTTGTCTTCGGAAACTACTGTTTAGTCAAAATCTCCTTCCCTTCCCTTGCTGTACCCTTGACTACACAGGTACCTCTATTATTGATAAAGAATGTCTTCTGGAGAGTTCTTGCAGAAAGGGCGCTGAGCAGGGGCCTTCTTGTTACTCGGTCTTCTTTCTCTGGCCCCTTTCCTTCCTTGCTAGTTAATTGTGCTTGTGACCTTTCCCATTTTGTGTGACTTTATGACTCTTTAGAATGAATTCACACGTAAATCATTGCATTGTGAAAAAAACCAAAACAAATACCTGAGGTATGCCTGTAGCATGTACCTTTCTGGGCATCAGAAATTAAAACGCTTCCAGATACACATACACATCCTTAGCACAGTAATACTATGCACAATGTTTTGATGAGCATAGCAAAGTAGCACCCAGGTGTAAGTACAATCCGCCGTTTACATACTTCTAGTCTGGTCTCTCCCGACACCATCTCCAAAATATGTGAGACAAAGTCCTGCATCCTTGTCTCTGTGGAGAATTCCGGCTGTATTTCTTCCAAGACATAGCTGTTTGTTCCTTTGACAGCTTGTGGTACTTTTAACATGCTTTGCCAAGGCCGTAGGTCAAATGCATCCATTTTTCTTTAGACTCCCTTATTCAATGTCCAACGTTCATAAACATATAACACAACTTGAAACACCGTGACTTGGATCAAGGGTACCACAGCTTTTGAGGTGAAATTCTTGATCGTCAACACGTTACAGGGGTCCTTAGAGCAGATTTATCTAAGACAAGGCATCATTTGACCACTTGACTGCTGCTTCCCTCAGCAAACAGGTATAAGATGTAGAGGACACTAACTCGAGGGTTGAATATGAACAAGAACCAATGGTGCCGAAGGAAGAAGTTCAAGCTGCATTGAAAGCAGCAGCCAAAAAGAATGCTCCAGGAATGGATGGAATGTCCACTGAAATGTTTCCGGAAGCTGAAAAGGCACTGGAAGCACTCACTCATCTGTGCCAGGAAACTTGGAAGATGACTACTTGGCCAACTGACTGGAAGAGAGCTATGTTTATGCCCATTCCAAAGAAACGTGATACAGCAGAATGCTCAAACTATAGAACAGTATCATTCTTATAACATGCAAGTAAAATTTTGCTGAAGATTATTCAACAACGGTTGCAGCAGTACATGGGCAGGGAACTGCCAGAGGTTTAGGTCGGAGTCAGAAGAGGATTTGGAACAAGGAATATAATTTCTGGTGTCAGATGGATCTTGGTTCAAAGAATACCAGTTAGATGTTTAGTTTTGTTTTATAGGCTATGCAAAGGAATTTGACTCTGTCGACCATAATAAACTATGGAAAACCTTGAGAAGAATGGGAATTCCATCTCTTGCAGAGCTAGTACATGGATTAAAGCAGTTGTAGTAACAGAACAAGGGAATACTGCATGTTTTAAAATCAGGAAAGGTGTGAATCAGCGCTGTGTTCAATCTGTGTGCTGAGCAAATCACCAGAGAAACTGGATTATGTGAAGAACATGACATAAGGATGGAAGGAATGCTTAATGCTGATTGGTAGATGACACAACCTTGCTTGCTGCAAGTGAGGAGGCCTTGAAGCACATACTGATAAAGATTGAGGAGGGCAGCCTTGAGGATGAATTTTGACTCAATGTAAAGGGAGACCAAAATCTTTACATCTGGACCAATCGGTAACATCATGATAAATGGAAAAAAGATTGCAGTTGTTAAGCTTAGATCTACAATCAATGCTCATGGAAGCAGCAGTCAAGAGATCCAAAGATGAACTGCATTAGGTATTTCTGCCTCTTTAAAGCATTGCAAAACAAGGATGTTATTTTGAGAACTAAGGTGCACCTGAGCCAAACATGGTAGTTTCTGTTGCTTCATATGCATGTGAAAGTTGGTCATTGAATAAGGAAGACTAAAGAAAAATCAAGGCCATTTGGATGATGGTGTTGACAAAGAATATTGACATATAAATCTGTTTCGGAAAAAAGTATGGTCGGAGTGCACCTTAAAGGCAAGGATGGCAAGACTTCATCTTACACACTTTGGACACATGGCCAGGGGAAACCCGTCCCAGAGAAGAATACCACGCTTGGTAAAGCGGAGGGGCGGTGAAAAAGAGGAAGGGCCTGAAGGAGATGGACTGACACAGAGGCTGCATCAATGGGCTCAGGCACTGGAACAACTGCGAGGATGGCACAGGATGGTGTAGTCTTTCTGTTGTGCACAGGGATGCTATGAGTCAGAATTGTCACAACCTCAAGGGTTGGTAATTTTGCCATTACTCTGGCTATAAGAAAGCTATCTCAGAAGTAGGAAGAGAGAGAAATCCCAGGACCACAAGGAAGAAGAGCCACCAGGGAAGTACGTTTGAGAACCCTGCCAAAGGTAGTGGAGGCAATAGAGGCCATGCCACGCTGATAACAGAGGCTCCAGCGTGGAAGAGCTGCATCACTGAGACCACGCGGCAGTGAGGCAGAGTGGTGGGTGAGTTTCCTCGTCCACAGACGTAGAGGCCAAGGGACCAAGTGACTGAGAGACTGAGTACCAGAGAGAGATGTGGTTGCAACACTGTATCCTTAATGCTTTCTGATCCTGGCTTGTGGTTAACTTGTTAACTTCCCTAATAAAGTCCCACAACTGTGAGCACGATCTGTGAGTTCGGTGTGGCCATTAGAAGGGATCATAGATCTTGGCCGTGGGCTGTAGAGTGCCGTGGGAGGAGGAGTTGGTGTCAGAATAGGCTAAAGAAAGATAGAGGGTAGAGACATGCCTGTCCTCTTTCTTGTGGCAATTGGCCATGGGCTGGTGTGGAATTCTATTCTCCTTCCCCCTACTGAAGCCAGAGGAGCTCAAATGTGCACCCTGCTATTTCCTCATCATGTAATAGATGCAGAGTAGCATTGCCTTCCATTGCGTTTTCACGACAACTTTCAGAAGCCGACTACCTGATTTTACTTCACAAGTCTCCCCGGACATGTTTGAATCACCACCCTTTTGGTTAGTAGTGAAAAACGTGCACCACCATATGCATGTGGAAGTTAGACATTGAAGAGGGAGTCCCGAAGAAGAATCGCTGCGTTGGAAGGACGGTGTTGTTGAAGACTATTGCAAGCACCATGAACTGCCGAAAGAACAAACAAATCTGTCTTGCAAGAAGTACAACCAGAATGCTCCTTAGAGGCGAGGATGGCGAGACTTTGTTTCAAATACTTTGGATAAGTCGTCAGGAGAGACCAGTCGCTTGAGAAGGACATCACGTTGGGTAAAGGAGTGGGTCAGCGAAAAAGAGGAAGGCCTTCCACAAGATGGTTGGCACAGTGGCAGGCTCAGTGGGCTCAAACGTAAGAATAATGGTGAGGATGTCACAGGACTGGGCAGTGTTTCATTCTGTCCTACGTGGGATCTTATGGGTTGGGATCAGCTCTAGGGCACCTAACAGCAACAACAGGATCACTGACTAGCACCCTTCCAGATTCATGTCCGCTTATTACCTCAGAATGGGACCTTATTTGCAAATAGGGCTTTGCAGATGTAATTAGTGGAGAACCTCGAGATAAAATCATCCTGCATCCAGGATGGGCTCTGCCTCCATGACTTGGTCCTTACAGCAGAAATGCACACAGCAAAGGCAGGCTTGGTGCAGATTGGCAGAGAATGATGCAGTCAAAAGCCAAAGAACACCTGGAATCCCCAGAAGCTCGGAGCGGCCAGGAAGACTCCTTTCCCGGGGCTTCAGAGGAAGCCTGGCCTCGCTGACACCCTGGTTTGGGACGTCTAGCTTCCAAAGTAGTGAGGGACTACATCTCCCTTAGCTTAAGCCAGTGGTTCTCAACCTTCCTCATGCCGAGGCCCTTTCAGACAGTTCCTCATGTGGTGGTGACCCCCAACCATAACATTATTTTTCTTGCTACTTCATCACTGTCATTTTGCCACTGCTATGAATCGGGTAGCCCCTGTGAAAAGGTCATTTGACCTCAAAGGGATTATGACCCATTGGTTGAGAAGCTTTGGTCTAAGCTATTCCATTTATGGTATTTTGCTAGAGTTATGGCCCTCAACAGACATTTGATGAATGAATGAAAGTTATTTGCGGGATAGTTGGATGGACAATGGCAGTCCAAGAATTCAGACCAAGGTGATGGCGGTGAGAATCTGCCTGAAAGGATGATGGAAAAGACACTATCCAACTGAACTGAAAAGGATCCTATTAGAAAAAATGTGGAACAACCAAATCATAAAAGAGACCGATTTACTGGTCAGAGGGAGACTAGTGGAACCTTTGAGACTAAGACCCTCTATCCCCCTGCAGGTCAGGAACCGAGCCCACTCCTCTGACAGCATCAGCAACCATTTAAGATCAGAGGTGCACCATCTACCGAGGGCCATAATCTGGACAGGAGGATAAAGGAGGAAATGAACCAGGAAACCCGGGGAGAACACGGAATAGGGGCTGGTGGGGGGTGGAGGACATGGCAACGAACGAGTTGAATCACAAAGTGCACATGAGATACTGATGTGCATCAAGCTGATGGCCAACTCTGGAAGCCATCGCCTAATTCACGACAAAAAGAAAGGACAGATGAGCGAACAGGTGGGACGAAGGAGGAAAGCAGTGAAGAAAGCAAGGGAGGAGAGAACCCGTGAAGGAAAGACTAAAGGCGTGGAGGCAGGACTGTGGGTCAGAGAGAGGACAAAAGTTTCATTCTGGTGACAGAAATGAAGGACGTCAAGGAAGGCTGCCGTTTGGAGGAGGAAGGGCCTAGTGATCTATTCTCATGAAGATCATAGCTTAGAAGCCCGACTTAGGGAAGAGTTCTACTCTGGAATGTATGAGGTCATGAGGATTGGAATTGACTAGATGGCAATATTATATGCCATTATATGATTAGGCCAATCGAACCACTGAGATTGACACATTTTCACAGCCTCTTTTCAGAATCTAAAAACAAACATTAGGAGACGAATTCGATAAACCTCAGGATTTTGACATATGGAAACTTCTCCCATACCATCCCCCACAAAAGACATTGAATGTAAACTCTGCCAAGTATTTAAACTCTGAGAGTGAGTCCATCGATCCAGCTCACAGAAGGCAAGGAAGTGTGTCATCCATGCCAATGGGAGAACAGCCCAAAGACATCCATGATGACCCCTGGTGGTGCAGTGGTTAAAGTCCTTGGCTGCTACCGTAAAGGCCAGCAGTTCAAACCTACCAGGTGCTCTGTGGGAGAGCCATGAGGCAGTCTGCTTCCACAATGGGGCAGCTCTAGCCAGTCCAACAAGGTCACAAGGATCAGAATGGACTGATGGGAATGGCTTTGTTTCGTTTTGCTTGGTTTGGCTTTTAAAATATTCTCAGCTTTTCTAGATGTGGTTAATTCAGGCATTAATTTGTAAAGCTACTTTCAGATTTAAGACATCAATTCATATTTGCCCTGATAAACAAAAAATTATATTTCCCTCACTAAGTGCACCTATTTCTCATGCCTGGGTCCTGTTTTACTTTCTAGTTGTTGCTGCTGTGAAGGAAGGAAACTGCCTGTCAATAGGAAGTGAAGTGGCCATGCAGTAAGAGAAAAGAGGTCCGGATCTTTGTAGAACAGAGTTGTCATTATATATTATGTTAGTCTGGGTAGACTAGAGAAACAAATCCATAGACTCTCATATGTGTATAAGAAAGAGGTTTATATATAAGAGTAATTGAATATTGAGAAAACATCTCAGCTCATCCAGATCAAGTCCATAAGTCAAAGATGAGCCCATATATCTGATACGAATCTAAAAAGTCCTCTTCAGACTCATGCAACACATGCAATGACGCTGAATGCAGCAAGATCACAGGTCAGCAGGTGGGAAGTCTTGTGGGTCCAGTGGCGTTGCAAGCATCTCTCAGCGCTGGCAGGGGTCTCTACACGGCTTCTCCAGCTCCAGAGGTCTGGTTGCATCAGGGTAGGTCCATGTGGCTTCTTCAGTTCAGGGCACTAGGGTAGTTCCATGTGTCTTGTCAGCTGCAATGTCCCCCAGGCAGTGACCCGAGAGTCTCCCACCTTCAAGGAGGAAATCCAAGAGCCCAGAATTCTTAGGAGAAGGCACAAGGGCCTCATTGGTTAACATTGATTGACAGGCCAGGCTTGATTAACAGGTTAAAGTGATTGACCCCTTCACTTTAATCCTCTCAAATTGACATCAGAATATGTAACTACCATATTTTTTTTCAAAGAAAAGCTAGAAGCAGATTACTTGGACACAGTCCAACCTTTCCATGTTAGACACTTGACTAAGCGCATTTAATTGGTGATCTGTGGAAAAGGTGTTGTCACTTGAAGGAATATTTGCAAAGGGTTCTTCATTTTCTTCTGCCCATCCCTCTATTTCTTGAAGCTGATAATATATATAGTATTCATTGTCATTGTCAATTTGAGCAGTCTTTCAATGGACTATGCAGTAGTGAAGGGATCACAGGACGTTTAAAGCTGAGGTGGAAGTTTGTCCAGTTTAAACGTCTGATATGGGGGGAACTTCTTATTGTAGTTCGAACATTTATAGAGAAAAGTAGTTTCCAATTCAACAGGTTAGACCCTGTATGAAATTGGTGGCACACCTCAATGCCACAGCATTCTTCCTGCATCCTCTGGGCTCTCCCCTCAGCCATCTTCTTTCTTTGCTCTCTCTTCCTGCCTCTGTTCTTTGGGTCTTGAATTTGTGATGGTACCAAGGAGTCTGCTTCTCTCTGGTGTTATTATTCACTGTCTCTGCTCGTCTATTATTTGTCTGAAAGTTGATCCCTACAGTGCATTCAGAACCAGCCTTGGGGGATGGCGAAGGGCCACAGCCCTTTATTTTTCCCCACTCCAACCCCTCTTTTCTCCCACTCTGTCCAGAACCTTCTGTTGTGATCCTGATCAGAGTCATTGGTACTGATAGCTAGGCACCATCTAGTTCTTCCTATCTCAGGATAATGCAAACTGTGGTTCATATATAGGACCTATTAATACACACTTCTGTTTCTCTTAAGGGAAAATCAGGCCCAGGGAGGCTGGGTGATTAATTCAAAATGACTCACAAATAAGCACCGGAGCTAAGTCTAGACCTTTATTTCAAGGACACCATTTCAAGGAGGTCTTTCTCAGAGAGCTGCTTTGGCCATGAGTTGAGTTTCTTTCCACTGTAGGAATGTATAAAAGAGCACTTAAGCAATAAGTGGTCTCTCTTTTCCTGGGACAAAGGGATGGTGTTAAGCTGAGTTCATGAGACAAAGCGGAAAAACCGGGGCTTGCAGACACCGGGATGCGTGAATCCAAGGTCAGCAAATGAGATGGCAGACTCTAGGGGCTCCTAGGGCTGGCAAGCAATATGGCAAATCCAAAGAGCCAGCGATCGGTGAGCCATATACAAGATCCAGATCAGGAGGAAGCAAAGAAGTTCTTCACACAGGACCTACGGAGATGGAAGCAGGACACATCCCAGAGGAAACTCCTTCACCTGCAATCCCCTGTATCTTCTTACAACTGCTTGGCTGCTCACACTTTTGTTAGGTTAGGTTCCATCATGGGAGAGGCCTCACCTGACAAACTACTGAGAATCCTGGTCCAGCTACCTTGACACAAAACCTACCATATATACTCGTGTATAAGCACTGAAAAACCGGGGTTCTGCTTATACACGGTCAGTGGTACCCCAGCGAGGTGTGACATCTTGCTGCCCCCTCCCTCCCCACCACAAGTAACGGGAGGAGCGCCCGTTATCTCGCGGGTGATTGCTCTTTCTCCGCTGTTCATTCAAAGCCCCACTGACACTGCAGGGCTTTGAATGTTTGTTTATTCACATCTAACCAATCAGAACCGTCCCATGATGTGTATCTTTGAATAAGTCTTTTAAAGACCGTGTGCGAAAGATGTGGCATGAATGGATGTTATCTGGTCAAGCCCAACTAACGAAAGGAGGAAATCTCAGGAAGCCTGACATAGATTTAATAGCAAAGTGGGTTCGAGATGCACGGGAAGACATTCCAGGAGACATGGTGCGACGTGCCTTCCAGAAATGTAGTATTAGTCATGCTATGGATGGCAGTGAAGACTGCGCTTTGTATGAAAATGACAGCATTGATGGTGATGACGGCGATCTCAGTGAGGACAGCATCTATGATGACCTCACACCAGCTGAAGCTCTGCATTGGATACGGATGATGATGAGGCATCCAGATTTGAAGGATTTTAACTCTACATTTTAGCTTGGTTGCTGATTGAGCTCAGGGAATAGTTCTCTTAAGGTGTCATTGTTGATACCTTATTGTTTTTTTTTGAACCTATTTTCCACTTACTGTGCTGCTTTACTAATGTTAAATGACTTGTCCTTTTATTTATGTTTTATATTTAAAATAAGTATTTAAATACATCCCCCCACTGATGTCTCAATTTTTAGTAATTTTATTTTCATTTGTTTTGATTATTGAAACTCACCAATAGCTTCTGCATTTTCCACCCTAGGCTTATACTCGAGTCAATCAGTTTTTCTGGTTTCCCAGGTAATAATTAGGTACCTCGGCTTATACTTGGGTCAGCTTATATTCGAGTATATACGGTAACTATCACAGGGATCCAGGAACCAAAGAAGACAATGGTCTGCAGGTCTGATTGCATCCCTGAATGACTACTTACATACTCCTGTATAAGCTGGATTTTACAGCACATTTTTAATGCAATTTTTGTGGTAAAATTAGTTGCCTTGCCTGATATTTGGGTCGGCTTATACTCAAGTATATACAGTACTCAGGTACATACAGTACTTCCCTTTATATACATAAAATGAGAAGAAATGTATGGTACCTGACCACCATTAAGGAACATTGTGATGACGAGGGACCCAGTAGTTGGATCTCGAGCTCCAGGAGGAAAATTGTGGCAAAGAATCTCAAAGTAATTATTGGAAACCAGATCTACTGGCTACATTGAGACTCGAAAGACCTCCCAAATAATTATCTGGAAACAGCTTTTAAACCTTGAGCTCAGACGATTTCAACGGTCACTCTAGCTCCGTAAACAACGAATGTCTGCCTTGAGCCCTGTGCCCTTTTAAAGAATTAAATATATGCGCTCATATGGACAACTACAACGGGAAAGCCCAGAGGAGCACTTTAAAGGACGGGGTGTCTCCGTCAACTGTGGTGAAACAAGATGGGCGGAAATATTAGGAATGGTGGTATAATGTAAAGCATGTAGGTACCTATTGTCACTGCACTATACAAGTGAAAATTGTTGGTTAGGTGTATGTTTTGTTGTTTGGGTTTTCACCAAATAAATAATTTAAAAGAGCGTTTGGGTCACAACTGTCCGAAATGCTAACATAGAGGATTTCAGTTTAGGATGCTGCCATCATGCCCATCTCCCAGGGAACACTTTGCCAGGGCTGGGGCAGTGGCAGAAGGTTCTGTTATAGACCAGGTCACTTCAGGGGGAAAACAGAAATCCTAAGAGGGTCAGACTTAATCCATTTGACAGAGAATGCCAAGGGGACCCCAACCCAAGCCCTGAAACTGTGATATTTAAAGCACTTGTCCGTAGACATAATGCCCTTAGTTTGATCAAAGGGCTGGGCCACACAATCCCAGGGAACAGGAAGGCCCAGAGGGGGGGAAGGGCCCTTTGTCCTGGAGTCCTGGAGGCCTGGAATCCAGATGCCTTGATGGGGCGGGGCTGCTGGCCCTTCTAGGATGGGCTGAGGCCCAGCCTGCCCTCTGGTCCTCACGCCAAGTACCCTCCTCCCAACCAACCCCCAAGAAACCAGACAGAGTCCTGCCCTCTCCCCACTCTCAGTCTCCTATCAGTGTTCTTCAGTACATTAAAAAAATAAATAAATAAAAGGAATTTCCCCAGCCTCCTATCCCTTGCTTGAATTTGTCTTGGGGACGTTTGAATTCGGCCATCCGAAAAGGTAAGCGCCCAGATTGGACTCTTCAGTTCCTCTCCCAGCAGGCGGTTTCCTAAACAAATAGTTCATCCATTGTGCAGGTCACATTCTTGACCTTGTTGTTTCAGGTGCCTGATAATTCTGGGCTAATGACTGGCCCTGGTGAGCACACAGATCTTAGCCGCCAGCCCGTCACCCCCTTGGCTCACTAGGTCCCCATGAATGGCTGCCCCCTCCCCACTGCAGCCTGGCTTTATCCCATGGCTTGCTCCGAGGGCTCCTACTTCAGATTCCTGACCCCAGTAGCCTTGGCCCTGTCTGTCCGTGATTTAATTTATTTTCTTTCGGTGCCCCAGCTGCCAGGCAAAGTCTGCACATTGTGATTGTTTTCGTGTTTGAAAGTCTCCAAAGATTGTAGGCTTGTAGATAAACTTAACAGAATAATTATAAAGCTCTCTGATGAGAATGGGGGTGTGCACAGAAACACACATGCACACACACACAGGCACACAATGGAGAGAGGAATGAAACACGCTCTGGACCCACCCACTTTCTTAGAAGCACCGTCCTTAGGTGCTGACGGAGTTTGGGCTTGTCCTCCTGCTTTGCATGGTGGTGGGATGGGCTTGCTTTCTTTCCTTCCAGGCAGTCAAGAAGCAAAGATAAACAAAGTACTTTCTAGAGGATTCTTAGCCTTGCATTAAACAGGCTGGTTTTAGTGGTCCAGTCTAGTTGAGGAGACCATATTATCAAAGAACGAGGAAGCACTATGTGACAGGAAGAACAGAGTCCCACTCCCAGTGTGGCCTAGTGGTGGCTTGTCTGCTGCTAGAAGCTATGTCAGACCCCTCGGCTACCCAGGTCAGGACGAGACTCCAGCTTCACTTGGAACTTGCCTGGACGTAGCTGCTTCTACAGCGAGGCGTGCCATTTTCTTGATATACATTTCCCTGAATATCACCTTTACAAACTCAGTGACTGACTGTGGTGGTTACATAATCTGTGTCAAGTTGGGACTTGAAAGGATTAAGAGTGAAGGGGTGGCGTCTAGTCTGTCAATCAAGGTATAACAAGGCCTCTGTGTGGGCATGGACTTATCCTGAGAATTCTGGGAACTTCTGTTTTTTTCCTCCTTGGAAGCGGAAGACACACTCTCTCTCTATTCACTCCCTGGAAGATACTCTACTGACACATGGAACTCCACTAGTGCCCTTAGCTGGAGAAGCCACCCGAAGACCCCGCCAGGGCTGAGATGCTTACATTGCCACTGGATGTGAAAGACTTTCTACCCACTGGACTCTGATCGCCCTGCATTTGACATCATTGCTTGTGTTTGATGAGCCCGAAGAGGACTTTATAGATTGGTATCAGACATATGGGCTAATATCGGACTTATGGGTTTGGACTGGACTGGGTTGGGATGCTTTCTTAATGTACAATTACCCTTTAGATAAAACTCTCTTACACACATGAGTTTCTATGGATTTCTTTCTCAAATCTAACTGGACTAACACACTGCAGCAATGAGCTTAAACAACAACGGTGAGAATGGTACAAGACCAGGATCGTGTTTTGTTGTGTGGTACACGGGGTCATTGTGAGTCAGAACGGACTCCTTGGCACCTAACAATAACACACCTAAGACAGAGTCCTTCCTCAATGATATTTTGGGTGACCCCTAACCTGGGGGGTTCATACTCTGGCACTATATCTGACAATACTCTGCTGCTATTAGTATGACTTTCTCTGACCTATTTTTCCAGGTGGAGGTGACTAGGTCCTCTTGCCTAGTATGCTTAGCCTGGAAGCTGCACTGAAACATGACCAATCACGGGTGTTAATCCTGGTAGTTGAGATGCCAGTGGCACAGCCTCCAGCCTCAAAGCAACACACACGCCATCATGAGACTGCCCGTGGACAGAGAGTGCTGGAAGTAGTAGTACAAAGAGCTCTTTCATATCCTCCACCCAGTTTCGCTTAATGATGACAGTTTACACGACCACAGCACTTTGGGCAAAACGACGACATTAACATTGACACAATAGAACAGCCATTGTTGTCAGGTGTCCTTGACTTAGTTCCGACCCACAGCAATCTCGGGCACAAGGAACGCAATCTGCCCTTTCCTGGGCCACCCTCGCAAGTGTTCTGATACTGGAGCCCATTACTGTGGCCCCTGTGTCCGTCCATCTCCTGCGGGCCTTCCCCTTTCTCACCGCCCCTCCACTTTACCAAGCATGGTATCCTTCTCCAGAGACTCTCTCCCCTGACAACATGTCCAAAGCACAGAACATGAAGTCTCGCCATCCTTGCCTCTAAGGAACACTCTGGCTGTACTTTTCCCAAGACAGATTGGTTTGTCCTTCTAACCTCCCACGGTACTTTCAATGTTCTTCTCCACGCCAAAATTCAAATGCCTTTTCTTTGGTTTTGCGTGCACCTTATTCAACAGTCACGCGCCGATGTTAAAGTCTTAGTTTCCCCAAATGCACCGCGGCGATGTGACATGGTAACAGTAAGGAGATGCTGTGTGAGAGCCGCGTGCTGTTTTTGTTGTTGTTAGGCATTGGCCACTTGGTTCCAACTCACTACAGAACGAATGAAGGAGAACGCACAGCACCGAGGGTCCCAGGCCATCCCGCCACGGTTCCATGCTTCAGTCCGTCTTGCTGAGGGGCTTCCTCGAGACTCTACCAGTCTCTAGGGACTGGTCTCTCCTGACATGTCCGGAGTAAGTGAAATGATGTCTCGCCATTCTTGCCTCTAAGGAGCATTCTGGCAATCCCTCTTCTGAGACAGATTTGTTCGTTCTTTTTTTTGCAATCCATAGTGCTTTCGATAGTCTTTACCAGTGCCATGATTCACAGGAGCCAATTCCTCCTTAGTCGATGTCCAGCTTGTACATGTATAGGAGGTGATTGAGATACTATGGCTGTGTCAGGCACACCTGACAGTTCATAGGAACCGTCGCTACCATCTCCTCAAACTTTTTATAAAGCTAAAATTATCCCACAATAAAAACTTCATTTAAGAACGTGGAACATTGGCGATTTTATATAGCTTGACTTAATAAAGTCCAGAGATCTTGGACACAAAGTTGGCTAACACAACCTTTTATACATGACTGTAGATTTGTATTTGAACTTGGAGTGTGTCTTAGTCATATGCTTTAAAGGGATGAACTATTTCCATCTGGACAACTCATAGCCCTGAAGGTCTAGCTAGCCTATGCAAGAATGAGAACTGAGCTGGCCTGGAAAGAGAGAGGTCCAATGGCCATTACTGAGGGACAGCCATGAACTTGAGCTGAGACCTAATTTTTGAGCTCCTCTCCTTCCTTGGTCTGATCAAGGATAAACCTGGCTTCCTTGAGGAATACCTAAGAACCTATCTTTCACCACCCCCCAACCCACTCCCCGCCTGAATGCTCAGCACCCAAAATGCTAATGTCCTCACCAGTGTATGTGATTCTGATGCTCCAAAGAACTTGCATTTGGATGTGGGTGAGTGGCACGTTGGGAAGGTGCCCTACCAAAGAAAGAAGAGAGTCAGGGAAGGAGAGACGAGAGTGATTAAAAGAAGGCATCCATAAAACAGGCCTGAAGAGGAAAACACAAATGGAAATTGGAAACAGGAAAAGATCCACAAAGCAAAGGTTGGAAGGAAGGAAGCAAGCCAGGTGGGATTGGAAAGGGCCCCTGAGGGGAACAAGAGAACCAGTGAGGAACCTAGTACCTCAAAACCCTCTGCCTTAAAGTTGTTTCAACTTATCTCAATCCTGTATGGGATTCCCAAGGTCCTATAAATCTTTACCGGGGTAGACAGCCTCATCTTTCTCTCCCAGAGAAACTGGTGGTTTTGAACCTCTGACCTTGGGGTTAGCAGTCCAACTGCTACCTGACTGGCCACCAGGGCCCCAAACTCTCTGCCCCTCCTCAGCCAATCCTGGGTAGAAAGCTGGACTGTACAAGTCAGAGGCAATCTGTGACCATCATTCCAGACCACGCTGCTGCCATGGTCAGTGTGACTCACACGCTCGGGACAATGGCACAGGCCACATTTTCTCCCCTCTTTGCACAAAGATGTTATTGGCATCATTCAAAATGGCTCCTTGTGACACCCCCCTACCCTCGCGATGCCTGGCACCCAAACCTAGAGCCCCCTTTTCACTCCCACGACATGTTGCCCATTGTTTGAAGCAATGAGGTTTAGAGAACAAGACACTCGGCCCAAACCTGGATAAAATTCGTATGCTTTCCAAGGTGCAGATTATTGTAGTCAATAGAGTCCCGTTGACTCCACCTCCGAATGTCCCTTTCTAAACAGACATCCCTGTGTGCATCCCTCGGTGGGGTCACCCTCCCACACTTCCACAGTCAGATTCTAGGAAACCCAACACGAAGTGTCTCATGGTGATTCCAGAAAGTTCAGACCCTTTCTTCCAGTTTTATGTTTGTTTGTTGGAAGAATGTGTCTCACAATGGGATGCATTGCTTAGCTCTTTAGATGATTAACGGGAACTATTTCGAAATGGTTTAATTCCAACCACTTTCAACTGTCTTTGCACATATTCGTCCTGTCGGCTAAACTGGAGAGTTTTTATTGACGTGATTTTTGCCAATGTGGCTTTTCATGGTCCCCCACAAATCTTGTTTGGCACTGTGGCATTCCCAGGGGTCGGGTGGGTGGTGGTGGTGGTGTTTCTCTTTGCTCCGTGGGCTCTTGCTTGGGCTGAGACTGGGAGGTGTGCCTGGGCTCAGAGCTGTGCCTGGCCTTACGGTAACACAGACAGCTCGGTTTCATGCGTCTTACACGGGACGCTTTTCAGTCATAGCTTAGCTTAACTTGGATATTTTTTTTAGATCTTCTTTCTTTTTTTAAATGCCTTGTTATTTTTCACAGTGGGGTGGGGGCAGGGTGTGGCATTGAAGTATCGTCCCTGTGAGTATGAAATGTGTGCACAGATGAACAGACAGGACAGAGGAGTGGGTGGCTCCTAATTTTATTTATTTTTTTAATGTTTTTGTTTTGTTTCCCCTGCCTGATGCTGGAGGACAGAAGAATTCTAGTAGCTTAACCTTCATGTGGACAAAGTTACTTAAGAAGCTCTTACATGGTGTTCAGACCCTGGTGCCACAACGAGGCACCTGAAGGCTTGCTGTTCAAACTCACTCAGAGGCACCACGAAAGGCCTGGCGACTCACTCCCACAATGAGGACAGCCAAGGATGAGCTATGGAGCAGCTCGACGGTGGACCACGCAGTCTTGCTGGGAGCTGGAATCCACTCAAAGGGTGGTGTGGTTGTTTTCTTGTGTACTTTTGGTATATTGTGTGGACTCTTAAGCCACCTGATGTACATGGTCCTATGTCTCTGTATATTTTGTAGATGAAACGATGGTGGCGCAGAGAGGTAAGTAACTTGCTCATTGTCACACATCTAATAAGCACCTGGGCCAGGATTCAGCTTGTGTTACTCCAGGTAGACTTGAGAAACAAATCCATAGAAGCTCATATGTGTATAAGACAGAGTTTTAACTGAAGGGTAATTGTACATTAAGGAAGCATCCCAGCCAAGTCTAGCCCAAGCCCATAAGTCCGATATTAGCCCATATGTCCGATACCAATCTATAAAGTTCTCTTCAGGCTCACGTAACACATGCCATGACGCCCAATGCAGGCCCATCACAGGCCAGTGGGTGGGAAGTCTTTTAGATCCAGTGGCGTTGTAAGCATCTCAGCGCTGGTAGGGGTCTTCACTTCGTAGCTTCTCCAGGTCCAGGGTCTGGCTGCATCAGGGTTGGTGCATGTGGCTTCTCCTAGGGATGTCTTGCAGGGAGTCACCCTTGTCAGTAGAGAGGAGAGTGTGTGTCTCCTGCCTCTAAGGAGGAAATCCAAGATTTCCTAGAATTCTCAGAGGAAGGCCATGCCCACACAGAGACCTCATTGGCTATAACCTGATAGACCGACTACACTCCACCCCTTCACTCGTAATTCTCTCCAGTCCCAAACTGACACCAAAAATAGTGGCAATCAGGTCTCAATCAGGTCCAAACTGTTAACCCCTCCATTGTTCAAAACAAAACCAAGCAAACTCTGTTTCTACTGAATCACTTCTGACTCACATCAACCAGGTAACACAGAGTAAAAATGTCCTCTACGGTTTCCCAGGCCTTAAATCTTTATGGGAGCAGACTGGCTCATCTTTATCCCTTGGAGCAGTCGGTGGATTTGAACCACTGACCTTGAGGTTACAGCCCAACTTGCGCTCACTATGCCACCAGGGCACTCTCGACTGCCCCAGAGGATTTCCAAATCAGATGAGAATACCTTGCTTCCAGACTCCTTCCATCGGGCAGTTCAGTGTTCCTAGGATTTAAGCCAAGCTTGTCTCTGTTGTCATCAGGCGCAGGGGCTTCTTTCCAAGCACCCTGAGTACCTGCACAGGGATTCGCTTTGCGTCTCCCTTTCCGTGGGGTATGCAGTGACGTCAGACGGGCTGCGCTGGCTCTGTCTGGTCCAGCGC